>NC_138969.1:27851250-29323125 GCF_055761805.1 Camellia sinensis | reverse complement strand
CATCTATATCCTCAATAAGATGTCTTAAACTAGGCCTACGAATGCCTAGAATGGGATGAGGATGCAAAGATGCACATTTAAAAGCATTTTCAGAAAAACAGAGTCCCGCTCGAGCGCAAGTTTCCCCGCTCGAGCGGTCATGCAACAAAGGTACACGCTCGAGCGTAAACTTACCCGCTCGAGCGTACTGTAAAAGTACTGGATGGGTGAAATCTCCGCTCGACGCCCGCTCGAGCTTGAGACAAGACTCCGCTCGAGCGCCCAATCCTCCGCTCGAGCGGACTGTAAAACAGTGCGGAGAGATGCTGGATGCTCGGATTCCACGCTCGAGCGGCATTTCCCCCGCTCGAGCGGAAGTGCAGAATCTGTAAATCCCAGATTGCACCTCCAAGCTCAAAACCAAGTTGTTAACAACTCAAAACCGATCCTCCTGGGCTTATTTTCTGGAAAACTCTTATAAACACATAGAATAACATGTTTCAAAGCTCAATTTTAAGAAATCAAAGCCCAAGGGTGTTTAATTCAAACTCAATTCAAACCAATTTCATGAACAATATGAACATGCAAACATGCATGAATTCAAACCAATTCAAAGCTTCAATTTGATGCTCTAAGGAGGTAATTGTTTCCAAAACATGATGAAATCGTGGACCATTACTAAATTATGGACATGCATGTGAGGAAACATGAACTTACAACCTCAAAACTCAAGAATGGCAACATGCATGCAACAATCAAGCTACAATTCAACATCTAACCCATGATTGGCTCTAAACTCCATCAATATGACATGAACCATGCAAGAATCCACTCAAAACATGAACAAGAAGACAATGGAGCTACCTTAAGTCTTGTATTTAGGATAGGGAAGCTCAATTGTACAAAACTCCTTCAATTCTTCAAGATTCTCAAGCTAACTCAACAAGAACAATTCCCTCTCTCTCTAACTCTCTTCTTGGTCGGTTAGAGGCAACACAAAGGCTGATGAAATGTTGGTTTTAATCAAATGCATTAAGTATAATAAGCCTCAAAAGGTTTGAGGTAGTGGCCCACTACAAGGCTAGTTTGGTAAATAAGTCCAATTCATGTGATTAACTCATTTTAATCTAATTTAATCATACCTAATCAGTTTTCAGGTAAATACACCATAAAATCACATTAATTATGAAGATCATAAAACATTAATCAATTCCCAGTTCGGCCGCCGATAAGGCCTTCAATTAGCAGTTTAAACATATAAGCATGAACAGATAATCATACAGTCAAACAGATAGAATGCAATTCAGCTAACATATACTCAATCAATTCGGTTTCCAATTTTAGTCAGTCAGTTCAGTACTTTTACCAGTCCAATTATCAGTCACGATCAGTTCAGTTTTAACGGTAATCAATGTTTATCGGTAATCAATCAGTCATTAATCGGCAAACAGTATGAGGGTTGTTACAGTCTCCCCTCCTTATAGAGAGTTTAGTCCTCTAAACTCGAGTTACCTTCATTCTGGAAGAAAACAGGGTTCAGTGGGAACAGTTCAGGATATCGTTTAGCCATGTCATCTTCCCTTTCCCAAGTGGCATACACGCCACCATGGTTCTGCCAGTCAACTTTTACTAGCGGGATCTCTTCGTTCCTCAGTTTCTTGATCCGTCGGTTTACAATCTGTATAGGCCGTTCCTCGTAAGTGTAGTCATCACTCAACACTATCCGAGTAGGCTCAATCACATGGAAGGGATCCCGGAGGTAGTCTCTCAACATGGAAATGTGGAAGACGTTATGCATATGCTCCATTTCAGGAGGGAGCGCAACTTGATACGCCACCGGATTAATTTTCTCAATAATCTCATACGGTCCGACGTATCTTGGTGCTAACTTGCCTTTGACTCCAAAACGAGTCTGGCCTTTCATTGGTGTCACTTTCACAAACACGTGATCACCCACTTCATACTCTCTGTCTCGTCTTCTAACATCTGCATAGTTTTTCTGTCTACTCTGTGCAGTTTTCAGTCTCTGTTGTATCAGTTTCACTTTTTTAGTTGTTTCATACACAATCTCGGGCCCAAGCAAAGGCCCATCTCCGACTTCTGCCCAGGAAATCGGAGATCTACATTTTCTGCCATACAATGCCTCGAAAGGCGCCATACCAATACTCGAATGGCAGCTATTGTTGTAGGCGAATTCAACTAATGGCAGATGACTTTCCCAGTCTCCCTGAAAATCAAGGACACACATTCTCAGTAAATCCTCCAGAGTTTGGATGGTCCTTTCTGATTGGCCATCTGTCTGAGGATGATAGGCACTACTCAGTCTCAGTTCAGTACCCAGTGCAGTTTGTAGGCTTTGCCAAAACCTCGATGTAAACTTCGAATCCCTATCAGAAACAATAGACACAGGCACTCCATGCAGTCTAACAATTTCATCAATATAGATAACAGCCAATTTGTCCGCATTATAAATCGTCTTGACAGGTAAGAAGTGAGCAGATTTGGTTAGTCTATCAACAATAACCCAAATTGAATCCATACCTTTTCTGGAACGAGGCAATCCTACAATAAAATCCATCGTGATATGCTCCCATTTCCATTCTGGTATGGGTAGGGGTTGCAATAATCCGGCAGGTCGTTGATGTTCAGCTTTGACTTGTTGGCAATGAAGACATTTGGACACAAAGTCAGCAATTTCCTTCTTCATTCCCTGCCACCAGAAATTCTGTTTCAGATCTTGGTACATTTTTCGTATTCCCCGGGTGGATAGATAATTTCGAATTGTGGCCTTCTTGCAGAACTCTTCTTTTCAGTTCAGTATCATTCGGTACACACAGTCTTTCATGAAATTTCAGTACATTGTTCTCAAATTTGAATCCCGGTCTCGGTTTAGATTCTCTTTCTTCGATGATCTTCTTCAAGAAGTCATCCAGTTGCTGTTTCTCTTTAATCTCTTCAATCAGTGTCGGTTGAGCAGAAATAGCAGCTAAGGTTCCACCTTGTTCTCGTAAAACAATTTCAATTTCAGATTTTTCAAGGTCACAAAGCAACTCTTTCTGTTCTGTGAGCAAACATGCTAAGTTTCCAATCGATTTCCGGCTCAATGCATCGGCAACGGTATTGGCTTTTCCCGGATGGTACAGTATCTGTAGGTCATAATCTTTAATCAGTTCTAGCCATCTCCGCTGTCTCATGTTCAGTTCTTTCTCTGTGAAGAAATATTTTAAACTCTTGTGATCAGTGTATATGTTAATCATATTATTTAATTTTGATGATGTCTAAAATATATTAGTTAATATACATATTATGTGACACAAATTATTATCTTTTTAAAATATATATATTTGTTAAATATTATTTAAATAAAATAATATTATCTTTTTAAAATATATATGTTAAATATTATTTTAAATATTTTCAAAAACTTTACTATTCACTTTTTGAAAAATAGGGTTAATTACTATTCATCTTTTGACAAATCGATTAATTATATTATTTTGACAAAAATGATTATTTTAAATATTTTCAAAAACTTTACTATTCACTTTTTGAAAAATAGGGTTAATTACTATTCATCTTTTGACAAATTGATTAATTATATTATTTTGACAAAAATGATTGATTGGTTGTATTATTTTGACAAATTTGATATTTATGAGTTGTCTTATTTTGACAAAATTAATATGGAGTGGTAAAATACATTTAGTATAAAATCTTTACAACATATACAATATTTTAAAGAGGACATATATTTTCAGATCCATCATAAATATTATTTATAGAGATTTTTCTGTATGCAAAATTTTGATTAGAACTTATATAACATTTTATGCAGAATACATCACGTGCGCTGTTAAATTTTTTACACTACATTGATTATATTATATTATAATCAAACAAGAAGAAAAAGATGGAGTTATGTATATATATATATATTATAAACTAGATGGAGAAAATTATTTGTTTGTTTGAAAGTTGTGAACTTTGTATTAAATTGTCTACAAAAACGGTGGCTCCATGTTTAAAAAAAACAAGAAGAAAAAATCAATCTTATTTTTATCTTTTTAATTCTTATCATTTGCTGACTATTTAAATTTAAGGAGTGTGCTTATGTAAGCAATGACATCAAGAGCCTGCTTATGTAAGCGATGACATGAGGAGCGTGCTTATGTAAGCGATGACGTCAGGAGCGTGCTTATGTAAGCCATGACGTCAGCAAGGAGCGTCCAACGGGTATATTTTTTGTGTATAAATAGAAGTGTTGGATGTGGAGGAAAATCAAGAACTTGAAGAGAAAATATTTCTGTGAGCTCCAAAATTCTGAGTATTCTGCTCTTTCACTTTCAGATCTAAGTCTAGTTTTTGTTCTTACACTTTCATATCTACTCTTTGTGAGAGAATTATTGTAAAAGTGGGTTCAATTACCACTTATTCTTATTCCTTATTTTTGTGAGAGATTTTGTAAGGGTAAGGCATTTATTGTTGAGTGAGGCTCAATAGATAAGAGTAAGCCCTGTGCCAAATCCACAAGTTTGGTGGTGTATTTATTCAATTGATAGTAAAGAAATTCTCAAGGAGGTTCCTTGGGGAGTGGACGTAGGCCTGGCGTGCCGAACCACTATAAATCGCAGTGTTTGATTTTCTCTCTCTATCTCTTCTACTTTTATATTGATAATTATTATTCTGTTTGTTTTTATTTATTCAAATTCTGAATATTGTGTTATATTTAATATTGTGAAATTTTTAATAACCCAATTCACCCCCCCTCTTGGGTTGCCTAACTGGGATAACAATTGGTATCAGAGCCTAGACTCTAGTTTTTGTGACTTAACCGTCTCAGAGTAGATCATGGCAACCCCTAGTTATTCCTTACCCGAGGGACAAGCATCTAATAGGCCACCTCTATTTAGCGGCACAAATTTTAGTTATTGGAAAACTAGGATGACCATACATATTCAATCTAATGATTATGAATGTTGGAAAATTATTTGTAATGGTCCAAAAATTCCTACCAAAACTATAGATGGACTTAGGGTACCAAAACCTGAAGATGAGTGGGATGAATCAGATACTAGAATGGCCCAAATTAATGTCAAAGCTACAAACATGTTGTACTGTGCTTTAGATGCCAACGAGTTCAATAGAATTTCCACATGTAAAACCGCTAAAGAAATTTGGGACAAGCTTATAGTGACTCATGAGGGAACCGAACAAGTTAAAGAATCTAGAGTCAGTTTGCTAGTCCATAATTATGAACTTTTTAAAATGAAGCCTGATGAAACTATTCCTCAAATGTTTACTCGTTTTACTGATATTATTAATGGTTTAACTTCTCTTGGCAAAATATATACTAATGCTGAAATTGTAAGAAAAGTGCTTAGGTCATTGCCAAAAAGTTGGGAGACAAAAGTCATTGCCATTACCGAAGCCAAGGATTTATCAAAGCTAAGTCTAGATGAGTTAATGGGATCTCTCTTAACTCATGAGCTCATAATGCAAGAAGGAAAGGAAGAGGAGGACAATAACAAGAAGAAAGGAATAGCTTTCAAATCCACCTCGAAACATCAAGAGAATAAGGAAGATGATTCAGATGAGGATGAGGAAATGGCATTCATTACTAGAAAGTTCCAAAGGTTTGTGAGAAAGAAACAAGGTGTACGAAATTTTTTCAGAAAAGACTTCAACAACAGGGATTTTCAAAGAGGAGAAAATCACAAAAAATCTGAAGTAACCTGCTATGAATGCAACAAACCTGGACACTACAAATCAGAATGTCCAGAACTTAAGAAAAAATTCAAGAAGGACAAAAAGAAAGCTATGATTGCAGCATGGGGAGAAGATAGTGATGAAAGCGACACAGAAACCGAAGTTTGCAAAAACGAGGTTGCTAACCTATGTTTAATGGCACTTGGAAATGAAAATGAGGTAAATGACGAATCCTTTACATTTGATGAATTACAATTAGCTTTTGATGAATTACATGCAGAATTTAAGAAACTTAGTTTGAAAAATAATTGTCAAAAGAAAGTAATTTCAAGTTTATCAAAAGAAAATGAATCATTGACTTCCAAGATAAATGCTTTAGAAAATGAAGCCATGAAAATGAAAAAGGAAAATGAGATTTTAACTCAAAAAGAGTCTTCAATTTCTGAAAAACATTTAGTTGTATTGCAAAAAGAAAACGAGTCTTTAAAAAATGAGCAAATTATTTTAAAAGAAAATATTGAAGACTTGAAAACTACTCTTTCAAAGTTCACTCAAGGTAGAGAGACTTTAGATAAAATTCTTAAAACTCAAAACCGTACTTTTGGTAGAGCCGGAATTGGATATAAACCTTTTTCAAAAGTAAAAACTGCCAAAAATGGTTTTGTATATGCATCTTCTAATCACTCTCATCTCACATGTCATTTTTGTGGAACAAAAGGTCATATTTCACCTTCATGTCCTATTAAAAGAAATCCTTTTGCTAAAATAAAAAAGATGTGGGTTCCTAAGGATATCTCAAGGGTATCAAATTCTAACTTTTATGGACCCAAGAAAAAATGGGTACCAATAGAGAAATCAAATTTTTGTAGGTATGTTTCAAGACAAAATCCAGTAACGATAGATGGTATCTCGACAGTGCATGTTCGAGGCACATGACTGGAAATAAAGCTATGTTCGCCACACTCCAACCAAAGGATGGCGGATATGTGACTTTTGGCGACAATAGCAAGGGTAAAATCATTGGTGTAGGAAGTATTGGTAAAAATCCCTCTCCTATTATTGAAAATGTTTTATTTGTTGAAGGTTTAAAACATAACTTGCTTAGTATTAGTCAATTATGTGATAAAGGTTATAGAGTTATTTTTGAGAAAACTCATTGCACTATTGAAAATACCTTAGAAAACAAAACTTTATTTGTAGGTTATAGACATGAGAATGTATATGTGTTTGATTTACATGATTTATCTTCTCATTTTAACATTAAATGTTTATCTGCTATAAATGATAATGGTTGGCTTTGGCATAGAAGATTAGGACATGCTCATTTTGATTTAATTTCCAAGCTTTCAAAAAATGAGTTAGTCATAGGTTTACCAAAAATTGTTTTTGAAAAAGATAAACTTTGTGATGCATGTCAATTTGGAAAACAAACTAGAATTTCTTTTAAATCCAAAAATATCGTTTCAACTACTAGACCGCTTCAACTCTTGCATATTGATCTATTCGGACCATCTAGAACATTAAGTTTAGGAGGAAAATCTTATGCCCTTGTTTGTGTTGATGATTACACTAGATATACATGGGTATTATTTTTAACACACAAAAATGAAGCTTTTTATAATTTCTCAAAACTTTGTAAAAGAATTCAAAATGAGAAAAATCTTAATATTTGTAGTATTAGAAGTGACCATGGTAGAGAATTTGAAAATGATGATTTTATTAAGTTTTGTGATGACTTAGAAATAGATCATAATTTCTCAGCCCCTAGGACTCCTCAACAAAACGGTGTGGTTGAAAGAAAAAATAGAACTCTTGAAGAAATGGCTCGTACTATGCTTTGTGAAAATAATTTGCCTAAATATTTTTGGGCGGAAGCTGTAAACACTGCATGCTATGTTATAAACCGTGCCATGATTAGACCTATTCTTAAGAAAACTCCTTACGAACTTTGGAAAGGTAGAAAACCTAATATTAGTCACTTGCGTGCTTTTGGTTGTAAATGCTTTGTATTAAATAACAATAAAGATAATTTAGGAAAATTTGATGCTAAATCGGATGAAGCTATATTTCTTGGTTATTCTATGTCTAGTAAAGCTTATAGAGTATTTAATAAAAGAACTCTACTTGTTGAAGAATCTGTGCATGTTGTTTTTGATGAATCTAACGATATTATTTCCAAGAATCTTTTAAGTAATGATATTGTAGAAAATCAACCAAGCATGGAGAGTATTTATAAAAAGGAAAATGAAGAAAATCCATTACGCAAACATGACGAAGAAATGACAATGGAGAATCTTCAAGAAATATATGCTCTTCCAGAAAATGACTCAAATCTACCAAAAGAATGGAAGTATGCTCATGGCCACCCCAAAGACCTCATCATAGGTGATGCGGCGGAAGGTATAAAAACTCGTTCCTCTGTTAGAAATATTTGTGGTAACTTGGCATTTGTTTCACAAATTGAACCAAAATCTTTTTTAGAAGCTGAAAATGATGAAAACTGGATTTTAGCAATGCAAGAAGAATTAAATCAATTTGAAAGAAATGAAGTTTGGTTTTTGACCCCTCGACCTAAGGATCATCCCGTTATTGGTACAAAATGGGTTTTTCGAAATAAAATGGACGAATCTGGAGTTGTTACTAGAAATAAAGCTAGATTAGTAGCTCAAGGCTATAATCAAGAAGAGGGAATTGATTTTGATGAAACTTTTGCACCAGTTGCTAGACTTGAAGCTATTAGAATGTTACTTGCTTTTGCGTGTTTTAAAGATTTTAAATTATATCAAATGGATGTTAAAAGTGCTTTTTTAAATGGGTACATTTCGGAGGAAGTCTATGTTGAACAACCTCCCGGTTTTGAAAATCATAAATACCCGGATCATGTTTTCAAACTTTCAAAAGCCTTATATGGCTTGAAACAAGCTCCTAGAGCATGGTATGAAAGATTGAGTAATTTTCTACTTGACAAAGGTTTTTGTAAAGGAAAAATTGATACAACACTTTTTATAAAAATCAAAAAGGAAGATATGCTAATCGTTCAAATTTATGTTGATGATATCATTTTTGGTGCTACTAATGAAAATTTGTGCAAAGAGTTTGCTAAAGACATGCAGGGTGAGTTTGAAATGAGTATGATGGGGGAATTAAATTACTTCCTTGGTCTACAAATTAAACAAACTAATGATGGAATCCATTTAAATCAAACGAAATATATCAAAGATCTACTCAAAAGGTTTGAAATGGAATCATCAAAGCCTGCAGCAACTCCAATGAGCACATCGATAAAAATCGACAAAGATGAGCAAGGTAAACCCGTAGATGAGAAGAAATATCGAGGTATGATTGGTTCTTTACTTTATCTTACTGCAAGTAGGCCCGACATAATGTTTAGTGTTTGTATGTGTGCACGTTTTCAATCCGCACCGAAAGAGTCACACATCATCGCAGTCAAACGCATTTTCAGATATCTTGTCGGCACTTAAAATTTGGGATTATGGTATCCTAAGGGAACCACCTTTGAACTTTTTGGTTACTCAGATGCCGACTTTGCGGGATGTAGACTTGACCGAAAAAGCACTAGTGGCACTTGTCATTTTCTTGGACACTCACTCACCTCTTGGTTTTGCAAAAAACAAAACTCAGTGGCTTTGTCAACTGCTGAAGCAGAATACATTGCCGCCGCTGGGTGTTGTGCACAATTGCTTTGGATGAAACAACAACTTCAAGATTTTGGACTTCACTATGATCATATTCCTATAAAATGTGACAACACAAGTGCCATTAACCTTTCAAAAAATCCTATTCAGCACTCACGCACTAAACACATTGAAATAAGGCATGATTTTCTGAGAGATCATGTACTCAAAGGTGACATTGAACTCGAATTTGTGCCTACAAATTGTCAATTAGCTGACATATTTACCAAGCCTCTAAATGAAGAACAATTTTGTTATATTAGAACAGAACTTGGTATGATGAATACTCCAATATAATGTTTATATTAAAAAATAATTTTTTAATAATTAAATAAAATAAATATTGTAATAATAATTATTATTATAAAAAATAATAACCATAATAATAATATACATATATTTATATATATAATTTTTCTCTCTCTCTCTTCCGTTCCGTCTCTATCTCTCACCCACTCTCTCCCTTATTCTCTTTTTTTCTCCTTCTCTTGCTGTCTCGCTCTCTCCTTCTTCCTCTACCCTTAGCCGACTCCATCTCCACCTTCACCATAGCCTACAACCAACTCCACCATCCACAAAATCATCGATCACTTTCATCACTATCACCATCCATCCAAATCCCTCACTAATCTTCCAAACTCCATCACTTCTCCACCTGAAATCTGCATCACCATCTTCACCGATTCATCAAGTTCCATCACCGATCCATCAAGATTCGTGACTGATCCATCAAGATCCATTGCCGATCTACAAAAATTCGTCACCGATCTACCCAATCGTCTCAATTTCTTCCGTTCATCAAGGTTATCACCGATCAACATGTTAAAATTTTTGTTGCACTGTGTTGTATTTTTTTACTTGTTATATGTGCTCCAAATTCTCTTGGATTTAATATTGGTTGCTTCTACCTTGATTGAAGTATTTGTTTTTATTTTTATTTTCTCCTTTTTTGCTAGTGCACTTGGTGTAGTTGTTTATGGCCAGATCTTAAGGGCCTTTGGTGTCATAGATTGGTAATTTATTTCTTCAATTTTATGAAATTTCTAGTGCATTAACTCAGGGGGAGACTCCTTTGGTGTATATTCTGTGCATAATTTTAGGGGGAGTATATATATACATTTTTTTTTATCTGCCATACTCCTTATCTGCACCAACAAACAATTTTTTTGTGCAAAGTCAAATTTTTTTTTTTAAAAAATAATAATAATAATAATAATAATAATAATAAATAAATAAATAAAGGAAGAAATGCTCACAATTTTATTTCAGAAAAAGAAAATATTACTCGATTACAGGTAAATTTTCAGAAGGTTTCACAGATTTTTTCTTTTTCACTTCTCTCAACAATTTTTCATGAGCCTCTGTTACATGCCTCTCTCTATTTTCGATTTCTGTGAGTCTTGGCATTATCACCGTTGCATAATACTGCACTGCATTCTCCAACTGTGCATTTTTTCTTTTTAGCTCTTTCTTCTCCTTACACATATTCACTACTTGTTGTTTTAACAAGCACACTTCATCTCTCCATTGCTGATTTTCTTGTACTCTTGCTTGTAATCGTCGCGCCATATTGGAAACTGCAGTCATGGACTGTGTACTAAGAGCCACAGTGTGATTAATAGCATCGAAATCATTTCGATTGCCAATACCACTAGAACCCTCATTTACAGGCATAGCATGTGCCTGCGTCACTGGTACTCTCTCATTTGCCTGCATTACAGGCACCTCATGCAGGTCCGACTCATTGATAGCCAAGGTAAGGAATGACATGATTACAAAAGAAGCTAAAACAAATTTTTCTCTCAAAACACTTGATGATTTTGTATCTTTGCCTCTGATCTGTGTCACTTTTTATACACTCCATTGCTCCATTCCTCGATGCATATCTGCTATCTCTGCTCAAATCTTTTGTTTGTCCATACTTCCTGCGCTCGAGATGCTCCAAAATCCCCACAATGATTCCGACAAGACAGCCGGCCTCTTATTTTATTTTTGGCCACCCAGATTATTGTATCCACTGTGTTTGTTTCTTATCTTCATCTTTATTTTGATGATGTCAAAGGGGGAGAAAAAATATGAGGGTTGTCAAATATTTTGTCAAATTTATTTTGTGTCAAATCCATACAAATATTGCCATCATCAAAAAGGGGGAGATTGTTAATCATATTATTTAATTTTGATGATGTCTAAAATATATTAGTTAATATACATATTATTTGACACAAATTATTATCTTTTTAAAATATATATATTTGTTAAATATTATTTAAATAAAATAATATTATCTTTTTAAAATATATATGTTAAATATTATTTTAAATATTTTCAAAAACTTTACTATTCACTTTTTGAAAAATAGGGTTAATTACTATTCATCTTTTGACAAATCGATTAATTATATTATTTTGACAAAAATGATTATTTTAAATATTTTCAAAAACTTTACTATTCACTTTTTGAAAAATAGGGTTAATTACTATTCATCTTTTGACAAATTGATTAATTATATTATTTTGACAAAAATGATTGATTGGTTGTATTATTTTGACAAATTTGATATTTATGAGTTGTCTTATTTTGACAAAATTAATATGGAGTGGTAAAATACATTTAGTATAAAATCTTTACAACATATACAATATTTTAAAGAGGACATATATTTTCAGATCCATCATAAATATTATTTATAGAGATTTTTCTGTATGCAAAATTTTAATTAGAACTTATATAACATTATATGCAGAATACATCACGTGCGCTATTAAATTTTTTACACTACATTGATTATATTATATTATAATCAAACAAGAAGAAAAAGATGGAGTTATGTATATATATATATATATATATTATAAACTAGATGGAGAAAATTATTTGTTTGTTTGAAAGTTGTGAACTTTGTATTAAATTGTCTACAAAAACGGTGGCTCCATGTTTAAAAAAAAACAAGAAGAAAAAATCAATCTTATTTTTATCTTTTTAATTCTTATCATTTGCTGACTATTTAAATTTAAGGAGTGTGCTTATGTAAGCAATGACATCAAGAGCCTGCTTATGTAAGCGATGACATCAGGAGCGTGCTTATGTAAGCGATGACGTCAGGAGCGTGCTTATGTAAGCCATGACGTCAGCAAGGAGCGTCCAACGGGTATATTTTTTGTGTATAAATAGAAGTGTTGGATGTGGAGGAAAATCAAGAACTTGAAGAGAAAATATTTCTGTGAGCTCCAAAATTCTGAGTATTCTGCTCTTTCACTTTCAGATCTAAGTCTAGTTTTTGTTCTTACACTTTCATATCTACTCTTTGTGAGAGAATTATTGTAAAAGTGAGTTCAATTACCACTTATTCTTATTCCTTATTTTTGTGAGAGATTTTGTAAGGGTAAGGCATTTATTGTTGAGTGAGGCTCAATAGATAAGAGTAAGCCCTGTGCCAAATCCACAAGCTTGGTGGTGTATTTATTTAATTGATAGTAAAGAAATTCTCAAGGAGGTTCCTTGGGGAGTGGACGTAGGCCTGGCGTGCCGAACCACTATAAATCGCAGTGTTTAATTTTCTCTCTCTATCTCTTCTACTTTTATATTGATAATTATTATTCTGTTTGTTTTTATTTATTCAAATTCTGAATATTGTGTTATATTTAATATTGTGAAATTTTTAATAACCCAATTCACCCCCCCTCTTGGGTTGCCTAACTGGGATAACAGTATACTTCACATGTCACCCCATACAGATAGTGACGCCAGATTTTCAGTGCAAATACTACTGCAGCAAGTTCCAGATCATGGGTCGGGTAGTTCTTTTCATGTGGTCTCAGTTGTCGGGAAGCATAAGCAATAACTCTCCCATTCTGCATTAAAACACACCCCAAACCCTTATGAGAAGCATCACTAAATACAGTATAACCATCCGTACCTGTAGGTAAAGTCAAAACTGGTGCAGTCACAAGTCGAGTTTTCAACTCCTGGAAAGCAGATTCTCTTTGATCAGTCCAGTCAAATGATGTCCCCTTCTGAGTTAACTGAGTCAATGGTAGGGCAATTTTGGAGAAATCTTTGACAAATCTTCTGTAATATCCAGCCAATCCCAAAAAGCTTCGGACTTCAGTCACATTTGTTGGTCTAGGCCAGTTCACTACAGCTTCAATTTTCTGCGGATCAACAGAAATTCCATTTTTGCTAACAACATGCCCTAAAAACATAACATGGTCAAGCCAAAATTCACATTTAGACAGTTTAGCATACAGTTTCTGTTCTCTTAGGGTCTGCAGGGCAAGTCTCAGATGATGTTCATGTTCTTCTTTACTCTTGGAGTAAATCAATATGTCATCAATAAACACTACAATGAAGTCATCAAGGTACGGTTTAAAGATTTTGTTCATAAGGTCCATAAATGCAGCAGGGGCATTCGTGACTCCAAAAGGCATAACTAAAAATTCATAATGGCCATACCTCGTTCTAAAAGCAGTTTTATCAATGTCTTCCGGTTTAACCTTCAATTGATGATACCCTGATCTGAGATCAATCTTAGAAAACACTTGTGCACCCTGTAACTGATCAAATAAATCATCAATGCGCGGTAATGGGTATTTATTCTTTACAGTTACCTTATTCAGTTCACGATAGTCTATACACAGTCTCAGTGAGCCGTCTTTCTTCTTTACGAACAAGACAGGTGCACCCCATGGTGAAGTACTGGGCCTGATAAACTTCTTATCCAGCAGTTCCTGCAGCTGTACTTTCAGTTCTTTCAGTTCAGTTGGAGCCATTCGGTAAGGAGCTTTAGAAACCGGCTGTGTTCCGGGAATCACATCAACAGTAAATTCAATCTCCCTGTCAGTCAAATCCCCTGGCAGATCATCTGGAAAAACATCTGGGAATTCTCTGACTATAGGAATACAGTTCACATTAACATTATCATCAGTAGCTACAGTCAGTACAGAACACAAATATCCCTTACAGCCCTTTCTAATCAGTTTAACAGCCTTCACAGATGAAATCAGATACGGGGGAGGTACTACTCCAACCCCATTAAACACAAATTCAGGCAGACCAGGTGGACGGAAAACAACTTGCTTGGTCACACAGTCAATAGTGGCATGATATTTTTGTAACCAATCCATCCCCAATATTACATCAAAATGATCAATGTTCAATGGCAGTAAATCAATAAACAGATGCATATCCCCAACAATAATTTCACATGCGGGGTACATATAAGCGCATGTCATGGATCCCCCTACGGGTGATGATACGGCTAGCAGATAGTTCATGGGTTCTAAGGGTCTATTCAATTTCCGTGAGAAAGCATGCGATACATAAGAATGCGTAGACCCCGAATCAATCAATACATATGCATTTTGTGTACAAATAGAGAGAATACCTGACACAACGGTCTCGGTATTCTGCACATCTCCCGGTACTAGTGCGAACACTCGGCCTTGCCTCACAGGCTCTTTCCCGGTAGCCTTAGGGTTCGGTTTTGGTGGAGCGTTTGATGCTGCGCCGCTGGCTGCAGCTTTGCTATTGCCTTGAGGAGCAGAAGGACAATCTTTAACCATGTGGCCCACCTTGCCACACCTGTAACAGGCTCCAGATAATTTGTGACAAACCCCCTTGTGCTTGTTGCCACATACAGAGCAGGGCGGTATGAATCCACTCCCTTGGCTGGGGCTAGTTGTCGACCCCGTATTCTATTTCTTGTTGGCTGGGTTGTGCTTGCCTTTCTTGAATTTAAAACCCTGCCTTTTACCATGCCATTCAGTTATTGGTGTTTCAGATTGTTTCACTGCTGCAATGTTCGACTCGGCCATCAATGCCCGGTCGAGAACACCCACAAAAGTCGGTAGTTTCAAAACATTTATTCGGTCAAGAATTGCAACATTAAGGCCGCCTTCAAATTTTCTGGCCTTCTTATATTCGGTATCCACCATGTGTGGTGCATATCTGGCAAGTTCAGTAAATTTTGTTTCATATTCGGCAACCGACGTGGTGCCCTGTTTCAGTTGTTCAAACTCAGTTACTTTCCTATCCCTGACACATTGTGGGAAGTACTTTTCAAAGAAGGACTCCTTAACCTGAGCCCAAGTCATAACAGTATTTGTATCACGGATCAACATCCACCACCTTCTAGCCTCTTCTTGTAGGGTGAAGGTAGCTAACAATACTTTGTTCGCTTCTGAGCACGGAAACACTTCAAATAATTTTTCTGTTTCCAGAACCCAAGCTTCAGCTTTTAGCGGTTCCAGGCCTCCCTGAAAGGATGGCGGTTTCATTTTGCTGAACTTCTGGGTCAGAGCAATTATATCCCCATCATTCACATTCACATTAGGTTCCGGCTGTACCGGAGGAGGAGGTGGGGGTTGTTGGTTCTGTTGTTGCTCCAGTCTAGCAGTTATCAGTTCCATCATTCTTTTCATTGTTTCCATTCTTGCCTCGGTAGACGAGGATTCAGGTTCATTTGCATTGTCCATTTCACTATAAGCAGTTATAACAGTTATAGCAGTTGTAACATATACAGTTGCATATTTAGACAGTTATCTCATCAACATGTATTCAGTCATAACATAGCCACACACTTTTCAAGTTCATGACATGCCCTAATCACTTTCCTAGGACACCCTATAGCTCATTTGGACACGTGTGTGCGGTATAACTCGTGGTAAGTATCGCTCTGATACCACTCTGTCACGACCCAAACCCGGCCCTATGGGTTTAGCACCGTAACCGGCCAGTAATCCGAGATTACCGAAGGCCTGCTGAACAGTAATACAGTAAAACAGAGTACAGGGCCTGGCGGAGGCCAATACAGTAATTAAACAATGTCCAATGAGCTGTGATAGTCTGTATGCCAAAAATATTTTTCATGCATTCATACATACACAAACAGTACAGTCTATACAGAATTTACAATCACACAGTACAGGGACCTAATCCCTTGATAACAGTACGGTAAACATTCAGTCTATACAGAACAGTTAGACAGTATGAAGACAGGCGGGGGAAAACAAACAAAACACCCCCAAGCCATAGCATGGCAACTCGGAACCTCGCAGTGAGGCACAAAGGCTGGCTTGACAAAACTGGAGTTACCCTGACGCTCCTAGCTCCGATCTGGTGCCTGTACACCTACATATATATATGAGCAGTGAGCTAAAGCCCAGTGAATAACATAAAGCGTAAAGGGGTTTAGAATGAATGTCCTTACAGTAATGAAAACAGTTCAATTCAATCAGTATTTCAGTTGTTCAGTACAGTAAACAGTCATATGTGGTACATCCATTAGCATAACAGTAACAGTAGGTCTTAAAAGACCGAACGGTAATGATGGCCATCAGTCAGTAAACAGTAGTGGCTCCACGAGGGAACCGACAGAGATCTCTGTAACAGTAACAGTAACAATAAATAGTAGGTACTAAGGATGCCACAATACAGTTCAGAAATAAAGGACATACATTCATTCAGTTAACAGTAATCAGTTCAGAAAACAGTACAGTTCAGTTGTTCAGAAAATAATCATTTGTGAACATATCTTTACACAATCGTTACTCACAGAGTTTGGGCTACAGTATGCTAGAGCGTGTCTCCCCAGTCGCCAACCCTACACAGTTCACAGGTTGAACACACACTAAGCTACACAGTTGGGAAAGATAACAACTTAATCCCTAAGATGCCTCGGTGTGTTCTACATCTATATCCTCAATAAGATGTCTTAAACTAGGCCGACGAATGCCTAGAATGGGATGAGGATGCAAAGATGCACATTTAAAAGCATTTTCAGAAAAACAGAGTCCCGCTCGAGCGCAAGTTTCCCCGCTCGAGCGGTCATGCAACAAAGGTACACGCTCGAGCGTAAACTTACCCGCTCGAGCGTACTGTAAAAGTACTGGATGGGTGAAATCTCCGCTCGACGTCCGCTCGAGCTTGAGACAAGACTCCGCTCGAGCGCCCAATCCTCCGCTCGAGCGGACTGTAAAACAGTGCGGTGAGATGCTGGATGCTCAGATTCCACGCTCGAGCGGCATTTCCCCCGCTCGAGCGGAAGTGCAGAATCTGGAAATTCCAGATTGCACCTCCAAGCTCAAAACCAAGTTGTTAACAACTCAAAACCGATCCTCCTGGGCTCATTTTCTGGAAAACTCTTATAAACACATAGAATAACATGTTTCAAAGCTCAATTTTAAGAAATCAAAGCCCAAGGGTGTTTAATTCAAACTCAATTCAAACCAATTTCATGAACAATATGAACATGCAAACATGCATGAATTCAAACCAATTCAAAGCTTCAATTTGATGCTCTAAGGAGCTAATTGTTTCCAAAACATGATGAAATCGTGGACCATTACTAAATTATGGACATGCATGTGAGGAAACATGAACTTACAACCTCAAAACTCAAGAATGGCAACATGCATGCAACAATCAAGCTACAATTCAACATCTAACCCATGATTGGCTCTAAACTCCATCAATATGACATGAACCATGCAAGAATCCACTCAAAACATGAACAAGAAGACAATGGAGCTACCTTAAGTCTTGTATTTAGGATAGGGAAGCTCAATTGTACAAAACTCCTTCAATTCTTCAAGATTCTCAAGCTAACTCAACAAGAACTATTCCCTCTCTCTCTAACTCTCTTCTTGGTCGGTTAGAGGCAACACAAAGGCTGATGAAATGTTGGTTTTAATCAAATGCATTAAGTGTAATAAGCCTCAAAAGGTTTGAGGTAGTGGCCCACTACAAGGCTAGTTTGGTAAATAAGTCCAATTCATGTGATTAACTCATTTTAATCTAATTTAATCATACCTAATCAGTTTTCAGGTAAATACACCATAAAATCACATTAATTATGAAGATCATAAAACATTAATCAATTCCCAGTTCGGCCGCCGATAAGGCCTTCAATTAGCAGTTTAAACATATAAACATGAACAGATAATCATACAGTCAAACAGATAGAATGCAATTTAGCTAACATATACTCAATCAATTCGGTTTCCAATTTTAGTCAGTCAGTTCAGTACTTTTACCAGTCCAATTATCAGTCACGATCAGTTCAGTTTTAACGGTAATCAATGTTTATCGGTAATCAATCAGTCATTAATCGGCAAACAGTATGAGGGTTGTTACAGTACCATTTACCAAGCCATATAGACCGGTTGTTCACTCACCTCCAAACTCCCCCACCGTCCATCTTGAAGAAGCAGACCCCGGGACAAAGAGGAAAAATAGAGGTAGCACTAGTGGAAAGTCGAAGAAGATCTCTAGTGGAGCATCAGTGCTTGCGGATAGTTTTAATCATCTGTCTAAGGCGATTCAAGCACAGAAGCACCTGACGGTCAGGTACGGAATTATTGCATCGCAGAAGTATGGCATTGAGCCATGTATACAGCGGCTTATGGCTATCCCGGACTTCATCAGTACCCGCTATTCCATTTCGCCTGCATTGCGTTAGAGAACATAGATTATCGGGGAAATATTGATGTGCGTGCCAGATGATGAGAATGTAGTCGGTTGGCTTGCGACATTGCAGGCTTCAAAAGGGCTGTGAGTACTTGGGTTTGGTCCGTTAGGCAAAAATGGGACCAGAAATGGTTTGTTGTAGTGTGGTTTTTGTGGACAAGTTCTGTGGGTATCTTTTTTGTTTTGTTTTGTTTTTTTTGTGTGGTTACACTGCACTATAGTTACTGTTACTTTGTCTTTTATGAACGCTACCTACTTTTGTGTTACACAATATAGGATCATAGTGTAACCTTTACTTTTTTGGCATTGTGAACTTTAATGATTGAATGTAATGTAATGGATAGTTGATGTGTTCAACTTTAATGGTTGAACTTTAATGGTTCAAATGTGCTTAGTTTACAAGTGGATAATTGATGTGTGTGTTGTGTGCATTGTAGGAGTCATCAATTGCGAAATGTGGAAAGGTGAAAGAAGCAACTACGGAAATTACGATGATGTAATCATCGAACTCGTTGAAGAAGAAGAAGACCTACAAAATAGCGTAATCGGTGACGCTGCACAACATGTAATGGAATATTACCTGAAGTACATGGAGAAGATCCCATGCCGAACTTTTATTATGACCAGTCGTGCCTGGATTCAAGAATTATTTGATGGGCACGTAGGTAGGGGTGAACAAAATTTGCATATACCGCTGTATGTGTTTCAAGCGTTGTGTGACACATTGCGAAGCGACTTCGGTTTACGGGTACTTACAAGACCCCATGGATTACACATTGAAGAAAGTGTTGCGATGTTCATCCATACATTGGACGGCTGCACTAATCGAAAAAATCAGGAATGATTCCAACACTCGGGAGAAACTATGTCTCGACATTTCCATGTAGTGTGGAAGCAATGAAGTTGTTCACAGAAGTGCATTGTAAGCCCACTAGAGATCAAAATAATAGGCATCCATATTTGCGATCCAGAGAGGGAACTACATGCCTTTCTCGACATTTCCATGCAGTGTGGAAGCAATGAAGTTGTTCACAGAAGTGCATTGTAAGCCCACTAGAGATCAAAATAATAGGCATCCATATTTGCGATCCAGACAGGGAAATACATGTCTTTCAAGGTTACCATATTAGTTACCGTTCTCAGTTACTTTTCATTTTTTGTGATGTATGTAAACCTCATGCGTTGTACGTTATTGGTGCAACATTGTATTAGAGCGTTGGATGGTACTCATGTAGAAGCCATGTTGCCTACTCGTGATGTCGGCACATATTATGGTCACAAAGGAAATCCAACCCAAAACATACTAGCAGTATGCGACTTCGACATGTGCTTCATTTTCATATCTTGTGGTTGGGAAGGAAGCATGTATGACAGTCGCATCTTCAAAGAAATAATTGAGAACGAACATGCACCGTTCCCGTACCCCCAAGAAGGTAACACATTTGAAATTAAGTACTCATTATTAATTTTGTTGAAAATCTTAAATTGATTGAGCAAATGTAGGTAAATATTACGTTATGAATGCGGGATATCCAAACAAGAAGGGGTATTTGACACCATTCAAAGGGTCTCGGTATCACCAAGTACAGTTTCGGGATCATGGACGACCCGATAACCCAAGAGAATTGTTTAACGAGGCGCACGCATCATTGAGGAGCGTGGCGGAAAGAACATTTGGAGTGTGGAAATTGCGCTGGAAGTTCCTAAACGACATGCCCGACTTTGATTTTGCGACGGTGTAGATGCCATTGGTTGGTGCGTCAATGACCTTACACAATTTCATCCGTAGGCACGAGATAGCTGCTA
Source organism: Camellia sinensis (assembly GCF_055761805.1). Lineage (NCBI taxonomy): Eukaryota > Viridiplantae > Streptophyta > Magnoliopsida > Ericales > Theaceae > Camellia > Camellia sinensis. Next base: position 29,302,474 of record NC_138969.1, on the reverse strand, counting down.
ATGCACACAACGAACATGTCAGTTGTTCCTTAGTTCCAGATGACATGCCAACCGCGGAAGGAGGACAAAATATAGATGATGGCCTCATGGTTGGGGATACGGATGTAGATATGGCCAGAGATGTAGATATGGCCAGAGTTCACGTTCGCATCCGTGACCATTTATTTCACATACGGAATCAAGGACTATTGTGAAATGGTTGTTATGTAATTTGTATGTTAGTGTAATTTGTCATTTCTATTTCCGCAATGCAATGTGACTAAGAAAATTATTTAAATTTGTAATTCGTGTAAGGACAATGCAAGTGTGTTGCAAATTTTAATTTTTTTTTTAAGTACTACATGTTATCATTTACTATTTAAATGTAGATTGTTTTTGTAATTTTTTTTTTAATTAACTGTTTGTATAAGTAAACGCCAAATTTGGTAACCACATTTGTCTATTTCTATAAAATTTCCTTTTCTTACTTAACTAAATTAACTGAAATTCACCATCCCCCCCCCCCTTTTTAGCAATTGTTGTCATTGTATATTTTGTAATAGTAATGAATTTCAAAGATTCATCAAAATAGAAAATTTGTAGTATTTTTGTCATTAATTTTTAAAAAGATACAAATATTTTGGAACAAAAAAATATTCGAATAAAACCTTAGGACTTGTTTGGTTTGGTTTTGAGAGACAAATTTTGAAAATAAATTATGGGGAAAGAGTTTACAAATTTATTTGGTTTGTTTGGTTGTATATTTTCGAACTGCTTTTGGAGTATAGGAGTTTTGAAAATAATTTTGTTATAGTTGAATAGATGTGTATGAGAGAAAAAGTGATTGAGAATGAGAGAGGCTTGACAAAAAGTGATTGATTGATGTATAGGAGATAGAAAGTGGTTTTTATTTTTTTTGTTCCAAAATTCACTAAACCAAACAAAATTTTAATTAATTTTTATATGTGAAAATTAAAATAAATGTTTCCAAACAAATGTTTTTAATTTTTTGGAGAAATAGATACAATTTTCAATTAAATAAAAATTGTAATTAATTTTAATATGTGAAACTAACAGCAACTTCATTAATTAATTCATTTTAATTAATTTTGCAAACAAATGTTTGCACCCTGCGTCGGAGAGATTGCAACGGTGGCCACGTGGAAATTAACACTAATTTCTTATAAAAATCAATATGGGCAATTTGGTCAATTTACGTTCTACTATGATTTCAAACACATTTTTTAATACAATAATTTCTACAAAATCCATCACATCTTTCCAAGTACACAAACTAAAATACCCTATTAAAATAGTCAAACCACTAAAAAATCTCAAAAAAATCTACTTTCCAAACACTCACATTAATTAATAAAGATGACAACTATAATTAATAAGGGTGACAATTGTAATAGATAAGAATGACATTGAGTATCCGAGAAGTCGTTCAACTATTTGTCTTAGTCACGTCATTCAGGCAGACACCTATATTTGGATGGATCAAATACTTTTCTAAAAAAGAAGGATAAATTATACTTTTGTCCCCTTTATTTTTGGCCAATTTTACTTATTTATTTGTCTCTAATTTTATTTTATTTTCGACTTTGACTTTTTATGTTTTAAGTTTTTTCAGTTACTCTTAGAATTAATTTATGTTCAAAATTAGACATAAAAAATATCATAATAATTATCATATAACATTAAAATATATTATTATATTAGAATTTAAGTTTATATCAGATGTGAATTATATATAATAAAATATTTTTATATCCCTTAACTGTCAATATGTCATTTTTTGCCTAATTTTCGACATATATTAGATTTAGAAGTAAATTGAGAAAAATTTAAACATAGAAGGCTAAAGTAAAAAAATAAATTTCGGAGGTTAAAGTGAAAAAATAGCCAAACATAAAAAGGATAAAATATAATGTTTTAAATGTTTTAATTAATTTTTAAAGTTTTGTCTTTAATTTTTATTTACAAATATTTTACTTTTAAAATTATTAATAAAAATATTTTGAAACGACGCTCACTAAGGAGCTTCTATATGAATTTTTTTTAAAAGATAGTTTGAATAATGTACTTCCAGTCACGTTATAAATGTTAGTATACTTTTTTTGTACATATATTTTTCTTTGAGATATAATAAAATTGATCAAACCATTTTGTTTGTTTGTGTTACAAAGATATATTAGAATACAACACCGCTACCGAGCCCAAAAAATTAAATGCTCGAATGGTTCGAAATCCCAAAATGATATCGTTTTAGGACTTTTTTTTTATTTTCTTACCGGTAAGATAATATTTTTCGTACCATTTGAGCCATTCAAGCCTCAGTTTTCGGGTTACGGAGCATTTTTGTATTAGAATATTCCTGTAATAATGAAAACATATTCTATTTTTAAAGAATAATGAAATATCAAGAAAGCTCTTTATTGAATTATTGAGAGAGAGAGAGAGAGAGAGAGAGAGATTGAATTGCAGATGTATTGTGAATTCTGGAAGGTGGAAATGGCAAGATCGTAAGGCTATAGGCATAAGAGCACCTGATCGGAAGAATTGTCATCCTGGATTACACCGAATCAACTCAAATCAAAATCTAACCATTGGATCAGACTTTCAACGATTTGAATATTGTCTAACACAAATGGGTATAATGATTGGACACACCTGATTGAGACCGAATACCTTCTACACCGTTCAATCATGTATTTGGACGATCAACAATTGTGATCGCACCTCTCCTGATCAGGTGATTGTCTTGCCAATTGTTGCGCTTTATTTTCTAGAGTAAGGTGTATCTCATCCTGTTTAGTGTCCTCTTACTTCTTATCCTGTTTTTAATTTGAATTTTTTTTTTCATTAGGATTGTGGTTACTTCTATTAACTTTTTCTCCTCTTTCATCCAAGACCTGAAAGAGTCTAGAGTCTACACATTAGACTTGCAGACAATTGATATAAGGAAAATGTTTGGTGGTCCCAAATTCTGTGTCTTAAATGGTCTGAAAATGTCAAAACGATGTCGTTTTGGCATCTTCGGTGTTGTTTTGTACCCAAAACGACGTCGTTTTGACATTTTTGGTGTTGTTTTGTACTAAAAACGACGTCGTTTTGGCATTTTCGGATCATTTGAGCCACAGAATTTGTGGCCACCAATCATTACCGTTGATATAATATAATTCAGTACATCTCTGTTATATGTTATGGAATTAGGTCCTCTCCAGTTCGATTGTTGTGGGCTTTGATTTGGATTCATTTTAATTATCCAAACCGTTCAATCTGTAAAGCTCGTCAAATACATTATTGTTGACAAAAATCATATTGATCAGATATCGATAGACATTTCATCAGATCACATTTCTATCAATGGCATGCATAATTTTCAAAATAAATTGTGATAGAAATGTGATATGATGAAAAATGCCTCTCGATATTCGATCACCATGATTTTGTAGGAATAATGTACTCGATGGGCTCTACTTATTGAATGGATTATCATATAACTTAATTATGATTATAACTTAATTATGATCTACTGTGGTTGCTATTTTTAGTTAGGGGTCTTTGATTATGATCCATTATGTTCTTTTGGTTATAATTAAAAGTAGTTTAATTATAATACAAAATGATATTAATATTATAAAATATCATGATTTTCATATAGTCTACACTTTTTATATTGTATTGTAGAATCTCATTTGATGGATCATGTGATTTTATAGTATAATAAAATAAAGTATACACCTCCAAATACCAGCACTTCCTTTAGCCTCTTGGTATGGTGTATGGCGTCTAAACAAAAGGTTAAGGGATCGAGTGCAGGTAGGGAGAGAGAGAGAGAATTGTGTAAAGCAAGGTTACGGGATCGAGTGCTGGTAGGGAGGGAGAGAGAGAGAGAGAGAGAATTGTGTAAAGAAGAGGTATTCTAAAATATCTCCGTTTTTGCCTATCTGTTTTCAGGTGAAATTTTTATTTTTTTGTTTTTAACAAATATTAGAATTTTTTATTTTTTTGGGGGGTAAGTGGAAAAGTGGCTTTGTTTGGTTTGAATTTTTAAATAGTATATTTAAATGGGTTTTTGTTTGTCTTTATTGAACGTTTTTTCATATTTTTATGATTTGAATTTTTAAATATTATATTTAAATGGGTTTTGTTTTGTCTTTATTGAACTTTTTCATATTTTTATTATTTTTTTTACTTTTTAAATATATCAAGATTAGATGCATGTGAAAGTAAAAAAAATAATAATTAAAACATGAAAATAATTCACTTAAAATAAATAAAAATTCAAACAAAAATACACACATTTTTGTTCGAATTTTAATTTGGTTTTATTATTTTAAAAAATATTTTAGTCAATTTATTTTACTTTTTAGATGCATCTTAATTGGGTGCATCTAAGAAATATAAAAAAATAACTAAAATTTTCAAAAAAAATTTCCTTAAAATAAACAAAAGCTTATCTAAAAATAATTTATTTAAAATCAAACCAAACATATATTTTTCCATTTATCAACATTCGACAATTAAAAAGCTACAATTTATTTCCAATTTTTTTTTTTTTTTATCTTTAGTAATAAAAAAAAGGGGGATGCACCAATAAATCCCAAATTAATAACTTATGCACTGTTTAGTCCTAAAAGTTTTCTTATATACTGAAAGGTCCCATTACAATGTTAATAACATCAGATACAATGTTAATAACATCAGAGTCATGTTACAAACATTGGATTTCAAACATCTAATGTTCATCAAATTTCAATAATGTTTGAAAATATAGGATGAAAAACATCTAATGTTCATTAGATTTCAATAAATTTTGAAGTTATAAAATGAAACATCAGATCATTTACATCATTCACATTATGTTGATGTAAAAATGGGACTAAATGGAGCATAAGAAAACTTTTAGGACTAAATGATTCAACGTTTCAAAAATTAGGACTTATGAGTAAATTTTCCTAAAAAAAATTTGTGTCTAAATTTTTTACTTTTCAAGGCTTTTAGGCTAGAAGGATATAAAGAGTATAAAAATAAAATTTCAAAAACCAAGGGTAAGACACATGGACCAAGAATGGTTATTGTGTAAAACCAAGGGAAAAAGGCTCTGGGCCTGGCCTACAGTAGGCCCAGTGTCTGGTCCATCAAACTTGGTGTTAACCAGCAACGGCCAAGCCCTTGTAGGCTTGGGACCAACTAACCAACAAACAAAGTCTTTTAACTCCTCAAAATCGGGTGCGAACTATGCCAATATAGTGATACAACATGCACCAATTAGTATACATTGGTGTACCAATTAGTGTTATGATATTATTATTGATTACATTTATTATATAAGTTACAAATACTTAAAACCATACAAATGATGCCACATCATATTACAATGAATGAATGAATATGTGTATACATTAATTAATATATAGAACATTATTCATGCCCATATGTATTTTTTAATTTGAAATGAATGAATACATATGTCATATCATTTTATACACATATTTTTATTTAATTTATGTATTTGTATATTATTAAAACTAGTTATTTAAGCTTTTTTCATCTTATTTATTCAATCTCATATTACAATCTCTTTTCTATCCGTTATTACAAAATTATTTAAACCAGCAACAAAACTCCTCAAGATATATAAAAATAAGACCCAAGAAGCCATTGTCATCTTGTTCTTTATGGGATTTTCTAGCTTCTGGTCTATATAGGGCTTTCTTTCAGAAAGTGTAAAGAGATTTGATGATTAAAAAAAAAAAAAAAAAAAATTATACCTTTGATCTACGTAATTTATTTTTTGTGTTAATTTGATTCCAATAATTCTAAATATTTGTTTTCCTTTTAATTTTTTTACATCATGTCAATTTAGTTCAATTAATAATATCTGTTAAAAAGTTGAACACAAATCAAAAGTAAAATGTTCCATTCATCCAAAATGGAATGAATCATTTTAAACTGAACGTCAGTCCTCAAATCACTTTAAATAGAGCAATTGGATCACTTTATTCTGGATTTCAGTTCAATTTTTAAAGAAGTGTTATAAATTGAATTAAAATGATACAATGTGAAAACTTAAAGCTAAAATTAATGTAATAAAAACTATAAGAACCAAATTAATACAATAAGTAAACTACAAAAACTACGAGTATAATTTATCCTAAAAAATAAAGGGCAAAAAAAAAAAAAAACCTAAGGAATAACTGCTTTCATCAAATGGTGACACGGGCTGCGTGTTACCACCTTCTAGGGTTTTGGGGTTGAAAAGTAGCAGTCGAGGGTGACCGAGTTGGGGTTACCATTGTGGCACGAAGACGAACCTGAAGGAGGTACAAAACCCTTTGGAAGCATGGCTGAGAAGGCCCTTGAGTTGAAGTTCTTGGTCTTCTTTCTCTTCGTGGTCCTCCTTTCCATGCTCTTCTTCTTGGTGTGTTCTTGTTTGCTCAACATGAATGGTGATGTGTTCTTGATCAAAAACTCTCGGTTCTGGCTTTGTATGGTTGATGGTGGATTCGCATTGACTTCATGTGATGAAGAAGGTGAAGCATAGGAGGAAGAGGAGATAAAGAGGAGGAGAAGGATGAGAATGGTGTAAAGGTTCAAAGTGTGATTGAAACCCATGAGACTTGAGGGAGTTGAGGCTACCGTGCATTTGTATTTTGAGAGAAAGAATTGGGATGGCAATAAACCCTAGGGAGAGAGAGAGAGAGAGAGTTACTCTAAGAACAATGATTTAGATCACTAAAAAGTATATCACTAATAGCACTAATGCATTGGGAATGACAAAAAAAAAAAAAGACATAGAAAGTAGACAGGGCCTACTACCACATCATTAGTGCTCCTTTTTAGTGCTCCTAAGCATTTTTTACTTGGAAATTATATGGGTAGGTTTGTTTTCACTCTATTTTGTTGATTGGACAATATTATTAGATTTGTGGGACTCATTACGGGTTTTGTTTTGATAATTTGAATCGTTCAATTTGTAGAACTCGTTGAATGCTTTATTCTTGTAAAAAAATCATGTTGATCAGATATCGATAGCTACTTGATTGGATCAAATTTTTATCAACAATTTATTTTAAAAATTATATCTGCTATTGACAGAAATTTGATCTGATCAAATAGCTATCGATATCCGTTCAAAGTAATTTTTTTACCAAAATAAAGTGCTTGATGAGTTCTACACATTAAATGATTCGGATCATTAAAACAAAACATATGGTGAACCTCTATAAACACAACAATAAACTCTAATTTGATCTCGTACTGAAGAAAAATCTAACCCAAATTATATTCATATTGATGGGATTATGATTTTAAATGAAAAGTGCATCATTTTATATAACATGGAAAATGTTATTCAAAATGTAATTAAAATGTCATTTGACCGTTCACTTTATTTTAAAAAGGTAAATCCACATACAATATCACCCCATTCTCTATATTTTTTTCCCCATGTCAATAATTATGTCTATCACTACACGTCCAAGAATTTAAAAAATTGCTTAGTTTTGAGACTTTCAACATACAATAATATTATGATGATGGTATTTTTTAAATTATATTTTATTGATCATCTCATATATAATTTAATTGGTCTCATCAATTATATTTGTTATTAATGTAAAGTTAACTTATGAAATAATAAATAAAATATAATAATTTCAACATTTTGTTTGACCGTAATGTACGTATAATGTTACACAATTATCATATTTTTTTATTATATATTTTATGTATAGTATTAATTTAATAAGTCTTACCATATATATTATGAGTTAAATAACAAACTACAAAAAAAAAAAAAAATGTAATTAATATAAGATTAGTAATAAATGTGTACGCACATGTTTGTATATATATTTGATCACCTCGTGGCAATGTCAACATTCTGTGGGACATTCAGGCTACTCAGATCCGAATTGTAAGAATTCCAGAAACCCAAGGCTTAATTTGTGATTACCTGTAAACAGAAAATTTATTCACAATTTTTATAGATATGATTTAATTTGGGCATTTTATTTTAAAGAAAAAAAAATAAAATCTCTTTTATTTACAAAAAAAAAAAAAAAAGGAAAAAAAAGAAGAAGAACAGAATCACTTCACTGTTGTATTATTTTTTGTTATAAATTTTTGGTAAAATAAAGTTTTTTTTAGGGTTTATTGATAAATTGATTTCTATGTGGATATGACATTAGGTCTAAAGATTGATTTTTATACCTGATTAATGAAATTATTTGGTGATAAAAACAAATTATTGTTTTGAAGATTTTTTTTCTTTTTTTGCATTTTAACTCCATTTGCTGCTAGATCACCATTGGCCAGCCGCGGACTCTAAAAAATGGTCAGAAAAGTCACTGACGACGACGTTTGGTGGTGGTGGTAATGTGGATAGATAGACAGATTAAGTTAATAAATAGATAAGTGACATATAGACAAATAGAAAAATAATATGTAGACAAATAAATAAATAAATAAATAATACTTAGACAAACAAGTGAATAGATGGGTGGCATGGATAAATAGGTGGACAGTAGACCAATAAACATATAGGTAAGGGTAATATAATCTTTCAAATTATTTTATCATTTTGACTTCAAAAGAATAAAATAATAGAGTTTGGGCCTACAATGTCCAATTTTTTTTGAAATTGGACTTATGGCTCAAGTGCATTTTTCAGTCGAATTGGGTTGGAGTTTCTTAAATACTTAATGAGTTGAACTTAAGATCGAACTTGAACTCAATTAATGCTTAACAAACAAGTTTAAACACCTAAAAACTCACCGAGGAACTAAATCCGTGCTCTATTTTGGTTAGAATGCAGTATTTATGGTCTGTGTTTTCACATGCATGTCAACGAAATGTCTGTTGTTTTGACTTATTGAGATCTTTCATTTCATTCCATTGCTTGAAAAGTCAATAACATGTATTTATTAATTTTGAGAGTGGAGTTTTGTAGGATGAAAATAAGAGGGAATGGGCCATGTGAGATTGCATCGTTGTGGGGGTGAAGGAAGATCTTGTTTCATGGGTTATGACTATTTTCGTGGCGTATACTCCACATTCATGCATGGAATGACTCTCTATAATATACTATTGAGTTTACACTTCACACAAATCTATATGCTTATGAAAATCATAAGAAAATTATTTTTCAAATTATTTTCACAAAAAAAAAAAAAAATTATAAGAAAATAATATTTGCTTTTTGTTTTCTGGTTAATTTCACTTTTATATCCCTTGAAATGTCATCATTTTTTTTCATTTCATCCCTAAATTATTAATTTCGTCTATTTATGTTCCGTTTATTTGAGTAGAAAATATTTTTTGTATTTTTTAGTATTTGGTACAATAAAAAACAAAAGTCAATAGAAAACATATTCTATGGTCAAAATGAAACAAGTCTATTTACGTAGAAAATGTTTTTCACTATTAAAAAAAGGAAAACAATTTTCAACTAAAATTCTATTAATGTCACCACTCTACCACCACCGTTCTCACCTCCGCCACCACACCACCATCACCACGGGCACCGCCATCATCACCGTTGCCATCACCGCCACCATCGCTCCACCACCTCCACATCCACCTCCACTTTCGTCCCACCACCACCACCACCACAACCACCATAATATAAAAAAGTATTTTTTGGAAAAAAAAAAATTAATAAAAAATATTTTTCATTAGAAAATATTTCTGTCCAAACAAACAGAACATTAGTCCATAAATTTTCTAATTTTGGATCATAGGATCTAATTGAAGATAGCTTGTCCAAATCAACAACTTTTAAAACCTGTTTCGATGGGTATAATGGTCATTTCAAAATTTAAACGACTTAAACTATACAATCAAATGCATTCACTATTTTGAAGTGAAAAAAGGAGAAAAAAAAAAAAAAAAGTTTACCGTGTAACTTAGTTATGATCTATTATGGTTGTTATTTTTAGTTAGGGGTCTTTGATTGTGATCCATTATGTCCTTTTGGTTACAACTAAAAGTAGTTTAATTATAATACAAAATGCTATTAATATTATAAAATGTCATGATTTATGTATAGTCCACACTTCTTATATTGTATTGTAGAATCTCATTTGATGGATCGTGTGATTTTAGAGTATAATAAAATAAAGTATACACTTCCAACCACCAGCAGTTCCTTTAGCCTCGCGGTATAGAGTATGTCATCTAGACAAAATGTACAAAAGGTTAAGGGTTTGAGTGCTGGTAGAGAGAGGGAGAGAGAGAGAATTGTGTAAAGCAAGAGGTATTCTAAAATACCACCGTTTTTGCCTATGTGTTTTCAGGTGAAATTTAACAATTTATTTTTTTGTTTTTAACAAATATTAGAAATTGTTTTTTGTTTTTTTTTTTGGGGCGGGTAAGTGGAAAAGTGGCTTTGTTTGGTTTGAATTTTTAAATATTATATTTAAATGGTTTTTTGTTTGTCTTTATTGAACATTTTTCATATTTTTATGGTTTGAGTTTTTAAATATTATATTTAAATGGGTTTTTGTCTGTCTTTATTGAACGTTTTTTAGATTTTTATTATTTTTTTACCTTTTAAATACATCAAGATTAGATGCATGTGAAAGTTAAAAAACTAAATAAATTAAAACATGAAAATAATTCACTAAAAATAAATAAAAATTCAAACAAAAATACACACATTTTTGTTCGAATTTTAATTTGGTTTTATTATTTAAAAAAATATTTTAGTCAATCTATTTTACTTTTTAGATGCATCTTAATTGGGTGCATCTAAGAAATATAAAAAAAATAATTAAAATTTTCAAAAAAAAAAACTTAAAATAAGCAAAAGCTTATCTAAAAATAATTTTTTTAAAATCAAACCAAACATACACTTTTTCATTTATCAACATTCAACAATTAAAAAGCTACTATTTTTTTTTTCCATCACCGTTGCCATCACCGCCACCATCGCCCCATCACCTCCACCTCCACCTCCACTTTCGTCCCACCACCACCACCACTACCACCACAACCACCATAATATAAAAAAGTATTTTTTAGAAAAAAAATTAATAAAAAATATTTTTTATTAGAAAATATTTCCGTCCAAACAAACAGAATATTAGTCCATTAATTTTCTAATTTTGGATCATAGGATCTAATTAAAGATAGTTTGTCCAAATCAACAACTTTTAAAACCTGTTTCGATGGGTAAAATGGTCATTTCAAAATTTAAACGACTTAAACTATACAATCAAATGAATTCACTATTTTGAAGTGAAAAATGGAGGGAAAAAAAAAAAAAGTTTACCATATAACTTAGTTGTGATCTACTATGGTTATTATTTTTAGTTAGAGGTCTTTGATTGTGATCCATTATGTCCTTTTGGTTATAACTAAAAGTAATTTAATTATAATACAAAATGATATTAATATTATAAAATGTCATGATTTACGTATAGTCCACACTTCTTATATTGTATTGTAGAATCTCATTTGATGGATCGTGTGATTTTATAGTATAATAAAATAAAGTATACACTTCCAACCACCAGCACTACCTTTAGCCTCGTGGTATAGAGTATGTCATCTAGACAAAAAGTACAAAAGGTTAAGGGTTCGAGTTCTGAGAGAGAGAGAGAGAGAGAATTGTGTAAAGCAAGAGGTATAATAAAATAATACCTATGTGTTTTCAGGTAAAATTTAACAATTTATTTTTTGTTTTTAACAAATACTAGAATTTTTTTTTTTTTTTGGGTGGGGGGTGGGTGGGGGCTGGAAAAGTGGCTTTGTTTGGTTTGAGTTTTTAAATATTATATTTAAATGGGTTTTTGTTTGTCTTTATTGAACATTTTTCATATTTTTATGGCTTGAGTTTTTAAATATTATATTTAAATGGGTTTTTGTTTGTCTTTATTGAGCGTGTTTCATATTTTTAGTATTTTCTTTTACCTTTTAAATACATCAAGATTAGATGCATATGAAAGTTAAAAAATAAAAAAATTAAAACATGAAAATAATTCACTAAACATGAAAACACATAGGTATTATAAAATAATACATATGTGTTTTCAGGTAAAATTTAACAATTTATTTTTTGTTTTTAACAAATACTAGAAATTTTTTTTTTTTTTGGGTGGGGGGTGGAAAAGTGGCTTTGTTTGGTTTGAATTTTTAAATATTATATTTAAATGGGTTTTTGTTGGTCTTTATTGAACATTTTTCATATTTTTATGGTTTGAGTTTTTAAATATTATATTTAAATGGGTTTTTGTTTGTCTTTATTGAGCGTGTTTCATATTTTTAGTATTTTTTTTTACCTTTTAAATACATCAAGATTAGATGCATATGAAAGTTAAAAAATAAATAAATTAAAACATGAAAATAATTCACTAAACATAAATAAAAATTCAAACAAAAATACACACATTTTTGTTCGAATTTTAATTTGGTTTTATTATTTAAAAAAATATTTTAGTCAATCTATTTCACTTTTTAGATGCATCTTAATTGGGTGCGTCTAAGAAATATAAAAAAAGTAATTAAAATTTTCAAAAAAAAATTACTTAAAATAAACAAAAGCTTATCTAAAAATAATTTTTTTAAAATCAAACCAAACATACACTTTTCCATTTATCAACATTGAACAATTAAAAAGCTACTATTTTTTTTTCCATCACCGTTGCCATCTCCGCCACCATCGCCCCACCACCTCCACCTCCACCTCCACTTTCGTCCCACCACCACCACCACCACCACCACAACCACCGTAACATAAAAAAGTATTTTTTGGAAAAAAAAATTAATAAAAAATATTTTTCATTAGAAAATATTTCAGTCCAAACAAACTGAACATTAGTCCATAAATTTTCTAATTTTGGATCATAGGATCTAATTGAAGATAGTTTGCCCAAATCAACAACTTTTAAAACCTGTTTCGATGGGTAAAATGGTCATTTCAAAATTTAAATGACTTAAACTATACAATCAAATGCATTCACTATTTTGAAGTGAAAAAGGGAGGAAAAAAAAAAAGTTTACCATATAACTTAGTTATGATCTACTATGGTTGTTATTTTAGTTAGGAGTTTTTGATTGTGATCCATTATGTCCTTTTGGTTATTAGTAAAAGTAGTTTAATGATCATACAAAATTATATTAATATTATAAAATGTCATGATTTACGTATAGTCCACACTTCTTATATTGTATTGTAGAATCTTATTTGATGGATCGTGTGATTTTATAGTATAATAAAATAAAGTATACACTTCTAACCACCAGCACTTCCTTTAGCCTCGCGGTATAGAGTATGTCATCTAGACAAAAGGTACAAAAGGTTAAGGGTTTGAGTGCTGGTAGAGAGAGGGAGAGAGAGAGAATTGTGTAAAGCAAGAGGTATTCTAAAATACCTCAATTTTTGCCTCTGTGCTTTCAAGGGAAATTTAACAATTTATTTTTTTTGTTTTTAACAAATACTAGAATTTTTTTTTTTTTTTTTTTTGCGTAAGTGGAAAAGTGGCTTTGTTTGGTTTGAATTTTTAAATATTATATTTAAATGGGTTTTTGTTTGTCTTTATTGAACAATTTTCATATTTTTATGGTTTGAGTTTTTAAATATTATATTTAAATGGGTTTTTGTTTGTCTTTATTGAACGTTTTTCATATTTTTAGTATTTTTTTTTTACATTTTAAATACATAAAGATTAGATGCATGTGAAAGTTAAAAAATAAATAAATTAAAACATGAAAATAATTCACTAAAAATAAATAAAAATTCAAACAAAAATACACGCATTTTTGTTCGAATTTTAATTTGGTTTTATTATTTAAAAAAATATTTTAGTCAATCTATTTTACTTTTTAGATGCATCTTAATTGGGTGCATCTAAGAAATATAAAAAAAAATAATTAAAACTTTCAAAAAAAAATTACTTAAAATAAACAAAAGCTTATCTAAAAATAATTTTTTTAAAATCAAACCAAACATACACTTTTCCATTTATCAACATTGAACAATTAAAAAGCTACTATTTTTTTTTCCATCACCGTTGCCATCTCCGCCACCATCGCCCCACCACCTCCACCTCCACCTCCACTTTCGTCCCACCACCACCACCACCACCACCACCACAACCACCATAATATAAAAAAGTATTTTTGGAAAAAAAAATTAATAAAAAATATTTTTCATTAGAAAATATTTCCGTCCAAACAAATAGAACATTAGTCCATAAATTTTCAAATTTTAGATCATTGGATCTAATTGAATATAGTTTGTCCAAATCAACAACTGTTAAAACCTGTTTCGGTGGGTAAAATGGTCATTTCAAAATTTAAACGACTTAAACTATACAATCAAATGCATTCACTATTTGAAGTGAAAAATGGAGAAAAAAAAAAGTTTACCATATAACTTAGTTATGATCTACTATGGTTGTTATTTTTAGTTAGGGGTCTTTGATTGTGATCCATTATGTCCTTTTGGTTATAACTAAAAGTAGTTGAATTATAATACAAAATGATATTAATATTATAAAATGTCATGATTTATGTATAGTCCACACTTCTTATATTGTATTGTAGAATCTCGTTTGATGGATCATGTGATTTTATAGTATAACAAAATAAAGTATACACTTCCAACCACTAGCACTTCCTTTAACCTCGCGGTATAGAGTATGTCATCTAGATATAAGGTACAAAAGGTCAAGGGTTCTAGTGCTGGTAGAGAGAGAGAGAGAGAGAGAGAGAGAGAATTGTGTAAAGTAAGAGGTATTCTAAAATACCTTCGTTTTTGCCTATGAGTTTTCAGGTGAAATTTAACAATTTATTTTTTTTTAACAAATATTAGAATTTTTTTTTTGGGGGGGTAAGTGGAAAAGTGGCTTTGTTTGGTTTGAATTTTTAAATATTATATTTAAATGGATTTTTGTTTGTCTTTATTGAACATTTTTCATATTTTTATGGTTTGAGTTTTGAAATATTATATTTAAATGGGTTTTTGTTTGTCATTATTGAACGTTTTTCATATTTTTAGTATTTTTTTTTACATTTTAAATACATCAAGATTAGATGCTTGTGAAAGTTAAAAAATAAATAAATTAAAACATGAAAATAATTCACTAAAAATAAATAAAAATTCAAACAAAAATACACACATTTTTGTTCGAATTTTAATTTGGTTTTATTATTGAAAAAAATATTTTAGTCAATCTATTTTACTTTTCAGATGCATCTTAATTGGGTGCATCTAAGAAATATAAAAAAAATAATTAAAATTTTTCAAAAAAATTAACTTAAAATAAACAAAAGCTTATCTAAAAATAATTTTTTTAAAATGAAACCAAACGTACACTTTTTCATTTATCAACATTGAACAATTAAAAGGCTACTATTTTTTTTTCCATCGCCGTTGTCATCAATGCCACCATCGCCCCACCACCTCCACCTCCATCTCCACTTTCGTCCCACCACCACCACCACCACCACCACCACAACCACCATAATATAAAAAAGTATTTTTGGAAAAAAAATTAATAAAAAATATTTTCCGTTAGAAAATATTTCCGTCCAAATAAATCGAACATTTGTCCATAAATTTTCTAATTTTGGATCATAGGATCTAATTGAAGATAGTTTGTCCAAATCAACAACTTTTAAAACCTGTTTCGATGGGTAAAATGGTAATTTCAAAATTTAAACAACTTAAACTATATAATCAAATGCATTCACTATTTTGAAGTGAAAAATGGAGGGAAAAAAAAAATTTACCACATAACATAGTTATGAACTACTACGGTTGTTATTTTTAGTTAGGGGTTTTTTATTGTGATCCATTATGTCCTTTTGGTTATAACTAAAAGGGTTATGAGTGAGACCCCCTCCAATCACCATCCCCACCACCACCACACACACGTGGCGGATGGTGATTGAATGAGAAGAAAAAAAAAGAAAAAGAAAAAGAAAAACTGGCCAATCATGTTAAGAGGGGGTCAAAGGGGGTGGGAGGGAAAAGGGGTCCAGAACATTATTGTAACGAAAAGTAGTTTAATTATAATACAAAATGATATTAATATTATAAAATGTCTTGATTTACGTATAGTCCACACTTCTTATATTGTACTGTAGAATCTCATTTGATGGATCGTGTGATTTTATAGTATAATAAAATAAAGTATACACTTCCAATCACCAGCACTTCCTTTAGCCTTGCGGTATAGAGTATGTCATCTGGACAACAAGGTACAAGAGGCTAAGGGTTCGAGTGCTGGTAGAGAGAGAGAGAGAGAGAATTGTGTAAAGCAAGAGGTATTCTAAAATACCTCCGTTTTTGCCTATGTGTTTTCAGGTGAAATTTAACAATTTTATTTTTTGTTTTTAACAATTATTAGATTTTTTTTTTTTTTTTTTTTTTTGGGGTAAGTGGAAAAGTGGCTTTGTTTGGTTTGAATTTTTAAATATTATATTTAAATGGGTTTTTGTTTGTCTTTATTGAACATTTTTCATATTTTTATGGTTAGAGTTTTTAAATATTATACTTAAATGGGTTTTTGTTTGTCTTTACTGAACATTTCTCATATTTTTATGGTTTGAGTTTATAAATAATATATTTAAATGGGTTTTTGTTTGTCTTTATTGAAAGTTTTTCATATTTTTAGTATTTTTTTTTACATTTTAAATACATCAAGATTAGATGCATGTGAAAGTTAAAAAATAAATAAATTAAAACATGAAAATAATTCACTAAAAATAAACAAAAATTCAACCAAAAATACACTCATTTTTGTTCGAATTTTAATTTGGTTTTATTATTTAAAAAAATATTTTATTCAATCTATTTTACTTTTTAGATGCATCTTAATTGGGTGCATCTAAGAAATATAAAAAAAATAATTAAAATTTACAAAAAAAAAATTACTTAAAATAAACAAAAGCTTATCTAAAAATAATTTTTTTAAAATCAAACCAAACATACACTTTTTCATTTATCAACATTCAACAATTAAAAAGTTACTATTTTTTTTTCCATCACCGTTGCCATCACCGCCACCGTCGCCCCACCACCTCCATCTCCACCTCCACTTTCGTCCCACCACCACCACCACCACCACAACCACCATAATATAAAAAAATATTTTTGGAAAAAAAAATTAATAAAAAATATTTTTCATTAGAAAATATTTCCGTCCAAACAAATTGAACATTAGTTCATAAATTTTTTAATTTTAGATCATAGGATCTAGTTGAAGATAGTTTGTCCAAATCAAAAACTTTTAAAACCTGTTTCGATTGGTAAAATGGTCATTTCCAAACCATTTCCAAATTTAAACGACTTAAACTATACAATCAAATGCATTCACTATTTTGAAGTGAAAAATGGAGAAAAAAAAAAAAAAAAAAGTTAACCATATAACTTAGTTATGAACTACTACGGTTGTTATTTTTAGTTAGGGGTTTTTGATTGTGATCCATTATGTCCTTTTGGTTATAACTAAAAGTAGTTTAATTAAAATACAACATGATATTAATATTATAAAATGTCATGATTTACGTATAGTCCACACTTCTTATATTGTTTTGTAGAATCTCATTTGATGGATCGTGTGATTTTATAGTGTAATAAAATAAAGTATACAATTCCAATCACCAGCACTTCCTTTAACCTTGAGGTATAGAGTATGTCATCTAGACAAAAGGTACAAGAGGTTAAGGGTTCGAGTGCTGGTAGAGAGAGAGAGAGAATTGTGTAAAGCAAGAGGTATTCTAAAATACCTCCGTTTTGGCCTATGTGTTTTTAGGTGAAATTTAACAATTTATTTTTTTGTTTTTAACAAATATTAGAATTTTTTTTTTTTGGGGGGTAAGTGGAAAAGTGGCTTTGTTTGGTTTGAATTTTTAAAAATTATATTTAAATGGGTTTTTGTTTGTCTTTATTGAACATTTTTCATATTTTTATGGTTTGAGTTTTTAAATATTATACTTAAATGGGTTTCTGTTTGTCTTTACTGAACATTTTTCTTATTTTTATGATTTGAGTTTATAAATATTATATTTAGATGGGTTTTTGTTTGTCTTTATTGAACGTTTTTCATATTTTTAGTATTTTTTTTTACATTTTAAATACATCAAGATTAGATGCATGAGAAAGTTAAAAAATAAATAAATTAAAACATGAAAATAATTCACTAAAAATAAATAAAAATTCAACCAAAAATACACTCATTTTTGTTCGAATTTTAATTTGGTTTTATCATTTAAAAAAATATTTTAGTCAATCTATTTTACTTTTTAGATGCATCTTAATTGGGTGCATCTAAGAAATATAAAAAAAATAATTAAAATTTTGAAAAAAAAATTACTTAAAATAAACAAAAGCTTATCCAAAAATAATTTTTTTAAAATCAAACCAAACATACACTTTTTCATTTATCAACATTCAAAAATTAAAAAGTTACTATTTTTTTTTCCCATCACCGTTGCCATCACCGCCAACGTCGCCCCACCACCTCCATCTCCACCTCCACTTTCGTCCCACCACAACCACCATAATATAAAAAAGTATTTTTGGAAAAAAAAAATTAATAAAAAATATTTTTCATTAGAAAATATTTCCGCCCAAACAAATAGAACATTAGTCCATAAATTTTCTAATTTTAGATCATAGGATCTAGTTGAAGATAGTTTGTCCAAATCAAAAACTTTTAAAACCTGTTTCGATGGGTAAAATGGTCATTTCAAAATTTAAACGACTTTAACTATACAATCAAATGCATTCACTATTTTGAAGTGAAAAATGGAGAAAAAAAAAAAAAAAAAGTTTACCATACAACTTAGTTATGATCTACTATGGTTGTTATTTTTAGTTAGGGGTCTTTGATTGTGATCCATTATGCCTTTTGGGTTATAACTAAAAGCAGTTTAATTATAATACAAGATGATATTAATATTATAAAATGTCATGATTTATGTATAGTCCACATTTCTTATATTGTATTGTAGAATCTCATTTGATGGATCGTGTGATTTTATAGTATAATAAAATAAAGTATACACTTCCAATCACCAGCACTTCCTTTAGCCTTGCGGTATAGAGTATGCTATCTAGACAAAAGGTACAAGAGGTTAAGGGTTCGAGTGCTGGTAGAGAGAGAGAGAGAATTGTGTAAAGCAAGAGGTATTCTAAAATACCTCCGTTTTTGCCTATGTGTTTTCAGGTGAAATTTAACAATTTATTTTTTTGTTTTTAACAAATATTACAATTTTTTTTTGGGGGGGTAAGTGGAAAAGTGGCTTTGTTTGGTTTGAATTTTTAAAAATTATATTTAAATGGGTTTTTGTTTGTCTTTATTGAACATTTTTCATATTTTTATGGTTAGAGTTTTTAAATATTATACTTAAATGGGTTTTTGTTTGTCTTTACTGAACATTTTTCATATTTTTATGATTTGAGTTTATAAATATTATATTTAAATGAGTTTTTGTTTGTCTTTATTGAATGTTTTTCATATTTTTAGTATTTTTTTTTACATTTTAAATACATCAAGATTAGATGCATGAGAAAGTTAAAAAATAAATAAATTAAAACATGAAAATAATTCACTAAAAATAAATAAAAATTCAACCAAAAATACACTCATTTTTGTTCGAATTTTAATTTGGTTTTATTATTTAAAAAAATATTTTAGTCAATCTATTTTACTTTTTAGATGCATCTTAATTGGGTGCATCTAAGAAATATAAAAAAAATAATTAAAATTTTCAAAAAAAATTACTTAAAATATACAAAAGCTTATCTAAAAATAATTTTTTTAAAATCAAACCAAACATACACTATTTCATTTATCAACATTCAACAATTAAAAAGTTACTATTTTTTTTTTCCATCACCGTTGCCATCACCGCTACCGTCGCCCCACCACCTCCATCTCCACCTCCACTTTCGTCCCACCACCACAACCACCACAACCACCATAATATAAAAAAGTATTTTTGTAAAAAAAAATTAATAAAATATATTTTTCATTAGAAAATATTTCTGCCCAAACAAATAGAACATTAGTCCATAAATTTTCTAATTTTAGATCATAGGGTCTAGTTGAAGATAGCTTGTCCAAATCAAAAACTTTTAAAACCTGTTTCGATGGGTAAAATGGTCATTTCCAAATTTAAACGACTTAAACTATACAATCAAATGCATTCACTATTTTGAAGTGAAAAATGGAGAAAAAAAAAAAAAAAAGTTCACCAAACAACTTAGGTATGATCTACTATGGTTGTTATTTTTAGTTAGGGGTCTTTGATTGTAATCCATTATGTCTTTTGGGTTATAACTAAAAGTAGTTTAATTATAATACAAGATGACATTAATATTATAAAATGTCATGATTTACGTATAGTCCACACTTCTTATATTGTATTGTAGAATCTCATTTGATGGATCGTGCGATTTTATAGTATAATAAAATAAAGTATACACTTCCAATCACCAGCACTTCCTTTAGCCTTGCGGTATAGAGTATGTCATCTAGACAAATGGTACAAGAGGTTAATGGTTCGAGTGCTGGTAGAGAGAGAGAGAGAGAATTGTGTAAAGCAAGAGGTATTCTAAAATACCTCCGTTTTAGCCTATGTGTTTTCCGGTGAAATTTAACAATTTATTTTTTTGTTTTTGACAAATATTAGATTTTTTTTTTTTTTGGGGTAAGTGGAAAAGTGGCTTTGTTTGGTTTGAATTTTAAAAAATTATATTTAAATGGGTTTTTGTTTGTCTTTATTGAACATTTTTCATATTTTTATGGTTAGAGTTTTTAAATATTATACTTAAATGGGTTTTTGTTTTTCTTTACTGAACATTTTTCATATTTTTATGATTTGAGTTTATAAATATTATATTTAAATGGGTTTTTGTTTATCTTTATTGAACGTTTTTCATATTTTTAGTATTTTTTTTTACATTTTAAATACATCAAGCTTAGATGCATGAGAAAGTTAAAAAATAAATAAATTAAAACATGAAAATAATTCTCTAAAAATAAATAAAAATTCAACCAAAAATACACTCATTTTTGTTCGAATTTTAATTTGGTTTTATTATTTAAAAAAATATTTTAGTCAATCTATTTTACTTTTTAGATGCATCTTAATTGGGTGCATCTAAGAAATATAAAAAAAATAATTAAAATTTTCAAAAAAAAATTACTTAAAATAAACAAAAGCTTATCTAAAAATAATTTTTTTAAAATCAAACCAAACATACACTTTTTCATTTATCAACATTCAACAATTAAAAAGTTACTATTTTTTTTTTCCATCACCGGTTCCATCACCGCCACCGTCGCCCCACCACCTCCATCTCCACCTCCACTTTCGTCCCACCACCACCACCACCACCACCACCACAACCACCATAATATAAAAAAGTATTTTTGGAAAAAAAATTAATAAAAAATATTTTTCATTAGAAAATATTTCCGTCCAAACAAATAGAACATTAGTCCATAAATTTTCTAATTTTAGATCATAGGATCTAGTTGAAGATAGTTTGTCCAAATCAAAAACTTTTAAAACCTGTTTCGATGGGTAAAATGGTCATTTCCAAATTTAAACGACTTAAACTATACAATCAAATGCATTCACTATTTTGAAGTGAAAAATGGAGGGGAAAAAAAAAAAAGTTCACCATATAAGTTAGTTATGATCTACTATGGTTGTTATTTTTAGTTAGGGGTCTTTGATTGTGGTCCATTATGTCTTTTGGGTTATAACTAAAAGTAGTTTAATTATAATACAAGATGATATTAATATTATAAAATGTCATGATTTACGTATAGTCCACACTTCTTATATTGTATTGTAGAATCTCATTTGATGGATCGTGTGATTTTATAGTATAATAAAATAAAGTATACACTTCCAATCTCCAGTATTTCCTTTAGCCTTGCGGTATAGAGTATGTCATCTAGACAAAAGGTACAAAAGGTTAAGGGTTCGAGAGAGGTATTCTAAAATACCTCCGTTTTTGCCTATTTGTTTTCAGGTGAAATATAACAATTTATTTTTTTGTTTTTAACAAATATTATATATATATATATATATATTTTTTTTAGGGTAAGTGGAAAAGTGGCTTTGTTTGGTTTGAATTTTTAAATATTATATTTAAATGGGTTTTTGTTTGTCTTTATTGAACATTTTTCATATTTTTATGGTTTTTCGTTTTTAAATATTATATATAAATGGATTTTTGTTTGTCTTTTTTGAACGTTTTTCATATTTTTAGTATTTTTTTTTACCTTTTAAATACATCAAGATTAGATGCATGTGAATGTTATAAATAAATTAAAACATGAAAATGATTCACTTAAAATAAATAAAAATTCAAACAGAAATACACACATTTTTGTTCGAATTTTAATTTGGTTTTATTATTTAAAAAAATATTTTAGTAAATCTATTTTACTTTTTAGATGTTCTTAATTGGGTGCATCTAAGAAATATAAAAAAAATAATTAAAATTTTCAAAAAAAAAAATTACATAAAATAAACAAAAGCGTATCTAAAAATAAATTTTTTAAAATCAAACCAAACATACACTTTTCCATTTATCAACATTCAACAATTAAAACCCTACTACATTTTTTTTCCATCACCGTTGCCATCACTATCACCATCGCCCCACCACCTCCACCTCCGCCTCTACTTTCGTCCCACCACCACCACCACCACCACCACCACAACCACCATAATATAAAAAAGTATTTTTTGGAAAAAAAAAAATTAAAAAAAAAAATTTTCATTAGAAAATATTTCAGTCCAAACAAACAGAACATTGGTTCATAAATTTTCTAATTTTGGATCATAGGATCTAATTGAAGATAGTTTGTCCAAATCAACAACTTTTAAAACCTGTTTCGATAGGTAAAATGGTCATTTCAAAATTTAAACAACTTAAACTATACAATCAAATGCATTCACTATTTTGAAGTGAAAAATGGAGAGAAAAAAAAAAAGTTTACCATATAACTTAGTTATGATCTACTATGGTTGTTACTTTTAGTTAGGGGTCTTTGATTGTGATCCATTATGTCCTTTTGGTTATAACTAAAAGTAGTTTAATTATAATACAAAATGCTATTAATAATATAAAATGTCATGATTTACGTATAGTCCACACTTCTTATATTGTATTGTAGAATCTCATTTGATGGATCGTGTGATTTTATAGTATAATAAAATAAAGTATACACTTCCAACCACCAGCACTTACTTTAGCCTCGCGGTATAGAGTATGTCATCTAAACAAAAGGTGCAAAAGGTTAAGGGTTCGAGTGCTGGTAGAGAGAGAGAGAGAGAATTGTGTAAAACAAGAGGTATTCTAAAATACCTCCGTTTTTGCCTATGTGTTTTCAAGTGAAATTTAACAATTTATTTTTCTGTTTTTAACAAATATTAGAATTTTTTTTTTAAATTTTTTGGGGTAAGTGGAAAAGTGGCTTTGTTTGGTTTGAATTTTTAAATATTATATTTAAATGGGTTTTTGTTTGTCTTTATTAAACATTTTTCATATTTTTATGGTTCGAGTTTTTAAATATTATATTTAAATGGGTTTTTGTTAGTCTTTATTGAACATTTTTCATATTTTTATGGTTTGAGTTTTTAAATATTATATTTAAATGGGTTTTTGTTTGTCTTTATTGAATGTTTTTCATATTTTTAGTATTTTTTTTTTTTACATTTTAAATACATCAAGATTAGATGCATTTGAAAGTTAAAAAATAAATAAATTAAAACATGAAAATAATTCACCAAAAATAAAGAAAAATTCAAACAAAAATACACACACTTTTGTTCGAATTTTAATTTGGTTTTATTATTTAAAAAAATATTTTAGTCAATCAATTTTACTTTTTAGATGCATCTTAATTGGGTGCATCTAAGAAATATAAAAAAAATAATTACAATTTTCAAAAAAAATTTACTTAAAATAAACAAAAGCTATCTAAAAATAATTTTTTAAAAATGAAACCAAACGTACACTTTTGTATGTTATACTTTTTCATCAATAAAGTTTTCTTTGGTTGATCAAAAAAAAAAACAATTAAAAATCAACATTTTTTTTTCCATCACCGTTGCCATCACCGCCACCATCGCCCCACCACCTCCACGTCCACCTCCTCTTTCGTCCCACCACCACCACCACCACAACCACCATAATATAAAAAAGTATTTTTGGAAAAAAAAATTAATAAAAAATATTTTTCATTAGAAAATATTTCTGTCCAAACAAATAGAACATTAGTCCAAAAATTTTCTAATTTTGGATCATAGGATCTAATTGAAGATAGTTTGTCCAAATCAACAACTTTTAAAACATGTTTCGATGGGTAAAATGGTCATTTCAAAATTTAAACGACTTAAACTATACAATCAAATACATTCACTATTTTGAAGTGAAAAATGGAGAAGAAAAAAAAAAAAGTTTACCATATAACTTAGTTATGAACTACTACGGTTGTTATTTTTAGTTAGGGGTTTTTGATTGTGATCCATTTTGTCCTTTTGGTTATAACTAAAAGTAGTTTCATTAAAATACAAAATGATATTAATATTATAAAATGTCATGATTTACGTATAGTCCACACTTCTTATATTGTATTGTAGAATCTCATTTGATGGATCATGTGATTTTATAGTGTAAAAAAATAAAGTATACAATTCAGATCACCAGCACTTCCTTTAGCCTTGCGGTATAGAGTATGTCATCTAGACAAAAGGTACAAGAGGTTAAGGGTTCGAGTGTTGGTAGAGAGAGAGAGAGAGAGAATTGTGTAAAGCAAGAGGTATTCTAAAATACCTCCGTTTTTGCCTATTTGTTTTCAGGTGAAATTTAACAATTTGTTTTTTTGTTTTTAACAAATATTAGATTTATTTATTTATTTATTTATTTTTTGGGCAAGTGGAAAAGTGGCTTTGTTTGGTTTGAATTTTTAAATATTATATTTAAATGGGTTTTTGTTTGTCTTTATTGAACATTTTTCATATTTTTATGGTTAGAGTTTTTAAATAATATATTTAAATGGGTTTTTGTTAGTCTTTATTGAACATTTTTCATATTTTTATGGTTTGAGTTTTTAAATATTATATTTAAGTGGGTTTTTGTTTGTCTTTATTGAACGTTTTTCATATTTTTAATATTTTTTTTTTACATTTTAAATACATCATGATTAGATGCATGTGAAAGTTAAAAATTAAATAAATTAAAACATGAAAATAATTCTCTAAAAATAAATAAAAATTCAAACAAAAATACACTCATTTTTCTTCAAATTTTAATTTGGTTTTATTATTTATAAAAATACTTTAGTCAATCTATTTTACTTTTTAGATGCATCTTAATTGGGTGCATCTAAGAAATATAAAAAAAAAATTAAAATTTTCAAAAAAAAATTACTTAAAATAAACAAAAACTTGTCTGAAAATAATTTTTTTAAAATGAAACCAAACGTACACTTTTCCATTTATCAACATTCAACAATTAAACCGCTACTATTTTTTTTTTCCATCACCGTTGCCATAATCGCCACCATCGCCCCACCACCTCCATCTCCACCTCCACTTTCGTCCCACCACCACCACCACCACAACCACCATAATATAAAAAAGTATATTTGTAAAAAGAAATTAATAAAAAATATTTTTCACTAGAAAATATTTCCGTCCAAATAAATAGAACATTAGTCCATAAATTTTCTAATTTTGGATCATCGGATCTAATTGAAGATAGTTTGTCCAAATCAACAACTTTTAAAACCTGTTTCAATGGGTAAAATGGTCATTTCAAAATTTAAACGACTTAAATTATACAATCAAATACATTCAGTATTTTGAAGTGAAAAAAGGAGAAGAAAAAAAAAAAAGTTTACCATATAACTTAGTTATGATCTACTATGGTTGTTATTTTTAGTTAAGGGTCTTTGATTGTGATCCATTATGTCCTTTTGGTTATAACCAAAAGTAGTTTAATTATAATACAAAAAGATATTAATATTATAAAATGTCATGATTTACGTATAGTCCACACTTCTTATATTGTATTGTAAAATCTCATTTGATGGATCGTGTGATTTTATAGTGTAATAAAATAAAGTATACAATTCCAATCACCAGCACTTCCTTTAGCCTTGCGGTATAGAGTATGTCATCTAGACAAAAGGTACAAGAGGTTAAGGGTTCAAGTGCTGGTATAGAGAGAGAGAGAGAAAATTGTGTAAAGCAAGAGGTATTCTAAAATACCTCTGTTTTTGCCTATTTGTTTTCAGGTGAAATTTAACAATTTGTTTTTTTGTTTTTAACAAATTCTAGAATTTTTTTTTTTTTTTTTGGGGGGGGGTTAAGTGGAAAAGTGGCTTTGTTTGGTGTGAATTTTTAAATATTATACTTAAATGGGTTTTTGTTTGCCTTTATTAAACATTTTTCATATTGTTATGGTTTGAGTTTTTAAATATTATATTTAAATAGGTTTTTGTTAGTCTTTATTGAATATTTTTCATATTTTTATGGTTTGAGTTTTTAAATATTATATTTAAATGGGTTTTTTGTTTGTCTTTATTGAACGTTTTTCATATTTTTAGTATTTTTTTTACATTTTAAATACATCAAGATTAGATGCATGTGAAAGTTAAAAAATAAATAAATTAAAACATGAAAATAATTCTCTAAAAATAAATAAAAATTCAAACAAAAATACACTCATTTTTGTTCGAATTTTAATTTGGTTTTATTATTTAAAAAAATATTTTAGTCAATCTATTTTACTTTTTAGATGCATCTTAATTGGGTTCATCTAAGAAATATAAAAAAAATAATTAAAATTTTCAAAGAAAAATTACTTAAAATAAACAAAAGCTTATCTAAAAATAATTTTTTTAAAATCAAACCAAACATACACTTTTCCATTTATCAACATTCAACAATTAAAAAGCTACTATTTTTTTTTTCCATCACCGTTGCCATCACCGCCACCATCGCCCCACCACCTCCATCTCCACCTCCACTTTCGTCCCACCACCACCACCACCACCACCACAACCACCATAATATAAAAAAGTATTTTTGGAAAAAAAAAATTAATAAAAATATTTTTCATTAGAAAATATTTCCGTCCAAACAAATAGAACATTAGTCCATAAATTTTCTAATTTTGGATCATAGGATCTAATTGAAGATAGTTTGTCCAAATCAACAACTTTTAAAACCTGTTTCGATGGGTAAAATGGTCATTTCAAAATTTAAACGACTTAAACTATACAATCAAATGCATTCACTATTTTGAAGTGATAAATGTAGAAAAAAAAAAAAAGTTTACCGTATAACTTTGTTATGATCTACTATGGTTGTTATTTTTAGTTAGAGGTCTTTGATTGTGATCCATTATGTCTTTTTGGTTATAACTAAAAGTAGTTTAATTATAATATAAAATGATATTAATATTATAAAATGTCATGATTTACGTATAGTCCACACTTCTTATATTGTACTGTAGAATCTCATTTGATGGATCGTGTGATTTTATAGTATAATAAAATAAAGTATACATTGCCAATCACCAGCACTTCCTTTAGCCTTGCGGTATAGAGTATGTCATCTGGACAACAAGGTACAAGAGGTTAAGGGTTCGAGTGCTGGTAGAGAGAGAGAGAGAGAGAGAATTGTGTAACGCAAGAGGTATTCTAAAATACCTCCGTTTTTGCCTATGTGTTTTCAGGTGAAATTTAACAATTTTATTTTTTGTTTTTAACAAATATTAGAATTTTTTTTTTGTTTTTTTTTTTGGGGTAAGTGGAAAAGTGGCTTTGTTTGGTTTGAATTTTTAAATATTATATTTAAATGGGTTTTTGTTTGTCTTTATTGAACATTTTTCATATGTTTATGGTTAGAGTTTTTAAATATTATACTTAAATGGGTTTTTGTTTGTCTTTACTGAACATTTCTCATATTTTTATGGTTTGAGTTTAATAATAATATATTTAAATGGGTTTTTGTTTGTCTTTATTGAATGTTTTTCATATTTTTAGTATTTTTTTTACATTTTAAATACATCAAGATTAGATGCATGTGAAAGTTAAAAAATAAATAAATTAAAACATGAAAATAACTCACAAAAAATAAATAAAAATTCAAACAAAAATACACTCATTTTTGTTCGAATTTTAATTTGGTTTTATTATTTAAAAAAATATTTTAGTCAATCTATTTTACTTTTTAGATACATCTTAATTGGGTGCATCTAAGAAATATAAAAAAAATAATTAAAATTTTCAAAAAAAAAAAATACTTAAAATAAACAAAAGCTTATCCAAAAATAATTTTTTTAAAATCAAACCAAACATATGCTTTTCCATTTATCAACATTCAACAATTAAAAAGCTACTATTTTTTTTTTCCATCAACGTTGCCATCACCGCCACCATCGACCCACCACCTCCATATCCACCTCCACTTTCGTCCCACCACCACCACCATATCCACCTCCACTTTCGTCCCACCACCACCACCACCACAACCACCATAATATAAAAAAGTATTTTTGGAAAAAAAAAATTAATAAAAAATAATTTTCATTAGAAAATATTTCCGTCCAAACAAATAGAACATTAGTCCATAAATTTTCTAATTTTGGATCATAGGATCTAATTGAAGATAGTTTGTCCAAGTCAACAACTTTTAAAACCTGTTTCGATGGGTAAAATGGTCATTTCAAAATTTAAACGACTTAAACTATACAATCAAATGCATTCACTATTTTGAAGCGATAAATGGAGAAAAAAAAAAAAAGTTTACCATATAACTTAGTTATGATCTACTATGGTTGTTATTTTTAGTTAGGGGTCTTTGATTGTGATCCATTATGTCTTTTTGGTTATAACTAAAAGTAGTTTAATTAAAATACAAAATGATATTAATGTTATAAAATGTCATGATTTATGTATAGTCCACACTTCTTATATTGTACTGTAGAATCTCATTTGATGGATCGTGTGATTTTATAGTATAATAAAATAAAGTATATACTTTTAATCACCAGCACTTCCTTTAGCCTTGCGGTATAGAGTATGTCATCTAGACAAAAGGTACAAGAGGTTAAGGGTTCGAGCGCTGGTAGAGAGAGAGAGAGAGAGAGAGAGAGAATTGTGTAAAGCAAGAGGTATTCTAAAATACCTCCGTTTTTGCCTATGTGTTTTCAGGTGAAATTTAACAATTTGTTTTTTTGTTTTTAACAAATATAATTTTTTTTTTTTTTTTTTTTTGGGGTAAGTGGAAAAGTGGCTTTGTTTGGTTTGAATTTTTAATTATTATATTTAAAAGGGTTTTTGTTTGTCTTTATTGAACATTTTTCATATTTTTATGGTTAGAGTTTTTGAATATTATACTTAAATGGGTTTTTGTTTGTCTTTACGGAACATTTCTCATATTTTTATGGTTCGAGTTTATAAATATTATATTTAAATGGGTTTTTGTTTGTCTTTATTGAACGTTTTTCTTATTTTTAGTATTCTTTTTTTACATTTTAAATACATCAAGATTAGATGCATGAGAAAGTTAAAAAATAAATAAATTAAAACATGAAAATAACTCACTAAAAATGAATAAAAATTCAAACAAAAATACACTCATTTTTGTTCGAATTTTAATTTGGTTTTATTATTTAAAAAAATATTTTAGTCAATCTATTTTACTTTTTAGATGCATCTTAATTGGGTGCATCTAAGAAATATAAAAAAAATAATTAAATTTTCAAAAAAAAATTACTTAAAATAAACAAAAGCTTATCCAAAAATAATTTTTTTAAAATCAAACCAAACATACACTTTTCCATTTATCAACATTCAACAATTAAAAAGCCACTATTTTTTTTTCCATCACCGTTGCCATCACCGCCACCATCGCCCCACCACCTCCATCTCCACCTCCACTTTCGTACCACCACCACCACCACCACAACCACCATAATATAAAAAAGTATTTTTGGAAAAAAAAAATTAATAAAAAATATTTTTCATTAGAAAATATTTCCGTCCAAACAAATAGAACATTAGTCCATAAATTTTCAAATTTTAGATCATTGGATCTAATTGAATATAGTTTGTCCAAATCAACAACTGTTAAAACCTGTTTCGGTGGGTAAAATGGTCATTTCAAAATTTAAACGACTTAAACTATACAATCAAATGCATTCACTATTTGAAGTGAAAAATGGAGAAAAAAAAAAGTTTACCATATAACTTAGTTATGATCTACTATGGTTGTTATTTTTAGTTAGGGGTCTTTGATTGTGATCCATTATGTCCTTTTGGTTATAACTAAAAGTAGTTGAATTATAATACAAAATGATATTAATATTATAAAATGTCATGATTTATGTATAGTCCACACTTCTTATATTGTATTGTAGATTCTCATTTGATGGATCGTGTGATTTTATAGTATAATAAAATAAAGTATACACTTCCAACCACCAGCACTTCCTTTAGTCTCGCGGTATAGAGTATGTCATCTAGACAAAAGGTACAAAAGGTTAAGGGTTCGAGTGCTGGTAGAGAGAGAGAGAATTGTGTAAAGCAAGAGGTATTCTAAAATACGTCTGTTTTTGCCTATTTGTTTTTAGGTGAAATTTAACAATTTATTTTTTTGTTTTTAACAAATATTATATATATATATATATATTTTTGGGGGGGGTAAGTTGAAAAGTGGCATTGTTTGGTTTGAGTTTTTAAATATTATATTTAAATGGGTTTTTGTTTGTCTTTATTGAACATTTTTCATATTTTTAGTATTTTTTTTTACCTTTTAAATACGTCAAGATTAGAAGCATGTGAAAGTTAAAAAATAAATATATTAAAACATGAAAATGATTCACTAAAAATAAATAAAAATTCAAATAGAAATACACACATTTTTGTTCGAATTTTAATTTGGTTTTATTATTTAAAAAAATATTTTAGTAAATCTATTTTACTTTTTAGATGCATCTTAACTGGGTGCATCTAAGAAATATAAAAAAAAATAATTAAAATTTTCAAAAAAAAAATTACTTAAAATAAACAAAAGCTTATCTGAAAATAATTTTTTTTAAAATCAAACCAAACATACACTTTTCCATTTATCAACATTCAACAATTAAAAACTACTATATTTTTTTTCCATCACCGTTGCCATCACTGTCAGCATCGCCCCACCACCTCCACCTCCACCTCTACTTTCGTCCCACCACCACCACCACCACCACAACCACCATAATATAAAAAAGTATTTTTTGGAAAAAAAAAATTAAAAAAATTATTTTTCGTTAGAAAATATTTCTGTCCAAAGAAACAGAACATTGGTCCATAAATTTTCTAATTTTGGATCATAGGATCTAGTTGAAGATAGTTTGTCCAAATCAACAACTTTTAAAACCTGTTTCGATAGGTAAAATGGTCATTTCAAAATTTAAACAACTTAAACTATACAATCAAATGCATTCACTATTTTGAAGTGAAAAATGGAGAAAAAAAAAAAAAAGTTTACCATATAACTTAGTTATGATCTACTATGGTTGTTATTTTTAGTTAGGGGTCTTTGATTGTGATCCATTATGTCCTTTTGGTTATAACTAAAAGTAGTTTAATTATAATACAAAATGATATTAATATTATAAAATGTCATGATTTACGTATAGTCCACACTTCTTATATTGTATTGTAGAATCTCATTTGATGGATCGTGTGATTTTATAGTATAATAAAATAAAGTATACACTTCCAACCACCAGCACTTATTTTAGCCTCGCGGTATAGAGTATGTCATCTAGACAAAAGGTGCAAAAGGTTAAGGGTTCGAGTGCTGGTAGAGAGAGAGAGAGAGAGAGAATTGTGTAAAGCAAGAGGTATTCTAAAATACCTCCGTTTTTGCCTATGTGTTTTCAGGTGAAATTTAACAATTTATTTTTTCCGTTTTTAACAAATATTAGCATTTTTTTTTTGGCGTAACTGGAAAAGTGGCTTTGTTTGGTTTGAATTTTTAAATATTATATTTAAATGGGTTTTTGTTTGTCTTTATTGAACATTTTTCATATTTTTATGGTTAGAGTTTTTAAATAATATATTTAAATGGGTTTTTGTTTGTCTTTATTGAACGTTTTTCATATTTTTAGTATTTTTTTTTACCTTTTAATTACAGCAAGATTAGATGCATGTGAAAGTTAAAAAATAAATAAATTAAAACATGAAAATAATTCACTAAAAATAAATAAAAATTCAAACAAAAGTACACACATTTTTGTTCGAATTTTTATTTGGTTTATTATTTAAAAAAATATTTTAGTCAATCTATTTTACTTTTTAGATGCATCTTAATTGGGTGCATCTAAGAAATATAAAAAAAAATAATTAAAATTTTCAAAAAAAAATTACTTAAACTAAACAAAAGCTTATCTAAAAATAATTTTTTTAAAATCAAACCAAACATATACTTTTCCATTTATCAACATTCAACAATTAAAAAGCTACTATTTTTTTTTTCCATCACCGTTGCCATCACCGCCACCATCGCCTTACCACCTCCACCTCCACCTCAATTTCGTCCCGCCACCACCACCACCACTACCACTGCCACCACAACCACCATAATATAAAAAAGTATTTTTTGAAAAAAAAAATTAATAAAAAATATTTTTCATTAGAAAATATTTCCCTCCAAACAAAGAGAACATTAGTCCATAAATTTTCTAATTTTGGATCATAGTATCTAATTGAAGATAGTTTGTCCAAATCAACAATTTTTAAAACCTGTTTCGATGGGTAAAATGGTCATTTCAAAATTTAAACGACTTAAACTATGCAATCAAATGCATTCACGATTTTGAAGTGAAAAATGGAGAAAAAAAAAAAAAATTTACCATATAACTTAGTTATGATCTACTATGGTTGTTATTTTTAGTTAAGGGTCTTTGATTGTGATCCATTATGTCCTTTTGGTTATAACTAAAAGTAGTTTAATTATATAATACAAAATGATATTAATATTATAAAATGTCATGATTTACATATAGTCCACACTTCTTATATTGTATTGTAGATTCTCATTTGATGGATCGTGTGATTTTATAGTATAATAAAATAAAGTATACACTTCCAACCACCAGCACTTCCTTTAGTCTCGCGGTATAGAGTATGTCATCTAGACAAAAGGTACAAAAGGTTAAGGGTTCGAGTGCTGGTAGAGAGAGAGAGGGAGAGAGAGAGAATTGTGTAAAGCAAGAGGTATTGTAAAAGACCTCCGTTTTTGCCTATGTGTTTACGGCTGAAATTTAACAATTTATTTTTTTGTTTTTAACAAATATTAGAAAAAAAAAATTTGGGGGGGTAAGTGGAAAAGTGGCTTTGTTTGGTTTGAATTTTTAAATATTATATTTAAATGGGTTTTTGTTTGTCTTTATTGAACATTTTTCGTATTTTTATGGTTTGAGTTTTTAAATATTATATTTAAATGGATTTTTGTTTGTCTTTATTGAACATTTTTCATATTTTTAGTATTTTTTTTTACCTTTTAAATACATCAAGGGTAGATGCATGTGAAAGTTAAAAAATAAATAAATTAAAACATGAAAATAATTCACTAAAAATAAATAAAAATTCTAAAATACCTCCGTTTTTGCCTATGTGTTTACAGGTGAAATTTAACAATTTATTTTTTTTGTTTTTAACAAATATTAGAATTTTTTTTTTGGGGGGTAAGTGGAAAAGTGGCTTTGTTTGGTTTGTATTTTTAAATATTATATTTAAATGGGGTTTTGTTTGTCTTTATTGAACATTTTTCATATTTTTATGGTTTGAGTTTTTAAATATTATATTTAAACGGGTTTTCGTTTGTCTTTATTGAACGTTTTTTATGTTTTTAGTATTTTTTTTACCTTTTAAATACATCAAGATTGGATGCATGTGAAAGTTAAAAAATAAATTAATTAAAACATGAAAATAATTCATTAAAAATAAATAAAAATTCAAACAAAAATACACACATTTTTGTTCAAATTTTAATTTGGTTTTATTATTTAAAAAAATATTTTAGTCAATCTATTTTACTTTTTAGATGCATTTTAATTGAGTGCATCTACGAAATATAAAAAAAAATAATTAAAATTTTCAAAAAAAAATTACTTAAAATAAACAAAGGCTTATCTAAAAATAATTTTTTTAAAATCAAACCAAACATACACTTTTCCATTTGGCAGTGGTTTTGGTCTAGTCCAAGATCGGACTGGACCGTGCTGTTGGGCCCGCAGGGGCCCACCACGGGTCCCGTTTTGGAAATCCGAACCATTCAATGTATAGAACTCGTCGAGTACTATATGTCTGTAAAACATCACGTTAATCGGATATCGATAGCTATGTGAACAAAACAGTTTTTTATCAACCGTTAATTGTTTCACCGTCCATTTTTTTTTTTTACAAAACTGATTTGATCACATAGCTATTGATATCCGATCAACGTGATTGTTTACAGCCATGTAGTACTCGACGAATTCTACACATTGAACGGTTCGGATTATCAAAACGGGCCCAAGAAATGGACCCCATAGGCCGAATTGGACGGGTCGAGTCTTGATCTCAACTTGAAACAAGCTAGACCCTTTCCATTTATCTACATTCAACAATTAAAAAAAGCTACTATTTATTTCCATTTTTTTTTTATCTTTAGTAATAAAAAAAATGTGTCTAAATTTTTTACTTTTCAAGGCTTTTAGGCTAGAAAGATCTAAGAGTATAAAAATAAATTTCAAAAACCAAGGGTACTACACAAAAACCAAGGACCAAGAATGGTCATTGTGTAAAACCAAGGGAAAAGGCTCTGGGCCTGGCCTACAGTAGGCCCAGTGTCAGGTCCATCAAACTTACTGTTAACCAGCAACGGCCAAGCCCTTGTAGGCTTGGGACCAACTAACCAACAAAGAAAGTTTTTAACTCCTCAAGATCGGGTTCGAACCATGCTAATACGGTGATACTATATGTATTAATTAGTGTACATATTAATATATTAATTAGTGTTATAATATTATTATTGATTACATTTATTATAAAAGTTACAAATATTTAAAATCATAAAAATAATACTACATCATCTATTAATACATTAATATGTATATTAATTGATACATATAACATTATTCATGCTAATATGTAATTAAAAATTTACTTAACTATTTTACTCTCTCGTATAATGGGTGGGATGTTAAAATTAACCATGAAGAAGTCTAAGGGTTCTTTTGAATGTGGGTTAATTTTTTTATTTTTTTATTATTTTAATTTGGAATTAAAAAATTTCATTTGAGATAAACTTTTTGATTAATTTTTTTGAGAGAAAAAAAAATATAAATTAAATATAATATTTTATCTTATTTAATTAAAATAATCTGTTTTATCTCATATAACTATTTTAACCCAAACTAATATTTCAAATAGGACCTAAACGTCTTGTCGTAGAGCATCTCTAATGGATCGATTATTAACTCATTGATTAGTGTCAGTGCTGTTAACATAAATTTTATCAAATTTTCACTTTCAATGAAAGTGTCAACGTTACACCAATATTTATTTTATTTGTTATATATATAATAATAATATTTTGGTTTCACTTTTATATATGTTAAACTTTAGCCAGTGCATCAAAATATTCATTCACTCACTAAATTAATAAATATTTAACATATAAAATTAAAATTTATTTTTATTTATTTGTACACTTCAACACATTTCAACAAATAATTTTAACATCTCTATTGAAAATTTCCAGCAATGAGGGTACACAGCAACATGAGAGAGTGGTCAAAGGCAATGTTTTGAAAATTGAATCGATGGGCGAACCCAAAAAAGGATTAGATGAACGAATTACTGGTTCAACCGTAGGATCAAAACGGTCGAATCGTAACGTGATAATCAAAAAATATAATTATAAATTATAAAAAAATAAAAAAATATATAAGTATTGAAATAATAAAAAAAATGTTGCATAATATTTAATAAAGTCATAATTGATATTAAAAAAAAAAGTCCATAGTTCAAAGATATTAAAAAAATTTAACATTCCCTCCAAACATAATTGATTGAATGGTAAATTTAATTTTCGAGGAAAATGAAATTTTCAATTCTCCCTCCAATCAAATATGATTCAAACAATTTGATTGAATTTCACATTGAATTTTTAAGTTTTCTTTGAACAATTTTTTTCTATAAATAAGAATAGACTTTCATAATTTCTTCAAGGTTTCAATGAAACTCCTTGTCATGAGAGGAGACTTTTGAAATAAGAGTTTTTAGTCAAAATTTTGATAAAAGAAAAAAAAAAAATCAACCGTTTGTTCGGTCGGAAACCAAGACCGGTTCGTTGGTTTTACCGGTTGAACCACCGATTTTCCCAATTCTCACAAACAAGATTGGTTTTTGGCCTAAGTTGGTTTCTGTGGATCATCCGGACCAGAACTAGGTCTGGTCACTAGTAGGGCTGTTCAAAAATCTGTTCAAACCGGTAATCCGGACTGAACCAGACCGAATCATACGGTTTGGTTCGGTTCTATTAAGAATTGGTTCGGTTTCGGATTAAGAAATATGAGAACCGTAAAAACGGTTCGGTTAATGGATTTTATGAAAAAATCGCGATTTGAACCGAACCGAATCGAATTTTAAAAGATATATATATATATATATATATAATATCAAGTTTTATTAATTGGTTTTTTATAATTTTAATGATATTATGATAGTATAGATATATAGTATTAAGTAATGCCTTAATATTATTAGTTTTTATCATGAGTTAAATGTAATTAGTTTAAGTAATTATTTTGCTAATATTAACAATTTATTCTTGTAAATAGAAATTTTTGGAACCGTAAATCAAACCAAAACCGAACCGTTTTTTCGATTTGGTTCTGGTTCAGTTTTACAAGTGTAACGGTCTGGTCTGATTCTCAAAATCACAGAACCGTTAGGATCGGTTCGGTTCTTGGATTTTCTCATAACTGAACCAATCCAGACTATGTACACCCTTAGTCACTAGTTATACCTGTTGAACCGGCCGGTCCGATCGGTTCTTAAAACATTGGTCAAAGGACATTAATGTGCTTACAATTCTGTAAATTATAGGGGTTCATAATTCAAATTGTCCTTTAACTAGCTCAAGTTTTAGGTGATCAACCTTCCTACCCTAATGCCAGTTGTACCCATCTCACAATTTGCATGATCTCCAATTGAGGTGAACCTCAAAGATGTGTTTTCACCTAGAGGACAGCCCATGAGATATATGCTCAGTTTCAATGACTTTTCCATTGTGTTTGATTTATGAATTTTAATACAAATTTAGAAAGAAAAAAAAAATAGATAAAATATAATTACATTTCACATATTTTTTTTTTCTTTTTCATTTTTAAAATTCATAAATCAAACACAACCTTACGCTGCAAATTAATAATAAGAAAACATAAGTTGAAAGTAATTCTTTTCAATGTTTATATAATTATTATTATTATTTTTTGCTTTAATATTGTTTCCACCTTAAAAATTGTATGCAAAAGTTGTACTAAACATCTACTACAAATTTTTAAGATTAACAAAATAATAATAAACAACTCTAACTAGGTGCACCAAAAAAACCCCATAATATATGTCAAAGAACTTATTTGATAACAAATTTGACAATCTAAAGGAAATTCTAAGGGAGAAAGGTTTGTCCCAATAAATAAATAATAATATATTTTTAAATTCATCAGTGTAAATTGTGATTGACTCCTTCCACTTTTGACCTATGCAAATTTATGTGGACTTTTCTTTGCTCAATAGAGATGTATTATTTTGTTTGGAGAAAATAGAGATGTATTATTATATTTTATTGTCTTGCACTCATCTATTTGGTTGTATTAATGTTTTTTTGACTAGAAAAACTAAAATATTAAAAAATAATTTTGATTTTTTATTTAAAAAAATGCTAAAAAATAGAGAGCATGAAAAATAATTTTTAATTTTTTTTTTACTATTGTCACTTATTGCCAACCAAGTAGTGATAAAAAAAAATAAAATAAATAAATGCAGAACAAGTATGATGGAGAATCAAAATCCCACTTGAGTACTCCAAAATAATCACCCACATATCACACTAACCAAACAGAACTTACCTCATTTCCCAAAAAAGGGTCAAAATGGCAAAACAT
Source organism: Camellia sinensis (assembly GCF_055761805.1). Taxonomy (NCBI): domain Eukaryota; kingdom Viridiplantae; phylum Streptophyta; class Magnoliopsida; order Ericales; family Theaceae; genus Camellia; species Camellia sinensis. The sequence goes on along the minus strand of NC_138969.1, from coordinate 29,264,283 downwards.
TCCCACCAAACAAAGCACAAACACCAAGAACACACAAAAATAAAAATTCCTAAAATACTGATGAAAATTCGTTCAACCCAAAAAAATCACATAACATTAAAGAGAGTCAGATTTTCATACTTTCCATTTCAAGGGTTTCCAAATTTTCCGAGAAAATCGAAAAAAAATCCTCAAATCACTTGTCAACCTCACCCTCCTCCTGAAACGCGGAGACAGGGAAAGATCTGGAAATCCCAGTGGGAGTCCCAAACGTGATCTTCCCAGAAGCAGGATCGTTGATGTAAATCTCAGAAATATTGATCCACATCATGAGTTCACGGCTCTTGACCCCCGTGAGGCGCCGCATACGGCGGTCCTCCACGAAGGCGGTGACAAGGGTGTCGTAGGAGACGCGGCGGCCGATGCGGAGGAAAGTGTGGTCCTTCTTCTTCTTCTGAGAGAGCCAGACGAAGCCAGTGGACTCGTTGTAGCCGACCTCGATGAGTTCGTCCAGAGGGAGGAGACCTTTGGGGAGAGATATCTTCTCCAGGAGTTCGCGCGATTTCTTCTTGCAGAGCGACTCGCCGGTGTAGATTTCTGCGTTTTCGCGGTGGCTTGCGATCATCTGTTGGGATGACATTCTGCTTCTGCTGGGGTTGGGGATCTGTGTGTGTATGGAGGTTTGTGATGTGGTGTGAATGGTGAGAGATGGTGGGACTCTATTAATATATGTGAAAGATATTTTGGAAAGATGGTTTTAAGCATTAAACTCCATTTTTGTGTTATACCATTTCTGACATTTTATATTTATTTATTTATTTTTATTATAAACATGTCAATTTTTGACCACCATTTCAAAATAGGCTATATAGAGGAAAGATTATGTGGACACTGCTCAAAAGGGTATTGTGGGTTGGTTTGGAATGAGAGTTGATTTTTTGATTTTTTAATTATTTTAGTTTCAGATTAAAAGTTTTGTTTAGTATTTTTTTTTTAAATTTTTGTAAAAGAAAATAATAATTATAATTTAAATATGATATTTTGTTTTATTAGACTGAAAAATTTATTTTATTTTTTTAAACTATTTTAGACCCAATCCACCCTAACCCAATTTTCCAAACAAGTGCCGTATATACCTTATAATTAAAAATAATAATATAATTTTATATTTTTAGAGTTATAACTAAAATTAAAAAATAATTATTATTAAATAATACATCATAAAATATAACTAAAGATCTCATAAATCATAATTAAAATAAGGTTATAACTAAAATGAAAAATTGGTCATAATTAAATAAGTAAATGACATAACTTAAGAGTGCATATGATAGAGAGTGTATATAATATAATTTTCCATTATATAGATGTACATATGGGAAATACTATGGTGCACATAACTAAAAAGAAAAATTACATAATTTTAATTTTTCATAATTAAAAAAAAATCAAAACTAAATACAATATGAGATATAATTAAAGAACTCATTAGTCACAATTAAAATAGTGTCAAAAATTTATTTTGGTCCTTAACCTTTCAACATGAGGCATAACTAAAAGAAATTCTATCATTTTGCTCTCTAATCTTTTACTTGTAATAAATTTAATCTTAAATTTTAAATATCGTTCCAAATAAGGAAAATTAAGAACATTATTTCCTTTGCAAACGAAAAATGCTTAATTTTAAGGATAAAGTCGTCAATTTGATAAAATATAAACTAAGTTGACAAGAATAAATGTCAAAAAATTATTTTTTTATTTTTTATTTTTATCCACTAAAGATAAAATTATATAAAAATAATAAATTTTTTACATTTTTACATTTATCTTTTTTTACCAAATTAAGTATTTGTTTGGATGATGATCATATAATGGAGGATTGTTTTTGTTAATATTTTTGGATGTTTACCATGTAATAGATGGTTTTTTTTGTTAACATATATTTTTGGATGATTATCATATAATAAATGATTATTAGGCTTTTAAAAATGTAATCGATATGGTTAATATATGAAATGTTTTTAATTTTAGATTTTTTTATTTAATGAATTGGTTTAATAATGATATCAAAGTTATCTCCATATTTGACTTTTGAAAAAATAGAAACTAATTTAATGAAAATAGATATAAAAAAAAATTATTTCTACACTTTCAAAAAATAAAATTATATAAAAATGATGCGTTTTTAATTATTTTTCACCAATTTAATTTTTAGTTTCATAGAAAAAATTTCTGAAAATAGATTTTGAAAACTAAGCCAAACAAAACTTTATGACTAAGAAAGTGCTAACATTATTCATTAAAAATAAGGCAATTATGTTTCAAACTGTGAGAATATATTGTGTATATTAGGCATTAGGCATTAGGCATTAGGCATTAGGGAAGATTGTGTTGGTGTAAATAGGAATCTTTGTATTTCCTTTTTTAGTAATAGATTTAGGGTTATATAAACTGTTGAACTCTTTATAAACGTATACAATTTAATACACAATATTTTTCAAAAACTTACATGTTATCAGAACTGTGTTTGTAACCCTAGCACCGTCATCTTCCTTAGTTGTCTTTGATTTTTTGTATGGCGATTGAAGTCATGATCAGTCTCTGTGCTCGCAAACCCTAGCGCCGTCATCTTCCTCAGCCATCTCTGGTTTTCGAATTACGATTGAAATGTCACAATCAATCTATATGCTCGGGAGCCCTAGCACTGTCGTCTCCTTTAGCCATCTCTGCTTCGCCTCATCTCGCGTCGTTGTTTCTCTCATTTGCGATCACTGTATCTCTTTCTCTCTCTCTCTCTCTCTCTCTCTCTCTCTCTCTCTTTCTTTGCTCGTGGTAGTCTGGTTTAGGGATAGTAAACTTAAAACTTATTTTAGATTTATTATTGTTTGACCCCAGCACCTTCTGAATATTACAATTTTAACCCATTAATTCTATTACCCTTGTTTCATTATAATGTCGGACACTAAAATCCAAGCTATTAAGTGCAACCTCACCGGTAACAATTATGCCTATTGGGCTAATCACTACAACATATAAGAGTTTTAGAGACCAAATATTTTGATCTCTAAAAGTGAAAATTTTGTTACAAAAAACATTTAGGGACTAATTTCTATCATCGCAAGGATATTCACTAAAAGGTCGTCTTGAAAAGTCAAAAATAAGGTTTTTAGTGACAAAATTTTGAAAATATCACTAATAAATAGACTTTTAGGGACAAAATAATATGGTCTCAAAATGGTTTATTTTTTGAGACAAAAAATTTGGTCTCAAATAGATAATAATTCATCACTAATATCTAATTTTCGTTGCTAAAAATATAATAATGACATTTTTCGCAACAAAAATATTTGGTACCTAAAAAATAATTTTGTCCATAAATTTTGGTCCCCAAAACCTTAATTTTTTGTAGTGAGTGTTATGAAGAACTTTCTTCTTTGTCAGAAAAAAATGAGATTATGTTTTTGGTTCTGTTCCTCGACCATTGGACTCAAAAGCGAAAGGATATTTGATTTCTTGTGATATTTGAGATTGTGATAATACCCAAGTTCTAACCTGGTTTCTTAATTCTTTGGATGATTGTATTAGAATAATGCTTTCTAAATACAGTACTACCAAGGAGGTGTGAGATTATTTACTGGGTGTTTATCAATAGTCCGACTTTGCCAAGCGGTATGAGTTGGAAATAGCTATTCAGAGTACTCGTCAAGGGGATTAGACTATTCAGGGTTTCTATATTGAAATGACAAGTCTCTAGGATCAATTGGCTCTCATTAAACCACCTAGCCTCAAGGTACTAGACACTTATGTTGAGTTTCGGGAGCAGGGTCGTTTAGTGCAGTTCTTAACAGTTCTTTCCCTCCAGTACGAGGCTATCTGTGGCGGCATCCTTCATCAGTCTTCTCTCTCCCTCTATGGATGTTATTGTTCGTGAGCTCCTCTCCGAGGAAACCCGTCTTAAGATGGCCAGTCAGACTTTGTTTCCATATGTCTTCTTAGCTTCTACTTAGTGTCCTCTACTGTCGAACTTGCTACCTCATCAGCTTCAGGCTATTGCAAAGCCCAAGAAGGGGCCACTAGCCTCTGATGAGTGTGCTTTTTGCCATCAAAAGAGCCAGTGAAAGTACAACTATCCCAATAAGGGCCATTAGTCTGCTCAGTCTTCTCAGCAGTCTCAGCCACAGTTCCAAGGTCCTGTTCCGAGTACTTTTCGCTCTCCTATTGCTTGTACATTATCTGTTTCGGCTTCTGATCCTGACTTGGCTTCCTTAGGTGCCCAGATTGCTCAATTTCAACATCTTTGGTCCACCTCTCAATTATCTTCATCTACCTATACTCTCATCTCTATTCATTCAGGTTTGCTTGGGGCCTCTTCAGGTATTCCTTTCTCTGTCTGGCTTTTGGATTCTGGTGCCTCTCACCATATGACTCCTCATCTTTCCTTACTTCAAAACTGTATCCTCCCTCCCTTTCCTATTACTATTAATATTGCTAATGGGTCTGGTATGTCTGTCCTATCTATTGGGTTTGTCTTACCCTCTGCTATGTCTGTTGTTATTATTCCCTTTGTTCTTTATGTTTCTCAACTGTCTGTTAGCTTACTTTTTATCAGTCAACTTGATGCTTCTAGTTTTGATATTATCTTTTCTTCTTCTGTTTGTTGTGTGCAAGATTAGGTGTTCAAGAAGCAAATTAGGACCGGCCGTAGGGTTGGAGATCTCTATGTGGTGGAAAACCTGTATCTTCCTCTATCTATCTCCCTTGTTGCACTTTCATCTTTTCAGTTAAATGCTGAGTCGAGTCAGTTTTATTTATGGCATTCTTACTTACGTCATTTGTCTGTTGATCGCTTGCGGTCTTTAGCTCAGTCAGGATTATTAGGTAAAGTTTCTCCTAGTCAAATTAATAAGTGTCAAGGATTTAAATTTGCTAAAATGACAGGTTTAGCTTTTAACAACAGTACTTTTGTTTCTGTTTCCACTTTTTCTCTTGTACAAACTGATGTCTGGGGACTTTCTCCTGTCCTCACTAAAGGGGTTCTGCGTATTATGTGTTTTTTGTTGATGATTGTACCTTCTATACTTGGGTTTGTCTTATGGCTCATAAATCTGACTTCTACCAGATATATTGTACCTTTTAGTCTATGATCACTACACAGTTCGGGGCCACAATTAAAATACTCCAGTCTGATCTGGATGGGGAATATTTTAAAACTAAATTTTGTGAGTATTTGGCTAAATTGGGCACCATTCACCAAATCTCCTGTACTGATACCCCTGCCCAAAATGGTCATGCTGAGCGTAAACACCGTCATCTCCTTGAGATAGCTCGATTTCTCCTTCTTTCTGCCTCTATTTCGGCACCATTCTGGGGTGAGGCAATTCTTACCTCTGCTTTTCTCCTTAATCGTATGCTGACTTCCCTAGTCTCTAGTCAATCCCCTTATGAGGCTCTGTATTCCCAACCTCCAAATTATTCCATCCTATGTTTCTTTGGGTCTGCTTGTTTTATCCTCATTCTCCGTAAAGATAGGGCCAAACTCAGTGTCTGGTCTGTCTTGTGTGTCTTTTTGGGTTACAGTCTTACTCAGAAACGCTACCGCTGTTATGATCCTGTCACTCGTCTCCTTTATGTGTCCCTTCATGTTACCTTTCTCGAACGTCTGTCTTACTTTCAGCTTCCCTCTCTCACTGCTCCTGTTTCCAAAGAGGATTTGGTTCACATTGACCCATTTTCTTCTGAGGTCCCGTCTGATGAGTACATCTCCACTGTTCCTCCTGAGGCCATTCATATTTCTTCATCTATGTCACCCATGGTTCTTTCTCCTCCTTCGTTTCTTCTTCCCCTCCGTTGTTGGTTTATTCTCGTCGCAAGGCTCCTCCACCACCGGTTGTTTCTACTCCTATTTTTGCTCCTGCTGCTTCTGACAACTCTGATCCTGCTGCACACTGATATCCTACTCATGAGTGTCAATCTCCAAACAGGTTGGTTTGGTCTAATATATGTTTTTCTACTTCTTATCGTACTTTTTTGTCTGTTATTCATTCTTTTTTGAACCTCAGTCTTACACGGAGGCCTGTCAGGATCCTAATTAGGTTCAAACTATGGCGGATAAGTTGTTTGCCTTGTAGAAAACTAACACTTGGGAGTTGATTCTTTTGCCTACTGGCAAGAATCTGGTTGGTTGTAAATGGGTTTATAAAGCCAAGACTAATTCTAATGGTTATTTAGAACGCTACAAAGCTCGCTTAGTTGTCAAGGGTTTCTCGCAGACGTATGGTATCGATTATGAGGAGACATTTGCCCATGTTATCAAGATGATTACTGTCCGTACCTTGATTTTTGTTGCCGTTGTTTGACATTGGCCTCTCTATCAGATGGACATTAAGAATGCTTTTCTTAATGGTCATCTCACTGAAGAGGTTTACATGTGCCCTCCTCATTCTCCACTATTCTGGGAAGGTTTGTTATCTTCTGCATGCTTTGTATGGTTTGAAACAGTCTTGTCGTGTTTAGTATGATCGCTTTCATACTATTGTTACCGAGCTTTGGTTTCATCCTTCTGCTTCCGACTCTGCTTTGTTTCTAAGACATACCTCGGCTAGTTTTGTTGCTGTCCTACTCTATGTGGATGATATGATTATCACTAGCTCTAACTCTTCTGCTATCTCTGAGGTCAAGCAACATCTCTTCCCCACCTTCGAAATGAAAGATCTGGGTCCATTGCGGTATTTTCTTGATATTGAGGTTGCCTCTTCTTCAAAAAGCTATTTTTTGTCTCAGGCCAAGTATGCTAATGAGGTTATTCACCGTGTCGGTCTTACTGATACTAAGATTTCTGATACACCTATTGAACTTAATGTAAAGGTTAACTCTACTGATGATGTCCCTTTGGATGATCTCATTTTCTATCGCGAACTTGTGGGTTGTTTAGTTTATTTGACTATCACTCGCCTTAATCTTGCTTATGTTGTTCATGTGGTTAGTCAGTTCGTTTCTACTTCTCATTCTACCCATTGGGCTACTTTGGTTTGCATTCTTCGCTATCTCCGGGGTACTATCTATCAGGGCTTATTGTTGTCCTCTACTTCCTCTTTAGACTTGGTGGCCTATGCTTATTCTGATTGGGCTGGTGATGTTAATGATCGCAAGTCCACCTCTAGTTTTTGTATGTTTCTTGGTGATCCCTTGATCTCTTGAAAAAGTAAGAAACATATTATTGTTGCTCGCTCTACTGTCGAAGCTGAGTACCGTGCTATGGCTCATGCTATTGCTGAGCTTGTTTCGTTTCGTTGTCTTTTCTCTGATTTGGGTGTCCCTTAGTCTTCTCCAACCTCTTTCTATTGTGACAACCGCAGTGCTATTCAGATTGCCCACAATACTATCTTCCATCAACGAACGAAATACATTGAGATTGATTGTCACTTTGTCTGCCAACATCTGTAGTCTGGCTCTATCTCTCTTCCTTTCGTCGCCTTGGCTTTGCAACTTGCGGACTTCTTCACCAAGACTCACACTACCGCTCGATTTCAATTTCTTCTTAGCAAACTCTCAGTATTTTCTGCTAAAACACCTTGAGTTTGAGCGGGGGTGTGAAAATATATTGTATATATGGCATGAATGTGTATATTAGGCATTAGGCATTAGGCATTAGGAAAGATTGTGGTGGTGTAAATAGGAACCTTTGTATTTCTTTTTTTCAATCATAGATTTAGGGCTATATAAAATGTTGAACTCTTTGTAAACATATACAATTGAATACACAATATTCTTCTTACACAAACAACATCAGGGACGAAACCAAGAATTCATTTGCGGGGGGGCCAAGACATAAATAAAATTTTTTATATGAATTGATATAAATTACTATTTTTTTGAATTCGAAAAGTAAACTAAAATTTAATATTAAATTAGTACGTAAAAAATAAAACCATATATTTAGTAAATGTAATATATGAATAAAAGCAAAGTTATGTATTAAAAAATTATTTATATAAATCAACTCAATTATCTATCAAAGTGGAACTCAACGCTCTTTCATATCTCGAAAGTCTTCAATGATTGACTCTGTGGTAAAATTTTCAACAATTTCCTTTTCAATGTACACAAGCAAAGAGTCTGTAAGAAATTTATCTTCCATTTTGTTGCGAAGTCTACTTTTGACAATTTTCATGGCTGAAAATGATCGCTCCGTAGTTGCAGTAGAAACTGGAAGAGTAAGAACAAGTGTAATCACTCTATAAACAAGTTGATAGATCGTAGATTTGTTTGTCCTTACCAACCACTGACACAATTCAGAAATAGTAGACAATTTTTTGTAATCTGCATGCTGAACTACATTATGCTCGTAATAGTGAAGTTGCATTCTCAACTGTATTTTCTCTTGATCTTTGAAGTCTTGCAGATAAAAATTTTCCACTAACCGACAAATATCGTCGATTCTAAAAGTTTCAAACACATCTCGAGGATCTAGAGCTGAGCTAAGATTAAGCAACTCTACTGCATGTTCACTGAACCGTCCATTTAATTCTTGTAGTTGAGAATCTATTGCAGCATAAAAAATATCTACTCGATAATAATGCTCAATTGTAAAGTCATCTTGATGATCACGAGCTCGACCTCTACTCCTCATTTAAGGAGCATTCATATTCGAGACATCTATGTTACATACCTCGCAAAATGATTGCACAGTGGCTAGTAAAGCATCCCATTTGTCATCTCTAAACTTTTGCAGAAGTGCCTTGGTAGATGAAACTAGATTCATTGCATTTAAGATGTCTTGAGATCGGCATTGCAAAGCTTGACAAAGTAAATCAGTGATCTCCAATATTTCTTTCATGAGATGCAAAATAAAGGCAAATTCAAATGAAGTCAATGTTTCATAAGCTGAGTTTGCATCTCCTCGTTGGGCAGAAGTCGTTCCTTCATTAATGATGTTCAGAAGAACTTCACATGTTGGACTGAATATTTTTATTAAGCTTGAAACTGACTTGAAGTGAGAACTCCAACAAGTATCTCCAGCTCGTTGTAAAGTGCCAATCTGGTTAAGTCCTTTTCCAGTCTCGAGCTCATCAATGTCAATCATATGTTCAATTTCAACAGCTTGCGCAACTTTCAATTCATCATTGCGCTTGCATGAGGCACCAACAATATTGACAACAAAAGTCAATTTAGGAAAAAAATTATGAATTGGGATAACATCTTTCGATGCTGCCACTAAAGCCAACTGCAAACGATGTGCAAAACAATGAATATAATAAGCATATGGACAATCATTCAAAACTAATGCTTGTAATCCTTTCCACTCACCTCGCATATTGCTTGCACCATCGTATCCTTGTCCTCGAATATTCTGAATATCTAGATTGTGATGAGACAATACAGAATATATTCCATCTTTTAGGGTTGATGCAGCAGTGTTAGAGACATGAATAAGCCCAAAAAAATGCTCTCTCACAAAACCATCTTTGTCAATGAATCTCAAAACTATAGCCATTTGCTCATTCTTTGACTCATCATGAGCTTCATCAACAATTATGCAATACTTTGCATCACCAATTTCTTCAGGAATTGCATTCTTCACTTTGGTTGAAAAAATATGTAAAATTTCTTTTTTGAATCTTTGGTGATGTGTAAGAGGCATTTTTCGGAGCTTTATCCAATACTTTAGCAACATTATCATTATGTAATCCCAAAAATTTCACTATTTGAAGAAAACTTCCACGATTGATTGAATTTGGCCTTTCATCACGACCTCTAAAACATAACCTTGAAATGCAAGCAATCGGATTGTATCAATTGAGAACTTCAATCTTAGTCGATTATCTACAATTTGTTCAGAAGTGAAATTATCCAATACCTTTTGTATATGTTGAAATTGATTCATCAAGTCTTCACATGATCTCTCGGCAACATTGTGAAAAGAATTAGGATCTTTTCCTTTATGATTTAAAAAAGCACATTTTGCTCCATTCCTAACTTTTTTCCAATTCTGAAATCTATCAATAGTGAATGTTTGCTGCCCATAATATCCAGATCCACTTGGTTTATAAAAAAGAAAGCATGGTAAACAAAAAGCTGCATCTTTTGCAGGTGAATATTCCAACCATGACGGAAATAGTTTGAACCATGACGGTTGAAAGCTACAAAGATGAGTTGTTGATCCAGATTTCGGATACTTTGAAAGTATAGGTTTGCATGGACCAGCCTTAATATAAGCTCGTCGAATTTCATCACGTTGATTAACATGATAATCCTAAATCTGTATACTCCAAGATCTCGCTCCAATGAACTAATATCAATTTCTTTAACATTAATCTTTTGAGATTTTGTGGGAGGATTTCAGGGATATCAACATTGGAAGTTGGCAATGATGTATTGTCAACATTGACTTCTGAGGAACTTGCATTTTTTCTTTTAAAAAATCTATCAATTGTACATGGCTTTCCCATAATAATCTACAAATCAAAATAGAATTCATTACATACATGGTTAATATTCTATTAGAAATTAAAACCAATTGCTAATGTAATATATATATATATATATATATATATGAGAGGGTAATTTATATGTAAATTGGGCCGAGCTGGGTAATGGGCCATTCTGTGGGCCACAGTAAGAAGGGCTGAGTAAAAGGGCCTTGTAATTAGTCCGGTCCAGAGGAGCCTTGCAGATAGCCCGGTCCGAAAGAGCTTTGTAGTTAGCTCGGTCGACATGGTCAGAGTGGCGACAGTTAGCTCGGTCAAACCATACTGAGCCGAGGTATTGTGGGCCTTTTATCAGGACCTCGCTGTTGAATAGCTCGGTTTGGGCACGCTATGGATAGCATGGTTTCAACAGGCAACCGAGGTACAACTGTACGAGAACCTAGCTAGCTTGGTGTTGTGCATTGGAGCACCAAGCTTGGTTAGCTCGGTATTAAATAAACAGCCCAGTTGGAGTATGTCAAACCGAGGCGCACGCAGTGAAAGGAAGAACCGAGCTAGTTGGAGCTCGGTTTAGCATGGTCATGTTAGCTCGGTCGGAATGACATCCAACCAAGGTAAAACCATCGCACTTGGTTTATGCAGTGAGGGGGTTATTGAAGAATAGCATTATCCTTCAGGAGTGTGATTCCTAGGAGGACTCTGTATGGAGGAGTAAGCGTCCTACTAGGATTATGCCACGCGGAACCTATAAAAGCTCATAACATCACCTATGGAGAGGTAATACAACTTTGATTCTTGAATACACAGAGCTTTTGTGTATTTGTCTATTTTGCTGACTTGGGCATCGGAGAGGTATCCGGCACACACCCGCCGGCCAGCTCACGTTTGTATTTTCAGGGAGTAAAGCGACGACGTTTGGAGGAGCGCGGACTTGATCAACAGGATTATACGAGAAGATTATTCCTTACTCGTACAATATATATATATATCACAAGACATAGAAAATTTTTGTGCCTACAATAACAAATGTAATTAAAACAAATTTCATATAAATTTAAAAATTCAGAATTCAGATTCAACACATAAATTTTATACAAGTCTCAATTCATTTTAATTTTGAATTTATAACATTTAATTTGAATAAAATTAAATTTGCCCAAATATGATTAAAAAAAAACCCTAGTAATTGAAATCATGCGTCCTAATTTATGATTTTTTTTCTTAATATGTAAAATTAAAAAAATTAAAATTGTATCAATATGACATTAAAAAAAAGATAATAAAAGTATTACAAATTGAAAATAACAATAAAAGAGAATATGAATCACATACCTATAACAATGAGAAGATTAATAGCAAAAGCAAGATTATTTTTTATTTTTTTATTTTTTTTATATGTATCCCAAGTTGATTTAACTCAAAAAAAAAAAATCATTTGTTTGCTTTCAATAAATTGAGACGGCATCACGACGTAGAGCAGGGCATATGAATTAAGTTTTCTTTCCTTCTTCATTTTGTCTTTTTCTATTTCTTTTCAGGTTTTTTTTTTTTTTTTTAAAAAGAATACACATGGCCCTCCCTGGCCATCTAATGAATAGATTGAGCCCAGCCCAGCCCACAAAACAAAAGCAGGGCCATTTTACTATTAATACTTTATTAAAAAGATACATATATAAATAATTTTTTTTTTTTTTAAACGGGGGCCGTGGCTCCTGACAGTCCCTTCGTAATTTCGCTCCTGAACAATATACAAGTTAACCAATATAAAATAAGTTGTATGACGATTTTGTCTTTAAAATGAACCGTTTGCAAAGGAAATATCTTTGATTATCCTTATCTAGAATAAGATTTTAAATTCAAGGTTATATGTATCGTAATTGAAAAGTTAAGTATTAAAATGACACAAATTTTAAACTATAAGGACTGTTAGTATTATTCGTCCTTAATTTTTTTATTTTTTACGAAAATATAGACAAAAAGTAAAAAGAGAGTAATATAATAATTTATAATTACTTTTTAATTCTTAACCCAAGTCTCCAAATGTGATACTCCAATTTTTATAATTTTCTTTTCATGTTTAATTTACTAAAATAAGTTCGAGCAGGAATGAAAACATTATTTGTTTAGCTTTCTAATAGAATTGTCATTCTCCCAAATTGGTAAATTGTGATTTCATTTCAAATTTACATTAATGTGAATAAGTATTTTGACACAGTGATATTCTAACTCTCATTCTACTGATATTTCATTTGTTTTGGTAAAAAACAAAAAAATTTCATTATTTTTTAATATACTTTTTGACATTTAGTAGTATAAGAAACAAAACTCAACGAAAGATATTTTATGTGACCAAAGAAAACAAGTTTATTGGTAAAAAATAAAAAAGTACTAGCCGTCACTATCACCCTTACCATCTCACCACCATCATCCACCGCCAACATCCTACCCCAATTCAAATTTAGACTGAAAATAAACAAATCCACCCTTATATAGGATTCGTTTTAAAACTAAGTTTTTAACTTTCTATATTGCTTTTAATTTTTTAAAGGAAAATGTTTAGTAACTTAAAAATTTGTAGTTCAAATGGTTCAAATCTGTCAAAAACGACGCCGTTTTACATTCAAAACGATTTCGTTTTAAGTGATTTGAGCCATTTGAGCCACAAAATTTTGATCTACCTAACATTGTTAATTTTTTAATTATATTAATTGCCAAATACAACCATAATATTTGGTAATCAAGCAATCTCTTAGATAAAGAACATTTATTTAAATTTGTCATATACTGAAGTCTCATTTAGAAATAAATTATTTTAGTAATTTTTTTAACTTTAATAAAAAAATATGTAAAAAAAAATATATATGATAATTTATAATAACTTTTTAATTTTTTTTTTTTACTAAAATAATTACCCCAAACGTTGCATAAATGATGTAAGAGATTGATACGTGTTTAAATTTGTTGGCCGAATATAACGGTGGATGCTTTTCCGATATGGTACGCAAAATCCATTCTTCATCATACTGACGCGTGTATTAGCTGGTCTGACACGATAAGATTTGGTACTTTCATTTTATTTTGTTTTGTTTTTTTAATTCTTTGAGTGAATTTACAAACACATCCTTTCAAATTTAGTGAAGACTTGGTTTGGAATATATTAAAGGAAAAATTAGTTTAAGGTTTCTCTCTTATTTTTAATAATGGAAGAAATTTACAATATTATTTTATGATGTCTAAGGTCTCTCAATCCCCAACACCCATATATCACAGAGAAATTTGATTCCTTTAAATCAAACTGCCTCTCACTCTCTTCTTTTCTCTTTGCTCTTCTCTCTCCGACGAACTCTACCTCCATCATCGGAGTTCATCGTCGTCATTTGTACTGGACCGGATCGGATACAGTAATCAAGTATATGACAGATGGTATGCTTCTGAGAGAGATTTTGATTGATGAGAATTTATCTCAGTATTCAGTTATAATGCTTGATGAAGCTCATGAGAGGACAATCCACATTGATCCTTTTTGGATTGTTGAAGCAACTTGTAAAGAGGAGACTTGACCTTCGATTAATTGTCACATCTGTCACATTAGATGCAGAGAAATTTTCAAGTTATTCCTTTAACTGCAATATTTTTACAATTCTTGGAAGAACTTATCTGATGGAGATACTCTACACCAAATAGCCAGAAAGTGACTACCTAGATATATCTCTAATCACTGTTATAGAGATCCACTTGACAGAACCTGAGCGTGATATCCTCCTCTTCTTGACTGGCCAAGAGGAGATTGCTTTCTTTCTCTCTTTCTCTTTCTCTCTCTCTCTCTCTCTCTCTCTCTCACACACAACTCATACACATATAAACATCCATGTATATAGTATGAAGTTAAACTGTTTGACAAAATGCTTTTTAGAACTCCAAAACACATAACTGTGAGATTTGGTTTGACAAAACTCTTTTTAGAACTGTAAAACATATAGTTATGAGCTTTGAAGCTAACTTGTTTGATAAAATGTTTCTTAGAAAAATAATCATAGAGAAAAACAATTACAATTTTCTCTAGTTTGTTCAAAACACAGAGAAAATTATGATTGTTTTTTTGTTTCTAGGTAGCCCAAATTTCTCTGGTTTGGTTTGATTTTGAATGACCAATAATAAAGAAGTTTAGATAACCAAGAAATATTTCCTGGTAGGTAACTAGAGAAATTCTTTGATTTTGAATGACCAATAATGGCTATGAGAAATTTGGAGAATCAGAAGCTTTTTTTGCAACCATATATCCAAAGAAAAAATATTAGAGAGTGAGAGAGAGTTTAGGCTAAAATGAGACTTGAACTTACTTTCTCCAAAGAAATTAGAGTGGGAAATCCAGAGAAATTTCGCGAGAATTTCTTTGGACAGTGGGAAGTCTAGAGAAATTTGGAGAGAAGTTCAGAGAAATTTGGCGAGAATTTCTCTGGACAGTGGGAAGTCCAGATAAATTTGAAAAGAAGTCCAGAGAAATTTGGAATTAGGTAAGGATAGATATACCCTGGAAAATTTGTAGATAAGTACAACAAAAATTTATTGAATTCATTCAAAGAAAATGATAGGAATTTCCCAAACAATTGTAGAAATTCTGAATCAATATCAACAATATAGCATATTCAAACAAGATGAAGCACATTACAATTTCTCTAGAGAGAAGGGAAATTTCTCTGGAGAGAATAGAAGGCCAGAGAAATTTACAGTGGGAATTCTAGGAAATGTTAGAGAAATTGGAAAGTCCAGAGAAATTCTTCCCAGAATTTCTCTGGACTAATTTTATCTTTGAAGTTGAATTTTCTCTAGAAGTCTAGGGAATGACTTCTTCTCTTTCTTGTCTGTGCTAAGGTATGACAAGATCTTATTGTCAACCACCTCATCTTGTTGGACTTGATCTACAAAGAGCACTAGGATTAGCAAACAGAATTTTGATAGCAACTCTTCATGAAAAGATATTTGTAAGAGAAGATATAAAATGCACGATGATGCAGAGTTTCCTGAATTGTGTGAATTTTCTCTGAATTATCTGAATTTTCTCTGGATGTCTAAATTTTTTCTGGACTATCTGAATTTTCTCTAGATAAAGAGAATTTCTCTGGATGTCTGGAGAGAATTTCTCTGGAAAGTCCAGAGAAATTCTCTAGACCGAATTTTCTCTGGATTGATGTTGAGGGACCTTGGACATTATGAAAATATTGAGTGTCCTTTATGCTATAAATTTTTAATATCAGGGACCTTAAAAAAAATCACCCTATATTAAAAGAGTTAAAAAGTAAAAAACTATTAAAAAAATCAAAAAAATTCATTCTATTTGGGATATGTTTGTGGGGAAACCTAAAGGGTAAAATTATTATTTTATCTTTTGAATTCAACTACTCAAAAATCAAAAAATTATAAGTCAAAAAGTCAATAAGGGTAAAATAGTCATTTTGGTTTAGTACATTATTTTATTACATATCTTTTCATAAAAATTCAAAAAATTATCCCAAATATACATTTTTTTCTCTACTTTTTTAACCAAAAAAAATCAAAAAGTGTACTTACATAGCACATTCCAAACAACCCCTAAATTACAAATCACTTCATGTAGTTTTAAAAAATACATTATGTCCCTTAAAGTTTCTAATTTCATAATAAATATGTCATTTTATTAATAAATCATGAAGTTAATTAACAGTTTTTAATAATGTTAAAATTTTATTTCAATAAATAATTCAGATAATTTTATTATTGTATAAGTGAACAATTAGAAATTTCACTTTTTTAATTAATTCTGTTAAATAAATTTTTTTGATAGGGATGTATTTTTAATTTTTCAAATCACAGAGAACAATTTTTATTTTAAACAAGCCTCAATAAGTGTATTTGTAATTTACCCTTGTTCTTTAGTTTGTGTTTGACATGACTTTAAAAGAATTTTTTTTTTCATTTTTAGGTTTGGAATTTTTTTTAATCCTGGTTGGAGATTTTATTTATTTTTTATTGTTCAGAAAGTGGTTTGTTAAAATTGTTTACTTTTTACAATTTTCTAGAATAAAAACTTCAAAAAAAAAAAAAAAAAACTTAAACCAAATTTTAATGGAATTTTTCAAATTTGATCTATAAGTTTTTTTAAATTTTAGTGGCTTCAACTCTAGAAGAACCTAAACATATATTTTTACTTAAAAAAAAAACAAGTCAAAAAGAAGAAAAAAACATAATATTTGTCAAACAAAAAATCCCATTATTTTCTTTTGGTTTTCAACTAGAAATCATCAAATTGGATTAAATATGCAAACAAATCTACAAAAGAACCAAAAAAATAAAAAAAAAATTGTTTTTTTTAATGTATTTAGTATTTTAAAAAAAATAAAAACAAAAAATACACTTTCCAATCCAAAATTTATTTGGTTCCTATTATTTTAATTTGAACAATACTAATTTAAATTCAATTTGAATTTGATCATTCAATTTAAATTAAATATTAAAACTCAAGATTTTTTGACACATAAGAAGTACATGTAGAAAATTTTGTTGATAATTTAGACTAAATGACCAAGTTAAAACTGAATTTAAAATTTAAGATTAATATTGTTCAAATTAAAAAAAAAAAGATCAAAATAAAACTTATATAAACTAAAATTGAGTTTAAATTATGGATTTGAAAAGGAAAAAAGAAAAAAAAATGTCAAGAAAATATAAATAAAATATAATTTTTTTTATTTATCTATTGCACTTTTTCTTTTCAAATCTTTATCAAAATTTATAATTCAATCGCATAGTAAAAGTAAATGCATTTTCAGATGCTAGGCACCACCAATTTGGAATCCAATTCTTATAAATTTTATTGGATTGGGCGGTTAAATTGATTTCATTCCTTTAGGTTTGTCAAGGTATTCAGATAGCAAGGCATCTAATCTTTTATTATTATTATTATTTTTTAATGGAAAGATACCAAAGGCACATAATGTTGAAATTTCTATGTCCCATGAATGTGAATGATTTTTTTTTTTTTTTTTTTTTTTTTTTTAAATTTTGGTGATTTGAAATATTATATTTTGTAACATTTAAATAAGTTGAAAAATCTAGAAATTTCCTATATATTGATTTGTGATTATGTATCAATTTTAAACAGTAAATATCAATCTCAATCAAACAATCAAGACAAATCGACACAACGATTTTAACGTGGAAAAATCACAATTGGAGCGCCTCCAATTGTGATAAAAAAATCACGGACAAAAGTCACAAAACAATCCACTAAGAAGACAAAAGGAATTATCCAAGTGTACTCTCAATTACCTAGCGAATCCATACCCGAATTGAACCGACCCCTATATGCCTCTTCCACTATGGTTTTCACATCGGAATTGTCTTGCCAACGTTGAATCTACAACATCGATGTCGAATCACGACAATGAGCCGCTTCCGAACCCACCAAAGCTTCAGGCTCGAATTCCTCAAAATCCACTGAAGAACAACTCTCTCTTTTGTATAGAATAAACAAACAATCCTTTGATGTATACTTCTTAAACTCTGAGTTGAATACTCAATCAAATATCAAAGAAAACTAGCAAAATAGCCCCAGATATAAACCCTTATATCCAAGAAGAAGATCTGGAAGTGTAACCCTAGATTTGGAACAACTTGAGGTTTTATAGAATCTGAAATCGCGAGATCCGCTCGAGCGGGGAAATGGATGCTAGAGCAGGGACGCTAAAACGCGTGTTCCAAACTAGGATGTATGCTCGAGCAGGGAAATGGACGCTCGAGCGTAAAAACACGCCTCACAGTATATTTGCAGACAGGTCAAACTTCTGAAACTCAACATTCTCCGCTCGGGTGTACAAATGGCCGCTCGAGCAGATAAGCAACTTTGAATGCACTTTTGCATTTTGGCGAAGTGGAAAACATGAAAGAATAAACATCACAAACTTCTCTATAAGGCACAATTTGGGTTAGATTCGCATTTAAACAACTCATAACTTCACTGAAATAAAAAAGCGAATAAAAGTACAACTGAAAGGAGTTTTGTCAAACGAGATTGCCAAGCATAAAAACCTAACATAAGTGTTAAATAATGAATAGACCAAAAAAGTATTAGAGATGAGTCAGCCTTGTTTTCCTTACAAACCAATTCTCTCTTTGTTGCATTCTATTAAGTTATTATTTTATTTAGGGTGCTGTTGAAGTGTGCAACCCCCTTAAGATTGCACACCATATGCAATCTAATTTTTAGCTGTTAGATTACAATAATTGATCAAGACCACTGAATTGTTTAATCGTAAAACATTTGAAACCGAGGCAACCGGTTAATCCTCCTATTTGCATCCCCCTTTCCTCACTCACTCTCACTCTCTCTCTCTCTCTTTCTTTCTCTTTTTGTCTTCATTTGTGTAAGGTTGAGTGTGTAATCCTTGATTTCCATTAACAACGACAAGCCCCTGCTGGGTTCTGTGGACACCCCATTTTTGATCGCCCACAAGGCTCGAGTGCTTTACTCGAAACATTCAATGATGAAAGTGGTATTGTGCGTGGTTCGAGGTCTCAACGAAAGAGCCTTGTTTAAGCTTCGAAACAACCCCAAACCTTTCATATTCCCACTGATCATATCCAAGAAATCCCTTTTTACATCTTGTGCCACCATGTGTTGAGGCTGAAACAGAAAAACAGGCGAATTCATTGAGGCCTGACCGGGCTTCAATAGCGAGAAACACTGTTCTGGATGGGAGGCTGCTAGCTGGCCATTTTTGAAGATATTTATGATGTTTCTTGCTCAAATTCTATAAATACGACCATATGCCTCTGTTTTGGGGGTTGAACAACTGAGAGAAAGCCTATACACATAGAGAGAGTTCCTTTTTCGTCTTACTTCCATTGCAAGCTACCTTTGAGTTAACCTACCTTCGTTGTATCATCTATATACACCATACACAACCTTGACTCATCATCTTAGAGCCTTGGTCAACCCTTGAGAAGTATAATTCAAGCTTGAGAGTGGGTCAAGAGTGAGTTTGATCATTAACCAAAGCTTACTCCATTTGGAGAGGTATAAGCTTACAACTTTTGTTCTTGCTTTTGCTTACTTCATTTCTACATATTTCTTGTATTCTTAGGCTGTTTTGCATCTATTTTAAGTGTTGAAACTTGGGTTTGGATAAGCTACCAAAGGTGGTAAGGTTACCACCCTTACTTGCACCTATCTTCATAGCTCAACCCTTGGTTCTTTACACTCTTTTCCTTTGATTTTTGAACTCATTTTCAGAGTTGAAATAAGGCCAAAAAATATGGTTTGAAGTCTTGAAATTGGAGGGGTTGGCCACCTGTCCTTGTTTTTGCTTACATAGCTTTTGTATCTTTACTTTTTGTTTAGCTTTTTGAGTTCTTTTCTTGCATTTTCAGCCACTGTTTTGGCTTATTAAAGGCTGTTTTAGGGCTATCCTAATCAATTTAATTGATTTAAGCTTTGATTAGTTCCTTTGTTGTAGCATTGATCTTTGTACATAGCTTGTATTATGTTGTTCTTAGCCTTTCTTTGTCTAACTTTCATGGTAATAACCTCATTTTAAGAATCAACTTGCCACTCCTTTCTTTCATTTGAGAGTTGTTTCAATCGGTTGATGATCATTCAACACATGAACTAGAGATTCACGCTTAATGGCTTAATCTCTACGGAGATTCATTGTCAACGGCGTAATCTCTTTTTCATGTTGATAATTACTTCCCGTTTGATGCTTCTCTCCTTTTAGAGGATTTAATCATCACTTCGGACAAATGGACTAAAGAATGAATATGACTAAAAGAATTAGTTTAAAAGTAACCAACACACATAAAGAAAATGAGTCATCTTGCTTGGGCTTGATCGGACGTTATGCCAAGTTTGTTAAGTCAAGAGTGGTCATATGCTAATTCATAGCGTTTTGATAATTCTTGAAGCGTCTCTACTTCCTTTTTTGAGTTCATTCCATGATAAAGAGGGAGGAATGGTCATATTCATTGCATTCATTGATTTTTGCCCAAAATCGTATCCGAAATCATCAAGCAATCAATTTGCTCATTGATGGTATTAGAAACAATTCTAACCTTCTCCCGAGGCTTTCCCATGACAGAGAAGGAAGAAAGAGACAAACAAAGCTTGAACAACTCTATTTGCACCGTTTTCACTCTAGAACACAAAATAGAGTTTTGCACAAAATTGAGGCACGACCGGCCTTCTTTAGGCCCGATCGAGCTTCATTGAGGGCCGGTTGGTCCTCAATATTTGGTCAACAGTGTATTTTTGCAGAAAACAAAGGACAGTGGCTGAGGTAAAATAGAGCAAGCCTGGGGCAAACAGAGCTGTTCTTGAACATTGTACATGTGCATGCATGCAATTCTTGCGCATCCTCACTTACATTATAATTGTTGTTGTAATTAGTTTAATATTGTTTATTGTAATTAGTCTTGTTAATTATTAAGTGTTGTAATTATTATTATTGTCTCTTTGTAATTGTTATAGTTACTTAAACTTAGAGGGCTAGTTTATTTATCATAGTTATCCCTATTGTAATAGCATAGTTAGCTAGTTAATTAGTCTCGTTTATTTATTCATTTGGTTTTGTAATAATTAGTTTAATTCGGACTTGGGGACTTTGATTCGCACCCTCTTGCGTGAGGGAAATGTTGTAATAAGTTGTATGTCTTCCAACCCCACGTCTTTCTCTCTTTTACTTATTCGCTTATGATGGTTAGTATAGGGCATCACGTTTCATTAGCATTCTTATGCTTTGCATCAATTGTCTTGCATGGATCTAAGGTTCGGCTCATTATGCTAATCCAATATCAAATTGTTCAAACTCATTACTTGAATACGTGCTCTCTCGTATGTCTTGAACGCAATCATAGGCTATGCTCATAGCTGAGCCTATAAAAATACATAATGTGTGCGTTGCATTAGTCATATTGCATTAATTAGGAGCATGCATATTTTTCTAATTATTTTGCCTTGTTTTGGCTCGGAGTACTAGGAGAGCTTTTTATTGTTTTAGCATCTTGCATCGAATGTTTGTGTTGCCATATCCAAAGCATGAATATTATGAGGCTAATTGCTCAAATGATATAATTGTTTGAATGCCTGTGGATGAAGACTAGTTGCTTGAATTGGGATGGCTTGATTAATGCCCATTTTAGCCCACTTTTTCAAGTGGCAATTTTTTAATCACAAAACAATTTCGAAACAAAACATGAAATCAAGTGTTCCAAATCTTGCAAACTAGTCTATATCTTGTATGTGCATCACATAGCAAAAATAGCTAATAAATCAGAATAAGAGCATATAATGTAAATAAGAAACACATCATGATTAGTAGTTGTCGATCTTTGATCGGGCGAGTGGGGTGCTCAATTCATGACCTTCCTCTCTCGTACTTAAGTTCTCGAGCCGAGACACTTTGGTGATGACGGACTAATGGCCTTTGACATGGGTCTTGGGTTTCCTAAATTTTTCAAAAATATTTAGGTGACGACTCTGTAATTTGGTAAAGTAGTCTATTTTTGGCATTTGATTCAAACATTGATTTTTCAAAAAGAATTGCCAGATTTGGACTCTTTTTGTGTTTTCACTATTTCACATTGCCCTTGTGAAATTAGATTTAGAACCACAAGTGGAGTCCGAATTGTAGGGCTATTCATTTTTCGAAAGGAGCACAAAAAGTCGAGTTACAGGTTCCATTGATGAATCTTTGTAGGGAACAGTATTACCTTTGATTTCCAGCGACAACGGAACTACAAGGCTCTGTTGGGTTCCATTGCTTAAGTGAAGGCGTTCTCTCAAACTAGATACCAGGTATGGAGCTATCTCTCTCTCTCTCTCTCTCTCTCTCTCTTTGGCCTCTTCACTTCAGCGATTTTTCCTCAACTGAACCCTTATCCTAACTTCAACCCCTCTACGCTTCGCACAAACCGAAACCCCTCCATCGGCAACTAACCTCTCTCTTTCTCAATCGAGTGTTTGTGTTTGTACAAACAATTCAACCGTGTTAAAACCTTATGTTTGTGTTTCTGTTAACATTTTTTAGTCATCAAGTAAATGTTTGTACTAATGTCATGTATAGTATGGCCCCAACCGAAGTTAAAAGTGAAGGTGTTGATTATGACATTCCAATTAAAGTAGATGACATTCATTTGAACAATGAAAGTCAGGGCGGAAACTTGTCATGGTAGTGAAGCTGGTTCGAGCAATGAAGAAGTAACCAACATCAACGTTGAAGATGGTCGAGCCGATGTGAAACAAGAAATGGTTGACAATGCTCATCGCAATGACATGGTTAGTGAGGTTGAACGTGCTATTCTGGAACAGAAATTTGATTTGGTCGAAGACGGAGAAGCTTTCTACAACGCGTATGTTAAAGCCAAGGGATTTAGTATACGAAAATCTAGATTTGACACAAATAAACATGGAAAGGTTGTTAGTAGGCTATGGTTGTGTTCAAGGAAAGGTCAGAGATTACCAAAATACTTGGACCATGTTGCTGAGAAGAGAAGAGCTCCCAAGGCACTAACAAGAGTAGGTTGCAAAGCACAATTTCGTATGCAGTACGATCCAGAGGCTAGTGAAGGGGGAAAGTATGTTGTGACTCACTTTATTGCAGACCACAACCATTAATTGGCGGAACAACATTGCGTGATGTATCTGAGGTCACATCGAGGTTTAAACAGTGCTGACAAAGCTCAAGCAATGGCTATGTGCGACGGCTATGCGCAACATCGGTGTGAAGACTAGCCAAATCATAGACTATATGGTAAATCAATTCCGGTCTTATGAGAATGTTGGTTTCATCTGTACGGATCTGCATAACTATATTCAAGCTGAGCGTAGAGCAGAAGTTAATGATGGTGATGCGCAGGGTGCGTTGGTTTTCCCATGTGCAAAACTTGATGTTGACCCACTTTTTTTTACAAGTATGATGTGTGTAAGGATAACAAGTTACAAAATCTTTTTTGGGTAGATTCAAAATAACGAGCTGACTACATAAAGTTTGGTGATGTGTTGATATTTGACTCAACTTACCGAACCAATGCGTACAAGAAACCATTTGTCATGTTGGCTAGTGTGACTAACTATTTCACGACCACGATATTTGCATGTGTTTTGCTAGCTAATGAGACAATTGATACAAACACATAGGTTTTGGAAACATTTATGGAGGCGATGGACAATAAAGCACCTGTGTCCGTACTAACCGATGGAGATAAGGCAATGTGAGAGGCAATCAGAAGAGTATTTTCAGATGCAAGACATCGATTATGTAATTGACATCTTGGGAAAAATGTTGTGTCAAATGTTCACAAAAGTGGCTTTGCACATACTTTCAAGTAGCGCATGGAAATGGAAACGGATGAGGCAAAGTTTGAGGATGGTTGGACGAGAATGGTCGAAAAATTTGGACTTCAAAACAACATTTGGGTGTTGGAGACATATGAAAAGTGTCATATGTAGGCTGAGGCATATATGAGTGGCCATTTCTTTGTTGGGATGAAGAGCACTCAGCGCTTGGAGATTATGAATGCTTATTTCAATCTCTTCCTCCAACACAAATTGAAGCTATATGAATTCGTTAGGCACTATGATCGGGCTCTTGCAAGGATAAGGTATAACGAGGCTGGAGATAATGCCGAAACAAATAACACTTTTCCGGTATTTCTTAATGCATTGCGAGATATAGAAAGATATGGAGCTAAGCTATTCACCTAGAACATATTCAGAATGTTCTGTGATGAAATCTTAGAAGAGTGGAAGTTGAATGTGAAGGATGTGTTCCCTTTGTCGAATGGTCAGAAAGGCTACTATATTCATAAGTACAAAGACAATGCTAGATCGTGGATAATAACACACAATCCAGTGGATGCCGCAATGATATGTTCTTGCCTGAAGTTTGAGTTGTTTGGGCTACCTTATTATCACATGATATGTGTTATGAAAGTCGAAAATTTAATGCAAATTCCCTAAACTTGTGTGCTCCATAGATGGACAAGGGCTGTAAGTAAGGATAGCCAGCAATGGCATCAACCCTCAACTGATAGCACTACAACACAGACGGCCCGTTATGGGATTTTGAGTTCTTCTTACAATGAAATGTGTTTTTATGCCTCACAATCAACGAAAGGTTTCAAAGAGACTAGGGATACATGTCTTTCGATGACGAGCCAGATAAAGGAGCTATATGAGAGGAATCGCAACCATGGTGATGGAGACAAAGGGAAACATTCAATCCCACGACAATTTGGAGTAGAAGATCCTAATCTTGTGAAGACAAAAGGGAACCCGGGACGGACCTAGTCCAAGTGTCGAAGACCAAGAAAATGTAGGAATTACAAATGCATTGGCCACACGAAGCGAATGTATCCGAAGGTTCGGTTTAGCCGAACAGCGGGTAGTAACTCAGATGTAGATACAACCCACATCACTGACCGTGAGTACGACGCGTATTTATTGCCCATTCGCCGTAAAACTGGGTTGGTGGATCCAAGTACATCGCATATTAAGCAACGACGTCTGTTTTTCGATGTTTCTCCTAATTCAAAATAGCATGTGGGCTAAGACGATAGTGTCAAAGCACAAGTGTGCAAAATTGATTCGACCACAATTGATGATGTGAATTAAGTAATTGTATGATTTACTTACTCACTTAATTTATTAGGTACACAGTACTAGCTACTGAAAACACACCATTGCCAAGAACATGGTAGATATGTATGTAGTTTTCATTTTGCACGGATTGCTATTCGTAATGTGTAAATAATTGCTTATGTACAAGGCTAGGAAATGGCATAATGTTGCTTTTGTACAAGGCTAGGAATAGTAATTTCCCATATTGTTTAGAGTGATTTGTCATTTTTGTTTACAGTGACTTGTCATTTTCAGAACTAAATGAAGGTGAGATGTATATGGGTGTTTGTTGTCTGTATATTGTTTTGGGTTGGAAATTGACTTATGTCTGTATTCCAAGATTCCTATTGCGGGTTACTTGTTTCTATTCCATATTTGGTTGGATCTAATTGAAGGGTTGTTGCGGTGTAGTTGACAACTAATGATGTGTTTGGCTTCGTATTGATTTGTTATGACTTGTTTCGGTAAATTAGTATTATATTTTGTCTTCTGATTAAAATATGTATTTTTTCCATGTGGTTTGCAAAATTACATCCCACCACATGCATTTTCTATATAAGCCAAGTGTTAGTTAATTATTGGGTATTAGTTGGACAAATTAGCCCAACGAACTCGTTTACTTTATCTCTATGCCGATTTCTATATGAATTACGAATTACGAACATGAGTTGTGAAGTAATTTAATGTTAACTATGAAAGTGATGGGGAAATTGTTAGTAACATTATGATGGGCCTAGATCGACAAGAACCAAGTAGTAATTCAAAGTTGACGATTTAAACAAGAACAATCAAGCAATTGTGGTGTTGGTGTGAATGCCTAAAAAGGATGAAGACTTGTTTGGATGAACTGATGGTAACAAAGTAAAAAAGTAAAACGAACTTTCTAATATCAGCTGATGGTAACAAATTAGAGAAGATAAGCCTTTGGTAATTTCAGGTTGAAATCACCAAAATTCACCTAGTTACAAAGTACAAATTATAAGGGAAAAAACTACTCATAAGTTACAATTTGAACTACTCTTAAATCTGGAAACTAAGTTGTTGTGTTGTTGTTGATGTCCTCTCTCTGTGCAAACCTTATGGCCTTTATAGCTATTCATTCCCACGACCCCATGATCTGCTGAATCTGCAACTGTTGTTGTGCAACTTCTGTAACTGTACCCTCATTTCCAAGTCTTCAAATCACATAAAACCTTTACTTGTACATGTCGAACTGCATATCCTTCAAGTTGCCACGTGTCCCCAAGTCTTTTTGGCTTTCTCTCGACATATACAAACTCCTACTTTGTTTATGTTTCCTCTTAGAGACTGCCCACTAAGTCCATGATCACTGCCAATAACTGCTCCACCATCTAAGTCAGCTAGCATGCAAGATTCAATGTCAGTTGATGACCTTTGTCTTCTGATACTAAATATCTATTGTGGACTTGCCATGTGTCCTTAATTAAGTGGAGCACCTGCTGACAAGATCTGGCAAAAATAGGTGCAAACAGAAATTTAAAAAAAAAAAAAATCATAATTTAGCTTCAAATATGAGTCAACTTAAAAATAATAAAAAAATAAAAAAAATAGAAAAAACAGTTTTCAATTTTATGATTATAAACCTGAAATGTATATTTTGTTTTCAATATAAATACGTTGTGTATTGTGGTTATGTGAAATGTAGGACAACAATTATGTTTAAGTCATTAAAATCCAAAAAAAGGGTATTTCAAATATTAACAAGTTTACCCACATTCAATTTATTGATTAAATTACTGTTTGCGAAAATAGTTCAGGTTAACGAAAAACTTACTATGATTTGGATTGAAAGGAAATCCAAATATTAAGATGTAAATTATGACATGGTAAGTACTTAGCTATAACATTTGTAGCAGACTGAAACTGTAGACTTTTGTTATCGCTCTAGCGGTGAGTTGCCCCCTCCAGTTATGCGTATAGGTTTTATTTAAAAATAACCTTAATGTTAGAGGGGAGGGGAAATAGCTTTTTCAGTATCTATCTTTTTTTGAGCAGTGTTTGTCCTTCAGCTGAACATGGTTAGGCATTTGTTCAGTTATGGAATTTGTTGTGTAATTGTTTGGACATGCTTGTGTTCATGAACCTGTCGACAGGTAGACCGGTGAAAGAATGACACATAATGGAGTGGAAGTGAAATATTACCAAATCAATCTAAAGGACAGATGGCATGAACTGCGTGGTTATGTGCGAAAAATTGTGGAAGCAACTCTGAACCACTTACTAGCTAAGTGTTGTGGTTCAGTGGCCCACTTGGAAAGGATCGTGCTTGTGTTAAGTGGACATTTTTCTGTCAATTTTTATCTCATAATGATGAGGGACATGAACCAACATGGTGGAAAGGAAGGTCGACAGGGAAAATTCAATATTTGGCAGAGTTTGAAGATTCAAAGTCAGGGGGTAGTTACAGTGGTAGTTATGGTGTAGAAGTGTGAGATCATACAATAATGGGCCATAAAAAGAGTATACGGATATCGAAACTATAATGACTGGGTTCTTTCCCTCTTTTTCTTTTTCTTTCCTCTTCACTACGTTTTTTAGCTCGTTGGGTTTGGAACATTTGGAGGTCGTACTCAAATAAAGTTCTCATTCTTGTTTTTGTTCGGTGATTGAATTTCACCCATTCCGGAGAGGGTGCGGTCGAATCTGGGGTGCCCAGGGACTGAACTGGAGAATTTTGGACTGTTAGGCCAGGGCCGCATGTGCGAGGCCCCAGGCCGCACGTGCAGGGAGAGGGAATTTTCAGTGGGTTACACACTGCTAAAAAAGCACATGCGTGAGGAGGTGCGGGGAGGTGCCGCACGTGCAAGAAAAGCCCAGATCTGAAAACTCTGTTTTTCTTCCATTTTAGTCCGAAAGTGTATTTCATTTTTGGCATTTCTCTCTCGCCCTAAACCATATTTTCCTCCTCATTCTCTCTAGAAAACCTTTCTAACACCCTAAAATACTTTGATTCTTGTAACCTTTGGGTCTAGATCATCAACATTTCACACCAACTTTGAAGATCCAAGCTAGGGCTCCTTTGGGTGTTGTGGAAAAATTGAAGAAGTTCCCAATCAAGTTAGGGTTTCACTCCCTCTCTTCATCAAGTTTGAGGTAGAGACATCCTTGAGTTATATATACAAGTTATGCTATTTTGATGATGGTTTTAAGAGTTTCTTCTAGTTCCTTGTTGATTTCAATCTTGTGTTTCAAAAATGTAGAAAGTTTTAAATGTGGGTTGTATCACTACTCTTTTATAATCCTAGAGGGTTTTCTTTTGTGTTATTTATATATTTATGTAAGTTTTTAGTTGATTTTGTGACTCTTCTTGAAAATTTCGAGAATAGGTTCAGTGGCTCAAGGGATTGATGATTTTTGTGAAACAAACTCTATTTTGTGTTCATTTAGAGATTTTCTTGAAAATTTGGACAACATGAGTTGAGATTGAAGTGTATGATGAGATTTTATAAAAGAGATAAACAATGCTAGGGTTTTTGTGAAAACCTAGAAAATTGAGACTTTTTGAAAACATAGAGTTGGGAAGGATTAAGCAATGGCTTACAACTTCTCTCCTTCATTAGTGACGAATTGACCTGTAGACATCCTATTTTTGACCGACCTTCAGACTTGGGCTCTACTAATTGTTTGCTTGGTGGTGAAAGATGTGCAGGCTATGCTATGCAAAGGTTCGATTTCTCAAGCAAGGAGAGAGTCACATCCAAACTTCATACCCCTTTTGGACCAAAACAATCTTGATTAAATGGTTTTGAGACCTTGAAACCCTCTCTTTCAAAATATTTTTGAAAATTCTTCTGCGATGTTCCGACGCTCGCATTTTGTTAAATGTCGCGCTTTTCGGTAAACCGAGCAAGGACAAAGTGGAAATGAATGAAAGAGAGATGGAATCTCTGAAAAATCTTTCAAAACACCTTATCTAGGGGTTTGGAGTTGAAGAAAATAGGAAGAGAGGGAAGAAACCAAGTTGGAGAAGAAGATGGGCATGAATCGCTAAGAGAGAGTCGACCAGCCCTCGCTAAATCAGGCCTATCCTTTTGAATACTTGGATTTCAGCTATGAGGCCACCACCATTGGAAATCTTACTTACAGAGCTTCATTTTTCACTTAAGAATCTCCTAAACCCGAGTCCGGATGGAGAAGATATGATTGGTTGAAGTTGGGCATCATTCCGGTTGGACCGAAACTGAGCAGTCTTCACTAAAAGAGGGGTATCTCTTAGCACACATTGAATTTTGAGGTGAAGCTTCCAAATTTTGAAAGAAGACTTTCGGGGCTACAGTTTAGGCTCAAGAATGACCTGAAAATGAGTCTAGATAAAGGAATTAGGCTTTCTTCAAGTCAGGGACTAAGACTGATTTTTTCCATCGACCTCTATGGGAGTCCATCGGCCACAATTGGACCTCATTGGCCATAGGTCGGCCAAAAGTGAATCTTATCGACCATAAATGTTGGGCGATCGGCCAAAAATATCCAGAAAGCCCAGAATTGGCAGATATTTCTCTTCCAGCTGTTTCCAGCTTGTGCCACCTGTCCTAGCTCAGATATTTTTGACCAAGCTTGATATTTTGCTATATAATGAAGCCTTATATCTCATTTTTCAAGGGTTAAAAGATGAGAACAAAAGAGAGAACATTTTTGGTAAAAGGTTTGGGAGCTTCTCACACTAGAACCTCTCTCTCTACAATCCTCTCTCTTGAGCATTTGTGCTAGAAGGCTTGTATACAACAATCTTCAACCTATCAACCCTTAAGAAGACTTTATCACCATTGGGCCGAGGTCTCTTGGAACTTGTTTTGGGCTGCTAAAGGTGGTTTTGGCTCAAGAAAAGTGGTTGTTTTGCTGCAAGTGCTCCAAAGGTAATCACTCACCCCTCTAAGCTTGTCTTTCACACTTGCTTCACCATCATTTTTTCCATTATTTTGGACTATTTTGGGGCTGGTTTTGAACCATAAAAAACTCTGATTTTGAGGTTCTAAAATGGTGGTTTAAGCCTTGTTTGGCTAAGGAGTTGTCTCTCCCTTTTGCTCCTTGGCTTGTGAGGTCTTTTGAGCCATCTTTCACCACCTTTTAAACCGAATTTTTTTGGCCTTTAGACCACTGAATTCCAGAGGAATTTAAGTGGTGAAAATGTGGTTTTGAGGCCCCAAATAGGAGAGGGCGGTCCTCTCTCCTCTTGTCTTGCTTGCTAGTGTTGATGGCCAACCAAATGAGTACGTATTTTTACTTCTTTGTGGCTTTGTTTAGGCTCATTTTTGTGACTTTTAGGACCTTCCATAACTCTGTTTTAGGCTGGTTTGGTCACCTCTTGCGTGCTTTATACACTTGTAGTGTAAACTTGCACACTAGCCCAACATGCATCATGCTTTAGACCATCATTCTAGGGTGATTTTGGCTTAACTCCAAGAAGCTTTTGGCCATGTTTTAGCATGCTTAAGGTTTGATTTATGTTTTTTTGGTCATGCATGCCATGCTTTGTATAGCCATAGTGCATTCTAGCTCACTAGCTTTGAGTTTCCAAGCATCTAGCATGCATTACTTGGACCATTTGCACGATTTGGCATCATTTTTTATGTGATTTCAGAGCATGTTTCATTGCCATGCATTCACATCTTTCACTCCTTCAATGCTTTGAAGGGTTTATGCTTTATGCCTTAAAAAGAGCCCATGTGTATGCCATCTTGCCTAGGCTTTTGGACCACCATTTCAGTGTGTTTTGGGTCTTATTTTGCCATGATATAACTCTGTTTTTGGTTGGTTAGGGCATCCCTCATTTGCTTCTTACACTTGTAGTGTAAGTCCTCTTTACTAGTCTTGCATGCCTAGTGAATGAGCTTGTTATTCTAGCATGTGTTGACTTGGTATTAGCCCATTTTTTGTGTTAATTTGACATGCCATAACTCTGATTTTTATTGGTAAAGACATCTCATGCTTGGTCTTGGTAGGTGTAGTGTAACCTTCCTTATTGGCCTCGTATACTCCATGCTTCATGCCCTTTATGCTAGCTTGTTTTGATTGTGCTCCATGAATGTTTTAGACTTATTTTGGCATGATCTAAGACTATTTTGGTTGTCCTTGACCCTTTGGGGCTTGACCCTTTGGGGCTTGATTCATGTGGGCATGGTGTAAGTCCCTTGGCTAGCTTTAAGCTTTGAGCCTACTAGCATGCTTTGTTTGTCATTTGTGCATGATTTAGCCTCATTTGGAATGTAATTTCAAAGTTTACTTCATTGCCACACTCTCATGTTTGTCACTCCTTGCTCATGTTTGAGAGTTGTGATTTTATGCCTAGTTGATGGGCCATTGCATGCGTATGCATTTTTTCACTTTTCATGCCACCATTTCATCATTTTGGCCACTACTTTGGACCTTCTCAGGTCTGTCCATATGCGGTTTAAGTCCATCTTGCATGTTGTTTGCATAGTTGTTGGTACGCTCATGTTGCATTAGCTTTGTTTGCATGCTTGAGTTACATTGCATATTTGCATGTTTAGGTTGCATTGCATTTGGTATGCTTGTGTTGCATTGCATTGAGTGTGTATGTCGCATTGTGTTTAGAATCTTGAGCATGCATTGCATCTTGTTTGGATAGAGTGTCCATCCAAACACGAGGAACGAGGGACGTTTCATACTTGAAATGATGAAACGTGCCTCAATTCTTGGTCGCCGACCTTCTTGATCAAGCATGATAGAGGTTAAGGCATTTATGTGTTTTTGTGCATTCATTTGGCATTGATTTGTGCAACTCGGCCTCTTTGGCCATCATGCATCGAAATGCGTGATTGGTGGCTCGAGAGTCGAGCACTACATACCTTTGAGCCTTAGACATGATAAGGGGTGTAGTTGTACACACATTTTTTTGCAAATATATTGCCATGCCTCTATTTGTGCTCTGTTGCAGCAAAAGGAGCAGTTTGCAGGAAGAGATGGCCGATCGGCTATCTGGTGTGCTGATCGGCTATAAGTATTTAGCCGATAGCCTCAAAAGTGGTCGATGACCCTTATCCCTTGGCCGATGGCCACCCCTCTTGGCCGATGACCTCTCAGAATGTCCATGAGGTGGGTCAAAAGCACTATGGAAGTTGGCACAGTTTTCAGAGGTGCAGAAGTGTGTAAACAAAGGCAACATGAGGCATGGCAACAGCTTTCCGAGCAAAGCCGACCGAGCATGCATATGCCCCTCTTCTCGAGGCCGTTTTAACTACTTTGTATAGTTAGTTAATTTGTAATTAATTAGTTAATGTATTAGCTAATTTAATTCATTAGTGTAAATTCTTGATTAGCTTAGCATAGCTAATTTTCAATTCGGTGTTGTAATAATTAGTCTAATTAGATTGTTAGATTAGTTAGAATAGCTCAGTGTAGCTAGCTTGTATTATTCATTCAGACCCTCCGTCGAGAGGGCGAATTTTGTAATAAATGTGCGTGAGTGTGTGAATGTTTTCCAACCCCACGTCTTTCTCCCTTTTACTTAACCGCTTACGATGGTTAGTTCTAGGTCATATTTTGATTAGCATCCTTATGCTTGCATGTTTGCACCCATCCATTCGTATTGCATGCACGCTCGGCGCATCATACTAACTGCATTGTATTTTAATTCTTACTCGAATACATGATTATCAAGTTACATTTCATATGCCATCTTAGAATAGCCGAGCCTATTTCTAGTTACATTTTGCATGTGTTGCATTAGCCTTCTTAACATAAACTAGGATCATACATTGATTACTAACTAGCTATTGTTTTGGCTCGGAGTACTAGGTAAGTGTTTATGCTTTAGCATCTTGCAATGAGTGTGAATATTGCCATGATAGCATGTTTGCCATGAGACTATTTGCTTAAGTGTTTAACTGCCTAAATGCCTATGGGTGAAGGTTGGATTACTTGAATTGGAACAATTAATTGAAATGCGAGTTTTAAGCCCATTTGAGAGTGGCAAAATCATGTTTTCTAAGCCCACTTGAAGGTGGCAAATCCACGTCTTAGTCTACTTACGAGTAGCACCTTCAAACCATTTTCAAACAAACATGAGATATTTTTTTCCAACTTAGGTGATCTAGTCTATACTTGTATGCAGTGCACATCACATAGTAATTCTAGCTAATGAACCGGAATAAGAACACATGTGTTTTCAAAAACAAAATATCATGTTAGTAAAGGCCGATCTTTGATCGGGCGAGCGGGGGTGCTCATTGCATGACCTTTCCCTCTCGTACCCAAGTTCCCGAGCCGAGACAACTTTGGTGATGACGGACATGTGGCCTTAGGCACGAGTCAGGGTTTCCTAAATTTCCCAAAACAAAAACATTTAGGTGGCGGCTCTGTATCTGGCAAAGCAGTCCATGTTTGGCACTTCTTTATAAAAATCAAATTTCCAAAAACGATTTGCTGGATTTGGACTCTTTGGTGATTTATCGGTCTTGCATTGCATTTTGTGAGATTAGATTCAGAACCGTGACATTTGAGTCCAAACTGTAGCAGCTAATGAACAAAACGGATTTCGCGCCATTTCGCGCGCGGAGCTGGGACGTTCAGGCACGTCTACATGACCCCACAAAGTTAAAACTGGTGGTATTAACCTGCTACAATTAAGAGAATTTGTTAGTATTGAAATCAAGTTATACTAAACACAAGTATACAAAATACTTACTCCTCATTAATGAGTACAATTTCTTGTGCAGTTGTGGTTTCATTTTCTGTTGTGATTGTTTTTGGTAGCTTAATTTGAACAACTGCTGCAAGAATATCTGTTATAGATACAAAAACAATAAGAGTATATAATGAAAAAGTAAGTTGATAATTATTTATGTTGATCTAGGAAAATTACCTATGGATGATGTTTCATTGCCAAGATGGTCAGCAAATTCATTGAATGGTGATATGTTGGAGCGTTGTTATCTTGATTATTGTTTTCAACATCTCAAATAAGTGTGCTGGCAGTGATTGTCCATTGCCATTGCCATGACTGTGGTGTGATACAATATTTTTCTTGTAGTAACTTCACAGCAGCATTTGAGACATAGTATGAGTTAAAAACTTTCAAGGTATCTTGGAACTGTTCTATTTGACCTTCATAAAGTATAGCTTGTACTTGTGTACCCTATATAAGTGGTGTATATAACAGAAGTTAATGAGGCAGTGGATTATGTAATTATAAATTAAATGAAAATTGTTATTGTTAAGAACCTAAACAATGAATATGGCAAATATGGTATATATATTTGAAAGTAAGAATTTCAATGTAATAACCCTCACACTGTCCTAACCATACCCATATGCATTCATATGATTCTGTCTTGTTAAGTGGCATTTCAAGTCTTGTCCTTGTTCGCTTAAGTGTTACAGCATGCTTTGTACCTTGCTCGGTGTGGGTTTAGCCGAGGTCACCTTGAGCCTAGGTCAGTTTTAAACCTCTTGCATCTAAGACCATCTTGGAATTTACTTTGGTTGACTCCACCTTCGCTGTAACATGTTGGCCGAGATGTCACTATTTGGCCGAGGTGTTCATCGCCGAGGCCGAGATGTGTATTATCTAAGCCGAGATGTTACCCTTGAACCCAGCGACCTTACTCCTGGATTGGTACGACCTAGACCGAGGTGTGGCACATCTAGGCCAAGGTATGGCACAGCTAGGCCAAGTGTTGTCCTTTCTAGCCGATGTCCTTGCCCCTTGCTTGCCGAAGTCTTGTTGTTAGTCAATATCGTTACTTGTCGAAGTGCCTTTGCCGCCTAGCTTGTTGAGTACACTTTGTCATAGTCTTGTCTTTTCACTCAGTCACTTTTTGAGGAGAACTAACCAACCGTTGCCACGTGCCCCTGCAGAGGGTTAAGTTAGCCGATAGACCCAGAAAATATACATTTTTGTATTATATCTTTGCCTTGTAGAGAGAGAGAAGCTCTAGGAAGAAGAAGAAGTTTTAAAGTGAGAGAGTGGGCTTTCGAGCTTGATTCCTAGAGATCAAACCGTTAGATTCGTGTATTGAGGTTAGATTCTTGATTTACTCTTGTTGTTCTTTGTGTTTATCTAGCTGCATTGCACGATCGAACCTGTTCTGCACGTCAAGCATTGATTTAAAGTTGGTTTTAGAAAGAGAAAATAGTGTTCATGTGTTCTTGAGAAAAAAGTCTTGTTTGATCCGAGAGTTTGCATTAAGATTCATGTTTTTGTGTTTGTTCTCACGAGATCCTTGAATATGGGTACCCAGGTCCATGTTTTTGAAATCATAGCATGGAATCTCAGATTTTGTAATAGCAAATTATGATCTTTGCATTCACCTTCCTCATGTTCATGTTCTTCATGTTCGTCATGTTCTTCATGAGAGGGAAACCCAGACTTTCCCGACTTCATTTCCTTGAGTGTGGCCATCGGGACCACACCTCGGTAAGGTGGTGTAAGACCTCAGCCTAGACCTGGTGGTTGCCCAGCATGTTTTCCTGAGATAAGAAACTGTGTTTTGTTTGATTCGACTTAGTTTTGAGGAATGCCGAGATCATCTGCATGCATGTGAAATTTGTTTGAAAGTGCATTCAACAGACTTTGCCATGTGTTTGTAGGACTTGGACTTGCCTTGACCCCGACGTTTGAAGAGCTATGTGAGTGGTATTTTTAATAAAGCTATGTTATAATACTTTGATAAAAGCCTTGTTTTGTTTTGTTTTGAAAAGTGTTTGTAAGCATGAATGGTTATTCCTAATTGGAAAATATGTATTATCTTGTTTTGATGACATTCTTGGAAAGTCCTTACGTGCCGGAGGACTCTAAGCATTTGCAGTACAAAGTTTGAAAGTCCTTACGTGCTGGAGGACTCTAAGCATTTGCAGCACAAACTTTGAAAGTCTGTACGTGCTAGGGGACTCTAAGCATTTGTAGCACAAGTCCTTAGTGCCAGGGGACTATAATGCAACTGCACCATTGAATTGAGATATCTCCTTTGTCTTGCCTTGTTTGCCACTGACGGTTTACCGCGTGGGTTTGTTTGTCCAAGATATCATCGCTTGTACTATAATGATGCTAATAAGCATCCCTTGAAGCTTGAAAGATTTGCTAGATGGACTTGGTTCATCCCTTTAACTTGCACTAATTATGTTATGTATCGTTTGATAAAGATCTTGAATACCAGTCATACAAACCCCTTTATTATTTATACCATTCACTGAGTATCCAAGCTCAACCCTCTCTATATATATATGTAGGTGACGAGCAGGACGGCGGTGACGCCTAGATGTACTTGCCACTTGTTTTGGATTTTGCACTTTTGTAGCATCTTGAAGATTATGCTTCTTAGTCGCATTTCATTGTATTTTGTATTTGATGGCTGAGAAGCCTTTTGGTCAAGATGTAGTTTTGTATTCCATTTTGTTGTATTAAAGCTATGAGAAGATGTATGCCATTCCATTTAACTTATGCACTGCTCTTATGGATTACTTAGCTTTGAATTTATTGCTTCCGCATTTGTAAGCCCCATATGTATACT
The DNA here is from genome assembly GCF_055761805.1 of Camellia sinensis. Taxonomy (NCBI): domain Eukaryota; kingdom Viridiplantae; phylum Streptophyta; class Magnoliopsida; order Ericales; family Theaceae; genus Camellia; species Camellia sinensis. The sequence continues at coordinate 29,227,738 of NC_138969.1, read as the reverse complement.
CTGATTGTGTGTGAAATTTTGAAAGTTGGCCTTCGGTAATCTCGGATTACTGGCCGTCACGGCACCATTCTACTAGGAGCGGAATGGGGTCGTGACATTCAAAGTGTAACCTATGCATCAGCTAAAATGAGCCTTTGATATCTTGTTGAGCCTGTCTTTGGGATTCATGGATTCCGCTTTTCCTAAACACAAATCTTTGTTGTCCATTCTTTAGTTGTGCTAGTTATTTTCTTGATGGGTGTTATTTCTTCATTTATCCTGCAAAATTTGTTGTAAGAAAAAAATTTAATAAGAACTTAATATTAGGACAACAGATAATTATAATAAATATAAATAAAATTAAAATTACATTACATAAGAGGAAATTTACCAAAATTTACAACAAAAAAATGAATTATATATAGCCTGCAAGTGTTAGTAGTTCATCATAAACAACATTTTTTGTGGTATTGTTATCCAAAGCATGTTGATTTGTTGGTGGAATGAGAACTTTAACATTTGTAGTAGTTGTAGCTCGTGATAGAGCAACATAAAGTTGTCCATGAGAGAATACTGGCTCTCGTAAGTAAACACCTACTTTTTGTAATGTTTGGCCTTGCGCTTTATTTATTGTCATGGCAAAACATAACTTTACTGGGAATTGTGTTCTAGTAAACTGAACTAGGTATTTTTGCTGATCTGAGGGTTACAATGGTATTCGTGGTATGAAAACCATTTTCCCTTTTCGATCCCCAACATCAATTTCAGCACAAATGATGAAATCTTTGAGATCTCGACAAATAAGTCGTGTTCCATTGCACAAGCCTATTAAAGGATCTATGTTTCTTAAAGTCATGATTGGACTATTGATTTTCAATTCTAAATGATAAGGTGGGAGACCATTTGGTTCAAGATAATTCAAGAAGTCTTCATATTGTCCTTGATCATTTGGATCAATTGTCTTGTCGATGCTTGTATATAATCTACCTTTTGTTGGGAATTGTTTGATCAACAAATCATTTATTTCTTGTACACAATCATTTTTTGGAGTGAGCACAACAGAATTAATCATTGAAATTGGATCTTCTGAGTAGTTCTTGAGATTTGGAAACACAGTTTGAATCAAGTCTTTGATAGAATTTTCAGCATTTGAAAAATTATTGGAAATTATCATAGATGCTGGTAATTTGACCTTGTTTTGATCATTGATTGATTTAGATCCATTGCCATTGCGCAATAAGTAATTGTTGAAGGAAAGATCATGCCTTGCTCGCATATTTTCAGTCAACTTTGTTTCTCAAAAGATTTTCGTAATTCTGAATTGACCAAGCTAGCATCAATTGAATCATATTTTGTTCTTTTGGGAATGACTGGTGGTATTTGTTGAAAATCACCACCCAAAACTACAATTTTGCCTCCAAAGAGTAACTCTGACTCATTGATATTCTTTAACATATCATTCAATGCCTCAATATTTTCCCTCTTAGCCATGGGTGCCTCATCCCAAATGAATAGTTTTACAGTTCTCAAAAGATTTGCAAGCCCAGTTTGTTTACCTATGTTGCAAGATTTATATGTATCTACATCTATAGGTATTTTGAAATGAGAATGGGCTGTGTGGCCTCCTGGAAGAATAGAGGCTGCTACTTCAAATGTTGTTGTTGCAAGAGCAATGTAATTCTTGGATCTAATTGCTGCCAACAATGCCTTATATAAAAAGGTCTTACCAGTGCTTCCAGGACTATCTATGAAAAAACACCCTTGATTTCCTAAGAAGACCCTATTTAAGATTTTGTCAAATGTTACTTTTTGTTCTGAGGATAATAAGGAAATAGATTGGTAATCAGCTTCAGAAACAACAATATTCATTTCTTTTTCAATTTTGCGGTATATGTCTTGATTATCAGATGAGATCATGTTATCAAAGCAAATATTGAAATCTTTGATGTCTTTGCCCATTTATTGAAGAGTTGAATTTATGCTTTGTAGAACTTTTTTGAAAATTTCTTCTTTTGAAAGATTTGTTGTTTTGGCATAATCCTCTGCCATGTAATCTAGAATTTTTCCCATAACTGCTTTGGATTATTAGGAGCACAATGAATGAGAATGGTTGCATATAATCTTCTTAGAGAGTAAGGCATTTGGTAAGAGATTGCTTTTTCTAAGCATTGTTCAAGATTGTTGTCTGATTGTAAGAGACCACAAAGAAGAGTAGCTTCCCGAAAAGTTTTTGCTTTTCTTCCATTTATGGTTCTCAAGGTGCAGACTGAAATTGTTGGATTTTATCTATGATTTCTGATTGATTTTCTTGAACAACATGGAATGTAATTTTATCATGGCCTTTGTAAATATACTTGTACAAATATTTGACAACTTTGATTGTTGAACAAATTTCTACATTAATGTGGCAACCATATTTGGCAAGAAGATATGGATTGTACGAAACTACCCAACGGTTATCCAAAATTTGCCCTCTGATTTTCACTTGATTACCATCAGCACGACGCTTGTATATTGGGTATGAGTCTCTAGAAGAGCTTGTTGTAGGTTCAAAATTTTTAGGATAATGATTTTTGCATTTTCCATTCTTCATGCAAATGTTGTTTGGATTCATTTCACCACAAAGTCCATGCATCATGTGTTTAACCACCATAGAAAACAAATGAGGATTTTTTTTTGATCAGGAAGTTCAGCAGATACAATTGAATCATAAGTATCTGGAGATAAAGGCTTTTGTCCAGGTGCTAGAATTAAGAATAGATACATATGTGGAAGACCTCTCTTTTGAAATTCAATGACATAGACATATGCAACGACTTTCCCAAAGATTTGAGACTTGTTTGGTTTGTATTTGAGAAACATGTTTTGAGATAAAAAGTACGAAAATTTGTTTGGTTTGGTTTTTTTTCAAAAGATGTTTTGAAAAATTATTTTGAGAGAGAGTTTTAGAAAAAGTGATTGATTTGATGTGTATGAGAGAGAGATTTGTTTGGAAACCTTGTAAACCAAACAAGTTTTGGAAAAAAAATTTGGAAAAATTTGTTTGGTTTGATTATTTTTGAAAACTTATTTGTAGAGAATTTTTCCTAAAATTTTTTGAGAAACACAAACCAAACAAGGATTTGATGTTTTATGATGTCATCCTTCAGTTGTTTCATTTTGCTCTAAAAACACGAGAGGTTATATCTAGTCTATTTTGAGCTTCCTCATTAGGTCCTAACTCAGCTTTAATCTTTGGCCATGTTGGATTACAAGTCATTGTAAGAAAGATATCAGGTTTGCCAAATCGCTTGACCAAAGCCATCGCATCAACATATTGACGTCTAAGATCTCTTGGACTACCTATGAATGACGGTGGTAGTATAACCCTATGACCAATCTTTGAACCTATACCTTCACCTATTTTGATACTGTCTATGATTCCTTGATACAAATCAGCCCGAATTTCTCTTTGTTTGTTTCGAAAGAACTGAAGTCTAGATGTTTCAATCTTGGCATACATATCAACACAATACTGCTTAAAGAGATGACCAGAATGGAGTAAGATTGAAGAATCATTGGGTCATACTTGGAGCTTGTAGCAGTGGTATTCACGACAAAAAATGGTAGTTTTCTTATTCTTTTGTTTTTGAAACACTGAAATAATTTTTTTTTAGTTAGGAGTAAAATTTTTTGAATGCTATTTAATTGATAGGAGAGTGTGCAATTGTGACTACTGCAGATACAAAAAGAAAAGTAGTTTAGAAATTGAAAAATAAAAAGCAAAAACCATATTTTAGCAAACAACAGTTATGGAAAAAAAAAGTAACATTTTATTTTGAGGATTTGTAAGAGAAATTTACAAAAGTTTAATATGTGTATTTATTTTATATCAACTAATTTTAGAAAAATAGTTTTGCTTTGAAAATTAGCACTAAATGCTAGAATTATGCAAGACATTTATGAGATCATTAGTATAAGTAAATGAATAAATCATCGAAAAAGAAGTATTTTGTCACGCCCCACTTTTTATTACTCGGAATTCATTACCCAAGCCATTATCATAAATTCCATTTTAGAGATAACACACAGAAGCTCATTATATTTAGAAGAAATACATCAATAAGAGTCCTCTCATTCGGATAAAAATGAATGCAACAAGAGAGTACAATTAAATAATTTGCCTATAGGCTTACATCACTTAAATCAAGAGGAAGGGTTTAACCCTTTTTCATCAATGGCATTCCGCCTACACATAAAAAGGCCCCGTGGCTAACAATTAAGAAAGATCTATGAGCTTGTAGCACATCTCGACATTCACCTAAAAAAGATTAGCAACGTGGGATGAACATATAATCCAGTAGGGATCTCAACATGATCCTCAACAGTAACAACTTACAGATAGCTATGATCATGAATGCTAATCTCATACCATATAAATAATGTGACATTTTCTAACCAACGTATACATACATAAATACTTTTCTCGAAAACGTTCAGTTATTTCAATAACACCAAGGTTCGTTTTTACTACCCATTTCCCATTAAAACAATTATTATACAATGACCACATTTTCCATTTGTGACAAAACACCACATAATAGCCATTTTATTTCTCTTGAAAGCATGTTCACCAAGTCTGATTTCTTCACATTATTAATAATCCGGTACAAAACCCAAGTCCTTTCCCACACGTTCATTGTATTCTCAATCTTAAGTTCGAATTTAACGAGACATCTCCAACAAATAGTTCATGGTAAGAATCTCCCCTCAACCACTCTCTGGCACGTTCAAATATATATGGTCATATCTACTCAAAATACAGGGCAATCCAATCTTACAAAATCTTAATCATCACAACACATGACACACAGTCAAACTAGGACAACAATGATAAATAAACTCTGCTCTACTTGTCTAAAGCATGGCAAGCCAATGATATATCTCTCCACAATAACATGCCAATGATACATCTCTTCACAATAACATGCCAATTTACCAGACACCAGCTGGAAGGGGATGATACCTCTGCCAATTCTCCAGGCGCTAGCTGGAAAGTAATGGTACCTCTGATTCTCAGTGCAGCACACACATTCTCAACCATCACAATATGATAAAGTACAACCAACAAGTGTAATACATACACACAACTAATCAACATAACAATATCATCATCCACCGATGACCAAGGACAAAACCTCTAAACCAAAACGTATTGAATGCACATAATACCATTAACCAATTCTCACGAGGTTTTAGGCCAATAACAACACTACCCCATGGTTTTATCTATTACTGGACATTCTTTTCTCAATTAAAAGATAGCTATCATTACTTCTTCTTTTGATATTAATTTCCAAAATTCTCCAATTTACAATACATCAACTATACCATCCATAACTCAATATCCATCATTTAGACAAGGAAAAATCCAAACATGGATTACACAAACATAATTTACTCAATTTCTACTTAACAAAAGTTTAGCCCAAATAATTCTAATCTCATGGTTAAATCCCTTTTTAACAATTAACCAATTTTCAAATCGTTATCTTTAATTGTAATCAACCTAATCACAAAGTAGATTTTAAGAACCATAAGACCCGATTTAATCACAAATGTACAACCAAGTCATTAATCAACTTCTTTAATTCACAACACCAAACCAATGTTAAAAATGTCATGAAGTTCGATTTGCCTCTAATAAATCAACAAGATTCATCATTTAAATTCCTAAGCTCATAGCATGCTTATTCCACAAACTAAACCCCTTTTCATCATATGAACATTACTATTTAAAAATTGGGATTTCACCTCTTTCTAAATATAACTATGTTAGTCCACATTTCAAAATACACCCTACAACAATAAATACTTCAAATCTCAACCTTACACAACCCATCTTACGTCCCCATTCATGATTTTCAAAAGGAATCCACAACAACATGGTTTTAATGCAATAGAATATGCCACATGTCTATCTATAGCTGAAGCATTGGATAAAATCAAGGAAATCCCTATCTCAAGAGAGATGAGGAGAAAAAGCTCAAAAATCAACCTCGCCGGAATACGATCTCCACCGGTCAAGACGAAGCCCTCGACACGCTCATCATTTTGGTATAAAGGACTAGCACCAAAATCTCAACGGATTTCTTGAGATCAAAGAAGATACAAGATTTTGAGGGTTTGGGTAGAGACAGATGAAAGAAAATGAGAGAAACATTGTAAAGAGAGAGTGATATATCAGAAAATGAGAGAAAAAAGAGAAAAAACTCAATACATGGCTGTTTTGCACGAAAAATGAGACTGAAACACGCTTGGCCGCATGTGCGGCGCCCTCCCCCGTACGTACGGAGCGGCCTCTCCCGCACGCGCGGCTCTCACCCCCGTACGTGCGATCCTCCCTGCACCACACTTTCGCACCTGCCTTTTAGGCAGTGTGCACACAGCTCAAACCTCAACTTCCCGCACGTGCGGCCTGATCTCCCACACGTGCGGCCCCAGGCCCCGTACGTGCGGCCCTGGCTCTTCAACCCGAAAAAACTTCGGCTTCACCCCCGATACCCCGGAGTTGACCTTGCATCCTCCGAAACGAGTGAAAACCCGGAAAAGAAATAATGCAATCGCAAGAATGTTTAGAGAAGAAATTTTCGACAATGCCTTACCCAACGTAACACAAAGGAAATGAGATGGATTTTGCGCCAGTCATCACATATTTGTTGGTGTAGTTTACAATCATGTGAAAGTTATAATATAAGGATAACAATAATGAGCAAAATGCAAATTGTCTTGGCTAAGAAGGAAAAGAATGTCTTTGACAGTGAAAATGTCCTTGATTTGGTGAAAATTTTTAATTCTCTGTTGATTTTATACAAGTTTTATGAAAGGATTTGACCTCATTTTCACAAAAAAATTCATCAAATTTTAGGGTTTGGTGAAGAATTGGAGATGTTGTAAATAGTTAAAAATTAAAGAGTAATAAATATAACTGAGAACTTACAATTCAATGCTGAATGCTGCAAAAGAAGAGCTTCTTTGAATTTGCTTTGTAAGAACTAAGTACAAACTTCATTTGCAGCAAAAGTAATTAGAGCAATTGTAAACAAGTTGTGATTGATTTTGCTTGTTAAATATGAATATAATAAAAACAAATAAGACTGTGTATGGCAGTGATCATGACAGATGTATGGCATAGATGTAAAATGGTGAATTCCTTATTTTTAGTTTTATTTAGGTAGGGGGTTTCTTTGAAAGTAAAAGAGTAAAAATATAAAATAGCAATTACTGATATAAAACCCTACATTTTTGTGATTGGACATATATTTAAATATATTTAATTAGACATATATTTAAATATATTTGATGTATAACTTGTGATTGGATCAAATATTTGATCCTGATTGGACACAAATATATTTAAATATCAAATATATTTGATATATAACTTGACATATATTTAATGTATTAAATATATTGGACATATATTTAAATATATATTTAAAACCATACATGTATATTTGCATTAAATATATAGTTAAAATCAGGATCGAAAGGAATATATTTTTGTGAAAGTATAATGGTAAAAAAGTGAAATAATTAGAGATTAATTTTATTTTGACACCACTCAAATTTTTAATATATGTCATAAATGTGATTCAAATATAAATTTATAAATAAAAATCAAATATTTAAATATAAAAAAATTTATGCAAAAAAAAAGTTGTTGACATGTAAACAATTGAATAGAATGTATATTTGAATAATTTATTGTTGTTTATAACTTAAAATCTAAACATTTAACTTTGAGTAATGTTAAAGATCATAAAAAAAATATCATGAAAATAATCATGAAAGATTTTTTACCTTTGGATTATACATACAATAAAATATCATACACTAATCAAATGATGAAAAATCTTCATGATACATTTCATGAAATTTTTTTCATGATTCTTAATATTATTCTCTAACTTTTATTCAGAAATTTATATCTAAATATCATTTATGATGTTTATTGAAAATTTGTATGGTATGCAAATAAAATTCCCTAAGTGGAGATGATTAATTTGTGAATTGATTTGACATTTATTTTAATGCAAAAATCAGTAATAAGAGGAGTATATTTCACTTGGATTACAAAATTATGAAGATTATCTTTCTACGAAAATAAATAAAGGGGTACAAGAGTGAAGGGTCTTGATAAGTATGAGATTTCTTTGAAACTATAGTGGTAAAAAAAATCAAATAAGAATTTGAAAGAGTCAAACATTATAAGTGGAGATGATCAATTCATAAATTGATTTGACACATACTTAATGGAAAAATCAGCAGTAAAATGGCTATATTTCACCTGTGGCTACAATAAAGGATCTGACACACTAAAAAAATTAATGATTAATGTCCATTTATTGATTGAACACCAAATGCACAAAGCAACATGATAAATACTATATTTTTATATAATATATAAGGATAAATATTGTAGTTTATACATATGATAATGTATATATATATATATATATAAACAACAATAAAAAATAATTTGGTTGTGCATTTTATTAATATATATAAGTATTAACATTTAATTTAATGCTTAAATTTAATTAATTATTTTTTTGGGGGTATATATATGACTGAAATTTATCTTATTTGTTTGCTTTTGGATATTTTATATTTTTTAAACTAAAATAGTAAAATAGCAAGGTTTAATTTAATGTATATTCTCATAAATATTATAGAACATCCTGATTCAAAAGGGCAAGATTAGAACTTCATTTTATAAATATTATATTTTTGGTGCAAATTAACGATGGTATAGCAACAACTCACTGATCAAACTTTCGGAAAAAAACATACCATAGCCAAAATGAGATAATATCACATGCAAATCAATAGGAATTTTAATAATATGTTAATCTAAGAAAAAAAATAATTAATTGAGCATATGAAATCTAGAAGGAAAATTTATATGCACTAATCTTAGCATAGTGTATGAGCACCTTAATAAAGGTAACACTGTACTTCAAAAAGTTTAAATGCAATTGAAGTATGAGACTATTAGAAAGAGAAAAAAAATACAGAGAGCAGAAAAAAAATAAAGAATGCATACAAAAAAGTAGTACAACTTTTAACATGTCTATTGCATAAATACAAAAGCCAACAACTATAACTGTTTAAAATATTTGAAAATTATGTTTGGATCTTAATAACAAGTACATTGAACAACATGTAATATATATCTATATATAAAGAACTACATAATACAAAAATCTAAGACAAAAAACTAAGATGAGGCACTACTTTCATCATAACGCAACTCAAATTTAAAACCATCATATCTCTTTATAAATTCTTCTTCTTTTTTAGCAATATCTTCTAAGATCTTTTTTTCATATTGAATAAGTAGCTTTAGCTTTGGGCATTCAGTGAGTAGAGCCAGCAGAGTTCCAGTTGATGCCTTGTTATAATAGATCTCCTCCTTCTTAAACCGTCAAAAGAACTCCTCGATTTCTTGTTTTAACTGAACAAATTCATTGATAGGTTCACTTGGTATAGATGGCTTGGAAATCTCAGAACGATCAGGATTAAGGGCAATACAACAAGTTGTTGATTGATTAGTTGATGGAGAAAATGTAGCCTTTTGCTTGCTATTGCCTCCAGTAAGAGGCCATGAATGACCTTTCATATTTAATATATCATTGCTGGAAGCAAGATAAAAAATAAACAAAAAGGGCAAATATGAATATTTTGAAAAAATAGTTAAAAATATAATGAATTTAAATAGACAACATTCACATTAGTTTTTGACGTTATATGTTCTCAACCAGGACATTTTAATGAATATGAATGTGATTCCAAGGCAATAAGTTTATCAAAGAATATTTCTTTCACAGTGCAAAAGAAAAAATAAAAAAGGAAAAGATAAACAATTCATTCCTATGTTTGGTTGTACACTTTGAAATACACATTCATTCCTATGTTTTGAGCACATTCATTCAGGTTTTTTTTTTTTATTATCAAAACTAGTCCACCAATGTAACCGCCCATTAACAATCCCAGGTATAACCTATTGAACCCCCCAACATCTCATTATTTCAGACCAAATCACCCATCCAAAGAATTTGGTTGTAATAAAAATAATCTTACAACATACATAATTCATCTCATATCCTAAACATTTTATATCCCATTATATCCAAATCCAATCTGGACAACTAAACAGGGCCTATATGGTTCGAACCAACCAACCAATAGAGTAATCCAGTTTACACTTAATTATTGAACTATAATTAACTACAAAACAAAGTTAACAATTCAATTAGAATTCGATAGCAATGAGAATAAATTTGCAAAAGAATGAGATTAATCCTAGATTTCAAACATGACAATTTGAAGAATTCTTTTCAAAATGAATTTTTTTGGTGTACTAGAAAAAAATCTTAGACTTGTTCATAATAATAGTTATGAATGAAGAATAGTGTATTCCTCTGTTATATGAACACCTAACATGCAAAATGTAGTAATATTAAGCCTCAAGTTCAACTGAACAAACAACAAGGGAAATTGAAGGATTGTATTATATATACTGTTACGAGACTTCACAATTGTTAACAAAAAATACACATTATCTACACGACATTATTTGGTGCAAGTTGAAGATGAAGTCATTAAATGAATAGAGGCCAGCCCCTCTTTGGAGTTATATTTGACTCACATAGTTCTTTTAACTCAAGGTTTGGTTGTACACTTGAAATACACATTCATTCCTATGTTTTGAGCAAATTCATTCACAACAATAAATAAAAAATTATTAAAAAAAAAGAAAAAAAAAACAAGAACGGAGAATACTTAATAGAATAACAATTAAAGATAAATTTTGTTGCCCAAAACAAATCCCAACATAGGTTAGGAATTTCAACAAAGCACAATCAAATATGTATAATATCATAGGTATCATAAAACATCCTAGTTAAAAAAAAAAAAAAAAGAAAAAACATAAAGTTTATCTACTACATATTATTTCAGTAGGTTAGGGATTTCACCGAAGCCCAATTAAATCAACATTTTATAATATTTTAGGCCTTTAAAAATCCACAACAATGAAAAACAAATCAATGAAACCCTCTTTTACCCAAAATGAATAAGCCACAAAATATACACACAGTAATGTAAAAATCGAGTTGTAAGTAGGAGTGAGACGTTAGTATGGATAAATTATTTAGTTACTTTAGAAATATAAAACTGATTATATAAGTAGACATAATTGTCACGACCCAAATCCGCCCCTATAGGTTTAGCGTCGTAACCGGCCAGTAATCATTGGATTACCAAAGGCCTCTTGACATAATAGCATATAGATAGGCCTGCGGAAGCAAAATACAACATACGAAGTCCATTGAGCTGTGAAGACGTACATGGAATTGAAAATCTCAAACTTTATATACATACAAGTGATGTCATAGCTACAGTATTTACACGTCAATATCAAAAGGCGAACTTGTTCATAAAACAAAAGGGACAGTCTTATACATTCATATTGACACAGCCACAATGCATGACTTGATCTGGAACCTCCTCGTGAGGCGCAAAGGGGTGGCTGACCAACACAAAATACCCCAGGCATTATCTTAAGCCTGATCATGAACCTGCTTACCTACATACATAATAAATAACTAGTGAGCGGAGACCCAGTGAATAATAACAAAGTAAATAAGTAAATGAATGATGTCCCAACTGTGGTTGAAACTGAAATTCATATTTGTATTTTCATTCTGAGCATATATAGACTTCAGAGTTCATGCTTAGTCTTACATAATACATCCATCAGCGTTGACAGATCACACATAGATTATTCTTAAATCGTACTTGTCAGTTCTATATAAGAACCTCCGATCGGGTAACTTGTTAGTTCCATAAAGGAACCTCCGGATTGGGAACTTGTAAACTTGTCAGTTCCATAAGGAATCTCCGACCGGGTAACTTGATAGTTCCATAAAGGAACCTCCGGACTGGGAACTTGTAAACTTGTCAGTTTCATAAGGAACCTCCAGCCGGGTATAGATAGCTTGTCAGTCCCATAAGGAACCTCTGGTATTGGGAACTTGCATATACTTGAATCATGATATTACTTGAATCATAGCATAATGTTATAAGTGCTTGTTAGGCTTGGACAATCATTCTTTGCGTAAAACATAACATTTCATAAAACAATTCTTAATCCGTGAGCAGAAAATAATTTACTTGAACATAGCTTTACTAAGTCATTACTCACAGTTGGCTTCAGGTGCAGATAGACAGAGCAGACTAATCAAACGGTTTATGGCACGTGACCTACACGAACACATAACAAAAACACACTTGAAACACCGTTTCGAATTATACATAACTTACTTCCTTTGCTCTTAGTGTGTTTCTAGCCTTTAACCTCATTATGGAGTCTTAATCATGGCCTAGGAATGCCTAGGATGGAATGAGAATGCAAAAATGCACTTGAAAACATTTTCCAAAACTTGCTGAAAACAGGGTCCACGCTCGAGCGTGGCTTTCATCGCTAGAGCGAACATGCAAGAAGTGAAGGTTCGCTTGAGCGTGAATTCCCTCGCTTGAGCGGACTGCAAATTTTAGTAAAAGTACTGGATGCATGATTTTCACGCTCGACGGACACTCAACCTCGGCTCGAGCGTGAGACTCAGACCTTCGCTCGAGCGTGAATTCCCTCGCTCGAGCGGACTGTAAAACGTATGAACTTCTAGGTACATGCATTTCACGCTCAAGTGTGACTCACGTCGCTCGAGTGAAAGTGCATGTACTCAGAGTTCTCACTCGAGCGTGAAGTCCCCCGCTTGAGCGTGGATCAAATTTATGGAATTTTCAGATTTGATCTTCAAGTTCAAACTCAACCATCAACGCATCAAACTTCATTTTTTTGGGCCAAAACTTGAGAAAATACATGAAGACCCTTAAAACAACATGAATTAAAGATCATTTCAAGAAATCATGGCTCAATGGCTTGCCAATTGTGCAAAGTTCAACTTGAAACTCAAGAATAATCCATGAACATGACGTGCATGCAATTCTTTGAACCAAGGCTTCTCAAAACATGATTAAGTGTTACCAAACAACATGAAACTCATTGTTTTCGCGAAACTAAAGTGAATTTCAAACATGCATGAGGAAATTTCCTAGTAACATGCTCTCAATGCATTGAAATGTACATGCATGCATGAATTGATCATCCTATTTACTTCTTAAGCTTGATCCTTACATCTCATTGCTCAATTCATTTGAATTTATAGATGAATTAACTCAATTTCAAGACTAGAGACTTGGCTTCTTACTGTAGACACTCAATTGGGTCTTAGATGCTAAATTCTTGAGCTAGATGATCAAATCTCCAAGTTCCATTCTCTTATCTAGCAATTCTTCCCTTGCATCATGAGTGTAACTCTCACTCTCTCTAATTCTCTCTCCCTCTCACATTTGAATCAACTCAAGTGTGAAAATAGGAGTGTGTGTGTGCACAAGGAAGTCCACTAGTGCCTTAATTAGGCTTAGACAAAATTGAAACCAATTAAGGCCAAATAAGTGGACATTAATTTAATCTAATTTAATCGTTCCAAATCGAATTTTAATTGAACCTACTATAAGGTTCTAAAAATTTCAATTAACTCATAAATCAAATCAATTTCTGAATCGGATGTCGATAAGGCCTTCAATTCGCAAAACATAGCATAACTTGAACAGATCTTTCTATATCAAACAGATATAAACATAAAATGATGCAATGCACATAAAGTTAACTTAGGATTTCTTTTTAATTACTTTGTTTGGCATACTTAATCATGAATTAGCGTTAATCATGGGTAGGGGTTGTTACAACAATTCTCTTATATGGGTGTGGACTCACAAAAGATAAAACTTACGTCATTTGATAGAGTTGTTTCCGATTCTATCATCGATTCATGCGTTCCAAAACTTTTTCAAATTATTAAGTTCTAAATTTAGGTGGTACTCTAAATTAATAGCTATTAGCGTAAATTATAAAACTTATAACTTTTGTGTTAGAATAAGAGACAATTTGAAATGTACTATTTAGTAAAGGACGCAAAATATTACTCCTGAAATATTGAATAATTTTTCATCAATGTGACAAACTTGTCGTGTCTTTTATCATGTGGGAATGCATTTATTTTCCTTAATTCATATTAAGGTAAATCATAATGTTGTAAGCGTAAATAGCGTGTCACTAATTAATGAATCTATTATACCTAATTTTAATTGAGACTTGTTCAATTGAGTTAGTAGTATCTCCAAACTCAGTCCAAAATTTAGAAGGATTAATGCCAAACTCGACCCATTAAACTCTTCAATAAAATTCAAGCTCAGGCTTTGAAAAGACAATTTAGGCAAAGGCTATAATCAAATCCTATACATTTAAATTTTTTCTTAATTGATTATGATTGATCAACTTAATTAAAGTGGATCCAATATTCTATTTTGCTCTCTTTCTTGAGAATTGAATCCCCAACTAAATAACTTTTTACCTTCTTGGAAAAATGGATCCCGACTAAATAGGATATTTGATTCACTTCAATTAGTTTAATCAATCATAATTGATCAAGACTACTAATAATGTGATCATTCCAATACGCAAAAATCAAGACTATTAATAATGTGACAATCCCAATAGGCAAAAATCAAGTTGTAGGTAGGGGTGAAACGTTAGTGTGGACAAATTATATCAATTACTTTAGAAATATAAAAATTAATCACAAAATTGGATATAATCCTCACATAACTGTAAACCCACAAAGAAAAAAAAAATGATTTATCTCATATAAGACGATTGCATCTAATTTTGTGATTAGTTTATGTATTTTTAAACCTTTTCAAATTATTAAGTGTTCTTAGAACAAGTTCAGGTGGTAGTCTAAACTAATAGATATCAACATAAATTATAAAAGTCATCAGTTTTGAACCCGCCAACATCTCATAATTTCAAACCAAACCACCCATCCAAAGAATTTGGATATAATAAAAATAATCTTACAATATACATAATTCATCTCATATCCTAAATATATTATATCCCATTATATCCAAATCCAATCCGGACAACTAAACAGGGCCTATATGGTTAGAACCAACCAACCAATAGAGTCATCTAATTTACAACTTAATTATTGGACTACAATTAACTACAAAACAAAGTTAACAATGCAATTAGAATTCGATAGCAATGACAATAAATTTGCAAAAGAATGAGATTAATCTTGGATTTCAAAAATGATAATTTGAAGAATTCTTTTCAAAATGATTTTTTTTAGTGTACTGGGAAAAAAAATCTTAGACATGTTCATAATAATAATTATGAATGAAAAATAGTGTATTCCTCTATTATGTGAACACCTAACATGCAAAAGGTAGTAATATTAAGCCTCAAGTTCAACTGAACAAACAACAAGGGAAATTGAAGGACTGTATTATATATACTGTTAGGAGACTTCACAATTGTTAACAAAAAATACACATTATCTATACGACATTATCTGTTGCAAGTTGAAGATGAAGTCATTAAATGAGTAGTGGCCAGCCCCTCTTTGGAGTTATATTTGACCCACATAATTCTCTTAACTCAAAGTTTGGTTGTACACTTGAAATACACATCCATTCTTATGTTTTGAGCACATTTATTCAAGTTTTTTGTGATCAAAACCAGTTCACCAATGTAACAGCCCTTCAACAATCCCAAGTATGAAATACATATTCAAGTGCTTTTTAAAATGTATTTAAAAACAAAAGACAAAAATAATAAATGGGCAGTCAACATTAAGCATGAAAATTTAATCGGTATTACTGAGTTTGCATATTAATTTAAGATATTTGACAGAAGAAAAAATAAAATAATCAATTGTGAAATAACTTCTTCCAAACATCACATTTCTCTTTCCCACCTCCCAACGTGTAGACACAAAACAAAACATGAATTTTAAACATAATTAGAAATGCACTGGATAGATAAGAAAAATGAAAACAAAGTGCAATTGTGAAATTATACCAAATGTTTTAGACTTCATCATTCGAAATGCAAACATTTGTTTGTTAAAATTAACAAATTGTTTTCTAACTCAAAAGTAGCCTACTCATAAAGGGTACACTTTTTGTTATATAATTTATTTAATGCAGTTTTGTTTGTCTAAGTTGAAATAATGAACATATAATGCTTGAGATCAATATAACGATTATCTGAAACATTATATGTGTAAATTATCAAGTAACAATTACCTTTAATTTGTGGTTTCAGAAATTATGATAGCTAAAAATTAGAAGGTACTCACCTTGATCTTGTTAATCCTATGTATTTGACAAACTATATTGTTGTCATAAAATCTATTATTTCCCTGTAATAGAGACCGAGAAAGTGTAATCTTAGCCTACAACAACTCTCTCAAATCCCATATTTGTGCACACTTAACCAGATAAAGAAGAAATGTGTATCCATGTCTAGATGATTGTTGTTATACACCTAGAATTTGTTTATTAAATGCTACACAAATGAAAAAAAAAAAAAGAAGCAAGTAACAAAATTTACTAAAGGTAACAGAGGAAATTATAAAACTTATTACAAACTCGCATCATAAAAAAATGCGAAACCACTAAATATGAAGCAAACCATTGGCCAAGACTCCAATGGCTATGTGTAGTTTTTCTCACATTTCTATTTAACCCTCCATAGTGGCCCAAGGCACTGACCCCCAATCAAATTAAAACATGGTTCATACTAATGTGATATAATTCTCTTATATGACTGAAACTCAAACAAAAGCCATTTCCAAACCCCACAACCCCCTCCCCCCACTCCAAAAAAAAAAAAAAAAAAAAAAAAAAAAAAAAAAAAAAAAAGAGCAATGAAGAGAAAAGATTGGACCTTTAACCGTTTAAATCGACGTTTAAAAGTGATCTTAAGAAATTGTTGAGGTTTATTGAACTTTTCACACACATGATATATTTTTCAATTTAATCAAAAGAATAAAATTAGTAATAATTTTTTTTAAAAAAAGTATGGCAACTTTTTTGCAAACCCATTTCACAAAAGACACCTAATGAGGCAAAGAAAACCATTGGCCAAGACTACAAGTTGCATAGTTTTTCCATACCCAAAACTCAACATCATTTAACCTAAGAGTGGAATAAATAAAAATTATTAAAAAAAGAAAAACCAAGAAAGGAGAATACTTAATAGAATAACAATTAAAGATAAATTTTGTTGCGTAAAACAAATCCCAACATAGGTTAGGAATTTCAACAAAGCACAATCAAATATGTATAATATCATAGGTATCATAAAACATCGTGATTAAAAAAACACATAAAGTTTATCTACTACATATTATCTTAGTAGGTTAGGGATTTCACCGAAGCCCAATCAAATCAACATTTCATAATATTTTAGGCTTTTAAAAATCCACAACAATGAAAAACAAATCAATGAAACCCACTTTTACCCAAAATGAATAAGCCACAAAATATACACAATAAACATCATGCAAACAATAATAAAAAGAACAAAACCCTAACAAATTAACAAAATCAAAGAAAATTAAAACACTTTACAAATCCTAATTGGATTAAAAGGAACCTAAAATCGAAATACCTAACATTCTTCATCTATGTCTTTACCTTAATAGAAGCTTGTGTCGTATTCTTTCATCCTTGGGCTCAATTTCCATTTGATTCGTTGGTGAACACTATGAATACCCATAAAATCAAACAAATTGGCACCACAGAGGAGACGTCATCAGCGGTCGCCAGAGGAGAGAGGAGGGAAGTGATTGGTGAGAGGAGAGAGGAGAGAGAGGAGGTGGTCGAATATCGTGGTCGGTGGAAGGAGATCACCGTTGAGAAGAGAATGAAGGGTTCTCTGTGACAGATTATAGAGAGAGAGTGGGTATACTATGGATCCTTTGATAAACAACTGTAAGCAATTTGAAGTTAGTTTTCCATCAATACCCTTGCATCCAAAGAAGAAAAGCTATAAAGCATAAGGTCAAAATTAAATTTTCAACTATTCAAAAAATACTGTTCATATTTGGCTAAAACTACTCTTCACTTTGCATCCGTGCTTTATATATATTGTATAGATAATAGTTTGGACAAAAAAGAGAAGTGCAATTCAATTATCATTTGAGCTGTTAAATTTTGGCATTTTTATCCTTTTGTGTCATATTTGACATAAAGTTTGGTAGATTTTGACAATGACTTATCTCTCTCTCTCTCTCACTAATGTAATTTTCACTTGTATTTTGTGAAGAAAATAAAAGAAATATATTTTTTTCATTGGAACAAATGATTTGTTTTTTTGAATTTATTTAATTAGAAACCAGATATCAATAAATACTAAAACTACATTTTTAATTTATAAAAATTATTTATACTCTAAAAAAAATAAAATCCATTAAAATAATTTTTAGTAAAAAAAGGTTAAAAACATATACATTCGGAAAACTAAACCAAACTCAAATTTAAAAAAATAAGACTTGTTATTTTTCCTTATGTGAAATTAGTGTTATCTTTGCCAAATAGCACATGTAATCCACTCATTCCTTACCAATTGTATTTACATAAGTTGCATTTTTTTTATTTTCAAAATTTATAATTATTTTTTTAAAAATAAAATTTTAAAAAATAGCTATGTTAGAATTTCTCCTGTATAAGGAGTGATTATTTATCACTTTGACACTAATCAAGTTATTTTTTGAAAAATCAACAAAAAAAAAATATTAAATTTTACTATTTTAATTAATAAATATCAAGTTGAAGTAGGATGTAGATTTGTCCTAAGATCATCTACTAATTTTTCGTATGCAAAGCTTGATTTGTCGACAGAATGTTTTAATTAAAAAATAAAAAAATCAATATAAATTATCATATTATTATTTTTTTTATACATCTTTTATAAAAATAAAAAAAAAATAAAAAGACTAAAATATAAAGTCTTGTTTGACAAGTGACTTTTTTAATTAAAAAGTCAAAAAATTATTAAAAAAGTTAAAAAATCAGCAACTTATACAAAAAAATCAAAATTTCTATTTTCTCTCTACTTTTTGCATATCTTTTTGTAAAAAGTTAAAAAATCATTACAAACATATTAATTTTTTTATATCATATTTTAATTAAAAAATTACTAATAAAAAAGGATGTTTCAAACGAGGCCTTCAGAATTAATTCCAAACCATTCCTGAGAATTAAAGAAGCATTGTCTGTTATCTGACAGACACTTCAGAGACCTGCAGCTTTTAGCAGTACACCTGAATCAATTAATGTTTTTTGAACGCCCTGAACCTACAAAATGCACTTTTCACAACTAATTTATCAAATTGAAAAAAATAAAAATAAATAAATAATCAATCAATCATGGGATTCACCCCACATTGTCAAAAGATACTTGTCACAGCTGCTACAACTACCATTGGCCAACAAACCAGAGCTTGCCCTCTTGGTCTTTGACCCTGCAGCACTGGAAATGGACCCATCACCAGGTTTAAGGTTGTGTCTGTACTCCACTGCAACTTGTTCAAACACTTCCACATCAAACATGTTCATCTTCAACTTTGGCTTCATATGATCCCTCACATATGCAAAACCTAGTTGGTCTCTTGGGTTAAATGCATCTAACTCATTGAACAATAGGCATGAGAAGTGGTTGCTGGCTGCACTGTGCTTCCTTAATATTAGGGCACTGTCTGGTACATCTGCAAATAGTAACATTTTCAATCATCAAATTGGAACCATGGGCGTGGAAGGTACAATCGACAGTGCTATGTGCACAAAATTAAAACATTGAATAATATATAAAAGATGCATTGTATGATTTAAATATATTTTAAGTTCGACTTATATAATAGTCAAGTAATATTTTCAAAACTAGACCGGTGAGCGAACCGGAAAAACGACAGGGTGGATGGGTCACTGATTCAACCGTCGGGTCAAAGCGGTCGAACCGTGACGTCATAATTAATATTATATAATTAAAAAATATAATTATAAATTATAAATAAATAAATATATATATAAATAATCAAACAAAAATAAAAATTGTTGCATAGTATTTATTAATAATATTTAATAAAGTCAAAATTGATAAAAAAAAAAGTCACTTATTTTAAAGAAATTAAATTTTTTAAACATTCCCTCCAAATAAATTGATTGAATGCTAGATTTAATTTTGAAGGGAAATGAAATTTCAACTCTCCCTCTAATCAATATGTTTCAAATAATTTGATTGAATCCCACATAGAATTTTGTAGGTTCTCTTTGAAAAATCTTTTCCTATAAATAGAAATAGACTTTCATAATCTTCTCAAATTTTCAATGAGACTTTTCCTTATGAAATGAGACTCTTGAAATAAGAATTTTTAGTCAAAATTTTGAAATATATTTATTTATATATATATATATATATATAAGAAAGAAAATATAAAAAAAAGTAAAACCGAAAATATAAAAAAAAAAAAAAAAAACCGGTCTGACCTTCCCGACTCGGTCCGGGTCACCAGTTTTGCCGGTTCGACCACTGGGTCACCGATTTTCCCCGGTTTTGGCCCCACTCCGGGTTTAAGGGGTTGACCGGATAAGAACGAGGCCCGGTTCCCGGTCCAACCGGTCCGACCGGTCGGTCTGATCCGGGTTTGAAAACATTATAGTCAAGATAGATCTCAGCTGCACATTATATTTTATATAATTTTTTTGTATTTTAATTCTGTGTAACTATTATTTCTTAGATATAGTTTTTTTTTCTCTCATAACTTGGTATCCGATCCACTGGACCGATTAATCCAAATACCTACAAGTGCTTAGCACAACTTCAGTAAGACTCTAAGCAGTGATCATTAGGTTCTAAAAGCATAGTTGTGAGTTTGTGCCTACCATTGAACAAGATACTAATTTTGCTCTACTTTAAGGCTGTTATAAATCTAAGAAATGTTTTTTTTGTCCTTTTCTTTTAAATCTCTATTTAAATTTATGATTTAAATCAAACACAACTTGAAAGTACATGAAAGAGTAATTATTCAATATTATAAAGTAAATTTATGTGGTATTCTAATAGTTTTTTTTTTATCTAAACAGTAGGATTTATCATTTTTATGTTAGTATTTTAGAAAACACCATTAGAAAAATTAATTGATAAATTGTATGAAGTATTACTTAAAAAATACCTAATTTTTTTTTTTTTTTTATAACCCTTCATTTTGATTGGAACCTCAAAATAGGCTCTATTTCATTATATTCCATCCATATCCCAATTCCATTTATTTAATATCCGTTTGTCATTGACATAACAAATATCATTTCTAGTCTATTTCTTTCTATAAAAAGTTTAAAAATTATCATATAATAATTTAGAAATTGCAATAGAAAAGAAAAAGGAAGGTTTGTGATGATTTTTAAATCTTTTCTACTAGGTAATTTAGGGGTTATTTAGGATGTGCTATACAAGTGTACTTTTTAACTTTTTGACTAAAAAAGTAAAGAAAAGAAAGATGTATGTTTGGAATAATTTTTTGACTTTTTACAAAAAGATATGTAATAAAATATTGTAGTAAAATCAAAATGAAGTATCCTTATGCATGAAGATAATCAATTTGGTGAATTAAAAAAGATCATACTAATGACAATTTTAAAGGTTGTCAATAAGCACTACAAGTCTACAACAGGTCAAAAAATTTATAATCCTAATACACTTTTCACATATTTCAAAACACTTTTACACACTTATATTTTTTCAATACTAACAACAACCATTAAAATTGTTTTTAGTATTTTCCCAGAAAAACAAAATCAGGGTTATTGCGAATAAACAAAATCTAACTCCATAAAACAGGCTCCAAAAGAGAAGAGACAGGTAGCTGACAGGTAGCTTCTATCCAAAGACACCATTATAATTAGAAAGATTGATTCCATAATGACAATTCTCTATAAAGTCCTCAATTGCATCTAACCAACCATGACATTTTAATTCAATTATTCTCTAGCAAAAGAACAAAAATCCAACTCACTACTACTTTTTAATGTGGCTTCATCAAGAAGTCCAGTGGGAATCAATTTATGTCACTTTAGTTTGCTTTTGTTATCGCATGTAAACAAAGCATGATTTTGCAATACAAAAGCAACCAAATCTGTCTCTACATTGTACAAGGATTTGCCATGCTTTCACTTTTCTTACTATCCTATTTGGCTATAAGCTCACTAACTATAATCTTAGGGTTGTCAAAGGTGTCCTTATGGTGGCTATACCAACCAATATTTTGACATGTTATTGTGTCTAAAATGGAATAATTTGACAATTATGCTTTAATGGTATAAATATCGTTTCTTTTATTTTCATATAACGTCAAATTAAAATGTCATTTGTGAATCTTATCAGAAGAGCAACTTTAAATAGTGTATTATCCTTTATGTCAAAACACAACATCTCTCAAAGTGTGCTAAGCACAAATTTGGCAATTATTTTTTCAAATTCATCTCTAAAATTATGTTATTATTTGTGACAACCCTGACCCATGATTGATGTTAATTCCTGATTAAGCATGTTAAATAAATGATTAAGACGAAATCCTAAATTAATTTCATGAGTGTGTTACTTTAAATGCAATTTTATCTGTTTGATGTAGAAAGACTTGTTCATGTTTTGGTTTCGATTTGCGAATTGAAGGTCTTAGTGGCATCCGATTCAGAAATTAACTTGATTTATATGTTAATTAGGATTTATAGAATTTTATGGTAGGTTTGATTAAAATTCGATTCGGAACGAATAAAATTATAATAATTAGTGCTGATGTGATTAACATAAGTCAATTTAATTAAGTCACTCTAATTAAGCCTATATAAGGCTACTTTAACTCCTTTACTTGGCTTTACACTCTCATTTCCTACTCTTTGATGCTCAAAAACGTGAGAAAGGGAGAGAGTAGGGAGATTTAGTCTTAGGCAGGAGAATTGAACTCAATTGAAAGGAATTGCTAGAATAGAAGAAGAGACCTTGGAGATTGATCATCTAGCTCAAGAATTTGGCATCAAGGACCTAATTGAACATCTAAGGTAAGAAGTCAAGTCCCTAGTCTTGAAATTAAGTTGATTCATCTATGAATTCAAGTGAATTGAGCTATGAGATATAAGAATTAAGCTTAAGAAGTAGGAATGAAGATTAATCCATGCATGCATGTTCATTTCATTACATTTGGAGCATGTTTGCTAAGAATTTTCTCACGCATGTCCTAGATTGAGCTTAATTGTAGGAAGTCACCATGTTTTCTATCAATTTGCCAAGTTTGATCATGTTTTGAAGTGGTGGAGTTCAAGAAAATTCATGCATGTTATATTCTTGAAACATTTATAAAGTTTAAGTTGAATTTGTATACAATTGGCATGCTTTTGGGCTTTGATTTTATGAAAAAAATCTTTAAATCATGATGTGTTATGAGTTTCTAAGAGTTTTCCAGAATTTTGGCCCAAAAGGATAAGTTTTGGAGTGTTGAATTCATGTTTTGAACTTTGGGAGCCGATCTGGAAAACCTAGAATTTTGCTTCCACGCTCGAGTGATGAAAGGTTGGCTCGAGTGTAAATTGCATACTTTCAGAAGTTTGTTTGTTTTGAAGCACGCTCGAGCGACAAGACTTGCGCTTGAGCGAGGGCTTGTGTCTCACGCTTGAGCAAGCGTCGAGCGGAAATTGCACGCAACCAGAACTTTTTCACATTTTGCAGACCACTCGAGCGAGAGAGTGTGCGCTCGAGCGACCACTCACATGCGGTATGTCCGCTCGAGCGAGACCCCTATTTTCAGCAAATTTTGAAAAACATTTTCAAGTACATTTTTGCATCCTCTTTCCATCCTGGGCATTCCTAGGCAATGATTAAGACATTATAATGAGGATAATGAAGTCGAACCACACCAAAACACGTAGAGAGGACTAAGTTAACAACTATGGGTGTGTAATTTAGTATACGTTCGTTCTGTAACTGTGTAGGTTATGCACCTCAAGGAAGCTGAATAGCCTGCTTACAGCCCTGTTATCTGTGAGTAACAATGTTGTAAAATTATGTTCAATTATTATTATTTTCTGAATGATTAACTGTACTACTTTTTGAAATGATATTGTTTAGTGAATGAATGTTTGTCCTAATTTATGAACTGTACTCATGGCATCCATAACAACTGACTGTTACTACTACTGCTACTGTTACTGTTGCTGCTACTGTTACAGAGATCTCTGTCAGTTCAAATGTTTGGAACTACTACTGTTTAAAGTTTTGATGGCCATCAACTGACTGTTTGGTCTATTAAGACCTACAGCACTGTTCTGCTATTGGATGTACCACGTATGACTGCTATGATTTCTAAATGAATGATATGCCATGAAATATGAGACATTGATTGAATAACTGATCCACAGATGTAATTGACTGTTTTAAATACTGAAAGGACATTCATTCTTAACCTCTTTACACATTCGTTATTCACTGGACTTTAGCTCACAATTTATTATATATATATATAGGTGGCCAGGCACCGGATCAAAGCTAGAGGTGTTGACCCGAGCTCACGTTTTGTCAAGCCAGTCGTTGGACCTCATAACGAGGTCCCAAACTTGCACGAGTCAAGGCTTTTTGGGTGACTCAAATTCGCCCTTTAGTCTTTGTTAATGTAAAGAATGTTTATGACTCCTGTTTATACAGTTTTTGATGATGGGATTATGTCCCTAACTTGCATAATGGCTTACATATGTATTTTTGGTATAAGTGGTTGTGAATACGGCTGTGTGCATGAAAGTTTATTTCCATTCAGGTCCCCACAACTCATTGGATATCATCTTATTATTGATTGGCTTCCGTCAGCCCCCCTTTATACTGTATTATTGTCAATACTGTTAATCAGGCCTTTGGTAATCACGGATTACTGGCCGGTTATGATACTAAACCCTTAGGGGCGAGTTTGGGTCGCGACATTATTCTCTCTTAATGAGCTAGTTGTACATTGAGCTACACTAACGAAGTATGACAATTTGAAAATACATGTCAAAATTTGGCATTTTCATTGTCATTTTAGCACCAATTGTTAGAGATGCTCTAAGAGAGATATAGAGAAATAATCTTGTCAAATTTTGTAATTGCCAAACCTTGAGCCAAGCACAAGGTTTTGCAATACTATAATTTGACATCTTGTATATCATTTTAGACCGAATATTTTACAAGTTACATTTTAGCAATGGCAGCTTATTTAACAAAACATTGAAGATGCTCTAACTAATAATCCTAGGATAATCATTAAATAAATCTTCTAGAAATTTGAATGATGTAATGGGATGACATATTTTTGAGCAACAATGCTAAGAACCCAAAAAATTTTACCTAAAAAAGTACTTAAAAAAAGTAATAATTGGTCCAAATTCATTCTAAATGCAAATTTCACTACATAAGAGTTGATTCTAAACTATATCATTTTTATCAGTAAATTTCTAGTTCAGTTTACTGGTTCATATGTTCATTAATTTTTTTGTAGTTCAAAGCAACATAGGGTAAATACCTGAGGGATAGGGGAGCTTATCTGGTGTCCAAGGCTCCAAACCATGTTCACAATAAGTCTCCATCTGCTTCTTCAACAAATCCACATCCCTCCATTTCTTCCACCTAGCAGTTGCCATTGCTTCCTCCATAGTATGAACATAATATGGATGCCTAGATATAGCCATATCCGCATTCTCTTTAACAAGAAGTGAGTGAATCAACAACAATGGATCAACCACTAGTTGTAGCTTTGCATCAATCCAAATGCTATACAATGAGTTTGGAAACAGTCTGTGAACTAAGTGTTTTGGTATCACCCCATTCATTGCTGCATTCTCATACAACTTGTCACTTGAGACTTCAACAATTCTCCACACACCGGTCTTTAATTCCTTTGATTTTCTTGAGATTAAGTTGTGGTAGTTTAGTCCTTTGATTGTGACTTTGTCTACAAACATGAAGAAACAAACATGGTCTGGGGTCTTGGATCCAAGGCCCTTTGGCTGCCTGATTTTGTCATGGTCGTTGAAAATTGCGGAGACTACTACAACTCCATCACATTTTTCCATTGCAATTTTATCTGTATTTCACACACAAACAAGAAGATGTGATTTTATGAACAACCATCCATTACATGTATTTTTGTCATAATTGAATTTGCATTGTACATAGCAACAAGAGAAACAAATGAAATATAATATTCCAATATCAAAATGCAAAAGTTCTTGGGAAACTTCACTCACAACATGTGAAATTACAGAGAAAAATTGCGAATGAAATTTCTCATTTGACTTCATGAATAGTATAAAAACATGATATAATCCAAAGATCCTCTGTTCTTCTCATTCCAGAACACTTAAAATTATTGGTTCATATGAAAATATTGAATTCTGAAAATCATAGATCTGAGTATTTTGGGACACAAGGAGAGCCGGATTTGGAACAGAGGATTCCATGCCATAGAGTCCGGATTTTTTGTTTGGTAGATTTATGAAATTTCAATGCAAATTCATGATAATTGTAACACAAATTATTTTCTCCTGCAAAAATCCAAACAGAATTGAAGCATTTTCGGTTCCATCAAACAAAAAGTGAAGAGTAAAAACAAAATTCCCAAGAATTTTGACACGAAAAAAACATCACACCATACCAAAACTACTGATTGGAAATTCCTTGAAGAATCCACAGGGAACCTCCACACCAACATCTGAATAATCAAAATAAGAAAACCTCTTCTGGGTACTGAAATTTCCTCCAAAACTCTCAGCCCTCCCCTTCATATACCTCAGATGCCGCGAACCCAATGCCGAAGAATTCCTACAGAATCCATCGATTTCCTTCAAAACCATCCAATAGTCTGAAGAAAACACAAAACCCATGAATCAAAAAACGAAAATTGGGAATTGGGAAATTGAGATAGATGGTACCTGAGAAGAAAACAGGGGAAGAGCAAGAGGAGCGAAGGGTGGGAATGGCGTACTTGTGTTCGCCATAGGAGGGAGGGTAGGAGAAGAGAGGGACATGGATGGGTTCGAAAGGGGAAGATCGGAAGAGGCATTTGGTGGTGGAGGAGAGAGAAGAGTAGAGAGCGAGGAAGAGAGTGGAGAAGAGGTAGAGGAGAGAGAAACAGAGGAGCTTTG
Source organism: Camellia sinensis (assembly GCF_055761805.1). Classification (NCBI taxonomy): domain Eukaryota; kingdom Viridiplantae; phylum Streptophyta; class Magnoliopsida; order Ericales; family Theaceae; genus Camellia; species Camellia sinensis. Next base: position 29,200,579 of record NC_138969.1, on the reverse strand, counting down.
ATTGGAAGAGCAGTGGTCCGGAGGAGTTTGCCTTCCCCATAAAGATCGTCAACCAATTTCGTTCCCTTTCTGTTGCCAGATAGATATACACTTTTCAGGAGTAAGGCTTCATCATTATTATTATTATTATTATTATTCAACATTTTAGTGGTTAGATTTATTAATAAAATTAATGTATCACTTAAATGGGTCGTCGCTATTTTATCAATTCAAATTACACTAAATTTTAAGGTATAGTTACACCAAAAATGTTAAAGGTCCTAGTAATTCTATCAAAAATTTTACTAAATGTCTCACATGGGTATGGGACCCACATGAGACCCTGGGACCACATGTGAGACATTTAGTAAAACTTTTAATAGAATATTTAGAAACTCTAGCATTACTCATAGTTACACGCAAACTGGCCACAAGGGCTTTGGCAAGACTAAGGCTTCATTTGACAATCTATTTCCTAGCTAAAAAAAAGTGAGGTAGTTACACCCGTGAATGTAAAAAACAAAAAAGACATATTGACGAAAAAGTTTATCATTTTTAATTATTAGTATTTGTAAATTTTCTTACTGATTTATGATTATTTTTTAAAATTTTATTGATGCGATATTTTCCTTAAAATAAAATTAGTAGATGATTGACAATTAGTTAAAATAATCAAAAAGTCAATATAAAAGATTGATTTAATTATCTCTATTCTTTTGCACATTGTTTTGTAAAAAGTAAAAAAATTATTTAAAAATTCAATTTCCAAACAAACCATAAGGTCTATTTTGGCAACATATTAAAATAGCCTAAAAGTCAAAAAGTTATTACAAAAAAACCAACCATTCGCTTTACTTTTCTATATATATATATATATATATATATATTTTTTTTTTTTTTGTGTAAAAAATTAAAAGGGTCAGGCTTCTCTCCAGCCCATGGGAGCCCACCATTGGTCCTGTTTCGATAATCTGAACTGTTTAATGTGTAGAACTCATTGAGCACTTTATCCCTAAAAAAAACACGTTGAACGGATGTCAATAGTTACTTAATTGGCTCAGGTTTCTGTTAACAGTAAATGTAATTTTTAAAATAAATTATTGACAAAATCTAATCAGATTAAGTAGTTATCGAAATCTGATTAACGTAATTTTTTTATAGGGATAAAGTACTCAACGAGTTCTATACATTGAACAATTTACATTATCAAAATAGGATTCGTGGTGGGCCTCACGGACCCAACAATACTATCCAATCCACAAAGTAGATTGGAGACAAGCTTGACCCAAAATAGAAATCTTAAGATAATATAGAAAAAATTTCATGTTTTTAAAGCAAAATTCAATTTGGTAAACTCAAACATGTAATTATAGCATTAATGTTATAATAGCACCACATAAACATCCTCAAATTAGAGAGATACAAGATTAAAAATAGCTCAAGAATCTAGACAAGAAGCTAATTTCTTGAAAAGCTCTTCGAAAAACCCAAATTCAATTGGTAGAGAAACTTGCTCTTCACCTGAACTCCAACTTTTGTAAGGGGAAAAGTGGCAAATCTAGGTAGAATGAAAGATTTCTAGAGAGACAAATCTAAGGTTTTAGGAGCTAAAGAGAGAGAAGTAATGCTAGGGATAGCAAATTTTTTACCAAACAAATGACCAAATATCTCACATGGTGTGGGGCCCACAATGTGAGATATTTGGTCATTTGTTTGGTAAAAAATTTGGGGCCTATAGTATTTTCTAGAGAGAGAGAGGAAGAAAAGAGAAAAGAAAAAGTGAAGAAAATTATCTAAAAAGTGACTTTTTAAGTTGCTAAAATCGTACACTGCTCAAGTAGTCTTTTCATTGCTCGAGTGGTGAATGAGACCTTCCAATATCTCTGTCTACAAAATGAGATACTGGAGTCCCCTATATTCGCTCGAGCGACCACTTTATCGCTCGAGCGGTCCCTCAGCCTGCAAGGCTAACAATTAGGAACCTCTCATCTCTGCTCGAGCGGTCTTTTCCCCGCTTTAGCGGTCACCTGAAATAAATTGTTATAATCTCCTCCCTTTAAGGAATTTCATCCCCGATATAACGTTAATTCACAACACAACCTTAATAATGTGATAACAATACAAAAAATCCCCTTTGCAAAACAACCCTAGTCACTCTAAAATTTGGCGTTGGCTTTTTAATTAATTTTAAAATGTTTTAAACCTTAAAAAAGCTTATGCATTTAAAAAAGTTATTATTTTTGTGAGTGAAAAAGTGAAGTAAGTTTTTGAGTTGATGACAAATAAATTTTTGATAAAATAGATGGCTTATTCAGCTCATCCAAACGAAAAAGAGTTTAAAAAAATATATATGAATATATCAGACAAACTAATTTATATATAACATTATAGTATCATTGAGTGAAGAGGTAAAGGGTTGATTGAGATCCTTGAATACAGAAGAGAGGCCTTTGGGATCTTCAAATTGCACATTACAATAATAAGAGAGGCTCAAGACTAGCAGGGTCTCGAGACTAGTAGATTGTTTGTCTAGGTACTGAGGAAGGTTTTTTTGGGTAGGTGACACTGAGGAAGGTGATCAAGAGAAACCTTAAGTTTTGTAGAAGGAGACTTTTTATTGGGCACATGAAAGTCCCCATCATATAGCCTCTTGACCATAGAAATAATATAAAAAGTAGCCATGATATTTGATAATTAATTGAATATTTTATGTCTCACCTTTTATTGTTTCTCTATTCTCAATATGCACTTATACATGTGATTTATTTTTCTTATTTTGATTGTATGGTAAAAAATTAAATTGAGAGGTAATAAAAAAAAATTGTAAAAATATGCGCACAAAATTCATATTATTTACAAATTCTATGTAAAAAATTAAGACAAAAATGATAACTAACCTTTTCAACTTAGCCAATTGTCAATGCACTTTTTAACAAAAATGCTAGAGACCCCAAAAATTCTACCAAAAATTTTAACAAATATCTCACATGGGTGTGGGATCCACATGGGACCCACATTGTCTGGGTCCCATACCCATGTAAGACATTTGATAAAATTTTTAATAAAATATTTAAGATTTCTAACATTACTCATTTTTAAAACATATTTTTTGACTCAAAATAATGAACCATTTAAATTGCATTATTCACTACTTCCTAAGTACGCCTTTGGTCACATCCCCAAGACCTTTTTAGCAAACTTTAATGTAGATGGCTTTCCGTATGGTAATCCCGGTCCAGCTAGTATGGTGGAATCCTCTAGCGCTGTTATTTGATACATCTTATTATAGATTAAAAATAGAAATCAAAAGTATTTCTCATTAAATTTTTAAAAATTATTTTTTATATTTTATTTGAGTTTTTTGTCTAATAACCTATGAATAAAAATTATACAAAACAGTCTGATACAAACTCTCGCAATAAAAAAATTATAAGCACCTTAGAGAATGCCTTGAAATTTTTATATCACTATGTTCTTTACCCTTTTTTTTCAAAAAAAAAAAATTTAATTTGTCACTTTAAATGTTTAATTATACTTAAAAAATTTCTTATAAATTTTATATTAAAGATTTGTTATATATTACCGATTTTTTATTACTTCTTATATGAATACTCGTAATGGTTCATTTGTTTACAAATAATTATTACACAATTAATGACAACTAATACACTATCAAAAAAAAAATGTCAACTAATAATATATTGCCATGTAATTTAGTGATCAAAACCGGAAAACAAAAAAAGAAAAAAAAAAGTGATATATAGCAACGCATATACATTATTTATTCATATTTTTCTTATTTCTTTCTTTATCCCTCTCTATATCTCTTTTTGTGTGTGCACCTTGATATAATTTGATCGGTTAACTTGAGATTATATTTAAATATAACTTTGACATCACACTAATTTTTTATTCTACCATCAAATAAAAATTCGGTTAAGTTAGATTGTGAATTTTGTTAAGATTTTAATTTAATAGTGTTCATTTTGAGCCAAAATCTTGGCTCTGCCATTGGCCCCAGTGACGGTTGGTTTGTAACGAGTTGAATCAAATTGAATTTATACTTTAATCTCAGTTGAGGATTTATATTAAATTATTAAACTCCATTCATTTTGAACCGAATTGATTGAATTGTGACCTAGTAACCATGTAATAGTGTTGTGACCCGTTAGTAACCCGTTTGACTATCATAAAAGAGTTGTGAATATTTATGGTGTGTACCATTAAACGAAATATATTTTGTGGTGAGAAAATATTATATTTACTTTTGTCATTAAAGATGTTGAAATATATTTTTAATTGATATATACATACATACATACATACATACATACATATATATATATATATATATATGGGTGTATATATAAGGAGGTGGAAGCAGGAAAGAGGAAACAACACTAAACATTTTAACATAAGAAGGCAGAAGCAGGAAAGAGGAAACAGTACTAAACATTTTAAATTAAAGCTTAAAATAAAACATACATTTTAAATTAAAACTTAAAATAAAACATACATAAATTAAAACTTACAATTGTTTACTGGAATGAAGCAAACAATTCTTCAAAATACATAACTTGAAAACGAATTTGAAAATATAAAATTACAGAGATAGCTATTTTTCTTGAGAATGAGCACTCAAATTTTTTTAACTTTGCCTTATTCTTGACTGAAGAGGCTCTTTTATAGATGAAAAGAGTTACTGTGAGCCTTGTGAAGAGTTACTGTGAGCCTTGTGAAGGAATCTAACTTTGAAAGAAGCACATGGGAGTTGTCTGCAACTTTCGGTGAGTGACTAAAGTTGATGGCTGCTTTTGATTGTGTTAAATTTGTCGGTTTGATGAATTATGATGAATGATGAATAGTAATGTTAACTTTCTTGATGAATAGTGAACAGTAAATTTGACTTTTTTCGCTATTCATTGCTTTCGGTGGAGACATGTGACTGAAGGAATCAATATAGATATATATATATATGTCAACAGCTTTTCTCAAAAGAAGAGTATTGATTGAAGCTGATAATTATATCTATATAGAATCCAATGACTATGTCAGGCATATAGGTCCTGAGCATCTTGAAATTGCGGTCCATAGGGGTCTTGATTAGTTGAGCCTTCAGAAGAGTCTAAACCATTTGAGCCTTCTTTTGAACTTTCTTCATCGGATAACTTGAACTTTCTTTTGAACTTGGACTTGACTTTGGGCTTATCCTTTGATTGATCAGTTTTGATCTGGGCTAACTTGGATTTAACTTTTGACTTGGATGACTTGGGCTTGGAAGAATTGGATGTTGGGCTTCCAAGATTGACTGGAGGAAGTGGGCTTCCTTGTGTTAATGAAGCAGTTGGGTTCTGCTGAGCTTTAACCATGGCAGGTGTTGGAGCATGAATATTAACTAGAAATTCTGTTTGGACTATTTTAATAATTCGAGGAATTTTGAAATTGTCCCACCATTTAACAAAATGTTGGCGGTAAATAATGTCATCAGAAATAGCATATTGCCACTTAAATATCCATGGGACTTTGTATTTGGATAAGAAAATGAGCAATGTAGGGAATTTCTTTTGTTGGGGACTGAATGAAAATACTATGGAGAAATAATTGCCTTGTTCAATTAAAATTGAGGGGAAGATTTCCATAATGGCGCCATACTGAGTCCACCATCATAGAAACCAAGTAGGAAATTTGGATTTGAATTTTTGATCAAATTGGAGAAATCAGGAATGACTATTTGACTCATTTTGATAAAGAAGAACTTTAAACTAAGCATCAATATGGTCATAATAACTATATTGAATAGCATGACTAGGTAAATCTCAGAGTTGAAAAGGAGAACCTCATTCATTCAAAGAGACTATGTTGTGAATATATAATGAATGGTACACAATTTTACTGGTGTAAGTTCTATCATAAATAGGTTTAATAACAATGGACTGATGATTGAAAAAAATGTCTTTATAATAGGTGATTGATTTTTCTGGATGAAGAGGTAAAAAATGCCAGCAATGAGGAAAATAGGATTTGACTAGGTCAAGAACACAAGCATTATTCTTGTGACTGGGTTCTTTGAAAACGAGGTTAGTAGTAATAGATTGAACATAATTAGAACGAGCAGATTTAATAGGATTAGGAGGGTAAGGGGTAACTGATTGAGAAAAAGAAGCAAATGGATCAGTAGCAAGTGCAGATGTATAACTAGGTTTAGAAATATTACCAAGGACTTGATAACGGTTGACTAATTTAGCAGGATGGTATCTGGTGACTAATTCCAAAGGAGGAACTGGTTGACTAGAAGGAACAAGAGCCTTGCTAGAAGGTCTCAAGGGTCTCTGGGCAGACATCTGTGAATAAAATAGGTAGACTGAAATTAGCATCCACTGAGGATGTCGAGCTTGCTTAAATGATAATCAGCACAGTTAATGTAGTGAGCAAGTGAATGATGGAGACTACGAATTGTATGAAAACGAATAAATTGAGCACGTTTAGTGGATTTTTTGGCTAACTTGAGGCAAGCAATATGGTGAGTAGTTTGGTGAATGAGTAATCGATAATGGGTGATATGTAATTTATGACAGGAAATAAAAGGAGTTGCCATCCTCTATCCTCTATCCCCCCTGTAAAAATTCTTGAGTAAGAAAGTCAGGAACTAAATTTTGACTACCAGGTATATATTCAATATCAAAATCAAAAATACTTAAACTAGATTGCCAACGGGCAAAAATTTGCTTACTAGCAAGATTTTGAACATCTTTTTTTAAAACATATTTAGCAGATTTGCAATCAACACAAAGTAAAAAATTTTGATTTAAGATATCATCTTGAAATTTACTAATACATAAAACAGTAGATAAAATTTCTTGTTTAATAGTACTATAATTTTTCTGTGCTTTATTCCAGACACCAGAATGGAAACGAACAATTTGTTCAGATGATTGAGGGGTGAGTTTCTGAAGCAGGATACCACCATAACCAATATCAGAAGCATCAGTTTGAATAATTTTAATGGATTGTTCAACAGGAATACCAAGTCAAGGCAAAGTCTTGACATATTTTTTGACTTGTTGAACTATAGAAGTATGGAGAAAAGACCAATCAGGAGGATTATCTTTTAACCGATCAAAGAGGGGTTGACAAGTTTTGCGAAGGTCTTTATAGAATTCAGCAATATAGTTTAAGGAACCTAAAAAGCGGTGTAATTGATTTTTATCTAAGATTTCATCAGGAAATTTAGAGGCAAATTCAATAGACCGACTAATGGGAAGAATTGTACCATGATAAATATCATACCCTAAGAAGTGGACTTTAGTTTGGAAAAGTTTAATCTTAGGGGCAGAGATAACGAGGCCATTGTATTTAATGAGGTGGAAAAAAGCATTAAGATGTTTCCAATGTTCAGATATAGACTTTGAGAAAATAAGGATATCATCCATGTAGAAAATATAAAAATGACTAAAAGGATTGAAAATTTCATTGATAATATTTTGAAATTCACTAGGAGCATTTTTTAATCCAAAGGGCATAACATTCCATTCGTAATGGCCAAAAGGAGTAGGAAAAGCAGTTTTATAATGATCATTAGAATGAATTTGGATTTGCCAAAATCCACTTTATAAATCAAATTTAATAAAAATGACGGCTTGACTAAGTCGTTTAATTAAATTTTTTTATTAGGGATGGAATAACGAATCCATTCTAAAACTTTATTTAATGGTTTATAATTAATGACAAGACGAGGGACTCCTCTTTCTAGTTCAGCATTTTTGTTAACATAAAAAGCAGGGCAAGACCAAGGTGACTTACTATGACTGATAATTTTATTGTTTAATAGTTCATTAATTTCTTGTTTGCACATTTTGACTAACTCATCGTTCATTTGAATAGGTCTAGATTTAGTAGGTATTTGTTTTTCATTAAAATTTTTAATATATGAGAGTGTAACTACATGTTTTTTCCTATGCCAAAAAGCACTGGGTAAAGTAGAACAAACAGTATTTTCTAATTGAGTTTTAAAATGATCAATTTTAGAGATTAAAAGAGGATCAATTAATTGAGTTTCAATTCTCTTATAGTTTACTTCTTCTTTAAGAAATTTAAGGTGTTTAGTTAATTGATTGATTGTTTGAGAAATAGAACAATCTTTTAGTTGATGTAATTCTTTGACCTCAGGAGGTGGCAAAAATTTAAAAGTAACTGTATGACCAAAAGCTTGTGTAGTGATTCCTTGATTAGTTGTAGTAAAGGGATATAATAGGAAAATAAAATGGGTACCTAAAATAACTTTATCAGTTAAATTTCTAACTAAAACAAAGGATGTTTTAAAACAAACATTATCTTGATAAATATGTACTTTGGGTAATTTATATTTGATATGCATTTGACTTCCATTGGCAGAACTTAATTGTTTAGTAGTTTTGTGGTAATATTTGGTTGGAATTAATCCTTCTTGAATACAATTTAAATCTGCACCAGTATTAATTAATGCAATAACTTCTTTCTCAAAATCATTAATAACTAATTTGATCTTTGAATGCCATTTTTGAATATTAATCTGATGAATTATATTTAAATGTTTACTATCTTGATCACTATTGTGTAGTGGTTCGATTACCAAAGAGGACTTTATCAGGATCAGTTTCAGATCCACCCTCATGTTCAGAACCAGATTTATTTGATTGTTGAAAATCATCAAGGCTTTTATTGATTTTTAATATGGCAATTTCGTCTTCCAAAGCTTTATCTTTAGTTTTTAATTCTTGGATGGTGAATTTGATTTGATTAATCTCATTTTTTAAGTCTTGTAAAGTAATTTCTTTATGTTTTTCTTTTTTGAACCGATCCAAAGTTTTGTTTAAACTAATAATGGGTTTATCATGTTTATGCTTTTTATCTTTATTTGTTAATAAGGATTTTAATTTATTAGTATATTGCCTTTTTAAGTCAGGGTTTTCTAATTTAGCAATTAATTCAATGAGAGCAGTTTCTTCTTATTGAGATTTACTTAGGACATTAATTATTTTACAGCAAGTATCATTACATCCTAATTCAATATCATTATCTGTATTATCAGTAGGAGAATAATAAGTAGAAGTGCTACTAGAGGTAATATCATTGTCAGATGAGGTATTAGATTGGTTAGGGGATTGATTCGGAGAAATATTTAATTTAAATATATCAAATATTTGTTGTTGATTTTCCTCAGTAATTTGTAATTGATTAAGTTTAGGTTTAGGTTTGTCTTTAACCTTACATTTATTAGAATAATGACCCTTTTTACCACAGTTGTAACAAGTAACATCAGGAGTGGGTTTTGACCATTTTTTAGATTTTTTAGAATATTTCTTTTTGGGGTTAGTATAATATTTATCTGTTGATTTAGAAGGGTAATATTTCTTTTTTCCCTTATGGGAATATTTGTAGGAAGATTTTTTATTTTGATTTTTACTAAGTTTTCTTCGTCAAGGAGCGACGGGAGGTAAATCATATTGTTCACAAAAATTTTCTAATTCATAGTTGGCTTTGTGTTTATCTTTAGCATCTTTTTGACTAAGTTTTAAATCAATACACATTTTTAAGCCTTCTTTTTGAATAGTGCTAATAATATCACCATAGGTTAAGTTGTCATATTCAATAATCCCAGAGGGTTGACTAAGAACATCTCTAATTTTATGGGCAAAAAAGCTGAGTAATCTATTAATAAATTTTTCTTTCCAAAATGACATAGTACAATCATCTCTAAGCATTACTCTAGAAGTAAAAACATCTTTATACCATCGAAAATCATTTAAAGTAGGACAGGTTAAATTGCTTAATTGATCATGAATACGAGAATGAATATTAGTAGGTGTTCCAATAAAATGTTTGACTATGGTATATATTAAAGTATTAATACCATCAGGTATAGTGGAACCTATTTCTTGATCAAAAATGGGAAAACCTTCATCATTCATTTGAACATCATATTGGATGGATTCTCGTTGATCAGAAGTGAGATATTTATCCCACCAAGCTTTGAGGGTACCAATAAATCCAGTAGTGATTAAGAGGGCGATTTTTGGTTGAGTATAATCAGGATAGTTATTAAGATAACTATTAGAGACCATAGACAAATGATTGAGTTTTAGGAGTATTTGGTGTTCACTAAGACCATTAATATTCCATTCATATAATTTTTTAGCCGAAATAGAAAATTGATTACTAATATTTGTTTCTTCAAATTGGAGATTAGGAGGTGTAGGTTTAGTATACCAATTTTTGGTGAGTGTGGTAGGGTTAACTTTTGTAGCTTTAGAATAGGTGATTTTATTAAGATGAAAAGGTTGAAATTGTTGTGCTAGATGATTAATCTCATTATCACTAGATGTTTTAGACTAAATATGACATTCTAATGGAGGTTGTTGGGTTAAGACAGTAATTCCCTTAGCGTTAGAGGTAGGTGTGTCTTTACTAGTGGATGTAGATAATTGATTAAATATTTTTTCAATAGCATCAACAGTGGTATGGTCCTGAGTATTTAAACTTAATCGTTTTCTATTACTAGGAAGATTAATAAGAGGTTTATCTAAAGATTTACTAACAGAAGTATGACTAGCTGAATATTTGTTAGAAGAAGTTTCAATCTTATCAAGTTGTTTGCCAATAGTTTTTAAATATTGATTTGTATAGTTATTTTGTTCAATTACTTTTTTAACTTCAGAGGATTCATCACCATGGAGTTTGAATAGAGAAGCTGGGACAACAGTGCCTTTATGTTCAATAAGTATTTTCTCTCAAGGAGATGACTAGCAGAGACAACATTATTGAAAGAAGTTTTCCATTTGGTTTTTGTAATTACATTTATGTTTTGGTAGTAATTTTCTAAATAATCAAAGAATTTAATTTAAATATTATGTTCTATCATAAATTTATACCAGATTTTGGTAATTTTAGATTGTTGTGTTGCATCATAAGTATTTTTGTAATTTTGTCGTTTCAACTTATTTGCATTAGATTTAAGTTCAGCATGAAGCCTATTAAGATCTAGAGTAAAAGGTTTACCAAGAGTTAATAATTGTGGATTAATAGGAGGAAGAACTTCAAAATCTGTTTGAGTAAGTGAATCTTGAGAAACAGTATCTTCTTTTTGAAGATGTGTGTGGGTAGAGTAAACGGGTTTACTAATTTGAGAAGTAGAGGAATTATCTATTCCTTTCATTTTACTATGATGAGATTGGGAGGTGGATTCATTAAGGTGAAGTTTTCTGTCTTTTCTAGTGAATAACGGGGTATTAAAAATTTCATCTTCGTCAGTTTCTATAGGTAAACTGGATGTACTATGTCTAGTAGATTGACTGTACGTTCTATTAAATCTAATATGGACAGATCCATCAGTAAATTGTTGAATATGTTGAATATCTTGACTATCAGAAGATCATTGATTTTGGGAATAATTTTCATTGACAGTAACCCAATCATCAAGAAGATTGATATCTTTCCATTGAATCATTTTTGGAACAGTAATATAGGTTGCAGTGGTACTGCCTTGAATTAATAAAGTTTTATCCTTTCAACTTTTGGTTAAAGCTTGAATATTTAAATTTGTTTTAATACATTTATAATAGATTCTATAAATTAAAGCAATGTTATGTACACTTTCTAACATATTAGTAAGTTCTCCAAATAGTTGAATATTCAATGTTAAAGTTTTTAATATGTGAGGATCACGTAAACTTAATGTAAAATCAGGAAAACAATTAAAATGGACAGGACCTTTATGGAGGCCGGATTCCATCATACCCATTACACTTGCATTATAATTAATAAACCAGGCATCTCTTAAACATAATAAAATAGAAGTATTTTTACCTTGTTGAGTTAATGGATTTATTCCTACTTGGATTAATCCTAAATGAATAAAATTATGACCAACTTTGAGATGTTTTCGGATAGCATCTTTAGTTAATAATTGACAGGTTTCTCGTGGTTTACTTAAAGCATAAACTTGTTCAACAGTTTTGACTTGTAAATCAATGTTAAAAGTTGACTGTAAAAAACTAGTTTTATAAATTTATTTAGTTTTTACTTTAGGGATATTCCAACCTAAATCAATTTTAACATCTAGATATTCATGTTATTTTTCATTTAATACCAACTCTGAACTAGGTATAGGAGCAAGAGTTGTAGATCTGGAGCTAACTGAAGAATTACTTCTGAATAATCGACTCATTATGATTTTATAAAATTAAATCCAATTCTAAAATTCAATTATAACTTATCATGTTTCCTCATACGGTGTGTTCACTCATACCCTTTCCGGGAACCCCTAGATCCTACAACTGTCGAATCCTAAGGACTTACTCTGGATTGGGACGAAAGCTGAGTGGCTATTGACACAGTGGAAAACAAGATATAAGTTAAGCAAGGATAAGGAAACTGGAATTTAATAGAAGAAAATCAAATGGAAAGGTTAAGCAGAGATAATAATTCAACAATAAGCACTTATCACCAACTTGGCTCTGATATATACATATATATATATATATATATGTGTATATATATATAGTTAGATATTTATTTAGTTAGATATTTGTTTAGGAAATATCTATAAAAGTGACCAAATAGAATTTTTGTCAAATTTTGGGAGTTCTTGCCGTGAGAAGAAGAGAAAAAGGGTTCCAATGTTGGTTTTTCATGGGTTTGATCTAGTGTTAGTTATTTTTGACCCCTAGTGCTTTGGATTAAAACGTAAAGGGCAGAAAAGGCGTCGTTTAGCTTCCGAGTAGATTTAATTTCTGTTGCCGAAAAAATTGAAAGCTTCTTGGCTTGAGATAGGGATTTTTCCTGCACTTCTTTATGTACTTTTACTTGATTATATGGAGCTTAGAGTTATATATAATTTAATTAGAATTTTTAGAAAATTTGTGATTTATTTGCTTAAAAGGGAAATTTTGAGAAAAATAAAGAGTTGATGCCCAAATTGCGAAAATGTAAATTTGGAATATGTTTGTAAGGTTATGAAAGAGTTATGTTTTAAATTTGAACAAAAACGGACTTCGACTCGATCGGTTTTGAAATTTTTACTAGTTTGCGACCAAACAAGCATTTTTAAAGAAAAGAAAGGAATTATGTTTAACTTTTGGGGCTTTTGATCAAAATAGGATGTCATAGTTGAATAATGCTTGGAGAATGAGTTTGGAAAGAAAATGATATTTTCTTGGGCATTAACGGTATTACTTTGCTTAATGTATTTGTTGGAATAAAACCGACACAGTTAGAAATGGACCTTGAGAGGTTACCGGACGTGATTTTGATATGAAAACTAGTGTAGTTGTTCATATTTGATGAGATGTGGAATAGATTGTATTTATCAGAATTTTTAGAATTTAATTGTTTAAATATTTGTTTAGAAATATCTGTTTTGGGCTATCGGTAGAGGATAGGCATAACGGTTGTAGAAATGCATGAGACTTAAGTAAATTGAACCATATTCCTCATTTGTTGCATTGGACATTGCATTACATTCATTTCATTGGAAATGTATCTGTTTTTGAGAAATGTTTGGAAATGTATCTGTTTACAAAAAGATGAATACTTGGTGAATCTGGGTAAGGGGTATGGAACCGCGCGATTAGGTATCGAGCCTTCCAGTTTATTGGTAAAAATGACAGTGGTAGTGCATTAGGGCCTACTTGCAGACACTCACTTAGAGATTTACAGAGCTTGTATTCATGTAACAGATATGGTTTAAAATGGAAATGACTTTATATCTGTTATTGCATCTCAGTATTACATACTTTATAAAAACAGAGATAAACTTTTTTATCATGAGCATGGCATGAGCATACTCCTCTTTAGTCTTGTCATGGTCCATATGTTATGTAGTATATCTCTACTAGGCTGTGGCTCACCCTATAAGGGAAACCATTTCAGGTACAGGTGATATGCCTTCGCCAAGGCATTGATTTGGGAGGACTCGGAGCTGAGGCTTCATTTTTGTTTTATGGGTATTTGTTGAATGTAAGTCCAGGGCTGTATTTGAGTTAAGTTGAAACTCCATTTTGTGTAACCAAGAATGTTCTTGGATAAATTTGTAGGCCTGTAGGGCACTTATTATCTGTTTGGTTTCCATTTCATACTTGTTGTAAAATGCATGCTTGGGATTGGAACTGAGGCATTGAGATATGAACAACATGTATTTGGCATTTGGGATTTAATGGAAATGGATGTATGGAATAGTTAGCTATATATATGTGTTTGTCTATCAAGTGTGTTTTGTTGCATAAATAGATATACCCTGCCCAATTCTTGGGGCATTACAAGCTGGTATCAGAGCGTACCGGGTTCGAATACTTTGGATACGTGGGAGTGGTTAGTACCATAGTGGGTTTATTTCACTTGATAGATATATCTGTATGATGAGGTGTTATGTGATAACATGCTTATGTGATTATATGGGTATGGGGTTTAATTTCTGAGATATTGATTGGGTCTGTGAGTTCCTGGAAGTCCAGTTAGAAGAGCACTTGATCACTGCTATTTTTTATTAGAACTCTAGCAACGTCATGGGACAATCATTATCTAGAAAGAAAATCTGTATGTGCTTATGTAACTATGTGCTTATGTGGAATGAATTAACTGTTGTCCATTGCCTTAGGCCGTGAGTGAGTTAGCTTCGGCACAATTGTGACCGTACCAATCTCGAGTGTTATCTTCATTAGGATGTCAAGACGTAGAAGGGGCAGTGGTAGGCATGGTAGGCCCAAAAGGCACGAGATGCCAATACCGGATGAGATTTCGACGTAGGAGGATGGGACAAGGAAGACAAATGTGGCTGAGCTAGTTGGGCAACAGGCCATGGGTGTTTTGGCACGAGAGATAGTAAGGGCACTGAACATACTGAGGGCTAAGAACCTAGCACAGGCCCTAGCAGCCCCAGTTGTAGAGACAGGACCACTCTTGCTAAAAATGGAGTTCTTCCGGACTAATCCGCATATTTTTGTGGGAGATCCTAAGGAGCCAATAAAGGCTGATGAGTGGCTAGAGCAGACGGTTAAGATGTTCAAAATGCTAGACATTAAGGACGACGCTCTGAGAGTGACCTTGGCATTCTTTCAGCTGAAAGGAAAAACGGGTCAGTGGTGGAAATACGCGCGAGGACGTATTAGGGTGACCTGGGAGGCCTTTGTCAACACTTTTCAGGAGAAGTATCTACCTGCTACTGTTAGAGAGAGGTTGAGGGAACAGTTCAAGAACCTCAAACAGTAGCCTGGCACATCGGTGACGGAGTTCGAGGCCACTTTTGCTAGTTTGTCCAGATTTGTTGCTGAGCTTGTGACAACAGAAGAGCGCCATTGTATCAAGTTTGAGACTCGAATGAGAGATGAGCCTGTGTGGACTCGCCTTTTTCCAAGCCTCACCTTCCAGAAAGGGTTTGAAAAGAAGGCCTCACAGTTCGGACTCCCGCAGTTCTGAATCTAGTTTCACAAGTGCAATGTGAAACTGATAAACACCAAAGAGTCCAAATCCGGCAAACCTTTTCGGAAAATTGATTTTAAATCAAAAAATGTCAAAATTGAACTACTTTGCCAGATACAGAGTTGCCACCTAAATATTTTATTTTGGAAAAATTTAGGAAATCTTGACTCGTGCCAAAGGCGCGTGTCCGTCATAACCAAAGTTGTCTCGGCTTGGGAACTTGGATACGAGAGAAGAAGGTCATGAAATGAGCACCCTCGCTCGTCCGATCAAAGATCGGCCTCTACTAATCATGATATGATGTTTTATAAACATTATGTGTTTTTGTTCCGGTTATTAGCTAACATTACTATGTGATGCGCACAAGCAAGTATAGACTATATCGCAAGAGTTAGAACAATTCAATTCATGTTTGTTTTTGAAAATGGTTTGAATTTGCCACCCTTAAGTGGGCTTAAAAAAATGCGGATTTGCCACCTTAAGTGGGCTTAAAACATTGCCACAACAAAGTGGACTTAAACTCACATTTGTTGAATTGTTCCAATTCAAACAATAAGCCTTCATCCACAGGCATTCATGCAGTTTAGCATATAAGCACATAGCCTCATGGCAAGCATGCTAATCATGGCAATATGGTAATCACACTTATGCAAGTATGCTAAAGCATAAAACTCACCGAGTACTCCAAACCAAAACAGAAACTAGTTAGAAAAATGCATGAGCCTAACTATGTGAGATGCCTAATGCAACACATGCAATATGCAATTAATAGGCTCGGCTACTAATATGGCATATGATACAACTTGAACAACATGTGATAAAACACATATTCAAAGAAATATTGAATGACGATGCAGTTTGAATGATGCGCCAAAACAAATGAATGAATGCAAACATGCAAGCATAAGGTATGCTAATCAAAATATGTCCCTAATTTAGCCAACAAAAGCGGGTAAATAAAAGGGAGAAAGAAGTGAGGTTGGAAGACATGCACACGCGCACGCACACTTATTACAACATTATGCCCTCGCGAAGGAGGGTCCGAATGAATGAGCTAACTAGCTATGCTAATTAAGCTAACTATTACAACACGATTTAATTAACTAATTTAGTTAATTAATTATTATAAACCAAAATTGAATAATTAGCTATGCTAAACTAATTAAAGCAATTAAACTAATTAACTATCTAAGCTAATTAAATAATTACAACACTTGTATTACCTAGCTATTCTAAGCTAGCTAAAGCAATTAAATGGCCTCGAAGGCAAGGGACACATGCATGCTTGGTTAATTTCCTCCCCAAAATCCACCTCCTTGCCATTGCAACCTCTGTTTGCACATGTTTGAACACCAACAGTGCTACTAACTTCCAAAATGCCTCTTCTCTAACTCAGGAGCACACTTGTGCAATTTTCATTGATGGCCGGCTACCATTGGTAGCCGGTCGGCTACTGCTAGTGGCCGGTCAGCCACTACTGGTGGCCCCTGAACTTCATTTTTTGTTACAACAGAGAGCAAATAGAGACAAAGCAGTGTATTCCTGAGGAGTGTGTGTACTGTTTCCCTCATTATCATTACACAAGCTCAAAGGAGTGCAACTCTTGGCTCTCAAACCATCAACCAAGCATTTTCATGCATGATGGCCAAAGAACCAAGCTTGTACAAGTTTAATGAGTGCAAAACAAGACTCAAAAGACCACCACCCTATCATGCATGATTAAGGGTGATGGTGACCAAGGAAAGTGGCACGTTTCATCACTTTAAGTATAAAACGTTCCATTTTTCTCGTGTTCGAATTAACGTCTAATCCGAACACATGCAATGCAACACGAAAGATGCTTTATCTTGCCTCTTTTACTTTGTTTATTTTATTTACTCATTTTAGCTTACCAATCCATTATTTAATTGATTAGTCCAAAAGTGAGTGTCCTCTAATGGAAGAGGTGTCAACCAAGGGATGATTTAAGGCAAGGGAGAGGTCATGCCTTTGGTTATTAGAAACCCCCAAAAGAGGATTAAAACCATTAAGCACGAACCTCGATCCCAAGCTTAAACAGAATCCGAAGGTTAACCCACCTTCAAAGTAAATGAAAAAGTGAAGAAATGAGGGAGGTTGCAGATATTTAAAGTGCTGAAATGGAGTGCAAAGCAACACTAAATCATGCTTTCAACTCAAAATAAAGATGACCAAAGCATTAAAACACTAGGTTAGTGAAGGAATTAACACTACAACCATGCAATACAAGCCTCAAAGGACTAAACTAACCCCAAATAGAGCTAAAACAAGCCAAAACAGTGGCAAAAACATGCTGAGATCAAGTTATAAAATGCTAGAAAAACATGCTTACATGTTAAGCTATCTAGGTATGCAAGCAAGATACAAGGAGGGGAGGTTAACCCCTCCAATTTTGGACTTCAAAACAAGGTTTTCACCACTGAAATAACTCTGATTTTCAGTGGTTAAAAGGCCCAAAAAGTTTGATTTAAAGGTGATGAAAGATGGTGCAAAAAGCTTAACAAGCAAAGAGACAAGAATAGTGGTCCACCCCTTAACTCCAAAAGGCCTTAAACCACCATTTTTAAACCATAGAAACATAGTTTTTTGGATTTCAAAACCATCTCAAAAACAATGTAAAAAGATGGCACAACAAGTATAGAAATTAAGCTTAAGTGAGGTAAGTGCAATACCTTTAAAGCAAAATGCAATTCAGTTACAAACTCAAGCTCAAATCCCCTCTCAAGACTCAAACAAAACACCAAGGGACCGCAGCACAAAGGTGAGAGTGTTTGGTTAAGGGTTGATGTGCAAAAGTGTAGAGAAACCAAGCAAGTGTATGCAAAATAACAAGAGAGAGAGAGAGAGATTTTTTATCCAAAATTTCTAACCCTCAAAAATGGGGGAGGACATCCACTATATATAGAAAAACAAGGCTTGAGCTTTAATTCATCCTACCATACACGTGTATGGAGATGCAGTTCAGTGATCAACAGCTGGCACAGCTGGCAAACAAATATCTAAAAAAGGAGACAAATGGTCGTCGACCACCACAGGTAATGTGGCCGACCGACCATCAACATAGTCGACCGGCCACCACTGATGGCCGACAGGCACAAGTCATGGCCGATAGGCTGTGGGGCAGGCCACCCTCTCCTCTAGACTTGAAACAACAAGCTCTTGGTCCACAACCAAGCACAAAACAGATAAGGTTTAGAGGCTCAAAGACAAGGCATTCGGCTAAGAACTTTGGGCACTCAAAATGAACACGAGCAATCATAATCATAGAGTGTTCAAACGATGACGTCTAAGTCTTGAGGACGGTCAAAAATAGGGTGTTTACAACTTGCCTACTATGTGGGCGGGTCTATGATATGGGAGTACATCCGTCTTGTGAAGGCAGCGACACATATGGAAACTCGGTTAGGAGCTAGAGAGAAGGAGATGAAGGCTTTTAAGCAGAGAGGCTAGGAGATGTAGGGTGAGGCCCGAGACAGCAAGAGTCAGAAGGGTTTTACACCACAACAGTCTCATGGGGTACAGTCTAGGTCTACTTTTCCAGTGTCGAGTTCAGGGGTAGGGGGAGGTGGCCAGGGAGGATTTTCTTGTTTCAAGTGTGGCCAGTTGTGTCACAAGTCCTTTTCTTGCCCACAGAAAGGGGGAGGACAGCGGTCTGCTTCATCTTTAATCTACCCACCGAGCCAGAGTCAGGGGAGGGGGCAGTCTTTGACTTGCTTTCAGTGTGGACAGGCAGGACACATGAAGAGGTACTGTCCACAGTTGGGTGGCACACCTGATGTATCTAGATCGAGGTAGACTTAGAGTCACCAGCTAGCACAGTCGACACAGGCCTCAAGGGCCACTCTGGGAGCCTCTTCGGCTTAGTTTATACATCCAGGTTATACTCCAAGAGGGAAGCAGGTGGATTAGAGACCTACTGGGCGTGTGTATGCTACTACCACGCCAGAGTTAGTGCCAGCAACTTCGGTTGTGAGAGATACCTTCTTGTTCTGTAATTTTATTGCCAATATATTAATTGACACGGGTGCATCACATTCCTTTATCTCATCTGCATTTGCATCGGCACAGTACTGCCGAGAGAGTTAACTCCCTGCTGGTTGTCAAAGGCAAAGTACAAAGGTGCTCCGAATTGGGCCATGACGGTGGTCTTCCGTTTCAACTCTTTATTCTCCGCCTTCAGTGCGCAAATCTCTGCTTGTGCATATTTGTACATGTGCTGAAGCAGAGAAAGTTAGGCATTTAACTGATGTACCTCACTGGTCCTACTCTGCAGCCGGTGTGACAATTTGGTAACTGTAGTCATTGTCTCTATGCAGGATCTCAGTGTGAAGTGGTTGGCTTCAATGTCAGATTGAGCGGCTATGATTTGCTCAACTGATATCATCGGAAAGTTAAGAAGAGTAGGAGTAAGGGCACTCTGTTTAGGTAGGTTAAGAAGAGTAGGAGCAGGGGCACTCTATCCAGGAAGGTTAGGAAGAGTAGGAGTAGGGGCACTTGGTCCAAGAGAGCTTAGATCATTGAGGTCTAGAAAGAGAGTGAGGGGACAAGATGAGGCCATGTGTGGTGAGAAGTGTAAAAAGAAATAAAGGAGTCATAGAGAAATAACAGATAACAGAGAACAGACTGAGTTTTAGGGTAGCTTTTCTCTTTCGTTCAGTCTCGATGTTCTGTCTCTCTCAAGGGGAATGGGGAAGAAGAAGGAGAAGAGAGTGATTAAGTAGACGAAAGAGAGTGATGAAGAAGAAGAAGACGGAAGAGAAGAAGACAAAGAGGGAGAAAGAGTCGAGGCAAAAAAAAAAGGGCAGAAAAAAGAGATGGAAGAGAATCGAAGAGGGTAGCTTTTGTCGACTAGCTGACGAAAAAAAAACGGAAGAGAAGAAGACAAAAAGGGAGAGAGAGCCGAGGCAAACTTACAAATCGAGGAGGTCTGCTTTTGTTAGCCAGCTGATGCAAAAGCAAGGCCGCGTGTCAAACGCGATTTTCGAAGAAAGACAAAGAAACGGGAAAGTTGTATATATATATGTATATACTGTACATTTACGTATTATATACATTCATTCGACTAGTTTTGTCACAAGAGTAGCTTGGCTTAATGGTTTGGCTCAGTGATTTGGACTGGGGCCTAATGCTTGAGATCGGGGGTTCGAAACCCCGTATCCATGCAGTCATGTTTTCTTTCCTTTTTGCGTGCTTTGTTTATGCGTGATGATGTCAGCTAACGAAATATTCCGTCGTAGTAACGGCATATGCTCGCTGACGTCCATAGACAGAATATTCCTTGTCAGTAACGGCATATTCCCCAAATGTGTCTGTGTATATGTATATATCTGTGTATTTTCTCCGTATTTGTCCGTATATGTCTGTGTATCTTTTGTTCGTATTCGTCCCTTGGTGAAAATGTTATGGAGACACCACGGGGTTGAGGAGCCAACTTGGGAACGTGAAGCTGAAGTCCGCGAGAAGTATCTAGACATTTTTATCTATGTTTGAGAGTTGTAATAGAAATATTATTTTGATATTAGGATGTACATTGTATATGTTACGAAATAGGGTGAATTTCTTATGTTTAATTGGGAGGTTGTGTTATTATGCCATGATTGTGTTTCTACAGTTGTAATTGATTTTGATTCAGCGAGGTTATCTAGTTTAAATTTCGAGGACGAAATTCCTAAAGGGGGGAAGGTTGTAACGAGTTGAATCAAATTAAATTTATACTTTAATCTCAATTTATTTTGGATTCAATTGATTGAATTGTGACTTGTTAGTAACCATGTAATAGTGTTATGGTTTTATTATTATTATTTGACTACCATAAAAGAGTTGTGAATATTTATGGTGTGTATCATTAAACGAAATATATTTTGTGGTGAGAAAATATTATATTTACTTTTGTCATTAAAGATGTTGAAATGTATTTTTAATTGATATATATAGTTAGATATTTGTTTAGGAAATATCTATAAAAGTGACCAAATGAAATTTTTGTCAAGCTTTGGGAGTTCTTGCTGTGAGAAGAAGAGAAAAAGGGTTCCAATGTTTGTTTTCATGGGTTTGATCTAGTGTAAGTCATTTTTTACCCCTAGTGCTTTGGATTAAAACGTAGAGGGCGAAAAAGGCATCATTTGGCTCCGAGCAGATTTAATTTCTGTTGCGGAAAAATTTGAAAGCTTCTTAGCGTGAGGTAAGGATTTTTCCTACACTTCTTTATATACTTTTACTTGATTATATAGAGCTTAGAGTTGTATATAATTTAATTAAAATTATTGAAAATTTTGTGATTTATTTGCTTAAAAGGAAAATTTTTAGAAAAATAAAGAGTTGATGCCCAAATTGCGAAAGTGTAAATTTAGAATATGTTCGTAAGGTTATGAAAGAGCTATGTTTTAAATTTGAACAAAAACGAACTTCGACTCGATCGGTTTTGAAATTTTTACCGGTTTGCGACTAGAAGAGCATTTTTAAGGAAAACAAATGAACTACGTTTAACTTTTGGGAATTTTGATCAAAATAGGATGTCATAGTTGAATAATGCTTGGAGAATGATTTTGGAAAGAAAATGATGTTTTCTTGGGATTAACGGTATTATTTTGCTTAATGTATCTGTTGAAATAAAATCGACACGGTTAGAAATGGACCTTGAGAGGTTACCGAACGTGATTGTGATATGAAAACTAATGTAGTTGTTCATATTTGATGAGATGTAGAATAGATTGTATTTATCGAAATTTTTAGAATTTAATTGTTTAAATATTTGTTTAGAAATATCTGTTTTGAGCTATGGGTGGAGGTTTGCCATGATGGTTGTAGAAATGCATGAGACTTAGGTAAATTGAACCACATTCCTCATTTGTTGGATTGAACATTGCATTACATTCATTTCATTGAAAATGTATCTGTTTTTTAGAAATGTTTGGAAATGTATCTGTTTGCGAAAAGATGAATATTTGGTGAATCTGGGTATGGAGTATGGACCCGTGCGATTAGGTGTCGAGCCTTCTAGTTTATTGGTAAAAATGACAATGGTAGTGTATTAGGGCCTACTTGCAGACACTCACCTAGAGATTCACAGAGCTTGTATTCATGTAACAAATATGGTTTAAAATGGAAATGACTTTATATCTGTTGTTGCATCTCAGTATTGTATGCTTTATAAAAAGAGAGATAAACTTTTTTATCATGAGTATGGCATGAGCATACTCCTCTTTAGTTTTGTCATGGTCCATATGTTGTGTAGTATATCTCTACTGGGCTGTGGTTCACCCTATAAGGGAAACCATTTCAGGTACAGGTGATATGCCTCCGCCAATGCATTGACTTGGGAGGACTCGGAGCTGAGGCTTCATTTTTGTTTTATGGTTATTTGTTGAATGTAAGTCTAAGGCTATATTTGCGTTGAGTTGAAACTCCATTTTGTGCAATTAAGAATGTTCTTAGATAAATTTGTAAGCCTGTAGGGCACTTTATTATCTGTTTGGTTTTCATTTCATACTTGTTGTAAAATGCATGCTTGGGATTGGAACTGGGAGCATTGAGATGTGAACAGTATGTATTTGGCATTTGAGATTTAATGGAAATGGATGCATGGAATAGTTAGCTATATATATGTGTTTGTCTATCAAGTGGGCTTTGTTGCATAAATAGATATACCCTGCCCAATTTTCAGGGCATTACATGGTTAATTTAGAATTTTATTTAAAAAATAATGTGTGTTTCTAATTAAATTTATTTGATAGATTTTGGATTTAAAAGGGATTTAGATCACAAATTTTTAATAAAATTTGAAGCATTTAGAATTACTAATTATTTCTCATCTTGCTGTTGAATTAACTCCTTAAATACTTTATTGGAATGTTTGATTGTGATATTAAAAGGAGATTTAAAAAAGAAAAAAAAAAATGGAAGAATTAGTCGGATCTCACATTTAGTTGGGTAAATTGTACTGACTTACCCTAAAGTTTAAACAACTTATAAGAATCTATCCTGTAATTTCAACTAACTAGTAAAATTTTGTTAAAAATATAAAGAATAATAGTAGTTTAATTTACATTTATTGAAATAGTAAACATATGGTTGCTAACAAGATCAACAAATGATTGAATTACAAAAATGCTAGAGGCCTCAAAAGTTTTACCAAAAGTTTTACCAAATGTCTCACATGGGTGTGGGACCCACATGGGACACCCATGTGAGACATTTGGTAAAACTTTTGGTAGAATATTTGGGATCTCTAGCATTACTCATTTAATTATTGCAGCAAATTTGCAGCCAACACAAGCTACAGCCAAAACAACAATCAATCCAACCCTCCCAAAAAAAAAAAAAAAAACAATTAATGATACAAAAAAATTTAAAAAGAGAATAAAATAATCTCTTATATTACCAAACAAACACAATATTTGAATGGATGGGATTGACTCCAGTTTACTGAATTTGTTACTTTTGCTCTACGAGTTGTTGAATTTGGAAGCGCTAAGCGTAAATCATTCATTACAAAAATAAAATAAAAATAGAGATTGATTTTAAAAATAAATCATCTATTTTTTAAAGACAGTGACATTGAAAATCAAATCAATTTAATTTTTTTCATAAATACAGAGTACTTATACGTTAAACAGCACAAATTAACAAAATAGAATATGTGAAAATCACCATAGATTGGATGCAATCCAATTAAAATGAACTGGAGAGAATCCCGACCTAGTATGAGTATTGTAATTTTATTTAGAATTAGGAGGTTACTATAAATAGTTATGTGGTTATTTGGTTTGATGAGGTGGTGGAGGGTAAGCGAAGTTGATTCTCTCTTTGTAATTTTGGAGCAGAGTTTCCTTGAGCCTCTTTGATGTCTTTTTTGAGCTGTTTCACAACCTTCTCGAACTTGTCGAAGTCTGATACGACGTCGTGGACGTGGCTATTGTCTTGCGACGTTGGTCGCCAAAGGAAGTCTTTTCGAATCTTAACAAACTCTTTCCAATGTGTTTGGGCTACTTGTTTGGGTTGATCGTCTAACAAGATGTGAATTATGGCCTACAATAAAATAATAATTAAAAAAAATACAAACATTGCATATGTAAATATTATGAGAAGTGTGCTAGTGTATATGTGTCATTTTGGAACCATAATAAAAAGTCACGTTTTTGGGCAAAATGTCCAAAAACGCAAGTGTCAAAAATGCAAGAAAATTGGTTTGGCAAGTGCTAAAAATGCAGGTGTAAAATTACAAATTAGGGCTTATGAAAAAAAATAAAAAAATAAATTTGTTATGTTGGGTAAAGGTATTTTGGTCATTTTAACTTGATTTGACACCATAAATAAATATTAAACTAAAAAGTAAAAAGTCAACTTTTTACCAACTTTCCAAAACACTTTTCAAAAAGTTAAAAAGCTGGATAAAAAATTAAAAATCAACTTTTTACTAACTTTCCAAAACATATATATATATATATATATATATATATATATAATGCAATGATTTTATCAGTTGAAAATTCAAGCACCAACGGTGCTTGATATTCTGGGGTTTTTGAAATAGCTTTTAAGTTTTTTCTATTTTTAGTGATTTTTTTTAAAATATTTTAAACAATTTTTTTTTTAATGTTTAGATGTACCTAAAAAGTAAAATATTTGTGGAAAAATAAAAGAAATGAAAATGTATTGCATTTTTTTATTGGGGCTTTTTTTTTAAGATCCCTGGCATTATGATTTTATAGTATAAAGGACATCAAATATTTTCATAATGTCTAAGATCCCTCAACAATATTTTCATAATATCTAAGGTCCCTCAACCTTGACCCAGAGAAATTTCAGTCCAGAGAAAATTGGTCCAGAGAAATTTTGGCCCAGAGAAATCTGGACCAAATTTCTCTGGAAAGTCTACAACAATTCTGCATTTCTCAGAATTTCTCTGGCCCAATTCTTCCTACAATTTCTCAACATTTTCTCTAATGCATTGGCTGAGTCCAGAGAAATTTTGTCAAATTCTCTTCAAATTTCTCTGATTTGCAAATTTCTTTAGTTTTCTCCCAGAATTTCTCTGGACTCCAAACCAGAGAAAAACAATACACACACAAACACATTAAATAGAGAAAGAGAGAGAGAGGTTAAACAAATGTTGATACCTAGAGAACAAATAGAAGAGACCCAACTAACCTGGAGACATGAAAGCAAATAGCACTCAAGAAAACAAATGGTCTTACTTTATTTATGGTTTGGTTGAGGAGACGATAGTGTAGTAAGTTTGGAGAAAAGCCAAGACAAGGAGACAAGTTGCAGAAGTGAAAATTCAGTTTAAAAACTAGAGAATTTCTCTAAACCAGAGAATTTCTCTGGTTTCAACCCAGAGAAAATTCAGTTTAAAAATCAGAGAATTTCTCTGGTTTCAACCCAGAGAAAATTCAGTTTAAAAACCAAAGAATTTCTCTAGTAGACCCAAATCTTCATTACATACTATTTTTGCTGAATCTTCCTCCAATCCAAGCTGCCTGGACAAATCCTCCAACAAACTTCTTCTCACGGATGGTTCGGGTTCTTTTTTACTGCTATCAACCTTTGATGGGAACGGGTCAGATTCAGTTCTAGATAGACTCACTCTCACTTTTTTCGACCAACCCTTTTTTTGGTTAGGCACTTGTTTTTCTAAACTACTTTGCTTATGTTGTTCTGCCTTGTGCAGATCTCTCTACTTTTCTTCCCAATAGCTGTCAGGTACCAAACTCAGAGGAGTTCTTGGAGAAGTAGAACCTGATGATAGGCTATGACCTCTCTTCTGGTGTGTATGTAAATGTTAGTAAATTGATTTTTCGGAGGATGTCTAGGTTCGGAATATGGAGATGGAAGACCAAGCTCAGAGAAATGACAGTTACATCGTCAACATCTTGGGTATCTTCAGCATCAACGTTGAATCATCATCATCATCACCGGTTGTCTCAGATACCGAATCGATCCTCGAATTGTCTTCTTCACATGGGTTCGTATCAGATTTAGCCGACGAGGACGAAGATGTCAGAGTCTTTGATCGGAGGAGTTCAAGCGCGGAGGTACAAATGGATGTTGGAGTCTGAGAATCGAGAAGTTTAGAGAGAGAGAGAGAGAGAGAGAGAGAGAGATGAGTTTTGATTTGGTAAGGTCAAATTTCTCTGTGATATGTTTAAGGACCTTAGACATCAAAAAATAATTTTGTGGATCTCTTCCATTACGAAAAGTGGGAGAGGGACCTAGACTAATTTTTCCTTTTTTATTTTTGTGTTTAATAATTTTTAAAAGCTTTTTCACAAATATTGTAATTTTTAAAACATATATAAAGTAGATTTAATAAGTACAAAAAAATGTTTAAAATACTATAAAAGGTTACTTAAAAAAACATGAAAATTCAAAATTCAAAAATTATTTTTAAAAACTCAAAACCAAAGATTTCACTTTGGTTTCCGTAATTTTAATTTTATCGATTTAAACTCTAAATTCAAATATATTTCAGCTTAGTGTATCTATCAATTACCATTAGCAATTTGGACAAAAAACGACACTAGCAATTTGGGCAAAAAACTACACTAGCAATTTGGGCAAAAAACTACACCTACAAAACTAGAGAATCAAAGTGAAATTGGAAAAAAAAAACTATAAAGATTACTGAGTACTTTATTAATTTTTCTTTGTTGTGTAAGAAGCCATTGAGTTGCTTTTTTTTCCAGTTTAAATTGCCAATGAATATTGACACATGGACCATATTGAAACACAAATAAAATTTGAGAGTGTATGATTTAAATTGATAAAATTAAATTTACAGAGACCAAAGTGAATTTAAACTAGAGTGATAAGCAGTGTAATTTATCCAAAAATATATTTTGTGACAAATATGTATATTTTCTCTCTCTTAATTTTTCTAATCTAACTAAAATAATTAAATTAACCCATTGTTTTACTTAATTTTTTTTGCTTTCTATTTTTTCTCTATCATTTTTTTTTAGTACTTTCAGTGTTTGGTGGCTGAAAAATGGAGATGGAGAATTGTTCTCACCTTGTAGAGCGGGCGCCTTGCATCAGTAATATGTTGATCTTCCAAGCAATTGCATTGTAAGGCCTTTTCAAAATCTCCCTACCCACAAAAAAAATAATAATAACATATAAATAAATAAATTAGTTTGGCCCCAAAATAGATGTGCTAGAAATCTAATATCTTCCAACAAGATCAATATTTCTTCTTTTTAAAGTCGATTATAAAAACTTAATTAGTAAGTGAATTAAAATATTATCAATTGAAAAAATATATTAAAAAAACTTAATTAATAATTTTACATCTTGAAAAAGTTTTTTTTTTTTTTAATTAAGAATTATTTGGGCCGCCTCTGAAGACAAGAATTATGCATTCAGCCTGGATTGATAAACGTAAAAGTGTATAAGGCTGTATTAAGATCATGAATTTGACTAGAGATTTTGAAAAGGAAATGACAAATGTGAGTGAAATATTAATAAAATATAGTTACATTTTACTTACAGTACATTTTATATTTTATATTTCAAATCTCTATTCAAATCATGATTCAAACACAACTTAAACAGTGAAAAAGTGAAGAAACAAAACAAACCTACCTTGTAAATGAGCATTTCAACAAGTAACATTTCAAACTCATAAGCTTCATGTGATTTTCCCTCTTTCCTAGCTTTCTTCACTGCCTCGTCCAGTTTCTTCACTGCCTTGTCTTCTTTTCCACTCATTTCCAGCTTTCCAGCACTCCTCTGCCACACAAAAAGCTCCATAGTTAATATTTGGGGCTCTTATCAATCAACCAGTTGTATTAATTAGATTTATTTTCTTAGAGATCTTGACTAATAAATTTATTAGTATATTCAAAAAAATAAGAGAGACTGATAATAAATTTAATAGAACTTAATGGATATTTTTGAGAATTTATTGATATTTTGTAAGACTTAACGGACTTAATTGATTATAAATTTATCAATACGATTTATTTCTCAAAAGTAGGACCTATTAATAATTTACGTTAATAGTTTTGACTCAAAAATTATTTTTGAGTTATTTATTTATTTATATTTGTCTTTAGTGAATTTGTTTTATATTTTAGTTCATTTTTTTACTTCTTAGATGCACCTAAAATGTAAAATATTTATAAAAACTCACTAAAGACAAAAAAAAAAAAAAAAAAAAAAAAGATAGCACATTTTCATTTTTTGTTTTTAGCAAACTTTTACCACAAATTATTTGTGACAGTAATAGTATTGTTGTTATAAAGTGAGTATTTGCAACGGAATCTCTGTGTCATCTGTCGCTTGGCTTTTTTGTGACTGAATTATTTGTAAAAGTCGTATATATAGGTGTTGTACAAAGTGAGTTTGCAATGGAATCTCGGCCATCTCAAAAAGATTTAGATATTTGCAATGGTAAATTAAATTGTCACAAAAAGCTTTTGCAACTCCAAATTTTTAGCCCTTTTACATCCGTACTATGATAATCAACCTTGACAATTTACTATGATCTACCATGTGTGAAAAACCAATAATTATTCTCAAAGTTCATATTATCAAAGGACATCACAGCTTAATCATCGACATAAAAACAATTTCATAGCCATTATAGAAAGATTACAAGCTCAGGAGGGTCTAACCTGTAGTTCCTTGAAATTGGGAAGTTCCCTATCAAGTAAATCATCAAATTGTTTCTCAACATTCTCCTCCCACAATGCCCCGTCTCCACGAGCATCATGATAATCAACTAGTCTGTGGACGGCCAATTCACCTCCATGAAGCACTCCCATGGACAAGGACCTTGTCAAAACACCAGGATTCCTGGATTTCCTTCTCCATGTACCGCTCATGAAAGCCCACGCAACGTATCCGATAACAAAGAGGATTGTAGGGACTACAACATCTAGTAGTGTAACATTTTTGGTCTTTGAAGTGACAAATTGAGAAATGTTGTCCATGTGGAGTTTTGTTGTGTTGAAGATGCAAGATAGAATAGGCATGGTTATCAATTTGCAATGTGTTTCTCTTGAAGGGTTTTTGTGATATAAATAGAGGAAGTGGAGTGGGGGTTTGTTGAATAAGATTAATTTCTTTTGATACCTAGCTTGCTATGGGGGTAAAGATATCTTTGAAAAGTGATTGTTAAGGTGGAAAAGAATTCTTGTTTCTTTTTCTATGTAGCTAGAATATTTGTTGCTTCCTTTTGAACTTGGGAAATTCTTTGTGGTTCAAGGCTTCAAGCAATTCCGTTTGTCAAAACTTATTTGCATTTTTTTTTATATAAAAAAAAAAAGCTTAGAAAAACATATCAAATTCAACTTCAACAAAAATTAGTTGTTTGAATTTATTTTGAGTCTTTTTAGTTAAAAAAAAGCAAAAAAATTGAAGACATAATTTGTTTTGCCAATTACCCTTTTTTTAAAAAAAAAAAATAGCTTAAAAAATCATATTAAACTCAAAATTAGTCATTTAAACTTATTTTTAGTTTTTTGATAAAAAAGCAAATAAGGTGAAAAGAAAATTAAAGAATTTTGTTAAATTCTCTTACTTTTCAAAGTACAACTGCTTAAGTACATAATTCAAATTTTAAACTGAATATTTTGGGAAGTGAGTTAAAAGTCACTTTTTAGCTTTTAACCCACTTCTTTATCTAACAAAAAAGTCAAAAAAAAATCAAAAAACAACTTTTAATCATCTTCCCAAAACACTTCTAAGGTGCAAATAAATTTTTTTCAAAAGTTTCAGCTTGAACTCTCAGTAAGGAAATTATAAATACACGACAAAAGTCATGTATCCTGTTGTAGGAGTAAATATTAGGTACAATAGTAATGCCACATAATCATATCATTAACCAATGAGAAATCTCACGTTGCAGTAGCAGAATTACATGGTTGGCTATTGTTAGAGAAAATGTACTTATCTAATTATGGTTGCGATTTTTTATTGACTAGCAACATTACGTAAAATAATATTACCGTTACACTCAATATTTGTTATAGTTATGGAGTATTTATGCAGAAGCATAATAGGAGCTAGCTTTACACCATGAGTTGCGTAAGCATAATAGGAGCTAGCTTAACATTTGTACTAGATATATAGGTCAAATTAATTCAAGTTGGAATATTTAGAAGAAAGCTATCTCAAGAACCAAAAAGTGAGTGTAGAAGCTTCAAATTGAATCAATGAGTTGTCGTTCCAAAAGCAAAATCCATTTTCAATGTGAAGTGAAAACATAAGACAACCATATGCCTAATTGTGAACTTCATTTGGTACATTCCTTCTTTTATTACATCTGATGATGCAGTTTTTTATGGTAGGACAGGTTGGACTGATCCATGCTCCTCAAGCCTAATGCCCGAATGGCCAAGCCCACCAGAGAACCTGCACAGAAGTTCAACGGGGAATGGGGAGTCCTCCAGCGAACCCTCCGATGAGCAATTTGGAGAGAAAGAGTGGAATATGTAGATAGGTTAGAGATAGAAAAGCTTAACCTTCTTTTTGTCTTCAACGTTTGCTTATATCATTTTGTAATCATTTCGTTGTCCCTTCCGACCTATCACCTTGGCCAAAAGTCTATGCTGTAGCTTACCTTGTTCAGGGTGAGGGCGTGCTATCCCGACAGAGAGGTATTGTCATAATAAATGCAACGAGGGGTTACATTAATGGCGATGTGCAGTGGCAATAACTTTGCAGATCTTTGTCTGCTGATGTGGCTTGCCCATTACCTACCACGTGTCTGAATATCATTGGTCCTTCATGCCATGTTGACTTCGAGATGGTGCTGGGCCTTATCAGTTGGGTTATGTATTGGGCCCTAAGTGGTAGGCTTGGGTTGTTCATAGTGGGTTATGGCCTTTATGGGCCTACCCACGTCAGTAGTCCCCCATTCCCAAGTGTAGCTTTAGTCCAACAAAGGGAATAATGAAAAAGATGGGGGTTGAAGGTCGAGGGGAAGGAATGACCGACTAGAAGTGGCCGAGTGGAGGGACCGACCGTGAGGAGAGTCGATCGCAAAGGGTGACCGAGTGGAGGGACCGATCATAAGGAAGGCCGACCGCAAAGGGTAGCCGAGTAGAGGGATCGACCATGAGGAGGGCAGACCGCGAAGGGTGACCGAGTGGAGGGACCGTTCATGAGGAGGGCCGACCGCGAAGGGTGAGGTGACGGGGTGCGGGGCTCGAGAGGCGGCGCGTCACGTGATGACTTGAAGTGGAAAAGACAGGATAGGGGAAGGGGCAGTGAATCGTGGTTGTACACGTGGCAGCATCTCGTGGTGACGGAGGTTAGGCGTTGGGCTAGAAGTGAAACGATAGGTCATTATAGAGTGTTGAAAGGACAATTTTGGTGGTGTTTTGAAAAGTTTTCAAACTGGCGAAATTTAATAGAGACCCTTGGAATATAGGCAAACCTTGGGCCTTTGGGATTATTTGCTTTACCTATCTTTGTGCAAAACATCAAAACATTCCAAGCGTAAACTCCTTCGTTGCTAACGATACGCCCCTACAACACTTCTTGAATTTTCTTGCGCCTACATCTAAAGCTATTCGAAGATATACGAGAGAGATGACACAAGAGGAAGCAACCTCCGCAAGGGTTTATCCCCTAGGGGATGATGACGCGGTTGACTTGGCGGAACAATATAAGAGGGAGAGGTAAGTGGAGAAGTCAGGGGAGCCGGCGGGTTTACCTCGTCCGTTGACAATGATAGCGGCTCCGAAGCCAATTAGCCAGGTTGAGCCAGATCACTGGCATACGAAGGCCGACAAGTCAACTGTTACGGCAGAAGAGTTGGAGGGTATGCGGAAAAAATACCAGGTGCCTGAAGAAATAGAGTTAATGTTACCGACAGCAACGGAGAGGCCATTCGATGTCCGGCCGGGGGAGTTTGCCCTCTACGAGGAGGCATTGAAGGGAGGGTTGAGGTTGCCGCTTCTACAAGTGGTAGTGGATGTCCTCAACCGACTGGAAGTGGTGCCAGGCCAACTAATGCCCAACGCATGGAAGATTGTACTGGCCTGTGCAAGTGCGTGGCCAAAGGCGAACGAGGGGGCGGCCATGACGGTGGACGAGTTTTTGCTTGCTATAAGGCCTCAGGCTAGCAAGAAACTTGGGTCACTTTGTAGGCGGCGGCAGGAAGGGGTTTGGTGGCGGGGTTGTCGTCATCAATTAAGAGATGGAGGTCGCGGTAGTTCTATGTATCCGCGAACGGCGGAGTTGGAGTACGCACGGTGTGGAGAGTACCCACCAAGTCTATAGAGCCCAAGCTGGGGGTGGCCGCGGAGGAGAGGGTGAAGAAGGTGAAGGCATGGAGGGAGAAGGAGGGCATCAGATGGGATGACCTCGTTCAGCCGTCAGCTTTGTTTGCCGCAGGATTGGGCCCTCAGCCGACCGGTGGGGATCTGGCACCGGCCGAGCTTGAGGCGAAAAGGAAAGCGCAAGAGGCGGAGGACCGAACCATTTTTTCCAATGCCAATAAGTTCAAAGAAGCGCAGTTAGGCCCGTCACCAAAATCGATCACGAGGGAAAGAATTCGACCGCGCCCCAAGCCGCTGGGGTAAAAAGGCTTGGGCAATTTTGAGCCACGACCGCCCCCCGTTGATCCAGTGAAGGAAAGGGCAAACAAGGAGGGGGAGGTCTTGAAGAAGAAGAAGAAGAGGAGGGTTGCCCCTGAGGGGGCCTCAGATGCGCCTGGATCAAAGAAGGCCAGGGTGGGTGGTGAGGGTACTCCGATGGCGGAGAAGAGAGGGGAGAAAGGTGTAAAGGCTACTCCAGAGATGGTGGTTGCCCAAAGGCGCGGGGGGAGAAGAGTCAAGGGGTCCCAGAGGAAGAAAGGTACATAAGCGCCCTCGACCCCAAGATGCAATTAGAGAGTGGGTCAGCTGACCCTAAGGAAGTGATGGAGCAGCAGGCCAAGGGGGGCCCTGCGCCCCAAGGAGAAGGGGCTAGACTGACGACTGTTATCTACCACGCTCGCGCAGTGTCTGGGCGACTGGAAGGAGAAGAAGGCCCAGCCAGGGCAGTTGCAGATCGCCTTGTGGGGATTATGGACGAGGCAGCCGTGCGCTCGGTGGCCAGGTTCAATGAGGCTGAGCTGCTAAGGGGGTTGTGCTCTGCCCAAATGGAGGTAACCACCTTAGCAGGGGCTCTGCTGAGAAAGGAGGCAGCTGCGAAGGGTGGCAGCTGCGAAGGTCAAGTCGAAGGAGGCTAAGGCCCAACTTGCAAGTTTCAAGAAAGAGAGTGCAAGTTGGAAGAAGGCTGCGTGAGGCGCGTATGCCAGGGGTTGACAGGAGGCTGAGAAGGTGAAAAAAATGAAAGTGTTGGCGATCGTTCAGTGTAATGTTGCTGCTCGAGCCCATGCTGAGCTGCTTGCGGTCAAGTTGGAGCTAAAGGACAAACGCCGCAAGGTAGTGTCACTCGAGTTCCAGCTGGCTGGCCAGCAGAAGAAGCTGGGGGATGCTCAGAATGCCTGCACGGTCGCCACCGAGCGGTTTGAAGAGGCTATGATCAACAATGAAGAACTGCGTGCCCAGCAGATCAAAGAGAATGATGAAGCAGACGTGAAAATTGCTAGGCTGCAGAAGGAGCTGGCGGATGAGCGTGCTAGGGCAATGGAAGAGAAGGCAAGATTGTAGAAGGAGTTGGAGGAAGAAAAAACCAAGGCAACCTCTGAAAGGACAGCATACCCCGATCTGTGCGTTGCAGCAGTAGAGCAATTCAAGGGGTCTGTTGACTTCCAGTTGGCGATCGACGCCGCGTTCGCCAACAACTTGGCAAGGGAGATGTTTGGGGGGGCGGGCCCGTCGAGAACGACTGCTGGAGGCAGGGCTGAAGCAGAAGTTATTGACAACTTCCAACGGTCGGACTTCTACAAACATGAAATGGCTGAGTTCTGGGACAGTGGATGGAAGATATTCAAGCAGAAGGCATAAGAACTGTTCCCAGACTTGGACCTTAGCGGTTTAAGGATTGATGAAGACGACGTGGCTCAGACCCCCCTAGATGAGGGCGTTGAAGAAGAAGACCTTGTGTCAAGTGATGAGGAGTAACTGGTGTGAACAAAACCTGTGCTTAGGGTTTGTTTTGTGTTTTTGTTTTTTTTTTTTTTTTTGCTTGTGAATGACTGTAAGAAACTTATGTACAAGTTTGTGAATAAATAAATTTTGAGCCTTGTTTTCATGCTACTGCTTTTGTTTGCGCATCTGAAATGAATGAGAAAGGCGACTTGTATAAGGCTTATGTATAAATTATTGTGAAGTGTAAAATGTAAGGAAAACTCAATGTAAAGTGAAGTTTAACTTGTAAGAAAATTTTAATGCAAAGTGAATGTGAGAAAAACTCAATGCAGAGTGAATTTTAACTTGTAAAAATTCAATGCAGAGTGAATGTGAGAAAAACTCAATGCAGAGTGAATTTTAACTTGTAAAAACTCAATGCAGGGTGAATGTGACCAAGTATGGCTACTATGCTTATGATCATGAAGTCGCAATGGTGGTTTCAGCCTGGCTAGGGCTTGAAGTAACTCAGTTTGGCGGGGCACTATATGTTCAGTCTGGCTGAGGCTTTTTGTGCTCAGTCTGGCTGAGGCTTTTTGTGCTCAGTCTAGCTGAGGCTTTAAGTGATTCGGTCTGGCCGAGCTCTTCATGCTCAGTCTGGCTGAGGCTTTTCGTGCTCAGCCTGGCTGAGGCTTTTCATGACTCGATCGGGCCGAGCTCTTCATGCTCAATCTGGCTAAGGCTTTTTGTGCTCAGCCTGGCTGAGGCTTAAGGTGACTCGGTCTGGCCGAGCTCTTCATGCTCAGTCTGGCTGAGGCTTTTCGTGCTCAGTCTAGCTGAGGCTTTAATTGACTCGGTCTGGCCGAGCTCTTCATGCTCAGTTTGGCTGAGGCTTTTAGTGCTCAGTCTGGCTGAGGCTTTAAATGACTCGGTCTGGCCGAGCTCTTCATGCTCAGTCTGGCTGAGACTTTTCGTGCTCAGTCTAGCTGAGGCTGTAATCAAAGCGTTATTAGAATACCACAAATAACTGAGATATAAGCTTGCTGTTATACAAAGTGTAGCCCATGGGGTCACAAATTTACACTATATAAGGAGAAAATGAGAACATAGATTGTCAAAAAGAACATACAACATTTTGGACGATACAAAAATACAACTTTTATTGAAAATAGCGCTTCAAATGTTCAGCGTTCCAAGGATGGAAGAGGTCTTGACCTTCCATGTCCTAAAGTCGGTAAGTGCCTAAACGTGGTCTGGCTTTCACAACGTAAGGTCCCTCCCATTTGGCTACCAGTTTGCCCTCAATCGAATTTTTGGTGGCAAGAATTACTTCTCGCAAAATAAGGTCCCCCACGGCGAACTCCCTCAGTCGGACTCTACGGTTGTAATGTGTTCTCATTTTCTGTTGGTGTGAGGCCCGTCTGACTGCAGTTGTTTCTCGGAGCTCTTCAATCAGGTCTAGGTCTGCTCGACGCAGCTCTTCAGTTAGTTCTGGATTCGAAGTAGAACCCTTGGGGTGGGAAGACCGATCTCCACTGGGATAACCGCCTCTGCGCCGTATGTTAAGCGAAAAGGGGTCTCCCCCATGGGAGTTCGAGCGGTAGTGCGGTAAGCCCAAAGTACATTCGGCAACTCCTCGGCCCAGAGTCCCTTAGCAGCTTCTAGCTTAGTTTTGATGATCTTGAGAAGAGAATGGTTGGTGACCTCAACTTGGCCATTGACTTGGGGATGGCCTGGAGAGGAGAAACATGGCTGGATTTGGAGCTCTGCACATAATTTCCTGAATTTGGCATTGTCAAATTGTTTGTCGTTGTCGGAGACGATGGCTTGAGGGATGCCAAATCTGCAGACGATTAACTGCCAGATGAATCTGGTTGTGTTCCGCTCTGTAATGGTGGTAAGGGGTTCTGCTTCAACCCATTTGGTGAAGTAATCAATGGCGACAATGGCGAATTTGGTTTGGCCTCGTCTAGTGGGCAGTGGGCCAACCAGGTCGATCTCCCATTTGGCAAAAGGGTAGGGACTGCAGAGTGTAATCAATTCTGTGGCAGGGGCGTGGGGGATGTTGGCAAAACGTTGGCACTTGTCATATTTGAGCACAAAATCTGTCACGTCTTGATTGAGAGCAGGCCAGAAATAACCAGTGCGAAGTATTTTGTGGGCTAGGGACCTGCCGCCTGAATGATTGCCACATATACCCTCATGGACTTCTCTCATTACGTAGGTCGCCTGAGCAGGATTGAGGCATCTCAGGTATGGGCGTGAGAAACCCCTTTTGTACAAGAGTCCGCTGACAAGAGTGTAATTAGCCTACCGGGCCCTGATTTTGGCGTCCTGCTGTTTGTCGTTTGGAAGTCCCCCTGTTGTTAGATACAGGAAGATGTCTGCGGCCCAAGGGATGGGTTCATTTTGGAGGAACTGGACTTCTTGCTGGTTGGGGGAAATGGCATGGTGGGCTAGGTAGTCGAGGTGGACACCATGGCTGAGGTCGGCCTGGTCTGCAGAAGCCAACTGAGCCATCTCATCCACCTTAGAGTTTTCCACCCGAGGGATGTGCTTGATGTGGAAGGTATTGAAAAGGCGAACAAATGGGAGTGCTATATCCCTGTAAGCTCGCATTGTGTCCTTCTTGGCATCGAATTCGCCCGTAATTTGTCCGACAATGAGTTGAGAGTTGCTGAACACCCGGATGTGGTTGATACCAATATCCCAAGCTAGGCGGAGACCTGCTATCAATGCCTCATATTTAGCCTCATTGTTACTACCCTCGAACAAGAAACGAAGAGCACATTTGAAATAACCACCCTCAAGGGCGGTGAGGATGAGACTAGCCCCATTGCCTTCCCTGCGGGATGATCCGTCGACGTTGAGAGTCCAAGAGTGAGGGTCTTCTGGGTCAGTAGGAGTTGGTGGGGGTGGTGGGGCCGTGGTTGGGGCAGGATTAGTGAATTCTAGGATGAAATCGGCGACAGCCTGCCCCTTAATCGCTGTTCGAGGCCGGTAGGAGATGTCAAACTGGCTGAGTTCCATTGACCACTGCATGAGTCTGCCGGAGAGTTCTGGTTGCTGCATTACCTTCTTCAAGGGTTGGTCGATGAGTACCACTATGGAATGGGCTTGGAAGTAAGGACTAAGTCGTCTGAAGGCGGTGACCAAGGCCAAGGACAATTTTTCTAACAGTGGGTAATTCTGCTCCGCTCCCCTGAGAGCCCGATTGATGTAGTAAACCGGCCATTGGACAGAGCCGTCTTCCCTGATAAGAGCGGCACTGACTGCGGTGCTTGACACGGCTAAATAGAGGAAGTGGGGTTCGCCCGTGATTGCCTGTGAAAGGAGAAGGGGTTGGCCATGGACTGTTTCAACTGCCGAAAAGCCTCTTCGGATTCGGTCGTCCATTCAAAAGTTTGCCGAAGAACTTTGAAGAAGGGGAGGCACTTATCCGTTGCACGAGAAATGAAGCAGTTGAGGGCGGCAACTTGGCCAGTGAGTCTTTGAACCTCTTTAACCGTTCTGGGTGACTGCATTTCAACCAAAGCCTTGATCTTTTCAGGGTTGGCTTCAATGCCCCGCTGACTGACCATGAAACCCAAAAACTTCCCAGATCCTACGCCGAAGGCGCACTTCTCCAAGTTGAGCTTCATTTGGTACTTTCGTAGGGTGGCGAAGGTCTCTCGCAGGTCGGTCAGATGATCAGCGGAGAGTTTGCTCTTGACTAGTATGCCGTCAACATATACTTCTATATTCCGACCTATCTGATGATGGAAGACAACATTGACCAAACGTTGGTAGGTGGCCCCAGCATTTTTCAGTCCAAACGGCATCACACGGTAATGGTAGGTACCTCGGTCGGTAATGAAGGAGGCGTGTTCACGATCAGATGGGTGCATCAGAATTTGGTTGTACCCAGAGAAGGCATCCATGAAGCTGAGCATTTGATGACCGGCCGTGGCGTCAACCAGCAGATCTATGCAGGGAAGAGGATAACTGTCTTTGGGGCAAGCTCGATTGAGGTCGGAGTAGTCGACACAGAGTCGCCATTTACCATTGTTCTTACGGACTAGGATGACGTTTGACAACCATCTAGGGTAGTCCACGTTTTTGATGAATTGTGCCTCAAGGAGCTTGTCGACCTCTGCGGCAATGAGAGTGTTGTGCTCCGGATGAAAAATGCGTTGCTTCTGGCAGTAAGGTCGGAAATGGGGTTCAATGTTGAGGCGATGGGTTATGAATGATGGGTCAATACCCGGCATGTCTGAGTGGGTCCAGGCAAATACATCGTTGTGCTCGATCAGGAGGGCAGTAAGGTCGGCCTTTGCTTGGGGGGATAGTTGGCTGCCGATTTTGGCAGTTTTCATCGAGTTGGCAGGGTCGATAGGAACCTCAATGAGCTCCTCCACAGGCTCCCCTCTGACCAGCTCGTCCTTAACTCGGACGTCAAGTCCTTCAATGATCATGGCCTCCTTAAGCTTAACTTCTTTAAGTGAGGCAACATAGCATTCTCTGGCCACAGTCTGTTCTCCCCTGACTGTACCGATCCCAAGGTCGGTGGGGAACTTGACGGCGAGATGGAAGGTGAAGGTGATGGCTTGGAAGGCGTTTAGGGCGGTTCGGCCAAGGATGATGTTGTAAGCAGAGGGGCAGTCGACAACAAGGAATGTGAGCAACTTGGTGGTCTGCCGCAGGTACTTGCCAATGGTGATGGGGAGATCGATGGAGGTCACCCGGTCACCAGTGAAACCGACAAAAGGGGTTTCGAGAAGGGAGAGACTTTCTTCCCCAATCTTGAGCTGACGGAAGCAATTGAGGAAGATGATGTCTAAAGAGCTGCCGTTGTCTATGAGAACCCGTCTGACCTTGTAGTTGGAGAGGAGGACCGAAATAACGAGGGGGTCGTCGTGGGGGTAACGAATGCTTGTGCAGTCGGCGTCCGTAAAGGTGATAGGCTCGATCCACTGTCTGGGCTGTTTGGAGGGTCGATCCAACGTGGTAATTTCTTTATCTGAGCATTGCCTTATTTTTCTGAGTTCTGCCCGCTGAGCCGAGCGGGATGGTCCGCCACAAGCAAGTCCGCTGGAAATAACTCTGATTTCTCCAACAGGTGGGGCGGGGTTACCCTGTGCCCGAGGTTGCTGTGGAGGGCGATCATGGCCTTGGTTAGGTTGGGCTGGCTGCCGGGGAAGGGTGCGCAGGCGGTTGTTTCTGTTGGGCTCAGTCTTTTGCCTCTGCTAAGGGCAGGTGTCCGTGAACTGGCTAAGTCGTTCCTGACGTATTAAGGTCTCGACCTGATCCTTGAGGTTAATACACTCATCGGTGTTATGGCCGTGGTCCTGGTGAAAACGACAATATTTGGACTGGTCTTTCTAGTTTGAAGGGGTTCGCGATGGTTGGGGCCATTTCAGGGGGTAGTCCTGCTGGATCTGATTGAGGACTTGTTCCATGGGGAAGTTTAGGGGGGTGTACCACTCGAACCGATTGGGCGGTCGGGCT
This sequence comes from Camellia sinensis, assembly GCF_055761805.1. NCBI lineage: Eukaryota > Viridiplantae > Streptophyta > Magnoliopsida > Ericales > Theaceae > Camellia > Camellia sinensis. Next base: position 29,160,674 of record NC_138969.1, on the reverse strand, counting down.
TGGGCCGGCCGCTCAATTCTGGGGGGTCGGTCAGTGTACTGAGACGTTTGGTTATTGTATTGGGTATTTCTGGTGTCTGGATCTTTTCTCTTTTCTCTGGGGGTCGGGTTTTTGCTTATAGGATCTTGCCGGGGTGGCTAGGGAATCTTCAGCATTCATGTATTTTTGGGCTTTGGAGAGTAAAGCTGCCATGGAGGTGGGGGGTTTTTAGAGAGGGAGAAGAGGAAGTCAGATGATCGTAGCCTGGCTATGAAAGCTGTAAGGATGACCTTATCATCGTTTTTTGCCACCTGCAAGGCTTCGGTGTTAAAACGGGTAACGAAATTGCGCAGGGACTCCCCCTCGGTCTGGCGGATGTTGAAGAGTTGGGTTGCCGGACGACGTTGGCGCTGGGCTCCAATAAAATGATTGAGGAAGGAGTCACTGAGATGCTGGAAAGTAGAGACGGAGTCTGCTGGTAACTGGCTAAACCACAGCCAAGCTGACCCCTTCAGTGTCACGAGAAAAGCTCGACACATGATCTCGTCAGGGAATGCATGGAGGACCATGAGGGTTCTGTAGGTTTCCAGATGGTCGACTGGGTCCGTCGTACTATCAAAAGAGTCGATGGTGGGCATTTTGAACTTGGGGGGTAGAGGTTTGTCCCGGATGGAGGCAACAAATGGTGAATTTGTTGTGGTAGAGGGTTTATGCTGGATGTTCTGCATGACCCCTTAGAGTTGGAGCTTCATGGCTCGAAGTTTGGTATTCCAAAGAGAGATGTTATCACCACCGAAAGGCAGCGGGGGTTAGACACTACTGGCTTCCCCTTTAGGGGTTGGTGCCAGGACCGATGGATGCGGAGGTCGGGGTGGTGGATTTATATTAGGAGGAGGAGGCTGCAACCTTTCCAAGTTAGGTGGATAGGGCTGCGGGATAGTATGGCTCGGGGCTCGTTCTTGGTTGGGCGGAATATCTGGAGGTGGTGGAGGAGGCATAGGAAGGTTTCTTTGGAGTAGAGCATTTATCAGGGCTTGGTTTTGCTCGGCCATGCGGTTAATGCTGTTGGTAAGCTCGATGAAATACTGTGGTGGGTTGTTTGGATTGTGGGGGTCGGCTTGGTGGTCGGCGGCATTTTGGTGAGAAGCCATGGATCTAGTCGTAACCATACACTTTGATAGGTATCAAGAAAGGGTTATTGGGACAGGGTCTCCGGCGACAATGAACACAACTGGCGCGAGGAGCAAAGCGTTCCCACAGACGGCGCCAACTAATGATGCAGTTTTTAATGGTAGGACAGGTTGGACTAATCCACGTTCCTCAAGCCTAATGCCCGAATGACCAAGCCCACCAGAGAACCTGCACAAGAGTTCAACGGGGAACGGGGAGTCCCCCAACGAACCCTCCGACGAGCAAGTTAGAAAGAGAGAGTGGAATATGTAGATAGATTAGAGATAGAAAACCTTAACCTTCTTTTTATCTTCAGCGTTTGCTTATATCATTTTGTAATCATTTCGTTGTCCCTTCCGACCTGTCACCTTGGCCAAAAGTCTATGCTGTAGCTTACCTTGTTCAAGGTGAGGGCGTGCTATCCCGACGGAGAGGTGTTGTCGTAATAAATGCAGTGAGGGGCTGCATTAATGGTGATGTGCAGTGACAATAACTTTATAGATCTTTGTCTGCTGATGTGGCTTGCCCTTTACCTGCCATGTGTCTGAATATCATTGGTCCTTCATGCCATGTTGACTTCGAGATGGTGCTGGGCCTTATCAGTTGGGTTATGTATTGGGCCCTAAGTGGTAGGCTTGGGTTATTCATAGTGGGTTATGGCCTTTATGGGCCTACCCACGTCAACATCAATGATATTCATTTTGTTGTTAAAAATAAATAATTAAATTAAACCTTACCCATTAAATGGAAAATTCTCAACTTTCACCATTTTAAATTAGAACTCCAAAATCTCTGTGTTCAATGGAATCTATGGTTCCTTTGATCCATTGCCACATAAAATTAACTAAAAAGTATAACTATGACATAATTTATAGAACATATCCTCATATTATATGTCATATTACTAAAAGTTGTGGTCACACAATGCGTGTGCGTAATGCAATCGAGGTTGAAAATCCTAATAGATTAAGTAATTGAACTAGTTGTTAAATTATTTTTTGAATGTATGAATTTTTCCATGATAGTTAAGACAAATGAAAGTTTTTCAAACAGTTTAAAGGTAATTTTCGTTATTTGATACAATTTATTGGCATCTAAATTGCTGGTATAGATACTTTGGTGTTGAGAATTTGAGTTCCCTCAAAACAAAAGACCAATACCAAGAAGTCTGGCAATATAGAAAACAAAACACAAAACTAGATACAAAAAATATGAATTTACAGAATTTTATGAATTTATATATTTTTTAGGTCAAAGATCTGTTGTCTCCAAATCTCACTTTTGTTCTCCTATTTAAAAACATTCAACCATTGAATTATGAAAAGGAAAAAGGTTGGGAACCCCCACCACACTTAATGCATTGTGATTGGCCAACTTTTTGTTGTTATTTTTTTTTCCTTTCTCCTATCTCTGGCTGACATGTGTCTGTCGGGGGGAGGGGTTGTGGGGGTCAAAAAAAAAAGGGGGGGAGGTCTTTATCATTTATGTTATGAAAATCATGAGATGTGCCAATCCCAAGACATAATTTAATTGATGTCCAAATTTTGAGATAAAGTGAGAGAGATTTGAGAAGATAATTATTTTTTTTTAGTGCGATTATATGTTTAGTTTATAACTTACAAGGGATTCTATTTGAACTCAAAATATGTCTCAGTACGCTTAATTTAAATTCATAAATTTTAATTCCTATTATATCCTAATATGAATTTATTAATAAAGACAGCATATATTAAGCCTTAAAATATTTTTTTTCCCTCATGGTACTGTTACACGGTATTGGGTAGAACTAGAGATGGCAATCGGAACCCAATCCGACGGGGACCCGATCCCCCAATCTCGAATTGAGTGGTTATTCCCCAAAAAATACCCCCGATGGGACAAGAATGGTATTAAACATTGAATCCCCCACGATATTTGGGTCGGGGATGGGGATACATGTTTCAGTCCCGGACCCAGCCCAACCCCGACCTCGACCTCGACCTCGACCCCGATCCCCGCCCCGTTTTCTCCTGTCGTAAAATTACTATTTTGCCCTTGTTTATATATATATATATAATATATGTGTGTGAAGGGTTTGGCGGAGTCACTTACCTCAATGTCAATCCTCCTCCTTTACCGCCGCTGGTGGTTAGAGTTTCGCCTCTCTCTCTCTCTCTCTCTCTCTCTTACACGAAGGCCGTTCCTTTATTGCTACCGATCTCCTCTGTTCTCCGTCGCAAATCTGTGTTGATCCCTTCTGTTGTCGCCGCCACCGATCTTCACCGATTGCCTCCATCGTCCTCTCTCTCTCTCTCTCTGTGACACAGATACACAGATCTCAGATCTGTGTTGATCTCCCCCGTCATCGCTGCTGATCTTCTCCGTCGTCCTCTCTCTGTATGTATGTATACATATATGTGTGTATGTCTCTGTGTATGTATATATGTATGTGTATGTGTGTGGTGTCAAGTTGGGGGCAGCAACAGTTGCCATGATCTATGTGTTAATAATACAAGCATGTTCTAGACAGCTGGTTGTTTTCAGTGAGCTTGTTGGGGGATATGGAATGTTATAATCCAGATAGTTGTAGAATGTATGAACAATTGGGGTTTTGTGTGTTACCCAGATGTTGATTTTGTAGAAACAAGTCATTGATCTTCATGGGAAGAAGTTACTTGAAATGGAGAACTTTATTTGTTGATGATGTTGTTGAAACAGATTTCGGCCGGGGAATTTTTGGGGTCGGGGAAACCCGATTCCTGTTGGGGACGGGGACGGGGACGGAGATGGGGATGGTGATAAGTTCCCCATCGAGGATCGGGGCCGAGGACGAGAAAATTTTCACCATTGGGGATCGGGGACGGGAAGGGTGATCCCTGGCCCCCGCGCCCAGCCTGTTGCCATTCCTAGATAGAACTCACCCCAAAAAGCTAGCTATATTAAGGTGAGGGTGCCCTTATGCTTATATACTTAATATTATTTTAGTACTCAAGCGATGTGGGATTTTGCTTCACACCTTCCCTTAAGCCCAACGTGCTCACTCGGCAGCACCTGCGGTGTGTAGGCCAGGGGCACGCATCATTCCCATCCTTGAGTACTCTGGCTCTGATACCATGTTGCACGGTCTTTGGGAGAACTCACTTCAAAAGCTAGCTTTTGGGTTGAGTTCTACCCAAGACCGTGTAACAGGTACATCCTAATTAGTTATTCTTATTCAAATCTATATCTTCTTTCCCAAAAGATCAAAGTTATTTCATTTCTTCTTCTTCTTCTTCTTCTTCTTCTTCTTCTTCTTCTTCTTCTTCTTCATCCTCCCGCCAAAACTCCAATCCACCCTACCAAAACTCACAATCATCATCAACATCATTATTTTTTATTATTTTGAAACCCTAAATCCTAGAAGAAAGATTGAACAAAATCAAATAGTGGATGAGAGTAATAATCAAAACAATTTTTTGAAACAACCCATCAAAAAATAGGTAAGTATTTATATAAAAGGGTTTCACAATTTTTGTAGAGTACTATCAATTATTTTTTATATCATTTTTTTGACAAAAATTAAAGAGCCTAGTAGTTAAATTAACAATAATACATTATTGGAGTTGTTCTTATTTTGTCATTTAAATAGTATAGTATTTAAGAGCTACTATTTCTTGTTAGTACCGGATGCTTATATGTTTATAAGTTTGGTTTTTACTTTTTCAAGAGTATTCTTGTGAATAATTTATAATGTAATTTTTTTTTTGTCTGTATTGAAAAGTTTTATAATGCTTATGTAAAAGTTTGATTTTTTTCTATAGTTATAATGCTTATGTGCTTATAAATTTGGTTGTTTTTTTTTCTTTCTTCTGCATTTGAGAATTATTTTCTATATTAAAAAGTTTTTGAAAAGTTTTTTTTCCTTCTATATTTAAGAATTATTTTCTATATTGAAAAGTTTTTTTTTAATTTGTTTATTATTTATTTTTTGGGTTTACCTTGAGAGTAATTTGGAAAAAAATAACAGGGTGTAATGCGAATAAAATAATTTTTAAATAATTAAATAAGGTGTACTTAAAGATTAGGAGCACTTAATAATTTTTTTGAGTATAAATAGAATCCCCCTAAAGTTACTAGAGCAAGAAAAATTGAAACCCAATCCAAGATCACACAAGGCCCTCATACCCAAGTGCTTAAAGCAATATGGGCCTGAGGACTCTGTTTGGGTTTGCAAACCGCGTCCGGATCCTCTAGAGTGATCCGGTGAAGTGATCCTCTAGAGTGATCCTTCGTAGAGCGACACGTGTCCCATTAACGGAATCAAAGGCTGAGATGATGCTAGACAAAACGACGTCGTTTTGGTACCCAAAAAAAAAAAAAAAAATTCTGAATTTGCAGATTTGCAGATCGAGAGAGAGGATGAGAAAGAAGAACGTGGATTTGAGGAAGAAGAAAGTGGGTGTTGTAAGTAGAACCCAAGATTGCTTCATATATACCTGCTTTCTTTCATGTATGGTGGTGCAGAGGAAGCAAGCGATCCACCCACGTCTTCTATTTTTCAGGTGGGTATCGCCGATCCAGGAACTGGGTTTTCTTGAAATCAGAAATGGTGGGTTTGGAGGATAAAGAAAGAGAAGGAACAACTCTAATAGAATTTACTGTGGGTTTGAGAAAATGGACTATTCTGGAAGTTGGGATTCCACCAGTGGGTGAAACCATAAGCTCTTCTCTCTCCTCCTGGATGGTTTCGTTTTGTGAGGATCCGGACGCCTCTGTAATGGGTTTCCAACAATTTCATCCGTGAAAATCTATATATAACTGTGTTCTTTCTCTCATGCTGTCACTTCCCAAGAAACCTTGAAGACCCCATCAATGGCTTCTTCTTCCTCATCCCCTCTCTCGATCTGCAAATCTACAAATTCAGAATTTTTTTTTTTTTTTTTTTTTGGGTACCAAAACGACGTCGTTTTGTCTAGCATCATCTCAGCCTTTGATTCGTTAATGGAACACGTGTCGCTCTACGAAGGATCACTCTAGAGGATCACTTCACCGGATCACTCTAGAGGATCCGGACGCTTGCAAACCCACCTTTCATTTGATTAATTGGGCCTTTGATATTGTACTGATCTAGAGACAAGTAACACAGGATTCTTGAGTATGAATAGTCTTCAAGGCCTATAAATATATGGGCTTAGAAATATTATAACACCCCCAAATGGATCCATTTACCTGGCCTGCCTGCCTTAGGCTATGTTTGGTGTAACTTTTGGAGCTGTTTGATTTGATTTCTAAAAATTAATTTCTGAATTTTTTTTTGAAAAAAATAGAAATTAATTTAAAAGAGAATATCAAAAAAATGGTGAGTGAGAAAATAATTGCAAAATAATGAATGTATAAGTGATCCATGCATTGAATTGTGCAAATAAGAGTTGTACTTCATCACTTTACAATTACATTTTTTACTCATCATTTTTTTTTTTTGGAATTTTCCCTTAATTTAACTAAAATAAATAAAAAAAATTGATATTTCAAAATTAAAAAAAAATAATAATTTTACCCTTATGAGTGTTTTTAATTTTTAAATTTTTTTCACTAAATTAATTTTTAGTTTTAATTTTTTTCCCTCCTACAACAAATTCTGAAAATCAAACCAAGCAAAACTGACATTTTTGTATTTCATTACAAGGGCCTTTAATAAGGACAGAGGTTGAGGTGGTGTGGTGGTATGGAAAATATTTGAAACTTTAAAAAAAAAAAGAAAAAAAAAAAAAACTCTACTGAGATAATATGATAAGTGTCAATTTTTAATTAGTTACACATAATAAGTAATTATCGGGTGCTCCGGGAGTGCTCCAGGGATGTTGTGATTAGTAGAGAAGGTAAAATTTATGATTTTGTATTAGGCAATTGGGAAATACGAGAGGTAGTGTATGATGATTAATAAAGAGCATGAACACGTGGCGCTCCAAGAGCACCCAATAATTTTTTTTGATATAAGACCTATCTTCCTTACCACATCATTATAAGTGAATTGTGAGTTTAAAATATAGATTTCTAACGTTACTATAAAAAATAAAAAATAAAAAATAAAAAAAAGGAGATATTTTTTATTTGAACTCAGCAAAAAAAAAAAAAAAAAAAGTTCAAAAGCAAAAACTCTAATCTCATTCATAAATAGTCAAACCGTACACATTAGTCACGATTTTCTAACAATTATTCATTCAACTAAAAAAATTATTCCCTACACAATATATATATTTTTTACATTATAAAAAATAAAAAAATCACTAAAAAAAAAATCTAGTTCTTATTTTATAACTATTTTCATTAATTTAAATTTAAAAGAAGTTTTTTGCAAAAATTAAGAAATTTTTGTCATAAGCTGATTTTATTTTATTTTTTTAATATGTAGGGACTGTTTAGGAAGTGAAATTTTAACTTAATTAGGTTAAAATTCACAAAAAGAGAAAATAAGTTAAAATAGTTAATAAAATAAATGTTATATCAAACTTATAATTATTTTATTTTTTTCTCTCACAAATATCACATCTAAATATAAAAAAATCTAATTATTTTTTTAAATATAAAAATTTCAACTTACTAAAATAATCAAAAATTAAAATAACCTACTAAAATAATAACCTAACATAGCCAAAAGAAACCTAACGTTAAATGGGCTCAATTAAAAATCTGAAGTTGCTTCAATTTTCAATAATTGTCGTGTTCCACACAGCTCAACAAAAACCAGTGAAATATATTAAGAGAAATGCAGTTCTATTAAAAATTTTATTAAAAAATTTATGAAAAATGGATGAGAGTACTAATTAGTGCTACTATTAATGATGTGACAGTAGGTCTCATCATAAATAATTTAATGTTTTGACCTTGATGTCATATTTTTTTTTATTAAGTGTCATATCATTAATAATTTTTTTAAAATTCTAAAATTAGTTGTCTTTGACATTCATATAAAAGTTATTTGGTAAAAATTCCAATGTAACTTTTTGTCTCCAGCATTACTCAGATATAAACATAGAGCATGTGGAGAGAGAAACAGAGTGAGAGAGAGAGAAAGAAATAGTTACAGATCATTCTTTCCTACTTCTTTTCTCTCCAATCTGTATCAGAAATGGCGGACGAACCTTCACTCACTCGCTGGTCCTTCCAGGTACCAATTCTCAACATTTTGCGTTTAATCTGTTTGGTAGCTAAGAAAATGTGCGAAAAGAAACGAAAAAAATCGTCCAACTTATTTTTGTAGATTCCAGTTTCGATCATCTCTCTAGTTTTTATTTATGCTCTGGTCGATGAAAAAATCTGAGATGTGATGTGAAATTCAAGTTTCGAATCTATACAACATCGCTGTGCACAATTTTTTTTTGGCTATGTTGATATGAGTTCTCCACTTTCCGGAAAATCGGTAGTGAATGCTTATTGCGGTCTTATTACTTTGAATCCTCATAGAACGATTAAAATTGAATTAAGAGTGATGAGAAGAAAAATTCAAGTTTTGAATCTTAGATTGAACACACAACTTCAGTACAACTTTTTGGCTATGTTAATGTGCGTTCTCAACTTTTTCTGGAAATCACAACTGCATTAGTGTTCAGATTTTATTTTCCTTTTTTTTTGAAATTTTTTTTTTAATTCATGTTTATTGCAAAGATCTTGTTACTGTGAATTTTGGTGGAGGGATTAAAATTGAATCAAGAGTGATGGAGAGAGAAATTCAAATTTTGAATCTTAGATTTTTCAAGAACACACAACTTTGCTTAATACTACTTTTTTTGGCTATGTTGGTTTGAGTTCTCTATTTTTCTGAAATTGCAAGTGCATTAGTGTTCAAATTTTATTTTCCTTGTTTTCTTTCAAAAATTTTATGAGTTGAAAACTAATTCATGTTTGTTGCGAAGATTTTATTATCGTGAATTTTGATGGAAGGATTAAAATTGAATAAATTAAAGAGTGATGAAAAGGGAAATTCAAGTTTTGAATCTTAGATTTTTCAAGAAAATACAACTTCGCTTATTACAACCTATTGGCAATGTTAATGTGCATTCTCAACTTTTTTCCGAAATCACAAGTGCATTAGTATTCAAATTTTATTTTCCTTCTTTTTCTTGAAAAAAATTTACGAGTCAGAACCTAATTCATGCTCATTGCGATCTTATTATTGTGAATCTTGATGGAACGATTAAAATTGAATAAAGAGTTATGCATTTATATACATTATTTTTGTCTATATTTAGGAATTTAAGATGTTTTATGATGTGAAGTTTGGGAAAAAGCAAGCAACTGACACAAAAGATGAGGTAGCAAATGGCCATAGTAATGGGAACTCTTCCGGTGTAACATCTGTAACATCAAATGGGAGTGGGCATGTGAAGAACACATCTGAGTTGGCCATTTATGAACAGTATCAGAGTCAGGTAGAGCATATATGACTAGTTGATTGGTGCTACTAACATGCTTATTTAATGCTTAGAACATGAATTGATGTACTTTCTACTGTTTGATCTCAGGGTCAACAGAGGTCGGCACACTCCAATGGGGTTTCAACTACTGGATTTGATGAAAAGCCGTATGGTTCCTTAAATTAGCTGGTTTTTTGTGTGGTTCTTCTGCAAGTGTTCCTGGTGGATGGATATGTTTGAGATGATTCATGGATCTCTTTCCTGCAGTATAAAAGATGATGCATTTTACGGTTAAAAGTTATATTGTTTGATAAGTATTTTCTTGATCTATTGACATGATTACATTCAAATTTAAAAACAAATAAATAATTTTTTTCTTTAAATGAAGGTTTATGCTCTCTTATTTGCTCTTTAATATTCCAAGGAGGCATGAAGAATAATTTTAGGGACTCTTTAATTGAAAGGGATTCATCTACGGTGATTAGATTGGATAAATTTGGTAGTTCATGGTAGTATGAAATATTGGCACTATTGTTAACTTACCGGTTCACAACATTTTTGCTGTATGTGTGCATCGTGGATGGTGAACCAGATTTCTCGCTAAGTGATGAGGAGTATACGTACTAGAATCTTTTTGGGAGAATTCATTAGCATTTTTAATTGATTCATGTAGAAGTTGAAATGTTAATTCTTTTATCAACTAAAGTTTAGGTGTCAAGTAATACTTTGTGTTAAATATCTTAGTGATTTTGCTTCTAGGTGGCAAGGGAAAGAAAAAACACATACAGTAGTGATGGTGCATGTAGTATGACAAAGCAGCAAACACAACAGTAGCATCTATATAAAAAATAACTGCAGAGCTTATGAAATGTTCATTCCTTCAAGTTGTGATTTGTGATTAACTGCAGGGTATTGTCTTCCTCTATGGGGACCTGCTGACAATGGATGTTCACTTTTCAGGCAAAGATCTCTACTTCCTGCTTTTGAATCGGCAGAAACGCGTACCTTAGCAGAGAGTTTAATTAGGTAATTTGCTAACACAAAAGACTACACCTGGGACTGGGCCATCCGCATTATATTATTAAGAAAATTCTGGAAGTTGTAAATATTTATGTTGTGTTTTGTTTCCTATGCAGGGATATCATACGTGGAAGTCCAGATGTGAAGTGGGAAAGCATAAAAGGGTTAGAGAATGCCAAACGGCTACTTAAAGAAGCAGTTGTCATGCCAATAAAATATCCCAAGTATTGTTAATGAACAATTCATGATGTGTTATTTCTTAGTTGAAATAAATACTATTATTTCAAAACTTATATACTTTTTCTAGGATGGCTTCTTTAGTTTTCCTGAGATTTTGGTGAAAAAGCTGTGAGGTCCCTTCCTCACAGATTAAGTTGATTTATGACAAACCTAATCTTCTTTTCATAACTGGGCACATAGACATGCTTAATCACAAAGGAGATCATAGGCATTAAGCGAAGTTAATTATTAGTTATTCTAGTCACATGCTTTAATAATCTTTTGTATAGTTTGTTGTTGTTGTTGTTTTGTGTGAAAGAAAGGATCATAGTTGTTTTTTGTGTATTTCTTATTTGTATATTATGAGATTTAAATACCCTTAATTTATGAATTATTTTAAAATCAATGCATTCTTCAATTGGATGAGCACTTTGGTGACACGGGTTCTTAGTGCCTTGTGGGTATTCTCAGCTTTAACTGCACTGGTCCTTGTAATTGAACAACAAAATAGTATTCTCTAGGAATCATTCGTTAGTGTGCTATTGTGTTAATTCTCTTAGTTGTAATTTAAACATGGTTGTTACTGCTAATCTGGATATCAAATCCTTGAACCATTTCAGAAATTTATCTTGAACTCTGAGCATGCTTACTTGTTCTCTAGTTTGTTTTTGTTTTTTTTCTTTTCTTTTCTTTTTTTTTTTTTGTTGATATTTGCTGCCATATGCAGATAATGTTTCATGGAATTTCTTACATGTCTTCTTGGTTTTGAAGAAGCATTAAGCGAAGTTAATTATTAGTTATTCTAGTCACATGCTTTAATAATCTTTTGTATAGTTTGTTGTTGTTGTTGTTTTGTGTGAAAGAAAGGATCATAGTTGTTTTTTTGTGTATTTCTTATTTGTATATTATGAGATTTAAATACCCTTAATTTATAAATTATTTTAAAATCAATGCATTCTTCAATTGGATGAGCACTTTGGTGACACGGGTTCTTAGTGCCTTGTGGGTATTCTCAGCTTTAACTGCACTGATCCTTGTAATTGAACAACAAAATAGTATTCTCTAGGAATCATTCGTTAGTGTGCTATTGTATTAATTCTCTTAGTTGTAATTTAAACATGGTTGTTACTGCTAATCTGGATATCAAATCCTTGAACCATTTCAGAAATTTATCTTGAACTCTGAGCATGCTTACTTGTTCTCTAGTTTGTTTTTTTTTTTTTTTTCTTTTCTTTTTTCTTTTTTTGTTGATATTTGCCGCCATATGCAGATAATGTTTCATGGAATTTCTTACATGTCTTCTTGGTTTTGAAGAAGCTAAGTAATAGTATATGACTTGCTAAAGGATACAACTTTGAGTATTCCTTTTATTGGTCAAGCTCATCTCTCTCTTTTCTCTAGGTACTTCACTGGTCTTCTATCACCATGGAAAGGTATCTTACTTTTCGGCCCTCCAGGAACAGGAAAGGTATGTAATCTTGGTCTTTCTTGCTTTGTGTACATACATTCAAATCTGCTACATGGCATCGCCGAAGAGCATGGTACCATGTGTCAGTCTTGTGAGGTGACACATGGACCAGTTATGAGTCTCCACACTCTGGGATTGAGCTATGATGACCGAGGCAAGCGCACATGCTCTTGCCCTAAGCCAAGGCACTAGAGCATGTCCTGCTCCAGCATCCCTTGGCTTGGCCGAGCATGCACTTTCCACTACACATAGGAGGTGAAGAGTTCTTGTGAAATATTCTGGTGATATATAACCAGCTATCATAGTTTTAGTTGGCCTAGAAAATCTTAATCAGCAAAGATTTACTGGTTTCTTATTTGTTAGTTAAAGTCCCTATAAGAATAGATTATAGAGGATTACTACGATAACTTATTTTAAAAAAATAGGATTACTACAATTGCCAATAGATATCTATGTAGTAGTTTTATATAGAGTTGAATTTTGGAGAGTTTGTTATTGTCTTTTTGAGATTTTGCTTAACCTTTCTTTTTATCTCTCTTATTTTTCTTCCTTTTCTCCTGTGCACAAGCAAGAACTTTACTGTTCACAACCCAAACAGAGTTCCTTTATCCCCAAAACCACAGCTGATCAAGCCCAAACCATCCCTAACCCTTCCCCTACCCTTTCACCATTAAATACATACCATAATACCATAAAATAGTTGTTCAGAGAACATGTGCAGCTTAGTCCAACAATCCTGCAACCTACAAGTATTTTAAAATAAAGCCGAAACAAATTGTTTACATCTAGAAAACCTAGAACGATCTTTCATCCTTAAAATCCTTAGCAACTTTCCATGGCCAAAACCCACTCATAGGTAGCTTAGGGCCAGTTTCATATTAATGCCCCGTGTAGCGTTATTTGACTGTTCTACCATCTTTTTTTTGTATATATATCTGGTCTTCTAACTTATCAATCCTTCTACAGAAGGTAAGGATGTGTCTCCTAATATGGGTGTCTCAGGGTAACTTCCATGGAACTGGAAGCTTGTTGCTTGACCATACCAACTTAAATATGTGACTTTAGTATCTGTTCTCTGTACATAAATGTTATCTACTATTATGTGGGTCGTGATTTCTGGAAAAAAAGAAAAAAAGAAAAGGAAAGATCTTTTGAGGTGGCAACTGCGATGACATATTGCATTAGTTTGCCTTCATAAGTTTCCTCTGTTACTATAAAGCTTCTCACTTTTCTCTGGTATTTATTATTAAGAATAACAAATTACTCTGTTTTATGTTGCAGACTATGCTTGCAAAGGCTGTTGCAACCGAGTGCAATACCACCTTTTTTAATATTTCGGCATCATCTGTTGTCAGCAAATGGCGTGGTATGTCATAGTTGTGCACTTCTCCTAAAATAGATTAATTTGATATTTAGTTGGTACCAAACCTTTATATATATTGTAGAAATTTAATGTATAAAGAGAAATAGAGAATTGTATTATTGATTGATTTATATTGATATCTATTACAATGATTCATGATTCCTATATATAGAAGAGGGTGAATGTGTAGTAGGTAAGGAGTAGGTGAAGTGGAGGTGGTAGTGGTGTAGTGGGTTAGGTTTAGTGGAGTAGGTGAGGTGGTAGTGGTGTAGTGGGTTAGGTTTAGTGGAGTAGGTTTAAGTGGGTGAAGTAGGTGGAGAGTAGGTGGATTTTAACAGCCCCCCGCAAACTCAAGGGGGATAGGAACTAACCAACTTGAGTTTGGAGAGAGTAACAAAACAAGAAAATACATAAAAATAAAAGAGGATAAGAGACACTGTATGGTCGTGTCAGACCATTGGTGAAGACACTGGATGGTGGTGTCATAACGTTGTAGAGGACACTGTATGGGGGTGTCATAACCATGTAGAGGACACTGTATGGTGGTGTCATAACGGTGTAGAGGACACTGGATGGCGGTGTCAGACCGATGTAGAAGACAGTTTATGGGGTCATGTCGGACCGTTGTAGCAGACACTGTGTGGTCGTGTCAGACCGATGTAGAAGACAGTTTATGGGGTCATGTCGGACCGATGTAGAAGACAGTTTACGGGGTCGTGTCGGACCGTTGTAGCAGACACTGTGTGGTCGTGTCAGACCGATGTAGAAGACAGTTTATGGGGTCATGTCGGACCGATGTAGAAGACAGTTTACGGGGTCATGTCGGACCGTTGTAACAGACACTGTTGTGACAGTTGTTGTGACAGTTTACGGAGTCTTGCTGGACCCTTGTAGAAACTAACCGGAATCAATGTCGGGACAGTTTACAGAGTCTTGTCGGACCCATAAAGGAGCTAACCGGAATCAATGTCGGGACAGTTTACAGAGTCTTGTCGGACCCATAAAGGAGCTAACTGGAATTAATGTCGGGACAGTTTACAGAGTCTTGTCGGACCCATGAAGGAGCTAACCGGAATCAATGTCGGGACAGTTTACAGAGTCTTGTCGGACCCTTAAAAAGTCGCATCCTCAAAAGGTGTGCCCAATCTATCAAAAGGCGTGCCATCAAAAGGCGTGCCTAATTTATCAAAAGGTGTGCCGGACATGATGGCGAGGCGCGTGATGACCTTGGCTGGCGCGCCCGTTTTGTCGTCTGTCGGCAAGTGGCGCGCGATACGCGTGGCTGCCTCGGCTATTTAACCAAGACGGAGGCTGAGGCTGAGGCAGAAGCTGAGACAGAAAAACTGAGAGAAACCTCTGAAAAATTCTTCCTTTGCTGAGAGAGAAACTCTGTAATACGTTGTAACACTCTGTTGCCCAGAAAATGGCTTCGTCTTCCCGTGGGCTGCTCACTCTCTTTCCCGACCTCAATGAGTCAACAAGAGAGAGAACTGGTGCGGTGGCCAGTGAACCTCAACCAAACACCTCTGTGTTTGCTCCGTTGAACTTTCCAATGCGGTCGGTGGAGCAAAAAATGGCGGTGCAAACTGATATTGAGGCCAATCAGTACACTCTGAAGTCATGTGTGGAAACCATGACTGCGGTCACAAACTTGTCGCACCGGCTGCAGAGCAGGACAAATGAGGTGCAACAGTTAAACTCCCAGCTGGCTCTGCTCCAACGCATGTATAAGGATGCGCGAGCAGAGATAAGTGTGCTAAAGGCAGAAAACAATGAGCTGAAGCGGAAGGCCACCGTGATGTTCCGATTTGGAGGGCCGCCATATGCTGCAGTGGAGGAGCAGGGAGTAGTGATCGTGCCCAGTGGAGTGGGAAACACGGAGGCAACACCGTCAAGGACCGCCCAGGACGGAGGCAAGAAGAAAAGACCGGCGGAATAGGCGAAAAAGTGAGGTCGGTGGGTGGCCGTCTGCAGAAAAGAAAACAAATCTTGTGGTTTGTGTTGTTGTGGTTGTTTTTTTTTTTTTTTTTTTTTTTAAAATTGTGATCGGGGTTGATCCCTGAGATGAATAAAAGATGATTTGGTGTGCAAAGCTATATGGTATGAATGGAATTTGAAAAAGATTAAAAAATAATGTGAAAGAAAAATAAAGAAAGAAATAATAAAAAATATATTTAAAATCAAAATGAAAGATGGGGGAAATAAGGAAAGTGGTTTGGAGAAAATAAATAAAAATAATGGATTTTGAAATCAAACGGAGGAGAGAGAGGGGACAAGCCCATGTGAGAGAAAGAGGGGAAAAAAGATAGCCGATGCACCCAAAAATAATCTAGCTGCTATCCACAGGCGCTTAGGGGAAGGAAATGGTAGCAAGAGACGGCCAACACCATATATGGCTATAGCAAAGAAATGGAGTATCAAGCTCAATGGGCTAGGATTTAGACCAGAGAGTAAAGCCACTGGTCCTGTTGAACACACACCTCCAAGGCTCAAATAATCAAAACATGCTTCACGCATTTCCTTCCTTGCTTGATCAGGAGATGCACAAAACACCTTATACAGGGCTCCAGTCATTCCTCCACCAGTTAAAGGATGATGCATGTTGAAAGCATCACCTATTAATAGTGCTCCAGGAGTAGGGTAAGGAGCAGCTAGCATACTTCTATTGGGCATTGTTCTAATACTTCCCTTATCAATTGCAGCTATAAATGAATCATGCAGCTCAGGTGGAACCTGGGGAGCCACCAGAGGGAAGCAAAGCCGAAGGCTGTAAAAGCGAAAAAGGAAAAGAAGGCTCCGGCTAAGACAAAAGCTGCTGCGCAAAAAGCTAAAGCCGCTGTGAAGCCCAAGCCAGCGGCAAAGGCCAAGCCAGCTGCGAAGCCAAAAGCTGCTGTGAAACCGAAGGCTGCCGTGAAGCTGAAAGCTGCAATGAAGCTCAAGGCTGTGGCGAAGCCCAAACCAAAGCCGAAGGCGAAGGATCCTAACAAGAGGCAAATGAGCATGGAGGAGAAGCATAGATTGAGTGTTGGGTTGCAGAGTTTGCCCCAGGAAAAGATGCCACAGTTAGTGCAGATTATGAAGAAGATGAATTCACATTGGCCTCAAGAGAGAGGATTTAGGCAGTGATGGGAAGGTATGTGTAGAAAATAAGCGGAATAGGTTGAGGTCCGGCGGGCGGCCAATGCGAGGTTGCCGCCCGCCGGTGAAACGAAAAATACTAAGTGCTTAACTTTGCTCTGATACCATGTAGAAATTTAATGTATAAAGAGAAATAGAGAATTGTATTATTGATTGATTTATATTGATATCTATTACAATGATTCATGATTCCTATATATAAAAGAGGGTGAGTGTGTAGTAGGTAAGGAGTAGGTGAAGTGGAGGTGGTAGTGGTGTTGTGGGTTAGGTTTAGTGGAGTAGGTGAGGTGGTAGTGGTGTAGTGGGTTAGGTTTAGTGGAGTAGGTTTAAGTGGGTGAAGTAGGTGGAGAGTAGGTGGATTTTAACATATATATATTTATCTATGTGCATATTTATTTCTTTATTAATTTTATTCTTCTAGTTTTGTGATGGATTTTTAAAGAAGATGATCCATATGAATGAGAAGGGAAGTCCAGTAGTCAATAGCTAGTGCCCTCAAGTATCTCTTCTTACAACTCTATTGTTCTTGCAACAATAGCAGCAGCACCACTGCCATTGCTACTACAATGATTATCATTGTTATTACTTATTAGCAATCATTAAGGCTGTTTGATAAAACTGAAAAATAAGTTGTGAAATATTTTAGTTACTGAACATTTAGTGCTCAAATTTGTAGGTACTGAATTTGTAAATTTGAAAATTATAAGATTAATGCAGTAGTTGAGAATGATAACAAAAATTATCGTCTACTGACAGTATTCAGCGGTCAATGATAAATCAAGAATCTCTGAGTTGAAGTCAAGACCCATTTTCAGTCAAATTTTCAAATTTAAGTGGTTGGTGAAAACTACTGAATTTGTTCATTTTTACTTAATTGTGTTATCAAACAAGGGGCCCCCTAGGATTTAATGAACATCAATCGGCCACACAGGCATTACACCTGTTATGTTGTTAGGTTGGTTGTAATGATCTCAACTGTGAGCAGGACGGTTGAAAAATAGAATTATTGCTACGACTTTGATGATGCAATCCCTAGTGCAAGATGTTGTAAAATAATATATCTTGGTGAGTCCAAGGTTGAACAAGGATCAGTATATCCAAAGCGATTCCTGAATGATCAATGAAAATAAGAGATAAATTGTAGTGGTTGAATGACTTTAGAAATTTAATCGGATATAAGTAAATTGAAATAACAATAATAAAAAAGCACCAAGGCATCAAGGATCCTCCTCCAAATTTGAACTCTCCTATGGTTTGACAAGCATTGCTTCTCCACTCATTCTATTATCTAGAAGCAAATTAGATACTTTTACCTCAACTGCTACGCTCCTTACTTTACCTTTTCTGGGAAAGCATGCTATCATGTTTTATCTCACCGTGTGACATTTTTCTAAGTTTTTATTTGATTACAGGTGATTCAGAGAAGTTGGTGAAAGTTTTGTTTGAGCTTGCTAGGCATCATGCACCATCAACTATATTTCTTGATGAAATTGATGCAATCATTAGTCAACGTGGTGAAGGACGCAGTGAGCATGAAGCAAGCAGGCGTTTGAAAACTGAACTACTAATTCAGGTAATGTTTGACACTAACAAGTGCATCAATATACTGAAATTTCATGTGTAGTTGAACCCAAATATTTAAACGTCATAATAATCAGATTAGAACCTTATGTCACAAAATCCTGTCCGAGGGTCATTCTGGTTATGCCTTTTGCTATTTTTGCCAGAAAAAATTGAAGTCCTTGTGGCATGAATATTATAAAAAGTGAAATATGTTTTAGGAATTTCATTCTTTGTAATCTGACTTCAAGTATGATTTCAGCTCCACCTTTCTCAAAAACTAATGGGTCAAACTAGATTGCAGATGGATGGTTTGACGAGGTCAGACGAACTTGTTTTTGTTTTGGCGGCTACAAACCTCCCCTGGGAACTGGATGCAGCCATGCTTCGGCGACTTGAGAAGCGAGTATCCTTTTGAGAGGCTAATTCACATTTTCTTTCACATAATAATAAAAAAGGATTACATTGAAAAGTTCATTTTTGATCAAATGACCATTGACTTCCTCATGTGTTCTAAATTGAGCCTCCTAAAATGACCAAATCGTGTCCAAATAGAATATTCCTCTTCTTCTTCTTGTTGTCAAGAATCAAATTGTTATGGTAGATAGTTTGCCTGTGCTACTATGAATACAAGTTTGTTGCAAAAAAATATTTATCAAGTATATTGGCCCGATGATACTCTTTCCTAGAATCTCTCTCTCAAATTTGTTGAGAAAATTATTCAGTTTTACTTTTCAAAGACCCGGATATCGTTTTGGAGTCTTAGATAGTGCCAGCTTCGTAACTAGCTTCACTTATTGTGTGGAATATACGACAACTAGAATATGGCGTACACCAATTGTTCACTCTTCTCACTTTGAACAATTAATATCTGAAAGTTCAGTATGATGAGTCGATGACATGCAACTAGAGTTGAGGTTGTTTTCTATATTGAGCTGTTCTTTAACTAAGACGTAAGATTCTTGTACCTCTTCCGGAACCAGAAGCAAGAAGAGCTATGTTTGAGGAACTATTGCCATCACTGACTGATGAGGAGAAACTTCCTTACGATTTATTGGTGGAGAAGACAGAAGGCTTTTCAGGTTCAGACATTCGATTGGTATGCAAAGAGGCTGCAATGCAGCCACTGAGACGGTTAATGGCTGTTCTTGAAGAAAACAACGAAGTGGTGCCTGAGGATGGTACGTGATTTTATCATTTACTTTTGTACCATTCATAAATTTTTGAAATGCCTCTTCTTGATAAGTGATGGATGAGAAAGAAATTATATGAAAAAAAAAGGCGCATCATGTTATAAAATTTTGAAAAGTTACTGAATCAGGTAATTTACTTTGTTGTTGCAGAAAATTTAAGTGAAAAAAAAAAAGAAAAAAAAAAAAAGAAGAAAAAGAAAAAAGGAAGCGTTATGCTCATGTTTTCTTCTTGTATTTATATGTAGTGATTTTGTAGCTAAAATAAAATCAATGGAGTTCATGCATATATGAAGAATACTTGCAATTGATTTGGTTAGTTATGCTCTAAATGATACAACTTGGATATTCTCAAGTAATCGACCTTGTTCCATGCTAAGAAAATACTTTATTGTACTTCTATGTTCATTTTCTTTCAAAATGAAGCACATTCAGGCAGCTAAGATTTAGTATATTTCATCTCATCATCATTTATTTATTTTTTCCCAATCAGTCATTTGAATGTGCTGGATCACTGGTTGCAGAATTGCCCAAGGTTGGACCAATCGGGAATGAAGACATTGAGATGGCTTTGAAAAACACGAGGCCCTCTGCACATCTCCACGCTCACCGTTATGAGAAGTTTAATTCCGACTATGGCAGTCAAATAGTCCAATGAAGGCACACAGTTGCTACATAATTTTCGTTTGTCAAGATTCTTTACAATCTTTAGTCGTCGTTTTTAGCACTGTGCGTGTTGAAGGGTGTATGTTTTTTTGAACTCTCAAATTTGTTAATCCCTAGATTTCCCTGAATTTAGAATGCCCACCCAACCCCCCCTTTCTTGTATTTGAAATTGTGGTGAAATGTTTGTTTTAGGCATTTGGATTGAGAAACAATGTCCTTGGTAATTTTAGGACAATCCATGTTAATAAGAAAAGTATTGACATCTTCAGACATTGATGAACTGGTTAGGGGTTTTGACAAAAATTTTGTGTTTCACATTTTTTCATTAGCTATTATTTGGTTTTTAGGAAGCAGGTTTTAAAAGTTGCTTAATAAGCTTGAGTCAGTCAATTTATTTACTTATATATTTTTTAAATCATTCACCAATTCAACCTCTCCCTGCCTCTCCACCCGTCTTTACCCCAATTATTGAGGGAGAGAAAAAAAAAAAAAAAAAAACTAGTTGGAAGGAAAATTTTCAAAAATAATTTTTTAAATTTACAATCTGTATTTTTATATTTAGTGAGTTTTTTAACATTTTAATCAATTTCATTTTTTACTTTCTACATTCATTTAATCTAAAAGAATACAAATTTTGTGAAACCAATCTTTAAAAATTTACTGATAGATTTTATAAAACAATTCAGAACTGTTTTGAAAACTTAAAACCAAATAGAGATGGGCATCACAACACTCTTCAAACAGGTACAAGGGTCTATACCATGCCTGATTGATCCATAGAATGACTTGACTAGATTCAGATCACTGAACTTAATTTAAAAATGCATACTCAAAAACTGTTTCGGTGAAACACATCCGTCTTGTTATCTTCATTTTTCATTAGAAGAACACTAGTTAAGGCTTAGTTTGGGGACACTCCAAATAAGTTGCTTATTAGGTTATTTCTATCACATCACTCTTATTTCTCTGCATATCTTTTCGTTATAAGTGAAAAAATAAAAAATAAGTCATACTCAACAACCCTAGGAACACACTATTAGGAACACTCAGTCCTTCCGCATGAACAAAGAAAACATACTGAAACCCTTACTGAAAAGCCAAACAGGAGGAGCTAAGGCCTAACAAAACAAAAGATACCACACTCGACAGGAAGCAGCTGCTCTCTCAAGACAGGCTCAAACAGGGCTCAAAAATTCTACTAACACTATTACTACCATTGAATTCTCCACCAGTGCCATATTGCAAGTTTCGTACACTCATATCTCATATCGGGGAGGGCAACAACATGCATATTCATAAAGGAATTCAAGCAAGCTATATGCATAAATTAGGTACCATAAAAACCATAAAAATTACCGATATAGACTTCCCACAACATCAACACTAGGTAACAAACCATTATTCACATCATCACGAAGTAGTAGGCTGAGACCAACAAGTTCTGCAGAACTTCAAACCAAAAACACTTTCCTCTGGGATTTTTAACTCCGCTCAACGGTAGCCCTTCAAAGGGTCAGCTGCTTTTCCAGATCTAGCATCAGTCCATGCTTTCGCTATTGTCTTCTTCATTTCATCATCCCCTTCCTCATACATATTCTGCAAAAATCATATATGAATTCAAATTAAAAAGGAAAAAATAAAAAATAAAAAAAGAAGATAAAAATGCAGATAATAAATAAATTTTGAAGGAAGAGAAATCTTAGTAATGATATTTGTACCTTCATCAAGTCCATAATCCCTGCCATAGGGTCACGCTCCTTGTCCAAATTTGGCTTCAGCTAAAAGAAAATTAAGTATATGGCATTATTTCGTGTGGAAGATAGAAAATTTTATGTTTCATGTAGAAATAGAAAATTTTCTCGAGATTTGGCTTCAGCAATAAATTATAAAAACAATTCACTTAAATACATGACACTTATATACAAAATAAAAAAATTATGCGCTTTTGTCCAAGAGATGCAATAATTACCTTATCCTCTTTGAAGTGCAAATCCAACCAGTTTCCCTTAGAAGCTTTAGGTAATGTGATGATAACCCTTGTAGGCTTAACTATCACCTTACACTTGTCAGGAACAATCTCCTTGTTCAATTTTGGTATGGCACACCGATAGTTCTTTCCTTGGACATCATGGAATTTGATATCGATCAACATCGGCTTGAAAACAGTCTCTATTTTTTCCTGGTCAACTCCTTCCAGGGAAACATATATCTGAGAGAATAAAAGAAAATTCTCAAATGTAAGAGCAGTTAAATCAGGGATATAATCATACTTTCACAAGATGAATGCAAGCAGCCATAACACAAGAAATATTCCTTAGCGGGAAAAAGACACAATTTTACAAATTTAAAGATAGCACAAATTGATAATTGGGTACCGGTTGGGCAAATCAACCTGACCAACCTGTTTAATTTATTAAACTCTTTTTCTAATGATGGTGGCGGTGGCGGTGGCGGTGGCGGGGGTGGCGGTGGTGTGGTGGTCGTGGGGGGTTCCTTGCTTTGTCGCTTATTTTTCTTAACCTAACCAGTAGCCATGCATAACCCATTTAAACCCAATTTTAATGAGTTTACAAGACAATACCCATTTAAAACTGTTTATGATGGACGGGTTTTAACAGGTTTCGGGTTAAGTTTACAACATCTACCTGTCAGGCAGTTCATTTTGTTATGTCCCTGTGTGTCAGAAGACTGGGGGTCTGGGACAACCATTTTGTAACTGTGTACTAGTAAGATGGCTCCAACTTAAATCATTCAAGACTGAATATAGAGGTAGGTCGTTTGCTTAAGCTTACCTTTACTTTGTCATTATCTTGATCCCAGCTGAAAGATCCAAGTGTGAGATAATTCAATGCTGGATTTGAAGCCACTTTTGCTGTAGGAATTGGAGTTGGTGTTGGGCTTGGAATTTGTGCTTGAGAGGTCACTGTAGAGGCAGCCTCTTTTGACAGCTGTACAAGGAAGATCAATAACAAATTAGTGGTTACAAGCATTACTATGAACCTAAACAATATTCATTGGCTTGCATCAAAATGAATTTTGTACCCTCAATACTTCTACTATTACAAATAATGCAAAGATTTATTACTATTGTCATAATAGTTTAGAGCATAACAAAAAGAAATGAACACTGACACCATTGGGAGTTCTTTTCCTCACGAACTATGTCATTCCACTGACTTTGTGGATTATTATAATATACTCACGAATGGCATATCAAATATTTAGGTCTTGTTTGTCATCCCTTAAAAAAGTCAAAAAGTCACTATCTTATTTAAGTCACATCATCTCATTTAAGTCACATCACCTCTCTACCACATCACTTCAAACCCAACCCAACCCATACCTAACCCATATTTCATAAAAAGTCAAAAAATACACTAATGTAGAACATCCCAAACAACCCCTTAATAATTTGATTGACAATATAAAGTGACTAGCCTCATGTTTGTTCAACCACAAACCTTAAGGTCAATATGCTGAGTTTTAATAATTGGACAAACTAGGATACAAAATTCCATAAAGAAACTTCAAAGAAATTTTAAGAAATCAATTTTGAGCATTTAGAATGCTCATAAAATTTACTAACCTAAGCAATAATAGGAATGAAAAACTGTTCTCCAATGTTTTTCTTTGGGCCTTCCATCGCTATGGAGATTGAAGAATCCATCATCCTCAATGGCCTTTGGCCCTCAAGGAAGCTACATCACGTGAGTTTCTCTTCATGAATCTTTCTTCTGTTTTGACCATTTCACTTCATGTTCATCCAATATGCATTTGAAGAAATCTCTTCCTATATCTTTATTTTGTTACAACTTCAGTCTCAATGTTGATTAATGGTTGCCTTGCATTTTCGGTTGCGAGTCAAGGGATCCAACCCCCCCCCCCAAAAAAAAAAAAAAAAAAAAAGGTGGAAGCAATATTGGGGGCCAATACCTTAGTTGCACGAAGCAGGAGCGGGAGTGAGGAATCGTGAGCCGATAGAAGTTTCTTAGGTTGGAAGCGTCTCGGGGAGCAGTAATATATATATATATATATATTAATGCACACTAGGAAGTTTTTTTTATAAATATTTTTATTTTAATGCACACTAGAAGTTTTTTTTATAAATATTTTTATTTTAATATACATTAATTATTTTATTTATTTATTATATTTTTTAAATAATGTATTATTGTTAATTTATTTTTTTATTTTTAATTGATATATATTATAAACAAAAAATTATAATAAATAAGGAATAATAAATTATGTTACATTAAATAAAAAGAAAAATTAGATATTTTATTTTATAATTTTTTTTATTATATATGATTTAATTAGATTTCTTTTAAAGAATTGGATGATTTATTTTATTTATTATATGTTAAAAAGTTAAGAAATAATAATTTACAAAAATTATTATTATATATGATATTTAAGAAATAATAATTAAATATTTTATTATATATGGTAAAAATTATAATTTATAAATTTTATTACATATATAATATATGATAAATTATATATATTATATATTATATATATGATCAATTAAACAGAGACGAAGAGAAGTGACAATCAAGAGAGTGAGACGATGATCGCAGCCAGAGACGAAGAGGGAGAGAACCAGAGACGATCGTCGAAGTGACGATCGAGAGAATGAGACGATGATCGAAGCCCTCAAAGACGAAGACGATCGTGATCGATAGTGAGAGAAGAGAGTGACGAAGGCAATCAAAGCCCTAATCTCAATACTGGTCCACTGTAAGTTCTCTCAACAACCCTTTTTCTTTCTCCTCTCATGTCGACGTCGAAGGTTAGGGTTTCTCTCTCTCTCTCTCCCTCCCCCCTTTACGATCCCATATTGGATTGAATCGCGTTTCTCTCTCCACAGAAACGCGATTCTTACACGTTTCTTTCTAGGAATCACGAAATCGCGATTCTTACTCAGAATCGCCACCTAGTTGCACGATTCCTGCAACTAAGGCCAATACGCTCTCTCATCTGTATATAATAAACATCAAGTCCTTATCTTCTTTTCTTTTTCTTCTTCCATTTTGCTTTTCTTTAGATATTGATGAAACTTCATAAGCATATTCAAGGGCAATCTCCTAGTACATGTTTTCTTCCAGCGTAGTTATAATTATAGAAACCAACACTAATTCAACATGAAAGAAACCACTCAATCTCTAATTTAAACATCATTCAACATATAAAATACTATTTCATCAATCATAAACCATTACATTTATCGACAACATTTAAGTTTCTGTAGAAATTTAATGTATAAAGAGAAATAGAGAATTGTATTATTGATTGATATAATGTTATTGATATCTATTACAATGATTCATGATTCCTATATATAGAAGAGGGTGAGTGTGTAGTAGGTAAGGAGTAGGTGAAGTGGAGGTGGTAGTGGTGTAGTGGGTTAGGTTTAGTGGAGTAGGTGAGGTGGTAGTGGTGTAGTGGTTTAGGTTTAGTGGAGTAGGTTTAAGTGGGTGAAGTAGGTGGAGAGTAGGTGGATTTTAACAGCCCCCCGCAAACTCAAGGGGGATAGGAACTAACCAACTTGAGTTTGGAGAGAGTAATAAAACAAGAAAATACATAAAAATAAAAGAGGATAGGTGACACTGTATGGTCGTGTCAGACCATTGGTGAAGACACTGGATGGTGGTGTCATAACGTTGTAGAGGACACTGTATGGGGGTGTCATAACGTTGTAGAGGACACTGTATGGTGGTGTCATAACGGTGTAGAGGACACTGGATGGCGGTGTCAGACCGATGTAGAAGACAGTTTATGGGGTCATGTCGGACCGTTGTAGCAGACAATGCTGTGACAGTTGTTGTGACAGTTTACGGAGTCTTGCTGGACCCTTGTAGAAACTAACCGGAATCAATGTCGGGACAGTTTACAGAGTTTTGTCGGACCCATGAAGGAGCTAACCGGAATCAATGTCGGGACAGTTTACTGAGTCTTGTCGGACCCATGAAGGAGCTAACCGGAATCAATGTCGGAACAGTTTATAGAGTCTTGTCGGACCCTTGTAGAAACTAACCGGAATCAATGTCGGGACAGTTTACAGAGTCTTGTCGGACCCATGAAGGAGCTAACCGGAATCAATGTCGGAACAGTTTACAGAGTCTTGTCGAACCCCTAAAAAGTCGCACCCTCAAAAGGTGTGCCCAATCTTTCAAAAGGCGTGCCATCAAAAGGCGTGCCCAATCCATAAAAAGACGTGCCATCAAAATGCGTGCCCAATCCATAAAAAGGCGTGCCATCAAAAGTTGCGCCCTCAAAAGACGCGCCCACTTCATCAAAAGTCGTGCCCGACAGAAAGCGTCGGGCCATCAAAAGGTGAGCCGGAGACGCGGCGAGGCACGTGAGCGACAGAGTGGCGTGTCGGCCGCGTCGTCAGTGTCGATATAAACCAATGCGAAGGCTGTGCTTGAGGCAGAAGCGAAGACAAAAAAACCTGAGAAAAAACTTCTGAAAAACTCTTCATTTTCTAAGAGAACTCTAAGAGCTGCAAATCTTGAAACACTCCCCTTCCGAACATTATCAATCTGAAATTGCTATTTCGCTGAAACACTCAGCAACCCAAAAAACATGGCCTCTTCTTCCCGTTCAGCTACCCAGAATATGGCCTCTTCATCCCGAGGTCTGCTCACTCTCTTTCCCGACCTCAACGAGTCAACAAGAGAGATAACGGGTGCGGTGGCCCCTGAACCTCAACCAAGCGCCCCAGGGTTTGCTCCGTTGAACTTTCCGATGCGGTCTGTGGAGCAAAGAATGGCAGTGCAGTCGGATGTGGAAGCCAATCAGTATACATTGAAGTCATGTGTGGAAACCATGACTGCGGTGACAAACTTGTCGAACCGGCTGCAGAGTAGGGCAAATGAGGTGCAACAGTTAAACTCCCAGCTGGCTCTGCTCCAACGCATGTATAAGGATGCGCGAGCAGAGATAAGTGTGCTAAAGGCGGAAAATAAGGAGCTGAAGCGGAAGGCCACCGTTCTGTTCCGATTTGGAGGGCCGCCATTTGCTGCAGTGGAGGAACAGGGAGTAGTGATCGTGCCCAGTGGAGTGGGAAACACGGAGGCAGCACCGGCAAGGGCCGCCCAGGACGGAGGCAAGAAGAAAAGACCGGCGGAATAAGCGAAGAAGTGAGGTCGGTTGATGGCCGGCTGCAGAAAAGAAAACAAAGCTGTTGGTGTTGTGTGGTGGTTTGTTGTTGTTGTTGTTGTTGTTTTTTTTTTTTTTTTTTTTTTTTGTGTAAAATTGTGATCGGGGTGGATCCCTGAGATGAATAAAATATGGTTTGGTGTGCAAAGCTATATGGTATGAATGGAATTGGAAAAAGATTAAAAATAATGTGAAAGAAAAAATAAAGAAAAAATAATAAAAATATATTTAAAATAAAAAATGAAAGATGGGGGAAAGACGGAAAGTGGTTTGGAGAAAAATAAATAAAAATAATGGAGTTGGAAATCAAACGGAGGAGAGATGATTTTTTTTTTTTTTTTTTTTCAAAAGTTGTTCTGAATAGAATCTGCTGCCAGGACCAAAGCCCCCGAAAACAAGGCCACAAACTTTGAACTGTCAAAAGTAAACCAAATATAAAGAGATCCAAGGAATCTTAGCCCACCCCAACAAGGAAAACAGGGACCTAACCATCACATGCAGAACACGAGGCTTCAACACCATGGAAGAAAAGGTAAAACTGAAAGTGGACGGACTCAAAAACTAAAAGCTTAGCTTATGCATGATATGGATGCATGATGTCGATGCATGGCCACATTAAAACACAAATTGCCAACGAGACAGAAAAAGACAATGGAAAATAAATTCTAGAACCAGAACCCGTATCTGTATTCTCAGGGAAGCATGGCGATGAAGAAAGCAACGACCCATCATTTGGGCGGCCAAAGTTCTTCCAACAGCTTCCTTATGGAAGGTAAGTTGCAAAAAAAAAAGAGTTGCATGCCAAATCCCGAGAGCATAACACATCGCCATAGGCGCTCCACAAGCAGATCAACGATGCTGCTGCTTAGCGCATAGCAGTGCTTGATGTTCAACCCCACAAGTGTCTGACCTAACTGTACCAAATAAGGCAAGCTCTTGGCCGCAAGCTCAGTCGTGGAGTTGCAGCAGTGGTGTTTGCCGGTTGTGGAGGTGCAGCAGTAGGAAAGTGAATGTATGTGTAGAAAAAACTCCAGCGGGCAGCGAAGGCAAGGTTGCCGGCCGGCTGCCCGCCGGAAAGAAAGGAGTATAGGCCTAAATCTTATAGCTCTGATACCATGTAGAAATTTAATGTATAAAGAGAAATAGAGAATTGTATTATTGATTGATATAATGTTATTGATATCTATTACAATGATTCATGATTCCTATATATAGAAGAGGGTGAGTGTGTAGTAGGTAAGGAGTAGGTGAAGTGTAGGTGGTAGTGGTGTAGTGGGTTAGGTTTAGTGGAGTAGGTAAGGTGGTAGTGGTGTAGTGGGTTAGGTTTAGTGGAGTAGGTTTAAGTGGGTGAAGTAGGTGGAGAGTAGGTGGATTTTAACAGTTTCATAATGAATAAATTAGCCATAAAAACTACATCAATCACAAGTCAAAGAAAATATCATCTAATGCATCATTACAATCTAAGAAACATCAATCAACATCAAATATTCTTAAAAAAAACACCAAGATAAACAAAAATGTAAAGCCTTTTGATGCTTTAGTAGACCCAACTTCAACCAAGTCATGCCCATGGCTTTGTGATCCAGTGGCATGGAGGCAATACTAAGGTGTATGCAAAGGAGTGGTTGGGGCTCAATTCCCTCCAAAAGCTAACCTAACAACTAACAACTGACTTTCGCCAAAATAAAAAATAAAACTTCAACCAAGTCATCCTCACCACCACCACCACCACCACCACCACCACCATTCCCATCCCCTTGGCTTGCAACTCCATTATCTGTGAATAAAATAGCCCCCCATGTCGGGTTCATCCAATAAGAGGCTTGCAACCTCAAGCATGCCAATGTCATCAAGTGGGTCAAACTTATCTCCCAAAATATCCCACACCTTAATCTCTCTTTGATGGTGGTAATGTGAGTTTAGATAAAGGTGGAGATTGTAATGAACATAGTTGTCAAATCGGGATTCGTATAGTGAATCGAAATGACATTGTACCGAATCGCGAATCGAATCGAATCGTGAATCATAAAGATTCGGTCACTTTCTCCAAATTACTTAAAAACATATATTTATACATTTAGATGTTAAACATATCTTATAAATATAAAATATTTAGACTTAAATCTATGAAATTGTTATTTTGAATGATAATCATGTAGTTTAATAGGTAAGAAGTTAGCAAAGGTTCCTATGTAAGATCACCATCTTACATTTTTTTTCTTTTTTAGATATTTCCTATCAACCATTATTAATAAAAATAATAACTAAATAGACAAACTATCAATTTTAAAGTAACAATAATTAACAAGGATATTGATATTTGATAATAAGCATACATACATTTCTAAGTAATATTGAGTAAATAATAAGAAAGAATTATTTGGAATCTCTTATTTTAAAACCTAAAATATTTTAAAAGGTATAACTGATCTCATACATGTAATATTCAATTTAATAAAATAGCAATAGATAATTTATAGTGTAACTTTAATCTTAAACATTTTTGAAAGATATATTATGATTTTTTAAAGGGAAAAAAAAATGAGAAGAAAGGTTAAAAATATGTTGAGTCTGACTGAATCTGATTAGATCCTATTAAAAATTTCATGATTACTAAAATAACAACAAATCATGTATATATGTTGGTTATTTTGGTATTAAACACTACTAGAAGTTGTATTATGTCATTTTCACTAAAAAGACGGAAAAAAAGAGAGTACAAAATATGTCGGACACAATAATTTCAAAAATTGCATGAATCGTAAAAAGTGAATCGAATCGTAAATCGATTGTGAATTGTGCGATTCAATAGAGATTCACTTCCAAAATAGATTCACCCATAAATTCGTATCGATTTTGCAAAAATTACGAATCGAATCATGAATCGAATAATGAATAAACAACAAGTTTTCCTCTCTCAAATGAATTTTAAGGCACAGATTAGAGACATCAAACATCAAACTTAATATCTCCAATTTAAGATTTGTTTATTTATAATTCTCAAATATTTTCTTTTGAAAAGAAAAAGAGGCAAATATAAATGACCATTATAGTATATTCCTAACAGGTGCTGAAACGTTTCATAGTTTTGTAATGTTTTGTGGTGTTTCAAACTATTTCGGTGCCTTTCGATGGAATAATTGGAATGTCGGTATTGCACTAATGTCTCCTTTGGATTTCTTAGGGAGTTTTAGCAGTTACGATGATGAGGAATCGAAATTTTGTATCTTGGTTTTGAGCACAAGTATTTCTTGATAAATCAACTGCAAAACCCATGTTCTTTTCCTAAAAGCACTTAGTCCAATCCCTCACAAGGGCTTTAAACAAAGCACTCAACACAATCCCCAGCATTCCTATTAAACGGAGGTTTCTTACGGGTACGAGGTTACAGAACACACTTAGGCCATGTTTGTTTGGGCGGACTGAATTAACATTTCCATGACTAATAGTCCTAAGACTACGAATCGGTTAGATTATGTATCCTATCTTAACTAATAGTCAAGTTTAAAATAATTAATCCGTACTTCAATTGTTTAACCAAACATTCGATTAATAATTTTATTGGACTATTAATCCAATCCCAAGCTCATGTTCACCCAAACAAACATGGCCTTACTGGAAAGAAACCACCATTGAAGAAACCTCTGTCTGGGTCCAATTGAAAGTCATCCAATTAGATATAATCATTTTAAAAAATAACAAAAATGCTTTAATCAAATAAAAAAAATAAAAATAAACAATTCAAAATGGCAACAACCAATTACTATTAGTGGCTCAAACCAACAATGACCCGACTTCCACAATATTAATATCCATCAATAACAATACAAAACCCATCAAACGAAAAAATTTCACAAACCCAAAAATCACATCAAACCCAGAAACAGTTAAGAACGTCCCATCTATACACACACATATATAAGGAAAGATCAAAGATGGGTAAGAAATGAAACCTTTTCCAAGTTGCGAATTTCAGAGGAAATGAGAGAGACAACACGGGGCCTCTTTGCAATGCTTTGAAGTTGACGAAGTTCCTCCAGGTCCATCACCAAGTCATCCGCCATTTCTCTTCTTCTGCTCAACTATGAGAGAGAAAGAGAGTACAGAGAGTGAGACAACTCTAGAAGTTGTAGAACCTCGAATCGGTGCTCAACAAAAAAGTATTAGGGGCGAAAACAAGACATTGATAAGGTTTAGGGGTTATAAAGAAAGAAGAGAAGGTTCTAGACCCTCTTGTGGTAAAGCCTAGAGCAATCAACAGAAAACACGTGTCATAGTGAATAGAAGTTGGGCTACATATCTGGGCTTACAAGGTTCGGCTCAAATCATGTGAAAGAGAAACAACTCCTATTCAATTGTAAGATTTGGGCTTATAACGCTAGGCCCATATCTTGGCCTAGATTTATAATTTATAACATAGAATTAAGACTCATTTAAAAATTGGCTATTTTAACTATATTTTTTAATTTTTTATAAAATTATGTGTAAAAAAATTAAAAGAGTGATATACTAATTTGTGGTGACTTTTTGACTATTAAAAATGACAAACAGGGCCTAAAATACATAATGGATCACAAACAAATGTAAATCATTTTACAATATATTTGGAAAATTCTATTTCTGCACGTCAATTTTTCTTTGTAAACATCTTTTCTCAAGCCACACACTTAATGAATTTCAAATATTATATTTTACTCAATACACAACCTATCATACAAAAAATATCTTAATGTTCTTTATCTTTCAAACCTTTATCCTAACCCTAACCTTAACTACCACCCGCCTCCACTCCGATCACTGTCGCCACCACGAGCCACTGTAAAACCCCTACCATTGTGAACAACCTCCACTGTGAAATCCCCTTCACTGTAGCCCCTAAAAACCTCCATTGTTAGGAACCCCTTCTTTACAAACCAGCACGGACCACCTTTCATTGCAAACCCTTTTTGAAATCCCCACCAATTTCTTTCCCACTCGATATGGTTCTTTTCTTCTATATCTTTAATTGTACATCCGCCAATGAACATGGCAAAGAAGAGATTGGGATTGTTGTGGATGGTGGAGGGGCTGCAACGGTTGATGAAGATATGAAAAGGAATGATGACAGAAGGCAAGGGTGAGAGAATGGTTGGGGTGGTCGTGGAAGAAGGCAGGCAATGGCAACGATGGTGGGGGCCAAAGTTTAAGGGATTAGGGTTTTGGAAAAGAAAACAAGAGTATTTTGGCAGTTTTATTTTTGGACAAAATTGTAATAAAAGAAAATTTCATTAAGTGTGTGCACAGAGGGGAAATAGTTTATGGAAGAGCTGGGCTTCCCTCCGGTCCGTGATTGGACTAAAGGGTATTGTTCGGTCCAGAGGGCCCATCACAGGTCCCATTTTGATAATCTGAACCGTTCAATGTATAAAACTCGTCAAATACTATATGTTTGTAAAAAATCACATTGATCGGATATCGATAGCTATCTCATCGGATCAGATTTTTGTCAACCATTTATTTTTTTACCATCTATTTTTTTTATATACAAAACAGATTTGATCACATAGCTATCGATATCAGATCAACCTGATTTTTTACAAGCATATAGTACTCGATGAATTTTACATATTGAACAGTTCGAATTATCAAAAAGAGACCCCTGGTGAGCTTCTACAGGCCTAACAGTACATTCTAATCCGATTACAAACTGGAGAGAAGCCAGACCCTCTATGGAAATAGAAGCTTCCAATGTACATCCCTTTTCTTGTTTAGGTAGAGTCATGATTTATGCCATCATGTGGTGAGATCAAGGTGTTTTGAGAACTTGGCTGGCTTTTTAATCTATTTTGGGTCATATTAATTTTTTATTTTTTTATGCATTTTTTAAAAAAAAGTAAAAATGTCAACTTTTAATTAACTTTTCGAAACAAGCCATCATCTTTAAGCAATCCAATCTATTCTTTTGGTTTAATTTTAAAAAAAAATCTTTTTGAATTTTTTGTCTTTAATATTTTTTTTTAAAAAACTTTTTAAATGCACCTAGCACTTAAGATAAAATATTCGTATATATTTTTTTGAAAACAATTAATAAATACAAAAAGTTTAATATATGTTAATGTGGATAATCTTGTGGCGGTCCTGCTGGAGACCCCCAGCAGGAGACACCCCCAGCACCCCCCACCTCCACGTGGGGGGCTGGTCATGGCCGAAAATCAAAAAAAAAAAAAAAAAAAGTTTTTTGGGCCAATAGGAGAAGACCCCAGCACCCCCAGCTGGGGGTCTAAGGCATTTTTCATCTTGTGGTCACTGAGGACCCTCCTGCCCAAATGCGGCATTTGTTAATAGCTGACATGCCAGGTGTTGTGTATGAGAGAGTTTAACCCTCTTTAAACTCTGCTTTGTGACTTTACTAAGTAATTAAATATATATATATATATATATGTATATATATGTTAATGTGCTTTTATTTTTGTCTTTAGTGTAGTTTTTAAATAATTTTTTCATAAATATTTTACTTTTAAGTACATATGCATCTAAAATGTAAAAAATAAATAAATAAAAATATTAAAAAATTACTTTAAAAAAAAAACTCAAAGAATTTTCAAAGACTAACCCAAACATTTTTGCCAGTTAAAAATGTGAAACTATTTGGTAAAAGTCATTGTAGAGATCATACACGTGGGAATAAAATATAATATGATAATTTTAACCATTTTTATGGGAAAAAAAATTGACTGTGGAAAGACATTTTGAAATATTCTTAAACACATGTTTGAAGTATCAAATGATTTTCATAATAGGAACAAATATAAAATAAAAAATAAAAAAAATTCATAAAATAACTAGAGCAAGAGTTTCTCAATCGATTTACAAGCAGCGATGTATTATTAACATAATTGAACTTAACAACACTCACCTACACAAAGTTGAGTTGGCTGTTGGAGAAATATTTTTTAATTTCTTTTTAAAAAATATATAATTTTTTTTTAAAAAAAAATTGATAATTTATAATGACTTTTTGCTTAAAATATTAACTGAACCAAACATAGCCTTTTTAAATTATATAACTTATCAAAAATTTTGAGAAAATTATTTATAAGTCCTATTAAGGAGACTTATGCTACATACGGTCCTATTAAAAACTCATGTTCCCATAAGTCCTGTGAGAAGTTTGTTGACGTATTTACCCTTAATATTAGTTGTTAATATCATAAATAGTAGCAAAATCATATATAAGAAATTAAATGTTACTATAGATCATATCTATATAAATGTGAATTTGAATTTCAAAATATACATTTACCCTCAATATTAGTAGTTAATATCATAAATAATAACAAAATCATATATAGAAAATTGAATGTTACCATAGATCATATCTATTTGAATGTAAATTTGAATTTCAAAATATACGAACAAGCAACATTTTCACATTCAATTTAAAAAATAAAAAACCTAGTAAGTTTGCGAAACATAACGTGACACGTATACAAACACTGAATACAACGTCACAACACAAATTCAAAGAAAAAATACAACCGAACGTAACATGCATAAAACATGACAACATTACAGATGTGCATTAACATTACAACCTAAATATAATGTCATTGGAGGCTAATGAAAGTGTGCTAATGTGTGCATGTACCATTTTTCATAAACCAGCAGCAGTTTCACATTGAATTAAAAAAAATTAAAAACTTATTAAGTTTGCGAAACGTAATGTGACACATATATAAACACTTAATACAACAACGTCACAACACAAATTGAAAGACAAATACAACCGAACGTAACACGTACAAAACATGACAACATTGCAGATGTGAATTAACATTATAACCTAAATGTAATGTTATTGGAGGCTAATGAAAGTGTGTCAATATATGGATGTACCATTTTTCATAAACCAACAACATTTTCACATTTAATTAAAAAAAATTAAAAACCCATTAAGTTTGCGAAACGTAATGTGACACTTACATAAACGTAACATAACGTGACCATATCAGACGCGACATTCATATGCAAAAAAACATATTTGCATTGTAAAACGGTACATCCATACAGTAACACACTTTTATTAGCCTCCAATGACATTACATTTAGGTTGTAATGTTAACTCACATTTGTGATGTTGTTATGTTTTGTGCGTGTTACGTTCAGTGATATTTTTTCTTTGAATTTGTGTTGTGACGTTGTTGTATTCAGTGTGTTACGTACGTGTCACATTACGTTTCGTAAACTTACAAGGTTTTTGATTTTTTAAAGTGAATGTGAAAATATTACTTGTTCGTGTATTTTGAAATTCAAATACACATTTACATAGATATGATCTATTGTAACATTCAATTCTTATATATGGTTTTGCCATTATAAAGTATAATATATATTAATACAATTTATTCACAACTCATAAAACCTTGTGAAACACATTCTTATTTAAATAAAACTTAAAATTCTATAAAAAAATTAGACAAAACTTCACATTAAATAAATTCTCTTAACGAGACTTATAAATAATTATTCCTAAAACTTTTACTCTGCTCAGCTTCCATCTTTGAAATATGTACCCAAGAAATGAGTTGGACCTGGGTTATATTTACAAAGCATAAAATTAGTTTTTTTTTTAAGTTCAGTTATCAACATAAAAGAATTTAAGGGTGCGCAAGATTTACCATCGATCCCATTTCAATAATTTGAGTTGTTCTTTTTATAGAGTCCTCTATGTATATCATTTATTAAAAGATTAATATCATATTTGTCTCAAAAAAATAAATGATCTATTTTGAACCACATACTTATCGTTTATTTTTTTGGAAACAAATGCGGGAAAGGATAATGTTACAATTATTAGATCGATTTAATTTTTTTCCGCAAATGATATATGATGATACTACAAGAGACTTGGACGGGTCAGACTTCTCCACGCTTCTCCAACCGGTATCCGAGTGATCAAGCCCATCAGAGAACCTGTATAAGAGTTCAACGGGGAATGGGGAGTCCCCCAGCGAATCCTCCGACAAGCAAATTAGAAAGAGAAGTGGATTGTACAGATAGATTAGAGATAGAAAAGCTTAACCTTCTTCTTGTCTTCAACGTCTACTTATATCCTATGGTAATCATTTCTTTGTCCCTTCCGGCCTGTCACCTTGGCCGAAAGTGTATACTGTAGCTTCCCTTGTTCAGGGTGAGGGCGTGTCGTCCCGACGGAGAGGGGTTATCGCAATAAATGCTGTAAGGTGGCCTCATTAATGACGATGTGCCGTGGCAATAACTTTGTAGATCTTTGTCTGCTGATGTGGCTTGCCCTTCTCTTGCCATATGTCTTGATGTCATTGGTTCTTATTGCTACATGGGGCTTTAGCAGTGTTGGGCTCTAGTGTTTGAGATATGTATTGGGCCCTAAATGATGGGCTATAATCTTTATGGGCTTACACATGTCAGTAGTCCCCCATTCCCAAGTGCAACTTTAGTCCAACGAAGGGAATAATGAAGAAAATGAGGGTTGTGAGAGACCGACAGGGTGATGGCCGACCATGAGAAGGGCTTATCGCGAAGGGTGGCCGAGTGGAGGGACCGACTAAAAGGAGGGCCAACCGCGAGAGGTGGCCGAGTGGAGGGACCGACCAAAAGGAGGGCCGACCACGAGAGGTGGCCGAGTGGAGGGACCGACCAAGAGGAGGGCTGACCGCGAGAGGTGGCCGAGTGGAAGGATCGACCAAGAGGAGGGCCGACCGCAAGAGGTGGCCGAGTGGAGGGACCGACCAAGAAGAGGGCCGACCGCGAGAGGTGGCCGAGTGGTGCGGGGCTCGAAAGGCGGCGTGGTACGTGTGGAAGTGAAGTGGAATAGACAGGGGAGGGGAAATGGGCGGTGGATCGTGATCGTACACGTGGCAGAATCTCTTAGTGGGGGAGGTTAGGCGTTGGGCAATAAGTGAAACGATAGGTCATTATAGGGTGTTTGAAAAAACAGTTTTGGCAGATTGTTGAAAAATTTTCAAACTGGCGAAATTTAATAGGGACCCTTGGAATACGGGCAAACCTTGGACTTTTGGGATTATCTGTTTCACGTATCTCTTCGCAAACAACCAAAATATTCCAAGTGTAAACTCCTTCGTTGCCAACGATACACCCCTGCAACACTTTTTGAATTTTCTTGCGCCCGTATCCGAAGCGATTCGCAGACATACAGGAGAGATGGCACAAGAGGAAGCAACCACCGCAAGGGTTGATCCCCTAGGCGACGATGACGCGGTTGACTTAGCAGAACAATACCGTACGGAGCGTAGGGAGGGGGAGGGGGAGGGAGCGAGTCAAGCGGTGCGGGCTCGCCCCAGGATAATAATCTCAGTCGCGAGGCCTATCAGTCAGGTGGAGCTAGACCATTGGCACACCAAACCGGATAAATCCGTACTGACAGTAGAGGAGTTTGAGGGAATAAGGAAAAAGTACCAAATACCCTCAGAGATAGGGCTAAGACTGTCCACAACCACGGAAAGCGCATCAGATGTGCTGCCAGGCGAATTTAGCCTCTACAAAGAAACATTGCAAGGAGGGTTGAGGCTGCCTCTACCCCAAGTAGTGGTGGAAGTGCTGAAAAAACTAGAAGCGACGCTAGGGCAACTGATGCCGAACGCCTGGAAGATAGTGATGGCGTGTGCGAGTGCTTGGCCGCAGGCGACCGGAGGGGCGGTGATGACAGTGGAGGAGTTCTTCTCCTGTTATAAGGCCTCCGGTCAACAGGAGACCTAGGTGACGTTGCAAGCGGTGGCGGGGAGGGGTCTGGTGGCAGGTCTTCCATCATCGGTGAAGGGGTGGAGACCGAGATGGTTCTTTGTGTCGGAGAACGGTGGAGTTGGGGTGCGTACAAAGTGAAAGGTCCCTACCAAATCAGTCAAGCCTAAGTTGGGTGTTGATGCCGAAGACCGAGTGAAGAAGGTGAGGGAATGGAGGGAAGAGAAAGGGCTAAAGTGGGATGAGCTGGTCCTGCCTTCAACGTTGTTCACCCTGAAATTGGGACCGCAACCGTTGGGGGAGGACCCAGCAAGGGAGGAGCTAGAGGTATAGAGGAAGGCATAGGAGGAGGAGGAGAGGAGATTGTTCGCCCGAGAGGACAAGTACAAGGAGACCCAACTGGGGCCTGCTCCGAAGCCAATCGTGATGGAGCGAATCCGACCGCGCCCTAAGCCATTGGCGGAAAAGGACTTGGGCAGTTTTGAGCCACGACCGCCCCCAGTTGATCTAGTGAAGGAAAAGGCAAACAAGGAGGGGAAGGCTTTGAAGAAGAAGAAAAAGAGGAGGGTTGCCCCTGAGGGGGCTATAGATGCGCCTGGATCGAAGAAGATGAGGGTGGGTGGTGAGGACACCCCTGTGGCGGAGAAGGCAGAGGAAGAGGGAGTGGGGGCTACCCTAGAAAAGATGGTTGCCCTAGAGGTGCAGGGGGAGAAAGGTCATGGGGACCAAGAAAAAGAAGAGCACATGAGTGCCACGCTCAAGATGCAAGTGGAGAGTGGGTTAGCTGGTCCTGAAGGGGGGGTGGAGCAACAGCCCAAGGGGGGTCTTGCGCCCTAAGGAGATGGGGTCAGGCTGACGACTGCTATCTACCATGCTCGCACAGTGTCTGGGCGACTGGAGGGAGAAGAAGGCCTAGCCAGGGCGGTTGCAGATCGCCTTTTGGGGGTAGTGGACGAAACGGCTGTGCACTCGGTGGCCAGGTTCAATGAGGCTGAGCTGCTAAGGGGGTTGTGCTCTGCCCAAATGGAGGCGACCACCCTAGTAGGGGCTCTGCTGAGAAAGGCGGCGGCTGCGAATGGTGAAGTGAAGCCTCTGAAGGCCAAGTTGGAGGAGGCGAAGGCCCAACTTGCAAGTTTCAAGAATGAGAGTGCAGGCTGGAGGAAGGCTGCGCGAAGCCCGTGTGCCAGGGGGTAGGAAGAGACTGAGAAAGTGAAAAAGATAGAGGTGTTCGTGGTGGTGCAGAAGAATGTTGCCGATCGTGCCCACGTTGAGCTACGCGCTGCCAAGTTGGAGCTGGAGGATGAACGCCGCAAGGTGGTGTTGCTCGAGTTCCAGCTGGCTGGCGAGCGGAAGAAGCTAGAAGATGCTCAAAATGCCTGCACTGTCGCCACCGAGCGGTTTGAGGAGGCCATGACCAGGAATGAAGATCTGCGTGCCCAGTGGGTCAAACAAAAAGAAGAAGCAGACTTGAAGATCGCAGGGTTGGAGCAAGATCTTGCAGACGAGCGCGCCAAGGCAGCGGCAGAAAAGGCAGCGCTGGAAAAGGAGTTGGAGGAGGAGAAAACCAAGTCAGCCTCTGAGAGGGCAACATACCCCGATATGTGCGTCGCAGTAGTAGAGCAATTCATGGGGTCTGCTGACTTTCAGATGGCTATCGATGCTGCGATTGCCAACCACCTGGCGAGAGAAGGGTCTGGGGGGGTTAGCCCGTCGGGGGCGACCGCTGGGGACAGGAGTGAAGAAGATTTATCCAGAGCTTCCAGCGGTCGGACTTCTACAAACACGAGATGGCTGAGTTCTGGGATAGCGGGTGGAGGATGTTCAGGCGTAAAGCTGAAGAGCTGTTCTCAGACTTAGACTTTAGCAGTGTCAAGATTGACGACGACGACGACAACGTGGCCCAGACCCTCCTAGATGAGGATGTTGAAGAAGAAGACCTCGTGCTAAGTGAGGAGGAATGATGGAAGTGGACAAAATTTGTACTCAGAGTTTTGGTTGTTTTTTTTTTTTTTGTTATTATTTTTTTTTGAATTGCTGTAATAAACTTGTGTATAAGTTTGTGAATGAATAAAATTATGAGATTGTGTTTGTCACACTGCTGTCTTTATGTTTGTGAGTCTGAAATAAATGAGAATGGTTTATTCAAATTAGGCTTGACTTGTAAAGAAAGAGGCTGACTTGTAAAAGTTGATAAGTAAGAAGACAATCTGACTTGTAAAGGAAGCGTGTAAGAATGTCAAAAATGTGAAGTTTCAAATCATGCCCAAAAATGAAGTTGTAAATCATGTTGTAAAGGTGTTGATAAATGAAAAATTAAGTTGGGAAATGAAAGCCAAAAATGTAAAGAGTGTTGAGAGGTGTAAAAGCATGGACCTGGAATTTTGACTAAGTATGGCCACTATGCCGCAACCATGAAGTTGGCAAGAATGGCCTTGACCGAGCTCTTCATTCGTGCTCAATTTAGGTTAAGCTACGATTAACTGGCTCTTGAAGTAACTCAGTGGCCTTAAGTAGCTCAGTCTGGCTGAGCTCTTCGTGCTTGGTTTGGCTGAGGTTTTTCATGCTCAGTCAGGCTGAGCTCTCTATGCTCAGTCTGGCTGAGGCTTTAAGTAATCCAGTCTGGCTGAGCTCTTCGTGCTCGGTTTGGCTGAGGTTTTTCATGCTCAGTCGGGCTGAGCTCTCTATGCTCAGTCTGGCTGAGGCTATAAGTAATCCAGTCTGGCTGAGCTCTTCGTGCTCGGTTTGACTGAGGTTTTTCATGCTCAGTCGGGCTGAGTTCTTCATGCTCAGTCTAGTTGAGGCTTTAAGTAACTCGGTCTGGCCGAGGTCTTCGTGCTCAGTCTGGCTGAGGCTTTTTATGCTCAGTCGGGCTGAGTTCTTCATGCTCAATCTGGCTGAGGCTTTTCATGCTCAGTCTGGCTAAGGCTTTAAGTGACTCAGTCTGGCCGAGGTTGTAATCAGAGCGTTATTGGAATACCACACAAATAACTGAGATATGAACTTGCTGTCATTAAAGTGTAGCCCATTTGATCAGAAATTTACATCATGTAAGAGAAGAACAAGAACATTCAAGTGTGTGGATTGCCGAAAAGAAAATACAATAACTGATTAGTACAAGAATGGGAAATTATTGAAAATAACGCTTCAAGTGTTCGGCGTTCCACGGATGGGGGAGGTCTCGACCTTCCATGTCCTGAAGTCGGTATGTACCAGGACGAGGTCTGGCTTTAACAACGTAAGGTCCTTCCCACTTGGCTGCCAGTTTTCCTTCAGTTGGATTTTTGGTGGCAAGGGTTACTTCTCGTAAAACAAGGTCCCCCACGGTGAACTCCCTTGGTCGGAGTCTGCGGTTGTAGTGAGCTCTCATTTTCTGTTGGTATGAGGCGCGTCTAACTACAATGGTTTCTCGGAGCTCTCCAATTAGTTCAAGGTCTGCCCGACGTAGCTCTTCAGTTAGTGCTGAATTGGGATGTAGAACCCTTGGAGTAGGCAGGCCGATTTCCACTGGGATGACTGCCTCAACGCCGTCTGTTAAGCGAAAGGGGGTCTCCCTAGTAGGAGTTCGGGTGGTAGTGCGGTAGGCCCAAAGTACATTTGGTAATTCCTCAGCCTAGAGTCCCTTAGTAGCCTCCAGCTTAGTTTTGATGATCTTCAGAAGAGAAAGGTTGGTGACCTCAACTTGGCCATTGGCTTGGGGATGGCCTGGGGAGGAGAAACATGGCTGGATTTGAAGCTCGACAAAAAATTTCCTGAACTTGGCATTGTCAAATTGTTTACAGTTGTCGGAGACGATGGCTTGAGGGATGCCAAATCTGCAGACGATCGACTGCCAGATGAATCTGGTTGTGTTCCGCTCGGTAATTATGGCAAGGGGTTCTACTTCTACCCATTTAGTGAAGTAATCGATGGCGACAATGACGAATTTGGTTTGCCCCCGGCCAATGGGCAACGGGCCAATCAAGTCGATCCCCCACTTGGCGAATAGGTAAGGGCTGCAGAGTGTGATCAATTCTGTAGGAGGAGCATGGGGGATGTTGGCAAAACGTCGGCACTTATCACATTTGATCACGAAGTCTGCAGAGTGTGATTAAGAGTAGGCCAAAAATAACCAGTGCGAAGTATTTTGTGGGCTAGGGACCTGCCACCCGAATGATTGCCACATACACCCTCATGGACTTCTTTCATCACGTAGGTCGCCTGAGCAGGATTAAGGCATCTCAGGTATGGGAGTGAAAAACCCTTTTTGCACAAAAGACCATCGACAAGAATGTCATTGGATGACCGGGCCCTGACTTTGGCGGCCTGCTGTTTGTCATCTGGCAGTTCCCCCGTTGTCAAAAATAGAAAGATGTTGGACGCCCAGGGGATAGGTTCATTTTGGAGGAAGTAGACTTGCTGCTGGTTTGGGGAAATGGCAGGATGGGCCAGGTACTCGAGGCGGACACCGTGGCTGAGGTCTGACTGGTCTGCCGAAGCCAACCGAGTCATTTCATCTGCCTTGGAGTTTTTCGCTCGAGAGATGTGCTTGATGTGAAAATTATTGAAGAGGCGAGCGAGGGGGAGTGCGATATCCCTATAAGCCCGCATGGAATCTTCCT
This sequence comes from Camellia sinensis, assembly GCF_055761805.1. Lineage (NCBI taxonomy): Eukaryota > Viridiplantae > Streptophyta > Magnoliopsida > Ericales > Theaceae > Camellia > Camellia sinensis. Next base: position 29,118,048 of record NC_138969.1, on the reverse strand, counting down.
TGGCATCGAATTCCCCCGTGATTTGTCCGACGATGAGCTGGGAATCGCTGAACACTTGGATATGGCTGACACCAATGTCTCTGGCGAGGCGAAGACCTGCAATCAATGCCTCATATTCAGCCTCATTATTGTTTGCATCAAATAGGAACCGGAGAGCACACTTGAAATATCTACCGTCGAGGGCGGTGAGGATGAGGCCAGCCCCACTGCCTTCCTTGCGGGATGATCCGTCGACATTGAGGGTCCAAGAGTGGGGGTTTTCTGGCTCGGTAGGGGTTGGTGGAGGCGGATGAGCTGTGGTTGGAGTGGGATTAGTGAATTCCAAAATGAAATCGGCAACAGCCTGCCCCTTAATCGCTGTTCGAGGCCGGTAGGAGATGTCAAACTGGCTGAGTTCGACCGACCACTCCATAAGTCTACCAGAAAGCTCTGGTTGTTGCATTATCTTCTTCAATGGTTGGTCAGTGACGACCACTATGGAATGGGCTTGGAAGTAAGGACGGAGCCGTCTGGAGGCGGTGACCAAAGCCAAGGACATTTTTTCTAACAGTGGGTAATTCTGTTCCGCTCCTCTAAGAGCCCGACTGATGTAGTAGACTGGCCGTTGGACAGAGCTGTCTTCCCTGATAAGAGTTGCACTGACTGCGGTGTTTGACACGGCTAAATAGAGAAAGAGGGGTTCGCCTGTGATTGCCTAAGAAAGGAGGAGGGGTTGGCCATGCATTGCTTCAACTGTTGAAAGGTCTCTTCGGATTCGGCCGTCCACTCAAAAGTTTGCCGAAGAACTTTGAAGAAGGGGAGGCACTTATCCGTTGCGCGGGAAATGACGCGGTTGAGGGCGGCCACTCAGCCAGTAAGCCTTTGAACCTCCTTAACCGTTCTGGGAGACTGCATTTCAATCAAGGCCTTGATCTTTTCAGAGTTAGCTTCAATGCCTCACTAATTGACCATGAAACCCAAAAACTTCCCAGATTCTACGCCGAAGGCGCATTTCTCCAGATTGAGCTTCATTTGGTACTTTCGTAGGGTGGCGAAGGTCTCTCACAGGTCGGCCAGATGATCAGTGGAGAGCTTGCTCTTGACTAGCATGTCGTCGACATATACTTCCATGTTTCGGCCTATCTGGTGATGAAAGACAGCATTGACTAACCGTTGGTAGGTGGCCCCAGCATTTTTCAACACAAATGGCATCACACGGTAATGGTAGGTACCTCGATCAGTGATGAAGGAGGTATGTTCCCGATCAGACGGGTGTATCAAAATTTGGTTGTACCTAGAGAAGGCATCCATGAAGCTGAGCATATGATGACCGGCCGTGGCGTTAACCAGCAGATCTATACGAGGGAGAGGATAGCTGTCTTTGGGGCAAGCTTGGTTGAGGTCGGAGTAGTGGACACAGAGCCGCCACTTACCATTATTTTTACGAACCAGAACCACATTCGACAGCCATCTGGGGTAGTCTACATTTGTGATGAACTGTGCTTCAAGGAGCTTATCTACTTCAAAAGCAATAAGGTTATTACGCTCCGGGTGAAAGAAGCGTTATTTCTGGCAGATAGGTCGGAAATGGGGCTCAATGTTGAGACGGTGTGTGGTGAAAGAGGGGTCAATACCCGACATATCGGAGTGGGTCCATGCAAATACATCGTTGTGCTCAATCAGGAGGGCGATAAGGTCGGCTTTGGCCTGGGGGGATAGTTGGCTGCCGATCTTGGCAGTTTTGGCCGGGTTGGTGGGATCGATGAGGACCTCGACAAGCTCTTCCTTTGGTTCCCCTCTGACCAGCTCGTCCTCGTCTCTGACGTCAAGTCCTTCAATGATCATAGCCTCCCTAAGCTTGACTTCTTTAAGTGAGGCGACATAACATTCTCTGGCCACGGTTTGTTCTTCCCTCACTGTGCTGACCCCAAGATCGGTGGGGAACTTGATGGCAATGTAGAAAGTGGATGTGATAGCTTAGAAAGCATTTAGGGCGGTGCAGCCAAGGATGATGTTGTAGGCAGAGGGGCAGTCGACCACAAGGAAGGTGAGCAACTTGGTGGTCTGTCGAGGGTACTCGCCGATTGTGATAAGAAGATCGATGGAGCCAATGGAGGTCACCCGATCGCCTGTGAAACCGACCAAACGGGTTTGGAGAGGGGACATACTTTCTTCCCCGATCTTGAGCTGGCAGAAGCAATTGAGGAAGATGATGTCTGAAGAACTGCCGTTGTCGACGAGAACTCGTCTGACCTTGTAATTGGAGAGGAGGGCGGAGATGACGAGAGGGTCGTCATGGGGGTAACGGATGCCTGTGCAGTCGGCGTCCGTAAAGGTGATAGGCTCGGTCCACTGCTTAGGCTATTTGGAGGGTCGGTCCAGTGTGACAACTTATTTATCTGAGCCATGCCTTATTTTTCTGAGTTCTGCCCGCTGGGCCGAGCGGGATGGTCCTCCACAAGTAAGCCCACCAGAAATAACTCTGATTTCTCCAACAGGTGGGGCGGGGTTACCTTGTGCCCGAGGTTGCTGTGGAGGACGGTCATGACCTTGGTTAGGTTGTGCTGGTTGTCGAAGAGGGGTGTGCCGGCGGTTGTTTCTGATGGGTTCAGTCCATTGTCTCTGCTGAGGGTGAGTTTTCGAGAATCGACTGAGACGACCTTGACGAATCAAGCCCTCGACCTGATCTTTAAGGTTAACACACTCTTCCGTGTTATGGCCGTGGTCCTGGTGAAAATGGCAGTATTTGGACTGGTCTCTCCGATTGAAAGGAGTTTGTGATAGTTGGGGCCATTTTAGGGGGTAGTCACGCTGGATCTGATTGAGGACTTGTTCCATGGGTGAATTAAGGGGTGTGTACCGCTCGAACCGGCCGGGCGGTCGAGCTGGTGCCGACCGGTCGGCTCGGGGGGGTCGGTCGGTATAATAAGGTGTTCGGTTATTGTATTGGGTGTTTCTGGTGTCTGAATCCTTTCTCTTCTCCCTGGTGGTGTGTTTTTCGCTACAGGGTCTTGACGAGCGGCTAGGGAATCTTCGGCGTTCCTATACTTTTGGGCTTTGGATAGTAGGGCTGCCATGGAGGTTGGGAGGTTTTTTTAGAGGGAGAAGAGGAAGTCAGATGATCGCAGACCGACCATGAAAACTGTAAGGATGACTTTGTCATCGTTTTTCGCTACCTGCAAGGCTTCCGTGTTGAAGCGGGTAACGAAACTGCGCAGCGACTCCCCCTCGGTCTGACGGATGTTGAGGAGTTGGATTGCCGGATGTCGCTGGCGTTGAGCTCCAATGCAATGGCTGAGGAAGGAGTCACTGAGGTACTGGAAGGTGGAGATAGAGTCCGTCTATAGCTGACTAAACCAAAGTCGAGCTGACCCCTTGAGTGTCACGGGGAAAGCCCGACACATAATCTCGTCAGGTAATGCATGGAGGATCATAAGGGTTCTGTAGGTCTCCAAGTGGTCGACTGAGTCCGTCGTACCGTCAAAAGAGTCGATGGTGGGCATTTTAAACTTGGGGGGTAGAGGTTTGTCCCTGATAGAAGCAACAAATGGGGAGTTGGCTGTGGTAGATGGTTTCTGCTGTATGTTCTGCATAACCCCTTGGAACTAGAGCTTCATGGCTCAGAGTTCTACGTCCCAGAGAGGGATGTTGTCACCACCGGAGGGCAGCGGGGGTTGGACGCTGCTGGCCTCTTCTATAGGGATCGGTGCCGTGATCGATGGCTGTGGGCCCCGAGGTGGCAAGTTTATACCTGGGGGAGGGGGTTGTAAGCCTTCCAAGTTGGGTGGATTAGGCTGCAGAATAGTGTGGCTCGGGGCTCGTTCTTGGTTGGGGGGAATATCTGGAGGTGGTGGTGGAGGCATATGAAGGTTTCTTTGGAGAGAGCATTAATTAGGGCTTGGTTTTGCTCGGCCAAGCGGTTAATGCTGTTGGTGAGCTCGGTGAAATACGGTGGTGGGTTATTTGGATTGGGGAGGTCGGTTTGATGATCGGGAACATTGGGGGTGAGAAGCCATGTATCTAGTCATGACCATACACCTTGGCAGGTGGTAGGAAAGGGGTTATTGGGGAAGGGCCTCCGGCAACAATGAGCACAACTGGCGCGCGAAGTAAGAGGTTCCCACAGACGGCGCCAACTGATGATACTACAAGAGACTTGGACGAGTTGGACTTCTCCACGCTTCTCCAACCGGTATCCGAGTGATCAAGCCTGCTAGAGAACCTACACAAGAGTTCAACGGGGAGCGGGGAGTCCCCCAGCGAACCCTCCGACAAGCAAGTTAGAAAAAGAAGTGGATTGTATAGATAGATTAGAAATAGAAAAGCTTAACCTTCTTCTTGTTTTCAACGTCTGCTTATATCCTCTGGTAATCATTTCGTTGTCCCTTCCGACCTGTCACCTTGGCCGAATGTCTATGCTGTAGCTTCCCTTGTTCAGGGTGAGGGTGTGTCGTCCTGACGGAGAGGGGTTATCGCAATAAATGCTGTAAGGGGGCCTCATTAATGGCGATGTGCCGTGGCAATAATTATGCAGATCTTTGTCTGCTGATGTGGCTTGCCTTTCTCTTGCCATGTGTCTTGATGTCATTGGTTCTTGTTGCTACATGGGGCTTCAGCAGTGCTGGGCTCTGGTATTTGAGATATGTATTGGGCCCTAAATGGTGGGCTATAATCTTTATGGGCTTACCCATGTCAATATACATTGACGATTTTGCAAAATAAATTATTAAAATGGGATCTATGATGAACACTACAAGTCCCTCAAGTTCTCTCATATTCAAATTTTTGTTTGGGAGAAATGCAACCTAAAACCAAGCTTTCGTTTGAGGTGTGGGTTGACTTTTTGACTTTTGGGTGATTCTACTTACACTACGATTTAGCCTCTTTACACCCTCCATCTCATTACACCACTAAAAAAAAATGTAATTCTCATTACACCTCTAATATATTATCAAAACTAACCCTAAATTAACTATTTCTTCTCTTTACACCACTAATTTTGGTAACACGGTGCTAAACAATTTACATTATTCCGGTATTATGCTGCCGGAAAAAATAGATCTCTCCAGCATTTTGTTGCTATACATTTACAGAGACACCTTCTTCCAAACAATGATTTTTTAATTTGTAGTAAGTCTGTTCAATAATACAACGTTAATTAATTTGAATCACTCCAGTGCCATGTTACCAAACAATATTTTTTTTTCCAACATTATGTTGCCGTCCAATTAGATGATAACAAGAAATTAATTTGGTTCATTTGTGAAGTGCATGTTCAGTGATACATTGTTATACAAATGGGATTACTCTAGTGTCATGTTGCCAAACTACAATAGAGTTGTCTAGGCCCCCATAGCTGTACATTGAAAGATTTACTTTTTCCTTGAAGCATTAATAAAAAAAAATTCATAAATCAAACATGCAACTATAAAATTATACATAAAATTATTCATAAAAACATCAAGTGTACAAATATCCATAAAGTATCCATAACATCTATCATTGTTTGCATCCATCAATCAAACATGTTATCACAATTCATCTTGGTAATTTGTAGGTAATTTTCCCCACTTAATAGAAATAGACATTCACACTTTTTAGAACTTGTCAACCTCAATCATTTTCCCTTGATCTTTCTGTTGTCTCTATAGTAATCACTTCTTTTACAAGCAAGTGTAAGTCTTGGTTTTCGGACATTGTCTCCCACATTTGATGTCTTTATAATAATGACAAATCCAGTCTTCTTCCCAACATCAGAAACCCATTTAATTAATGCTTCACAATTACGAAAAATCTAAAGATAATAAATACATTTATACGTCAAACTATTAATAAAACTCAATATAAATTAAAAATAAGAAAAAAATGTATTCGTAAAAAAAAAACCTTAACAAACCTTGTCTGTAATGAATTTATGACTAGAGTCCACTAATATTGCAGAATTTGTGTTGTTGCAATGAGTATAAATATAATCCTTCTAGGCAAAAAAATAAAAAATATAAAAAAATGAAATTGAAAATTCATGGTAATGAGAAGCCGACCAAATTCAAAAAAATCGATTTGGAGTTACTGAAAATGTATCTTTTATTCGGTAGTTGGTTATCAGACTTATATTTTTCGTTCGGCAATGTGATGCCGGACTATTTTATTTTGTTTGATTTCGAACCACCAAACAAAAGTCGAACACCAGTCCAGAAACGAAACAAAAACCTACGAAATAAACAAAAATATTCGCCATTTCACTTTTTTGATGGTTCTTCACTACCGTTTCTTCATTCATTACTTTATTTAATGATCAAAATACTATAATTCTCACTTTTTGAAAAGAGATGTGTAAGAGAAAAGAAAAATTAAGAAAAGAAAAAGAGGAGTAGGAATTGAAGACCAAGGGGTGTAAGGAGATAACAAAATATATAATTTTAGTATTTTGTCCTTAAAAGTAATTTCGAACATAGATAAAATTTGGGGGAAGGGGGGGGGAAATCATATGAAGGATGTAAAGAGATAAAGTAGTGGTGTAAGTAGAATCACCTTTGACTTTTTGACTTTTTAACTATTTTAACTTGAGACTAAAAAGTCTCGTTTGAGATGAGTTTTTTTGACTTTTGTAAGAGAAAAAATAAAATGATTATAATTTGAATATGACATTTTATCTTATTAAATTAAAAAACATATTTTATTTTTTTATAACTAAAATAACCGGACCCAACCCAAACCTTACCTTCATGCCAAAGGCTATTGCCTAGTTAGTTACACGAATTCATGACATATATCTTTAACATCTTATTGATAGAAAACACATTTTCTGAAATTATTTTTTGAAAAAATAAAAATTAATTTGTCACAAATAAAGATCAAATATATATTTTTAAGTTTTTAAAAATTATTTCTACCACACCAAAAAGATACAATTACATAAAAATGATAAGTACTCATGAATTTTTATTTTTTAATTTTTATTTTTACAAAACTAATTTTTAGTTTAAAAAAAAAGGTCTAAAACAAGTTTCTAAAAAACCAAACAAACACATCACTCCAAGAAAATTACAAGGCAATTGAAATAAAGTTAATTCTTTTTCAAGTAAATTTAGCCTCCGTTTGGAATTACTTGTGTGGACTATTTTAGCCATATGAGACAAAATGGACTATTTTAACCATATAAGACCAAAAAAAACCATCATGTTGTGGGCGAAACCTTTCAGGTAATGTCAAAATTACCAAACTACCCCAATTTGATTCCCTTATTCTCTCACATACAGCAGCAAATCTCACACACACCCATTCCCTCAACTAGTGCACCATTAGACGAAGAAGGAGGCGATCAACAACAATCTATCACCGAAGAAGAAGAACAATGGCTGCTGTCTACATCCAAAGCTGATCGGAGTGCAGATCGACGGCTAGACCGCAACCATCATGTTCTCGCCACAGCCAATCGTGAGGTACAGAGAATTTTTTTTTGTTTTTTGGAGATTTCATCTCCTTCAACCTGATCTGCTGTGATATATTTGTGAATTGTCCATTTTTTGTTGTGTCCATATGCTTTGTTTGTTGGATATCTAAGAAAAAGAAAATAAATTGATGTTCAAGCGCATATACGTAGTTTGACATATGGACACATCGCCACCAAGTCAAAAAGTCCAAAAAACCTATCTCAAAAGAGAGTTTTTAAGCCCAGGCTAAAATAACCTAAAAGCCAACTTACATCCCAAACGAACCCTTATGGTAAAGAAAACAAAGATACAATTCATCTTCAAAGAATCTGATTCTCATGTAGTTTGTTTTTTGTCTTTTTGTTTGGTTGAGATGGCCTTTTGGAGTCTTATTTATGTAATGTTGTTTATATTTTCCATGTTCTCAAAAAAAAGATATCATTGCAAGAAAATTGCAAGGCAATTGAAATAAAGGCAATTATTCTTCAAGTGAATTTATGGTAAAGAAAACAAAGATAAAGGCCATGATTGATTTGTATTTGTGAAAAAATTTTGGAAAAATAATTTTTTAAAAAGAGTTTTGTGGGAGCCCAAAATGAATTTGTCCTATATTGGTCTAAGAGGCATCAACAACCTACTTAATAAGTTGACTAACTCCTTCTAACCAGCATGAGGCATTTTTTAAAGAAGAACAAAACTGTGAGGCTCCGGTTAAAGCAGACAATATTGTGCTAGTGGGGGTGAGTTGACAACTTCATTTGGCACCGTCTGTGGGAACTACCTCTGATGTGAGTCCCTTGGCGTTCGAAGCTAGTCAACTAAGGACTTGTGTGGAGCCCGAAATGGGTTTGTCCCACATTGACCTGAGAGGCATCCACAAACCACTTAATAAGTTGACTAATTTCTCCTAACTGGCATGAGGTATTTTTTAAAGAAGAACAAAACCGTGAGACTCCGGCCAAAACAAGCAATACTGTACTAGTAGGGTTGGGTTGGCAGCGTCATTATTATTAAATTTGAAAATTTATTTAATTGTATGTTTTGAGAATAGTTTTGAAATTTTAAAATTTTGAATGAGTTAATTATTTTTATTTTATTTTATTTTTTTGTAGTTAAATAGATAGGTGTGAAAAAAAAGAGAGTAATTGATTGATGTATAGAATGTGAGAGAAAAGAGAAAAAATGATTGATTGATATGTAATAAAGAAAAAAATAATTTAATTTTTTTTTAAAACAAATTTTTAATCAAATAAATTTTTAAAATTTTTTGTCAACAATTATATAGATTCAAACTAAGGCCAAGTTTGGGAAGTTGCCAAAAAGTCAAAAAGTTACTCAAAAAGTTAAAAAGTTATCACTATTTACCAAAAGTTAAAAATTATGACTGCACAACTCTCAATCCTAATTTTTCCCTATACACTAATTTATATAATTTTTTAATACACATTTTTTCATAAAAAGTCAAAAACTTAACCCAAACAACCATATTTTTTTCCTCAACTTTTTAGTTCAAAAAGACAAAAAATACACTTATTTAAGACACCCCAAACAACCATTCTTGTGTTGATTTAAGTGGTGTTTGGGAAGCCAAACTTGGGCTAAAATAGCCATGTCACGACAAAGGTGGCTTTTTTAGCCACATGGGGACAAAACCTTCACAGGTGCAGCCCAACAGCCAATGCCAAGGTCAATTTACGAAATTACCTCCACATGTTAATTTTGGATATCACCATCAACTGCAGCACACAAAAATTAATAATAAAAAAAAACTTTTTCCCAAAACACACCTTTTCGTAAATTTAACAAAGAAAGTTGAAAAAAAAAATTGTAAAACAGTTTTTGGTTTTTTGTTAAAATATTTTATAAAAATAAATTCAAACTCTATTTATAAAAATATTTTTAAATATTTTAATTTTTTTGTTATTTATTTGGTTATTTTTTGAGTGTAGAATTGTGAAAGTAGTTTGGAGTTTCGAGTTATGTGTTTGGTTATGATTTTTAAAAATAATTTATTAATTGAGTTTTGTTTTATATGTTTGGTTACGATTTGAGTGTAGAGTTGTTTTTAAATTTAAAATATTAACATTTTAAATTTTTTTGTTAAAATAATTTTTTGAATACTTAAATTATTTAAATTTTTACGATTTAAATTTTTTGAATATTTATTTTAATTTTTTGCTCATTAAATTTTTTAGATTAGTTACATTATTTAAATAATTTAAAATAAAATTAAAATTAAAATTAAATTAAAATTAAATTATTTAAAATACACAGGACAATAAAATAAAACCTCACTTTTTATCATTTCACAGAAAATGAAATAAAAATTAAAATAAAAAACACATGAAAAAACCATTTGCAAAAAAAAAAAAAAAAATCTTAAAATGAAAAAAACATAAATTAAAAAAAAATAACGAGAAAAAACTTAAAAAATTAAAAAAACGTAAATTAAAAAAAGCGACGAGAAAAATACGTCTCATTCAAAAATATTTAAAAAAAAACATAAAAACATAAATTACCATTCGCGACATAATTTAGAAATAAATAAAACACATGAAAACTCATTTTTGAAAAATAAAAAAAAGTTATTGTATACCAATACAAATAAAAAAGAAAAAAAATATATAAATTAATGTGAGTGAATAAAAAAATGACAAAATCATAAATTTAAAAAAAATAACGATAAAAATACGCCTCATTCAAGAACATTTAAAAAAAAACATGAAAACATAAATTACCATTCGCCACGTAATTTACAAATAAATAAATAAATAAGTTATTGTATACCAATAAAAATAAAGAAGACAAAAAACGTAAATTAAAGAACAAGAACTAATTAATGTATAAAAAAAAAAAGACAAAAACATAAATTTAAAAAAAAAAATTTAAGCAAAATATGCCAAATCCAAACCCAAAATAAAATAAAAAAAAACAAAAAAAAAATGTACGCAAAATACGCCAAATCCAAACCCAAAATAAATAAAAAAAACAAAAAAAAATTAAGCAAAATACGCCAAATCCAAACCCAAAATAAAAAAATAAAAAAAAATTTTAAAGCAAAATACGCCAAATCCAAATCCAAAATAAAAAAATTAAAAAAAATGTAAGCAAAATATGCCAAATCCAAACCTAAAATAAAAAAATAAAAAAAATTTAAGCAAAATATGCCAAATCCAAACCGAAAATAAAAATAAATAAATAAATAAATAACATTTAAGCAAAAATTGCCAAATCCAAATCCAAAATAAAAAAAATAAAAAAAGCCAAAAAAGGCATATTGGTAATTTAACACCTTACCAAAAAGTCAAAAAGTCCTTCCCAAATCAAATTTTTTAGTCCCAAATTAAAATAACTAAAAAAATCAAAAAATCGAAAAGATAATCCGCGGAGGCTTAGTGACGTCAACAAAATAAAGCTACGACGAAGACGAAGTTAAAGCAACTTCGTATATGGCTTCGATGAATTTTGGATTTTTTTGACTCCCCTAACCCAACAAGTTAATCTTCAAAATGGCACGTTTTGTAATGGAGGGTTGCGATCACGTGATGTGTTGTGGGGACCACTCACATAGACTATGAAATTTTAAAATCTAGGAAAAATTAAAAAAATTAAAATTAAAATTTGACTCTTAAAATAAATTAAACTCTGAATTTTTAATTTTTTAAAATTAAATCTTAGATTTTTAATTTATTTTTAATTAAAATCATTTGTTTTTTTCTATTAAATAAAATCAACGAAAAAAATGATAATTTAGTCATTGAATTCATATATATATATATGTATATATATATATTTTCGACATTTTATATATACGTGCATTGAGTTTTAAGGTTAAAATATTATTTTTCTATCTGTTATGATTTAAATTGAAAATAAATCAAAAAATTTATATTTAAATTGTCAAAATTAAAAATTCGTAACTTATTTTATTATAACTTATAAGACACAAACCCTAATTTTTTTTCTTCTCAATTTTTATAATTGTCCCTAAAATCTATTAATGGAAGCAATGCAAGTAGTCGTGCCTAGTTCATGCACACAATCATTGGGTGGGTGGGGCGCTGTTAAAAAGTATTTAATTTTAAATTTATAAAAAAATTAAATTGAATGTGTTTGGTAAATTCTACTAAATTAAATCCTTTTAAATAAATACCACCACACCACCATTGTTATCCTGTATAACCATGAATGTTACCTCAAAATTGTAAAAACTATTTATATTATACTAGTAATAGTAAGATAATTTAAAAAAATAAAAAATCACTTGTGTATTTGCCGACGAAAATTCGAATCCTAGATCTGTCATTATGTATAACAATTCAATATAAATATGTATTTAGTTCATGAGCAATTTGCTAGTTCACGTTCATAAATTTATTTAAAAAAATTAATGTGATTGAAATTTCTTTTAATTTAGATTCCACTATACAATAATGAATTTGAAACGTATAATAATTTTTTAGATAAATAAATTTTAAATACAAATTCTAAGTTTCCATCATTATACTCAATTGATACGTATACATAAAATCGGACTCATCATTAATAACGTAACTAGTCATATCTATTTTAAGTAACTACAAGCACATTTTTAAATGATTAATTGATATCATTGTATTCAAAACAAAATCGAATAGCTAGTCATATCTATTTAAGTAACCAGGCTCACATTTTAAATGATTAATAACATGGATCGTTTAATTAATTTTATTAGTTGATTATTTTATAGCCTCCAAAATGGATTTTTTTGGCGCGGGTCTTATGCCATCATGGAACTAAGATACCAGTCTACAATAGTAGACTATTTAGCCCAATTTTTTTATTTGGTAAACTTTGACTGCTATATGTATATATATTGGGTAATGTTAGGGACACTAAATTTTCTACCAAATAAATAATCAAATGTCTCACATGGGTGTGGGGTCCGCAATTTTGTGGACCCCACACCCATGTGAGACATTTAGTCATTTATTTGGTAGAAAATTTAGAACCTCTAGCATTTTCCATATATATTTGTTTGATAGTGTTGGACTATGAGTCTACATATAAATAGTTCTGCCAACTCTCTACTAAAACACATCAAAACCATTTGAGAGTTCGTCAGGCTTTTCCACCACCTTTGATATTCTGTGGCATTCTTACATCTCCTCAATAAGGTCTCTCTCTCTCCCTCTCTCTCTCTCTCTCTCTCTATATATATATATATATATATTTACACATATAGCAGTGTTTGCATGAATATCCAAGTGTGTATTTATGAACTTAGATACATTACTCTCTCTCTCTCTGCTGTTACTATATTTTCCATTACATGCGTAGTTCTTCTAATATTATGCTTTAAAAAAGTATGTAAAATCAAATTTTACTAGTACCTTCTAATATGTGTCATGTAAATGCAGAGGCCTAAAATAAGGAGTTGAATTGTTGAGGAAAGAAAAAAAAAAAATGTGGAAGCTCAAGATTGCAGAAGGTCAAGGACCTTACTTGTTTAGCACCAACAATTACGTTGGTAGACAAATTTGGGAGTTTGACCAGGATGCTGGGACACCAGAAGAAAGAGCAGCGGTTGAAGAAGCACGAGAAGAATACAAAAAGACTATCAAAAAGGATCGATCTCGGGCGCTACCTTGTGCTGATCTTCTTATGCGAATGCAGGTGAATATAAACAAGTGCAAAACCAAACGTAATAATGTGTATATACAATTAGCATGAGCACTTTTCATCAAGTTCAAAAGAACCAAGATCTAAAATTTTCAACTACTTTTGTTAATATATTTGCTTGTTAATTTAAAATACTAATCTCCCAAGTAATTAACAATCACTCAACACCATACCTAAAATCTTTTCATTTTCAATAATTCTCTGGACTCATAAAAAGTATTCGGAAAAGGGATCAATCTCTCTCCAGTGCATTGGAATGTGACAAAGTCTTGGAATTGTTTATTGATTTTACATACATTTTGATCTTCAATCCACAGTTTAAAAGGGAGAACAATAATATCGATCTAAGCATACCACCAGTGAGACTAGCGGAGAAAGAAGAAGTGACCTACGAAGTGGCAACAACTGCCTTGAGGAAAGCAGTTCGGTTAAATCGCGCCATCCAAGCAAGAGATGGCCATTGGGCAGCTGAAAATGCAGGCCCGATGTTTTTTACACCACCCCTAGTAAGTGTTCTCTCTTGTTCTGTTCTGTTTTGTTTTCATTTTCTATTCTCTTTTTATTTTTTTGAAAAAGTCTATTTTCATTTACTTTCAAGAATGACAAACAAAAATAAAACAATATGAACATGCAATGTTTCACAAATACATATAAAATAACTAACCAAAATTTCACCTAATTGATGGAAATACAATATGACTAATACAGATCATTGTCCTACACATAAGTGGCGCAATTAACACTATCCTAACACGGGAACACAAAAAGGAGTTGGTTCGCTATATCTATCTTCATCAGGTATGTATTACTCAAAATCCAAACACTTAGTATTCAGTATCAAAATTATTAATGAAGTATATATCTAAACTGTGGCAAATATTTGTATTACGCAGAACGATGATGGTGGATGGGGATTTTACATAGAGGGCCATAGCACCATGATTGGTTCGGCACTTAGCTACGTTGCTCTACGTTTGCTTGGAGAAGGGCCTGATGACGGAGAAGATGGGGCAATGACAAAAGCCCGGAAATGGATACTTGATAATGGTGGTGCAACTGGGATACCCTCTTGGGGAAAGACCTATCTCTCGGTAAAATTCACAATAAAATTCAAAATCTATGGCAAATTTTAATTTGCACATGGTAAAAGTTGATTTTTTTTCTTTTTTCCCGGCAGGTGTTGGGAGTGTATGAATGGGCAGGCTGCAACCCATTGCCCCCAGAATTTTGGCTCTTCCCTTCATTTTTGCCTTATCATCCAGGTGATTGAAGAGCAATTTACAACTATGTTTTTCTTTTTGTATTGGTTGTTTTTAACAAAAAAATAAAAATAAAAATTATAGGATTTTATCCTTTACCCTAAAGAAATATGTTAAAAATTCTAAATTCTTCTACTTCAAACTCTCATTTTAATAAACCTAATAAAAGGATCAAGCCTAAAATTTATGCACAATCAGATAGTTTGTTTGAGTCCATCTCGCTTTAATGGTAGTCTTGCACACTGGGTTCTCCCTCCCTCCCCCCCCCCCTCCCCCCCCCCCCCCTCCCTCTTATATAGTTAACTGAGTGAATTTCCAATTATGCATCCAATGAATAAAGTGTTATCTTCTTGATTGTTCTAAAGTCTATATTTTATCCTTATCTAAAATACAGCAAAAATGTGGTGCTATTGTCGCACGACTTACATGCCTATGTCATACTTGTATGGGAGGAAATATCATGGGCCAATCACCGATCTTGTCAAATCATTGAGACAAGAAATTCACTCTAAGCCATATGAGGAGATAGATTGGAATAAAGCACGCCATGATTGTTGCAAGGTTAGTGAAATCTATTATTATCACAATTCTAATATGAAACTGAATTGTTGAACAAGTTCAATCTTAACAAACTATATATATGCTAAATTGTAATGCAGGAGGATATGTATTATGAGCATACCTTCATACAAGATCTTCTTTGGGATAGTCTTCATTATCTGAGTGAGCCGATCATGAACTGTTGGCCCTTCAACAAGATAAGAGAGAGAGCCCTCAGAAAAACAGTCAAGTACTTGCGTTATGGAGCAGAGAATAGTAGATACATTACCATTGGATGTGTCGAAAAGGTGCGTAGCATAAACAAAATCAAATGGATTTACGGGTTTAAGTTGCCCAAACTCTTCAAATTGGTAGCGTGAACTGAGTCTAATATTGTTCTTATTGCAGAGTTTGCAAATGATGTGTTGGTGGGCAGAGAACCCAAATGGTGATGAGTTCAAGCATCATCTTGCACGAGTTCCTGATTACTTGTGGCTTGCTGAAGATGGAATGAAAATGCAGGTTAGTGTCATAAAAATCTACAAGTTTGGTTATAGTAAATAGTTCCCTTCTAAACTGGGTTCTAGAAAGGATATGCTATACGCAGCCTTACCCTCGTTTTTTGAGAGGCTGTTTCTACAACTCGAGCATGCCCTACTAGAAATGCTAATGACCAGCCTTACAGTTGGGTTAAGCCGCCCTTTTTATAATTTTATAACAAGATATTTTTGCTAACTAATTTGTTAAATTGCAGAGTTTTGGCAGCCAGATATGGGACACTGCTCTTGCCACTCAGGCAATTCTAGCAAGCAATATGCCTGATGAATATGGGGATTCCCTCAAAAAAGCACACTTCTACATAAAAGAATCACAGGTTGCTTCCTATCCATGTACACACGATTATTTATTTGTTTTCTTTTATTTTTTTGTGTGTACAAAATGTATGAAACGACTTCATTTCACTAACTGACATTGTATCTTCAATTTTGAAGATCAAAGAAAATCCAGCTGGGGATTTCGAGAGCATGTATCGGTATTTTACTAAAGGGGCATGGACTTTCTCTGATCAAGATCAAGGATGGGTGGTCTCAGATTGCACAGCTGAGTCACTGAAGGTAATCTAGCTTTTCATTGCAATATAACAATTGAATTATTGTAAATAACAATTCAATTGTAAATAGCAATTTGGTTTGAGGTTGTCAAATCCCACTTTAGCAGAAGTCTTATGCACTAGTTCATCCTTTTTGAAATTGTCATAACCCAATTTCTTCTTTTCTATACAGTGTCTACTAATGCTTTCGCAAATGCATCCCGAACTTGCTGGGCAAAAGGCTGACACTGAGAGGTTATATGATGCAGTGAATGTACTTCTATACTTACAGGTACAACACACATTATGTTTGGTTTTTGACAATGAAGATGATTTGGTGGACTTACAAAGTCTCAAGCAGAGTGACTCCTAACAACTATATTTTTTTACACCTTTTTTCTTCATGTAGAGTCCTGAAAGTGGTGGTTTTGCTATTTGGGAGCCACCAGTTCCACTACCAGCTTTACAGGTAAACACTCATCATAGATTGTAATAGCTTATATCATTTTTTGCTTGGTAAAAAGGGGGCTACTAGCATGTAGCAATAGTCTCAAACATGACCATATGAGCCCCTATCTACCACCCTTCGGTGGTTTGTATCATTTTACACTCACACATAACCACGCACAAAGTATACGAAACAAGTCCTCTTGGTAGTTTACAGGGAATCCTACTAGTTAACATTATGAAACATTGTCACGATTATCAATTTTTTTTTTCTATCTCTTTATTCAGATGTTGAATCCTTCAGAACTTTTTGCTGACATTGTGGTCGAGACAGAGTAAGAACTTGTCCTTTTTATTTTATTTCATTATCATTTGAAAGATTTATCACATCATGGATAGATAATATTAACCTTGGTCAATTGGTTATCTAGGCATGTTGAATGTACTGCATCCATAATCCAAGCTCTACTGTTATTCAAACGTTTACATCCGGGGCATCGGGCGAAAGAGATCGAAATTTCGGTGGCGAAAGCAATAGGTTTCCTTGAGGGGAGACAATGGCCTGATGGTTCTTGGTGAGTTCATTTCACTTCTAAATTCATTTACCAAGAATTTCATTCTCCGGTTACCGGGGGGGGAAGAAAACTAAATGAAGAGCTATGACAATCAGAGTTGACGTGCATGATGACATTGGCAGGTATGGCTATTGGGGAATTTGCTTCATCTATGGCACATTTTTTGTGCTAGGAGGGTTAATTTCAGCCGGAAAGACTTATAACAACAGCCAAGCAATTCGCAGAGGTGTTGAATTTTTGCTTTCAGTACAAAATGAAGAGGGAGGTTGGGGAGAGAGCCTTGAATCATGCCCTTCAATGGTAACTTCCATAACTAATAAGTTTTTGTGTTCAATTATATTCTTGGCTCTAACGCTTAATTAAACTGGTGTTGACAAGTTCCAAATTCCAAACTGGGCACATAGAATTCCTTTTTTAACTCAAAAAAAATATACATATAAGAAATAATAAAACTATTCAAAATTTTCCGTTGTTTTCAACTTTTTAAATTTTACTCATTGTGATAATCTTATGCATGAAACAGAAATACCAACCACTTGAAGGAAACAGAACAAATATAGTACAAACATCATGGGCAATGCTGGGTCTTATTTATGGTGGACAGGTTAGTATCAATTTCAAGCGTTAAATTATGAATCATATAACTAAAGTTAATAGAGCTATATATAGTTGTCCTATATTAATGGATTTTTTTTTTCTTATTAACTAGGCTGAGAGAGATCCAACGCCTTTACATAGAGCAGCAAAGCTATTGATCAATGCACAGATGGATGATGGTGATTTTCCACAACAGGTAATTTACAACTTAGAATTACTTCAATTGAGTTTACAAAGTTGTTAGTTCTTCTAGATTTGATGGTGTTACTTCTTCAGAAAGTTATGTTCTTCAAAGATTACAACTTCCTAACCATGAAAATTACCCTCACAGGAAATTACTGGTGTCTACATGAAGAATTGTATGCTACACTATGCACAATACAGGAACATTTTCCCAATGTGGGCGCTAGGAGAATACCGCAAGCGTGTTTGGCCATCTTCCTAGAAAGTAGAAACTCAAGTTTCAATTAAAACATATACGTCACTATGCCAGTTAAACAGTCTAACGAAATGAGGCCGTTGCCTCCAAAAAAATCATTCTTATTCAAATCCCAATTTCCAAAGTCCTAACAAGGTGAGCTTCATTTTGGTGTTCAGCTAAGGACTCAGAAGACTTTGAAACCCCACCAATCTTTGTGGCTACAGTTGAAAATTGTATGTCAATAACAATTCCAAAGATCATTACAGTGACAGAAAATCCCATGTATTTTTTATTAAATTTTTGTAGCGAAATCTCTTGTACCAAGTCTTTTGAAAATATTAGTTCTTTTTCTAATGAAAGGAAGATCTGCTTCATATGATTGTTACTTGAAAATGCAACATTACTCAATACTAACAATGTAACCAACAGTCTCTCTCTCTCTCTCTCTCTCTCTCTCTCTACCCGAAAACAAAGTTCACCCTCTTGGCCAGCCAATTCGCACAGTTGCTTTTGTGCAAGTATCGGCTTCTAAAGCTCCATCCTGGAGCTGAAATTTACAGATGTGAAAAATAAAATAAAATAAAATAGTAATCCAAATCAATAGCTCTGCTCTCCATGAGATGAATAAGAGTGCTCGACTCAAAAGTTGTGTAGATAAGATTCAGAATGACACTATATAACAGAACAACTCTGTTAGCCAATGCCGCAGGGCTAAGGAGGAACTTAATACCAACTGGCTTAATAACATGCTTCCAGTTCACTATCAACATTAACAATAGAAACCATATAACAGTTGAATGACCAACATTTTGTGAAGTGAACAATTTGATAACAACATTTAGTCTCTATGCAATCATTTGTTGCCCCAGCTTCTACTGTGATTCGAAGTTTGGTAACTGGCATAGCTTCCCTATTTCTTTGTTTTGTCCAATAATATACAGTGAAGCTGCTTTTGTAACTGGGCATTAATTTGGTAATTTGAAGATAAGCTTCTATCCAAATTCTCTTTCACAGCTAAAAGTTCAGATTTTCTCATCTCTTCTGCTGCTATCTCAGAACTATTCAAATATCCATTGTTCCATTGAAGTTCAGCAAAGCTCGATTTGAGCTGAAAGAACAATCAAACTAATATTGAGTTTGTGATACAAAAGACATTTAAGTGACAACGAAGCTGTGGTTCTTATTAGCTAACCCAATTTCAACCCGTGATCTTAAAAGCTTATGCAAAATCAATTCTCAGTGTCATGACTAGCTACAAGACTACAACTGACTCAAAAATTGTAGGTTCTCACTTAAACCTAGATACACATAAATAGAAGTACCGAGTAAAACCCACAACTGTATAGTTGTGCATTTAAATAACAGGTCAGTTCAAGTTTGCAAGTATATATATAACCATACAGAATGGATATTGCAATTTTGACTCATAATTTACTTACAGAGAGAAACACACTTAACTCTGTTTTTCAGTTTTTAATTCATATTTTTTATTTTTAGGGATTTTTTTTATAAATTTTTTAGATGCATCTAATTTATAGATGTACTTAAAATTTAAAAAGTAAAATATTCGTAAAGAAATTTTTTAAAAATTCAATAAATGCAAAAAAATATATATATATATATATATATATGAAAATTTACTGAATTTTCATTTTTATTTTTTATTTTTTAGTATTTAGTGAATTTTTAAAATATTTTTTCATAAATTTCATACTTTTAATTGTATTTAAATTTAGTGGATCTAAAAAGTAAAACAATATACGTTAAAATATTTAAAAAGTTCACTAAAAAAATACAAATTCAAAATTCAAAACTATTTTTGAAAAGTCCAAAACCAAGCAGAATGACTAAAGTTAATAACATAGAATTAAAATATGAATCACAAACAAATATAAAATCATTTTACAATATACATCCCGTTTCTTGTTTAGGTACAGTCATGATATATGCCATCATGTGGGGAAATCATTTTTTAGTAATCCAATCTATTCTTTGGTTTAATTTTTGAATTTTTTTCTTTAATATTTTTTTTATTTATATTTACGTCTATTTTTTTTTTTTTAAACTTTTTAAATGCACCTAGCACTTAAAATAAAATATTCATTAAAAAATTGAAAAAAATTTAATAAAGACAAAAAAAGTTAATTATGTTAATGTGTTTTTATTTTTGTCTTTAATGTACTTTTTTAATTTTTTTTTTTTATAAATATTTTACCTTTTAAGTACATGTGCATCTAAAATGTAAAAAATAGAAGAAAAAAAATATATAAAAAAATGCTAAATAATAAAAATCAAATAATTTTCAAAGATTAAACTAAACATTTTTGCAACTAAATGTGAAACTACAGGGGGAAATAACAAATTAGTTGAACGTTGAAAAAAAAAAAAATTAGATTGATGGTGAAGTTTATAAACTTTAATTATTAAAGTCATAAACTTTTCCATGTGTAATTATTTTTGAAAAGTTAACCTCATTTGTAATTTCCCAAACTACTATTTGGTAAAAGTCATTGTAGAGATCATACATGCAGGAACAAAATATTATTTGATAATTTTAACCATTTTTATGCAAAAACATTTGGCCGTGGAAAGACATTTTGAAATATTCTTAAAATATAACTAAAGCAAGAGTTTTATCACTTGCTTTACAACCTACACCAAGTCGTGCTCGGATTTGTTTAAGAATTGAATATTTTAATAATGTTTTTAATTATTTTTTGTAAAAAATACGTATAAAAAAAATAAAAGATTAATTTAATAATTTATAGTAATTTTTTGTCAAAAATATTTAATCAAATATAGCCTTAGTCATTGACTACAACCACAAAATTTTATAAAACTTATGCTCTAAACATTGACTGAATTATATAAGTCATAATTGCCAAGAAACGCTTACCTAAACTTCCATCTTTGAAATATGTACCCAAGGTATGAGTTGAGACATATGTTATATTTACAAAGCATGAAAATAGTTTTTTTTTTTTTTTAACCTTCTCTGAATATGATAAAATTTGAGAGGCCGTAGGATTAGGGTCGGCCTTAAGGCAAGGCAGGCAAGGCCGTAGCCTTGAGCTCTCGAATTTTGTCTAAAAATATAAGGTCTTGAAATAGTCTTAAGTTATAGTGGTTAATTATTTCAGTCTTAAGTTATGTTTAATTTATTGAAATGAAATAATCATTTTATCATAATGTCCATCCTCATCTTTGATTTACTAAAAAATATTATAAACAAAATCACCATTGTGAAAGAATAGTTATTCTATAAAGAAATTAAGAAACTATAATTCTATTCTATTCCATTCATTAGTAAACCAAATACTACATTATAATATTTGTAATATAAAAACAAAGTTTTACACATAAAAAATAATAATCTTGAATTGGTGAATTATTTAAAAGTAATTGATGGTTGTTTGCCAAATATATGAATTATTTACAGAATATTATTTGACTATACCAATTACGATTGTTTTTGGAGAAATAATTTTTTTTGAAAGTTAAAGTAGATTAAAATTTACAATTCAATCTATTACGTCAGGAAAAAGTGTAAATAAATTAATAATGTTGGCAATAAAAAATGTTCAAAATTTATCTCAAAAATTATGTTTTGCATCAATTTTAATGATTATGGTTTATAAATTTATGTCAACTATAAAAATCATATGAAATTGCTCAAGAAATATAATATTATAACTATTATCAAAAATAAATTATAATTGATTCCCATAGGTAAAAAATACAATAATTTAAAATTGGATTTTTTACTTGATATTCTAAGTGATTTTCATAGGTAAAAAAATAGTAATTTTAGTTTTATATATACAACAAATTTTGTGTAAGTACTAGCAAAAATAAAAATAAATTAAAGATTTTTACTATTTTACTATATATATAGAAAAGTCGAGCTTTATTTTTTGGGTTCACCTTGAGCCTTCAAAATGTGAGGGCCGGCCCGTGTAGGATCCGCTATCATTCTTGTTTCGATAATTCAAGTCGTTTTTTTTTGTAAAACCCTTTGTGTATATCATTTATAAAAAAAATTAAATCGATTCAATAATTGTACCATTTTTATCTTTTCGTGTTTGTCTCAAAAAATGGTCTATTTTGAAGAACATACTTATCGTTCATTTTTCTAGAAACAAACGCGATAAGAGGATAATGTTATAATTATCAAATTAATTTAATTTTTTTTTTATGAATGGTATATATTGAGAATGTTACAAAATGAACGGTTTATATCATCGAAACGGAACCATGATGCTTCCCACAAGTCCTTCAAATTTTCATATTTATATTTGAATTTGAAAGATATACAATCAAAAACTAAAGACTATTGAATAGATTACACGAGCTCATGACATATATCTTAGCATTAGGGGTGGTCACGGATCAGTTTTGAATGGTTCAGTTTGCGGTTTAGACCCGCCTGCATGTTTGTGGTTTGGGAAAAATTAAACACGCAACCGCCCGCAGTGTGGGTTGCGGTTTATGTGGATAGGATTTGCAGATATATAGGTGGTTGCGGGCAGTTGCGGGTGATTTGCAGATTGAAAACACATCACGCAATATTCATACAAACATGTAGAAAATTTTGAAAATTCTACACTTGTAAACAGTATAAAAAAAATGAAAAATTTAACATGCTTGAAGATTATCATGATGAAAAGCATAAATCAAGATTAATGTAGTTGACGATTACATGAAATGTGTGGGCTGTGACTGTCCAGGACCCACACACTAACTAGGGCCTTACTAACTGAAAGCACTGTATTGCTGGCAAATTTCCTAACTAGGTGGTTTCAAATTATTTTTATTTTAACATTACTAAGATGGAAAATAACACACACATATGCCACATGCAGATCAGAGCGACAGACTGCATTATAATCCAATAACTCAAGAAAATAAGCAAAAACAAACCTGTGATAATAAAGCAGCATGAAAATAGATTTCAAAAAGTTGTTAGTTCATATAGATTTCAGGGTGTTATTTTTTTCAAAAAGTTCTGTTCTTCAAAGATTACAACCTCCTAACCATGAAAATTACCCTCACAGGAAATCACTGGAGTCTATATGAAGAATTGCATGCTACATTATGCACAATATAGGAATATTTTTCCAATGTGGGCACTTGGGGAATACCGCAAGCGTGCTTGGCCGCCTTCATAGAAAGTATAAAGTCAAGTGTCAATTGAAATATCTACGTCACTATGCCGGTTGAACAGTCTAACGAAATGGGGCCATTGCCTCCAAAAAAATCATTCTTATTCAAATCCCAATTTCCAAAGTCCTAACAAGATGGGCCTCATTTTGGTATTCAGCTAAGGACTCAGAAGACCTTGAAACGCCACTGATCTCTGTGGCCACAGTTGAAAATTGTACGTCAATAACAATTCCAAAAATCATTAGTGATAGAAAATCCCCTGCATTTTTTATTAAATTTTGTAGCAAAATCTCTTGTATCAAATCTTTCGAAAATATGTTATAGTTCTGTTTCTAATGAAAGGAAGATCTCTGCTTCACATGATTGTTACTTGAAAATGCAACATTACTCTCTCTCTCCCTCTCACTAAATAGGAATTACCCAAAAACAAAGTGTACCCTCTTGGCCAGCCAATCTGCACATTTGTTTTCGTGTGGGTATCGGCTTCTAAAGCTCCATACCAGAGCTGAAGTTAAGTAACAGATGTGAAAAATAAAATAAAATTAAATAGTAATCCAAGGAGGATCAATAGTTCTGTTCTCCATGAGATGAATAAGAGTGCTTGACTCAAAAGTTGCTGTAGATAAGATTCAAAATGGCACTATATTACAGAACAACTCTGTCAGCCAATGCCTCAGGGATAAGAAGAACCCAATACCAACTGGATTAATAACATGCTTCCAGTTCACTATCAACAATATAAACCATAGAACGGTTGATACACCAAAATTTTATCAAGTGAACAATACAATAACAGCATTTAGTCTCTATGCATTCATTTGATGCCCATGCCTCCGCTTCTAATGTGATCCTAAGTTTGGTGTTCAAAGATATTTAACTGGCATAGCTTCCCTATTTCTTTGTTTTGTCCAATAGCATACAGTGAAGCTGCTTTTGTAACTGGGCTTTAATTTGGTAATTTGAAGCTAAGCTTCTATCTAAATTCTCTTTCGCAGCTAAAAGTTCAGATTTTCTCATCTCTGCTGCAGCTATCTCAGCACTACTCAAATACCCATTGCTCCCTTGAAGTTCCACAAAGCTCGATTTGAGCTGAAAGAAGAATCAAACTAATATTGAAGTTGTCACACAAAAGACATTTAAGTAACAAGGAAGCCGTGGTTCTTAATCCAATTTCAACCCGTGATCTTAAAAACTTGCGCAAATGCAATTTTTGGTGTCATGACTAGCTACAAGACTACAACTGACTCAAAAATTGTGGTTCTCACTTGAAGTAAAAACTACAATAATCACGTATCCAAGATGTTGCAATTTTATTTGTCCCCCATTCTTAATACCCAGAAGATAAAATTGGAATTCTACAAAACTCAACCGAGGTATTACTTGGTGAGGTAGGAGGATGGTAAACCAATAATGAATTGGGTTTTTTTTTTCTTTTTCTTTTTCTTTTAATTTACATTTTACTACAAGGCAATAATCACTAATCTCAATCTACATCTTCTTCTTCCTTTCCATTAATTTGTTGAACTCTCGCAGTAACCAAAGTAAATATTGTAAGTTTCCTCATCTGTATTGAATGTGCATGCAGGACAAAATAGACCCAGATATACATAAAGTACTGAGTAAAACCCAACACAACTGTAAAGCTGTGCATCTAAATGACAAGTCAGTTCAAGTTTGCAGGTATGTATTATACCTACCGAATAGATTTTGCAACTTTGACTCATCAAGGCAAAACACAGCCATAATGCAAAGCAACATGGCATTCTACAGCTCTGGCACCAATTAAAATATTATTTGCACTATTCCTTATCGACATTCAAGAAATTAAAATAAGATAACTATTCTGTTGTTGAAGTGTTCAATTACCGCATAAAATTGTTCGCAATTACTTAGGTCTAAGACTGTTCAGATCCAAGACTTGATTTTGGTATTGTATTAAGTGATGATACACATGCAGATACAGGCACAAGAGGATATATGCACACCCAGCCATAGACACATAAATTGATTGATATCATCAGCATATGACTTGTTTGACTATGAACAATAGCAAGCGCATAAAAATCCAAAAAATAATAAATCCAAAAAATAATTCATCCAAAAAACTTTCAGAACAAGAAGATAGTGAAGAAGATACTGAACGATTCTTACCTCATTGACCCTGTTTCTCAACTCCTGCACTTCCATTCGACAGTCAACAGCAAAGTTCTCCACATGAGCCCAAAACTCCTCCATTTCACACCTTTTCAAACCATAAAACCTCTCCTTCTCCTTCTCCAATTCCAGCAACTCCTCCACCTCACATTTCAGCACCCTAATTACCAACCAAACCATCCAAAATGAAGTCAAAGGCATACATATACACATGTATAATGCATTTCTTCAATTGCTTCACTTTTACTTTGCTTGTGCATGAAAATCAACAGCAGAGAGTACCATTGGCAGGTCTATTTCAGTCTACAATGTATTATACATTACATACATTATGCATGTTGAGGACATACATAATAAAGTTACTCCTCTCTCTAACACCTTAAGCCTAGTTTGGTGTTAGCAAATCAACATTGTATCAGAGGAGGCTAAAAAATCTTGTGCTCGAACCTCTCCGCCAATTAAAAGATGACAATGACGAAATGTATTCATTTGTTGCAGATTTTCATTGTAATTAAGAATCGAGTACATCAAATTTGGATTTGAGAGATGAGATCGTAAATTGTTGAGTAATAAAATAACAATTAATGTTTATATATATGAAATGTACCTAATATGTTGAAGAATGTGATCGTGCTTGGAATCGAGTGTGTCAATTTCGGACTTGAGAGACAAGATCGTAAATCGCTGAGACGCAATCTTCTGATCGAGTTTCAAGCACCTTTGCTCCATGAATCTGATATTGGAGAGCTTCGCGGTTAAGAGTTGAGACTTGGTGATTTGCACTTCTCTCTCGGCCTGTGAGCAATAATAATCGCATCGAATTAGGGCTTTTTAGACAGGAGAGAGAGAGATAGAGAGGATTTTCTGAGAGAGAGAGAGAGAGAGAGGAAACCTGGAGGAGAGAGAGTTGTTGGTTTCTGGTCTGCTCCATCTGTTCAAGCCTCTCACGAAATCCAGATGGAAGCGCCATTGTTGATGCAGAGAGAGTGGGAAGATTTGAAATTTCGAGGGAGTTCATGTATTTATATACGTGGTCGATGTGAGAGGATATTTATGAGCCCACGAATTCATTTGGGCCGGGCTGAAATTAGATCCAGTTTACGCAGTTGGCATGCTGGACCAAGCCCAATTTTACCACCTCTCTTTTCTTTTTTTTTTCTTTTTTTTAACTTGGGAGTTAAATTACACTCAAGACCCTTCAAGTTTAGAAAAAATACAATAAATTCTACAATTTTGACATAATACCAGTATACTATACTAATATATGGGTCTGGTAATTCAAGTGAGATTGTCATGGCACAAAACCAAATATGGTCCAATATTCTCTTGTTCCCTTGAGATTTTAATTCATACACATTTAGCCTTATTTATCAATAATTTATTAGTTATATATATCACATGAGTCTCACACCCATGTAAGACATTTAGTAAAAATTTTAATAAATTTTTTGAAATATCTAGCATTACTCCTACTTTAATGTAGCTAACAAGGCATTTGTCAGATTAAAACATTTCAAATAAGCTTTGATTAAATACTAGTTGGGACAAGAAACCTCTCAAATGAGAAAACAAAAAACAAAAAAAAAAATTATATTTGTTTACTATCATTTTTTATTGGATTTTACTAACATATTTGAGTGAGTAAAAAATCAAACTATTTAATATGAAGATATGGTTCTATTTTATATTTTAATGGACAATCTAAATATTATGAAAAGTATACAACTTGAATGATTCAAGTAGGCGATGTTGTCGGGTCATCGTAGACTTACCACAAGATCAATCATGATGATTTTTAAATTGTTCATTTTGTAGAATTATTCGAGAAAATTATCTTTATATAAAATTGAGTTGACCTGATAATTATAGTCATACGATCAAATTGCATTTATTTTAAAAAGAAACGGCAACAAATATGATGGTTATTCAATAAATATGATTTTGTCTAAATAATTTTTTACAAAAATTATACAAAATAAAATATCCAAATTATCAAAGGAAGCAGCTTGTCTCCGATCCAAGATCGGAGTAGACAGTGTTGTTCGGCCCATGGCGGCCCACTATGGGTCCCGTTTTGATAATCTGAATTGTTTAATGTATAGAACTCATCGAGTACTATATATCTATAAAACATCACGTTGATCGGATATCAATAGTTATCTCATCGGATCAGTTTTTTGTCAACCGTTAATTTGTTCACCATTCATTTTTTTTTTTATACAAAACTGATTTGATCACATAATTATCGATATCCGATCAACGTGATTTTTTACAGACATATAGTATTTGACGAGTTCTATATATTCAACGGTTCAGATTATCAAAACGAGACCCGTGATAGGTCCCCACTGACCAAACAATACTGTCCAATCCGATTTCGGACATGAGGCAAGCTGCTCCCAATATGAAAGTAAGTTCCAGGTTTAACCCAACAACACCTTCTACTATTTGTGACAAAGAGAGTTGTAACTGAGACAACGGGGGTGTTTGGTAGGGCTTTTTTGAGCTAACTTATGACTTTTGACTTTTAAAAAGTTATTTCGGATTGTTTCGTTAAACTTATTTTAAACAAATTTTGATTCTAACAACTTATTTTAAGTCAAAAAACTTGATTCTGTGAAGCTGCTCACCCATTGCTTCTGATTATCAACTTCTACTGTGGACATGTTAATTCACGGTTATACTCTTAGATTTTTTTATTTTTTTAAAAATAGAAAAAGACACAAATGGATTATAAATTATTATTATTATTATTTATGAGAAATGTAGACAAATAGTGAATAATAAAAAATAAAAGTTAATTGAAAAAGGTACTTCACAGTTTATTTAACAAACACTACTCAGTAATTTAAATCTATAATCCAACAGTTATACCAAACAGAATAACAGCTTCTGATTAAAGTCATAATCTATAATCTGTTAAGATATAATCTATAATCTGTTTTAATAGTTATACCAAACAGGACCAACCTGTCTGTATTTGAGGATACACCAACCACGAGATGTGCTCATGTGCAACAGAAAAAGTCCATATAGTCGGTGCCATAATTGCGATTTGCAGATTTGAAAATCATAGGAGTGTTTTGAAAAGTTGGTAAAAAGTTAATTTTTTAGTTTTTTTTAGTCTATTTTATATTTTTGTGAGTAAAATATATGAAAGGTGATTTGACTCAAAATGGATAAAAAATTAAAAACTGACTTTTTACCTTCTTCTCAAAAAAACCCCATATTTAGTTACAGGAATGATTTATTTACATAAATTTTTTGTCAGAATTCTTTTTGGATGGATTGTTTACTGGGAAGAGTCTCGTTTCTTACCGGTAAAATCTTATTCGAAAGATTTAAAAAAATATATAATATTTTAATTTAAAAATTTTAAAAATATTATAAATTATTAAATTATTTTTTATTTTTTACACGTCTTTTATAAAATAAAATAAAAATACTAGAAAATTTAATTCCCAAACAAATTCTAAGAATTAGTTTGTAAAGTAACTTTTTTTTAATAATGTTTTAGTTCAAATTTGAGTTGAAAAAAATTAGAAAATAAATTTTTTAACTTTTCACATAAAAACTTATGAAATATTTTGATGATTCAAATCATTTGTGTTTTAAAATATATCGTATAAAATATACTTACAAAAAAAATTAAATTAATTAGACATCTATAACCTTTTTATGAAAATAAATTTTAATATTAAATATTATTTTAATTATAAAACTAAATATAAATATATTTTGATAAAAGATCTATTAATATTCGATCAATTTAATTTTTTATAAATAATTCTATATAATGTATTTAAAAAAATATATAATTTAAATTATCAAAATAAGATTCGAAATGAGCCTCAATGTGCGAACAACAATGCTTGTTGTGCGTCAAGGCACCCCGCTTTCCTACAAAATATAGCAAATCTCATAAATTTGTCAGTGATATGACATTTAAATTCTCATAAAGTTTTTACACGTGTCATGCCAGATAAAAAATGATAGTATCATTTCCATTTTTTTTGAGATTTTATTAGAAAATTTTATTTTAATTACGTATATTCTAATTAATTCATAAAATACTTTTAATAAATTTATTATTTTAAATATTTGATCCACTAAATCCTAATTCTAAATAACTCTAAATGCACCCCAATAGTTAGTTGAGCATTCTACTACTTTGGACACCCCATCTAAAAATATGATTTTTTTTTTTCTTTTTGTTGGACATCCCAAAAAATCCTAACTTTATCCCCTTATTCATCAACTATCGAGACAACTTCCACCACTGGAGCCATCATTGTTAGAGCCACTTTGCCGCCACTACTTTTTCCCGTTGCTCATCCTTGCCCTCTGCAACTTCACTATCCCTTTTTTCCCATTACTGCCCCGACTACAACTCCCTTGTCCCCTTCCCCTTCACTTATTCTTCTTCTCCAACAAACTTGCCCCACTGGCGACTTCGTCTTCTTCTGCTTCTCATATTTTCTTCTACTTCTCGTTCTGTTTTTTTTTCTTCTTCCTCTTCCTCCCAAACCCTAGAGATCTAGGGTTTGAGAAAAGAAAAAATGGCAGGGTTCGCAAGACGAGAGAGGGGCTAGCTTAGGGCATGGTTGGCAGGGAGATTCACAATAGAAAGCAACGATGAAGAAGGAAAAAGTTAGGCAAAGAAGGAAGATGTGGTGGCTTCGATAGTAGGAGGATGGGAGGCAACTGTAATAGTGGGAGGAGGATATGGCGATGGCAACGAGAGAAGGAGAATGTGATGGTGGCGATTGGGAAGGGTACCTGGAAGGGCTGGCTGAAGGTGGCGATGGTGACAACATGAGAGAGAGGCAACAATAGTGACTTAGCCTCCGTTTGGGAAGTGAGTTGGCTTTTTGATTTTTTTGCCTTTTTTAGCTTGGTGCTAAAAAGCCTGATTTGGGAAGAGCTTTTGATTTTTTTGGTTTTTTTTTGTGAGAGAAAGAATATAATGATTATGGGTTGGATGTGATGTTTTGTCTTATTGGGCTAAAATAGCCTATTTTATCTTATATGTCTATTTTAGCCCAAAATTTACTTCCCAAACGAAGGCTTCGTGCTTGGAAGGGTTACTCGGAGTTGGGATAATCTAGCCCAGAGATGAGTTTTGTTGGTTGGTAGGGTTTTTTTTTTTTTTTACTCTTTTGGTAATTTTGTCTAAGGGTTAAATGGTATTCAGCGTGTTTGGTTTAAGTTTTCTGGATTAAATTTTTTGAAATTGAAGCTCTGTTTGGTTATGTTCTGGAAATGTGATTCCAGGTGTGTTTTTTAGTTGCGTGTTTGTTTACGGTTTTTAAAAATCAATTCCACGCTTTGCGTTGAAAACTCTGTCACCCAGTTGACCCCTCGGATGTCCCACAGGACGTCCCCGCCAGTGAAATTTTTTTTTTATTTTTTTTATTTTGGAATTGACACATGTTATGTTTTATATATTAAATAAAAAATATTTTCCGAATTTTTAAAATTTTTTTATGAGTTTTGTGTAGAATTTTAAGTTGTATGTTTGGTTATGAATTATTAGTTTTTGTATCAAATATCATATGTCACATCAAAAATTCTCCACTCAATTTAAAATTCTTTTCAAAACTTGTAACCAAACAAATTTTCTACACTCAAATCATAATTCCAAAACTAACAAACTCAAAATACAACTCATATTCTCAAATCATATTTACAAAACTCTACCAAACGCAACCTGAGTTTTTTGTTTTTTGTGTTTTTTTGTTTTTAGTGAATATTTTTTAAATTTTAAGATTTTTTTTTAACTTTTTTAAATGCACCTTACTTAGATGTATTTAAAAAGTAAAAAATTTGTGAAAAAACATTTTAAAAAATTAAAAAATATATAAAATACGAAAAATATACTAAATTTTCATTTTTTTTTTGTATTTTTGATATTTATTGAATTTTTAAAAGATTTTTTCACAAAAATTATACTTTTTATGTGTATTTATATTAAGTGTGTTTAAAATTTTTTAAAAAAATGCTTAAAATATTAAAAAAAATTCAGTAAAAACAAAAAATTACGAAAAACAAGAAAATAGAGGTTTTTAGAAAAACGAAACTAAACAAGTTGATTAATTATTTTTTTTTTTGAAAAAAATGGGGTGCTCAACTTAATTTTTGGGATGCATTTAGAAGTTTTCCTTAATTATCATATTTAAGATATTCTATGGACAATTTTATTCTTGCAAATATTTTTTTAACCCTTAACAACTTAATTATGTGAACATTCACTTTAAATAAATTTGACAGTGTGAACACATTAACAGTATAAATGTTCACATCACGAAACATTTACAATGTCAATGTCAATATTAATGCATGTTTCACCCTATTATTATTAAAGGTATTTTCGTAATTATGTCATCATAAGATTTATTGAAATATAAGAAAATAATTTGCACTAAGTAAAACATAAGTGGATGAAAAAGAATTTATAAATAAATATCTATTTTTTTATATTAAAATATTTATTTTACCTTTAATTATACATGTGTCAATACATTAGTTATGTTTATTTTACACTTATTACAAAGGAGATCAATATATTTATCTTAAACTTGTGGTTTGGGATGAAATTTTTGGTGACTTTTTTATTAACATTTTTTTGTCTTTAGTAAAAGAAATTTAAAATTTGAAAATGTGTTTCACACTTTTAATTTACGACTAGATAGATAAAAAATAAAAATAAAAATAAAAATTATAAAAATCCCTCGAAGAAAATATAAATTAAAATTTAAAATGAAACGGACTGATTGTGACTTTTGCTAAACCTAATTGAAAGTTGAAATACAAGTCTAGTACTAGTCCTAGTTATGTAGGGTTATTGTAGAATTTCCCTTCTACGGTACATATCATACAAAATGTATGTATTAGACCTAATTCGATCAAACCGATTTAATTCGATTGATTTTGAATGGATGTATGTCTTTCAGTAGACGAATGCGGATGAAATATTTCAAAATTCATAGATACGGTTCGGATTGCGAATCAACCATCCTGCACCCACATGAACCCAATCTGCCCATAGGTGAGGTTCAAAAAAAAAAAAAAAAAATGCTAACAAGTAACAATATATAGTAGAAATAATAAAATATATATTTTTGTGAAAATAAAAACTAATACCGTAAAAATATGTATGCACGGTGCCATGGCTTATTATAGATAAATAATACATATTTTTTCAGAATACTAGTTATTGGAGCTGATAAAAGTTATGAATTATAATTTTAAAAAATGCATAAAATTTGTAAAGTCTAAACTACCAAACCGATCGCATCCATCCATCAATTTGCACGGCCCACACAATCTGCATCTGTCAAATCGGTGAACGAATATGGATTTATTTTTTTCAACCTGTCTAATTTTGAATGGATAGTGGATGGGATGTTACCCGACCCAACCTGATCCACGATCACCCCTAATATGTACCTACCACAATGTATAGTCAGAATTGCGTCACGTCATTACAATTATGAGCCACACCAGATATGTTTATAATTGAATTAGTTTGATCATAATTTAATTATAAGCCACCACCACTTGTTATCATAGCTTCATTATCATGCGACCTTTCTGCATAATTATCCTCACACATCTCATAACAAATACCATATATCTTATAACAATTTCTAGTTTTCTCATAATCATGGCCAATTGCCTCTTAAAACCACACAACATTAAGCATAACTACCACTACATATATCATAACTAAATCATATATTTCATAATCAACACCATAAACTCTCATAATTAAATGTACCGCAGCAAGACCCAGTAATTCAATTTCACTTTATTAATTTAGGATTTGCAGCTCAGTTATTATTCTAAGAATTTTGTTAATATATGTTCTTAGGGCAGATATTAAGGAATTTGAAAGTATAATACAATGTGCACCAAAGTAAGCATAATAAAAAATGTGTAACATTTTCAAAATTAAAGGCCCACATTAACAGAACTTTTATTACAACATTACTCAATTCATAAAATTTTAATTATATCCCAGTGTTTATGTCCTAAATCCTAACTCCAACCCTACTTCGAACCAAGCCACCACCACCAACTTCGATCACCCTCTCCTACCCATCCAAAGCTCTATTTACCACCCTCCAATCCGTTTTTGAAGTTTGGCTACCGTCCCCAACCTCCTACATCCTTGAAACCCCCCACAGTCCAACCACTACACTAAACCCCTTTCTAATATCCTCCAACCCCCTTAGCCCCCATCAACCTCCACCATCATGGCCTTCTATCTTCTCTCTCCTTTTTTTTTTTGTGATTTCTCGCTTTTTGTTGTCTTATTATTATTTCTATACTTGCTTTTCTCGACGTAAGAAAGAGTAGAGATGGTGCCAGAGGTTGGAAAGAGGTTGGGGATAGCATAATAGGGTGGAAAAAAGCTAAGAGTGGCTCAGAAGATGAAGAGGGGTTCACTACAGGAAATATGGGTTTAGGTGGCGTTTTTTAAAACGCCACTGTTTTTAATATTTAACGGCGTTTATAAATATCTTATTTTTCTTTAATTAAAACGGCGCCGTTTTATGAATAGGAGGCGTTTATAAACGTCTTCAAACGCGTGTTATCTCACGCGTGTCCTTTTTCAAATCTGAGAATCTCAACTCTCAAATTGAATCGATGCACTCGCAAATACTCTCTCTCTCTCTCTGTTGTCTAAACCCTAATTATCACAGAGATTCAGTTTCTTATCAATGGAATCCTCAGAAATTGAAGTTCTCTCTCGAAATCGAAGTGATTCATCAGAGCGATTTCGAAGTTCATCTCGCGATTAGATCAGTCTCAGCGATTCAGATCTCGAAATCGAAGTTCATATCTCGAAATTTTAAAATTCTGAGTTCATATCGCTTCACTTTCATATTGCGATTCAAATCTAAGTTCATATCACTTTGATTTTGATTTAGATCTGAGTTCATATCACTTCGGTTTCGATTCAGATCGTGATTCAGATCGGTCTCAGTGATTCATGTCTTAAAATCGAAATCGAAGGTCATCTCAGCGATTCAGATTGGTGAGCTCCATTCTCTCACTCTCTGTCTCCCTCTCTCTCTGTGCTCTCTCGCAAAGATTCCCTAATTATCGCAGAGATTCAACTTGTTGATTCAGAGGTGCAGATCGATCTCAGCGATTCAGATCGGTGATTCATCAGAGCGATTTCGAAGTTCTCTCTCGAAATCAAAATCGAAGTTCATCTCAACAATTCAGATCGGTGAGCTCCTCTCTCTCTCTCTCTCTCTCTCTCTCTCTCTCTCTCTTCTTAAGGTGAAATTGATCCTTTGATATTCTATGAATGGGTTTGATGTTTGATTTGAAATGATCCTGTCATATCCCTCATTTATCAACCTATATGTATTGACCCTTTCTCATCTATAAAAATTATACTAATGCCCATTCTAAAAATTATGGATAGGTAAAAAACCCCTGGTTCTGATTTCTATATTGAATGATTTGCAGGAAGAGATAGAGCTTGGACTTTCCAATGTAAGAGTTCAATCATTTCCTATATCATTCTCTTCTCCTTCAACTTTATTAGTGTTTCTAAAGATGCAAGCACAAGAACCTTATTCTTGTTTTGTTGATTTATTAAATATCATGTCATTGCAACTTTATTACTTTTGTTTTTGTAATACATCATTTTTCATTGTAGTAAAGTTATTATCAAGTATATCCATTCTTAATGTGCTGCTAGTTGTCTATATCTACTATATCTGTCTGCTGCCTAACATTTGGCCAAGATTATTTTCTAGACATAGGCTTGGTTATGTTGTGCTAAAATATGTTCTTTCGATTGGGAAGACTTCCTAATATTCTGGTATGAAAACTATGTGCAAAATGTAATGTCCTTCAATAGGAGGACGTAATGTCCTGTGGTGATGTTCTATGAGCTTATAGTTTTGAGGGTATATTTGTCGAAACAAATGGCAATTGATGCCATTCTTGACATTATAGAAAGATGGCTTCTTATCCTCTCATCAGTCGGTTCGAGCTCAAGATCGCCACCATGGGTATTTTTTTGGTGATTTTGATACGATTTCTTATTGGATTGTTCTGTTTGTGATTCCGTGTTCTGATGTGGTTTCTACTGATCTGGTTATTGAAAAAATGGAAATCAAATGCCATTATTTATTATTATTTTTTTAATGGGGATTCTAGAGCTTAGATGTTAGTTTTTGCGGGTGTTGCGATTGATGGAAAATATATGATTTATGGATTGATCTGATGCAGTAGACCCGGATGTTGATGGTCTCAGATGTTCAGGACATTATTAAAAGGCATCAATCACAGATCATCACCTCCTTGAAGGATCCAGATATTAGGTTAGTTTAAGTGCTTTGTAGTTTTAAGTTAGTGACAGAGCTAGGCTGAGAACTAGAAACATTCTCAACCAGCATATGTGGACCTATTTAAGTTAGTTCCTTGGTTTCCTCAGGTATAGCTGCACCAACTCCAGGATAGGCTCGAATTAAACTAGCATTTTTTACTTCTCTAATCGTCTGTAGTGTATCTCTCTTTTTCCAACTCATAATTGACTTCTCTAATCATTTCTACAGTTATAATATAGGGAGTGATATTTCTGAAATGGTGGCAAAAGGTTGTGCACAGAAATGATCAATATATAATTAGGAAGTAAATCCAATATTCATTTGTCCAAATATAATGTTTATGGTTATGTTTGTTTTGGTAGATTGGATTATTATATGAGATTTTTGCTTGAAATTAATAGTTATGAGATTATCAATATCCTAAAATTATATATTTTATTTCATGTTTGAAATGTCCTTGTATTAGGAGCAAGATTAGTAGAATTCAATCCTATCTCATGTTAAGTTAAAATTGCCAGACATGACCATGGTGTAGTTTTATTTTATTTCATTATATCCCATTTTTATTGAGGGTTAATGTGTGACATTAGGGATGAGGACATGTTTGGCATATTGAGGGTTAATGTGAATATTGGTGCAATAAGTTGGAGGGTTAATTGAGAATGTGGGTGTAATAAATTAGATTTTATTTTTATTTTTTTTATGTAAATAGAAGTTTTTTTTTCCTTTGATCTTTTACAGCTATTTGAATGGGAGTTATTAAGATATCCAAAATCCAAAAATCATGTTTTAACATTAACCACAAACTAACATATATCCAAAAATCATGCTTTAACATTAACCACAAACTAACATATATCCAAAAATCATGTTTTAACATTAACCACAAACTAACATATATCCAAAAATCATGCTTTAACATTAACCACAAACTAACATATATCCAAAAATCATGTCTTAACATATATCCAAAAATCGTTTGTGATTTTGTTTCTGTATTTTCTGTTTTTGCACCCATTGCAGTGTCAGACACACACAAGTCTACTGGAGAGTGAGTTTGTTTACTTTGCTAACTTCCCATCTTGCTTTACAGATGTTCAAAAGATCCATTTCAGAGACGGCATTAGAGCGAATGGCTGGTTTGTTTGGATCATTTTCAATTCTTCAACCAAAGGAGGGGAAAAAAAGGTATAATAGAATAATACTTGCCCTTATTTTTGGTGATGATGAGCATTTTGTAGCATGCGTCCCACATTCTAATGACCACTTTATACATGACAAGGATGTGAGCATGCAGTATTCATGTTCTTTCTATGCCATTTAGCAAAAAATGATCGGCATTTGTCGCAATTGAATAACACTATAAGCTCATTAAATTTATTCTTGGTACGTGGTATGCTTCGATACTATTTAGAATCGTTTTTTAATATGTTATTAAATTAAGATATTAGAGATGCTGTAATGTTTTCTTGTATTTTAAAGTAATTGATATTCCGAGTCTATGACTTTATTCAGAGTTGTTTGTATGTCTATTAGCAAACCACTTGACATAAATTTAGTAGTTTTTTTAAAAAGTTATTTGTGCTTTCTTCCTGCCTTACAAGGTATGTTCTGGTGACTTTAGATTCTAGGAGGGAGAAGTCTAGTTCTATCCAAAACTGCAATGTATTTTTAAGGAAAATTGATTTTCTTGTTTATTGTGTCAGTGGTTTCATATAATGCATTGTTGACATCATTGAAGTGGGCTCTTCTTTAGTTACAGGCACATTGCGTAGGCAAAGCAGTGGGGAAGAAGTTGGATCGAGGTATGGCGTGTATGTAGAAAAAGATGCAAATGTGGTCATTACCTGTTTGGTTGTTTAATATCCCTTCTATTTTGTCTTCTGCTTTCATTTGCAAGGGAATAGAATGTTCTTCCAATCCTTCAAAGCTTCATCGAAATGCTTCTGCCGCAGCTAATATGAATAACCTTGCGTCACAATATTCTTCCACAAATCCAGGTTCTTTTGGAGTATTTTATTTTCAAAGAGTATATGATTTATAGTAGTCCTATTTACTGTTATGCATGAATAAAACATTTTAGCTACTTATTGGTGTAACAAATCTAATTGAATATTTTTTTAAATATGTTGTAATTGCAATACCCCACATAATTCACATGGGTGGAGGAGGAAAGTAGCATTATTCTTATTCGGCCCTTCTACCTGATTATTTTTAGGTTCACCTAAAAAAGTATCAGAGTCATGCCACATTGATCTACACCTTTGTCTCCAAATTGACCCAAATATAAATACTCAAAAATTGTCTTTTATCTCTAAGAAAGCTGCTAGTTTTTTATTTTTATTTTTTATTTCCAACAAATTAGGAATGAACTCTTATTGGAGAGCCATTTGGACTCCTAACAAAAACTTAATGAACCCTTCTACCAGCTAAAAAGTTTATTGGACTAGTTGTGGTAGAATCCTCATATATGCAAAAAACGTATGAAGGAAACCTCTGGCATAAGAGGAAGCGACATGTTCTTTTTGTTGAAAGTGAGAACTTCAACATTTTATCATTGAGTTGGTAACAAGACTTTGTAGTTGGTGATTCTGTTCAGAAAAAATATTTGGTAACCATATCTTATGCAGTATGAAGTAATTCAAGTGTCTTATTCATATTTTAACAGTTTAATCAATAATGGATTTCGGGCTGATGAAGCAGTTCATGTAGGAGCATATTGCCTGAAATCATCTAACAACCCAGCTCTTGCAGTATCTAATTCTTACTAATATTTCTGATTTGTAGTTCCTCTGAAGCGCACAAACAGCTCTTTTGATGAGAAGCTTCTTGTACAGACACTTTACAAGGTATTGTCTGCCAGACAAATCAATCCCATAGTTTTTGGCGGATTAGAGGCTATATGCCTTTTCCGTTTAAATGTATTTTGACTTTATATAGATGTTTAGCTGATTATGTGGCATGATTTCTGGGTTATTGATGGTCTAACATGGCAGACACGATTTTTGATTTCATTGACAGGTCCTGTTTTCAATATCAAAAACCAATCCCATTGTGCTGTATCTTAGGGATATTGAGAAGCTCCTCTTTAGGTCGCAAAGGATATATAACTTGTTTAAAAAATTGTTAAACAAACTGTAAGGACCGGTGCTGATCCTTGGTTCACGAGTTGTGCATGGGAACGACTATGGACAAGTGGATGAGAGGCTTACTGCTATGTTCCCTTACAATATAGGGAACCCGAAGACAAAACACATCTTGTCAGCTGGAAGTCTCAACTTGAGGAGGATATGAAGATGATTCAATATCAGGACAACAAAAACCACATTATTAAAGTACTTACAGCTAATGACCTTGACTGTGATGATCTGGGTTCAATCTGTGCAGCAGACACGATGGTTCTTGGTAACTATATAGAAGAAATTGTAGTATCTGCAGTCTCTTATCATTTGATGAATAACAAGGACCCTGAATACGGACACGAAAAGCTAGTTATTTTATCCTCAAGGTTAGATTAGTATATTATTTATCAAAACAAGGTTAGATTAGTATATTAATTAGAGGCTAGTTATTTCATCCGCAAGGTTAGATTATTATATATATTGGCGGTTTCCTTACCATTCAAGCCTCGTTAACTTACTTTGTTGGTCATGGAACAGTTTGTCCCATGGTTTGAGCATATTCCAGGAAGGCAAGTCTTCTAGCAAGGATACTTTAAAGCTGGAAGCGCAAACTGAACCTTCTATGGTTGTGCATATGTTTTTTCAATAATCTGATATTATGGAATGTGAAGAGTATTTTCTTGATGTCCTCTTTTTGTTGTCCTAGGATGCACCAAAGGATAAGGCTGTTGCTGTGAAGCCAGAAACCAAGTTGGAAGCACAGTCCCTGAGGCATCAGCTTTAACAGAGGCATCAGCTTCAATAGTGAAGGATGCTGGTAACTCAGCGCCAGCATCAAAAGCTCTGGTGGGTTAGATTTATTATTTCATTTCTGAAATTTCTTTGTTAGGATTTACTTATTCTCTACCATTGGTTCTACAAGTGGCTATGTATATATGCCTGCACCTGCACCTCTGCATTCCATGTTAAAATTGCGGATACTTTTTTAGTATTTAATTAATCAACTGAAGAATCACTGGCATTCTTTCAGGCATATAATACATAGACATGTAGATCGATTTTTTTTAGTTTTGTAAACTTAACATGAAGTTTATGATGACCATCCGTCTCTGTAGTGTTTATTCTTCTCTTGTTCCCTTCTTTTCTCATCGTGGTGGTGTTTGCTTATACCAGGAGATTCCTCCTGACAATGAATTTGAGAAGTGCACAAGGCCAGAAGTCATACCAGCTAGTGAGATCGGTGTGACATTCAAAGATATTGGTGCTTTGGATGATATTAAGGAATCTCTCCAAGAACTAGTGATGCTACCTGTTCGAAGACCAGACCTATTCAAGGGAGGCCTTTTAAAGCCATGCAGAGGAATATTGCTATTTGGGCGTCCTGGCACTAGGAAAACAATGTTGGCAAAGGCCATTACCAACGAGGCTAGAGCAAGTTTCATTAATGTGTCTATGTCTACTATCACTTCAAAATGGTTTGGTGAAGATGAGAAGAATGTTCGTTGTTAGTTTGTGGTTAATGTTAAAACATGATTTTTGGATATATGTTTGTTTGTGGTTAATGTTAAAACATGATTTTTGGATCTTGGATATGTTAATTTTGTGGGTAATGGTGATTGGATATTAATTGAATGAGAAAGTGAATTAATGCTTCATTATAGCTATTTGAATGGGAGTTATTATTTTATATTAGTGCTATTACTAGTATTTTTTTAGTTCAATCAAATAAAATTAGCACAATTTCAAAAAAAAAAAAAAAAAAGTGTATGGCGACGTTTCTACATACGCCTCTTAAACCATACATCTAATGGTCATATTTTTTTAAAAAGATATGACGGTGTTTTTTCAAAACGTCGCTAAATATCATCAGTGAAGCCAACGTGTGTTTAGCAGGACATTTGAAAACGTCGCCTATACTAATATCACGACGTTTTTAAAACGTCATAAAGCTATAGTGACGGCAGCGTCCTCGGCGTTTGGTACTAAGCGTCGCAAAAATAATTGACGGCGTTTTTGTCACTTTTAGCGGCTTTTTTTAAACGTCACTAAAAGTTGAATTTCCTACAATGGTTAAGAGGTGGCAAGAAGAGTTGACCAGAGCTAAGGAGGACCAAAGCAGAGTGGCCCGAGCTAAGGGTGGTACCCAAAGTTAGGCATGGCGGGTGGTGGTGGTTAGAATTTATGCGAGAGATTATGGAAATCCAAAGAAATTATTTAAGTACTATTAACACAATCCATAAAGTATTATAAAAGCATGAAAATTGAAGTGCCTACATTGGGGTGTTTGTTTGGATTTTTTTGAGTTAACTTATAGTTTTTAGTTTTGGAAAAGCTATTTCGGACTGTTTGGTTAAACTTATTTCAAACAGTTTCTAATTCTAACAATTTATTTTAACTCAAAAAAGTTGATTTTCAAAAGCTACTCGCCCATTGCTTTTGATTATTAGCTTATGTTGTGGACATATTAATTTACAGTTATATTATTAGATTTTTTTTTTAAAAAAAAAATAGAAAAAGACCTAATTAGACTATAGATTTTTTTTTTTAATGAAAAATGTAGACAAGTAGTGAATAACAAAAAATAAAAGTTAATTGAAAAAGTTACTTCACAGCTTATTTAGCAAACACTACTCAGTAACTTAAATCTATAATCCAACAGCTACACCAAACAGATTAACAATTTTTTATTAAAGTCATAATTTATAATCTGTTAAATTATAATTTATAATTTGTTTTAACAACTACATCAAACGGGGCATTAACTATTTTGTCACTACTATCTCATCTCTCTCTGCCTTTTATTTTCGTTTCTTTTACATCTCTATTTTGTCAATTTCCCTCTCTCATATTTCTTTCTATATATATATATACAGTTTTTAAATCTCTCTCTCTTTCAATTTTATTTGATTTTTTTTTTCTCTATTTGCTCCTTTTACTTTAAGAATAATGGGCGAATTATACTAACGATTTTTATAGTTTGAGCCTTATGCCATTTTGATTTTTGATTTTTTAATTATGACACATTTGACCCTGAATTTTAAATTTTGTTCCAAATAAGGATAATTGAAAATACCATTGCTCATTGTCAAGGAAAAAGTCGTCAATTTGATAAAATATAAACTAATTTGATTAAAATAAATGTCAAAAAAATATTTTTAAATTTTTAAAAATGATTTTTACCCACTAACAAAAAAAAATTATGTAAAATTCATAAATCTTTTAAACATTTATTTATTTTTTTTACCAAATTAATCTTTATTGTATGTTTGGATGATGATCATGTAATGGATGGTTGCTTTTATTTTTATTAAATTAGTTTATATTTTTTCAAAAGTCAAATATGGTGACAATTTTGATATCATTATTAAACCAATCCAGTAAATCAAAAAATCCAAAACTAAAAACATTTCATATATTAAATATATCGAT
This sequence comes from Camellia sinensis, assembly GCF_055761805.1. Classification (NCBI taxonomy): domain Eukaryota; kingdom Viridiplantae; phylum Streptophyta; class Magnoliopsida; order Ericales; family Theaceae; genus Camellia; species Camellia sinensis. The sequence goes on along the minus strand of NC_138969.1, from coordinate 29,075,823 downwards.
TACACATTAAAAGCCTAACAACCACCCATTACATGATCAACATCCAAACACATAATACAAATTAATTTAGTAAAATAAATAAATAAATAGATGTCTAAAAGATTTATTAATTTCACATAATTTTATCTTTGGTGGGTAGAAATTATTTTTAAAAATTCAAAAATATTTTTTTGACATTTATTTTTGTCAAATTATTTTATATTTTATCAAATTAACGATTTTGCCCTTAAAATTGAGCAACAAGATCTTCAATTGTTCTTATTTAAAATAAGATTCAAAATTTAGGATCAAATGTGTCACAACTGAAAAGTTAGGAATTAAAGTGATACGAGATCCAAACTATAAAAACTGTTAGTATAATTAGTCCAAAAATAAATATGGACACAAAAGTAAAACACGATTTCACCAATCACTAATGCTGTGTTTGGTTGAGGGATTTGGGGAAGGATTTGGAAAGGGAAATGGAAAAGGTAGGTGAAATGTGAATAAAACATTCCTATATTTCACCTAGTTTCACACACTTTTTCCCTTTCTCTTTCCAAATCTCTCCCCAAATCTCCCAACCAAACACAACATAAGAGATCTCACTTTCCAGTAGTGGCCCGAGCTAACGGTGGTATCCAAAGTTGGGCATGGTATGGTTAGAATTTAAGAGAGATTATGGGAATCCAAAGAAACTTATTTAGGGTAAATTGTTAATAAATTTTAATAGTTGGATTTAATTCTCATTATATCTTATTAAAAATAAGTTCTAATAAAATCGTCACTAAAAATAATTTTTTGTCATATTTTTTTTGCATATATTGTTAAAAATTGACAATTAGTGACTTTTTTTGTTACAATTTTTATAAATTGTAATTAAAATTTACAATTGGTGACATTTTTTTGTAATAAATTTTTCATACTGTTGTTGAAAATTGAAAAGTAATGACTTTTTTGTCACGATTTTTTTAAAATGTCATTAAAATTTATAATTAGTGACATTTTTTGTGACAATTTTTAAACTATCGCTGAAAATTAATAATTAGTGACTTTTTTTTATAGTGTTTGATAAAAAAAATGTCATTAATTATCATATGACCTATTGAATAATAAATTTATCTATTAAGATCTATATGTAAATCCCTCAATTATTTAGGTACAATCCATAAAGTATTACAAAAGCATGAAAATTGAAATGTTTAGGACATTCCTACACTAATTATTTTGTCATTACTATCTCATCTCTCTCTTCCTTCTATTTTCGTTTCTCTCATGTCTATATTTTGTCAATTTCCCTTTCTCATATTTCTTTTTATAATCAATATGTATTTTTTTTTTTTTTTTTTGTCTTTCCGTCTTTCAAGTTTATTTGATTTTCGTCTCTATTTGCCCCTTCTACTTTAAGAATAATTATTGATACAAAACTAAAACACGATTTCCCCCATTAATAAGAGATCTCACTTTCCAGTAGTTGGACTATATAGTTAAATTAGTAAAACACATCATGTTCATCTAATCTCATCTATATATTATATAAGGAAAATAAGATTTCTAATATACAAGCTTTGTAAGAGCTCCAATATCTTAATCCTAATTTTCTAATTTTTTGATTTAACAAAAACAAAACCTCAGCATTTATTGTTTCTCCCAACCCAACCTCAACATTTATTAACTTCTCTCAACCCACAATCCCTTTTGACTTTTCTCATCATTACTGCAATACCCTTTTCAGTTTCTCTCATAAACTATAGCTACACACAAAAATAAAGAAGATAAGAATTTAGCTATAGATCTCAAAAAAATATAACATCTAAATTTATAGCGACCCCGGCTCTCCCTATCTTGTATTATGTTCCGGACTCGAGTCTATTGGTTGCATGTTGTTGTCTGTATCTCGTTTCCATCCTTTGATTCTTTATATTTGAGTTTTAGTCTGTATCTCGTTTCCATCCTTTGATTCTTTGTATTTGAGTTTTAGGATGTGTTGGGCAGGTTTGTAACAGATTGGTTGGGTGTTGGGACAAATGGTTGCTGTCCAGATTTTAGTTCCTTCCCTCGAGCGAGTCTTTTGTCGCTTAAGCGAGTCTTGGGCTTGTGCTTCTTCGCTCGAGTGAAGATTCTTGCGCTCGAACGAGCTTTCTTTAATGTGTCTCTTGGCTCGAGCAAGCACTTTTGCGCTTGAGCATGCGTCTGCGTCTAGATTGGACCTGAAGGTTGGTATTCTTTGCTTGAGCGAGGCTTTTGTCACTCGAACGAGTGAGCTCTATGTTTTGTGTTTCTTCGCTTGAGCAAGAACTCTTGCGCTCGAGCGTGCTTCTGGGTGGCAGACCTGAAGCTTCACATTTTTCGCTCGAGCGACGATTTTTGCGCTCGAGCGAGGTTCTTTTGTGTCTGGTCACTCGAGCGACCACTCCTTCGCTCGAGCGAGGTTCGAATATATCAGTTGGTAGCAACGTGATTTTAAACACATTTTCATCTCCTCTTCCACTCTAAACCCTAGATCCGGCACTCTCTCTCTCTACACACTCATTCTCTCTACAAATACACCTTATTCTAGTGGTTCTCTACCCTAGTCTCTTTGTATAAAAGTTAGAGTTTGGCTTGGGCTATCTTTGGATCCGAAAAAGTGTTGATTTGGAGCACTTTCAAGTTTCTTTATCTTCTCCTTTGAACTCCTAACTTTGAGGTAAGGATAATCTACTTCTTCTTATGAGTTTTAACATAAATATTGGGCATTTTGTATAGCTGGTAGTGTTTTGGAAGTTTTGGAAAGTTAGGGTTTGATTTGAAATCATAAAAAAGGGGTTTCTTGGTTTTGAACTCTATTGGGAATGTGAGGTTTTGAAATGGGATTATGTGTATACAATTGATGAAATTGAGCCTTGGAAGTGTTATTTGAGAAAGAAGGAAAAATGCCCTAATTGATATGAAATGAATTTTTTGTCAAGATAAAGGAATTAATTATGGGAATACAAAATTGAGTTGGAAATGATGAGATTGGGGAATAATGTAATCAATTGGTATAGTTGGATTGAAAATCGCTTACCTATGAAAAATGTGTTAATTTACCTGTTTGATAAATTTAATTATCTGTTTAGAAATAATTGTTTTGGGCTATCGGTGAAGGATAACCATGATTATTGTAGAACTGCATGATGATTAGGTAAATTAAAACTAACCAATTGAAGTATGTCATTGAATATGATGGTTGGATTAATACATTGAATATGTGCTTTAATTGATCATTGTATATGATAAAGTGTTTAAATACATTGCATATGTATTTTGTTTGGAAAGAGAAAGGGGATGTACTCCATGGTTTGGGAGGAGATAGGGGATGGACTCCATTGATAACTAAGTTAGCCGGAGTGTCTAGGGTGAAAGTCCCGAAATCTTAAATACGTTTGAATGACGTTGATGATTGAAGTGTTGTTTGTATTAGTTGTAGTCTCATCTTAAATTGTTGATAATTGAAGTGTTGTATATATGAGTTATAGTCTCATTTTAAATTGTTGATAATCGAAATGTTGATATATGAGTTGTAGTCTCATTAGAATTACTTGGACGGATGAACCATGTCAAAAAGGTGAATTGGAAATAGAAATGAAATCGAGTTGAAAGATGAATATCAATGTTGATGGGTTGTAGAAATTGTGTAAATCGGTGTACATGTGTTGAACATTTTTCAGATGCTAATATTTTAGTTAATTCTTATATTTGGTTTAGCATATCTCTACTGGGCTTTGGCTCACCCTATATGGGACATCATTTTCAGGTACAAGAGACATGCTGCCTCCAAGGATCTAGCTTGGGTGATTCAGAGGCAACATGCTTCTTTTGTTGATATTTCTTTTATGTTACATGTTTTTATTTCCAAGCCGAGGGCTTAACTTGTAAAGGGCCTTTGACCCGCTTTTGTTGTAACCAAGTGTTGACTTAGAAAGTTGTAAGCCCGTAGAGCATTTACTTTTGTTGTCAACATGTAACATCTGTTGTTGAAAACACTCTAATGAATGAATATATTTTATTTCTCTCATGTCTATGGATATTATGAATGGTTGATTTATGCATTTATTTTGAGGGTGTTACAAAATTTGAATTATGATTTAGTAGTATAATTATGTATTTTTTTTATGTATATCTATCAAAATTTTAAATCACTTAATGGGACAAATTAATCAATTTTCTAAATTTATTAATTTTTTAATTTACAAAATAGATTAAAAAAATATTAATTGATTTATTTATTTAATAACAAAAATATTTCATAATCTCTCCCTCCTAATCTCTCTCACCAATTTCAAAAAAATTAAATTAAATTAAAACTTGCATTCCTTTTCTCTTCCCAAAAAATCAGATAATATTTTTTATTAAAGTTGTAGATATCTATCTATATCTTATATATTATATTATAACATTAAAAAAAACTAAAAAAAAATCTTTAAAGTTTATCTAAATAAACTTTAAATTAATAAAACTCACATGTTTATCACATATCTAATTCACATCATAACTCACCTAAATAATAATAATTAAAAATAAATAGAAACCACGGATAAATTAAATTAAAAAAAAAGATACCCACAACTCCATCTTAAATAAATTGAAAAAAAAAAACCCAAATAGAAACCACACAAAAAAAATAAAAATAAATAAAAGATAAGAATTTAGATATGGATCTAAAAAAAATATTAAAACTTGCATTCCTTTTCTCTTTCTCAAAAATCAGATAATATTTTTTATTAAAGTTGTAGATATCTATCTATATCTTATATATTATATTATAACATAACAAAAAAAAAACTAAAAATTAGATATACAAACAGATAAAATTAATAAATTTGATTTTTATTTATTTAGTTAAAATCTTTTGGTTGCATTTCAATATCCAATTTTAAATTTTAAAAATCTTTAAATTTTATCTAAAAAAATTTAATTTGAAAATATCTCCCGCCATTATACTTTAAATCAATAAAACTCACACGTCTATAACATATCTAACTCACATCATAACTTACCTAAATAATAATAATTAAAAAAATAGAAATTACAGATAAATTAAATTAAAAAAAAAATAGATACCTACAACTCCATCTTAAATAAATTGAAAAAAAAACCCCCCGAATAAAAACCACACAAAAATAAAAAAAAAAAGATAAGAATTTAGATATGGATCTAAAAAAAATATTAAAACTTGCATTCCTTCTCTATTCTCCAAAAAATCAGATAATATTTTTTAAGTTGTAGATATCTATCAATATCTTATATATTATATTATAACATAACCAAAAAAAAAACTAAAAATCAGATATATAAACAGATAAAATTAATAAATTTGATTTTTATTTATTCAATTAAAATTCTTCTTTTGCATCTCAATATCCTATTTTAAAAATCTTTAAAGTTTATCTAAACAAATCTAATTTGAAAATATCTCCCACCATTATACTTTCAATCAATAAAACTCACATGTCTATCACATATCTAACTTAAATCATAACTTACCTAAATAATAATAATTAAAAACAAATCGAAACCACTAATAAATTAATTTTTTTTAAAAAAAAATAGATAGCCACAACTCCATCTTAAATAAATTGACAAAGAAAAACCCCCCGAATAGAAACCACACAAAAATAAAAACAATAAGAATTTAGATATGGATCTAAAAAAATATGACAATATCTTCATTTGAGTTATGATTTAATAATATAATTATCTATTTTTCTGATGTATATGTATCAAAATTTTAAATAACTTAATGAGACAAATTAATTAATTTTCAAGTCTTATTTAAAAAATAATCTGATTAGTCATCCTAACTCCTAAACTTCATAGGCATTGGCAGAGGAGCTAATAGATTGGGTTAGGTGATGTTTAAGTTGTTAGAGGCAACATTTTCACACTCTATAAATTTATTTATTTTTTAATTTTAATTTTTTCCCTGTGTGATTCTCTTTCTCTACTGTTGGTTTGGTTTTGATTTCGGTTTTAGTGAGATTTTTTTGTTTGTTTACAGATTTGCATTGTAGACAAGAATTATTAGTGAGATTATGGTTGCAATCGAAGTATCTATGTCCGTTCCATGGCGGGGATTTTGATCGGATTTTGTTTTCTTCAGTGAAGACCATAAAATTGAAGTTAAAAAAATGGGTACAATTTTTTTATGTTTTTTTTGTCATTTTATTTTATAAAAAATGTGAAAATTTATTGAAAATTCAAGATTTTACTATAACATTAGATTTTTATATAACTATGTATATTTAAAACCTTTAAATATTACTGTGTTCTTTATTTTTATTCTCTTTTTATCCCATTAGACCATTACTGCTATTTGTTTGTTTGTTAATTATTATTCAATTAATTGAAAATGAAAGTTTAATATAACTTTTCATATATATTATAGTTAATTTGTTACAACTGTAGTTGTATATAATAGCATAACATATAGGGATAATATCTAAATATAATTTCTATTTTTTAATGTGATTAAAATAGTCCATCTTAATAGTATATAGAAGAGTTAGATGGTTTCTTTTATCTTTAAAAAACCCAATCTATCTTTTTTTTTTTTACTTTTTAATTTTTTAAATTGAATTTTTATACAAATATAAGAAGAGAATTAATTAAATTATACATTTCAACCAACCACATAATCAAACTTTGACTATTTCAACATGTTATTTCACTATAATTCCAATTAAGAAAATCTTCAACCCTTAATATATTTTTTTATCAAATTATAATTTGATAAAAATTTAAAAAGATGAAACTTTAAAAATTATTGTTTTTTCCATCAAAATTGGTGAAAAGAAAAAAAATTGGGATAAGAATGAATTTTTTTTAAAAATTGATAAAAATTTAATGAAAATGTTAAAGTAATTCATATCAAATCAAAAATTTTATTCAAATTTAAAATCAAATTCGATAAAAAAAATTAAAAGAAAATGATAAAAATTTGAAAATATTTTTAAACCTTCTTATTCATAAAGATTAGAAATCCATATGTGTATTATATTCGTATTGTATTTTTAGTTATGAAATTGAAATCAAAAGAAATGTAACTTAAATTATTGGATTAATAATAGAAATATCGTATTAATTATTGTTAAATATCTTTTCATTTCATCTTTAATAATAAAATTATATATTTGTTTTAATTATAACTTTTAAATTTGTATATTTTCATAACAAGAAGAAGTATATCATAACTCAATTAATCTCATTTAATTAGATTTAACGTTTTTTAATTGCCAGAAGTATTTTTAAACCTTCTTATTCATAATTATGTAGTCCTTAAGCAAAGCTTATCAAACATTGCATCCGATTATTTGTGAACAATTTAAAAAAGCTCTAAGAATAATATGATTGGAAAAGTATGTACACTACAACAAAAACATACTTTAGTGGCACTACACTAGTGGCATATTTTTAGAAAATGCCACAAAAAATGATATTTAGTGGCACGTTTTTGAAAAATGTCACAAAACGACAAACATAAAAGGCTCTAGTGACATTTCAATGAACAAGTGTCACAAAACTACAACAAAAACATACTTTAATGGCACTACACTAGTGGCATATTTTTAGAAAATGCCACAAAAATGATATTTAGTGGCACCTTTTTGAAAAATGCCACAAAACGACAAACATAAAAGGCTCTAGTGACATTTCAATGAACAAGTGTCACAACACTACAATAAAAACATATTTTAGTGACACCATACTAGTGGCATGTTCTTAAAAAATGTCACAAAATGAATATTTGGTGGCATTTTTTAAAAAAATGTCATAGAGTCACAAACATACAAGGCTCTAGTGACATTTCAATTAAAAAAAGTGTCACTTCACTACAACAAAAATGTCACTACAAAAACGTTTTATGAATATTTGCAATGGCATTTTTTAAAAAATCTCAGGACACTAGGTAGGTGCAAATTACTTTTTATGGCACTTAGGTGAAAAGTGTCATAAACAAATATTTTATAGCATTTTGAGAAATGCTACTAAGCCAAAAACTTTCCAAGCTTATAATGACATTTTTGAAAAAATAAAAAATGCCAATATATTTTCTAAATTTTAAAAATCCAGTAAATGATTAAAAATAAATGAATTAAACTCAATATACACTACAGAAAAAAGCATATTCGGCAACTAAATTTCCTGACCAAAAAAATTTGGTCGCTGAAAGTATAGCTTTCAGCGACCAAAACAGCATTAGTTGCCAAAAGTAAAGCTTTTTGGTGACTAAACAATTTTAGTAGCCAAAAGTCTACAATTGGCGACTAAAACTAAGTTTGGTTGTTGATTATATGGGTTTTAGTGACTAAAAAATTTTTAATAGCCCAAAGTAAAGCTTTTTGGAGACTAAAAAAATTTAGTGGCCAAAAGTCTACAATTGGCGACTAAAAATAAGTTTGGTCGTTGATTATATGGGTTTTACCGACTAAAAAAATTTTAGTAGCCAAAAGTAAAGCTTTTTGGTGCCAAAAAAAATTTAGTAGCCAAAAGTCTACAATTGGCAACTAAAAAATAAGTTTAGTCGCCAAAAATGGTCATTTTTAGCGCGGGAGAACTAAAATCCTAACGCAGGAATAAAATTTTTTGGTGACCAAAATTTTGGTAGCTGAAAGTGCATCTTCGGCGACCAAATCCGATTTTGGTCGACAAAAGTTAAGTTTTTTAGCAACTAAAAAATAATTAGTAGCCAAAAGTATAGAATTGGCAACTAAAAAATATTTTTAGTCGCCAAAAGTGGTTTTTTTTTTATTTTGGTAGTAAATAGTTTATTTTACATAAATTATGTTCAATAAAATAATTATGTTTATACATATACTTTTATATTAATATGGATGTATGTACTATATAAATAATATATGTTGCATATATAATCATGTGGTGCTATAGAGGTGTAGTGGGAAGAGTGTGGTGTATAAGGTTTATGGTGCGGAAAGTCGGCGGTTCGAGTCTCTGCAAGAGCGGATCAAATTGTTCTATAACGAATTATTATTGTCACGAATGGCACTTGACGGCGTCACGAATAGTACCTACCATGACATTAAAGTGTCACTGAAAGGTTTTAGTCTTGATGGTGTGATGACACTTACAAGTGCCACTAACTCTTTTTTTAATGGCGCTTGATAGTGCCACAAATAATTTCTACAATGACATTAAAATGTCATTGAAAGTTTTCAGCCATGATGGTGCAGTGACACTTGCAAGTATCTACCGTGACACTCGTATCTACCGTGACACCGATAGAAGTGGCACTTGTTCAAAAGAATAGTTTTGTGGCACTTTCAAATGTCACTAAATTAAGAAAATGTTGTAGTGGTAAAATCAAATTTTACTAGTACCTTCTAATTTGTGTCATATAAATGCAGAGGCTTGAAACACGAAAAGAGTCTTAAGGAAAAAAAAATAATGTGGAAGCTCAAGATTACAGAAGGTCATGGACCATACTTGTTTAGCACCAACAATTATGTTGGTAGACAAATTTGGGAATTTGAACTCGATGTAGGGTCACTAGAAGAGCGAGCAATGGTTGAAGAAGCACGAAAAAAATACAAAAAAAAATCCAAAAACAATCAAGCTCAGGCTCTACCTTGTGCTGATCTTTTGATGCGAATGCAGGTAAATACATATGATAACCATTGCAAACCAAATAAACATATATGCAATTAGCATAAGCACTTCTTTCAACAAGTTCGCAATCATGATTCAACATTTTCTTAGTTTAGTGACATTTCAAAGTGCCACAAAACTATTGGTTTAATGACATTTTTTAGTCTTGTGGCAGTTTGAACAAGTGCCATTTGTATCCGTGCCACGGTAGATACTAGTGCCACAGTAGATACTTGCAAGTGCCACTACACTATCATGGCTAAAAACTTTCAATGATATTTTGATGTCATGGTAGATATTATTTGTGGCACTATCAAGCGCCATTAAAAAAAGAGTTAGTGACACTTATAAGTGTCATTACACCATCAAGACAAAAACCTTTCAGTGACACTTTAATGTCATGGTAGGTACTATTCGTGACGCCGTCAAGTGCCATTCGTGACGATAATTCGTTGTAGAACAATTTGATCCACTCTTGCGGAGACTCGAACCGCCAACCTCCTGCATCATAAACCTTATACACCACACTCTTTTCAATACACCTCTATAGCACCACATGATTATATATGCAACATATATTATTTATATAGTACATACATCCATATTAATATAAAAGTATATGTATAAACATAATTATTTTACTGAACATAATTTATGTAAAATAAACTATTTACTAACAAAATAAAAAAGACCACTTTCAGCGACTAAAACTATTTTTGAGTCGCCAATTCTATACTTTTGGCTACTAATTGTTTTTTAGTTGCTAAAAAACTTAACTTCTGATGACCAAAATCGGATTTGGTCGCTCGAAGATGCACTTTCAGCTACCAAAATTTTGGTCGCCAAAAAATTTAATTCCCGGCTTAGGATTTTAGTTCTCCCACGCTAAAAATGACAACTTTTGGCGACTAAACTAATTTTTTAGTTGCCAATTGTAGACTTTTGGCTACTAAATTTTTTTAGTCACCAAAAAGCTTTACTTTTGGCTACTAAAATTTTTCTAGTCGGTAAAACCCATATAATCAGCGACCAACTTATTTTCAGTCTCCAATTGTAGACTTTTGGCTACTAAATTTTTTTAGTCTCCAAAAAGCTGTACTTTGGGCTACTAAAAATTTTTTAGTCACTAAAACCCATATAATCAACGACCAAACTTAGTTTTAGTTGCCAATTGTAGACTTTTGGCTACTAAAATTGTTTAGTCGCCAAAAAGCTTTACTTTTTGTTACTAATGCTGTTTTGGTCGCTTTGGTCAGGAAATTTAGTCACCGAATGTGCTTTTTCCTGTAGTGTATATTGAGTTTAATTTATTTATTTTTAATCATTTTTTGCATTTTAAAAATTTAGAAAATATATTGACATTTTTTGTTTTTTCAAAAATGCCATTATAAGCTTGGAAAGTTTTTGGCTTAGTGGCATTTCTCAAAATGCTATAAAATATTTGTTTATGACACTTTTCACCTAAGTGCCACAAAAAGTAATTTGCACTTACCTAGTGTGCTGACATTTTTTAAAAAATGCCATTGTTACTAAAGTTTAGTGGCATCTGTTGGTAAATGTCATGAATATAATTTTCTGTGTCATTATTTTATAAAATGCCATAAAATTGATGTGACATTTCTTTATTGAAATGCCATTAGAGCCTTATATGTTTGTGGTTCTGTGGCATTTTCTAAAACATTTAATGCCAATTTTTATTTTTGAGGCATTTTCTAAAAACATGCCACTAGTGTAGAGTCACTAAAGTGTAAATTTGTTGTAGTGACATTTTTGTTGTAGTGAAGTGACACTTTTTTTTAATTGAAATGCCACTAGAGCCTTGTATGCTTGTGGCTCTATAATATTTTTCTAAAAAATGCCACCAAATATTCTTTTTGTGACATTTTTAAGAACATGCCACTAGTATGGTGTCACTAAAATGTGTTTTTGTTGTAGTGTCAATTTTTATTTTATTTTATTTTTTTATTTGAAAGAAAATCCAAAAGTAGTTTTTTAAGGAAAGCAAATAAAATAAACTAAAATGATGTTTTTGACTTTTGAATTCTTGAATTTTTAAAGTCACAATTCAAACAAAATTAATAACATATGTGAGACACAATATATGGGGCCCATCACACGAGGTCCTATTTTTTGTCATATGTGATTGTTTCTGTAAAATTATTTGGTGCTAGTACAACTATAATTCAAAACAACTAAGATATAAAATTTTCATCTACTTTTTTTTTTTCAATTGAAATTTATGTAGCTTTCAATAGAAAGGAATAGTTTTAAACTTATCTTGAGTAATGTTTAATGTGAGTAAAAAATTTTTTTGATAGCCAGTGGTTGATTGTTAGACTAGCACTCAAGAGGAGATGAACTCTCTCATTTACATCTTGCAAACACTCAAGTCTTGCCCCCATTTCACTTCTAATAGTAGAATTCAAAATCTCTCCTTAAATTGTATTTGATTTATGGATTTGGATAAGAATTTAAAAAAAGAAAGATAAAACGTAAGTAAATTGTGAATGAAATATAATTAAATTTCACACTCCTTTTACATATTTTTTTTCTTTATCTTTTCAAATCACTAGTTAAATTTATGAATCAAATTCAATTTTAGAAGAAAGTTAATGGCCAAAAGGTTAGGTTACAACCCCTATTTTTAATTTGAGTATGTAAAACACCGATCTCTCAAAGGAATGGGCGATCACTAAACCATGCCTAAAAACCATTTAATTTTTTAATAATTCTAATGTGTCATAATATATATATATATATATACATGTTGTTTGGTTTATACTTTTTTTTGAAAATTGAATTTTTTATTTTTTCCTATTTTTAGTGAATTATTTTTAATATTTTACACAAATTTTTTATTTTTTAGATACACCTAATCTAGTTACATTTAAAAAAAATATAATATTTTGAATTTTTTTTTTCAAAAACATTCACCAAATACACAAAAAAAAAAAAAATTGAAAATCCAATACATTTTCATATTTTGTAGTATTCAATTAATTTTTTTAAAAATTTTTGTACAAATTTTATACTTTTTAAGTATATCATGATTAAGTGAATTTTAAAAAAATGATTAAAATATTTTTAAAAATCACTAAAAATATAAATTGAAAACTTAGAAAATAGTTTTTGAAACTTTGAAACTAAAAGCGTTGGAATGTGACAATTTTTTGAATTGTTCATTGATTTTACATGTATTTTTTTTTTTTTGTTACAGGAAAATCCTTCCTACCCTCCTGCAGGTCCAATGCAGCGCCCTTTGCAGAGATCACCAGGGTGTCCTGTTAACCGTTCTGAGCGAAGAGACTATAACCTGAGAACTTGTCACGACCTCCCAATACAAGCTCCACTTAAGTCAGGACTCGCACAGCGGGGAGCATTGAACCCACACCAAGTGCTGATTAGACAACTTGAAGTTCAACCTCCTAACCAACTGTGCTTCGCCTAAAAAATTAGCTCAAGGGAGAGAGAATTGAACTTATGACCTTGAGACTTAAACTCTAAACCTTAACAATAATGCCACCCACTCTTAGATTATTTTACATGTATTTTGATCTTCAATTCACAGCGTAAAAAGGAAAACAAGAATATTGACCTAAGCATACCACCAATGAGAGTAGGTGAGAAAGAAGAAGTGACCTGTGAAGCGGCAACAACTGCTTTGAGAAAAGCTGTTTGGTTAAATCGAGCCATTCAAGCAAGTGATGGTCACTGGGCCGCTGAAAATGCGGGCCCCATGTTTTTTACGCCTCCCCTTGTAAGTGTTTCTCTCATGTCACACTCATTTTTTTTTTTTAAAATGTTAGAAGTTTTAAATATTTTATCAAATATTTCATATGAATGTGAAACTTACATCATGTGGATCAAACGTGAAATATTTGGTAAAATATTTGAAGTCTCTCTCTTTCTTTGTTTCTTTTTTATCGATTTTTTATCTGTTTGGAGAGTGGCTAAAAAATTAAAAAATTATTATGAGTTATTATTATTAGTTTCTCTATTTTTATGTATGTCTTTTCATAAAAACATGGATAAATGATAAATACATTCCTTGAGGTTTGCTTAAAATATGAATTGCCTCACGTGGTTTGGAAAATTACAAATACCTCAATGTCAAAATTTTTTATTTAACAGAATTAATTGAAAAATTGAAATTTCTAACTGTTCACCTATACAATAATAATTATTAATTGAAATAAAATTTTAACACTATTAAAAATTATTAATTAATTTGATGATTTATTAATAAAATGACATATTTGTTATGAAATTAGAAATCTTAGAAGGCATAATGTAATTTCTAGAACCACAAGAGATAATTTGTAATTTAAGTAAATCTCAGGAAGTGTATTTGTAGTTTACCCTAAAAACATTAACTAAACCAATTCCCAAACACTCTTAATTTCATTTGCAGAAAAACAATCAATATAAATCAATGAGAAGTTTTATAAATAGTAATAATTAAAATTCTAAACTTTTTTATGAATGTGTATTTCTTTTTGACATCTGCTGGCATGTAATTACCTTTTTTTTTTTGAAGAACAAATTTGATTTTGAGTTTTCAAAAATAATTCTTGAGTTTTTAATTAATATTTTTGTATTTTTAATTATTTTTAAAAATATTTTATTCACTTTTATTTTTTGGATCCACTTAATCTTAATCTACTAAAGAAGTATAAAATTTGTACAATTTTTTTTTATTTAAAATTCATCAAATACAACAAAATAAGAAAATGTATTGAATTTTCATTTTTTTTTATATTTGGTGAATGTTTTTTAAAAATAAAAATATTATACTTTTTAAACATATTTAGATTAGGTGTATCTAAAAAAAAAAGTGTAAAATATTAAAAAAATTCATTAAAAACAAAAACAAAAAACTCAATTTCAAAAAAAAAAAAAAAAAACAGTGTAAACCAAACATTAACACCATTGGGTAATTCTTACAATTTTTTTTAGGAAAATTTACCCATAAATCCTATTTTGTGGAAAGTCGAACCATTTAGTCCTAAGGCCTCGTTTATTTTCAGAGGTAGAATGGAGGGGATTGATAGTGAGGGGATTAATAGTGAGGGGATTGTTAGTGAAGGGATTGATAGTGAGGAGATTAAATAAAATTGTGTTTGTTTTGATGATAGTTGTTAGTGTAGAAATTGTTAAATTATTTTTATATAAAATAAATATAAAATAATAAAACAAATAAAAAAAATTCAAAAACATTAAACATTAATGTTCTAAAAAAAATGCCCAACATGTAAAAAATTTTAAAAAATTAAAAATAAAATAAAAAATTTCCAGAAAAAAATAAAACAAATAAAATAATGATTTTTACTTAACAAAAAATTAAACATTAATGTTAAAAAAAAAATGCCCGACATGTAAAAAATAAAATAAAATATAAATAAAAATAAAAATTTTATAGTCCGCCGAACTATTTTTCTAATACCAAGTCCTAGAAGTCCATCCGAATCCCCTTGGGGAGGCCCATCCTAATCCGGAGCTCACTATCAATCCCCTCTCAATCTCTCAAAACAAACACAATATTAGTGGGTCTCATCTCACTATCAATCCCAATCCCTTCTTTAACTCTCTAAACAAACGGGGCCTAAGAGTTTTCTTATGCACCATTTATTCTCCTTTTATTCGATAATGTTTTCTTAGTTAATTTTGGGCTTTTACAATTTACAGTAATACCCTTTGTGGGATTCTTTTTTTCCTAAATAGAAGGTTTGGTGTGTTGGCTGGGGATTTGGTAATGTTAACCTGTGGAAGGGTTTGGTTTGACTTTGGGAGTGGTGGATGTTGATTGGGTTGTTCCATTGGTTTATAGTTTTGGGTGTTTTATTCACTTGCCATCATTGTGATGCAACAAGTGAGTCGCGATGTCGTGTGTTTTGCATTTGTAAATGTCATTGCCCATGACGTTGTGGTTGTCAATGTGATGGGTTGTGATGTTATTTGCCGTGCCATTGTCATTGTGATTGGTGTTTTTGTGCAATTATTTTCCCTCATTTTTTAAAGGTTTTTCGGTTGTTCACATAGCTTCATTGTGGGTACTGATAATATCCACATATGCACAGTTGCTTTTAATTGTTTAGTTTCAGTGCCAATGTTGTTGATGTTATTTGGATTTGATTTTTTTAATATGCACAATTGCTTTTAATTGGTTAGTTTAAGTGTCAATGTTGTTGTTGTTATTTGGATTTGAATTTTTTTAATGTGTAAGCTAATTTTTAAGGGGGTGAAGTGTGGGCGTGTTGTTTATCTCATTGATTTTACGGTCTGATTTTTTTCACAGTTTGCAACATCAGCAGCAAACAGTTGGTGTGAGATGTCAAATGTCATTTTTTTATTCATTCATTGTCATATGTGTTAGCGGGCTAATGGTTCGATTATGGGTTGCGTGACAGGTATGGATGATGTGTTGTTGTTGTTGTGCACTTATGAGCAAACCAATGTTGTTGTTCGGTTGCATCACGCGATGACATTCGCACAGGTGGTCGATGCTATTTGTGGGAATTTCGACGACTTGGTACGAGATGCGGTGTATATGTTGCGGGATGTCCCAGGGTATAAGAAGTTTAAGGTTGACAGTGATGACAATATCCGAAACATGTTGTGCCTTGCGAAGTCATTTGAGCTGAACCATCTTGATATTCTTATTCAAATCCAGGATTGTTCCGATGGGTGGTAATTACGGGGGTGTGTATTGCAATGAAGGCGGAAATGGGTTAAAAATGGGTTAAAAATTAGAGCAATGCTTGGTAGCCCGAATATGAGGTGGCTCGAATGGCTCGAAATTCATCTTGCCAGTCGTCCGGTTGGTCATCTGGCGAAGAGGCTGATAGTGGCGGTCGACAAAGGTGACAACCACAGTAGGCAATCTTTCACCCGGTTGTCCGTGTCCGGAAAGACGTCCGACCAATCATCCAGGCGGACGACCGGCAAACACTTATTCGGGCCATTCGCAACCCTCCTTTTCAGGTTACCAAACATTTTTTTAAAAATAAAAAATTAGCTTTTAACTAAGTTGTCAAAACATGTGTGTCAGTGAGAAATGACGAAGAGATGGTATGTATGCTGTGAGTGTGTGTCAGTGAAAAAGGAAGAGGGAGAGTGTGTGTGCTATGAATGTGTGTCAATGGGTATGCATGTATTTTTTTTTTTTAAAGAAACAAATTTAAACCGTTCATTTCTTTGCAGGCAACGTGGTTCTATCTGAACTATCTCCCACAAAAGCAACCAGAGAGAAGCTATAGAGGATTTGGATTCCTAGTACACCTACTAATGTACTATCAGTTGCAAGGAAAATGCTTTTTCATCGAAAATAAGTTCATCACTTTAATGCATTAGTTGGAAGATGGCCAGTTTCGTGCGACGTGAATTGCGTTGAGATTGATTAACTTTAGGTTTGCCGCATGAAAGTAAGGATGTGACATGGCGTGAATGAATGGGTTTAAATAATTTAGTATGGAGAAGTTATTTCTTGAGACATAATTGAGTAATATTTTAAGAATGATATTATGTGTATCAATTAATATGTTAATAAACGGTGTGATACAATTTTAGAAATTTTAGAAATTTATAATTTATATAATAGGTGGGGTTAGTAATAATGTCATAACATTAGTTACTACATTAATTAGTGCATGTAATATCATTAATATTTTAATGGTATTGTGAAAGATAAAAGAGATTAAATTCATAATTTTTGTATTGAATAATTAGAAAATATATAAAAAAAAATAGGGATTTATAATTGGTGAAAAACACCATCACACAAAATTAATCAATAATCTTTCCGTAGTATGAGTTAGGTACAGGGATAATCACTTTAAACTCGTCCCATCCTGATAAAAAGTTTGATACTCTCATTGCCCAGCCCAAGCTATATTTATTAAATTATTAATTTAATTTTTTTCAATATATGATGACTAAATTGTTAAAATATTCCACCTCAAGATGCTTATTTTTAAAAAATTTATTTTTCATCTCACATCTTTTAATTTTTATCATTTTTAATAATTATTCGTAATATAACATTACTTCTCATTTTTATTAATACTATCACTCCTAACATAATAAAATTAAGGACAAATTATAAATACACCTTCTGAATTTTAATTAAAATATAAACGTTCTCTATAATTTTAAAAATTACATTTTACCTTCTGAGGTTTCTAATTTTATTACAAATCGCTATTTTTATTAATAAATAATTAATTCAATTAACAATTTTTAATGATGTTAGAAATATATTTCAATTAATAATGTACATAATTTTATTATTATATAGGAGAGCAATCATGAATTTTATTTTTTTAATTAATTTTATTAAATAAAAAATTCCGATAAAAAAATATTTATAATTTTTTAAATTATAAAAAGTAATCTATATTTTAAGTAAATTTGTATATTTATAATTTATCCTAAAATTTACCAATGCTCGCCTTTGATTTAGATAGGAATCTATCCTCGACCCTTGTGTCCAATATGATTTGGGATGAATCTACCATCAATTATTATTATTAGGACAAATTACATATATCCCTTTGAAATTTAGTTAAATTACAAATATTCTTCTGAGGTTTAAGAAATTACAAATTCTTCCTTGAAGGTTATATTTGCATAACAAATTACGAGACAATTTATTATGAAAATATAAACCTCAAGGGGCGAGATGTAATTTTCGAAACCTCAAGAGGTATCTGTAATTTAGCTAAATCTCGATGGAGGTATATGTAATTTGCCCTTATTATTACTATTATTATTATATTATACAGGTGTAAAGAATTTGCAATATTTTTTATTTTTCTAAATTTTGATTTTATCTTTTTAAATTTATTATATTTTTTAAAAGTCATGAAGAGTCTTATATAAATTAACTATCTCTTTATTTTTAGAATTGAATATTAAAAAACAATATATTTGTTTCCAGAGTCCTATATAAATAAAAATAAACGGTCTCATTTCTTATATATATATATATAAAAAAAATCGTCTCCTCTTTACATTGATGATGATTAAAGAATAAAAAATAGTTATTTTTTCTTATTTTCTGTGTATGCTTCTATACTGATATACATAATATTTACAATTGTAATCTTAGACCAAATCACTGTGAATAATTGTAGTTAATCTGAAAGTTGTATGCATTCGTTCGAATTTAGACAGAGGAAAGCGAATATGTTTTTAAAAACAGATATTTGTACTGCATCTTAAAATTTCGTAAGTTATCTTCATACACTTTCTTTTTATTTGAATTATATTTTACGAACTGTAATATTTTACATGGTACTTTAATAACCAAGGTATAATATCAACAATTCTAAACAAGAACCACTTTCGTTGGTTTTATTTTTTAAATTTGTTTTTCAATTTCTTATTTTTTTATTTTTTCTCAATTTTAGTGCTTAAAGATACTGAAATTTCTTCATATTTTATATTTAAAATATACTTTTACATGAAAATATAATATCTAATAATTTAAATAAAATTAAAAAGTAAAATATTGATAAATCTTTTTATAAATTCAAATATGTACTGATTTTTTTATTTATTATTATATATTATTATTTTATGTTAATAATATATTTTAAAATATAAGTTAAAAATTATTCGAAATCGGTTCGTTAAATAAATAAGTTAAGGTTAAATATATTTTAATATTATTAAGTTTTCAAGTTAAATTTTGACAAGTTATTATTTGGTTCAATAAGTTTATAAATATTCTAAAAAATTAATTAATTTAAGTTTAATTTGTTGTTTGTGTTGAAATTATTACACCTTCCCAAACCTGAAAAGATCAAGTTATTCAAGTTTAATTTGTTATTTATGTTAAGATTATTACACACTCCTAAACCTTACGCATCAAAGCAAAAAATCACATAAAATGATTTATACATGTGAGTCGAACGTTGTTTTTAGGGTGCTGGTCAAAAAGTTCAAACCAATTACTTATATTAATGGGTGAGAAAATAACCAATTACAAATACATGAAGCCTAAAATTACACCCATTTCCCCATACACCCTGGTGCCCTCAGCATTATTATTATTATTATTATTATTATTTATTTATTTATTTTTGTCTCCGCTACGTCTCAACCCTCTAAAACTCACACAACTAGAATTACACAAGTATCTTATTTATACATAAATCAAAGAAATTATAATTCCATACAATTATTAAAACAATACACATAATGTACTTTTAATGGGTTATAAACTCCCGCACCGACCTAAATACATGTAAAAATAATCAATATGTTTTGTTTCAATTTTCTGAGTAAATTTTTTTGAAAATTGAGTTTTTGTTTTTCGTATTTTTTTTGTTTTGTTTTTAGTGAATATTTTTAAAATTTTAAGTAATTTTTTTACTTTTTTAGATACACCTTACTTAGATGTATCTAAATAGTAAAATTTTTGTAAAAAATATTTTAAAAAATTAATAAATACACAAAAATATGAAAAATATACTGAATTTTCGTATTTTTTTGATATTTAGCGTATATTTTAAAGATTTTTTTTCACAAATAATATATTTTTCTAGTGTATTTATGTTAGGTGTGTTTAAAAATTAAAAAAATTGCTTAAAATATTAAAAAAATTCATTGAAAACATTAAAATATGAAAAATAAAAAGTAAAATTTTCTAAAAACTGTTTTTTGAAAACCAAAACCAAACAAAGTGAATAATTATACGAGTCTCATAAAACTACAAACTCCCAAGTTGAATCATTAAACCATTAATTTTTGGGCTAATTCAATCTATGTGGCTCATAAATATTATTTATAATTGGTGTTTTGTGAGAAAAAATAAATTAAAAAAATAAAATTTTGGAGCAAGATTGTTATAATTGTTAACATTTTATATATTTGGTCTTGGCTTGCCATTTTGACAATTCAACATCAGAGAAATTCTAGACGTATTCTTCATTGTACAACTAAAACCTATGAAATTACAAGAGCCTATATGAGTTCATGCAATGCTAAATAAACTTCAAAATGAATGGATTTAGGAGTGGATTTGACATCTTATTGACTAAAAATACTTATTTTGTTAAAAAATTGTAAACTTATTTGCTAAACTCATTTTTTTGACTTGAGGAAATAAGCAACTTCTTCATAAAAGTAACATTTTTTAAAATCTTTGCAGATGTGTGTAAAGATGATTTTCTCCCCTATATTTAGACAAATTCCACGGTTTGCTTTTGGTTATTTATAATAGGGGGAATAACACAACAGTATGTGCAAAAAAACTTGTTTACAAACAAATGAAAAAGCCTATAATTTTAATTATTATTACTTAAAATATATTTTTTATTTTTTTGTAATTATTTCTCACTGATATCGTGTTAGTGTAATTCTCCCAATATAATAACGTTATGTAGGATTGATTTGCGAAGTGACTATTTTAGTAACTTTTTAATTTTTGGACGAAAATATGAGATGAAAAAAATTAAAATGTTTATGAATGACTTTTTAACATTTTATGACAAAATTTGAAAAAGAGTAGAAACAAATTTTTGACTTTTTTCTATTTTTTAGTAAAATATTTACTTTCCAAACATTCCATTAGTATATAAAGTAACACACTGAGACACGTGACATACATATGGATTCCACCACTTAGCACAAGTCTCACTTAACATTATATTTATTTGGTGTGTTAGTTGATACATTGATTAATGGGACTATTTGTTACAGCTTTTGAGAGTTGATTTGAACTTATTTTAATTTGAAAGTCTGTGACAAACTATTTAGTACAGCTTCTACTTATAACTTTTGTGATGACCGGTTCGTATTTAACTTTATTCTCTAGAGTTGTGTCGGTATTGCCTTCGTTCGAAGTTGGGTTTCAAGTGTGGTCCTACCGTTAGTGGTGTTCGTTGCTCCTGAGAATTTTTCTATAGATATTTTCGGTTGCATTGTTGCATTTTCTGAATTTGCGCGTGTCCCGGAGGGTGCAAGGTCAACTTCGGAGTGCCAAGGAGGAAGCCGGAGTTTTCCGAGCTGGAAGGGCCAGGGCCGCACGTGCGGGGGCCCAGGGCTGCACGTGCGGGAGGGGTCGCACGTGCGGGGGATCAGGCCGTACGTGCGGGAGGTTGGGAAGAAGTGTTGTGTGCACACAGCCTAAAAGGTAGGTGTGCGAGTGAGGTACGGAAAGAACCGCACGTGCGGGAGGGGCCACTCCGCACGTGCGGGGAGGTGTGCCGAACGTGTGACAGAGCGTGTTTTTGCTCCGAATTTCGTGCTTTCAGCTATATTTTTATATTTTGTCCCTTTTGCTTTCATTTTCAGATTATATCACTCTCTCTCTACAATATTTTCTCTCATTTCCTGTCATCTCTCTCTACCCAAACCCACAAAACATTACATCCTCTTTGATGTCAAGAAATCTGTAGAGATTTTGATGCTAGTCCCTTATACCAAAATGATGAGCGTGCCGAGGGCTTCGTCTTGACCGGTGGAGATCGTATTTCGGCGAGGTTGATTTTGGGCTCTCTCTCCTCTTCTCTCTTGAGGTAGGGATTTCTTTGATTCTTTTCAATGCTTCTGTTATAGATAGATATGTGGTATGTTATTATTGCATAAAAACCATGTGGTATGGGTTCATTTTCGAAAATCATGATAGGGAATGTGAGGCTTGAGTGTTGAGATAGAGATTTCATGAGATGGGTTGATGTTGGGTTAAAATTTGAGGTGTGATGCACTATATTCTTGATTAGAGAGATTAAGCCCTAGTTTTTGTTATAATGCCTAAAGGATAAAAAGGGATTGAAATTGCGAAATAATTATGTTATGAAATTATGAAATGAGATTAATGTTTTGGAAATTGATTTAAGATTTAATTGGATCTTACGATTTGGGTATTATTTTTGGTGTTGGATTGACTATGTTTAAATACAATAAATTAAGGAATTATTAATTGTATAAAGGGAATGTAACCATGAAATTAGAATATTAATGAGTTACACTACTATTAAATAGAAAGGATGTAAATTATAACTTGCCACCATGATAGAAATCTCCTGTTTAAAATGATGGAAATTGAATTGGCCATATTTTGTGAAATGAAGTAAAACTGGATTAAGGCATAAAGGGAGAATGTTATTGTAGAAGAAAAAGGTAATTGGTTTTGAAATGGAAGGAATGAGTCGCTAACACAATATGAGTCCCAGAGATTTACTTGAGCTTGGATCACAGATGCATTACTTCTTTGTTGTTGATTGTTGGACTTAAAACCTCATGAGAATTGAATTGTTAAAACACATGCGTTGAAATACAAACACTTAGAGGTTTTGTCCTTAGTCATCGGTGGAGGATGACATTATTGTGTTGAATAGTTGTGTGTACGTTTTTACGCTTGAGTTGGTTGCACCCTGTTGTGTTTGCTTGTATGCATTACATTTGTTGGCTGTACCTCATCATGTTGTGATGATCGAAAGGGGTGAACTGCATTGAGAATTAAAAGTACCATTACCTTCTAGCTAGTGCTTGGAGAATTGGCTGTGCTGAGAATCAGAGGTACCATTCCCTTCTAGCTAGTGTCTGGTAAATTGGTATGTTGTTGTTGAGAGTTGAAACCATTGGCTTACTGTGCTCGAGGCAAGTAGAGTGGAGATTTGTTATTATTGTTGTCTTACTTGGTTATATGTATTATGTGTTGTAAAGATCTGTAACAACCCCGACCTCTGATTAACGTTAATCCATGACTAATTATGCCCAATTAGCAATTAAGGTGAATTCTGCATTAAACTGCATTTGTGTGTTGCATTGTTGTGTCTATGTCTGTTAGGCGTAGAAAGATTTGTTCACGTTTTAGTTTCAGTTGCGAATTGAAAGCCTTATCAGCGTCCGAATCAGAAATTGACTTGATTTTTGTGCTAATTAGGATTTATAGAATTTTATGGTAGGTCTAATTAAAATTCGGTTCGGAATGATTAAATTAGATTAAATTAATGTGCACCAATTAAGCTCAATTAATCTTATTGTATCCAAGCCTATTTGAGGCACCACTTTGAGCCCACTCACTCCTTTTTCTTGATCCCATCACATTTTGTGCTTGCCCAAGAGAGACAAACGGGTGAGAGAGTGAGAGAAGGGAGAATTGGTGTAGAGCTTGAGGATTGAATTCACAAGGAGGGAAATGCTAGGAAAACTTGGAAGATCACTCAAGACCATCTCTAGCATAAGGAATTGAAAAGCCTAGGTAAGAACTGAACCCTTTAATCTTGTTTTTTTTGGGCCACCTAGAGCTTGTGTAGGAATGAAATAGGTGAATTCATGGGTTAATTAAGCTAGAATTTGAAGTAGGCAAGTGAATTCATACATGCAAGTGCATTTCTTCACAATTTGAGCATGATTTCAAAGACTTCTTCCATGCTCGTGGTTATTTCATCTATGTTTTGAGAATTCACCATGTTTGCTAACAATTTTCCTAGTTTGATCATGTTTTGAAGAGGTTTAATACAAGAGAGTTCATGCATGTTATGTTCATGAATTAATTTCAAGTTTCAAGTTGAATGTTGTTCAATTGGCATACTTCTGGGCTTTGATTTTGTAAAATGATCTTCAAAACATGTTGTTTTATGATTTTTCATGTATTTCCTCAAGTTTTGGGCCCAGAAAATTAAGTTTGTTGCATTTGGAGTTGAGTTTGAGCTTAGTGATCAAATCTGGAATTTCTAAAAATTTGATCCATGCTCGAGTGTGGAACTTTACGCTCGAGCGTGAACTCTGAGTTCATGCACTTCCGCTTGAGCGTCGATGGTTACGCTCGAGCGTGAAATGCATATACCTAGAAGTTTGTGTGTTTTGCAGTCCGCTCGAGCGAGGGAATCTACGCTCGAGTGAGGGTCTGAGTCTTACGCCCGAGCGGAGGTTGAGCGTCTGTCGAGCATGAAAATCATGCATCCAGTACTTTTTCTAGAGTTTACAGTACGCTCGAGCAGGGAAAGTCACACTCGAGCGGAGTTTCATTGTCTGCATGTCCGCTCGAGCGAGGAAACCTATGCTCGAGCGTGGACCTTAATTTCAGCAAGTTTTAAGAAATGTTTTCCAATGCATTCTTGCATCCTCATTCCATCCTAGGCATTCCTAGGACATGTTTAAGACTCCATAATGAGGATTAAAGGTTAGAAACACACTAAGAGCCAACGAAGTAAGTTATGTACAATTAGAACATGTGTTTGAAGTGTGTGTCTGTTATGTGTTATGTAGGTCAAGTGTCGCGTACCATTGACCAATCTGCTCCGTCTATCTGTCTCAAGGCTAGTTGTGAGTAATAACATAGTAAATCTATGCTCAACTTTATTTATTTTCTGTGTGATGAATTAAGATCTGTTTTCTGAAATGATATATTCTGTACAATGAATGATTGTCCAATTTCTGATATGTATTCGTGACATCCTTAGCATCATGTGATATCTGTTGGCTGTTACTCGGTATCGGAGGTTCCATCATGGAACTTAATATGTTTGCACTTTGTTACCCGTACCGGAGGCTCCGTCATGGGGCTCAACGTGTTTATTCTCTGTTACCCAGATCCGGAGGTTCCTTTATAGAACTGGTTATTCGTAACCCTCATGTGTCTGCATCTGTTTTGTATCTGCTCTGTTAATGCTAATGGATGTATCATGTATATTTAAGCATACCTCATGATTTCTGTATATGATTTGGACAAACTATGAATTTGATATGAAACTGATTTATGATTTCTGAATCTGTACGGACTCATTTATTGAAACCTCTTTACTCTGTTATTGTTCACTGAGCTTTCGCTCACAGTTTATATTATGTATGTAGGTGAGCCGGCACGAGATCAGGGCTAGAGTTGACAGCCTTCATTTCTGTTTTTGTCAGCCAACCGTTGTGCCTCCCGAGGAGGTTCCGATCGAGGTCTAGTTACATGGCTGTTTTTGTGTTTATGCTAGTCTCTGTCTGTTTTGTAAAGCCGGGTCCTGGGAATTATACTTTTGTAAATGTTTTGTAAATATTGATGTTCTGCGACCGACACGCTGATGTATATGCAAGTTTTGAAATTTTCTGTCCCATGTATGTTATCACAGCTCATTGGACCTTGTCTATTTTGTATAATTGCTTCCGCAGCTCCTTACTATGTGCTTATCTGTTAAGAGGCCTTTGGTAATCCACGGATTACTGGCCGGTTACGATGCTAAACCTATAGGGGCGGGTTTGGGTCGTGACAAGATCATGATTCGGCGAGGTTGAATGGTCTTATGAGTAGAGTAGATGTGTTCATGTATATTTGGACGTGTGCAGAGTGGTTGATGGAGTTGCCTACCAACAGTGAATTATTGATAAATTCTCTTTAACTTGTACGTAGAGTTGAGATGCAATGAGATGTGTGGAGTCAGACTTGAGTTTTTATTTTGAATTGTTAAATATTTGAGAGCATTGGTTTTGGTGAACGTGTTTCCAAAAATAAAGTGGATATTATGGGTATTTTGTCACAAGTGGAACACATGGAAATGGGTAAGAGTTGTCCCTTGGGAAAAAGGGTAGTAAACGTGGAAATTGGTGTTGTTAAATAACTGAATGATTTTGAGAATAGTACGTATATATGTATATATTGGTTATGAAATGTCACATTATTTATATGGTATGAGATTAGCATTCATGATCATAGCTATCTGTAAGTTGTTATTGTTGAGGATCATGTTGAGATCCCTATTGGACTATATGTTCACCCCATGTTGTTGAACCTTTTTCAGGTGATTGTCAGGATGTGCTACAAGATTTCAGACCTTCTTTATTTGTTGGCCACGAGGCCTCTTTATGTGTAGGCGGAATGCTATTGGTGAAAAAGGGTTACACCTTTCCTCTTGACTTTTTTATGATGTAAGCCTACGGGCAACTTCTTCAATTGTATATTCATGTTGCATTCATTTTCATCCGACTGAGAGAATTCTGTTGATTTATTCCTTGAGAATATAATGAACTTTTGTATGCTAACTCTGAAATTGAATGTATAATGAAG
This sequence comes from Camellia sinensis, assembly GCF_055761805.1. Classification (NCBI taxonomy): domain Eukaryota; kingdom Viridiplantae; phylum Streptophyta; class Magnoliopsida; order Ericales; family Theaceae; genus Camellia; species Camellia sinensis. The sequence goes on along the minus strand of NC_138969.1, from coordinate 29,049,218 downwards.
GCTTGGTAATAGTAATCCGAGTAACAAAAAGTGGGCTGTGACAACTTTTTAGACATAAATAAATTAAATAAATTGAAAAAAATAATTATTTGAAAGCTAAGAAATAGATACTTTTTACTTTTTACTTTTTGATTATCATCTTTTAACTTAAAAAAATCTTACCAAACAAGACTTGTATTCTTAACACTATTATAGAATTATGAATAATTTTTACCTAGGATTATTGAATAGGCTAGAGAATGGATTTAGGAGTGGATTTTTAGCCATCTTATGGACTAAAAAATTGTTAACTTATTTGCTGCTCATTTTTTTGACAAAAATTCAAACCAATCAAATTTGTTTAAGCTAAAAAATAGTAAACTTAAAAGTGTATAAAACATGCAAAACTTTTTTGCACTAATTTTTTTCTAAGTATATTTTTAACTAATTAGCTAGCTTTTTAGCTAACTTTTATAGGAAGCCTTAAAATGTCGCTAATTCTTAGATTCTGTTTGACAATTTCCAAGCAAGTTGTTTTTATTTAAAAAAGTAAAAAGTAAAAATCTTAACTTGAGTAAAAGTAACTTCTTCATAAAAGTAACATTTAAAAAAAATCTTTATTGATGTGTTGTGACGACCGGGTCACTTTTTTCCTTCTCTTTCTTCCTCTATTCCCTTTGCTCTCGTTGGATCTAAAACGTTCGGAAGCTATTTCTTTTGAATAAGTTCTCATTCTTGTTTTTGGTTCGGTGATTGAATTTCATCTATTTCGGAGTGGGCGCGGTGGAGTCCGGGGCGTCCAGGAACCGAGTCAGAAAAATCTGGGCTGGAAAACAGGGGCCGTACGTGAGGGGGCCCAGGGCCGCACGTGCGGAATTCAGGGGATTGTTTGGCTCACACACTGGAATAAATGCACGAGCGGCCGAGGTGCGAGAGAGGAACCCCGCACGTGCGGGAGAGGCACTCCGCACGTGCGGGGATGGGCGCCGCACGTGCTGTCAGTTTGGACCCAAAATTCTGCATTTTTGTATCTTTAGGGCCAAGTTGTATATCACTTTTAGGGCTTCATTCTCTCACTCTAAAGGCCATTTTGCTCTCCTTTCTCTCTAGAAAACTTCCTCAAACATTAAAAATCCTTTGAATCCTTGCAAATCCTTGGGTTAGATCTTCACCTCTTTCTCTAAATCTTGAAGATCAAGCTTGAAAGCCCTCTTGGTGTAGTGAGGGTTGAAGAATCCTCCATTGAAGCTAGGGTTTCACTTTCGTTCTTCATCAAGCTTGAGGTAGGGATATTCTTGAGTTATATATACATGTTTTGCAAGATTTAAGGTTGTTTTTAGGTTTCTCTTGAAATTTTTATGAGATTTTAGTTATAGGTTTATAAATGATGAGATTTCTTAAAAGTGGGTTGAAGTTTTAAAAGTTTCTATGTTGATCATTGGGCCCTTTTATTTATTGTCTAAGAAAGATGATTTTGATGAACTTTCTCCATGAAAATGAGGGATGTTTTGTATAGCGATCCCGGGTTTACCCTTGTTGTACGGTGATCCGGACATGTGTCCGTGGATGTTGGTTGTTGTTTATTATCTAGGTTGCATCCTCTTTACTTTGTATATTGAGTTATAAGATGTGTTAGGTAGGCTTGTTACAGGTTGGTTGTGTTTGGGAGCCTAGTGTTGCTGCCCAGAATTTTGGACCTTCGCTTGAGCGAGGAGTTGGTCGCTCGAGCGAGAGTGGGGTTCGTATTTGGTGGGTCGAGCCAGAGTGGCTCGCTCGAGCGAGCGGTTGCACCTGGTTCTGGACCTGAGAGCTGTCTTTCTTGGCTCGAGCGAGCTTCCTTCGCTCGAGCGGTCTGGGTTTTTATTCGCTCGATCGAGAAATTCTTGGCTCGAGCGAGAGTTTTCTGTGTCTGGTCGCTCGAGCAACCAAGCCTTCGCTCGAGCGAGCGTGTTTTATATCAGCGGACAGTAGCGTCTTAAACATCACTTTTTCAGTTCCTTCCTTTGAGAAAAACCTAAATCCGACACCCTCTCTCTCTAAACTTGCACTCTCTCTAAGATTTGATCTCCCTAGGGTGTGAATCTAGCCTAGGGCCTTTGTTAAAAAGATAGAGGGCGTTGAGAGCTTCGATTTAATCTGAAAAAGTTTGGATTTGGAGCAAGTTGATCTTCGAGTCTTCATCTCCTTTGTGGCTTAAACTTCGAGGTAGGGATATCCTACTCCTCTCTATGGGTTTTGTCTTTAAATTTTGGTATTTTGAGATGTTGGGCTTGGTTTGGTAATTTTGTGAAAGTTTGGGGCTTTTGTGTAATTTTTCAAAAGTTGGGGTTTCATTCATAATAAACCTAGATGCATGTTTGGCATGAAGAAATGGAATAGATGTTAATTCATTGATGGAAATGGGACCTAAGGGTTGAAATGGTAATTATGGAAAATAGCCTAATTACATTGATTGATTAATTGGGATAATTAATGGTAAGAAATGAGGAAATGAAATGTTGATTGAATATCCATTTGTGCATTTATTTTCTGTTTAGAAATAACTGCTTTGGGCTATCGGTGGAGGATAGTCGTGATTGTTGTAGACAATGCATGATGATTAGGTAAACTGAAACTAATCAATGAAATGTGTCATGGAACTTGACGATTGATAGAATACATTAATTGTATGTATTGGGTGATTGTATATAGAACCAATGTGTTTATATACGTTATGTGTAGAGGAGGAGATAGGGGATGTACTCCGCGGTTTAGGGGAAGATAGGGGATGTACCTCTAAACCGGATAGTGTTGGGAGAAGATAGGGGATGAACTCCGTAGATACAGCTCATATGCTTGTCTAGAAGTGAAGATAGAGCTTATATGCTTATCTTTGTGATGTGTGGATACAGCTTATATGCTTATCTGTGAATGTGGGATATTGTTGTTATACATATCTGTTGAGAATGTGGATATAGCTTTTATGCTTATCTGAATGTGAGATATAGTTTTTATACATATCTGTGGAAATGATGATAGAGCTAGCATGCTTATCTGTTGAAAAAGTGAAAATGAAAGGTAACTTAGACTCATAAGTTGTATGACATAAATATGTGATTTATGTGGATGTATCAGTGTTGACCATCTATCAATTGCTAATATTTTAGTCATTGTCCATGGTTGGTTTAGTGTATTTCTACTGGGCTGTGGCTCACCCTATATGGGAATATCATTTTCAGGTGCAGGAAGCATGCTACCTCCAAGGACATAGCTGGGAGGCTAGTGGCGGACATACTTTTGTCGCTTAACTTATGATGTATTACATGTAACTTCAAGCCTAGGGCTTAATGTGTAAACGAGTTAGTACTCTTTTGTTGTAACCAAGTGTTAACTTGGAAAGCTGTAAGCCCGTAGGGCATTTTGTTATGATGTTAACATGTAATACTTAAGTAATGGAACTCTAATGAATGAAAGAATATGGTTAGTTCATATGTAAATGCATGTCTTATCTGATGGGTTTATTGTTGTTTTTTTGAGGGCGTTACATTTTGGTTTTTGTGAAAAACCCTAGAAATTTGGGGATTTTTGGAATGTATGGAAATGTCTAGAGTGACTTTATCCTTCTTGTGATAATGGAATGATTATGTGTAGATTTCATGTTTTTTTCTACAAAATGGTAACCAAAATGATATATAATAGAGATGAAGAAAGTGTATAAGGGAATATGGTTGGAAAAATGGCAAAAGGTGTACACTATGAATTGTGAAAACCATACATTCTTGGGAATAAATGTTGAAAACCTCACACATTGCTTTGAGGAAACTAACTTGTGTGACTTGTGCATGGTGGGAGATTATTGTTTCTATGAATTGAAGACATCTGGTTATCTTGTGTAATAACTTTGAAAAGAAGAATTGAGGAATGGGATTAATTGATAGTGTTGTAGAGATATTTTAAAAATAGAGAAATGCTATGAGATAGAAGTTCTTGCATCAAATTCTCAATTGATTTATTATCATTATTGTACATCTTGGCATGAATTGAAAAGAATATTTTCATTGAGAAAGATATTATCGTAATGAGAACTATGGTAATGTGTATGGGGTAAATATGTAGTAAGTTCGGATAGGGGGTGTAGTTGAACTTGTTAAGTTAGCCTTAGTGTCCATGGTGAAAGACCAGAAAACCGCGCGGATAGGTGTCGAGCTTTCCGGTTAATACCGGTAAAAATGACAGTTTGGTAATACTCGTAGAGTCTACTTGCAGACACCAGCCTAGGGATTACCAGTGTCGTATTTACCGCCCCTATTGATTAAAATTGAAAGCTTTGAAATGTGTTGAGATTGCAAGTTTGGATTGAAAAATGGAAATCTTCTAGAAGAGCATGAAATGAAATTTCTTTGAAAGAGCATGGCATGTCATTGGCATTTGCATCCTTATTGAAAATTGCATAACTATATAAACTTTGTTAGAATTCTCTACTGGGCTTTATGCTCACCTCTATAGGACTTTGGTGCAGGTAAAGACGTGGTGATCCCGCCAAGTTGAGGGTGCGGATGATTGTAAAGAGTACATTGCTCTTACTTTTGTTGTGACCTTTTTGTAAGCCAAGGGCTAATGTGTTTGGGTCCGAGAGACCATTTTGTGTAACCGGGCTATTGCCTTGGAACTTGTAAGCCCCTTGAGAGCCTTATTCGTTTTGATTTAATGATTTTACATGCTATAGATTCATTTTGTCAATGAATGTATAATCGCATGTGAAATAACTTTTGTAAAGCATTTGGAATCATGTAAGGGAACAAGGTTAATATCTCATTTTGGAAGGATTATTGTTATTGTGTAGTGAATGTTTAATTTACATGGGTAGTTCATGTCAAATCATTTTCGGGGCGTTACATGTGTGTAAAGATTATGTTAGTTGTTAGATTAACACTTCTAGATAATATAAGTTAGCTTCTTCATCCTGACAAAGTATCAAATACTTGCCATCTAATTCAAGTCCCTCTTAGAGAGAGTTGAACCAATGATCTCTCTTTTGAGACTAAGACCTTAGGAGAATCACAGTAACTAACTAGGTTAGGCATAATCGGTTGTTTTCTGTTTGTTTGTTTGTTTTTTTTTTTTGTAGAGTTACAATAATTTGTGATTAAAAAATGATGTTATGCATTTTGTTATAATATTACGTATTTTTTTATGGGAAATTGGTCAATAAGTCGTATATTTTGAACTCGTAATTCATATAGTTTCATATTTTTTATTCTGATCTGTTTAGTCATTTTGGATGTGTAATAACTTATTTGATTGCCACATTAAAGTATTACATTTGGAAAAAAGTACACTAAATTTTTTTTAGTGTCACATCATACCCGTCACGTTAGAGTATCACATTTGAAAAAAGTACATTAAAGGGTTTTTAATTATTTTAGAGTGTCATATCATACCCGCCGCGTTGAAGTGTCACATGTCACGCTTGGAAAAAGTACACTAAGACATTTTTAATTTTTTTTAGAGTGTCACATCATACCCGCAACGTTGTCACATTTGAAAAAAAATATACTAAAGAGTTTTTATTTTTTTGAAGCATCACATCATACCTATCACGATATCACAAAAAGGAAAAGTATACTAAGCAGTTTTTATTTTTTTTTGTAGTTAAAGCTTTGAAGTGTCAAATCATACCCGCTACATTGTCATATTTAGGAAAAGTACACTAAGGAGTTTTATCATACCCGCTATGTTGGAGTGTCACATGTAACGTTTGGGAAAAGTACACTAGGAGTTTTTAATTTTTTTTATAGTGTCATATCATACCCGCTACGTTGTCACGTTTGAGAAAAGTACATTACAGAATTTTTATTTTTTTTGAAGTGTCACATCATACCCGCTACATTGTCACATTTGAAAAAAGTACACTAAGAAGTTTTTATTTTTTATTTTTTTAAGAAAAAGTTTTGAAGTGTCACATCATACCCGCATTTTGTCACATTTAGAAAAAGTACACTAAGGAGTTTCTAATTTTTTTTAGGAGTGTCACATTAATACATGCTACATTGGAGTATCATATCATACCTGTCACATTAATAAAAGGGTATAGTTGTCCCCCAAAACACTCTCAAAATAAAAAATAAGATCACATGGAAGGAAACTCTCCACTAATAGGATTTAACAAATAAATAGAAAAAACTTAGGACTAATTGGAGTACTTGTTTGTGAGATGAGATTTATTGGTAAATATCTATTTTTTTATTCTAAATATTTTCTAACAAAAAAATGTGTAACACTAGAATAAAATTTATAACTTCATTTTTGAATAACAAATTATCGTAACTCTAGCAAAAAAAAAAAAAAAAAAAAATGCAATATTTATCACCAAAATGCATAACACAACTACAAAAACGAAATTACATAACAAGGGTGCATGCGCATATGATACACACTTTTTGAGGAGTGTATATCACAAAATTATTTGAAAGTAGAATTAAAAGTCTTGTCCTTGTTATAGACTATTTTGGAAAATAAATTTTTTTTATTAATTTTTTTTTTCTAAAAACGTATAAAAAAATAAAAAAAATAAGGTCACCTAAGTAAATTAATAAATTAACTTTTTTTACTTTTCCCAAAAAGGCCATAGTACACCAAGTCCAGATCCTCTCCAGGCTCTCTCTCCGATTGTTCTTGCGGGGGACTGTTCAGATAGAGCCACGTCATCCCGCAAGGAAATGAATGACTCAGATTTGGACGATTAAACAAAAAAATTTAAAACACACCCACATTGAATTTCATTCCCTTTTTCTCTAACACTCCTTCTCTCTCTCTCTCCCTCACTGAGACACGCATACGTCTCACATCCCACCACTCTCTCTCTCTCTCTCTCTCTCTCTCTCATTTTTAATCAAAAATTAAAAAAATTATTTTAATCTTTTTCATTTTATTTTCATAATATATATATATATATATGATTTTTAATATAAAATTTTAATTTTATAAAATTAATATTATTAAAAATATACCTTTAAAATGAGACTAATATTAAATATATTTAATAAAATTTTAAAATAAATAAAAATAAATTAAGGTGTTTAGTTATGTTTTCAAATTATTATTTTTTTAATATAAAAATTAATTTGATGAAATAAACACACAAAAATCATATATTTTTGAAATTCTCAAAAACAATCTTCATTCCAAACAAAATCATATGAAAATAATGACTTTTAATTTAATTTTATTAACCAAATGAGTTTATAATTTTTTTTAAAGGAAATAAAAAAAATTCTATATTTGATTTACACCTATACATAAATTGAAGGAAAATTTACCCATAAATCCTATTTTGTGGAAAGTTGAACCATTTAGTCCTAAGAATTTTCTTATGTACCATTTAGTCCCCTTTTATTCGATAATGTTTTCTTAGTTAAACCAATGGAAATCAAAACTATAAACCAATGAGGGAGAGTGAAAAAAACACCCAAAACTATAAACCAATGGAACAACCCAATCAACATCCACCACTCCCAAAGTCAAATCAAACCCTTACATACGTTAACATTACCAAATCCCAAGCCAACAGACCCAAAACTATAAACACCAAAAACTATAAACCAATGAGGGAGAGTGAAAAAAACACCCAAAACTATAAACCAATGGAACAACCCAATCAACATCCACCACTCCCAAAGTCAAACCAAACGCTTGCACACGTTAACATTACCAAATCCCCAACCAAACCCTTGCACATGTTATATTACGAATAATTATTAATAAATGATAAAAATTAAAAGATGTGAGATGAAAAATAATTTTTTTAAAAAATAAGCATCTTGAGGTGGAATATTTTAACAGTTTAGTCATCTTATATTGAAAAAAATTAAATTAATAATTTAATAAATATAACTTGGGCTGGGCCATGAGACTATCAAATTTTTTATCCAGATGGGATGAGTTGAAAGTGATTATCCCTATACCTAACTCATACTAAGGAAAAATTATTGATTAATTTTGTGTGATGGTGTTTTTCACCAATTATAAATCACTATTTTTTTTTTTATATTTGCTAATTATTCAATACAAAAATTATGAATTCAACCTCTTTTATCTTCCACAATACCATTAAAATATTAGTGATATTACATGCACGAATTAATGTAGTAACTAGTGTTATGACATTATAACTAACCCCACCTATTATATAAATCATAAATATCTAAAATTTTTAAAATTGTATCACACTGTTTATTAATATATTAATTGATACATATAGCATCATTCTTAAAATATTACTTTATTATGTCTCAGGAAATAACTTCTCCATACTAAATCATTTAAACCCATTCATTTACGTCATGTCACATCCTCACTTTCATGCGACAAACCTAAAGTTAATCAATCTCAAAGCAATTCACATTGCACGAAACTGGCTCTCTTCCAACTAATGCATTTTAGTGATGAACTTATTTTCGATGAAAAAGCATTTTCCTTGCATCTGATAGTACGTAAGTAGGTGTACTAAGAATCCAAATCCTCTATAGCCTCTCTCCGGTTGCTTTTGTGGAAGATAGTTCAGATAGAACCACGTTGCCCGCAAAGAAATGAACAGTTTAAATTTGTTTCTTTAAAAAAAAAAAAAAATACATGCACACCCATTGACACACATTCACAGCACACACTCTATCTTTTCCTTTCTCACTAACACACACTCACAGCATACGTACCCTCTCTCTGTCCTTTATCACTGACACACATGTTTTGACAACTTAGTTAAAAGCTAATTTTTAATTTTTAGAAAAATGTTTGGTAACCTAAAAAAGAGGGGTGCGAATGGCCCGAATGAGTGTTCGCCGGTCTTCTGCCTGGATGACCGGTCGGACATCTTTCCGGATGACCGGGTGAAAGATTGTCAACCGCGGTTGTCACCTTTGTTGATCGCCACTATCAGCCTCTTCGCCGGATGACTGGCTGGACGACCGGCAAGGTGAATTTCGAGCCATTCGAGCCACCTCATATTCGGGCTACCAAGCGTTGAATGTGTGTCAATGGGTATGCATGTATTTTTTTTTTTTAAAGAAACAAATTCAAACCGTTCATTTCTTTGCGAGCAACGTGGTTCTATCTGAACTGTCTCCTACAAAAGCAACCGGAGAGAGGCTATAGAGGATTTGGATTCCTACTACAGCTACTTACGTACTATCAGTTGCAAGGAAAATGCTTTTTCATCGAAAATAAGTTCATCACTTTAATGCATTAGTTGGAAGAGGGCCAGTTTCGTCCGACGTGAATTGCGTTGAGATTGATTAACTTTAGGTTTGTCGTATGAAAGTGAGGATGTGACATGACGTAAATGAATTGGTTTAAATGATTTAGTAACGAGAAGTTATTTCCTGAGACATAATTGAGTAATATTTTAAGAACGATGCTATATGTATCAATTAATATATTATTTCCTGAGACATAATTGAGTAATATTTTAAGAATGATGCTATATGTATCAATTAATATATTAATAAACGGTGTGATACAATTTTAGAAATTTTAGATATTTATAATTTATATAATAGGTGGGGTTAGTAATAATGTCATAACACTAGTTACTATATTAATTAGTGCATGTAATATCACTAATATTTTAATGGTATTGTGAAAGATAAAAGTGATTGAATTCATAATTTTTGTATTGAATAATTAGAAAATATATAAAAAAAAATAGTGATTTATAATTGGTGAAAATACCATCACACAAAATTAATCGATAATTTTTCCTTAGTATGAGTTAGGTATAGGGATAATCACTTTCAACTCGTCTCATCCTGATAAAAAATTTGATAGTCTCATGGCCCAGCCCAAGTTATATTTCTTAAATTATTAATTTAATTTTTTTCAATGTAAGACGACTAAACTGTTAAAATATTCCACCTCAAGATGCTTATTTTTTTAAAAAAAACTATTTTTCATCTCACATCTTTTAATTTTTATCATTTATTAATAATTATTCGTAATATAACATTACTTCTCATTTTTATTAATACTGTCACTCCGAACATAAAAAAATTAAGGACAAATTATAAATACACCTTTTGAATTTTAATTAAAATATAAATCGTCCTCTATAATTTGAAAATTACATTTCACCTTCTGAGGTTTCTAATTTTATTACAAATCGCTATTTTAATAAATAATTAAGTCAATTAATAATTTTTAATAATGTTAGAAATATATTTCAATTAATAATGTAAGTAATTTTGTTATTGTATAGGAAAGCAATCATGAATTTTATTTTTTTAATTAATTTTATTAAATAAAAAATTCAGACAAAAAAATAATTACAAGTTTTTAAATCACAAAAGGTAATCTATATTTTAAGTAAATCTGTATATTTGTAATTTATCTTAAAATTAACCTATGCTCGCCTTTGTTTTAGATAGGAACTTGTCCTCGACCCTTGTGTCCAATATGATTTGGGATGAGGGTGGAATATCTAGTCAACTCACCTACCATATGTTATTATTATTAGGGCAAATTACATATATCCCCTCGAGGTTTAGTTAAATTATAGATATTCCCCTGAGGTTTGAGAAATTACAAATTCCTCCCTGAAGGTTATATTTGCCTAACAAATTAGGAGGCAATTTGTTATGAAAATATAAACCTCAGGGGGCGGGATCTAATTTCTGAAACCTTAAGGGGTATCTGTAATTTAGCTAAATCTCGATGGAGGTATATGTAATTTTCTCTTATTATTACTATTATTATTATATTATAAAGGTGTAAAGAGTTTGCAATATTTTTTATTTTTTCTAAATTTTAATTTTATCTTTTTAAATTTATTATATTTTTTAAAAGTCATGAAGAGTTTTATACAAATTAACTATCTCTTTATTTTTAGAATTGAATATTAAAAAACAATATATATTTGTTTCAAGAGTCCTATATAAATATAAATAAACGCTCTCAGTTCTTATATAAAAAAAAAAATCGTCGCCCGTTTACATTGATGATGATTGAAGAAAAAAAATAATTATTTTTTCTTATTTTCTGTGTATGCTTCTATACTGATATACATAATATTTACAATTGTTCATCATGGACCAAATCACTGTGAATAATTGTAGTTAATCTTAAAGTTGTATGCATTCGTTCGAATTTAGACAGAGGAAAGCACATGCATTTTTAAAAACAGATATTTGTATTGCATCTTAAAAATTCGTAAGTCATCTTCATACACTTTCTTTTTGTTTAAATTATATTTTATGAATTGTAATATTTTACACGGTACTTTAATAACCAATGTATAATATGCCTAATTAGCAATTAAGGTGAATTCTGCATTAAACTGCATGTGTGTGTTGCATTGTTGTGTTTATATCTGTTAGGCATAGAAAGATCTATTCACGTTTTAGTTTCAGTTGCGAATTGAAAGCCTTATCGGCGTCTGAATAAGAAATTGACTTGATTTTTGTGCTAATTAGGATTTATATAATTTTATGGTAGGTTTAATTAAAATTCAGTTCGGAACGATTAAATTAGATTAAATTAATGTGCACCAATTAAGCTCAATTACTCTTATTTGTATCCAAGCCTATTTGAGGCACCACTTTGAGCCCACTCACTCATTTTTCTTGATTCCATCACATTTTGTGCTTGCCCAAGAGAGACAAATGGGTGAGAGAGTGAGAGAAGGGAGAATTGGTGTAGAGCTTGAGGATTGAATTCACAAGGAGGGAAATGCTAGGAAAACTTGGAAGATCACTCAAGACCATCTTTAGCATAAGGAATTGAAAAGCCTAGGTAAGAACTGAACCCTTTAATCTTGTTTTTTTTGGGCCACCTAGAGCTTGTGTAGGAATGAAATAGGTGAATTCATGGGTTAATTAAGCTAGAATTTGAAGTAGGCAAGTGAATTCATACATGCATGTGCATTTCTTCACAATTTGAGCATGATTTCAAAGACTTCTTCCATGCATGTGGTTATTTCGTCTATGTTTCGAGAATTCACCATGTTTGCTAACAATTTTCCTAGTTTGATCATGTTTTGAAGAGGTTAAATACAAGAGAGTTCATGCATGTTATGTTCATGAATTAATTTCAAGTTTCAAGTTGAATGTTGTTCAATTGGTATACTTTTGGGCTTTGATTTTGTAAAATGATCTTCAAAACACGTTGTTTTATGAGTTTTCATGTATTTTCTCAAGTTTTGGGCCCAGAAAATTGAGTTTGTTGCATTTGGAGTTGAGTTTGAGCTTGGTGATCAAATCTGGAATTTCTAGAAATTTGATCCACGCTCGAGCGTGGAACTTTACGCTTGAGCGTGAACTCTGAGTACACGCACTTCCGCTCGAGCGTCGATGGTTACGCTTGAGCCTGAAATGTATATACCCAAAAGTTTGTGTGTTTTGCAGTCCGCTCGAGCGAGGGAATCTAGGCTCAAGCGAGGGTCTGAGTCTTACGCTCAAGCGAAGGTCGAGCGTCCGTCGAGCGTAAAAATCATGCATCCAGCACTTTTTCAAGAGTTTACAGTACGCTCGAGCGGGGAAAGTCACACTCGAGTGGAGCTTCATTGTCTGCATGTCCGCTTGAGCGAGGAAACCCATGCTCGAGCGTGGACCTTAATTTCAGCAAGTTTTAAGAAATGTTTTCCAATGCATTATTGCATCCTCATTCCATCCTAGGCATTCCTAGGCCATGTTTAAGACTCCATAATGAGGATTAAAGGTTAGAAACACACTAAGAGCCAACGAAGTAAGTTATGTACAATTAGAACGTGTGTTTCAAGTGTGTGTCTGTTATGTGTTATGTAGGTCAAGTGCCGCGTACCGTTGACCAATCTATTCCGTCTATCTGTCTCAAGGCCAACTGTGAGTAATAACATAGTAAAGCTATGTTCAACTTTACTTATTTTCTGTATGATGAATTAAGATCTGTTTTCTGAAATGATATGTTCTGTACAATGCATGATTGTCCAATTTCGAATATGTATTCGTGACATCCTTAGCATCATGTGATATCTGTTGGCTGTTACCCGGTATCGGAGGTTCCATCATGGAACTTAATATGTCTGCACTCTGTTAACCGTACCGGAGGCTTCGTCATGGGGCTCAGCGTGTTTATTCTCTGTTACCCAGATCCGGAAGTTCCTTTATAGAACTGGTTATTTGTAACCCTCACGTGTCTGCATCTGTTCTGTATCTGCTCTATTAATGCTAATGGATGTATCACGTATATTTAAGCATACCTCATGATTTCTGTATATGATTTGGACAAACTATGAATTTGATACGAAACTGATTTATGATTTCTGAAGCTGTACGGACTCATTCATTGAAACCCCCTTACTCTGTTATTGTTCACAGAGCTTTCGCTCACAGTTTATATTATGTATGTAGGTGAGCCGGTGCGTGATCAGGGCCAGAGTTGACGGCCTTCATTTATGTTTTTGTTAGCTAACCGTTATGCCTCCCGAGGAGGTTCTGATCGAAGTCTAGTTACGTGGCTATTTTTGTATTTATGCTAGTCTCTGTCTGTTTTGTAAAGTCGGGGTCCTGGGAATTACACTTTTGTAAATGTTTTGTAAATATTGATGTCCTGCGACTGACACGCTTATGTATATGCAAGTTTTGAAATTTTCTGTCCCATGTATGTTATCACAGCTTATTGGACCTTGTCTATTTTGTATAATTGCTTCCACAGCCCCTTAGTATGTGCTTATCTGTTAAGAGGCCTTTGGTAATCCACAGATTACTGGCCGGTTACGATGCTAAACCTATAGCGATGGGTTTTGTGAAAACCCATCTTTTAATTATTCTTTAAAGAAAATAAATAAATAAATAAATTAATTAATTTTGTCTATAGTCTATCTGAATTGTATATTAGTGTAAAAGCTAGTTTTAAATTGACCCAATTCAATCACTAACAAAGACCTTATTAAGAATAAAAATGCTGTGGATGTTTAATAACTATTGTTATAATTTATTAGTTAAAAAAAAAGAAAAAAAAAAGAGGAGGAATCTGATTCGGTGGCAGTATATGCCACATGCAAGCTTGCATGTAAGCTTGGTAACTTCCATTCCATTATCATTCTTGGGTTAAGGAGAAGTGTAGTGGGGAGTATAATGAGAAAGAGAAAAAGAGAGAGAGAGAGAGAGTGGGGGAGCTCAGTATATATACACCATGAATGGCTGAGCAAAATCCCATGCAAAGAGAGGCTTGGTCTGCCCTTTCGTACAAGTGAGGGAAAATTAGAAAAAAAAAAAAATCTCAGCTAACAGTAGAAGGAGAAGAAGAGAGAAAGGTTAAGGAAGCAAAAATTTTCTACCATTTTATCAACCATTTGAATCCTACTATTAGGTAAGAAAACCCTCTCAATCCTCTCATTTTTTTTACATAATAGAAATTTTCAGATTGTGTACATATGATACATTGTCTAGATTGTGTTGAAGATAATCTATGTTGAGTCTGCCAGCATGTTGCTCGAATTTTTAGACAATTTTATACTCAGAATTTCGAGATGATTTCTTCTACAAAGTTGTTGATAATGATGTCTAGTTTATCCAGAAATTTTTGGAAATAATTTTTGAGCTTTCTACGAATTTATACAAATTTTTAACTAAATCTGAAACTGTGTTGAGAATAATCTGTTTTGAATCTGCCAGCATGTTACTCAAATTTTTAGACAATTTTATACTCATAATTTCGAGATGATTTCTTCTACAAAGTTGTTGATAATGATGTCTAGTTTATCCAGAAATTTTTGGAAATAATTTTTGATCTTTCTACGAATTTATACAAATTTTTAACTAAATCTGAAACTGTGTTGAGAATAATCTGTTTTGAATCTGCCAGCATGTTACCCGAATTTTTAGATAATTTTATACTCAGAATTTTGAGATGATTTCTTCTAAAAAGTTGTTTATAATGATGTCTAGTTTATCCCGAAATATTTTGAAACAATTTCTGAGCTTTCTACGAATTTATACAAATTTCTAACTAAATCTGAAACTGTGAGACAGATTTTACCATGTATTTGAAAATTTATTTAAAATTCTATACTAAGCCAAATCTGGTAATTTCTAACTAAAAGATGAAATTTGAGAAGTCTAGTTTCATGATAAATTTTTAGATTATGGGTTTGATCTATAAATTTAAGCATGGAATTAATGTAAGGAAATGTAACAAATCTGTGTCATAAACACCCTTGGAATTTGTTTAGAATTATTTATAAGTTATTTTTGGAAAATGCTTTCTGAAAAATAACCATAACATGTTTATTGAGTATCCTGTAGATTGATATGAATTTTAGAGTTGTATAAGTAATGTATTTATAATTTTATTTGCAAGATATATACTCTGAAAATTTTTCTGGACAGAATAAAATCACCACTTTAATATTATGCTAGTCTAATTTTGTAAATAAAAAATTTGTGCATGTGTGTATTTAGGGTTTAATTCTTGTATCTAAGTTATTATTTCATACCATGGTTTAAATAAATTGTTTATTTAAATTCTGTACTTTTATTTAGTATTGTTACATGTAATATTTTATGATTGGAAATTTTAATGAGTTGGTATAACATTACTTGTGATTAAAAATTTGGAATTATTTGTGATTAATATCAAAATTAACTGAAATGATTAACGGCATATACAAAGTTAACAATTGATGGTTAATACCAGTTGTTCGGGGTGAGTCTTGGTTTAAAGACTGTACGGAATTAAGAGTTGACGGTTAACACCGGTTGTTCAGGGTGAGCCCTGGTTTTGAGAATTCTCACGTAAATTGTGTTGCGAAACTCTAAGATGGCACGGGACTTATTTGACCCCTTTTCGGTATTCGGTTTTGGAATAAGGGTGGATGTACAGGTGGCACACAGGGAGGTTACTTACCCCTGGCAGACCGTTTCCTTGGGGCAGACCACGAATGCCACTACTTGGGTATATAACTCCGGATGTGGGCATCCCTGGTAGTTACGGTTGGTAACACTTAAATATTTGACCAAGGGAGGGTTTCAAATTAACCGTTGCCATGCTTAGTGGTTGGTAAGTTAAATCTCTTTGGTGAGATTTCGAGTGTCACCTAATTTATTAAAATTACTGAAACTATTCTAATGGTTGTAATTTCTGTGTATAATTATATTGTTATCTCATGTTTAGAATATTATTATTTTTCTCTTAAAAAAAATGATAGGTTGGTTACGTTTTCTTACTGTGTTGCAAAACTCATGGCATATATTTTGTTGCCCTGGCGTTTCATGCCAGATTATGTCGAAGAAGGGACTGGGGCTGAAATTGGAGCTGCTGCCAATATCGAACCTTGGCTGACTTAGAGTCAAGATTTTATCAAAATAAAATCCTGTTATCCCTTGTATTAGGATTTAACTATGTTGTGACGTTGGGTGTGAATTTGTAGTTTTATTTTGTTGTTGGACTTTGACTATGTAAGAACTTAAAAGTTCCTAATTAATAGTTAAAACTTTATCTAGCAAGTTATCGTTATTTAAATCTTATGACGTTTCAAAAAAAAAAAAATTGGGGCGTCACAGGTTTGGGTCGTGACAGAGTGGTATCAGAGCACGTGCTCTACCGCACACACAG
Organism: Camellia sinensis; assembly: GCF_055761805.1. NCBI lineage: Eukaryota > Viridiplantae > Streptophyta > Magnoliopsida > Ericales > Theaceae > Camellia > Camellia sinensis. Next base: position 29,032,679 of record NC_138969.1, on the reverse strand, counting down.
GTCTATATGAGCTTAGGATGTCCTAGTAAGAGTTAGGGGCATTCCATCTGCATGTGTGAGTGTGTGGTAATCCAAATGAATATGGAAACTTAATGTATGCAAATTTGAGCAAACGAATAAGATTATTCCTATGTTCACTATCATTTGATGTCTCTATAGCAACATGGAGAATGCAAGGGGAAGTGATGTAAGTGAATCTTCAGAGGCTCGCATGGGCCGAATGGAACAAATGCTTGTAACATTGACTGAAACTATGACACAACAGCAAAGACAGCAACCTTTACCCCCTCCACCTCCGCCAGCACAAGCCGAAGCAGATAATAATGATATCATCAACTTGACACAGAAATTCATGAAAATGAAACCGCCGACATTCTATGGTGGAATTGAATTATTGAAAGCAGAGACGTGGTTACTGGAAATGGAAAAGCTATATGAGGTGTTCCTTTGTTCTGAACTCCAGAAAGTCCTCCTAGCCACCTATACTCTGAAGGATAAAGCCCGAAGGTGGTGGTTACTGATTCGAAGTGACAATGTGAATATGACGTGGGCACAGTTTAATGCCATCTTCTATGATAAATATTTTTCCCAATGTTTCAGGGATCGGAAGGTGTCTGAGTTTCAAGAACTTAAACAGGGAAGAATGTCTGTAGCAGAGTATGAAGCCAAATTCACCGAACTGGCATGGTTTGCTCCACATATGGTGGATACTGATTACAAGAAAGCACGAAAATTTGAAGGTGGACTGGATTTGGAGGTGTTTGATTGAGTAGGCATGCTGAAATTGCCAAATTATGTGGAAGTTTTTGACAGGTCCCTAATGGCAGAAGCGACCCTAGCCGCTATGAAACAAAGTAAAGCCCCAGCAGCTACAACAACTGATTGGAGAGGAAAAAGGTCTGGGTTTGGTTTTAGAAGAGGCCGGTCTTATGTCAATAAAAAATAGAACACCGGGTCTACAAGCAGCTCGGGCCAGAGTAGTGGGTCTATCCCGTTCTGTTCTGATTGTGGTAGAAGGCATGGAGGTGTGTGCTACCGAGTGTCCGGTGCTTGTTTCCGATATGGCCAGGTAGGTCATGTAGTGAAAGATTGCCCACTCAGGTCTAAGAATACTAGCCGTCCTGCTTCAAGTTTAGCTGGATCCGCCTCTACGACCAAAGTAAATACAAAAGCAAATATTGGGAAAGAACCTCTGAGACAAGGTCGAGTGTTCGCCTTAGTGTCTGGTGATGTACCAAACACCTATACTGTGGTGTCAGGTACACTCTCTGTATGTTCTCAAAATGCATGTGTACTGATAGATTCTGGTTTTACACATTCCTTTGTATCGCATGCTGTCTCTTGAAAATTGACTAGACCATTAGAACTTATGACATATGTGTTATCTATATCTACGCCGTCTGGGGATTCTATGATGTGTGCTCATGCTTATCCAGCATGTGATATTATGATTGGCGACATAATGTTATATGTTGACTTATTGCCCTTGAACATTGATCATTTTGATTGCATTTTGGGAATGGACTGGTTGGCTAAATACTGTGCTACCATTGACTGTGCAAGTAAAACTGTTGTGTTTAGACCACCGGGTGTGCCTGAATTTACTTTTACTGGGAACGGGGTAGTTCCTCCCCTATATCTGATTTCAGCTCTGAAAGCCAGAAAACTGCTTAGGAAAGGGATGTAGGGGTTACTTGTGTTGTATACTGACTGCATCATCTGACGGAACTAATGTAGAAACTATCCCTGTTGCTTGCAAATTTCCCGATATGTTTTCGAATGACTTACATAGGGACTTAGTGGATAGAGAAATTGAATTCACTGTTGAGGTGTTTCCGGGAACACAACCTGTTTCTAAGACCCCCTATAGAATGTTTACCTCAGAGTTGAAAGAATTAAAAACTCAACTTCAGGAGTTGTTGAACAAGAAATTTATCCGTCCGAGCACTTCACCTTGGGGTGCTCCAGTCTTGTTTGTCAAAAAGAAGGATGGGTCTTTGAGGTTGTGTATAGACTATCGAGAACTGAACAAAGTGACTATCAAGAACAAATACCCTCTGCCCCGAATAAATGACTTGTTTGATCAACTTCAGGGTGCCCAAGTATTTTCCAAAATTAACCTCAGATCTGGGTATCACCAGTTAATGGTCAGTGCTGAAAACATAGAGAAAACTGTATTCAGAACTAGATATGGACATTATGAATTTTTAGTAATGCCGTTTGGGGTGACCAATGCACCTGCTGCCTTCATGGATCTTATGAACACAGTGTTTAAATCATTTCTGGATGAATTTATTGTTGTGTTTATTGATGATATCCTAATTTACACCAAAAGTAGGGAAGAACATGAGAATCACTTGAGAATTGCTCTACAGACCTTGAGAGAAAAGAAATTATATGCTAAATTGTCCAAATGTGAATTCTGGCTTGACAGTGTAGCATTTTTGGGCCATGTAATCAACAAGGATGGCGTTTCTGTTGACTCTCAGAAAATTAAAGCTATTGTGGACTGGCCTAAACCGACAAATGTGATAGAAGTTAGAAGTTTTCTAGGACTTGCAGGTTACTACCAAAGATTTGTGAAAGACTTTTCCAAGCTTGCCATGCCATTGACCCAGTTAACTCAGAAAAATGTGTCATTTGATTGGAATGAACAAAGAGAGGCAGCCTTTCAAGAGTTGAAAACCAGGTTAGTGACTGCACCAATTTTAAATTTGCCCAATGGTACTGATGGGTTTCAAGTTTACAGTGATGCTTCCTACAAAGGTTTGGGGTGTGTATTAATGCAAAACAAAAAAGTGATTGCCTATGCTTCTCGACAACTCTAACCTCATGAAAAGAATTACCGACGCACGATCTCGAATTAGCAGCTGTGGTGTTTGCTTTGAAAATCTGACGTCACTACTTGTATGGGGTAACTTGTGAGGTGTATACCGATCATAAAAGCTTGAAATATTTCTTCACCCAAAAGGAATTGAACATGAGACAGAGGCGATGGTTAGAGTTAATCAAAGATTATGATTTGCAGATTTTATATCACCCAGGAAAAGCTAATACCGTAGCAGATGCCTTGAGCCGAAAATCCAGTGCAAATTTGTCATGCTTGTTGTCCAATTGAAAAGAATTGCTAGATGACCTGGAACAGAAGGAGATTGAGATTGACGTGCGAGAACAAGGTGGGATTTTAATTGCTATTTCCGCGTAACCTACAATTCTTGATGAGATCAAACAAAAATAATGCGAAGATGAATACTTGAAAAAGATCATAGAGGAATTTGATTCAAAGCCGAGGCCGGGATTTGTATTTGAGAATGACATGCTGAAATTTCAAAACTGTCTTTGTGTACCCGATTATTGTGATTTGAAAAAATGTGTGATGATCGAAGCTCACAATAGTAAGTTTGCCATGCACCTGGGGAACGCGAAAATGTATCACAATTTAAAACAGAATTTTTGGTGGCCTGAAATGAAAAAGAGTATTGCAGATTTTGTGGCTAGGTGTCTACATTGTCAACAGGTTAAAGCTGAACATCAACGACCCACTGGTTTGCTACAACCACTCCCAATACTGGAATGGAAATGAGAGCACATTACCATGGACTTTATTGTGGGATTGACTCGCTCTTCTTGAGGTACGGACTTTATCTGGCTCATTATAGACCGTTTAACTAAGTCTGCCCATTTTCTACCTGTCAAAACTATTTGTAATGCGGATAAATTGGCTAACTTGTATGTGAACGAAATTGTGAGATTGCATGGTGTACCGGTATCTATTGTATCTGATAGGGATTCAAAGTTTGTGTCCAGATTTTGGCAGAGTTTGCAACAGGCTTTGGGGACTGAACTAAGGTTGAGTAGTGCCTATCACCCACAGATAGATGGACAAACCAAACGGACTAACCAAACTTTGGAGGATATGCTCAGAATGTGTGTATTAGACTTCCAGGGAAATTGGGAGACCTATTTGCCATTAGCTGAATTTGTGTACAACAACAGTTACCATTCAAGCCTTGGAATGGCTCCTTACGAACCTTTGTATGGAAGAAAATGTCGTTCTCTATATGTTGGGCTGAAATAGGTGATAGACCTTTGTTGGGACCGGAACTTGTGCAAGAAACAACTGAGAAAGTGAAACTAATCCAGCAACGTCTGAATACTGCACAGAGTCGGCAGAAGAGCTATGCTGATGTCCGAAGAAGAGATAGGGAATATGAAGTTAGGGACCATGCGTTCATAAAGGTGACCCCGATGAAGGGTCAAACTCGGTTCGGTGTTGAGGGTAAATTGGCGCCAAGATATGTTGGACCATATGAAATCCTTGAAAAGATCAATCAAGTATCGTATCAGGTAATTTTACCACCGGTAATGAAGCATATGCACAATGTATTTCATGTATCGATGCTTCGAGAGTATTTGAGAGATTCAATCCATGTCATTGAACCAACACATGTGCTTTTGAAGGACGACTACACTTACGAGGAAAGACCTATCCAGATTGTGAACTACAGGATCAAAAGACTGAGAAACAAAGAAATACCATTGGTAAAAGTTGATTAGCAAAACCACGGAGGAACCTATGCAACCTGGGAAACCGAAGAAGACATGATGAAGAGATATCCAGATTTGTTCCCATTGGACCCAATGTTGTTCCAAAATGAAGGTAAGTAGAGTTTGGAGGACCAAACTCTTTTACGGGGGGAAGACTGTAACAACCCTGACCTTTGATTAATGTTAATCCATGACTAATTATGCCCAATTAGCAATTAAGGTGAATTCTGCATTAAACTGCATGTGTGTGTTGCATTGTTGTGTTTATATCTGTTAGGCGTAGAAAGATCTGTTCACGTTTTAGTTTCAGTTGAGAATTAAAAGCCTTATCGACGTTCAAATCAAAAATTGACTTGATTTTTGTGCTAATTAGGATTTATAGAATTTTATGGTAGGTCTAATTAAAATTCGGTTCGGAACGATTAAATTAGATTAAATTAATGTACACCAATTAGGCTCAATTAATCTTATTTGTATCTAAGCCTATTTGAGGCACCACTTTGAGCCCACTCACTCCTTTTTCTTGATTCCATCACATTTTGTGCTTGCCCAAGAGAGACAAATGGGTGAGAGAGTGAGAGAAGGGAGAATTGGTGTAGAGCTTGAGGATTGAATTCACAAGGAGGGAAATGCTAGGAAAACTTGGAAGATCACTCAAGACCATCTTTAGCATAAGGAATTGAAAAGCCTAGGTAAGAATTGAACCCTTTAATCTTGTTTTTTTGGGCCACCTAGAGCTTGTGTAGGAATGAAATAGGTGAATTCATGGGTTAATTAAGCTAGAATTTGAAGTAGGCAAGTGAATTCATACATGCATGTGCATTTCTTCACAATTTGAGCATGATTTCAAAGACTTCTTCCATGCATGTGGTTATTTCATCTATGTTTTGAGAATTCACCATGTTTGCTAACAATTTTCCTAGTTTGATCATGTTTTGAAGAGGTTAAATACAAGAGAGTTCATGCATGTTATGTTCATGAATTAATTTCAAGTTTCAAGTTGAATGTTGTTCAATTGGTATACTTCTGGGCTTTGATTTTGTAAAATGATCTTCAAAACACGTTGTTTTATGAGTTTTCATGTATTTCCTCAAGTTTTGGGCCTAGAAAATTGAGTTTGTTGCATTTGGAGTTGAGTTTGAGCTTGGTGATCAAATCTGGAATTTCCAGAAATTTGATCCACGCTCGAGCGTGAACTTTGAGTACACGTACTTCCGCTCGAGCGTCGATGGTTATGCTCGAGCGTGAAATGTATATACCCAGAAGTTTGTGTGTTTTGCAGTTCGCTCGAGCGAGGGAATCTACACTCGAGCGAGGGTCTGAGTCTCACACTCGAACGGAGGTTGAGCGTCCGTCGAGCGTGAAAATCATGCATCCAGTACTTTTTCAGGAGTTTATAGTATTCTCGAGCGGGGAAAGTCACGTTCGAGCGGAGCTTCATTGTCTACATGTCCGCTCGAGCGAGGAAACCCACGCTCGAGCGTGGATCTTAATTTCAGCAAGTTTTACGAAATGTTTTCCAATGCATTCTTGCATCCTCATTACATCCTAGGCATTCCTAGGCCATGTTTAAGGCTCCATAATGAGGATTAAAGGTTAGAAACACATTAAGAGCCAACGAAGTAAGTTATGTACAATTAGAACGTGTATTTCAAGTGTGTGTCTGTTATGTGTTATGTAGGTCACGTGCCGTCTACCGTTGACCAATTTGCTCCGTCTATCTATCTCAAGGCCAACTGTGAGTAATAACATAGTAAAACTATGTTCAACTTTACTTATTTTCTGTATGATGAATTAAGATCTGTTTTCTGAAATGATATGTTCTGTACAATGAATGATTGCCCAATTTTTGATATGTATTCGTGACATCCTTAGTATCATGTGATATCTGTTGGCTGTTACCCGGTATCGGAGGTTCCATCGTGGAACTTAATATGTCTGCACTCTGTTACCCATACCGGAGGCTCCGTCATGGGGCTCAGCATGTTTATTCTCTGTTACCCGGATCCGGAGGTTCTTTTATGGAATTGGTTATTCGTAACCCTCACGTGTCTGCATCTGTTCTGTATCTGCTCTGTTAATGTTAATGGATGTATCACGTATATTTAAGCATACCTCATGATTTCTGTATATGATTTGGACAAACTGTGAATTTGATACGAAACTGATTTATGATTTCTGAATCTGTACGGACTCATTCATTGAAACCTCTTTACTCTGTTATTGTTTACTGAGCTTTCGCTCACAGTTTATATTATGTATGTAGGTGAGCTGGCACGTGATCAGGGCCAGAGTTGACGGCCTTCATTTCTGTTTTTGTCAGCCAACCGTTGTGCCTCCCGAGGAGGTTCCGATCGAAGTCTAGTTACATGACTGTTTTTGTGTTTATGCTAGTCTCTGTCTGTTTTGTAAAGCCGGGTCCTGGGAATTACACTTTTGTAAATGTTTTGTAAATATTGATGTTCTGCGACCGACACGCTTATGTAAGTGCAAGTTTTGAAATTTTCTGTCCCATGTATGTTATCATAGCTCATTGGCCCTTATCTATTTTGTATAATTGCTTCCACAGTCCCTTACTATGTGCTTATCTGTTGAGAGGCCTTTGGTAATCCACGGATTACTGGCCGGTTACAATGCTAAACCTACAGGGGCGGGTTTGGGTCGTGACAAGATCATGATTCGGCGAGGTTGAATGGTCTTATGAGTAGAGTAGATGTGTTCATGTATATTTGGACGTGTGGAGAGTGGTTGAGGGAGTTGCCTACCAACAGTGAATTATTGATAAATTCTCTTTAACTTGTACGTAGAGTTGAGATGCAATGAGATGTGTGGAGTCAGACTTGAGTTTTTATTTTGAATTGTTAAATATTTGAGAGCATTGGTTTTGGTGAACGTGTTTCCAAAAATAAAGTGGATATTATGGGTATTTTGTCACAAGTGGAACACATGGAAATGGGTAAGAGTTGTCCCTTGGGAAAAAGGGTAGTAAACGTGGAAATTGGTGTTGTTAAATAACTGAATGATTTTGAGAATAGTACGTATATATGTATATATTGGTTATGAAATGTCACATTATTTATATGGTATGAGATTAGCATTCATGATCATAGCTATCTGTAAGTTGTTATTGTTGAGGATCATGTTGAGATCCCTATTGGACTATATGTTCACCCCATGTTGTTGAACCTTTTTCAGGTGATTGTCAGGATGTGCTACAAGATTTCAGACCTTCTTTATTTGTTGGCCACGAGGCCTCTTTATGTGTAGGCGGAATGCCATTGGTGAAAAAGGGTTACACCTTTCCTCTTGACTTTTTTATGATGTAAGCCTACGGGCAACTTCTTCAATTGTATATTCATGGTGCATTCATTTTCATCCGACTGAGAGAATTCTGTTGATTTATTCCTTGAGAATATAATGAACTTTTGTATGCTAACTCTGAAATTGAATGTATAATGAAGGCTTGGTAATAGTAATCCGAGTAACAAAAAGTGGGCTGTGACAACTTTTTAGACATAAATAAATTAAATAAATTGAAAAAAATAATTATTTGAAAGCTAAGAAATAGATACTTTTTACTTTTTACTTTTTGATTATCATCTTTTAACTTAAAAAAATCTTACCAAACAAGACTTGTATTCTTAACACTATTATAGAATTATGAATAATTTTTACCTAGGATTATTGAATAGGCTAGAGAATGGATTTAGGAGTGGATTTTTAGCCATCTTATGGACTAAAAAATTGTTAACTTATTTGCTGCTCATTTGTTTGACAAAAATTCAAACCAATCAAATTTGTTTAAGCTAAAAAATAGTAAACTTAAAAGTGTATAAAACATGCAAAACTTTTTTGCACTAATTTTTTTCTAAGTATATTTTTAACTAATTAGCTAGCTTTTTAGCTAACTTTTATAGGAAGCCTTAAAATGTCGCTAATTCTTAGATTCTGTTTGACAATTTCCAAGCAAGTTGTTTTTATTTAAAAAAGTAAAAAGTAAAAATCTTAACTTGAGTAAAAGTAACTTCTTCATAAAAGTAACATTTAAAAAAAATCTTTACTGATGTGTTGTGATGACCGGGTCACTTTTTTCCTTCTCTTTCTTCCTCCATTCCCTTTGCTTTCGTTGGATCTAAAACATTCGGAAGCTATTTCTTTTGAATAAGTTCTCATTCTTGTTTTTGGTTCGGTGATTGAATTTCATCTATTTCGAAGTGGGCGCGGTGGAGTCCGGGGCATCCAGGAACCGAGCCAGAAAAATCTGGGCTGGAAAACAGGGGCCGCACGTCCGGGGGCCCAGGGCCGCACGTGCGGAATTTAGGGGATTGTTTGGCTCACACACTGGAATAAATGCACGAGCGGCCGAGGTGCGAGAGAGGAACCCCGTACGTGCGGGGGTGAGGGCTACACGTGCGGGAGAGGCACTCCGCACGTGCGGGGATGGGCGCCGCACATGCGGTCAGTCTGGACCTAAAATTCTGCATTTTTGTATCTTTAGGGCCAAGTTGTATATCACTTTTAGGGCTTCATTCTCTCACTCTAAAGGCCATTTTGCTCTCCTTTCTCTTTAGAAAACTTCCTCAAACATTAAAAACCCTTTGAATCCTTGCAAATCCTTGGGTTAGATCTTCACCTCTTTCTCTAAATCTTGAAGATCAAGCTTGAAAGCCCTCTTGGTGTAGTGGGGGTTGAAGAATCCTCCATTGAAGCTAGGGTTTCACTTTCTTTCTTCATCAAGCTTGAGGTAGGGATATTCTTGAGTTATATATACATGTTTTGCAAGATTTAAGGTTGTTTTTAGGTTTCTCTTGAAATTCTTATGAGATTTTAGTTGTAGGTTTACAAATGATGAGATTTCTTAAAAGTGGGTTGAAGTTTTAAAAGTTTCTATGTTGATCATTGGGCCCTTTTATTTATTGTCTAAGAAAGATGATTTTGATGAACTTTCTCCATGAAAATGAGGGATGTTTTGGTTTTTGTGAAAAACCCCAGAAATTTGGGGATTTTTGGAATGTATGGAAATGTCTAGAGTGACTTTATCCTTCTTGTGATAATGGAATGATTATGTGTAGATTTCATGTTTTGTTCTACAAAATGGTAACCAAAATGATACATAATAGAGATGAAGAAAGTGTATGAGGGCATATGGTTGGAAAAATGGCAAAAGGTGTACACTATGAATTGTGAAAACCATACATTCTTGGGAATAAATGTTGAAAACCTCACACATTGCTTTGAGGAAACTAATTTGTGTGACTCGTGCATGGTGGGAGATTATTGTTTCTATGAATTGAAGACATCTGGTTATCTTGTGTAATAACTTTGAAAAGAAGAATTGAGGAATGGGATTAATTGATAGTGTTGTAGAGATATTTTGAAAATAGAGAAATGCTATGAGATAGAAGTTCTTGCATCAAATTCTCAATTGATTTATTATCATTATTATACATCTTGGCATGAATCGAAAAGAATATTTTCATTGAGAAAGATATTATCGTAATGAGAACTATGGTAATGTGTATGGGGTAAATACGTGGTAAGTTCGGATAGGAGGTGTAGTTGAACTTGTTAAGTTAGCCTTAGTGTCCATGGTGAAAGACCAGAAAACCGCGCGGATAGGTGTCGAGCCTTCCGTTTAATACCGGTAAAAATGACAGTTTGGTAGTACTCGTGGAGTCTACTTGCAAACACCAGCCTAGGGATTACCAGTGTCGTATTTACCGCCCCTATTGATTGAAATTGAAAGTTTTGAAATGTGTTGAGATTGCAAGTTTTGATTGAAAAATGGAAATCTTCAAGAAGAGCATGAAATAAAATTTCTTTGAACGAGCATGGCATGGCATTGGCATTTGCATCCTTATTGAGAATTGCATAACTGTATATACTTTGTTAGAATTCTCTACTGGGCTTTATGCTCACCTCTATGGGACTTTGGTGCAGGTAAAGATGTGGTGATCCCGCTAAGTTGAGGGTGCGGATGATTGTAAAGAGTACATTGCTCTTACTTTTGTTGTGATCTTTTTGTAAGCCAAGGGCTAATGTGTTTGGGTCCGAGAGACCATTTTGTGTAACCGGGCTATTGCCTTGGAACTTGTAAGCCCCTTGAGAGCCTTATTCGTTTTGATTTAATGATTTTACATGCTATAGATTCATGTACTAATTTGTCAATGAATGTATAATCGCATGTGAAATAACTTTTGTAAAACATTTGGAATCATGTAAGGGAACAAGGTTAATATCTCATTTTGGAAGGATTATTGTTATTGTGTAGTGAATGTTTAATTTACATGGGTAGTTCATGTCGAATCATTTTCGGGCGTTACTTGTGTGTAAAGTTTATGTTAGTTGTTAGATTAACACTTCTAGATAATATAAGTTAGCTTCTTCATCCTGACAAAGTATCAAATACTTGCCATCTAATCCAAGTCCCTCTTAGAGAGAGTTGAACCAATGATCTCTCTTTTGAGACTAAGACCTTAGGAGAATCACAGTAACTAACTAGGTTAGGCATAATCAGTTGTTTGTTTGTTTGTTTGTTTGTTTATTTATTTATTTATTTATTTTTTTGTAGAGTTACAATAATTTGTGATTAAAAAATGATGTTATGCATTTTGTTATAATATTACGTATTTGGTTATGGGAAATTGGCCAATAAGTCATATATTTTGAACTTGTAATTCATATAGTCTCATATTTTTTATTCTGATCTGTTTAGTCCTTTTGGATGTGTAATAACTTATTTGACTGCCACATTAAAGTATCACATTTGGAAAAAAGTACACTAAATTTTTTTTTGTGTCACATCATACCCGCCACGTTAGAATATCACATTTGGAAAAAGTACATTAAAGAGTTTTTAATTATTTTAGAGTGTCATATCATACCTGTCACGTTGAAGTGTCACATGTCACGTTTGTAAAAAGTACACTAAGAAATTTTTAATTTTTTTAGAGCGTCACATCATATTTTTTTGGAAGCATCACATCATACCCATCACGATGTCACAAAAAGGAAAAGTATACTAAGCAGTTTTTATTTTTTTTTGTAGTAAAAGTTTTGAAGTGTCAAATCATACCCGCTACATTGTCATATTTAGGAAAGGTACACTAGGAGTTTTTAATTTTTTTTAGAGTGTCATATCATACCCGCTACGTTGTCACGTTTGAGAAAAATACACTAAGGAATTTTTATTTTTTTTTGAAGTGTCACATCATACCCGCTACGTTGTCACATTTAAAAAAAGTACACTACGAAGTTTTTATTTTTTATTTTTTTAAGTAAAAGTTTTGAAGTGCCATATCATACCCGCATTTTGTCACATTTAGAAAAAGTACACTAAGGAGTTTCTAATTTTTTTTTGGAGTGTCACATTAATACATGCCACATTGGAGTATCACATCATACCTGTCACATTAATAAAAGGGTATAGTTGTCCCCCAAAACACTCTCAAAATAAAAAATAAGACCACACGGAAAGAAATTCTCCACTAATAGGATTTAACAAATAAATAGAAAAAACTTGGGACTAATTGGAGTACTTGTTTGTGAGATGAGATTTATTGGTAAATATCTATTTTTTTTATTCTAAATATTTTCTAACAAAAAAATGTGTAACATTAGCATAAAATGTATAACTTTATTTTTGAATAACAAATTATCGTAACTCTAGCAAAAAAAAAAAATGTAATATTTATCACAAAAATGCATAACACAACTACAAAAATGAAATTACATAACAAGGATGCATGAGCATATGATACACACGTTTTGAGGAGTGTATGTCACAAAATTATTTGAAAGTAGAATTAAAAGTCTTGTCCTTGTTATAGAATATTTTGGAAAGTAAATTTTTTTATTAACTTTTTTTTTCTTCTAAAAACGTATAAAAAAATAAAAAAATAAGGTCACCTAAGTAAATTAATAAATTAAATTTTTTTACTTTTCCCAAAAAGGCCATAGTACACCAAGTCCAGATTCTCTTCAGGCTCTCTCTGGTTGTTCTTGCGGGGGACTGTTCAGATAGAGCCACGTCATCCCGCAAGGAAATGAATGACTCAGATTTGGACGATTAAATAAAAAAATTTCAAAACACACCCACATTGAATTTCATTCCCTTTCTCTCTCCCTCTCTCTCTCTCTCTCTCTCTCTCTCTCTCATTTCTAATAAAAAATTAAAAAAATTATTTTAATCTTTTTCATTTTATTTTCATAACATATATATATACATAATTTTTAATATAAAATTTTAATTTTATAAAATTAATATCATTAAAAATATACCTTTAAAATGAGACTAATATTAAATATATTTAATAAAATTTTAAAATAAATAAAAAGAAATTAAGGTGTTTAGTTATGTTTTCAAATTATTATTTTTTGGGAGCTTTTTCCATAAATCCATCTTTAATTACTTATGTTCCAATTAGTCCAAAATTTATTTTAATATTCTACTTAGTCCTGTCCTAGGTAAAAAGACGATATTACCCTTACGTTCATATCAGATCATAGGCGCCTTTTTTCTTTCAACTCTAAAATTTTGTTTTCCCCCAAATTAGAACCCTAACGTTGAACTCCTTCTTGTTCGACCAAAACCTTACGATCGGCGAGTCCTGTTCATTCCGGCAACAAAAATCACGAAGTGCTGTTCATTCCGGCAACATTGATTGCCAAGAACAATCCATTCTGGCAACCGAGATCGCCGATAACTGTTCATTCTGGCAACTGCGATCCTCACTCTAATCGATATCTACAATGGTGAACAAAAGTAAGTTGTTTTCTTCAATTTTATACTATTTTCTGACATTAAATCCACTAGTCGATATTCTTTCATTAAAATCTGAATATTCACATTTCAATGTTTAATGTTTAATGTTTATTGATTCGACATTTAGCCTTTGAAAATTACAAATTATAATTTTCTTCTTTATGAATGCTTTGTTTTTCATGTCACATTATGAATGCTCTGTTTTTCAGCTTTAGTGTTTAGGGACTCAACATTTAGGAATGTTTATGAATGCTCTGTTTCTCATTGTGAATATTGAAATTCTGTTTTCCATCGTTAACATTTTGTGTTTCAAATATAAATGTTGACATTGTAAATGATTGGATTCTATTTCCATTGCTAGAACAATTATGTTGAGTTATATTGTAGAGATTACAATAGACTCAAAACACCATTGTTAGTATTTGAAATTTGTTTTAACATTTCATTGACTATGTTGAGTGAATTGTCACATTGCTAACATTTGTGTTTGAAATATGAATCTTCTCACTGTGAATATTTGGAGTTTGTTATCCATGTTACATTGATTATGTTGACTCACATTGTCAAGGTTTTCATTTGACATTCATGATTGAAGTATAAGTCTTCCCATTGTGAATGTTTGGAGTCTAATTTTCATGTTACATTGAAAATGCTCAATTATGTAGTTGATATTTTAATATTCACATTTTTCATTCACAATAATGTGCTAATTGTTTTTGAGTAGGAATTTTCTCATTGTTAGTATTTTGAGTCTAATTTTCACGTCACATTGATTATGTTGAGTGAATGTTCACTGTTAGGTTTTATTTCTTGGCAATCCCGTTTGACAAAACTCCTTTCAGTTGTATTTATTTTCGCACATTTATTTCAGTGAGGCTATGAGTGTTTAGATGCGAATCCAACCCGAATTGAGCCTTTCAGAGAAGTTTGTGATGCAAATATTTTCAAGATTGCCACTTCGCTGATTATTACGGGGGTCGAGCTGCCCGGTCAGCTCGCGGCCCGAAGCAAAATGCAAAAATGCATTCAAAGTTGCCTGTCCGATCATGTTATATTTTTCCAGTTTTTCCAGTTTTGGCCTGTCCGCTCGAGCGGGGAAAGGGACGCTCGAGCGGGGATTGGAAGCTCTCAGCATCTCTGCAGTCGCCTGAAAAAAAATACTGGATGGTGTGATTCGCCGCTCGAGCGGCAAAACCGACGCTCGAGCGTGGAGCCTGTATGAAATCACAGAATTTGAAGTCTCCGCTCGAGCGGGAAAACTCACGCTCGAGCATATCGCGCGATCCCAGATTTCCAGATTTGTTAAGGAGTTGGTTTTCTTCTGAAACTAGGATTGCTTTGGTTTTCTATAAATAGTTGGTTTTCTCCCAACACTAGAGGGACTTCTCCAGATCTACTTTTTGGATCTTAAGGTTTATATCTGGAGATATTTTGCTAGTTTCTTTGATGTTTTATTGAGTATTCAACTCATGGTTTAAAGAGAGTACATCAAAGGTTGTGTTTTGTTCTACAAAAGAGAGAGTTGTTCTTCGGTGGATTCTGAAGAATTCGAGCCTGAAGCTTTGGTGGATTCCGGGGTGGCTCATCGTAAAGACAATTCCGAGGTGAAGACGGGTTGGAAGAGGCACATAGAGGTTGGTTCAATTAGGCGTGGATTCGCTAGGTAATTGAGAGTATACCTGTGTAATTCCTTTTAATCTTCTTAGTGGATTGTTTTGTGGCTGTTGCCCGTGGTTTTTTGATCACAGTTGGAGGTGTCCAATTGTGGTTTTTTCCACGTAAAATTGTTGTGTCTCTTTGTCTTGATTGTTTGATTGGGATTGTTATATTCTGCTTAAAATTGATACATAATCACAAATCAACATCTAGGGGATTTCTAGATTTTTTTTTTCAATTGTCAAGATTCCATTATTGACATTCGTGTTTGAAGCATGAATCTTCTCATTGTGAATGTTTAGAGTTTGTTATCCATTTTACATTGATTATGTCAAGTCACATTATCAATATTCCACGGTTGACATTTTGTGTTTCAAGTATGAATGTTCACATTGTGAACGTTTTGAGTCTAATTTTCATATTACATTGAAAATGTTCAATCATATAGTTGATATTCCAATATTCACATTTTTATTCAAAATAATGTGCTAATTGTTTTTGAGTACAAATTTTCTCATTGTTAGTATTTCGAGTCTATTTTTCACGCCACATTGCTTATGTTGAGTGAATGGTCACATTGTTAAGATTCCATTATTGAGATTCGTGTTTGAAGCATGAATCTTCTCATTGTGAATGTTTAGAGTTTGTTATGCATGTTACATTGATTATGTTGAGTCACATTATCGATATTCCATTGTTGACATTTTGTGTTTCAAGTATGAATGTTCACATTGTGAATATTTGGAGTCTAATTTTCAGGTTACATTGAAAATGTTCAATCACATAGTTGATATTCCAATATTCACATTTTTCATTCACAATAATGTGCTAATTATTTTTGAGTAGGAATTTTCTCATTGTTAGTATTTTGAGTCTAATTTTCACGCAACATTGATTATGTTGAGTGAATGTTCACATTGTCAAGATTCCATTATTGACATTCGTGTTTGAAGCATGAATCTTCTCATTGTGAATGTTTAGAGTTTCTTATCCATTTCACGTTGATTATGTCGAGTCACATTATCGATACTCCATGGTTGACATTTTGTGTTTCAAGTATGAATGTTCACATTGTGAATGTTTCGAGTCTAATTTTCATATTACATTGAAAATGTTCAATCACATAGTTGATATTCCAATATTCACATTTTTCTTCAAAATAATGTGCTAATTGTTTTTGAGTACAAATTTTCTCATTGTTAGTATTTTGAGTCTATTTTTCACGCCACATTGCTTATGTTGAGTGAATGGTCACATTGTTAAGATTCCATTATTGACATTTGCGTTTGAAGCATGAATCTTCTCATTGTGAATTTTTAGAGTTTGTTATGCATGTTACATTGATTATGTTGAGTCACATTATCGATATTCTATCGTTGACATTTTGTGTTTCAAGTATGAATGTTTACATTGTGAATGTTTGGAGTCTAATTTTCATGTTACATTGAAAATGTTCAATTATATAGTTGATATTCCAATATTCACATAATGTGCTAATTGTTTTTGAGTAGGAATTTTCTCATTGTTAGTATTTTGAGTCTAATTTTCACACCACATTGATTATGTTGAGTGAATGGTCACATTGTCAAGATTCCATTATTGACATTCGTGTTTGAATCATGAATCTTCTCATTGTGAATGTTTAGAGTTTCTTATCCATTTCACATTGATTATGTCGAGTCACATTATCGATATTCCATCGTTGACATTTTGTGTTTCAAGTATGAATGTTCACATTGTGAATGTTTGCAGTCTAATTTTCATGTTATATTGAAAATGTTCAATTATATAGTTGATATTCCAATATTCACATTTTTATTCAAAATAATGTGCTAATTGTTTTTGAGTACAAATTTTCTCATTGTTAGTATTTCGAGTCTATTTTTCACGTCACATTGCTTATGTTGAGTGAATGGTCACATTGTTAAGATTCCATTATTGAGATTCGTGTTTGAAGCATGAATCTTCTCATTGTGAATGTTTAGAGTTTGTTATGCATGTTACATTGATTATGTTGAGTCACATTATCGATATTCCATTGTTGACATTTTGTGTTTCAAGTATGAATGTTCACATTATTAGATACTGTCATATTCTCTAATTCTTTACATATTATCTATGAGTGATGCTATGAAATTTGGTCCTCTTCAATATTCATTTTAATAGCACTGTTAATTACTCATTCCTCTTAATGTCTTGTCTCTATTTTTGTTTAACATTTTCTTGACAGATGTTATATCAACACCAAAGACGAAAATAAAAAAAGAAGAAACCCATGAGGAAGAGACAGCTCCAGCTGATGTGAAACCCAACGTCGATATGAACAAAGTGAACTACTATTCAAACATGACTGGCTTGGTAAAGTTGATGTCAACAACGAAGTTCACTGATGGGCAGCTGAAATGTTTGAAGAGAACTCCATTTTGGATGATGTTTGATGCACTGATAAACATAAAAATTGAACTATCATCATGCATGAAATATGACGATATGATAGCAAAGATCATAAAGACATACAACCCTGCATCAAATTGTTTCAAAATTGGCCCCAAATCTGTCAAAGTGTCTGCACATGACATCAAATTAATTTTTGGAATAGACTGTGAATCTGTGCCAATGGAAACTGCATATGGTTCGAAGCCAACATTTGGACTTATCGGCAAGAAGTGCAAGGACACACAGAGGCTTACATCGAAAAATATCCGATCTTTGATCGATGATGCATTGGTTGGGAGAAAGAAACCAGATAATGAGGAGGTTGCTAGGTTGATAAGGTTGTATGCTTGTTTAAATCTCTTTTATTCCACAACTGGAGAGACAATTGGATGGGCATACTATTAACACATGGAGCATTTGGACAAGATGAGGGAATATGATTGGGCAGAAACCATCAAGTCCACATTAATGAATTCCATTGAACTTCATCATCAACGTCCAGAATGAGTGATTGGCTGTGTTATGGCTTTAATGGTATGTAATACTACTTTCACTCACATAACTATTAATCTGTATGTCTGAAACGATACATTCACCTTAGTTTATAATCATAATTTTTTTTTTGATATGTGTATTAACTGATTATGTTGAGTCACATTGTCAAGATTTGTTTTGACATTCATGTTTGAAGTATAAGTCTTCCCATTGTGAATGTTTGGAGTTTAATTTTCATCTTACATTGAAAATGTTCAATCATATACTTCATATTTCAATATTCACATCACATTGATTATGTTGGGTGAATGGTCACATTGTCAAGATTCCATTGTTGACATTTGTGTTTGAAGTATGAATTTCTCATTGTGAATGTTTAGAGTTTGTTATCCATGTTACATTGATTATGTTGAATCTCATTATTGATATTCCATTGTTGACATTTCTGTTCCAAGTGTGAATCTTCACATTGTAAATGATTGGAGTCTAGTTTCATTGTCACATTGATTATGTTGAGCCATATTGTTGATATTCCAATAGACTCAAAACACCATTGTTAGTATTTGAAATTTGTTTTGACATTTCATTGATTACATTGACTGAGTTGTCATATTGCTAACATTTGTGTTTGAAGTATGAATCTTCAAATTGTGAATGTTTGGAGTTTGTTTTCCATATTATATTGATTATCTTGAGTCACATTGTCAAGGTTTTGTTTTGACATTCATAGTTGAAGTATAAGCCTTCCCATTGTGAATGTTTGTAGTCTAATTTTCATCATACATTGAAAATGTTCAATCATATAGTTAACAATTTGTTACATTTTATGTAGTATTGGCTGCGTGAGCGTACCAAAATAGTGGAACTAATTTTGCAAAATGCAGCACCTCGATTTCTCAAATGGAATCTAACAAAACTTCACAAGAATGTGAAAAATTTATCTTTCTTGTCAATCAATGATGATGAGGTTAGACACCAACATTATCCAATGTGAATAATATTATTTATTGTGCTAAAACTAACAGTAATCTCTATTACCAGGTTTATATAGAGAGACTCATACTGACAGACCGTGAGAGCACACTGTTGGCGCAAACAATAATTCGGGATGAGGAGAATCAAAAAGATGCACCTGAGAGTATTATTCATCATGAAGTCAAAATTGAGGAAGAAATGGACATGAACATACAAGAGGATGACATTGATGAGGCATTTGATACAGAGTTTGGCAATGAAGCAGAACTTCAGAGCAATGAACATGATGAAGCCAATATTGAGGAAGGTGCAGAGACTCTTGCATATCTACATGCACATGGGGTGCATCAAGTCATTGAGTCAAAGGTTGCTCAGGACAACATTATAAGGAAAATGGTTGTTGACCATCAAAAATCATTAGACCTCATCGAGAAACTACAAATTGAGAACCAAAATCTGCAGGCAGCAAATGACATGAAAGACAAAATCATCTTGGAGCTGGAAACATTAATATGTAACCAGAAGGAGAATCCAACAGTTCAGAATGAGTTGTCCACTGTCAAACATACAATTGATAATAAGAATGCAGAGATAGAAAGGCAAAGCAACTCCATAATTGACCTCCAAATTGAGAAGACTATACTCCAACTTGAGAAAACTATGCTAGAAGATAAAATTGATGATGATGCAGTACATGCTGTCACATAACAAATAAACCAGGAGACTTTGGATGTGGAACTGAAGCAAAATTTGAAGAAGAAGACCCAAAAAACTCTTACATCTTTGGTGAAGCGCATCAAAATCAAAAAAAAGGAAAGAATTGAAGTTGCCTGATTTTGAATATCAAGACAAAAAGGGTGACAAATAGAAAAGGAAGTTGGAAAATTTGAAACAAAATCACATTGAGAAGCAATGTGAAATTGTAGATCCAAATTTTGAAGGCTATTTGCTCAAGCTTCGAGACTTCACGCGTCCTAAACATAATAAGCTTAGGCTGTCCAACAAATATAAGGTTTGGAAGATCATATCTGAACAGGACAAGCAAAAGATAAGGTTACGGGTAAGCATATTTCAAACAACTTCTATGTCTTTACATACCATCCTTGTCTTATTATATCTAAACTCTAAATATAGGTTAACTGTTTGGCGAGGAACCACCAAGGAAACATATGTTTTCTATGACGATCTTGAGTCAATAATTCAAGACAAGTCCATAACAAACAATGCATGGTGCTTTGTACATTGTCCATTAAAGGTTATATATATTAACATTCACATCATAATCACATTAACATTGAATATATACAGGTCATAGATGCATATGCAGAAATTTTAAGAAGAAAGCAGGAATCAATGATGACAAATTCACAACAATTTGACAAATCAGTCTTTTTCAACAGCTTGTGCTTGGTATAATTTGTTATTTTATTTTTTTTATCCTGAATTAAAAACAAGTTTGATCACTTATTTATAAAACTAATTACCAACAAAGTACTGTCAATGTTTACAGAGCATGATTAAAGATGAAAAAGTAGAACTACAAACCAAATTCATTGATCCTCACATCAAGCAAGCAAATCAATACCGATATCTACACTTTCCACTCCACTTTAAGTATCATTGGACCATAGTAGTGAGCGACATGGATGATGGAGTGTGGAAGCACTACAATTCAATGAGGCCCAGAGATGGTTTTGAAGACATACACCTAGCTCAAGCAAACATAATGGTAATTTCAATATTTCATTCAATAATATGAAAAAATGTACATATTGAGTTACATATCAACGTAGTTAAAATATTATCTATTCTACACATCTAATCATATTCACAATCACAGAAAACATATATCGAATCACATATTCAGAAATTGCTCTCCACATCGGATATGGCAGATACATTAACACCCTTAGATTATGTCAAGCCATTGCAATCAGTTGATGCATGCCCTCAACAGGACCCAAATTCGTGAGTATTTATAATTAATATTCTCATTGACATAGTAGCTACAACCAATGTGAATATAACAAAATATTGATTCTTTCTTCTTCTTTTTTTTTTTTCTCCTACAGTCTTAATTGCGGAGTTGCACTTTGCTACATAATGAGGCAACATGCCTTTCATGAACCAATTGAACCTGTGCTGGACAAGGAAGCTTGGCTTTCTATGAGAGCTCTACTAGTTGAAGCATTCCTAAATGATCTTGCAAAGAACAAATCATCCAAGTTTTGTTGTTGACACCAACAAGGATGCATCTCAGAACTAGACTTCATATTTTCACACCCTACCATTTTCTTTTGATGTCTTGATGAAACAATGTTAACATCAGCTTTTGTCCAAGTACAATATGTTTTGTATATAATATATCACTCACTAACATGTGAACTTGGGTATTGTTAGTTAGTAAACAAGCATTCCACAAAGATGTTGATACGAATAGCTATATACATTTTGTCTACCAAGAAATGTACTTATAATATTAATGTTCTTTCTTGGTCTTATTCATGGTGTATGAGTATTATTAGTCATTATATGTGTTTGTTAAGCACAACACAATGTGAAAGTTTACATATGTATGTCATATACTCACCCTGTCAACACATGTTGGGGATATATGTAACTTTTCTACATTTTATTTTGCAAAAAAAAAAAAAAAACTATTTCAAAAAAAAAAAAAATGTAAAGAAACTAAAAAATTACAAATTTCATAGAACAAATAAACTTTTTATTGACACATTGTATCAAAATATGAAAATTCACATTAAGAGGCTTGCACCAACAAGTACACTCATACATGAACTACTAAATTGTTTACTAATGCAAATGTATGTAACATTCACAACACCATGTTATTTATCTAAAACAAATTCTGCACTATAAATACTCACAACTCAACATAATATTTACAACGATATCCAACACATGAACCAATACTTACAACTCAACATAATATTCACATGAACTCTATTATTTGATCTTTAACAGCTTTAATTGTGGCTGCCTTTCTTTTTCCATCTACCACACCTCAAATCTGTTCAAAAACATATATCATATTCCATCCATGAACACATATTGTGTATATATGTAACAAGATAATATATTGTTTTGATAAAACTGATAAACAAACTATTTCATAAATATATAAAATGAAAAAAAAACCCACAAAATGTGAACATTCACAATGTGAACATTCAAAAAAAAAAAACTACAAAATGACAAATTGCATAGAATTAATGAATCCCTTCTTATTCAAAAATTGTATCGAAATACAAAACAAGTACACCAATGTATCAACCAATAAAATGTGTATCTAATGCAAATGTATGTAACATTCACAATGGTATCTTATTTATCTAAAAAAAAAAAAAAACCATTGTAAATGTTCAAAACTGAATGTGAAATTCACAATGTCCACTAACCCATCAACCAATATAATTCTATATTGGTTCTTTACACGACTTCCGATTGTGTCTGCCCATCTTTCCACATCTGCCACACCTGATTTGACTTACTTTTTCCCCTCGAGATGGTATTCTACTCTTTCTCGGCCTACCAGCTGGCCGTTTTACAATTGGAGGTAATATGATGAAATCGCTAGAGCAAAAATCTGGTTTCTCCACAGATGGTATTGAGAAAATAGCCGCTGCATATGCTTCCCTATAATTCTCTACATGAAAATATTTTTCAACACAATCATTAAGATTATATGCACTCCTTTCGATAGCCGCAACAGCATGTTCACAAGGAAATCCATTTACTTGCCACTGGTAGCAAGAACAAACACAGCGTCCAACATCAACCGTAACTGATGGAAACGAATGCACCTCGAACACATCATCATTAGCTTTACTCACATTCCATGACCTACTAGAATTGAATGAATCTTGGAGGTTAGTCTCAAAGGTAGGGCAAATAATTCCATTCCACTTGTTTACAATATCCCTTTCGCTCTGACATTTGACACATTATTTGATTCCGGATAGTATTAACCAATTTTGTTATTGGAAGATTTCGTGCTTCTTTAATCCAATTGTTGAATGATTCAGCAGCATTGAATGTCATCTCGCCATATCGTCGTCCCCTAACACATAACAGCAAAAATTGTCACAATTTAATACCATATGTGACATTTCACATTGTTATAACAACACAAAAATATAAACAATGTACATATAACCATCATTATATTCCATGAAACACAAAATTGTACACACTTTACCTAAAGTAAGCATTTGCCCAATGTTCTGGTTCTAACCCTGACAAGAAGTTATATGCTCGTTGCTTCCCCTCACTCTTCAACTCTTCTAGTAATGCATGAAAACCTGTCACAGTCGGTTCATATGCACAATCACCCAACTTCCGTATTAAGTGTTCCTTGAAACCATTCTCCATACCCTTCAACTTGTTCCTAAAATTATTCTTTAGGTGTTGTAAACACCATCCATGATATGCTGATGGGAATGCCTTTGGCATTGCTTCCAAAAGCCCTAGATTACGATCGGATACAAATGTCATTCGTCTATTATCAGCAATTACTTTTGACAGTTCATATAGAAACCATGACCAATTCGATTCACTCTCTGAATCAACAATTACAAAGGCTACTGGAAACAATCCTAAAAACAAAACCAATGTTAATAGTCACAACTCACACACAAAAAGTAAACAAATGTAAAACTTCACATCAAAAAACTAAACAAACCTTGGTTACCGTCTTTAGCTGTCTCTGCAAGCAACTGCCCTTTGTATCTTCCTTTTAGAAATGTTCCATCAAGAAAAAGCAAAGGGCGACAATATTTGAAGCCATTTATGCATGCAGCAAATGCTACAAAAAACCTTTTAAACTGACTAGTCTTCAAATCATAGTCAATATTGATATGACTTCCAGGATTATAATCTTGAACAACATCACCATACCATCTCAGTTGGTCAAACGACGTTAAGTAATCACCATGCATAGCCTCTCCCACTTTCTCAACACCTAACCATGCTACATGGTAGTTGATATCAAGTCCATAGTCTGCCTTGAAAGTATATGCCACATCAGTGGGACGCGCTAGTGGTATGTCCCTAACACGCTCAAATACAACATTTGACACCAAATCAGAACTGAGCCTTGGATTTTTTGAAGTATGAACATCAGCACCGCAACTATGTATCTTAGTCCATCTCTTAAGGTAGAAATATTGGTTTGCTCTTTGGACTCTACCATGCACAGACCACAAACATCCCCTATCATCTCTATGTGAGCATAATCGTTCCGCAAATATTTGAATTTAAACCCACATTGCACTGCATATTTGCATAAAATAGTACGAAACTCAAATGCTCCTCCTGTGAAACATTGACCAACATGCGTAATACCATTTGCCTAAACTGAAGACAACAAAACCTTCTCACTGTGTGCACAATATCTACGAAGCAAATTTGTTTGATCCTCATCTTCAATGCATGGATTTACTAAACTACTATGTTTATCAGTGCCCAATTTTTGCTCACCAACAACATCAATTCGTTCAACTCCAATTGATTTACCAAGCAATAACATGTTTTGCAATTCCTCATTGTTATCCAAATGACAATTTGTATATCCCGGCAGTCGGTAAAACATAGTGATTGAATCAGCAGACAAATCACACCATTTGTTGCACACACATTTCACTAACTCGTCAAAGGAAAATGATTGTACCATATTTATCACAAACATGTTTGACCCATAGCAGCACAACAACAACATGAAAAAATCCATTTGTCTCGTATCACACTGCAAAATCATCAATAGTACATAAAATAATTTGAATATTCAATCACATTCATATGTGCGAAGATTTGCTAACACAATGAAATGTATTAGGATTTTTAAATAGTTCAAATATTCACATCATAAAAAAGAAAACTCTACCTCCTCAACAAACAATCATAAGCCCTACATTTATCATCATACACACCACATACAACAAATTTTAAGCTCACAGTATACACACATACATACAATTTTAATTATAAAATTCATATACTGATAGTGTGAACTTCCAGTTCACTAAATGCTTAACAACAGTTTGTTCAAACACTGATGCAACAAAACTTCATCATTCAAAATTTCACATGAACACAATGATTTCATCACAACAACGAATCAATGACTAATCGCATGACATAAACATCACTGTAATCAATTGATGATAAACAATGAAGAACGACGAAGAACAACGAAGAACAAAATTGATGATAAACGAAGAAGAATGACAGAACAGAACAATAAAGAACAATGAAGAACAAAATTGATGATGAACAACAATGAAGAACAAAACAAATCAAAACACCAATCTCAAACAAAAACTAACATTCTCCAGAATATCGACTGAAAACTAGACAAAATCGCAAATCGAAAATCGCAAAGACAAACCAAAAATTGTGAATCGCGCAAAACCTAGAGCATCAATAATCGTAAAATCGCGCCCAATCTATAGCTTCAGAAACTACCAAATTGAAAATCGAAAATGGCAAGGAGAAATCATATTCAAACAAGCACCTATATATATAAGGGTAAAATGGTCAAAAAAATATATAATAAAACTGAAAATAGGACCTCCGGGTCTAAAAGTATAAACTTTAGGATTTAATAAAATAAAAATAAAAAACATGGATTGATTGGTATAAAAAAATCTAAAATAGGATTTTCTGGTAATTTTCCCTTATTTTTTTAATATAAAAATTAATTTGATGACATAAACACACAAAAATCGTATATTTTCAAATTCTCAAAAACAATCTTCATTCCAAACAAAATCATATGAAAATAATGACTTTTAATTTAATTTTATCAACCAAATGAGTTTATAATTTTTTTTTAAAGGAAATAAAAAGAAAATTTTATATTTGATTTACACCTATGCATAAATTGAAGGAAAATTTACCCACAAATCTTATTTTGTGGAAAGTTGAACCATTTAGTCCTAAGAGTTTTCTTATGCACCATTTAGTCCCCTTTTATTGGATAATGTTTTCTTGGTTAAACCAATGGAAATCAAAACTATAAACCAATGAGGGCGAGTGAAAAAAACACCCAAAACTATAAACCAATGGAACAACCCAATCAACATCCACCACTCCCAAAGTCAAACCAAACCCTTACATACGCTAACATTACCAAATCCCAAGCCAACAGACCCAAAACTATAAACACCAAAAACTATAAACCAATGAGGGAGAGTGAAAAAAACACCCAAAACTATAAACTAATGGAACAACCCAATCAACATCCACCACTCCCAAAGTCAAACCAAACCCTTGCACATGTTAACATTACCAAATCCCCAACCAAACCCTTGCACATGTTATATTACGAATAATTATTAATAAATGATAAAAATTAAAAGATGTGAGATGAAAAATAATTTTTTTAAAAAATAAGCATCTTGAGGTGGAATATTTTAACAGTTTAGTCGTCTTACATTGAAAAAAATTAAATTAATAATTTAATAAATATAACTTGGGTTGGGCCATGAGAGTATCAATTTTTTTATCCAGATGGGACGAGTTGAAAGTGATTATCTCTATACCTAACTCATACTAAGGAAAAATTATTGATTAATTTTGTGTGATGGTGTTTTTCACCAACTATAAATCACTATTTTTTTTTTTTTATATTTGCTAATTATTCAATACAAAAATTATGAATTCAATCTCTTTTATCTTTCACAATACCATTAAAATATTAGTGATATTACATGCACTAATTAAGGTAGTAACTAGTGTTATGACATTATAACTAACCCCACCTATTATATAAATTATAAATATCTAAAATTTCTAAAATTGTATCACACCGTTTATTAATATATTAATTGATACATATAACATCATTCTTAAAATATTACTCAATTATGTCTCAGGAAATACCTTCTCCATACTAAATCATTTAAACCCATTCATTTACGTCATGTCACATCCTCACTTTCATGCGACAAACCTAAAGTTAATCAATCTCAACACAATTCACGTCGCACAAAACTGGCCCTCTTCCAACTAATGCATTTTAGTGATGAACTTATTTTCAATGAAAAAGCATTTTCCTTGCATCTGATAGTACGTAAGTAGGTGTGCTAAGAATCCAAATCCTCTATAGCCTCTATCCGGTTGCTTTTATGGGAGACAGTTCAGATAGAACCAGAATGCCCGCAAAGAAATGAACAGTTTAAATTTGTTTCTTTAAAAAAAAAAAAAAAAAACATGCATACCCATTGACACACATTCACAGCACACACACTCTCTCTCTTCCTTTCTCACTGACACACACTCACAACATACATACCCTCTATCCGTCCTTTCTCACTGACACACATGTTTTGACAACTTAGTTAAAAGCTAATTTTCAATTTTTAGAAAAATGTTTGGTAACTTGAAAAGGAGGGGTGCGAATGGCCCGAATGAGTGTTCGTCGGTCGTCCGCCTAGATGACCGGTCGGAACAATCCTGGATTTGAATAAGAACATCAAAATGGTTTAGCTCAAATGACTTCGCAAGGCACAACATGTTTCGGATATCGTCATCACTGTCAACCTTAAATTTCTTATACCCGGGGACATCCCGCAACATATTGTAGACATCCCATTTTTGACCGTCCTCAAGACTTGGACGTCATTGTTTGAACACTTGATGATTATCCATGCTCGTGTTCGTTTTGAGTTCCCGGAGGTCTCGGCCCCGCGCCTTGCCTCAAGATCTCTCAACTTGTCTGTTTTGTGCTTGGTTGTGGACCAAACACTTGTGTTTTTTGCTTCTAAGGGAAGAGGGTGGCTTGTTTTCCATCCCCTCAACCCACCGGCCAAGGCTTGAAGCCATCGGCCCTGTTTTCTTTCCATCGGCCAAGAGTGTTAGCCGATCGGCACTATATTTGGTCGGCCGGCACTTATGTTGGTCGATCAGCTATTTTTGGTGGCCGAACCCTATTCATCTGCTTTATGCAGATATTTTATGCCAGTTGGCACAGCTGGCATCCACAATTCACCCCTCCATATGTATGGAGGGATTTGCCTTTTGCTTAGCTTCTCCAGGAAGCTTTGCAAATTGAATTTCTATAAGAGGGGAGGCTTTCCTCCCTTCTCAGAGGTTCTAAAATTAGGGTTAGAAAAAAGTTGTATCTCTCTATCTCTATATCTCCCCATCTCTATCATTTGTGTGTGTATTTGTGACCTAAAGTGATTTTTGTTCACACTATTGCACACAAACACCTAGCATTACACCATCCTTGGTTGCTGAGGTTCTAAGGAGTTGTTGTTAGGGTTCTTGGAGTGGTTTTGATCAGAGAAAGGTGCTGGTGTTGTGTTCTTGAAGGTGTTCTTCAAGGGTGAGCATTCTTGCTTAAGCTTTTAGCCCTTCTTGCTTATTGTTTTAAGCTTAGCTATTAACTGATAAAATTTTTGATTTTGTGTGCTTTAGATCTTTGTTTAAGGTCATTTTGAGGTTTGGGGTTGTTTACCCCCTCCAAGGCCTTGTTTCAGGCCATCCTTTTTGGCCCTTTCTTTGAGCTTTGCATGGCCTCTCTACCACTGAAATCCAGAGGATTTTCAGTGGTGGAGAGGTGGTTTTGGTGTCTTAAATAGGAGAGGGTCATCCCTTCTCCTTGTTGTCTTGAATACTAGCATAAGTGGCTTATGTTGGTAGCATGTGTCCTTAGCTTGTTTTAGCATCATTTCGATGTGTATTAGGCTTTGCTTTGCCATAATATACCCCTTTTTCAAGCTGGTTTAGTGGTCTCTTGCATACACCATGTACTTGCCTTGTAATCCCCTTATTTGCCTCAACATGCGTCTTGTGTTTAGATTACTATTCTTGCATGTTTTGGCTTAGCTTAAAGAAGATTTTGTTCATGTTTTATCATGTTTAAGATCTAATTTTAGTTGTATTAGTCATCCATGACTTGCCTTGTATAACTTTGGTTCAATCTAGCTTGCAAACTTTGTGTATTGAATCTCCTGGCATGCATTACTTGGCTTATTTCAGTGGTTTGGCATCCCTTGTTATGTTATTTCAGTCCATATAGTATGCTCATATACTTGCATTTGTCACTCCTTTAATGTTTTAAAGAGTTGATGTTTTATGCCTCATGATTGGGTCATTATGTATGCCTCCATGTTTAGGCCTCTAGGATGCTATTTCAATGTGTTTTTGGTCTTGTTCTAACATGCCATAACTCTGATTTTGGTTGCTTAAGTCATGCCATGTTTGGTTGTGTTAGGTGTAGTGTAACACCTCTTTTGTGGCCTTACATGCCCCATGTTTTGGCATTATGTTCTAGTTTGTGTTGGCTAGTGTTGAGCTCACTTTTGGTCTTGTTTAGACTTGCCTTGGGACTGCTTTAGGTTCCCTTGGCCCTTTGGGGCTTGCTTCATGTAGCCTTAGTTTGAGTCCCTTGGCTAGTTTCAAGTTTTGGGCTTTATTACATGCCTTAATTGCATGGTTTGGTTGATTTGGCATCATCCCTTGCATGATTTCAGGGCTTAACATGTTTGCCTAATATCCATGTTTGTCTCCCTTTAAGTGTTCTTAAAAGTTGCTCTACAATGCTTAAGGTAATGGACCATCAGCATGCATGTTTATATGTGTATTTCATGCCTTTGTTTCATCACTTTGGCCACTGATTTGGACCTATTTGAGAGCTGTCCATTTTGGTTTAAGACCATTATTGCATGTTGTTGCATGCTTGCCTTGCATGTTGTTGTATACTTGGCCTGTTGCATGTTGTTGCATGCTTGAGTTATATCGCATTTGGTATGCCACTTTTGTTAAGTTGCTTTGCATGTTTGCATGTATTGTCCCTTGCATGTTGTTGCATGCTTGCCCCACATGTTGTTACATGCTTGCCTATCCTTGAATGTTGTCACATGCCTTGCATGTTTGCATGCTTGCCTAGGTTGCATTACATTTGGCATGCTTATTACCATTAGCCCTGTATGGCATTGTCCTTAACATGCTCATGTTGCATTAGTTTTGCTTTCATGGTTGCATCCCTTGCCTCTTGATCAACCATGATAGAGTTTGGGGCCCTTTGCTTATTTTGTGTGCATTTTATTTGACATAAATTGCGCATTCGGCTCCTTTGGCCATCATGCATTGAAATGCATGATTGATGGTCCGAGGGTCGAGAACCATACTCCCTTGAGTTCATGACATGATACGGAGGGCGGTCATGCAAACATTGTCTTGTAAATGTATTACCATGCTATGTGTGTCCTTTGCTGCACCAACACAGCATTCTGCAGGAAGAGATGGTCGACCGACCATCTTCAGTGTCGGTTGGCTAAGCATTGTTGGCCGAGAGCCTTACATTTGGTCGATGACCAATTTCCCATGGCCGATGGCCCTATCTTTTGGCCGATGGACTCTCAGAAAGTCCCCAAGGTGGTTCAGAAGTGTAACAGAAGTTGGCACAGTTTTTAGAGGAATAGAGCAGTGCAAACAGAGGCAACATGTGACATGGCAATGTATTTCCGAGCAAAGCCGATCGAGCATGCATTTGTCTCTCTTCCCGAGGCTATTTTACTATTTTCATAGCTTAATTGATTTACTTAATTAGTTAAGTGTTGTGTAATAATTAATTAGCTCGTTAGTTAGTTAATTAGTTAATTTGTATTATTCTTTCGGTCCCTCCGTCGAGAGGGCGCAATTGTGTAATAAGCGTGCGTGTATGTGAATGTCTTCCAACCCTACACCTTTCTTCCTTTTACTTACCTACTTTCAATGGTTAGTTCTAGGGCATATTTCATTTAGCATCCTTATGCTATGCATGTTTGCATCCATTCATTTGTATTGCATGCACCGGGCTCGGCGCATCATACTAACTGCATTGTATTTCAATTCCAAGTTGAATACGTGTATCGAATTATCGCATCTCATATGTCATTTTAGATTAGCTGAGCCTATTCTAGTTGCATTTTGTATGTGTTGCATTAGCCATCTTAACATGAACTTGGATCATACATTGATTACTAACATGTTCCTTGTTTTGGCACGGAGTACACTGTAAGTGTTTATGCTTTAGCATCTTGCATGTATGTGAGTGTTAACATGACAGCATGCTTGCCATGAGGCTAAGCGCTTATATGATATAACTGCCTGAATGCCTGTGGGTGAAGGTTGGATTATTTGAATTGGTACAATTCATAGAAATCCGCATTTTAGCCTACTTGTGAGTAGCAAACTTCAAACCATTTCCAAACAAACAGATATGCGATGCTTTGTTCCAAATTAGGCGATCTAGTCTATACTTGTGTGTTGTGCGCATCACATAGTAATTCTAGCTAATTAACCGGAATAAGAACACATATGTTTTCAAAAAAAAATATCATGCTTAGTACAGGCCGATCTTCGGATCGGGTGAGCGGGGGTGCTCATAGATGACCTTCTCCAATCGTACCTAAGTTCTTGAGTCGAGGCAACTTTGGTGATGATGGATACATGGCCTTAGGCATGAGTCAGGGTTTCCTAAATTCTCCCCAAAATAAATATTTAGGTGGCGACTCTGTATCTGGTAAAGCAGTCCATGTTTGGCACTTCTTTCTTAAAAATCAGTTTTCCAAAACGATTTGTCGGATTTGGACTCTTTGGTGATTTATCGGTCTTGCATTGTATTTTGCAAGATTAGATTCAGAACCGTGACATTGAGTCCGAACTGTAGTAGCATGAAGCCCTCAGGGTGCGTCTACATATATACACCGCATCCCGTACCAAGTCATCGAACTTCCCATAAATAGCATCGACCACTTGTGCGAATGTTATCGTGTGATGCAACCGAACAACAACATTGGTTTGCCTGTAAGTGCACAACAACAACAACACATCATCCATACCTGTCACGCAATCCATAATCGAACCGTTAGCCTGCTAACACATACGACAATGAATGAATAAAAAAATGACATTTGACATCTCACACCAACTGTTTGCTGCTGATGTTGCAAACTGTGAAAAAAATCAAATCGTAAAATCAATGAGATAAACAACACGCCCACACTTCACTCCCTTAAAAATTAGCTTACACATTAAAAAAATTCAAATCCAAATAACAACAACAACATTGACACTTAAACTAACCAATTAAAAGCAACTGTGCATATTAGAAAAATTCAAATCCAAATAACATCAACAACATTGGCACTGAAACTAACCAATTAAAAGCAACTGTGCATATGTGGATGTTATCAGTACCCACACCTATTTGTTGGTAAATAAATCCTATTTTGTGGAAAGTTGAACCATTTAGTCTTAAGAGTTTTCTTATGCACCATTTAGTCCCCTTTTATTCGATAATGTTTGCTTAGTTAATTTTGGGCCTTTTATAATTTACAGTAATACCCTTTGTGGGATTCTTTTTTTCCTAAATAGAAGGTTTGGTGTGTTGGCTGGGGATTTGGTAATGTTAACGTATGCAAGGGTTTGGTTTGACTTTGAAAGTGATGGATGTTGATTGTGTTAGGTTTTTATTCTTGGCAATCCCGGTTTGACAAAATTCCTTTCAGTTGTACTTATTTTCATACTTTTTATTTTAGTGAGGCTATGAGTTTTTAGATGCGAATCCAACCCGAATTGTGCCTTGCAGAGAAGTTTTTGATGTTAATACTTTCAAGATTGCCACTTCGCTGACTAAGTACGTGTTTCTGTCAGATTTTAGGATTACTTCTTCAGATCTTGTTTTTGGATATTAAGGTTTATATCTGGGGATATTTTGCTAGTTTCTTTGATGTTTAATTGAGTATTCAACTCATGGGTTAAGAAGAATACATCAAAGGTTTGTTTGTTCATTCTATACAAAAGAGAGCATTGTTCTTTGGTGGATTCTGAAGAATTTGAGCCTGAAGTTTTGGTGGATTCTAGAGTGGTTCATCGTCAAGACAATTCTGAGGTGAAGACGGGGCTGGAAGAGGCACATAGGGGTTGGTTCAATTTGGGTGTGGACTAGCTAGGTAATTGAGAGTATACCTGTGTAATTCATTTATATCTTCTTAGTGGATTGTTTTGTGGTTGTTGCCAGTGGTTTTTTATCACACTTGGAGGCGCTCCAATTGTGGTTTTTTCACGTAAAATCGGTGTGTCGATTTGTCTTGTTTGTTTGATTGGGATTGTTATTTATTGTTTAAAATTGATACATAATCACAAATCAATATCTAGGGGATTTCTAGATTTTTCAGATTGGGTTGTTCCATTGGTTTATAGTTTTGGGTGTTTTTTTCACTCGCCCTCATTGTGTTGCGATAGGTGAGTCGCGGTGTCATGTGTTTTGCATTTGTAAATGTCATTGCCCATGACGTTGTGGTTGACAATGTGGTGGGTTGCGATGTTATTTTCCGTGCCATGGTCATTGTGATTGGTGTTTTTGTGCAATTATTTTCCCTTATTTTTTAAAGGTTTTTCGGTTGTTCACATAGGTTCATTGTGGGTACTGATAACATTCACATATGCACAGTTGCTTTTAATTGGTTAGTTTTAGTGCCAATGTTGTTGATGTTATTTGGATTTGAATTTTTCTAATATGCACAGTTGTTTTTAATTGGTTAGTTTAAGTGCCAATGTTGTTGTTGTTATTTGGATTTGAATTTTTTTAATGTGTAAGCTAATTTTTAAGGGGGTGAAGTGTGGGCGTGTTGTTTATCTCATTGGTTTTACGGTTTGATTTTTTTCACAGTTTGCAACATCAGCAGCAAACAGTTGGTGTGAGATGTCAAATGTCATTTTTTTATTCATTCATTGTCGTATGTGTTAGCGGGCTAACGGTTTGATTATGGGTTGCGTGACAGGTATGGATGATGTGTTGTTGTTGTTATGCACTTACAGGAAAACCAATGTTGTTGTTCGGTTGCATCACGCGATGACATTAGCACAGGTGGTCGATGCTATTGGTGGGAAGTTCGACGACTTGGTACGAGATGTGGTGTATATGTTGCGGGATGTCCCTGGGTATAAGAAGTTTAAGGTTGACAGTGATGACGATATCTGAAACATATTGTGCCTTGCGAAGTCATTTGAGTTGAGCCATTTTGATGTTCTTATTCAAATCCAGGATTGTTCTGATGGGTGGTAATTACGGGGTTGTGTATTGCAATGAAGGCGGAAATGGGTTAAAAATTAGAGCAATGCTTGGTAGCCCGAACATGAGGTGGCTCGAATGGCTCGAAATTCACCTTGCCGGTCGTCCGGTTGGTCATTCGGCGAAGAGGCTGATAGTGGCGGTCAACAAAGGTGACAATCGCGGTAGACAATCTTTCACTCGGTTGTTCGGAAAGACGTCCGACCGGTCATCCAGGCGGACGACCGACAAACACTCATTCGGGCCATTCGCACCCCTCATTTTTAGGTTACCAAACATTTTTCTAAAAATTAAAAATGAGCTTTTAACTAAGTTGTCAAAACATGTGTGTCAGTGAGAAAGGATGGAGAGAGGGTATGTATGCTGTGAGTGTGTGTCAATGAGAAAGGAAGAGAGAGAGTGTGTGTGCTGTGAATGTGTGTCAATAGGTATGCATGTATTTTTTTTTTTTAAAGAAACAAATTTAAACCGTTCATTTCTTTGCGGGCAACGTGGTTCTATCTGAACTGTCTCCCACAAAAGCAACCAGAGAGAGGTTATAGAGGATTTGGATTCCTACTACAGCTACTTACGTACTATCAGTTGCAAGGAAAATGCTTTTTCATCGAAAATAAGTTCATCACTTTAATTCATTAGTTGGGAGAGGGCCAGTTTCGTGCGACGTGAATTGCGTTGAGATTGATTAACTTTAGGTTTGTCGCATGAAAGTGAGGATGTGACATGGCGTAAATGAATGGGTTTAAATGATTTAGTATGGAGAAGTTATTTCCTGAGACATAATTGAGTAATATTTTAAGAACGATGCTATATGTAATCAATTAATATATTAATAAACGGTGTGATACAATTTTAGAAATTTTAGATATTTATAATTTATATAATAGTTGGGGTTAGTAATAATGTCATAACACTAGTTACTACATTAATTAGTGCATGTAATATCACTAATATTTTAATGGTATCGTGAAAGATAAAAGAGATTGAATTCATAATTTTTGTATTGAATAATTAGAAAATATATATAAAAAAATAGTGATTTATAATTGGTGAAAAACACCATCACACAAAATTAATCAATAATTTTTCCTTAGTATGAGTTAGGTATAGGGATAATCACTTTCAACTTGTCCCATCCTGATAAAAAATTTGATACTCTCATTGCCCAGCCCAAGTTATATTTATTAAATTATTAATTTAATTTTTTTCAATATAAGACAACTAAACTGTTAAAATATTCCACCTCAAGATGCTTATTTTTTTAAAAAACTATTTTTTCATCTCACATCTTTTAATTTTTATCATTTATTAATAATTATTCGTAACATAACATTACTTCTCATTTTTATTAATACTATCACTCCTAACATAATAAAATTAAGGACAAATTATAAATACACCTTCTGAATTTTAATTAAAATATAAATCGTCCTCTATAATTTTGAAAATTACATTTCACATTTTGAGGTTTCTAATTTTATTACAAATCACTATTTTTATTAATAAATAATTAAGTCAATTAACAATTTTTAATGATGTTAGAGATATATTTCAATTAATAATGTAAGTAATTTTATTATTGTATAGGAGAGCAATCATGAATTTTATTTTTTTTAATTAATTTTAATAAATAAAAAATTTTGGCAAAAAAATATTTATAATTTTTTAAATCACAAAATGTAATCTATATTTTAAGTAAATCTTTATATTTGTAATTTATCCTAAAATTAAACTATGCTCGCCTTTGTTTTAGATAGGAACCTATCCTCGACCCTTGTGTCCAATATGATTTGGGATGAGGGTGGAAGATCTAGTCAACTCACCTACCATCTATTATTATTATTAGGGCAAATTGCATATACTCTCTCGAGATTTAGCTAAATTACAGATATTCCTTTAAAGTTTGAAAAATTACAAATTTCTCCTTGAAGGTTATACTTGCATTACAAATTAGGGGGCAATTTGTTATGAAAATATAAACCTCAGGGGATGGGATGTAATTTTCGAAACCTTAGGAGGCATCTGTAATTTAACTAAACCTCGATGGAGGTATATGTAATTTGCCCTTATTATTACTATTATTATTATATTATAAAGGTGTAAAGAGTTTGCTTTTTTTTTTTTTTCTCTAAATTTTAATTTTATCTTTTTAAATTTATTATAATTTTGAAAAGTCATGAAAAGTCTTATATAAATTAACTATCTCTTTATTTTTAGAATTAAATATTAAAAAACGATATTTATTTGTTTCCAGAGTCCTATATAAATATAAATAAACGGTCTCATTTCATATATATATATATAATCGTCTCCCTTTTACATTGATGTTGATTGAAGAATAAAAAATAATTATTTTTTCTTATTTTACGTGTATGCTTCTATACTGATATACATAATATTTACAATTGTTCATTGAGAGGGTAATTTTTGGGAAAAATTGGGCCGAGCTGCGAGTTGGGCTTTGTGGCCCAAAGTGCGAAGGACTAAGTAAAAAGGCCGTAATGATTACTCTGGCCCAATAAAAATGCAAAAGGTTACTCCGGTCCAGGAGAGGCAAGGTTACTCCGGCCTAGGAGAAACAAAGTTACTCCGACCCAGGGAGGTAAAATTACTTCGGCTCAGGAGTTATAAAGATACTTCGGTCTGGGAACGATTTA
Organism: Camellia sinensis; assembly: GCF_055761805.1. NCBI lineage: Eukaryota > Viridiplantae > Streptophyta > Magnoliopsida > Ericales > Theaceae > Camellia > Camellia sinensis. The sequence goes on along the minus strand of NC_138969.1, from coordinate 28,996,066 downwards.
GAGTTATGCCGGTCTTGGAGTTATACCGGCCGAGTCATTAGTTCGGTCTGAGACCGTACCATTGGTTGAACATGGGAAAACCGAGATAAGGATAGAGTTGAAAGTGGAACCGAACTAAGAATAGTTCGGTTTACTCAGTGGCTTTGCATAGCCAAGCTTATTTCGGTCATATAGTAGTTCGGCCAAAGTAAAAACCATCCCACTTGGTTTAAGCAGTGGGGGAGGGTGTAAAAGGATAAGCATTATCTTTAGGAGTATGAATCTTAGGAGGACTCTGCATGGAGGAATAACAGTCCTACTAGGATTGTGCCTCAGGAAACTTATAAAAGCTCACAAACATCACCTTGGAGAAGGTAACAGAACACAACACAATTTTGCGTTCTGAGAACATAGAGCTTTGTCTATTTGTCAAGCTTACTGACTTAGGCATCGGAGAGGTTTCCGGCACACACCCGCCGGTTAGCTCACGTTTGTGTCTTCAGGTGATAAAGCGACGTCGTACGGAGGAGCGTGAATTTGGTCAACAGGATTATACGAGGAGAATTATTTCTTCCCCGTACATTCATCATGGACCAAATCACTGTGAATAATTATAGTTAATCTTAAAGTTGTATGAATTCGTTCAAATTTAGACAAAGGAAAGCGCATGCGTTTTTAAAAACAGATATTTGTGCTGCATCTTAAAAATTCGTAAGTTATCTTCATACACTTTCTTCTTCTTTAAATTATATTTTAAGAACTGTAATATTTTCATCTTTTGAATCTGTGTTATCTTTGCCTCTCTTTCTTTTTTCTATTTCCAGATTCTTTCATCCAACTCTTTGTTCACCTTTTAGATTTAGAATTGGAGTTTGTTAGAACTATAGGAAAACTAAAACATCAGTCTCGTAGAACCTTCATAGGATCACCAGAGTCTTTAAACTAGAATTCCCAAGGGCCCAAACCACAAACCCTTGTCTTCACACACTTAATCGAGGTAACATGGATGTTCAAGTGGAGGGTGCCTTCCCTAGCAAACTAAAGTATTTTCTCCAGGAGCTCAACATTCCTACCGGCGTCCAGATTAGACTAGCTGGTGAGAATGACTCAGTTATGCCAGGGGAAAACTATATGCACTTTCCTGTGGTATCAATCATTGAGGATGGGAAACACTTTTAGGGTTATCAACAGCATCGCCCAGTTATGTCTTCGTCATAATGGTAGGATCTCCCTTTCTGACATCCAGTACTGCTACACCATGTGTAGCCTTAAATCCACTAGCGGCTACACTTACTATCTCAAACCCCGGTCTACCGCTTACAAGTTGATAGCCTGGAGAAGACTATCTCATTGTCTCGAGCAACTGGGAGTTTGCACCAGATGATAATCTTCACCTATTCCCCTTGCGCTGAAGAGTCTTTAGGGAAGATGAGGGTAAGAACTTAGTTATCCCAAACCACGCACTTTTAACATTGCTTCGCATACTTAGTCTAATTATGATGTTTTCTCATTTTTTTTTATTCATTTTGTAGTACTTCCTTAACCAAGCAAATCCTTCTATAAGTCATATGTCAAAAGTCAAGACCTTACCCAAATTCTGGACTTGTTGATTAAAAACCGCAAAGCCCCCATTCTGCTAAACTACATACCGACGTACCAATATCCTCTGTCCGACATCCTATCTGGGAGCAGAACTCCACCGTCTGCAATAACTCTACCAGTAACATCTTCCCCTCGAACAAATCAAGTGTAACAACCCTGACCTATGATTAGCCTATAATCCATGATTAAATATACCTAACGAATAAGTAAGATGAAATTCTGAGTTAATCGCATGTGTGTTGCATTATTTGTGATTATATTTGTCTGTTGTACGAATATCTGTTTGTATTTCTATTTCGTTTTGCGAATTGAAGGCCTTATAGGCATCCGATCACGAAATTGACTTGGTTTCTGTGTTGTTTAGAATTTTTAGAATCTTATGGTAGGTTTAATTGAAATTTGATTCGAAACGAATTAATTAGGATAATTAGTGTTAGATTGATTAGCTTAATCAAGTTTAAGCAAGTGTAGCTCGACTTTTAGTGCCCCCATTTGGAAGACGAATAAGCCCTACAGTTCGGACTTTACTTGTTGTTCTGAATCTGATTTCACAAGTGCAATGTGAAACAGCGAGAACACGAAAAGACTTCAAATTCGACAATTCTTTTTAGAAAATCGATGTTTTGAACAAAATGCCAAAAATGGACTACTTTGCCCGATTTCAGAGTCGCCACCTAAATATTTTTGAAAAATTTAGGGAACCCAAGACTCGTGCCAAAGGCCATTAGTCCGTCATCACCAAAGTTTTCTCAGCTCAGGAACTTAGGTATGAGAGGGGAAGGTCATGAATTGAGCACCCCCCTCGCGCGATCAAAGATCGACCTCTACTAATCGTGATGTGATTTTTATTTACACTATATGCTCTTGTTCCAGTTTATTAGACGAACTTACTATGTGTTGCAGACAAGTATAGACTAATTTTCAAAAATTGGAACACTTGATTCATGTTTGTTTTGAAAATTGTTTCGAATATGTACCATTTGAAAAAATGATCGGATATGAACATTACCCAAATTATTCTAATTCAAGCAATTAGCCTTCATCCACAAGCATTCAAATAGTTTATCATTTAAGCACTTAGCCACATGGTGAACATGCTTTGACATGGAAAAACTAACATACAAATGCAATATGTTAAAGTGAAAATGCTCACCTAGTACTCCAAGCCAAAGAAAGATAAATGAGTTAGAACAGTACATGATCATAACTTATGTAATATGACTAATGCAACACATGCGATATGCAATAACTAAGCTTGGCTACTTAACATGGCACGCGAATCAATTTGATAGCATGCGGTCTAAGCACGTATTGAAAGAAGCATTTAACTAACAATGAAAGTTAGAAAGATGAACCGAGCCTCAGTGCATGCAATACAAGTGGATGCAAACATGGAGAATGCTAAACGAAACATGATGCCCTAATCTAACCATCATAAGTAGGTAAATAAAAGGAAGAAAGACGTGGGGTTGGAAGGCATACACATTATTACAACATTGTGCCCTCACACAAGAGGGTCTGAATGAATAAACTAGCTACCCAATTAAAGCTAAGTTAATTAATTAACTATTACAAACCCGAATGAATAATTTAACTAAACTACTTAACTAATTATTACAAGCTGAATAAAATAATTAGTTAACTACTCTAGCTAATTAAATAATTACAAGACAAAAATAAATAACTATAACTAATTAATTACAACATGAAGTAACTAAATTAACTATTCTAATCACTCATCCTCGGGAAACGGGGAATGCTCATGCACGCACAGATTTTCACTTGAAAAGAACAATGTCCTGCTGCTAGATGTCTCTGTTGCACTATTTTTCACCTCAAATCAACTCTGTTTTGCCTGAAAAAACACACTGCCTGGTTTTTCAGAGGTGGCCTGCCGGCCACTGATGACTAGATTTTCCTACTACAATAGAGAGCAAACAGAGCAGGAACAAGATATTCTCAAGGGTTTGTTTGTACAACTTACCTCTCCTTATCATTTGAACAGCTCAAAGGAGTAATAAACTTGGTTCACAAACCATTAATAGATGCAATTTCATTGCATGATGGCTTATGAACCAAAGGGTGCAAGGTTAATGAATACAACAAAACAAGACTCTCAAAACTACCTCTCTATCATGAATGATCAAGGGAAGTAGTTGACAATGAATCTTGAACCATTTGCATCATTCATGAGTATGAAACGACTTAAGACTCAAGGGTTCAATTAACGTCCAATTGAACCCAAACCAAATTATTATCTTGCATCACTTTTATTCCTCAATTTTATTACTCCATTTTAGTTACCTTTCAATTCTTTAGTTCATTAAGTCCAAGGGTGAGCTTTAAGTCCTGTAATGGAAACAAGCATCAAACCAAAAGTTATTTTAGGTATGAGAGAAGTGTCAAGCCATTGGTAATGAACCCCAAAAGGGATTAAACCATTAAACACAAGACCTCAATCTCATGCTTTAAACAAGCAACTAGTTTGAACTAACTTTCAAATTAAATGAAAAGCCAAGAAAGGAGGGAGGTTGCAGAGGTGATTAAGAGTGATCACAAGTATGAAAAGCCATAAATAAACACTATCAACTCAAATAGGATGGTGGCTAAGGCCTAAACCACCAAACCTATGAGGACTATTACACTATAAGCATGCAATACAAAGCTCAAATATAATGAGCACTCAAAAACAATCTTAAAATAGGTCTAAAACAATCCTAAAACATGCTGAAATTAAGTTAACAAAAGCTAGAATAATAAGCTAAAACATGGAGTATGCTAGGCTAGTGAACAAACACTAGGAGGGGAGGCTACTCCTTCCAATTTTGGAACTTCAAAACAACATTTTATCCACTGAAATAACTCTGAAAATCAGTGTTTAAAAGCTCAAAAAGAGATGGTGTGAAGATTGGAAACACAAGGGTAAAGGCCTTGAAAGCAAGGTGTAAAGAAGGGCGAACCACCCCTCAACCTTTATTAGCCTTAAACCACAAGTTTCAGCCCAAAAAAATAGAGTTTATGTAGCCCAAAAATAATAGAAAAACAGTAGGAAAATAATAGGAAAATAGCAAACAAAACCAAGGAAAACAAGCTAAGCCTTATACCTCTTGAAGATGAGAGCACTTCCAAGAAACAATACAACATAAACACACCCTCAAGAGCTCAAGTAAGGCTCAAAAGTACCTCAACTCAAAGATGGTATGGTTTGGTTAAGAGTGTGTAGGCAAAAGCTCAAGAAATTTCAAGAGAGAGGGAGAATTGTTGAGAGAGAGAATTAATTTTGCTCTAATTTTTCTAACCCTAAAAAATGGGAGAGGAGGTCCTATATTTTTAGAAAAATAGACCACTCCCTCATAAACATCCATCCATACACATGGGAGCAGATGCAAGCGTTTGTGCAAACAGCTGGCATAGCTGGCAAAAAATATCTACAAAAAGCACTTGTGGCCGACGGCTAAAAGGGGTGGCTGGCAGCCCATAAAAATAGGCATGCAGGTCCCAAGTTTTTCAGGTTTGAAAGGTTGAGGCTTTGGTGAAAAGATAAGGCACAAGGTTTGCAGGGTTCTGAGACTTAGAGCTGTGGCATTCCGCTGAGGACTTTCGAGCACTTGACAAGCATATACATTCATCAATGGGTGTGAAAGTGATGGTACCCAAGTCGTAAGGGCGGTCAAAACTGGGATGTCTACAGGAAGCCTTCTTAATTAAGCCTATATAAGGCAAATGAGACCTCTAGAATACACTTTACATTCTCATTTTCATCTTCCTTGAGCTTCAAACGTGAGAGAGAAAGAGAGACCAAGGAAATTGAGATCAAACAAAGGAATTAACTTGGAAATTCAAGGTTTTGGCTTGAAATCTTAGTGAATTCATCACATAGAGCTTAATTGAGAAGTTGAGGTAAGGATTCAATACCTAGACTACATAATTATGATATCTAGGACTTGAATTCTAAAGGATTAGGTTGAGTTATGCAAGAATTGAGCTAATGAGTTAGTAAGGAAGATCATATCATGCATGCATGTTCATTTCACCACAATTTGAGTTTGATTCCAAAGAATTCTCACATGCATGTGCTCCTCTTGCCTTTGTTTTAAGAATTCGACATATTTTTGTGCTTAACACCTCATTTGAACAAGTTTTGAAAGCTTTAAAGCCAAGATACTTCATACACGTTTATGTTTATGATATACCAAGTTTGTTTTATACAATTCTCAAGCTTTTGGGCCTTGATTTGGCGAAATGATTTTTAATTCTTGATGTTTGACAAGTTTAGACAAGTTTTGCTCAAGCTTTTGGCCCAAAAGAACATGATTTGTCGCTTTGAGTTCGAGTTTTGAGCTTGGGAACAAATCTGAAAATTCCAAAATTCTGTTTCTCGGCTCGAGTGACAGATTCTGCGCCCGAGTGACCACTCTTTGTTTTGTACTTCTGCTCGAGCGACTAAAAGTTGGCTCCAGCATAAAATGTATGCTCCTAGAAGTTTACAAGTTTTGCAGACCGCTTGAGCGACTAGAGTTGCGCTCAAGCGAAGACCTCAGTCACACACTCGAGCGACCGTCGAGCAGCCATCGAGTGAAAAATTCACACAACCAGTACTTTTGCAGAGTTTATAGACCACTCGAACAAACGAGGTTGCGCTCGAGCGACCACCCTTATTTTTGAGCCTCCGCTCAAGCAAAGAAAGTTACGCTCGAGCGAGGACCCTATTTTCAGCAAATTTGACTAAGTGTTTTGAAGCATATTTGGACATCCTCATTGCAACCTAGGCATTCTTAAGCCCTAGTTAAGACATAATAATGAGGATAAGGCTTAGAAATACACTAAGAACAAAATGAAATAAGTTAAGTACTATCCAAGCATGTGTTTCAATATGTGTATCTGTTATGTCTGTGTAGGTCACGCGTCGTGAGCTGTTGATCCATTGGTTTGCTATCGAAGCTATTTGTGAAACTATCTATGAGTAATAACTTAGTAAAGCTATGTTCTATAAGAAATACTTTCTAAACATTATGATGTGATATGAACTGTTTCTGAATGATACAAAAGGTGATTTTGTGATTATATGAATAATGATCCAATTCTTTGAAATATCTATGTGGTATCCTTAGCAGAGGCCCTCGCCCAGGGGAAATAATACTGTGGCTTATGGTAATGAGGCCCTTGCTTGGGGAAAATAATACCGTGTCTTAAGCTCTTGCCTAGGGGAAACAATACCGTGGCCCACGTATGAGATATGTTACTCGATACTGGAGGTTCCTTTATGGAGCTTGATATGCTTGACCAAAAAGATATGTTAATACTAATGGATGCACCACACATGATTTGAATATGCATATGAACATGACTCTGTTTTTGATACGAACATGCGGGTGTTTCTGTTTTGATGAGAGAATTGATATCTAAATCTGTTATGGACATCATTTATTAAAATCTTTACTTTGTTATTATTCACTAGGTTTTAGCTCACTTTTTATATTATGTATGTAGGAGATCAGGTCTGTGACCAGGCCCAGAGTTGATGGCCTAAAGTTCCGTTTGTCAGCCAGCCTCAGTGCCTCTCGAGGAGGTTCTGTTAGAAGAAGTCTAGTTTTTGTGAACCATGTTACGGATGTTTTTATTCGTTTTGTTTTGTTTATATGTACACAAGGCTAAGTCCCTTTTGAAATTTATGTATGGTGGCGCATGACTTATGAAATTTTGACATCATATGTCTGTATATAAGTTTTACTATTACTGTCCCATGTGTGTCTGCACAGCTCTATGGACATTGTATTTTATATATTTGTTTCAGCCCCTTTTATTATGATATTTAGGTTAAAGGTCTTTGGTAAACCCATGATTATTGGTCGGTTATGACACTAAACCTATAGAGACAAGTTTGGGTCGTGACATCAAGCCTCCACATTTGAACCAACCGTCCACCTTAGCTCCATCCCAACACATTTCGCCAACTCAACGCCAATGTCGTCGCTAACCTACAAACGCTCCAGCTGGGAGGACAAGCAGCAAAAAGCAGTGATGTGTTGACACTCTCGCATACGATCCTGCCAACCTATCTCTCCCTCTCCCTATATTCAAACTTGGCACCAAAGTGACCATCACCGCCACTTCTGAGGAGATGGGTCATAAACCAGCAGCTGCTGAAGACTTTCTCCCCAGATTGCCCGACATCGTCACTGTCCAATCTGCCTCTTCTCCTTAATCAGTTTAAAAACTAAAGAAGGTGAAAAAGGCCAAAGCAAAGGCTAAAATAACAATCGTCCCTTTTGATGAGGAGAAGGACCCTGAAGACTCTGTGCTGATCTCCAAGCTAGTCAAGGCCGAGAAAAGGCTAGCCTCAATCGAATCTACTAATGCCCTACTTGCAAACAAGCCTAGGTCAGTCAGACCTAGAGAAGAGATAGACGTTTTTCCCGAGGACGCCTAGCTCCCTGAGATTCATATAGGTGATCGACTTTTAAAAGTCAGCGACATCGCCATCAAGGATATTGAAGTTGGTGCTGCATTGACCACGGTTCTTCTTCTACCAGCCGATATGGAGCAGATCGGAGAGTACAATCAGTAGGAGAATTTTGCCTTAATGATGAGGCACTCTGTTCTGGTAATCTTCCTTTATTCATCATTTTCAAATTTTATCTTCCATACTCAACAAAATATTACTAATTTATTTCTTTTCTTGTAGGTCAAACGCCGCATTCTAATCACGTGATGCATGGAGCCAACTGTGAGCAACAACCTTGTAAAGATATGTTCAATTATATGTATTTTCTGACTTATAAGATGCTCTGTTTTTGAACTAATGATTTCTAACTGAATGAGTGATTGTCCTATTTGTGAAATGTATTTGTGGCATCCATAGCATCTGTTACTGTTACTGTTACTGTTACCGTTACAGAGATCTCTGTCAGTTCGAAATCTTGGAACTACTGTTTGCTGTATTGATGGCCATCAAATATGATTGTTTGGTCTTTTAAGACCTACTGTATTGTTCTACTAATGGATATACCACGTATGACTGGTATAATTGCAATATGATTATGAAATGAGAAACTGATTCACTGATGATAACTGACTATTTTAAATACTGTAAGGACATTATTCATAACCATTTTACAGAGTTATTATTTATTGGGCTCCACTTCATTGTTTTATATATGTATGTAGGTGATCAAGTTCAAGACCGGACTTAGTGGCATGGACCTGAACTCTGCTTTTTGTCAAGCCAACTACTGTGTCTCACTTTGAGGTTTCAACTGAGTCAAGATTCAAGGGTGAATTCATGGGTGGTTTAGAATTCACCCTTTTGCATTGTGTACAAGTGTTATGAACAAGTGTCATGAATGTTTTTAAGACTTTTGTTGAGACAATTTTGTTATTGGGATTTAATCCCTCAGTTATGTTTTTATTTTGTATTCAAGCTTGACATGGACTTATGTGGATATGTAAAGGTTTGTTTTGTTCAGTTAAGTCTTCACAACTCATTGGATGATACATTTTATTATGTACAGGCTTCCGCCAGCCCTTATTACTGGATTAAAGTTAAGTAGGCCTTTGGTAATGTTGGATTACTGGCTAGTTATCTCCCTAATCCCTTAGGGCAGGGGTTGGGTCATGACAGTATCACCTTTCTTTGCATCATGAAGTTCACCACAGTCTACAGGTTCGTCAACTTGTTCGCCAAGTCCTTTACCTCGTCGTATCTTCTTAAGCACCTTTCTTTCCATACTTGGTGGTCGCTCTTGTTGTAATATTCTTTCCCGTTGCATCTTCTCAAGCCATTACAGCCCCTTGCATCATTGTTGACCTCAGGATTTACTTCATGCACTTCTTCGTCATTGTTTCCTCCTCCCATGTTTGGATTTATATACTCCTCTTCCTCATTGTGTATGTTGTTCCCGACTCTCACCTCTTGTTCGACGTTGGCCATCTATTCTATACTAAGGTCCTATAGACGACGCTAACTTGTGGGTGTTGATTTCCTACCTCACAACTAAACAAGGAACTTAGCTGGAGAGCACGCGATAGAATAGATTAAACCAAGCACCTACCAACAAGAAGATAAGAATACCATAGTGGCTCATCCACTTGGGGGCACTCTAATGATCAAGTCAGTCACTTATCTCTCAAAGATGTCAAATCAAGTATTCAGTGCACAAGTAAAATCATACCTTATACCCACGGGGTGCCTTACTTTTATAGCCAATAGTGTCCTCGTCCCCTAGTAGTCTTACGTCATAGGACTCAAGCACAATGCTTATCTCAGACTCTTAGTTAGATATGGATGAACTACTCAAAAGCCTCATCCTTATCCGAACTAAGCGCATCACTTATTTAGGACTTTTGTCCTTTATCCAAATATCTCAGATTCCAGTATTACCGCACCATATCTCGGCAATATCGTAATCATCACGACAATTTGACTCGTTCACGTGGCACCTCGGCCAACACCTCAACGGTACCTCGGCCATGTGGTACGACCTCGAAAATACATCCCCACAAAGAATTATAAATGAAATCTGACATATAATAGTAGATAAAGCCATGCACATAGTCATTGTAAAAAGTAAGTAAAAAAATACAATAAATAATTACATATACCTTTGTAAAGGAAATTCACCATAAGAATTACGTCAGCTTTTTTAAAATAAAATTTTAACTAAATAGGTCTTAAACTAATTAATAATACTTATGGACTTATATTTTATTTATATAATCATCTCATGGACCAAATAGATTTGAATTAAATATTTTATAACTTTAATAAATTTAATCGATAGTTTAAGAATTTAATAGATTGAGTCGATAATTCAAAAACTAAATAAATTTAATAAGAATTTAAGAATTTAAAGTGCAATAAACTCTTAAATTTATTGTTGGTGTGATGTCAAAGACAAAGGGAAATGTTACTATGGAAATATGTGAACTTAGCAGATCTTTTGAGTATGTAAGTACTAGCCTATCACCCGTACTATGTACAGGGTAATTATAGATATTTATATTTGTTTTAGATTTTTTTTAATATATAAATTATGTATTTTAAGATTTTTTATAAAAATAATTTAACAATCTTATCACTAATCATAGTGTATGGGAGAAGATGAAAAGGGTACTGCAGTAACCATACACGGATTGTACCTATAAGTATTTGTATGAGGGGATTTTAAATGCTGATCAAAGAATTTTGACCAAATCAATAAATGTGGGCATGTGGAAAGACATGTGGATTGAAAAAAGTTAATTAATGCTGATCAGGAAATTTTAACCAAATCAATAAATGCTGAGTTTTTTTTTTAATAAGAAATTTAGAAAATTTAGATTGGGATATTGAAACTCCCATAGGTCTTGGGGTTAAAACCCCACTTTTGCTTAATATATAGTATAGATTTTTTTAATGCTATCTAACTACAATCATATTTTTCTCATAACAAAAAAAAAATAATTGAAAAAACGAACCATTAAAATAGTAACTAAAACTATTATTTAGAGCTATTGAACAAACTACAATCACATTTTTCTTTTTGTGAGTTAACTTCAATCATATTAAAAAATCAAATTATAAACAAAAGGAGATAACTTCAATCATACAAATCACAATTTTTTTTTAATGCTATCTAACTACAATCACATTTTTCTCATAATAAAAAAAAAATAATTGAAAAAAAGAACAATTAAAATAGTAAATAAAAATATTATTTAGAGCCGTTGAACAAACTACAATCACATTTTTCTTTTTTGAGTTAACTTCAATCATATTAAAAAATCAAATTATAAACAAAAGGAGATAACTTTAATCATACAAATCACAATTTTTTTAATACTACCTAACTACAATCATATTTTTTTCATAATAAAAAAATATTTGAAAAAAAGAACCATTAAAATAGTAAATAAAAATATTATTTAGAGCCGTTGAACAAACTACAATCACATTTTTCTTTTTGTGAGTTAACTTCAATCATATTAAAAAATTAAATTATAAACAAAATGAGATAACTTCAATCATACAAATCACAATTTTTTTTAATACTATCTAACTACAATGACATTTTTCTCATAATAAAAATAATAATTGAAAAAATAACCATTAAAATAGTAAATAAAAAAGATTTTTTAGAACCATTGAACAAACTACAACCACATTTTTCTTTTTGTGAGTGTTTATGTTTATCTAACTTCAATTATGTTAAAAAATAAAATTATAAACAAAAGAAGATAATTTCAATCATACAAATCACAATTTTTTTAATGCTATCTAATCATCATCAATAATTTTAAAAATCAATCACAAATTAAGTTAATTGATAATTAAAAAACACAATAATTTATTTTTCAAAAAACATAGTGAGTTAAAAAGATCAATTACAATTTTTTTGGGGTCAAAATACAATCTAATCATCATCAATAATTGGTACATTATGTGACCCTAATGAGTACAATCCATTTTGTTTTTCAAAAAATACAGTGAGTTAAAAATCAAATCACAAATTAAGTGAACTGATAGTTAAAAAAACACATTAATTTTTTTTTCAAAAAACACAGTAAGTTAAAAAGATCAATTACAATTTTTTTTCCCCAAAATACAATCTAATCATTATTAATAATTGGTACTTTAAAAATCAAATCAGAAAAAAATCAAATCAAATCACAAATATTTTTATGCTATCTAACTACAATCATATTTTTTTTTTTATAAATAATTGTAAAGAAAAACTATTAAAACAGTAAATAAAACATTAAATTACATTAAAAAAAAGAACCATTGAACAAACTACAATCACATCACATCACATTTTTCCCATAATAAAATAAATAAATAAATGAAAAAAAGAACCATTGACTAACTACAATCACATTTTTTTTTTCCTTTGTAAGTGTTTATATTTATCTAACTTCAATCATATTAAAAATAGAATTAAAATAGTAAATAAAAAGATTAAATAACATTAAAAAAAAAACCATTGACCTAACTACAACAATCATATTAAAAAAAAGAGCCATTGAACAAACTACAATTACATTACATTTTTTCCACAATAAAATAAATAAATGAAAAAAAAAGAACTGTTAAACTAACTACAATCACATTTAAAAAAAAAGAATCATTCAACAAATTATAATCACATTTTTCTTTTTATGAGGGTTTATATTTATCTAATTTCAATCATATTAAAAAATCAAATTATAATTTTTTATTCGTTAGACAAATCACAAATATTTTTATGCACTATCTAACTACAATATTAAAACAGTAAACAAAAGGAAAAGTCAAGAAGGAGAAAACAAAAAGAAGACTTGCTGTTTGCATACGTGGTCAGTGAAGTTGAAAGTGTAGAAGTAAAAAGTGAAGAAGGAGAAAACAAAATGGAGACTCACTGTTTGCAATAAGTATGTGAAAAGTTAAAAAGAGTGTGTGTATTAGAGAAGTTAAAAAGACTTGGAAGAATTTAATAAGTGCTAAGTTTTTTTTAAAAAAAAATTAAAAAAATTAAGAAATTAAGGTTCACATATTGGAATTCCCACAAAATTTGTGGGTTAGAGATAGATATAAATAAATAGATAGATATAGATATAAATATTTATATTTATTTTAAAATTTTTTTAATATACAAATTTATTTTGGAAAAGGCACTGTAGTAATTATGAGAAAAATTAAAAAGTCTTGTTGGTTGAGAGAAATTAATAATGCTGAGGTTAATTTTTTTTTTGAAAAACAAAAAATTAGGGAATTAAGATTGACATATTGAACCTCCCACAGGCCTTGGAGTTAAAAACTCCATTTTGTTTAATATATAATACTAGCATATCACCCGTGCTATGCATGGATTATGTTTACAATTATCTATATATGTGAATTGTGATTTTTAAATGTTTTTTTTTAAATGCCTTCTTTTTTTTTCCTTTTTTATATTATATTAAAGTTTAATATTTTGATAATAATCATATGTGTTAGACTTTTTAAGGAATTAAATGTCTTTTTTTTTATTATATTATATTAAAGTTTAATATTTTGATAATAATCATATGTGTTAGACTTTTTAAGAAATTTTTTTTATGCTTGTTCTTAATGCATTAAAGTGTTATTATGAGGGATAATAATCATATGTGTTGGGACTTTTCAAGGAATTCATATGTGTTGGATTCAAAGAATTTTTTTTATACTTGTTCTTAATGTATTAAAGTGTTATTATGATGGTAAGACTTGGGGGTTGGGAGAAGTTAATAAATGCTAAGATTTTTTTTAAAATAAAAATATTAAGAAATTTAGATTGAGAGATTGAAGCTCCTACAAGATTTGGGATTAAAAATCTCCATTTTATTTAATATATAGTATAGATAATTAATAATTTAGTTTTATGTCTTTTTCAAAAAGTCAATTTTTCAAACAACCCCTAAAGTAGCCCAGGTAGTGTTACATGTTTGAGAAAAGTCTATATAAGTAAAGTGTTCCCTCTCTTTTCTCTACCATTCCCACCTTTGAAGCTCCTCTCCTCTGATATTCCTACTTCGTAATTCAACACCACACCCCCCCCCCCCCCCCCCCTCTCTCGCGGCAAGCAAGAAGCTTTTCACTTCTACAAGTCGAGGTAGTCAGTTCACCTCTCATTCATCCTAACATTTTATTTAAATTATAGATTTAGATAAAAAATTAGAAAGAAGAAATATATATATATATAAATCATTCATATTTATTTCATTTTTCTTTTTAAATTTATATCGAAATCTATGATCCAAATAAAACATAAATATGTCTAATCATTCATGCATCACAAATACACATGCACATAGTTTTCCTTGATGACTTTTCCAATTGCAATAATGAATATTAGAGAAGTTTGATCAGGGCAATAAAGAAAAAATTTCATTTTAAATGTGTTATAGGCTCAATTATGACTTCTATAGTCTGTAATTATGAGTTAATTGACTGTAGTAATAACTCATTGTGACTGGGGATTTTTTTGTTTTTTTTTTAACGACTCATTGATGTATTGGTTATGAGCTAGATGTGATTTTTGTTCTAATTATATCTAAAGTGGTGAGAGAAATCTACAACATACATTCTTAAAAAAGTAATGGATAATGAATTTATAGTGTGCACCATGAGATTATGAATGATGAAGTTAACACTTTAGTTATTTTGTTATGATATTTTATAATGAAAAATGGTTATCAAATTTATACAATGTACACCCCATTGTAACATCACCTTGAGTGACAATTTGGTAAGAATCTATCGTGCTGCTTTGATTATAATTGAAAATAACTTAATTATGAGGCAAAATAATACCAAAACCACAATATTATAACTTGTATATAGCATACCAAAAACAAAATGTTTATTATAAAATTTCTCACGAAAAATGTCAAGTACGGATTCTTTAGAATAATTTTTCTTAAAGTGATGTATTATATAACTGAAATTTTTACTCTTAGGATGGATATTGGCTCATGTGGGTTTAAGAGCTTTTCCCCCAATTTTTACTATAGATTTTTGAATTTTTAACACTCACAATAGTCTCCTCTTCTTTTAATCCTCCTTTCTTATTGTTGCGGACGTTCTTCTTCTTCTTCGACTCTGGCTTTCGACAGTGACCGATCTACAAGAATGCAATGACAGAGTTGAACAACAAAAACAAAGACAATGGCGATAGGAATGGTGACGAAGGGGCAGAGCTTTTTTTTTTATATATATGAATATTTTATTTTTTAAATAACATCTCTAAGTAGATTAGTAATTTTCACATATTGTTGCAAATTCTTTAACAAATTTTGTACTTTATTGTTATAGTTTCGATATGTTTTCTTATTTTAGTCCTTTTTTGTTTTTCTTTTATTCAGTATGATAGTAACTTTTATTTTAATATAAATACTTTATAACTTTTTCTCAAAAAAAAAAAAAAAAAAAAAAAAAAACAAACAAAGCATTAGCACATATGTGCATATCTGATATACGTTTGATGTTTGAGAACTTTTAAATAAGTTAATTTTTTTTTATCTTTAGTGATTTTTTTTTTTTAAAATCATGTTAACTTTTTTTAATTTTTTAAAAACTTTTCTGGTCTATCTTATATAAACGAATCTAAAAATAAAAAATTTCAAAAAAAAAATTTAAAAAGCCAAAATAAATCAAAAAAATTATTTTTTTGCTTGTTTATCTTTTCTAAACGTTTTTTCAAATATTTAATTTTCTAGTTTGTCTCGTCAAGTAAAATTTAAAAGTATAAAACTTTTTAAAATATTTTTAAAAAATTCACTAAAAACAAAAATAAACCAAAAAAAAAAAAAAACTACACAAAAAAAAAACCCCCAAAATGACAATAACATTTCAATAATTATACATAAATAATTATTTTAAACTTATCAACATTCATTAAGGCCATGTTTGTTTGGGCGGACTGGATTAGCATTCCCATGACTAATAGTCTTAGGACTACGAATCCGTTGGATTATGTATCCTATCTTAACTAATAGTCAAGTTTAAAATAATTAATCCGTATTTCAATTGTTTAACCAAACATCGGATTAATAATTTTATTGGACTATTAATCCAATCCCAAGCTCGTGTCCACCCAAACAAACATGACCTAAATGTTATGTACACACCACTCTTTGCAATGAATTTTAACTTCAAAATCTCTCCCCCTCTCTCTTATGTGCAATAGCTATCTGCTTTGTGTTCATTTTAAATACTTAATTACGTAATGTCAAGATCATCAAATGTTCGTACCAAATTTACTTGTCATCTAATAAGATGCCTTTAAACATCATTCATGCATTGTCGCAATCTATTAAAAATATCTATTATTTCACTGTTTCAATAATGGCACGTAAGTAGCACCTTACACGTCATTCATGATTCAATGCAATGAAAGACAAGATTTATTCACAGCATTAATGAAGTAAGCAAAGGCAAGGGAAGCAAGGATGTACCCGCAAAATTATAGAATTCACTCTTATATCTATGCTTGTATATTTTTGGAAAATTGCAATTCAGGGTGATTTTGAAATATAATTATAAATAACTGACAAAGTTTATACATGTTAATAATTAAAAACAAATTTTTGTATTATAAATCTGTAATAATTTTCTAAAACTATCGCTGATCCGCAATTTCTATTATATTTTTGTGCAATTGGCATAAAAATATATAAAATTCTCTATTCTTTTTACTGTTAAAGAGTTTTTTGCTATGTCAAATAATAAAATCCCATAATTCATAAAGAAAATTGCTAAATTCACAACTTTATAATCTTATCCAAAGTCATATTTTTCACAACATGGCCCCTAAAATTTAAATTGTGAATATTGAAATCTACCATCTAAATTCTAATTAATATTTTTATTTTATAAATTCTTATAGAACAAAGCTCATTAAACATTGTATGTGATTATTTGAGAACGATTTAAAACAAACTAAAAATAATCTGATTCGGAAAGTATCTAAAATAAAAATTTATCAAGTACTTTCTAATTTATGTCATATAAATGCAGACGTCTAAAAAAGGAGTTGAGAACTTGAAAAAACAAGAAAATGTGGAAGCTGAAGGTTGCAGAAGGTCATGGACCATACTTGTTTAGTACCAACAAATATATTGGTAGACAAATTTGGGAGTTTGACCCTGATGCAGGGTCACCAGAAGAGCGAGCAGCAGTTGAAGAAGCACGAGAAGAATATAAAAGGAAATTCAAAAAAGATCGGGCTCGGGCTTTGCCTTGTTCTGATCTTTTGATGCGAATGCAGGTGAACACATACAACCATTGCATGACCAAATAAATATAAATATGCAGCTAGCATAAGCATGTCATTCAACAAGTTCACAGTCATGTTTCCCACTTGTAAGAAAATCAAACAGTATCTTAATGATTTTTGCTTGTCAAATTAACACATAGATCTCTCAAATCACTCTGCATCGTACCTAACAACTTTTCATTTTTTAATAATTCTAAAGACCAGTAAAAAAAATCCAAAAAATGGATGGGTTTCTCTCCAGTGCACTGGAATGTGACATAGTTTTTGAATTGTTCACTAACTTTACATGTATTTTGATCTTCAATCCATAGCTTAAAAAGGAAAACAACAATATCGACCTAAGCATACCACCGGTGAGACTAGGGGAGAAAGAAGAAGTGACCTATGAGGCGGCAACAATTGCTTTGAGGAAAGCTATTCGGTTAAATCGCGCCATACAAGCAAGAGATGGGCATTGGGCCGCTGAAAATGCAGGACCGATGTTTTTTACACCACCCCTAGTAAGCGTTCACCCCTGTTTCGTTGGGTTTTCGTTTTCTGTTTTCTATTTTCATTTTGCAGAAAACACAACAAAACCAATACCAATTGAACAATGTTTCACATGTATATATAGAATTACTAATCAAATTTTCACCTAAGTGTTGGTAATGCAATATAACTAATGCAGATCATTATCCTATATATAAGTGGAGCAATTAATACTATCCTAACATGGGAACACAAAAAGGAGTTGGTTCGCTATCTCTATCTTCATCAAGTATGTATTACTCAAGATCCAAACACAACCTTAATGTTCAATATCAAAGTCATTAATGAACTATAAATCTAAAATGTGGCAAATGTTTGTATTATGCAGAATGATGATGGCGGATGGGGATTTTACATAGAGGGTCACAGCACCATGATTGGCTCAGCACTTAGCTACGTTGCTCTACGTTTGCTCGGAGAAGGGCCTGATGGTGGACAAGATGGGGCAATGACAAAAGCCCAGAAATGGATACTTGATAATGGCGGTGCTACAGCGATACCCTCTTGGGGGAAGACTTATCTATCGGTAAAATTAATACAATCTCATTAGTAAAGAGAAAGTAATATTTGTCACCAGATACATATTATCATTTTTTCAGCTCCTATGTGGATTCAAAAAATACCATGTAATTATAGTATTCATAATAGGATAAATTACACTAACAGTCCCTGTAGTTTGGGACTTGTGTCACTTTGGTCCCTGACTTTTCAATTATGACACATTTAACCCTAAATTTTGAATCTCATTTCAAATAAGGACAATCAAATATATTTCAAGGGCAAAGTCATCATATAACTTATTTTGTGTTGTTAACTTGTATATAGTTTGAAATGTAATAGCCTTTTTTTAATGAATAATGCTGAAGCATTTTTAGTTATAAAGTTCTGTTTGGTTCGGTTTTTAAAATCTATTTTTGGAAAAAATTTCTAAGAAACTAAAAATTAAATTGGTGAAAAAAATTAAAAACACATCATTTTTATATAATTTTATCTTTTGAAAAGGTAAAAATAATTTTTTCGATATTTATTTTTGTTAAATTAGTTTTTAATTTTTCAAAAGTCAAATATGGCGACAACTTTGATATCATTATTAAACCAATTCATTAAATCCAAAAAATCCAAAACTAAAAACATTTCATATATTAAACATATCAATTACACATTAAAAGTCTAATAACCGTTCATTACATGATAACCATCTAAAAATATTTATATACAACTATCTATTACATGATAACTAGGGCTGCAAACGAACCGAACCGAGCCGAGATTTGTTGACCTCGAGCTTTGCTCGTTTACTTATCGAGCTCGTTTATTGAGCTCGAGCTCGACTTGATAAGAAATTGAGCTCGAGCTCGGTTTGGCTCGTTAACATTAATGAAACTTGAGCTCGGCTCGGCTCGGCTCAATAATTTTTTTTAATATTATTTATATTATTTTTTATATATTATTTAATATATAAATAATATATTTATTATATAATTTAGATAAAGGTAAACGAGCCGAGCGTATGCGAGCTCAAGCTCGACTTGTTTACTAAACGAGCTTAATAGTCGAGCTCAAGCGTGGCTCGTTTACTAAAGGAACCGAGCCAAGCCGAGCCGAGCTTGTTCATAAACAGTTTGGTTCATTTGCAGCCCTAATGATAACCATCCAAAAATATTAACAAAAACAACCCCACATTACATGATCATCATTCAAACACATACTAAAAATTAATTTGATAAAAAAAAATGTAAAAGATTTATCATTTTTATATAATTTTATCTTTAGTGGATAGAAATAATTTTTAAAAATTTTAAAATATTTTTTTGACATTTATTTTTGCCAAACTAGCTTATATTTTATCAAATTGACGACATTGACTTGAGATTGAGTAATGGTATTTTCAATTGTCCTTATTTAAAATGAAATTCAAAATTCATGGTTAAATGTATTACAATTAAAAAGCCAGGAATCAAAATGAATCAAATCCCAAACTCTAAGGACTGTTAGTGTAATTCGTCCTTCATAATATTTAGAAATTGTTATATATCACCCAACAAAGTTACGTAGCCAAAAAAATACCAAAAGTACCCAAATCTTAAGTGTGTGGATCAAATTCATTATGCTTACCAATTTAAATCTAAACCACATATTCTAATTCTACATATTTTTTTTTTTTTTTTTTGGTCACAAAGTATTTCTATACATCACCAAATGGGTTCCACAGTTTTTTACCTGCACCATTTTTTTTTTTTTTTTTTTTTGATCGGCAAAGAAAAATTTCATTAACAGCATGAAATTAAAGGTACAGGAAGATGACATGCATCGAGAGAGATTCGGAAAGTACAAGTTACCCCTACTACTGCTACTCGCATTCATACAACCAACCCCTTGGCCTCACGAAATTTTTTTTTTTTAAAAAAAATAAAAATAAAAAGTTAAGAAGGACTTAACAAGAAGATAAAAAACATGAATCCCCGCAAAATCAAACCACACTGCCCAAATCCAAGCTGCTCCCCACGTCCACCTGCTTACAAAATTTTTAAAATAAAACTAATCATTCCCAAAGCCCACACCACCCAAACACACTCTTTCCAACAACCCACGCCTGCAGACCTGCTCCTGACCAGCCTTCTCCCACGCCTAAAGAACTCTTAGCTGACCTGCTCCTGACCAGCCTTCACCCACGCCTGAAGAACTCCTTTCCCCAGCCTTCTCCCACGTCTGACATCTCCATTGCCGGAACTGCCCCGATCTGCTGTGCTGCTATTCGAGCTCTACAGCCGGAGCTCCCACTCCGAAGCACTGCTCCCTTTGCAGTACATCACCCACGCTTGACATTTCTCCCAATCTGCTATGCTGCTACTCGAGCTCTACGGCCGGAAACTCCCACCCCCATAGCACTGCATCCTTTGCAGTACATCACCCACGATCACGCACGAAAGAGGTGAGGCCAGCCGACCGCCATCGCCAAAGGCGACGGCCGGCTGGCCAACAGCGAGACCCGGGGTGGAGGTTTAGAAAGAGAGAGGTTTTTTGGAGAGAGAGAGAGAAGAAGTGAGTATTTTACCTGCACCATGCTATATGTATACATGGCATTTATTGTGTCAGATGCATGTAGGATGTAAAAAATAATAGTGACATCTATCCAGTGATATATAACCGTGGATATCTCTATCACTAAACCGATTTCAGTCATTATTTTTAGATTTGAATCTGAAAATCTAATGTGAATTTTAATTTGCACATGGTGATGCAAACAAGTTTTTAAATTGTTTTTTTCTCCATTTTCTACAGGTGTTGGGAGTGTATGAATGGGCCGGATGCAACCCACTGCCCCCAGAATTCTGGCTTTTCCCTTCATTTTTGCCTTATCATCCAGGTGACTAAAAGGGAAATTTATTTCCTATATTTTATCATTTTGTATTCGTTGTTTTAAACAAAAGTTATAGGAGTATCCTTTACTTGAAGAAAATATGTAAAACATTCTACATTCTCGTACTTGAAACTCTCAATTTAATTACCTATTAAAATGATCAAACCAGTTGCAAAGTTTCCACATTAAATAATTTGCAGGGTTACTAATTAAGATTAGGTAGTTTAAATGACTGAATTTGGTGCCAGCCATCAAATGAATAAATTTTTATCTTCTTGTTCGGTCTAAGCCTAACTCTATTCTTCTACAAAATTAAGCAAAAATGTGGTGTTACTGTCGCACGACTTACATGCCCATGTCATACCTGTACGGGAGGAAATATCATGGGCCGATCACCGATCTTGTCAAGTCATTAAGACTAGAAATTCACCCAAAGCCATATGAGGAGATAAACTGGAATAAAGCGCGCCATGACTGCTGCAAGGTTAGGGAAATCTACTATTATTGCAATTATGATATGGAACTGAATTTTTGAACATGTTCAATCCTAATGAAGCCTATATATACTAAATTGTAAAACGCAGGAGGATCTCTACTATCATCATACCTTCATACAAGATCTCCTTTGGGATGGTCTTCATTATCTAAGTGAGCCGATCATGAACTGTTGGCCCTTCAACAAGATAAGAGAGAGAGCCATCCGAAAAACAGTCAAGTACATGCGTTATGGAGCAGAGAGTACCAGATACATTACCATAGGATGTGTCGAAAAGGTGAGTAACACAAACAAAATCAAATGGGTTATCGGTTTCGAAACTCTTCAGATTGGAAGTGTGAAACAAGTCTAATATGTTCTTGTTACAGAGTTTGCAAATGATGTGTTGGTGGGCGGAGAACCCTGATGGCGATGAGTTCAAGCATCATCTTGCCCGAATTCCTGATTATTTGTGGCTGGCTGAAGATGGAATGAAAATGCAGGTTTATATCATAAAAACCTACAACTTACGACAATAGTTTCCTACTAAGACATAAGCAACCTCAACCCTATTTTCTGAGAGGTTTTTGTGAGTTGAACCTGCGCCACTAGAAACACAAATGACAAACCTTACCGTTACACCAAATCGCCCTTTATAATTTGAAAACAGGATATTTTTGTTAACTACTTTGTTGAATTGCAGAGTTTTGGTAGCCAATTATGGGACACTACTTTCGCCACTCAGGCAATTATAGCAAGTAATATGGCTGACGAATATGGGGATTCTCTTAAGAAGGCACATGTTTACATAAAAGAATCACAGGTTTCTTCTTATCCCCAAAAAAAAAAAAAAAAAAACATGATTTTTGTGTGTGCGCGCGCAAAATGTATGCAACGACTTCATTTCACTCATTAACATTGTATGTTCTTCAAATTTGAAGATCCAAAAAAATCCACCAGGGGATTTCAAGAGCATGTATCGTTGCTTTACTAAAGGAGCATGGACTTTCTCTGATCAAGATCACGGTTGGGGAGTCTCGGACTGCACAGCTGAATCATTGAAGGTAATCTTGCTTTATGTTACAACTATATAACAATTCAATGGTAATTTGCAATTTGGGGTTGTCAGACCCCACTTTAGCGGGAATCTCATGCATTAAGTTGTTCATTTTGAAGTTGTCATAACCAAAATTTCCCATTTCTTTGCAGTGTCTACTAACATTTTCGCAAATGCCTACTGAAATTGTAGGGGAAAAAGCTAACAATGAGAATTTATATGATGCAGTGAATGGCCTTCTATTCTTACAGGTACAACATACATATTATATTTGATTTTTGACAATGAAGATCATTTACAACTCTAATGCATAGAGGCAGGCACATGACTCAGACAATAATATTATATTTTTTAATTTATTTTTTACTCCTTTTTCTTCACGTAGAGTCCTAAAAGTGGTGGATTTGCTGTTTGGGAGCCACCAGTTCGACTAACTGCTTTCCAGGTAAACACTTAGCATAGATTGTAAGAGCTTGTATCATTTTTACTTACCCTTTAAACTTTGGAAATCCACCAATGTATGAATTGTTAATATAATTGTTAAATTGTTAATTGAATCTTTAGCTTTAGTATAATTATTAATTGTATAGGTTTATGCTTTCCTTTTTGCTTTCGGTGATAGTGGAGCACTTTGGTATCCAATGTAACCATTCTTCTCTCTATAAAGAGAGAGTTCATTCCTCTTTGAATGTATCACATACAATACAGAAACACATCAATCTTGTATCATCAACAAATCAATCAATAATATACTTCATTTTATTTTACATGGTATCAGAGCTATAGGTTAGCTCTTGGTGATCTTCACCTTCCGGCGGACGGCGACCTTGCCTTCACCGCCTGCCGGACCCCGACCTTACCAGTTCAATCATCAACCCAAAATGAACCGTGTTTAATATTCCACACGGTCTTTAACAGAAGATATTGGTTGTGTACTTGTTATTGTCATTAATTTTTCTGTATATGATTTACCTGAAGGGTTTGTCTCCAGTGTGTTTAATGGCACCGGCAGCATCCCGGTAGAGCACGTGGCTCAACATCCCTGATCTTTCTATGCCCAACAAGTTGGCCAGATTTCTGTAAAGCTCTTCGTATGATCCAAGGGCTGAGAGGTCAAGGGTCCGACCCACATCCTCTGATTCCATAAACACCTTACAGTGACCAGTCTCCAATCCAAACTCAGATTTTTGGTGATCTTTGTACCAGGGCGATCCATCATCAGACGAGCTCTCCGGTGGACCATTCTGGAGAACCGCTGGACAAACCCTTCTCTGGTCCCTCGCCCTCATCCGTTTCCCCACCGCCGCTGCCCTACCTCACCGTCGACGACATCGCCCTCCGAGGCTTCAACCCGACGTTCCTCTCCCTGATATCAAAGGAATTTGTGCTCTCTGTCGCCGCCGATGGTCGCCGTCCCTCCATCGTCGCCGATGTCGTCTTCGCTCTTCCTCCTCCGCCACCGACTCCACATCGTCGGCAATCTCCTCCTCTCTCCTCTATTGTTGCTTCTCGAGTGAAATTACCACACTGCATTACAGAGGCAGTCTCACAGCACCAAATGGACATCTTCACAGACCCACCACAAAGAAGAACACTTTGATTCCAAGACAGAAACCTCCCCTCTCCCTCTCTCTCTCTCTCTTCTTATAAAATATTATCCCCACTCATCCACCACCCCACTTTCCTTTTCCTTTTTTTTTATATTTTATTTTTCGTCCTCATTATCACATCTTATCCCTACTCATCCACGCCCCACTTTCCTTTTCTTTCTTTTATTTTATTTTTCGTAATATAAAAAAAAAAAAAAAAAAAAAAAAAACAAAACAAAACAATCAATAACACCTGCCGACCTCCACACGCAGCATGGAGCCTCCCCATCTCTCTAGCACCTTTTTATTTATTTTATACTAATAATCATAATTATTACACACAGCAGCACATAGCACATAGTCCAAACCCATTTTCTTTTTTTTCTTTTCTTTCTTTATTTATTTCTTTTAATCATCTTTTGCACCTCACTCACTGCCTCCCTCACCACAAACATAGCATACCTTTATTTATTTATCTTCTCTTTCTTGTGTTCCATTTTTCACCAAAAAAAAAAAAAAAAAAAAAAAAACAACAACAACAACAACAAACAAAACTAAAACCAAAAATACAGCGCACAACAACTTTGTTTTATTTATCTTAGGGGCTCAACCCCGATCACAATTTTACACCACCAAAAAAAAAAAAAAAAAAAAAAAAAAAAGCAACAAATCAACCACATCCACCGGCAGGATTTTCTTCTCTACTCTGCCGCCGGTCTTTTCTTCTTGCCTCTGTCCTGGGCAGCCCTTGCCGGTGTTGCCTCCGTATTTCCCACTCCACTAGGCATGATCACTACTCCCTGCTCCTCCACTGCAGCATATGGCGGACCTCCAAAACGGAACATCACCGTGGCCTTCCGCTTCAGCTCCTTATTTTCTGCTTTCAGCACACTTATCTCTGCTCGCACATCCTTATACATGCGTTGGAGCAGAGCCAGCTGGGAGGTTAACTGCTGCACCTCATTTGTCCTACTCTGCAGCCGGTTCGACAAGTTTGTGACCGCCGTCATGCTTTCCACACATAACTTCAAAGTATACTGATTGGCCTCCACATCCGACTGCACTGCCATTTTTTGCTCCACCGACTGCATCGGAAAGTTCAACGGAGCAAACCCAGTGGTGTTTGGTTGAGGTTCCTGGGACACCGCACCAGTTATTTCTCTTGTGGGCTCGTTCAGTTCTGGAAAGAGGGTGAGCAGTCCACGGGAAGACCCCGTAAACTGTCTGCTACAACGGTCCGACACGACCATACAGTGTCTCCTATCCCATTTTTAATTGTCAGCTTATTTTTCTGTTTTGTTACTCTCTCCAAACTCAAGTTGGCTAGTACCTATCCTCCTTGAGTTTGAGGGGGGCTGTTAATATAATTGTTAAATTGTTAATTGAATCTTTAGCTTTAGTATAATTATTAATTGTATAGGTTTATGCTTTCCTTTTTGCTTTCGGTGATAGTGGAGCACTTTGGTATCCAATGTAACCATTCTTCTCTCTATAAAGAGAGAGTTCATTCCTCTTTGAATGTATCACATACAATACAGAAACACATCAATCTTGTATCATCAACAAATCAATCAATAATATACTTCATTTTATTTTACATGAATAATTATTTAGAAGACTAGGAGACTAAATGACCTTCAGCACAATGTATTCAAAAAGTACTTCAGCTTATTCTGGTACACTTGTTAAGGTCCTATTTCTAGTGAAGATACCATAAGATGGTTTGAGAACTAATCCCAATTAAATTATGACCTTGAAACTGCCTCAAAATAAATCATTTGTGGGTTCCTCGCTCGAGCGTTTAACAAAGTGCATAATCAACTCCAACACCCCACTAGATAAACCAATTTGATTAAACCAATTATTTGTGTGCACGTACTTTGAGACTTGGCATAAATCAAAACCAAACAATTCAAGTACTTTTTGCATTGCAAGGCAATACATAGAATTAATTGAGACATGATGCTTTGACTGTGTCTTTAAGCTTGGCTATGCTAGCTTGCTCCTTTAGCAGCCTGGACCTCTATGTTGATATATCTTGCTTCTTTGAAATCAAATTAAATTTCCTAACTTGAATCCACTTGGACATCTAAAACTAAGTACAAAACAATTATAAATTAAATAGGTTTTGTCTAAGGGATTGATAAATCCAACTAGAATAGGATTCTAATGCTAACAACGCGGAGTATCGTACATAGAGAATACACAAATGCTCTCTCAAGACTGGTTTAAACCATAGTTTGACCCGAGTCACCTAGGGTATAATAACAAGGAGTCGGTAGCCCATGCCCCCAAACGCCACCCCAAAGAGAAGAATTCATCTCCTCGTGGTCACCAATCCACATGGGAGTAAGCCACCAACCACCAGGATACTACTCTGGTAATTTGTATCATTTTACACCCAAACAAGTCCTCTTCGTAGTTTACAGGAACCCGACTTTTTAACATTTAATATGAAACAATGATTTTTACTATCACATTTCTCTTTATGTAGATGTTCAATCCTTCAGAAGTTTTTGCTGACATTGTGGTCGAGATGGAGTAAGTTTTAATTTAGTTCATTATCATTAAAATATTTTTCACACCATGGATAGCTTATATTAACCTTGGTCAATTGGTTGTCTAGACATGTGGACTGCACTGCATCTATAATCTATGCTCTATTGTTCTTCAAACGTTTACATCCAACGCATCGAGAGAAAGAAATCGAAATTTCAGTGGCAAAAGCAATAGGTTTCCTTGAGCGGAGACAGTTTCCCAATGGTTCTTGGTGAGTTAGTTTCACTTCTAAATTTATATATATGTAGACATTAAAAAGAAAATTAAAAATGAAGAGCTGTGGCAATTGGAATTGATGTGTTCAATGACATGAGCAGGTATGGCTATTGGGGAATTTGTTTCATCTATGGAACATTTTTTGTGCTGCAAGGGTTAGTTTCAGCTGGAAAGACTTATAGCAATAGCCAAGCAGTTCGTAGAGGCATTGAATTTTTGCTTTCAATACAAAATGAAGAGGGAGGTTGGGGAGAGAGCTTGGAATCATGCCCTTCTATGGTAACTTCCATAACTAAGTTTTGTGTTCAATTATAGACTTGGCTCTAACACCTAATTAAACTGTGTTGATGAGTTCCAATTCGAAACTGGGCACAACAATATATATATTAGAAAAAAAAAAAAGAAAAATTCTACCCAACAATAATGTGAGAAATGATAGAACTATTCCAAATGCTCTGTTTTTTCCAAAGTTTTATGTTTTACTCATTTCGATGATTTTTATGCATGAAAAAGAAATATCAACCACTGGAAGGAAACAAAACAAATCTAGTACAAACATCATGGGCTATGTTGGGTCTTATTTATGGTGGACAGGTTAGTATCAATTTCGAGAGTTATATCATGAAGCATATAAGTTAGTTAGCATACCTATATACAATTGTCTTATATTAAAGTTTTTTTTTTATCCATTTCTTATTTACTAGGCTGAGAGAGATCCAACACCTTTACATAGAGCAGCAAAGCTATTGATCAATGCACAGATGGAAGATGGTGATTTTCCACAACAGGTAATTTACCTTGGAAACACTTCTGTGTGTCCCAAAATGGTTCATACATTTTGGAAGAAATGACACAGTTGAGTCAATTGAGTTCACAAAGTTGTTAGTACTTTTAGAATTTATGGTTTTGTTATTTCAAAAAGTTATGTTCTTCAAAGATTACAACTTCCTAACCATGGAAATTACCCTTACAGGAAATCACCGGAGTCGTCATGAAGAATTGTATGCTACATTATGGACAATACAGGAACATTTTCCCAATGTGGGCACTTGGAGAGTACTGCAAGCGTGTTAAACTCCAGATGGGAAAAAAGTAAAATAAAACAAAAAAAATAAGGACTAGTCTATATGCATTAATTTGTTGCCCTAGTTTCTATCGTGATCCTAAGTTTGTTCAAGACATTTGACTAGCACAACTTCCCTACTCTTTGTTTTGTCAAGTAATAGACTATGAAGTTGCTTTTGTAACTGCGCTTTAATTTGATAATTTGAAGCTAAGCTTCTATCCAAATTCTCTTTTGTATCTAAAAGTTTAGATTAAAAGCTAATGCAAATGCAATTCTCAGTTTCACGACTAGCTACAACACTAGAACTGACTCAAAAATTGTAGGATCCAACTTCAAGTAGATAACAGACTAATCATATCTCCAAGATGTTGCAATTTGTTTGTCTCTCATTCTTAATATCCAAAAGATAAAAATCAGAATGCTTCCAAAATTTTAATCTAAAGCAAAGATGTTTGATTATCACATAAAATCATTCGCAATGACGTAGGTTAGATTGTTCAGATCCAGGACTTTTTATCTTTATTTTCCTATTATCTTTTTATCTCCAACTCTGCCAACTCCTCCACCTCACATTTCAGCACCCTAAATTACCAACCAAACCATCCAATGACTCCACTTTTACTTTGTAAGTGGATCAAAAATCAACAGCAGAGTACCATTGGCCAGTCTATTTTAGTGTATAATGTGTTATACATACATATGTATAAACTATAAAGGTAGAGGATTAACTAACTTAATCCTCTCTCTAACACCTTAAGCTACTAATTCGACATGGCATTAGAGGAGGCAAAAAAAATTATTGTGTTCAAACCACTCCGCTAATTCAGCGATGACATTGATGTACTAATTTTTTTTCCTACTTAAAATGGAGTGTATCAAGTTTAGATTTCATAGATCGTAAATTATTCAGTTCACTATGTAAATTATCTGTATTTATAGCAAAAGAGCTATGAGATTGATGAAATTTACCTGATCTGTTGAAGATTGTCATTGTACTTGGAATCGCGTGTATCAATTTCACTTGCTGATTTGCACTTCTTTCTCGGCCTGCGAGTATAATAGTAATCGCATCGAATTAGTGCTTTTTAGAGAGAGAGAGAGAGACAGAGAGAGAGAGAGAGTTTTAGAGAGAGAAAGAGAGAGTTTTAGAGAGAGAAAGGAGAAGAACCTGGAGGAGAGAGAGTCATTCAAGCCTCGAAATGCAGATGGAAGTGCCATTGTTGATGCAGAGAGAGAGAGAGAGAGAGAGAGGGAGAGAGATTTCACACTTCGCATTAAGAGAGTTCGAAGATTTCAAATTCCGATCTATTTATATGGGCAATGTGAGAGGATATTAATTCATGAGCCCACGAATTGATTTGGATCGGGCTGAAATCAGATCCTTGGTATGCTTGCCCGAGCCCAATCTTTTTGTATTATGTATTTATTATTATTATTATTATGATTAGAGGGTTGCTATTCACATCTAAAAGTTAGACCAACTTTCTAAATTCAGTGTCAAGAAGATAATTGGTTGATAATTAAATATTTTTTAATTATCAACCAATCATCTCCCTACACATCACTGGATCTAGAAAATAAATCTAAAAAGTAAACTTGTATATCATTTTCTTTATTATTATTATTATTATTATTATTATTATTATTATTATTATTATTATTATTATTATTATTATTATGTTTTTTGTGGGGTAGTTGATGGTTTTCAAATTTGAGTTAGAGTTAAGGCTATAATATTTTTTTTTAATCGGAACAAAATATTTCATTCAAGAAAGCCAAACGACACTTACAAGAGTCTATCCAACCCTAAACTTACGTCAAACAAAGTGAAAATAAAGCGAGAAGCACAAAGGAAGAAAGCTATGAAAATATTCAGACATACATTTCGAACTCGTGCTTGTACTGTGAAGCAAAGCCGATCATAAAAGTTTGATGATAGAGTATGTCCGAGATAAATCATAAATCCCAACCACAAAAAGGGTAAGCTTAACAAATCCACACAGATGGACTCTAAGAAACCAAACAAACCTAGAAACATCAAACTAATAGTAGGAAAAAAAGAAAAAACAAAAGGAAACAACTCAAGACTAACACTAAACAACAAATCAAAAACAAACCCACAACCAAACAAAAAATCGGCAACGACAGTGAATTTGGTGATGGAGAAGGCGGGGGAGAAGAGACGGTGAAGGCGGCGGATCCGTGAAAGCTACTTCCAG
The DNA here is from genome assembly GCF_055761805.1 of Camellia sinensis. Taxonomy (NCBI): domain Eukaryota; kingdom Viridiplantae; phylum Streptophyta; class Magnoliopsida; order Ericales; family Theaceae; genus Camellia; species Camellia sinensis. The sequence goes on along the minus strand of NC_138969.1, from coordinate 28,965,663 downwards.
AGTGAATAGATGGGAGAAAGAAACACCTTACAAAGGAGGGAGATTGTGAAAAACCAAAGCTTCTAAGTTTTTGGAAAGCAAAGTAAGGAAAGGAAAGAGAAAAAGAGGGGTAAGGGGAGGGGAGAGGAGGTCGGAGGAGGCCGGAGGCCGCCGGAACCCCCTTTCTCACCGCCGGCAGCCACAAGCTCTGAAAACCCTAGAGAAAGAAAAGTTTAGAGAGAGAAACTCTTAAACTAGTTTTTTTTGCCCTTTTAGCTATAAAATGTTATTACATAACTATCATTATCAACCCTCTAAAACTCACACAACTATAATTACACAACTATCTTATTTATACATAAAAAATAAGTGAAATTGTAGTTCCATACAATTATTAAAACAATACACATAATGAACTTTTAATGGGTCATATATATAAAACTACAAATGCTAAGTTGAATCTTCAAACCACTAGTTTTTGGACTAACCCAATATATGTGGCCCATAAATGTTATTTATAATTGGTATTTTGTGAAAATTAAAATAGAGTTTTGAACAAGATTGTTAAATTTTAACATTTTGAATATTATTACATACTGGTTTGGTAACCAACTAAAAAAGTCATAAAAAATTTAGAAAGTCATAAAGTTAAAAAGTTACTAAAAAGTTAAAAAATTAAAAATTATACAAATAGTAAAAGATTTAATTTCTTTTCTACTTTTTGCAAGATTTTTTTTTCCATAAAAAACCAAAAAAATATTTTTTTTATCTCTTATTTTAGCCAAAAAATTAAAAAAAAAATTATATGAAAATAGTCTATTCCTAAACCTTTGGTCTTGATTTGACATTTTGACAATTCAACCTAGAGATTATTCTACAAGTATTTCTCATTGAACAACTACAACCTATGAAATTACAAGAGCCTATATGAGTTCAAGCAATGCTAAATAAACTACAAAATGAATGGATTTAGGAGTGGATTTTTAGTCATCTTATTGACTGAAAAATTGTTAACTTATTTATAGCGATCCCGGTTTTCTCCCATCATTTGTTGTGTTCCGGACTCGGGTTCTGTGATTGTTGTTGTTATCAATGTCTTGTTTCTATCCTTTAATTCCTTGCATTTGAGTTTTGGGATGTGTTGGGCACGTTTGAAACAGGTTGGTTGTGTGTTTAAACAAATGGTTGCTGCCCAGGTTTGGTTTCTTCGCTCGAGCGAGGCTTTTTTCGCTCGAGCGAGCCTTGGGTATTTTCTTCTTCGCTCGAGCGAAGGTTCTTGCGCTCGAGTGAGGTTTGTGTTATTTGTCTTTTTGCTCGAGAGAGCACTCTTGCGCTCGAGCGTGCGTCGAGCGTGCGTCTGCGTCTCTTTTAGACTTGAAAGTTGGTATTCTTCACTCTAGCGAGCTTTCTTGCGCTCGAGCGAGCGAGCCCTATGTTTTGCGTTCCTTCGCTCGAGCGAGAAATCTTGTGCTCAAGTATGCGTCTGGGTTGCACACCTAAAGCTTTGCATTGTTCGCTCAAGCGACGTTTCTTGCGCTCGAGCGAGGTCCTTTTGTGTCTGGTCAATCGAGCGACCACTCATTCGCTCGAGCGAGCCCTGTTCATATCAGTTTGCAGCAGCGTGAATTATATCACTTTTTTATCTCTGTTTTCACTCCAAACCCTAGATCCAACTATCTCTCTCTACACACTCCTCTTTACAAATACACTTGATCTAGAGTGTCTCTACCCTACTTCTTTTGTTAAAAAGGTAGAGCTTTGCGTGGGCTACATTTTGATCTGAAAAAGTTTGAGTTTGGAGCTTCTTTGGGTTTCTCTCTTCGTCTCCTTTGAGCTTCTCCACTTGAGGTAGGGATAATTTACTCCTTTTTATGGGTTTTGACATAAATGCTGGTCATTTCGTATAGATGGTAGTGTTTGGGAATTTTGGACAAAGTTAGGGTTTGGTTTGAAATTATAAAAGAGGGGTTTTATTTTTTGGGGGCTCCATGTGTCTATGAGACCTTGTTAATGGGTTAATTGTGTATAATGGATGAAAATTTGGCCTTGGTGCAATTTTAGAGAAAAGGGAAGAAAATGCCCTAAATGGGATTAATTGAATTACATGCCTAAATAATGAAGTGAGATGTGGAAATATGAAATTGGTTCGATAATTATGAAATTGGGAAAAATTGGGATATAATGGTGTAGTCGGATTGGTAAATCACTCACCTACGGAAATGTTGATAATTTATCTGTTTGATAAATTTACTTATCTGTTTAGAAATAACTGTTTTGGGCTATCGGTGGAGGATAGATTTGATTGTTGTAGAATTGCATGATGATTAGGTATATCAAAACTAATCAATTGAATTATGTCATTGAATATGACGGTTGGATTAACACATTGAATATGTGCTTTAATTTGATCATTGTATATGATAATGTGTTTGAATATATTGTATATGTATCTTTGTATGGGAGGAGATAGAAGATGTACTCCATCGTTTGGGAGGAGATAGGGGTTGGACTTCATTGATAATTAAGTTGGCCGGAGTGTCTAGGGTGAAAGTCCCGAAATCTTAAATACGTTTGAATAACGTTGATGATTAAAGTGTTGATAATATGAGTTGTAGTGTCGTGTTTAATTATTTGGACAAATAATGAACCATGCATGTGAATTGATTTGGATAACTAAAAGGAAGTGGACTGAAATATGGATGTAATAGTTGTTGGGCTATGGTAAGGGTATATGTTGGTTTACAAGTGTTAACCATTTGTTGAATGCTAATGCTTTAGTTATTTCTCATATTTGGTTTAGAATATCTTTACTGGGCTTTGGCTCACCCTACTTGGGACACCATTTTCAGGTACTGGTGACATACCGCCTCCAAGGTCCTAGCTTGGGAGGTCTAGGAGTCAAAGGCTCTGTTTTGTTATTTTTGTTTCGTAATTACATATAAATTCAAGCCAATGGCTTTATATGTAAGGAGTTAGCACTCTTCATTTGTGCAACCAAGTAACAACTTGGAAAGATGTAAGCCCGCAGGGCATTCTATTACTTTTTTGTAAGCATTTATAACTTATATGAAATACCCTTTTGTAATATTAAATTTGATGAATGAAAATGTGACTTATCTATCATGTTTATAGAACTGTTAAATGATGGCTTGATGTATTATTTTGAGGGCGTTACTTTATTTGCTGAACTCATTTTTTTGGGCAAAAATTCAAACCAATCAAATTTGTTTAAGCTAAAAAATAGTTAAAAAAAGTAAAAACTTTTAAAAAAATCTATATTTGATTTACACCTATGCATAGATTGAAGGAAAATTTACCCATAAATCCTATTTTGTGGAAAGTTGAACCATTTAGTCCTAAGAGTTTTCTTATGCACCATTTAATCCCCTTTTATTCGAAATGTTTGCTTAGTTAATTTTGGGCCTTTTACAGTTTACAGTAATATACCCTTTGTGGGATTCTTTTTTCCTAAATAGAAGGTTTGGTGTGTTGGCTGGGGATTTGGTAATGTTAACCTGTGCAAGGGTTTGGTTTGACTTTGGGAGTGGTGGTTGTTCCATTGGTTCATAGTTTTGGGTTTTTTTTTTCACTCGCCCTCATTGTACTACAACAGGTGAGTCGCGGTGTCGTGTGTTTTGCATTTGTAAATGTCATTGCCCATGACGTTGTGGTTGACAGTGTGGTGGGTTGCGATGTTATTTTCCGTGCCATTGTCATTGTGATTGGTGTTTTTGTGCAATTATTTTCCCCCATTTTTTAAAGGTTTTTCGGTTGTTCACATGGCTTCATTGTGGGCACTGATAACATCCACATATGCACAGTTACTTTTAATTGGTTAGTTTCAGTGCCAATGTTGTTGATGTTATTTGGATTTGAATTTTTATAATATGCCCAGTTGCTTTTAATTGGTTAGTTTAAGGGCCAATGTTGTTGTTGTTATTTGGATTTGAATTTTTTTAATCTGTAAGCTAATTTTTAAGGGGGTGAAGTGTGGGCGTGTTGTTTATCTCATTGATTTTACGGTCTGATTTTTTTCACAGTTTACAACATCAGCAGCGAATAGTTGGTGTGAGATGTCAAATGTCCTTTTTTTATTCATTCATTGTCGTATGTATTAGTAGGCTAACGGTTCGATTATGGGTTGCGTGACAGGTATGGATGTGTGTTGTTGTTGTTGTGCACTTACGGGCAAACCTATGTTGTTGTTCGGTTGCATCACGCGTTGACATTCGCACAGGTGGCCGATGCTATTTGTGGAAAGTTCGACGACTTGGTACGGGATGCGGTGTATGTGTTGTGGGATGTCCCCGAGTATAAGAAGTTTAAGGTTGACAGTGATGACGATATCTGAAACATGTTGTGCCTTGCGAAGTCATTCGAGCTGAACCATTTTAATGTTCTTATTCAGATCCAAGATTGTTCCAATGGGTGGTAATTACGGGGGTACATATTGCAATGAAGGCGGAAATGGGTTAAAAATTAGAGCAATGCTTGGTAGCCCGAATATGAGGTGGCTCGAATGGCTAGAAATTCACCTTGCCGGTCGTCCGGCCAGTCATCTGGTGAAGAGGCTGACAGCGGCGATCGACAAAGGTGACAACCATGGTAGACAATTTTCACCAGGTCGTCCGGGAGGACGTCCGATCAGTCATCCAGGCAGACGACCGGAGAACACTCATTCGGTCCATTCGAGCCCCTCTTTTTCAGGCTACCAAGCATTTTTCTGAAAATTAAAAATTAGCTTTTAACTAAGTTGTCCAAACATGTGTGTCAGTGAGAAAGGACGGAGAGAGGGTATGTGTGCTGTGTGTGTGTGTCAGTGAGAAAGGAAGAGAGAGAGTGTATGCACTGTGAATGTGTGTCAATGGGTATGCATGTATTTTTTTTTTTAAAGAAATAAATTTAAACTGTTCATTTCTTTGTGGGCAACATGGTTCTATCTAAACTGTCTCCCACAAAAGCAAACTGGAGAGAGGCTAGAGAGGATTTGGATTCCTAGTACACCTACTTACGTACTATCAGTTGCAAGGAAAATGCTTTTTCATTGAAAATAAGTTCATCACTTTAATGCATTAGTTGGAAGAGGGCCAGTTTCATGCGACGTAATTGCGTTGAGATTGATTAACTTTAGGTTTGTCGCATGAAAGTGAGGATGTGACATGATGTAAATGAATGGGTTTAAATGATTTAGTATGAAGAAGTTATTTCCTGAGACATAATTGAGTAATATTTTAAGAATGATGCTATATGTATCAATTAATATATTAATAGATGGTGTGATACAATTTTAGAAATTTAAGATATTTATAATTTATATAATAGGTGGGGTTAGTAATAATGTCATAACACTAGTTACTACATTAATTAGTGCATGTAATATCACTAATATTTTAATGGTATTGTGAAAGATAAAAGAGATTGAATTCATAATTTTTGTATTGAATAATTAGAAAATATAAAAAAAAAATAATGATTTATAATTGGTGAAAAACACCATCACACAAAATTAATCAATAACTTTTCCTTAGTATGAGTTAGGTATATGGATAATCACTTTCACCTCGTCCTAGCCTGATAAAAAATTTGAAACTCTCATTGCCCAGCCCAAGTTATATTTATTAAATTATTAATTTAACTTTTTTCAATAGAACACGACTAAACTGTTAAAATATTCCACCTCAAGATGCTTATTTTTTTAAAAAAATTATTTTTCATCTCACATCTTTTAATTTTTATCATTTATTAATAATTATTCGTAATATAACATTACTTCTCATTTTTATTAATACTATCACTCCTAACATAATAAAATTAAGGATAAATTATAAATATACCTTCTGAAATTTAATTAAAATATAAATCGTTCTCTATAATTTTGAAAATTATATTTCACCTTCTGAGGTTTCTAATTTCATTACAAATCGCCATTTTATTAATAAATAATTAAGTCAATTAATAATTTTTAATGATGTTAGAAATATATTTCAATTAATAATGTAAGTAATTTTATTATTGTATAGGAGAACAATTATAAATTTTATTTTTTTAATTAATTTTATTAAATAAAAAATTCTGTCAAAAAAATATTTATAATTTTTTAAATCACAATACGTAATCTATATTTTAAGTAAATCTGTATAATTGTAATTTATCCTAAAATTAACCTATGCTCGTCTTTGTTTTAGATAGGAACCTATCCTCGAACCTTGTGTCTAAGACAAAGGAGAGTATTTTTTTTTTTTTTGGTGTTACATTGGAGCATTACATTTGGAAAAGTACACCGAAGAGTTATTTTTTAGTGTTACGTTGTTACGTTTGGGAAAAATACACCAATGAGTTTTTTAGTATGTTACATTGAAGTGTTACGTTATTAGAGTGTCAGGTTTTTGTTCAAAATGTGGGATTTGTTGTAGAATTAAGATCCAAAACTTCTATAGTGCAAATTGCCCAAATGTGTAATTTTATATTTTGAGAAATCTAGTTTTATCCCTAAAAAATTAAATTCAAACATGAAAGTGATTACCCTTTTATGTAATTTTTATTTTAATAAGACCTTTGGGTTCATAAGAAAAAGTGGAGGACTAAATAGTTCATAAGATCACATTTTAGAATTTATTGGTACTTCACCCATTATTATAAACAATTTAAAAATTTAAATAGAAGGGCAATAATGGAAAAAAATATTTTAAAATTTGAATTAAAATGTAATGATTACACGTCTCCCTAATAAAGTTGAATTTTCTATAATAAACAAACAAATTGGAACTAAGTAAGTATTATTTTTCATCAATATTACTAGTACTATGATTTATGATATGCAATCATCCCAAATCATATTGGACACAAGATTCGAGGATAGGTTCCTATTGATGATATGCAGTCATCCCAAATCAATTTTTTAACAAAATAAGTATTTTTAGTCAATAAGATGTCAAATCCACTCCTAAATCCATTAATTTTGTCACGCCCCGACATTTTAATTAATCAGAAACATTATCAAAGTCTGTAATTTACGTCCATTTATATATATATATATATATATATCTATTACACTTGAGTCATAGAAACATAATAACACTAGTTCTCACTCTCAACGAATGCAACAACAATAATATATGCCAAACTTCCGCTACAAAGTTACAAATAAATAATTACAAACCACAAGATACATTTTTCATTCCCTTAACATCTATGATAAAATTTATACAAAAAGGTACATGGAATCCATACTCTTCAACTAATGAATCCGAAATTCTCTTCCTAAAAAAGAATGAAACAACGAGGGGTGAGCACAAATGCCCAATAGGAATCTCATAGTTCTACAACAATAGCTAACACATAGATAGAAATGATCATGCATGCAGAGTGATACCATATAGTAAGGTGACATTTTGTAAGTTCAAAATATTATACAAAAGGTATCTTTTCTTAAAATTTTACTTGGACCTTTAAGAAAACTCCCTGCCATAAATGTAGTCTCTCATCATCAGGAAGCCATAAATTTTCTTTGAAAACAAGTACACTTAAGGAAGAACATCATCTTAAATTCATTAACCCGATTCCAAATTATTCTTCATTTCGTTTCCATTTTAATATTCCACATTTCATTTCCATTCTAATATTTCACATTTCATTTCCATTTCCAATTACCATACTCCATAATCCAAAGGATTAGAGTTCAAACATAACACAAGATTCACAAACCTTTTTTAATTCAATTTCCCAATTACTTACAAAACAAAGCTCATAATCTTCCCTTTTGTCACAAGCAATCCATTGAGTTCATCATCACTAGCCCCTAATCCAATTACCCACATGATGCCAATTTCAATCCTTAATCCATTTTCCTTCAGTTCATTTATTCTTCTCAATTCATGAGTCAATTTCATTATCTTTCAACAACCAAACTGAGGCTACAACTCAGTGGTTTTCCAATCATACAAAACATACATAAACACTTCAAACTGCCATTTTATGGAAATTTCATCCGCGGGATCGGCACCCATGTATAAATTTCAAGACTTTCACCCAAGGCACTCCGGCCAACTTAGTTGTAATGGAGTCCATCCCCTTTCTCCTTCCAAACAAACATACATATACAATGTATTTAATCACATAATCACACATGGAGTACATCCCCTTTCTCCTCCCAAACAATCACACATATACAATGTATTAAAACACACAGTCATATTCAATGACAACCATTCCTCAGACTTATCATATTATTTACTCTTTTCAACTAGCACAATACATGTGATCCAAAATATGCTTTTCAAAATGAAACCGGTGCACTTAAAACATAACACAAGAATTTCCAAAATCGTTTTCCAAACATACAGTTTAAATCCTCAAAATCCATTACATGCTCCATGATATGCATGATTTATGCCTAGTTATAGCGACCCCGATTTTTCCTCCATTATTCATTGTAATCCAGACTCGGTTCCGTAGGTGGTTGTTGTTGTCTATATCTCATTTTTGTCCTTTAATTCTTTGTATTTGAGTTGTGGGATGTGTTGGGTAAGTTTGGAATAGGTTGGTTGGGTGTTGGATCAAATGGTTGCTGTTCAGAATTTGGCATCTTCGCTCGAGCGAGGCTTTTTGCACTCGAGCGAGCCTTGGGTTTTTGCTTCTTCGCTTGAGCGAAGGTTCTTGCGCTCGAGCGTGCTTCTGCGTCTAGATTGGACCTGAAGATTGGTATTCTTCACTCGAGCGAGCTTTCTTACGCTCGAGCGAGTAAGCCCTATGTTTTGAGTTTCTTCGCTCGAGCGAGAACTCTTGCACTTGAGCGTGCTTCTGCGTTACAGACCTGAAGCTTTGCATTGTTCACTCGAGCGACGCTTCCTGCGCTTGAGCGAGGTTCTTTGTATCTGGTCGCTCGAGCGATCACTCCTTCGCTCGAGCGAGCCTTGTGTATTTCCATTCGCAGCAGCGTGTTTTTACACCTTTTTTGAACCTCTTTTCCACTCCAAACCCTAGATCTGACACTCTGTCTTTACGCACTCCTTCTCTCTACAAATACACTTGATCTAGAGGGTTTCTACACTACTTCCTTTGTTAAAAAGCTAGAGTATCTCATGGTTTATCTTTTGATCCGAAAAAGTGTGAATTTGGAGCACTTTCAAGTTTCTTCTTCTTCTCCTTTGGGCTCCTAACTTCGAGGTAGGGATGATCTGCTCCTTATTATGAGTTTTGACATAAATGTTGGTTATTTTGTATAGATGGTGGTGTTTGGGAGTTTTGGGTAAAGTTAGGGTTTGATTTGAAATTATAAAAGAGGGGTTTTCATGTCTTGGGCTCCATTGTGTATGAGAGGTCTTGAGGTTGGGTCCATTTGTGTATAATTGATGAAATTGAGTGTTTAGGACTTGATGTTTGAAAAGGGAAAGTTTTTCCCTAATTGGAAATTAAATAAATTATTTGGTATAAATATGAAAATTGAATTGAGAATTATGAAATTGGAGTAAATTGTGATTAAATGGTGTAGTTGGATTAATAAATCACTTACCCATGGAAAATGTAATAATTTATCTGTTTGATAGATTTATTTACCTGTTTAGAGATAATTGTTTTGGGTTATCGGTGGAGGATAGCCATAATTGTTGTAGAACTGCATGATGATTAGGTAAATTGAAACTAATCAACGGGATTATGTCATTGAATATGACGGTTGGATTAACACATTAAATATGTGCTTTAAATGATCATTGTATATGATAAAGTGTTTAAATACATTGCATATGTATATTTGTTTGGAAGGAGATAGGGGATGTACTCTGCTGTTTCGGAGGAGATAGGGGATGGACTCCATTAATAATTAAGTTGGCCGGAGTTTGAAAGTCCCGAAATCTTATATACGTTTGAATGACGTTGATGATTGAAGTGTTGATAATATGAGTTGTAGTCTCATTTCGAATTGTTAATGATTGAAGTGTTAATAATATGAGTTGTAGTCTCATTTTGAATTATTTGAGTGAATAATGGCCCATGCTTAAGAATTAACTTGGGTAAATGAATACAAGTGGGTTACAAATATGGATGTACTTGTTGGTGGCTTTGTAAAGGGTGTAAATTGGCTTATAAGTGTTAACCATTTATCGAATGCTAATATTTTAGTTATTTCTCATATTTGGTTTAGCATATCTCTATTGGGCTTTGGCTTACCCTACTTGGGACACCATTTTCAGGTACAGGTGACATGCCGCCTCCAAAGTCTTAGCTTGGGAGGTTTAGGAGTTGAAGACTCTGTTTGTTATTTGTTTTGTTGATTACATGTAAATTCAAGCCAAGGGTTTTACTTGTAAAAGAGTTAGAACTCTTCTTTTGTTGTAACCAAGCAGCAACTTGGGAAGATGTAAGCCCGCAAGGCATTCTGTTATGTTGTAAACATTTGGAACTTATATGAAGTATCCTTTTGTAATATTAACTCTGATGTATATATGGAAATGTGATTTATCTATCATGTATATAAAACTATTAGATGATGGGATTATGTTTTTTTTTTTTTTTGAGGGCGTTACAACTTGGTATCAGAGCGTACCGGGTTTGAATACTTTGGGTACGTGGAAAGTGGTTAGTGCCACAATGGGTTAGTCTCGCTTGTTAGAGACTTATGTAGGATGCTTTGTGTTTATATGATAACATGCACACATGACTATATGGGTATGGGATTTAATTTCTAGGATGTTGATCGGGTCTATGGGTTTCTGAGAGTCTTGTTGGAAAGGCACTTGATCACTGCTGTTTCTAACTGGAACTTTAGTAACGCCATGGGACGGTCATTATCTGGAAATGAGATTTGTGAGTGCTTATGTGATTATGTGCTTATGTGGAGTGAATTACAGTTGTCCATCGTATTAGGACGCCAGTGAAATAGCTTCAGCACATATGTGAATGTGCTAATCCTTTTGTTACCTTTATGAGGATGTCAGGACGAGGATGTTGTGGTAGGCCTAGGAAGCAGGAGAAGCCTATACCGGATGAAATTCCGGCGCAGGAGGAGGCCAACGTGGCCAAGCCAGTGGGTTAGTAGGCCATGGTCGCCTTAGCCCGCGAGATGGCCGGAGCATTGAGGAAATCCATGGACATTCTTAGGGCTGAGAATCAAGTCCAGGCCCAAGTCTGGGTTAATGGTGGAAGTTTGTTCGAGGGTGTATTTGAGGGACTTGGGAGGCTTTTGTTGACGCCTTCCAGGAGAAGTTTTTGCCTCCCACTATTAGGGAGAAGTTGAGAGATCAGTTCTGCCAGCTCAAGCAGCTAAATACACCGGTGGCGGAGTTCGAGGCCACTTTTACTAGCTTGTCTAGGTTTGTACCAGAGTTGGTGGCGACCGAAGATCGTAGGTGCTTGGAGTTTCAGAAGAAATTGAGGACTGGACTCATGTTTTGAGTGGCCGGGTCCATGATTAGGGAGTATGGGCACCTTGTGAAGGCTGCAGCCCATCTTGAGACTATTATGCATACTGAGGAGGAGAGGATGCGGGGCTCCAAGAGGAGTCAGTATGGTCAGGGCGATGGTAAGAGGCAGAGGGGTTCTAACCCTCAGCAGTCCTAGGGAGCACATTCTAGATCTACCTTTCCAGTACCGAGTTTAGGTTCTAGAAGAGGCGGTCAGGGAGACATCACCTGTTACAAATGTGGCTAGCTGGGCCACGAGTCTCCATCTTGCCCGCAGAGGGGAAGAGGGCAACGAGCAGCTTCATCTTCAGCTTGTTCTCAGGGCCAGAGTTAGGGTAGAGGCTAGCCGCTCACTTGTTATCAGTGTGAGAAGGCGGGGCACCTGAAGAGGTTTTGCCCACAATTGAGTGGCACATCTGGTGAGTCTAGTTCGAGGCAGACACAGAGTCACCAGCCAGTTTAGTCAGTACAGCCCTCAAGGGCCAATCAAGGAGCCTCTTCGGCTTAGTCTATGCAGCAGTCTTATGCTCCGAGGGGTGAGTAGGTAGATTAGAGACCTACAGGGCGCGTGTATGCTGTTACAGCGCTAGATCTTGTGTCGGCTCCATCAGTAGTGAGAGGTACCTTTTTGTTTTGCAACTCGGTTGCTAATGTGTTAATTGATACGGGTGCATCCCAGTCCTTTATATCCTCTGCATTTGCATCTATTTTGGGGTTGGAGTTAGCACAATTAGCGGCTCCTATTTGTGTTGTATCACCCATTGGAGGTGAGGTAGTTCTGAAGCAGGGGTGTCGGGGCTGTGATATAGAGGTTGCCGATTGTCCACTTCCCTTTTCCTTTGTATTGATGGATATGTCTAGATTTGATGTGATTTTGGGTATGGACTGATTATCGTCGTACCAGGCTGTTATAGAATGTTATCGCCAGAGGGTTACTATATATACCTTGAGTGGCGAGTGTTTTTATTTCTTGGGAGATTGGGTTGGTAGGGTTTTACCACCGGTGTATGATCCACGAGGGCGGTGTGAGCTTAGTTGTCTTTTCACTAGCTTTATGGGTAGTGAGTGTGATGAGACCGGGATTGAGTTGCCAAGAGTGGTTTGTGAGTATTCGGATGTCTTTCCCAAGGATTTTATTAATTTACCACCCCATCGAGAGATTGAGTTCTCTATTGACTTAGTGTCTGGCACGGCACCGATTTCCACAGCACCATATCATTTTGCCCCAGGTAAGTTGAGCAAGTTGAAGATTCAACTCCAGGACTTACTAGATAAGGGTTATATTCGCCCTAGTACTTCGCCTTAGGGGGCACCGACCCTCTTTGCTAAGAAGAAAGATGGGGCTTTGAGACTTTACATCGATTACCGAAAATTGAACCAGGCTATGGTTAAGAACAAGTACCCTATGCCTCGTATAGATGATTTGTTTGATCAGTTGAAAGGATCCCGTTGATTCTCTAAGATGGACTTGAGATCGGGTTACCATCAGTTGAGGGTCAGGGAGGAGGATATCCCGAAGACGGCATTCCGTACGCGGTATGGCCATTATGAGTTTCTGGTGATGTCTTTTGGGCTTACCAATGCACCGGCTGTGTTTGATCTGATGAATCGGATTTTCCGAGAGTTCTTAGATCACTTCGTAGACATCTTTGTGGACAACATTATGATTTATTCACCTTCTAATGAGGAACACGGGGAACACTTACGAGTAGTGCTTGAGTTGCTTAGAGCCCATAAGCTGTATGCTAAGTTTGGGAAGTGTGAGTTCTGGCTAAGAATGTAACGCCCTCAAAATAATACTTAAACCCATCCTTTAACAGTTATATAAACATAATAGATAAGTCACATTCCCATTCATCAAAGTTAATATTACAAAAGGAAGTTTCGTATAAGTTACAAATGTTTACAAAAATAATAGAATGCCCTGTGGGCTTACATCTTTCCAAGTTGTTACTTGGTTACACAAAAGAAGAGTTCTAACTCTTTTACAAGTAAAGCCCTCGGCTTAGATTTACATTTAAATAAAAAATAGACAAAACAACAAAATGAAGCCTTCAGCTTCAAAACCTCCCAAGCTATACCCTTAGAGGTGGCATATCACCTGTACCTGAAAATGGTGTCCCAAATAGGGTGAGCCAAAGCCCAATAGAGATATGCTAAACCAAATATGAGAAATAACTAAAACATTAGCATTCGACAAATGGTTAACACTTATAACACCGATTTACATCCGTTCCATAACCAAACGACAATTACATCCATATTTCAATTCTCTTTCATTTATTTATCCAAATCAATTCATAGAAATGGTTTATGATTTATCCAAACAATTTGAAATGAGACTACAACTCATATTATCAACACTTCAATCATCAACGTTACTCAAATGTATGTAAGATTTCGGGACTTTCACCCTGGACACTCCGACCAACTTAATTATCAATGGAGTTCATCCCCTATCTCCTCCCAAACAATGGAGTACATCCCCTGTAACGCCCTCAAAAATAAACCCATCATAGCATACATTCACGATAAATAGAAGAGATTTCATATTATAATCATCAGAGTATTCTTACAAAAGGTATTACATGTTGACAACAAAAGTAAATGCCCTATAGGCTTACAACTTTCCAAGTCAACACTTGGTTACAAAAAGAGAGTACTAACTCTACACAAATAAGCCCTTAGCTTGATATACATGTAATACAACAAAAACGACAAAAAAGAGTCTGACAGCCTCAAGCCTCCCAAGCTACGTCCTTGGAGGTAGCATAACACCTGTACCTGAAAATGATATCCCATATAGGGTGAGCCAATGCCCAGTAGAGATATCCTAAACATAATATGAACAATGACTAAAACATTAGCACTTGATAAATGTTTAACTCATATAAACCAACATACAATACAATCCAGCTCCATAATCTTTTACTTATCCAATTCTCAACTTATAGACACGACTCAGAACCTGGCCAAACAACTTAGATGAGACTACATCTCATGTCAACAATACTCCAAACTGCCATTTTACGGAAATTGCGTCCGCGGGATTCGGCACCCATGTGTATTTATTTTCTTATGGCCATTTTACGGAAATTTCATCCGCGGGACTCAGCACCCATGTATAGATATTTTCGGATTGCCATTTTACGAAAATTTCATCCGCGGGATTCGGCACCCATGTATAATTATTTCCGAATTGCCATTTTACGGAAATTTCATCTGCGGGATTCGGCACCCATGTATTCAAATACACATCATATACAATGACCTATCAATACATATATTCGTTGTATTATTCCAACCGTCATACTCAATGACATACTCAAATTGATTAGTTTTAATTCACCTAATCATCATGCAGTGTCTACAACAATCAAGACTATCCTCCACCGATAACCCAAAGCAGTTATCTCTAAATAGATAATAAATGTCATTAATTACACTAATGACCCAAATATACCCAAACATGGCATTTTCCCCCTTTCCTCAACATTGACCCAAAGGTCTATATATTATCAACAACATCAATAACCTCCTTCTTAGACCCAAAACACATATGTTTGAATCAAAAGAACAAACCCCTCTTTCCAATATAACACATCTCAAACCCTAAGTTCCCAAATCAAACCATTTATACAAAAAGCTCAACATTTAAGTTAAAGCTCATAAAAATGAGTAGTTATCCCTACCTCAAGAGATGAAACTCAAAGGAGATGATGAAGAAACCACGAAATGCTCCAAAACCCAAGATTTTCGGATTGATAGAAAGCCCAAGCCAAGCCCTACACTCTTTGCAAAGACACTAAGGGAGTAGATCACTCAAGCTAGATCAATCCCTAGAGAGAAGGTATATTCTAGAGAGAGGAGCTCTCAGAAGAGGGTTTAGAAAAGTAAGAGAGAGAAAGGAAATGTGAAAAGTGATTCAAAATCACCCAGCTGCCATCTGATATACGACTATCCCGCTCGAGCGGAGAATAGGACGCTCGAGCGTCAAACACAAAAAATTGGATCCGCTCGAGCGCAAAAAGACCTGTTCGAGCGCCAAGACACAAAATCAAAAAGCACCCGCTCGAGCGCAAAGGGAAACCCGCTCGAGCGTAAGGAAATCCGCTCGAGCGTGAAAAACGCACCCGCAGAAGTTTTGCAGAGGCACAAAATGCTGAAAGTGTGTAAACTCTGCTCGAGCGCAAAGAGACCCGCTTGAGCGAACCACCAAAAATCTGGGCAACAAGGAATGGGACTAAAGCTCAACCAACCTATTCGAAACACGCCCAATACATTCTAAAACTCAAATATATGGAATTAAAGGATGACAACAAGACATATACAACAACCAACTCCACGGAACTTAAGTCCGGATACAACAATCAAAGAAGGAAGAACCAGGATCGCTATAACCTATCTCCTCCCATACAAAGATACATATACAATGTATTTAAACACATTGTCATACACAATGATCAATTAAAGCACATATTCAATGAGACAATTCAGTTGATTAGTTTTGATTTACCTAATCATCATACAGTTCTACAACAATCACAGTTATCCTCCACCGATAGCCCAAAACAGTTATTTCTAAACAGATATATAAATTTATCAAACAGATAAATTATCAACATTTCGATAGATGAGTGATTTATCAATCCGACTACACCATCCTATCACAAAATTTTCCAATTTCATAATTACCAAACTAAATAATTTATTTAATTCCAATTAGGGTAATTCTTCAATTTTCTTCAAATGTTTCCCTCAAGGCCAAATTTCACCCATAATACACATCAACCCCATTTTAAGGTCTCACAAACATATATGTAAACTAAAATAGGAAACCCCTCTTTTATAATTTCAAATCAACCCTAACTTTGCCCAAAATTCCCAAACACTACCATCTATACGAAATGACCAACATTTATGTCAAAACCCATAAAAAGGAGTAGATTATCCCTATCTCAAGTGGAGAAGCTTAAAGGAGACAAAGAGAGAAACCCAAAGATGCTCCAAACTCAAGCTTTTTTGGATCAAAATGTAGCCCATGCAAAGCTCTACCTTTTTAACAAAGGAAGTAGGGTAGAAACCCTCTAGATCAAGTGTATTTGTAGAGAGAATGAGTGTAGAGAGAGAGAGAGAGAGTCGAATCTAGGGTTTGGAGTGAAAAAAGAGATGAAAAAGTGATATAATTCACGTTGCTGTGAACTGATATGAGCAGGGCTCGCTCAAGCGAAGGAGTGGTCGCTCGAGCGACAAGTCACAAAAAGGCCTCGCTCGAGCGCAAGAAGCGTCACTCGAGCGAACAATGCAAAGATTCAGGTTTGCAACGCAGAAGCACGCTCAAGCGCAAGAGTTCTCGCTCGAGCGAAGAAACACAAAACATAGGGAGGGCTCGCTCGCTCGAGAGCAAGAAAGCTTGCTCGAGCAAAGAATACCAACCTTCAAGTCTAATCTAAACGTAGACGCACGCTCGAGCACAAGAGTTCTCGCTCGAGCGAAGAGACACACCACAGAAAGGTCGCTCGAGCACAAGAACCTTCACTCAAGCGAAGAAGCAAAAACCCAAGGCTTGCTCGAGCGCAAAAGGTCTCGCTCGAGTGAAGATGCCAAATTCTAGACAGCGACCATTTATTTCAACACCCAACCAACCTGTTCCAAACTTACCTAACACATCCCACAACTCAAATACAAAGAATTAAAGGACGAAAAAGATATATAGACAACAACAACCACCCACGGAACCGAGTTCGGAATACAATGAATAATGGAGGAAAAACCGGGATAACTATAAAGAGAGGTTAAATTCTTAGGCCACGTGGTATTCGCGGAAGGGGTGACGGTAGATTCATCCAAGATAGAGGCAGTGCAGGATTGGGCACAACCTAAGAATGCCTTTAAGATCCGTAGTTTTCTGGGATTGGCCGGGTATTACCGTCGATTTGTGAAAGAGTTCTCCAAGCTAGCTTCACCTTTGACTAGATTGACGCAGTAAGGGGTCAAATTTGCATGGAGTGAGACTTGTTGTGATAACCCTGTACCCTATTATGCTAATTGGTCCTCATTATGTATGTGATTATGTGTTTGTTATGATGTTGTGTGCCATTTATGTGAAAATATGTGGTTTTGAATTTCTATCTGTTCACTGTAGAAATATCTGTTTGATTATCTGCTTTGGAAATTAAATTGAAAGCCTTATCTGTAATAACCTAACCCTCACATGTGTTCCCGGTATATTTTTGTCCCTCATTATGCGTATTTATATGCTTATTGTGACGATCTCGAAATTTTTCCTTCCGCTCGAGCGGGGGAGTTGACGCTCGAGCGGACTTGTGAGGCCCCCAGTATTTTTTTTCAGGCTGCCTGAGATTCTGAGAGTTGTAAATTCCCGCTCAAGCGTAGAAGTAGCCGATCGAGCGGACGACTTTGTTGGTCTGAGAGCTCGAGCGCAAGGTTAGACGCTCGAGTGGATTTCTGAAACACGTGGATCATTTGTGGCATTTTTTTTATTAGTGTATTTGGAACCTCCTTATTTATTTTGGGATATTGATTGAGGTGGTAATATGATGGTAAAGTAAGATTAGACTAAAAACTTTAATTCAAATAATCATCCTGCGATCAGCCATCACTCATTTGTCTTTTTCACTTTGAATTTGGATGTGAGTTACAACCATTGGAAAACTTATTTTCGGGGCTTCAATTTGGACACAAGAACGACCTAAAACGGAGTCCGGATGGGACAGTTATACCTGTTCGAAGTTTTGAAATCTGTGCTGAAGTAGGTACACTCGAGCGGGAATAGAGATGCTCGAGAGGATGTCGCGAGTTCAGCAGCTTAAAAACGGGATTTTTAGATCATTTCTCACATTTTTCTTTTCCCCTTCTCTTTCCTCTCATTCTAGGTCCGAAACCCTAGCCCCCAAAACCTTGATTTCCTCCACTTTTATCAACAATCCACCATGGTTCTTGCATTAAGGATGGAGAACAAGAGAAGATCAACATTTTCAACCGATTGGAACTCGGATTTGCGAAGGATTCTCATCAAAGCTTCGTTCTTTTGCTTGATTCTTGAGGTAGGGGTTTTAGTTCTTCTTCCATACTTCCATAAATAGATAAATCTGTGGTGTTTTGATTATATACATGTAAAACCCACATTTTGAGCATATAGTGTACATTATGGGAATTGGGGGTTTAGAGTTTGAGAGCTTGGAAGTTCAATTGATGGGTTAAAATGATGGATTATGAACCCTAGGTGTATAATCAATGGGAAAGTTGGAATAAGAAGTAATGGGTTAAGAAGTTTAAAATTTTTCTTGAAATTTCTAGGTTTTCTAGAAACCCTAGGTTGATTCATGATGATAATCAATGATTCGACCCAAATTGAAAGTAGAATCATGAAATCGGTAGGTTGAATTATATGTGTACAAGTTTAATTGGAATTTGGTTATATTTGAAAATTATGTTTAAAATTTGCGAATGAACTTTGTTATGAGCATTGTAAATCATGTTATAATGAGAAAGGAAAATGGGGGAAATGATTTATTAATGATGTGGATGACATAAACTCGATTATGGAATGTTGAAATGGGGTTTAAGAATTCCTCTTGAATTATATTTAATGGTGTTGAGTTGAATCATGTTAATTTTGGTTTTTGTGATTTAAAATGTAGAGTTTCCAAAATGGGTTTAATCTTAAATCATTTTATTAAATTCCTAGTGGGCTTGTTTAGTCATTCAACTCAAGAGGATGATTTATTGGGGTTTCTTTATGGGGATGGAAAATGTTTTGCTCCGTTTCGCGTGCTTAACCCTCTAGTATTTTTGAAATAGGTGTTTGATGTCCCTAAGATGCCTGTAAATTCATTCGAAGTAAAATGAAGCAGGAACTGAATTAAGAAAGAAAAAGAACTAATGACTAAGTTATGTATGTGTACAGGGCACACTTCAGGAGGGTCAAGTACTCCGTTGTAGCACTGTGAGTAGTAGTACGGTAGTCGTACGTTCAATTATCGTTAATGATTCTTATTGTTAACATTATGTTCCTTGTAAGCAATGATGTTAACAGTATGTTGATTGGAAAATCTAAGGGCATTATTGCGTAGTACATTTTATTTACTGTTGATAAAGAATACTAACGTTATTTGCAAGATAGCTATAGTGATTCATGACGAACCAAGGGAACGTATAAGCACTATGGAACCATGGTATTCACGTATCTCTGATATCATTCAATCTGTATAACATGCTTACCTTCTGTTAATAATTATCAGGAATGTCCTGTTAGACTTAAGTTAACTATGTTAACTCATGTGAATGATGTAACGGTTACCATGAGTACTCTGTTAATTACAAGTCAACTATGTTAACACATACGAACGATCAAACAAAGGTGTATGCTTCTATGTGCTACTGATTAATAGATCAAGTGAACTACGCCGTTTCTTAAGGAATAAAGAGAAATTATATTCATTCTTGAAGAACGGATTTTGAGTAAATATGAGATAGTTATAGGTTGTCAAGGGTAGACACCTTCGAAAAATCAGAATAATTGGAAAGCTATGAAACCACGACATAAGGGCAAAAGTTTAACATTTTTATATAACCCTCATGAGAATGTGAATTATTCTATCTTTGTTAAGCGTACGATAATAATATGATATGACAAGAAACGCCCTATTTTCTAACATGTTACATTTTGAATCACTGAATGATTGTTCATTTATATAAAGGTATTCAAGGCATCCTTAGCACAAGGCCCTTACCCGGGGGTAATAATTCCGTGGTTCACGTATGTTACAAGTTCAAGGATGTTATAAGTTCTTAATACCGAGGAATTCCTTTATGGAACTAACAAGAATGCTATTTATTGACTTGTTAGCGCTATTGAAGTGACAGGTATAATTAAGTATGAATTCTGATTTCTGTATATGATTCAAGCATAATGCATATGTATGAATTTGTTTCCGTTTATAACATGACATGATATGTATGGTTGGTCTGTAAAACCAGTTAATTACTGGTATGGAACAAAGTGCTACTTGGAACTAAGTGCTACATTGTGAGCCACCTCTAGAGTCCATGTGAGACACCTCTTGAGTCCATACATATATGAACTAGGCTTAAAGCCAATCTGGGCCTATGGCCATTCTGTATGATCTATTAGGCCAGAGGCCATTCTGTATTTCTAGTATGGAACAAAGTGCTGCAAAGCGAGCCACCTCTTGAGTCCATACATATGTGAAAGTTATGAGGCTGAAAGCCATTCTGTGAAAGTTATAAGGCTAAAAGCCATTTTATTGTGAAAGTTATGAGGCCTATGGCCATTCCGTATAAGTTGTTATGATATGAAACAAAGTGATACACGGAACTAAGTGCTACGATGGGAGTCACCTCTAGAATCCGTGTGAGATACCTCTTGAATTCATACGAATAAGTTCAAGGGCTATATGCCAACATGTTTAAGAGCTTTATGCCATAAGTTCAAGGGCTATATGTCAACATGTTTAAAAGTTCAATGCTACTATATTCAAGGGCCACTCTGTTCAAAGGCTTCAAGCCGTTATGTTTCAAAACATTATGTTTCAAGACTGGGCCTAAGGCCGTTATGAAATTAGTACAGAATCAATTAACCTTATGCCCTCTTAGTTATGTATGCATTGAAATGTGTTATAATTCACGTTGAGTATTGAATTGTTATGTACTATTATTCACTGAACTTCGCTCACTTTGTGTTATGTCCATTTTGTAGGTAATCACTTTGGGAGTCCGTCCTAACCCTTAAAGCTCACCCTTCAGTTGTCAACCTCAGTATGCCTAGGCTCCCAGACCAAGCCCATGTATTTATGTGGAGTGTTGTTAAGATTTTGGCTTGCGCTTTAATTATTTACCTATGGTTGAAATGTATGTATATGACCCCTTTCTTTACCAATGTTCGGTTATACGCTCCATTATGTGTATGGGTATGCATATAGATAAATGGCTCTCACGTGTGTGATCCTGGCATGTTAGTTTTAGCTCAATGGATGTTATTCTATGTTACTTTGTAATATTAAATGCTTCCGTTCAGGCCCCATATATTATGTATATCAGGTTAAGTGTCCGTTTCTGCATAGGTCATGCCTGAACTTTTAGGGGCGAGTTTGGGGGCATGACATTATCGGCCACTAAACCCGAAATCAATTACGCCATTGTGATTAGCGTAATTTTTAGAGCCTACGGTGAAATTTAATTGAAAATTGATTCGAATCAAAATAATTAGATTCAGAACGATTAATATAGTGCCCAATTATTTAAATATTATAATTTTGATTAGTGGGGCTTTTATATAAAGGGACATATACACTCAATCTCTCTCTTTTTGATTCATTTTGGCTGATTTGACTCTAAGAAAAGGAGAGAGGGTCATCTTAGAGAGAGGGAGAGCTCACAATTGAAGTTTGATCTTGAGAGCTTGGAAATCTTGAAGATTACTCAAGAATTTGCTATATATTGGAAGAATTGAACCTCTAGGTAAGCAAGTAAGCATGAATTCAAAAGTATAAGTTTGTAAATTGTGTATTCAAGTTAGTTGGGTAATCAAGAGTAAGAATTGAAATGAAATTGAGTTGATCATGTCGAATTGAAGGTCAATGTATGCATGCATGTGTGTAATTGCTTTGAATTTGCATGTTTGAGCACAAAATGTATGATCCATGTAAGGTTTTAGTTGAAGCTCATGTTTTTGACCATCTCTTCATCATCTAAGTTGGGAATGAGGGTTATATATCATAGGCATGTACGATTCATGAGAAAATGAGTTTGAAATACATGGGATTGTTATCATGAAAGCAGTTTGGTGTAATTTAGAACATGCATGTAGGTAATTCATGGAATTGAGCCCCATAATGTTGTAATTTGGTGTTGGTGCCATGTTAGTATGTGTATATGTTAAGTATGAGCCATATTATGCAAAAAAATGTTGGTTGGAATGATGAATTTGAGCTCAAGAACACTGCTGGAAAACCCAGAATTCATGGTGTCTGCTCGAGCGGGGAAACCGACGCTCGAGTGGGAAATACGTGCTACCAGCATATTTTGCAGGTACGGCATCCGCTTGAGCAGGGAAGTTCACGCTCTAGCGGGGAGCTATGTAGGATGGCCTTCCGCTCGAGCGGCCGAGTCCACGCTCGAGCGTAAAAATGGCATAACCAGTATTTTTGCAGACCTATTGGGTCCGCTCGAGCGGGGAAGTCCACGCTCGAGCGGGGACCCTGTTTTCTGAAATTTTGAACAGGCCTTCTGTGTTTCGTTTTCTGTTCTCTTTCACTTCTAAGTACTCTTAGGCATACATTGAGCATTGTAAATGAATTAAAGCGATAAGAATAAAGCCTAAAGATGAATATGTGAATTAAAGGAACGGATTGAATCATTTGTGACCCATATGTGTTATGTGATGTGTAGGGTCAAGCTCTAGGGCAAATCACCCAGCCGATCACTGTGAGTAATATCTAAACAAAGATACCTGTAATACATTGTTGTCCAATTGCTTACTTTCATATAAGTTTCATAAGTTCGTTAATTCGATCGGTGGACAATGTTTGCTATGCCAAGTGAATGGGCCAAAGGCCAGTTTGACATGATAAAATGAATGGGCCAGAGGCCAGTATGATCTGAATGATAGAATGAATGGGCCACAGGCCAGTTAGACATGAATGAATAAATGGGCCAAAGGCCAGTTTGACATGAATGAATGAATGGGCCAAGGGCCAGTTTGACATGATAGAACGAATGGGCCAGAGGCTAGTATGATCTGAACGAAAGAATGAATGGGCCAGAGGCCAGTTTGACATGAATAGATTGGGCCCGAGGCTGTCCGATATGTTTGGAATTGCAGCCATTTGATATACATATATATATTAGATAGAAATATAAATTGGGCCCAAGGCCATCTGATGTATATTATTCCAATGTATCTTCTTTATTTGATATTATTCACTGGGCTTTCGCTCACGCTCATTCATGTGTTTGTAGGTGAGCCAAAAGAGGTCCAGACCCAGCCCTAGTGAAGTCTGTGAGGAACAACCAAGGTTTTGGAGAGTCAGCCCTATGTCTCACGCACGAGACACATCTTCGCCTTTTTCTACCTTGTGTTATTTTGTCAGTTTGGCGAGGACTTTGGTTTTGTTTGTCTATAGTTTTGATTGGTTGACCTAAACTCGAATGACCCTGTCTGTACAAAACTGTATGTACTGTATTCTCTATTGTGAGTTATTAACATGTGTATGTTTGGAATGTTATGATGTGTATATAAGCACAGCTCTATGGACAAAGTTTTAAATTTGCTTCCGTTTGGCCCCTTCTACTCTGATGAGTTTCGTCTTAATTGGTTTGAGGTCGTAGGTAATCTCGTGATTACTGGCCGGTTATGGCCTTAACCCATAGGGGCGGGTTCTGGTCGTGACAGAGTGGTATCAGAGCACGAGTTAATAACTCACACACTTGTCCAAAAGAGAAATAAGCGTCTAGAAAAGATCTAGGATGCATTCATGTGATGAGTATGAAATTGAAAGCGTCTAGAATACGTTGACATGTTTTGATTTGAACGATTATGTGCTATAAGTTTGTGATTTGCTTGCATTGCAAATTATTTGAATATGTATGCTCTTTAGAATATGCATACTTGTGAAATTTTTGTATAAAGTATAATGCAAGTTTAATCACTATGGTGAGAACAAGAGGTGATGAGATAGAAGAGTCCTCTACTGCCAGAATGGATAGAATGGAAAGATTGATTCAGGAAATGGCACAGACGTTGAGGCAACAACAAGAGTGGCAACAACAGTGGTAGCAGCCACATCCTCCGTCACCACCTCCGACACCTCCAGTGCCAGATAATCAGAATGATGATCGGATAATTGCTCTCACCAAAGAGTTTAAGAAAATGAAACCACCACAGTTCCACGGGGGATTGGATCCTTTGAAAGCCGAAGGATGGGTCCTTGGTATCGAATAATTGTTTGAAGTGTTCCCGTGTTCGGAGACACAGAAAGTGCTTCTAGCCACCTTCATGCTAGAAGATGAAGCAAGAAGATAGTGGATGTTAATGCGTGAGAATCATAAAGATGTTGATTGGGGCAAATTTTTAGAAATTTTCTATGATAAGTACTTCCCGCAATGTGTCTGGGACAGGAAAGTGTCAGAGTTCATGGAACTTAGGCAAGACAGTATGACTGTAGCTAAGTATGAGGCCAAATTTACTGAATTGGCCAGGTTTGCACCACATGTGATTGACACTGATTACAAGAAAGCAAGAAATTTTGAAGGTGGGCTTCGAAGTGACATTTTAGAAAGGGTGAATGTTTTGAAGCTAGAAACCTACATCGGGGTGCTAGACAGGGCCATAATATCAGAAGCTAACATAGCTAAACAAGCTAAGTCAACAACAGACTAGAAGAGTAATAAGAGACAAGGCTTCTTTTCGAGAAAGAAATTTTTGAAAAAGCAAAACACGGGCTCCTCAAATACTTCAAATTATTCCTGAGACACATCTCCCATGTGCAATATTTGTAGTAAACGGCAACGTGTGTCAGGAGCTTGTTTTAAATGTGGCAAACAAGGGCATATGGCCCGAGATTGTAATCAGAACAATGGGAAGATAGCTGCTAGTTCCACTGCATCAATCGCGAAGCCGAGAAATGCTATGAGATCTGCTACTGCCGGAGATACCGTGAGACAAGGGAGAGTTTTGCGCTTGTTCCGGGCGATACAGGGAACGCTAATGCAGTTGTCTCAGGTACTATTTCTATATGTAATCAGGATGCTTTTGTGTTAATTGACTATGGATCGACACACTCTTTTGTGACATGTGCATTTGCATTTAGACTGAGTAGACCCCTAGAATTATTGCCATATCTACTATGTGTATTTGCTCCATCTGGGGAATCTGTATTGTGTGAATCTATGTATTGTTTTTGTGACATGCGTGTTGGAAATGCCATTCTATATGTGGATTTGTTACCCTTGAACTTTAGGCATTTTGATATAATTTTGGGCATGGACTGGTTAACTAAATACTGTGCCACCATTGACTGTGTGACAAAACGGGTTGTGTTTAGACCACCAGAACAGGAAGAAATTGTGTTTGTGGGTAACGGGGTAGTGCCTCCACCTTATTTAATATCCGCAATGAAGGCATGTAAACTGATCAGGAAAGGGTGTCAGGGTTATTTGTGTTATGTGCTGTCTGAACAATCTGAAAATGTTAAGTTGAATAATATCCCTATTGTTAGAGAATTTCCAGAGGTGTTTCCAAATGAATTACCAGGGGAATTGGTGGACAGGGAGATAGAGTTCACTATTGAAACTGTGCCAGGCACCCAGCCTATTTCTAAAACTCCCTACAGAATGGCTACTGCTAAAATGAAAGAACTGAAAGAACAGCTGCAAGACCTGCTTGACAAGGGGTTTATCCGACCTAGCACTTCACCTTGGGGTGCACTGGTATTGTTTGTGAAAAAGAAAAATGGAACCTTACATTTGTGTATTGACTATCGAGAGCTGAATAAGGTAACAACAAAGAATAAATACCCTTTACCTCGTATTGATGACTTGTTTGACCAGTTGCAGGGATCACAAGTATTTTCTAAAATTGATTTGAGATCCGGGTACCACCAGTTGAAAGTAAAGGCAGAAGATGTTGAGAAAATCGCATTCAGAACGAGGTATGGTCATTTTGAATTTCTTGTTATGCCATTTGGGGTAACTAATGCCCCGGCAGCATTTATGGATCTAATGAACCGAATTTTTAAAACCTACCTTGATGAATTTGTTGTGGTCTCTATTGATGACATTTTGATATACTTCAAGAATAAACTTGAACATGAACATCATTTGAGAACTGTCCTGCAAATACTTAGGGAGAAGAAATTGTTTGCTAAACTAAAGAAATGTGAGTTTTGGTTGGATGAAGTTGTTTTCTTAGGGCATGTGATCAACAGGGAAAGAATTTCAGTGGACCCACAGAAAATAGAGGCAATTGTGAATTGGCCTACATTGACTAATGTGACAGAAGTCCGCAGTTTTATGGGCTTAGCCGGATATTACAGGAGGTTTGTGAAAGATTTTTCAAAAATAGTTGTACCTCTTACCCAGTTGACACGCAAGGGGCAACCATTTGAATGGAATGACGAAAGGGAATCTGCCTTTCATGAACTAAAAATGAGGCTGACCATTGCACTAGTATTGACATTGCCCACAGGTACAAAAAATATTGGGATTTTCAGTGATGCATCTTATAAAGGTTCGGGTTGTATATTAATGCAGAACGGAAAGGTTATTGCTTACGCCTCTCGACAGTTAAGACCGCATGAGAAAAACTACCCAACACATGATTTAGAATTGGTCGCAGTTGTGTTTTCCTTAAAAATCTGGCGGCATTATTTGTATGGGGCAAAGTGTGAAGTTTACATGGATCACAAAAGTCTAAAATACTTCTTTACACAGAAGGAGTTAAACATGCGACAAAGGAGGTGGCTCGAACTGATAAAAGATTATGATCTTGAGATCCAGTATCACCCCGGGAAAGCTAATACAGTTGCTGATGCCTTGAGCAGAAAATCAATGGGGAGTACGGCTTGTTTGCTTACTGAACAGAAAGGGATCTTGCAAGATTTCGAGAAATCTGAAATTGAAGTGGTAATGTGTGAACAGGGCGGATTGATAGCTGCTATTTCAGCTGAACTGGTAATCATTGATGAGATTAAACAGAAACAGAAAGAGAACGAATTCTTCAAGAAAGTGATTGATGAATTTGAGACAAGTCCAAAAGCAGAGTTTAGTATTGAAAATGAAGTGTTGAGGTTTCGAAACCGAATGTGCGTCCCAGATATTCCCGAACTAAAGAGAAAGGTTTTAGATGAAGCCCATAAATCAGTGTTTGCTATGCATCTGGGTAACAATAAAATGTATCGGGATCTGAAACAAACCTATTTGTGGCCTAAAATGAAGAAAGAAATTGCAGAATATATGTCCAAATGTCTTCAGTGTCAGCAAGTTAAAGCTGAACATCAGAAACTAGGCGGTCTACTTCAACCTCTCCCTATTCCTGAATGGAAGTGGGAGCATGTGACTATGGATTTTGTTGTTGGCCTACCTCAGACTCCTCGAGGTATGGATTCTATTTGGGTTGTAGTTTATAAACTAGCTAAGTCTGCACATTTTCTACCAGTTAGAACTACGTTTAATGCTTATAGATTGGCTACCATATTTGTTGATGAGATTGTCCATTTACACAGAGTCCTGGTATCTATTGTGTCGAATCGAGATCTGAAATTTGTTTCAAGATTGTGGAAGAGTTTGCAGGAAGCTATGGGGACAGAACTAAGGTTCAGTACTGCATTCCACCCACAGACAGATGGATAGTCAGAACGAACAATACAAACTTTGGAAGATATGCTTCGGATGTGTGCTTTAGATTTTCAAGGGAGTTGGGAAGACTATTTGTCACTTGTGGAATTTGCATACAATAACAGCTTCCACTCTAGCATCGGTATGACACCATACGAAGCTTTGTGTGGTAGAAGGTGTAGATCACCAATTTGTTGGACAGAAGTTGGGGATAGAGCTTTACTTGGGCTTGAAATTTTGCAAGACACTTCTGAGAAGATCAAAACTATTCGGCAAAGGCTCAAAACCGCTCAGGATCGACAAAAGAATTATGCAGATGTTTGAAGAAGACCTCTTGAGTATGAGGTCGGTGACCATGTGTTTATTCATGTATCCCCAATGAAAGGCCAAGTCAGGTTCGAAAAGAAGGGCAAGTAGTCGCCCCGTTACATTGGACCGTTTCAAATTTTAGAAAGACTTGGCCCAGTTGCTTATAGAGTTGCTTTGCCACCAGGATTTGAGCAAATCTATAATGTGTTTCATGTATCGATGTTAAGAGGTTATCTTCGGGACCCGTTTGATGTGATTGATTATCACCGGGTAGCTCTTGATGAAAATATGGAGTACACCGAATGGCCGGAACGAATTGTTGACCGCCAAGTGAAACAATTGAGAAGCAAGTCCATCCCAATGGTGAAAGTGGAATGGAAAGAACACTATGGGACGGATACTACATGGGAAAAAGAGGTTGAAATGCGACTACGCTACCCACATTTGTTTCCCGATGAAGGTAAATTAAATTTGGAGGACCAAACTTCCTAAAGGGGAGAAGACTGTGATAACCCTGTACCCTATTATGTTAATTGGTCCTCATTATGTATGTGATTATGTGTTTGTTATGATGTTGTGTGCCATTTATGTGAAAATATGTGGTTTTGAATTTCTATATGTTCACTGTAGGAATATCTGTTTGATTATCTGCTTTGGAAATTAAATTGAAGGCCTTATCGGCCACCGAACCCGAAATCGATTACGCCATTGTGATTAGCGTAATTTTTAGAGCCTACAATGAAATTTAATTGAAAATTGATTCGAATCAAAATAATTAGATTTAGAACGATTAATATAGTGCCCAATTATTTAAATATTATAATTTTGATTAGTGGGGCTTTTATATAAAGGGCCATATACACTCAATCTCTCTCTTTTTGATTCATTTTGGCTGATTTAATTCTAAGAAAAGGAGAGAGGGTTGGCTTAGAGAGAGGGAGAGCTCACAAGTGAAGTTTGATCTTGAGAGCTTGGAAATCTTGAAGATTACTCAAGAATTTGCTATATATTAGAAGAATTGAATCTCCAGGTAAGCAAGTGAGCATGAATTCAAAAGTATAAGTTTGTAAATTGTGTATTCAAGTTAGTTGGGTAATCAAGAGTAAGAATTGAAATGAAATTGAGTTGATCATGTTGAATTGAAGGTCAATGTATGCATGCATGTGTGTAATTGCTTTGAATTTGCATGTTTGAGCACAAAATGTATGATCCATGTAAGGTTTTAGTTGAAGCTCATGTTTTTGACCATCTCTTCATCATCTAAGTTGGGAATGAGGGTTATATATCACATGCATGTACAATTCATGAGAAAATGAGTTTGAAATACATGGAATTGTTATCATGAAAGCAAGTTTGGTGTAATTTAGAACATGCATGTGGGTAATTCATGGAATTGAGCCCCATAATGTTGTAATTTGGTGTTGGTGCCATGTTAGTATATGTATATGTTAAGTTTGAGCCATATTATGCAAGAAATGTTGGTTGGAATGATGAATTTGAGCTCAAGAACACTGCTGGAAAACCCAGAATTCATGGTGTCCGCTCGAGCGGGGAAACCGACGCTCGAGTGGGAAATACGTGCTCCCAGCATATTTTGCAGGCATGGCGTCCGCTCGAGCGGGGAAGTTCAAGCTCAAGCGGGGAGCTATATAGGATAGCCTTCTGCTCGAGCGGCCGAGTTCACGCTCGAGCGTAAAAATGGCTTAACCAGTATTTTTGCAGACCTATTGGGTCCGCTCAAGCGGGGGCCCTATTTTCTAAAATTTTGAACAGGCCTTCTGTGTTTCGTTTTCTGTTCTCTTTCACTTCTAAGTACTCTTAGGCATACATTGAGTATTGTAAATGAATTAAAGGGATAAGAATAAAGCCTAAAGAGGAATATGTGAATTAAAGGAACAAATTGAATCATTTGTGACCTATATGTGTTATGTGATGTGTAGGGTCAAGCTCCAGGGCAAATCACTCAGCCGATCACTGTGAGTATTATCTAAACAAAGATATCTATAATACGTTGTTGTCCAATTGCTTACTTTCATGTAAGTTTCATAAGTTCGTTAATTCGATCTGTGGACAATGTTTGCTATGCCAAGTGAATGGGCCAAAGGCCAGTTTGACATGATAGAATGAATGGGCCAGAGGCCAGTATGATCTGAATGATAGAATGAATGGGCCAGAGGCTAGTATGATCTGAATAAATGAATGAATGGGCCAAAAGCCAGTTACACATGAATGAATGAATGGGCCAAAGGCCAGTTTGACATGAATGAATGAATGGGCCAAGGGCCAATTTGACATAATAGAACGAATGGGCCAAAGGCCAGTATGATCTGAACGAAAGAATGAATGTGCCAGAGGCCAGTTTGACATGAATAGATTGGGCCCGAGGCCGTCCGATGTGTTTGGAATCGCAGCCATTTGATATACATATATATATTAGATAGAAATATAAATTGGGCCCAAGGCCGTCTAATGTATATTGTTCCAATGTATCTTCTTTATTTGACATTATTCACTGGGCTTTTGCTCACGCTCATTCATGTGTTTGTAGGTGAGCCAAGAGAGGTCTAGACCCAGCCCCAATGAAGTCTGTGAAGAACAACCAAGGTTTTGGAGAGTCAGCCTTTATGTCTCACGCACGAGACACGTCTTCGCCTTTTGCTACCTTGTGTTATTTTGTCAATTTGGCGAGGACTTTGGTTTTGTTTGTATATAGGTTTGATTGGCTGACCTAAACTCGAATGATTCTGTCTATACAGAACTATATGTATTGTATTCTCCATTGTGAGTTATTAACATGTGTATGTTTGGAATGTTATGATGTGCATATAAGCACAGCTCTATGGACAAAGTTTTAAATTTGCTTCCGTTTAGCCCATTTTACTTTGATGAGTTTTGTCTTAGTTGGTTTAAGGCTGTAGGTAATCTCGTGATTTCTGGACGGTTATGGCCTTAACCCATAGGGGCAGGTTTGGGTCGTGACATTTGTGAAAAGTCGTTCCAAGAACTCAAGGTTAGACTTACCACCGCTCCGGTCTTGATTATTCCGGAGAGGGGTTTGGTTTATGTAGTGTATTGTGATGCCTCACGAGAGGGTTTGGGTTGTGTATTGATGCAAGAAGGAAAAGTAGTAGCCTATGGTTCGCGACAATTGAAAACACACGAGAGGAATTACCCTACTCACGACTTGGAGTTAGCAGCTGTGATTTTCGCCTTCAAGATTTGGAGGCACTATCTTTATGGTGAGAGATTCGAGGTGTTCTCAGATCATAAGAGTCTGAAGTATCTGTTTACACAGAAGGACTTGAATTTGAGGTAGAGGAGATGGATGGAGTTCATAGAAGATTATGACTTCAAGTTGCATTATCATCCAAGGAAGGCCAATGTTGTAGCCGATGCCCTAAGTAGGAAGTCCATTAGCGATGTAACCTATATTGCTATCCGGGAATGGGAGATGTTGCGTGCTCTTGAGGAATTTGACTTGCATCTGGGCGAGTCTATTGAGTTTGCAGCCTTGTTTTTTGTAGTTGCACAACCTACACTTGTGAATCGAGTGTTAGAGGCACAGAAGGATAACCTTGAGGTAGAATCTCTTCGGGGGAAGATATCCAGTGGGAAGGTAGAGAAGGGTTTGACCGTGTATCCTGACCTGAGTGTGAGGTACCAAGACCGTTTGTTTGTATCGGAGTCTTGCCGAGAGGAAGTACTCCGAGAGTTTCACCATTCACGCCTTGCGGTGCATCCAGGATGCACAAAGATGTATCATGATCTGAGTCACCAGTTTTGGTGGAGGGGTATGAAGAAGGATGTGGCGGCATTTGTATCAAAGTGCCTTACTTGTCAGCAAGTGAAGGTCGAGCATCAGAGGCCAGAGGGTTTGTTGTAACCCTTGCCTATAGCTGAGTGGAAATTGGAGCATGTCACGATGGACTTCGTTGTAGGTCTTCCGAGGACTCAACGGAGTAGTGATGCCATTTGGGTGGTAGTGGACCGGTTGACTAAGTCAGCGTACTTTATTTCGATGCATAGAGATTCAGTAGATCACCTCGCCGACTTGTATATTCGAGACATAGTGAGGTTGCATGAGGTACTAGTGTCGATTGTCTCAGATAGAGATCTACATTTTACTGCTAGGTTGTGGCAAAATTTGCAGAGTGCCCTGGGCACTAGATTGACTTTTAGTACGGCTTACCATCCTCAGACTGACGGGCAGTCCAAGCGCACCATTCAGATACTTGAGGATATGCTTCGAGGCTGTGTCCTTGACTTTAAAGGGTCATGGGAGAGACACTTATCCTGAGTGGAATTTGCCTACAATAATAGTTTCCAATCGAGTATTGGTATGGCACCGTTTGAGGCCTTGTATGGCCGACCGTGTAGATCTCCAGTGTGTTAGGCTGAGGTGGATGATGCACCTCTGTTAGGTCCAAAGTTGGTTCAAGAAACGACGGAGAAAGTGGCACTTATCCGTAAGAGACTTGTTATAGTCCAGAGTCGCCAAAAGAGTTATGCCGACCGTAGGAGAAGACCTTTGTCATTTGAGGTGGATGATCACATCTTTCTAAAAATATCACCTAGGCGGGGTTTGATGAGGTTTGGGAAGAGTAGGAAGTTGTCCCCTCAGTTTATTGGCCCTTTTGAGATCCTTGAGCGGATTGGGGAGGTTGCATACCGTCTAGCTTTACACTGTAGTTGTCCGGAGTGCATAACATGTTTCATGTTAGTATGTTTCAGAAATACGAGCCGGATCCATCTCATGTATTAGATTGGACTGACTTAGAGGTAGACGAGGATGCTTCATATGAGGAGAGACTGGTGAGGGTTTGGATAGGCGGGACCAAGTCTTGCGAGGCAAGACAATTCCCTTGGTCAAAGTGTTGTGGAAGCATCATGGGGTTGAGGAAGCAACTTGGGAACATGAATTGGAGGTCCGAGAGAAATATCCGAACTTGTTTGTTAATGTTTGACCATGTATTGAGAATTTTGTTTTGTTGATAAACTCTAAGAACATTGTATATGTTTTGGATTATGGAAGTATTGAAATTGTTAAATATGTTTCGGAAATGTGAGTTAAATTTAACATTGTATATGTTGAATGTGTTGTAGAAATGAAAATATGTTATTAACATTGAATATGTTATGGAATTATGGAATATGTGCATTGAAATTTGTTGAATTTCAAAAGGATGCATATTGATAATGTATATTGAGCTATATATTGCTAAGTTATTCTCTTGAGAAGAGATGGAATGATCGGTAGTGGATCATGTTGATAAGGGTTGTATTGTAATCATGTTGAGTATTGAAAAGATCACAATTTTGAAACTTATATATCTAATTTCGGGGATGAAATTCTTTAAGGGGGAAGGTTATAGCGACCCCGGCTTTTCCTCCATTATTCATTGTATTCCTGTAGACGGCGCCCGCGTGGGCCTCGTGCTACAGTTCGGACTCGCGATTTTTGTTGTCGCGGTTCTTAATCTGAACCAAAGAGTCCAAATCTGGCAAATCGTTTTGAGAAACAGATTTTTGAAAAAGTAGTGCCAAACATGGACTGCTTTGCCAGATACAGAGTCGCCACCTAAATATTTTTAAAATGGGAAATTTAGGAAACCCTGACTCGGTGCCGAAGGCCACATGTCCGTCATCACCGGAGTTGTCTCGGCTCGGGAGCTTGGGTACGATCGGGGAAGGTCAGCTATGAGCACCCCCTTTCGCCCGGTCCGAAGACCGGCCTCTACTAACCGTGATATCCAATTTTGAAAACGTTATGTGTTCTTATCCCGTTATTAGCCTAGAATTACTATGTTATGCGCACAGCAAACAAGTATAGACTAGATTGCCTAATTTGGAAATAAACATTGCATATCCGTTTGGTTTTGAAGATGTTTTGGAATTTGTTACTCGCAAGTAGGCTAAAATGTGGATTTCAACGAATTTTTCCAACTCAAACAATCCAACCTTCACCCACAGGCATTCAAAACATTTTAACACATAAGCATCTAGCCATATGTTAAGCATGCTGTCATGGCAACATTCACACTCATGCGATATGCTAAAGCGGGAATACTTACATAGTACTCCGTGCCAAAACAAAGAACTTGTTAGCAAACATGCATGATCCAAGTCCATGTGAAGTGCCTAATGCATCGCATACAAAATGTTACTAGAATAGGCTCGGCTATCCTAAACATGTCATGTGAAAATGCACAATTATCACGTGTTCATTTTGGGAATTGAAGTATTGATGCAATTAGCGTGATGTACCGAGCCTAATGCATGCAATACAAATGCATGGATACACACATGCATAGCATAAGGTATGCTAAATTTAAACGTGCCCTAATCTACCATCATAAGCAGGTAAATAAAAGGGAAGAAAGACGTGAGGTTGGAAGACATACACACACTCACGCACACTTATTACAGAATTGCCCTCGCTCGGAGGGACCGAATAAATATTACAAATTAATTAACTACGCAAGCTAATTAATATTAGAAATTAACTAATTTAATTAACAAATTAAATAAACTAATTAAAGCAGGAAAATGCCTCGGGAAGCGCGCCACCATGCGCAAGCTGCCTCTGTTTTCCTTCCTTTCCTCCTTTGGAGGCTGTCAAAGCCTCAGGACTGATCCCTTGGACAGAGAGGATCACCACCGGCTGATTGAAATTTCCACCGGCAGTGTAGTATGGCCATCGGCACAAAATAGGGTCTGTCGGCAGAGAAAATTGTGCCGGTCGGCACATTACACTGCCGGTCGGCAGAGTATTCCTGCAGAACCTGCAACTCACAGCAACAGAGGGCAAAACAAGGCATGGCAGCACAATTCAAGGCATGTATGCACCAACCATGTCTCTTATCATTGTAATGACTCAAAGGGACATGTGCCTCGGTTCTCGGACCACCAATCACGCATTTCCATGCATGATGGCTCAAAGAACCAAGTATGCAACTTTGGTTTCAAATGCAATGCAAACCAATCAAACAAACAAGGCCCTATTCCTATCACCAATTCAAGGAACAAGGCATGCATGCAAGATGCAATGCAACCTAGGCATACAAGCTAGGAATGCAACATGACATGGCAAGGCACTTATGCAATCATGCAAGCATACATATGGCAATGCAAATGGATGGCAAGATGGTCTTATACGTGAATTAGGCAACTCTAATAAGGCCTAAAACAGTAGCCAATGTGCTAAAAAGTGAGAGCTAAATGGCATGCACACACACATGCACATAAGGACCAACACTTAAGCACAAATCAAACAACATTCAAGCACACTTGAAAGGAGGAAACATGGACAATTAGCATGCGACATGAGCCCTAAAATCATGTTATAAAATGATGCCAAATCAAGTTATAAATCAAGTCAAGCATGCAACAAATGGCCTAAGTGTTCAAAGTAAACCAAAGTGGCATTGAGCTACACTTAACAAGACCAAACATGGCATGAAAGGAAGGACCAAAATCAGAGGTTTAGCATGTTAAAACAAAGCTAAAGGACTATTTAGATGGCATCTAAGTGTCTCAAAAAACAAAGGCATACACCATGGCCAAAACATGGAGCATTGCAACACATGCTTTCAAAGCATTAAAGAGGCATGCAAGGCAATCAAACAAGTATGGAAATGGGACTGAAATGGCATATAGAATGATCCCAAATCACCAAAACAATGCAAAGGTGGCATGCTACACATGCACATACTCAAGGCCAACAAGCCCAAATACAAAGGAGCTATATAATGCATGCAAAAATCAACCCAAATACCTATGGACAGATCTAAAACATGGCAAAATAAGCACATAATCTTCACAAATGCAAGCCTAAAACATGCTCCAACAAAGGCTAACAACCTAGAACATGTTAAGGCACAAATAAGGCATTACATGGCAACTATGCTAAACATGCATGGAGTTTCAAAACCAACTTGAAATCATGTTATATTATGAATATATAAGCATGAAAAACAAACCAAATATGCTCAACACACACTCAAGCATAGGCTTCCTTAAGAGGCCAAAATATGCCCTTTTCAAGGACAACAAGGAGAGGGGGTGGCCCTCTCCTTCTTGGGACTTCAAAGCATCATCTTCACCACTGAAATCCCTCAAGATTTCAGTGGTGAAGAGACCTCAACACCAAAATCCCGGAGCTAACACAAAATGGCTCAAAATGAGGCCTTTTGAGGCCTAAGGGTGGTCAACACCCCTCAAACAACAAAACACTCTTAATAAACAATGAAGAGGGCCTAAAAATAGAACTTTTTTATATTATACAATAAGCACAAAAACAGCTCTAAGATAGGTATAAAATCAATGCAAGAATGGGGGAAAAAGGGACTAGAATCTCACCCTTGAAGACCCCTTCACAAATGGTGCTCCAATGGCCTCCTTGAGCTTGAATCCAACACCAAAACTTCAAAACACACTCTTTAGAACCTCAGCTCCAAGAGGAAGGTGAAACACTAGGTGTTTGTGTGCAATAGTGAGACACAAAACACCTAGTGTACAAATAAGAGGGAAAGAGAGATAGAGAGTGTATATCTAACCCTAACCCTAGAAAAACCAGAGCTTGGTCTGTATTTTCCTCCCTCAAAAATGTCTAAAAGCCCTCTTTTTGCCTTAGAGAGAGACCCTCTCTATATGCCTCTTGTAAAGCTTACAAGACAAGCTTTGCAAGAGGGAGATCCCTCCATACACGTGTATGGAGGGGAGCAAAAGCAATACAGCTGTCCAAAAATATCTGCAAAAGCAGATGAACAGCAATCGGCCGGCCAAAAATGTCATCTTGGCCAAAAAGAGTGCCGGTCGGCAACAAATAGTGCTGACCGGCAAAATATAGTGCCGGCCGGCAAACTATATTGCCGGTGGCAGCAAAAACCAGCCGGTGGCATCTAGCCACTGCCGGTGATGGGTGGGGATGGTCTACAAGCCCCACTCTGCCTCTCCAAGGCAAGATGCAAGTGTTTGGTGCAAAACCAGACACTAAACGGTCGAGTTCAGGGATCCTGAGGCAAGGCGCGTGAGTCGAGACCTCCGGGAACTCCAAACGAACACAAACAAGGATAATCACCGAGTGTTCAAACGGTGACGTCCAAGTCTTGAGGACGGTCAAAAATGGGGTGTCTACAATTCCGAACTCAATTCCGTGGGTGGTTGTTGTTGTCTATATCTCATTTTCGTCCTTTAATTCTTTGTATTTGAGTTGTGGAATGTGTTGGGTAAGTTTGGAACAGGTTTGGTTGGGTGTTGGAACAAATGGTTGCTGTCTAGAATTTGGCATCTTCGCTCGAGAGAGGATTTTTGCGCTCGAGCGAGCCTTGGGTTTTTGCTTCTTTGCTCGAGCGAAGGTTATTGCGCTCGACCGAGCTTTCTGTGGTGTGTCTCTTCGCTCGAGCGAGAACTCTTGCGCTCGAGCGTGCGTCTGTATCTAGATTGGACCTGAAGGTTGGTATTGTTCGCTCGAGCGAGCTTTCTTGCGCTCGAGTGAGTGAGCCCTATTTTTGAGTTTCTTCACTCGAGCGAGAACTCTTGTGCTCGAGTGTGTTTCTGCGTTGCAGACCTGAAGCTTTGCATTGTTTGCTCGAGCGACGCTTCCTGCACTCGAGCGAGGTTCTTTGTGTCTGGTCGCTCGAGTGACGACTCCTTTACTCGAGCGAGCCCTGTGTATTTCAGTTCGTAGCAGCGTGTTTTTACACATTTTTTATAACGATCCCGATTTTTTCCGTCATGTATTGTGTACCTGACTCGGGTCTAGTGGTTGTATGTTGTTGTCTTATTCTCATTTCCATCCTTTGATTCTTTGTATTTGAGTTTTGGGATGTGTTGGGCAGGTTTGATACAGGTTGGTTGGGTGTTGGAACAAATGGTTGTTGTCCAGATTTTGGTTTCTTCGCTCGAGCGAGGCTTGTGTCGCTCGAGCGAGCTTTGTGTCGCTCGAGCGAGCTTTGTGTTTTAGTTCCTTCGCTCGAACCAGGGTTCCTTCGCTCGAGTGAGCTTTGAGTGGTGTGTCTCTTGGCTCGAGTGAGAACTCTTGCGCTCAAGCGTGCATCTGCGTCTCTTGCTGAACTGAAGGTTGTGTTTCTTCACTCGAGCGAGCGAGCTCTATGTTTTGGATTTCTTCACTCGACTGAGGACTCCTGCGCTTGAGCGTGCTTTTGGGTTGCAGACCTGAAGCTTTGCATTGTTCGCTCGAGCGACGCTTCTTGCGCTCGAGCGAGGTCCTTTTATGTCTGGTCGCTCGAGCGACCACAACTTCGCTCGAGTGAGCCTCGAATATATCAGTTGCAGCAGCGTGTTTCTTCTTCAACTTTTCATCTCCTTTTCACTCAAAACCTTAAAATCGGCTGACTCTCTCTCTCTATACACTCTCTCTCTCTACAAATACCCCTTGCTTTTGGGTCTCTCTACCCTAGTCTCTTTGTAAGAAAGTTAAAGCTTGGTGTGGGCTTCGTTTTGATCCGAAAGATCGTGGATTTGGAGCACTTTCAAATTTCTTCATCTTCTCCTTTGAGCTCCTAACTTTGAGATAGGGATAAACTACTTGTCTTTATGAGTTTTGACACAAATTTTAGTCATTTTGATTAAACGGTGAAGTTATGGATATTTGGGAAAGTTAGGGTTTGATTTGAAATATATAAAGAGGGGTTTTCAATTGTTGAGCCCCATGTGTATGTGAGAGCTTGGAAAATGAGGTTATTGTTGTAGGATTGATGAAATTGAACCTTAGGGTTGATGTTCGAGAAAAATGGGAAAATGCCCTAATTAAGTTTAAATAATTAATTTGTATAATTAATTTGGGGAAATATGGGAATATGAAATTGAGTTGAAAATCATGAAACTGGAAAATTATGAGATTGAATGGTGTTGTTGGATTGATTAATCACTCATCTATGAAAATATTGATAATTTATCTGTTTGGTAAATTTATTATCTGTTTAGAACTAATTATTTTGGGCTATCGGTGGAGGATAGTCTTGATTGTTGTAGACACTGCATGTTGATTAGGGAAACTGAAACTAATCAACTGGAATATGTCATTGAATATGACGGTCGGGATAACACATTGAATATGTGCATTAAATGATCATTGTATATGATGAAGTGTTTAAATACATTGCATATGTATATTTGTTTGGGAGGAGATAGGAGATGTACTCCATGGTTTGGGAGGAGATAGGGGATGCACTCTATTGTTTGGGAGGAGATAAGGGATGGACTTTATTGATAATTAAGTTGGCCGGAGTATCCAGGGTGAAAGTCCCGAAACCTTATATACATCTTAATGATGTTGATGAATTGAAGTGTTGTCTTCATGAGTTGTAGTCTCATTGGAAATGGTTTGGATAAATAATGTACCATGTTATCAATTTGATTGAGATCAAGAAATGGGAATGAATTGAAATACGGTTGTAAATGTGGATAGGTTATAGAAATGGTGTAAATCGAATGCTAATGTTTTAGTTAATTCTCATATTATGTTTAGCGTATCTCTACTGGGCTTTGGCTCACCCTATATGGGACATCATTTTCAAGTTCAGGTGATATGCCTCCTCCAAGGACTTAGCTTGGATAGTTTAGAGGCTGCAGGCTTCCTTTTGTTGTTATTTTTCTGTATTACATGTTTTAATTTCCAAGCCGAGGGCTTTAATTGTAAAAGGGCTTCTAACCCTCTTTTGTTGTAACCAAGTGTTGACTTGGAAAGTTATAAGCCCACAGGCCATTTACTTTTGTTGTCAACATGTAATAACTTTTGTAGAAAACACTCTGATGGATGAAAATATGTTTTATTCTCTTATGTCTATGGATGTCATGAACGATTGGTTTATATGTATTATTTTGAGGGCGTTACATTTTTTTAACCTCTTTTTCACTCCAAACCTAGATCTGGCACTCTCTCTCTCTCTCTACGCACTCCTTCTCTCTACAAATACACTTGATCTAGAGGGTTTCCACCCTACTCCCTTTGTTAAAAAGCTAGAGTATCTCGTGGGCTATCTTTTGATTCGAAAAAGTGTGGATTTGGAGCATTTTCAAGTTTCTTCTTCTTCTCCTTTGGGCTCCTAACTTCGAGGTAGGGATGATCTACTCCTTATTATGAGTCTTGACATAAATGTTGGTTATTTTTTATAGATGGTGGTGTTTGGGAGTTTTGGGTAAAGTTAGGGTTTGATTTGAAATTATAAAAGAGGGGTTTTCATGTCTTGGGCTCCATTGTGTATGAAAGGTCTTGAGGTTGGGTCCATTTGTGTATAATTGATGAAATTGAGTATTTGGGACTTGATGTTTGAAAAGGGAAAGTTTTTCCCTAATTGGAAATTAAAAAAATTATTTGGTATAAATATGAAAATTGAATTGAGAATTATGAAATTGGAGTAAATTGTGATTAAATGATGTAGTTGGATTGATAAATCACTCACCTACGGAAAATGTAATAATTTGTCTGTTTGATAGATTTATTTACCTGTTTAGAGATAATTTTTTTGGGCTATCGGTGGAGGATAACCATGATTGTTGTAGAACTGCATGATGATTAGGTAAATTGAAACTAATCAACGGGATTATGTCATTGAATATGACGGTTGGATTAACACATTGAATATGTGCTTTAATTGATCATTGTATATGATAAAGTGTTTAAATACATTGCATATGTATATTTTGTTTAGGAGGAGATAGGGGATGTACTCCACTGTTTGGGAGGAGATAGGGGATGGACTTCATTGATAATTAAGTTGGCCAGAGTGTCCATGGTGAAAGTCCCGAAATCTTATATACGTTTGAATGACGTTGATGATTGAAGTGCTGATAATATGAGTTGTAGTCTCATTTCGAATTGTTAATGATTGAAGTGTTGATGATATGAGTTGTAGTCTCATTTTGAATTATTTGAGTGAATAATGACCCATGCTTAAGAATTAACTTGGGTAGATGAATAGAAGTCGGTTACAAATATGGATATACTTGTTGGTGGCTTTGTAAAGAGTGTAAATTGGCTTATAAATGTTAACCATTTATCGAATGCTAATTTTTAGTTATTTCTCATATTTGGTTTAGCATATTTCTACTGGGCTTTGGCTCACCCTACTTGGGACACCATTTTCAGGTACAGGTGACATGCTGCCTCCAAGGTCTTAGCTTGGGAGGTTTAGGAGTTGAAGACTCTGTTTGTTATTTGTTTTGTTGATTACATGTAAATTCAAGCCAAGGGTTTTACTTGTAAAGGAGTTAGAACTCTTCTTTTGTTGTAACCAAGCAGCAACTTGGGAAGATGTAAGCCCGCAGGGCATTCTGTTATGTTGTAAACATTTGGAACTTATATGAAGTATCCTTTTGTAATATTAACTCTGATGTATGTATGAAAATGTGATTTATCTATCATGTATATAAAACTGTTAGATGATGGGATTATGTTTTTTTTTTTTTTTTTTTTTTTTTGACGGCCTTACACTAGTCGACATGCAATTTCTACAACAATCATAGTTATCCTCCACCGATAGCCCAAAACAAATATATCTAAACTGATAAATAAATTCCTTTAAAGATACGCTTTTCCAAAATCTCATATGGGAGTGATAATGCATATCAAGCTCCACCATCATCATTAATAATCCTTCAATTTCACATTTACAATGACAATTTCAATTATTTATACAAAATAACAATTTGATCCAATTAGGGCAAAACTCCCTATTTTTTTTTATTTTTTTTTTGTTTCCAAATATCAACCCAAACTCAATACAACCCAACACAACTCAACTTAATTCAACACAATTCAACATAGTAAACACAATTCAACATAATCAACACTATTCAACATGATTCAATTCAACACCACTAAATGTAATTCAACATAATTCAAGGTGAACTCTTAAATCTCCATTTCATCTTTTCATCCCAAGTCTCGTGCCATCCATATCATTAACAAATCTTTTTCTCCAAATTCATTTCATATTATAGCATGATTTACAATATCCATAATAAAGGTTCAATTGCTAATTTTTTACATTGAAAAATCTAGAAATCCCCTAGATGTTGATTTGTGATTATGTATCAATTTTAAGCAGAATATAACAATCCCAATCAAACAATCAAGACAAAGAGACACAACGATTTTACGTGGAAAAAACCACAATTGGACACCTCCAACTGTGATCAAAAAACCACGGGCAACAGCCACAAAAACAATCCACTAAGAAGATTTAAAGGAATTACACAGGTATACTCTCAATTACCTAGCGAATTCACGCCTAATTGAACCAACCTCTATGTGCCTCTTCCAACCCGTCTTCACCTCGGAATTGTCTTTACGATGAGCCACCTCGGAATCCACCAAAGCTTCAGGCTCGAATTCTTCAGAATCCACCGAAGAATAACTCTCTCTTTTGTAGAACAAAACACAACCTTTGATGTACTCTCTTTAAACCATGAGTTGAATACTCAATAAAACATCAAAGAAAACTCCCAAAGTATCCCCAGATATAAACCCTAGAACCCAAAAAGTAGATCTGGAGTAGTAGTCCTAAAATCTGACCCAACACGCGAATTTATAGAATCTGTCCCGCGATCTCCGCTCGAGCGCTCAAAAGCCCGCTCGAGCGGCTTCAGCAAAATATGCGCGTGATATAACAGAGGTCCGCTCGAGCGCCCAACAGCCCGCTCGAGCGCGAAATCACACATCTCAGTACTTTTGCAGGCGACCAAAAATTGCTGGAACCAGGGATTCTCCGCTCGAGCGCGGGTATGTCCGCTCGAGCGGACAGGCAACTTGGAATGCATTATCATTACAAACTTCTCTGAAAGGCACAATTCGGGTTGGATTCGCATCTAAACACTCATAACCTCACTGAAATAAAAGAGCGAAAATAAATACAACTGAAAGGAGTTTTGTCAAACGGGGTTGTCAAAAATAAAACCTAACATACATAATTTTCAAACACTTCCAAAATTCAATTAAACTTGTATATATACAATTTAACCTCTCAATTTCATGATTCTACTTTCAATTTGGGCAAAATCATTAATTATCATCATGAATCAACTTAGGATTTTCAAGAAAAATTAAGGTTTTCAAGAAAAATTAAAACTTTTCATACCACCACTTTTTATTCCAAATTTCCCATTGATTATACACCTAGGATTCATATTCCACAATCTTAACCCAACAATTGAACCCCAACACTTCAAACCCTAAACTCCCAAATTCCATGATATAACACTATATGCTCAAAAATGGAGATTTTGTATTTATATAATCAAAATACCACAAATCTATCTATAAATGCAAGTATTGAAGAAGAACTAGGACCCCTGCCTCAACATTCAAGCAAAAGAGCAAAGCTTTGATGAGATTCCTTCATAAATCCAAACTTCAATCTATTGAAACGTGAGATCTTTAAGCATTCTTTACTTTTGGGTAAGAGATCTTGGCCAAATCTTTGATGAATGGAAGGTATTTAGGTCAAGAGATCAAGGGTTTTCGGACCTAGGGTGAGAGGAAGGAAGAAGGAAAAGAAAAGTGCAAAGCATGATCTAGAAATTCACTTTTTAAGTCGCTAAATTCGCGCAGTCCGCTCGAGCGTCACTTTTCCCGCTCGTGCGTACATGCTTCCAGCACAGAGACTAAAACTTAAAACGGGTATAACTCTTCCATCCGGACTCCATTTTAGGTCGTTCTTGTGTCCAAATTGAAGCCCCGGAAACAAGCTTTCCAATGGTTCTATCCTCACATCCAAATTCAGAGTGTGAAAAAAGAAAAGGGCAAAAGAGTGACAGCTGTTCGTAGGAATATTATCCGAATTAAAGTTTTTGGTCCAATCTTACTTTACCATCATGTTACCACTTTGATCAATGACCCAAAAATGAAATAGGGAGGCTCCAAACACAATAATAAATGGTCAAAAACAATCCCACTAGTCTGAGAAATTCAAACTCAATCAGGCAGACCGCTCGAGCACCCAATCTTGCGCTCGAGCGCGCAGACCAACAAAAC
Organism: Camellia sinensis; assembly: GCF_055761805.1. Classification (NCBI taxonomy): domain Eukaryota; kingdom Viridiplantae; phylum Streptophyta; class Magnoliopsida; order Ericales; family Theaceae; genus Camellia; species Camellia sinensis. The sequence goes on along the minus strand of NC_138969.1, from coordinate 28,921,602 downwards.
CGGCCGCTCGAGCGATCACTCCTACGCTCAAGCGGGAATTCACAACTCTCAGAATCTCAAATAGACTACAAAAGTACTGGAAGCCTCACAAGTCCACTCGAGCGTCAACTCCCCCGCTCGAGCGGAGGGAAAAATTCTTGATTGCTATAATCTTCTCTCCTCAAGGAATTTCGTCCCCGAAATTGCATCCATTCTGAAAACCACAACAAAATATAGCAACAAACCCCAATCTAATAATAAGGCATGATAGTAACAATATATATATATATATACCTATCAATCCTTAACATCATTCAATTACACTTCATATCAATTTTAAACCCAAAAGTACAAAGTGTTACAAATTTTGTAATTTATTTAGCATTGCATGAACTCATATAGGCTCTTGTAATTTCATAGGTTTTAGTTGTACAATGAAGAATGCGTCTAGAATTTCTCTGATGTTGAATTGTCAAAATGGCAAGTCAAGACCAAATTTCAGTATGTACCAATATATAAAATGTTAACAATTATAACAACCTTGCTCCAAAATTTTATTTTTTAAATTTATTTTTTCTCACAAAACACCAATTATAAATAATATTTATGAGCCACATAGATTGAATTAGCCCAAAAATTAATGGTTTGATGATTCAACTTGGGAGTTTGTAGTTTTATGAGACTCATATAATTATTCAGTTTATTTGGTTCTGGTTTACAAAAAACCAACTTTTAGAAAATTCTACTTTTTTATTTTTCATATTTTAATGTTTTAAATGAATTTTTTTAATATTTTAAGAATTTTTTTTTTAATTTTTAGACACACCTAACATAAATACACTTAAAAAGTATAATATTTGTGAAAAAATCTTTAAAAAATACACTAAATATAAAAAAAATACGAAAATTCAGTACATTTTTCATATTTTTGTATATTTATTAATTTTTTAAAATATTTTACTATTTAGATACATCTAAGTAAGGTACATCTAAACAAGTAAAAAAATTGTTTAAAATTTTAAAAATAGTCACTAAAAATTAAAAAAAAATACGAAAAACAAAAACTCAACTTTCAAAAAACTTTATTCAGAAAACTGAAACCAAATATATTAATTATTTTTACATGTATTTAGGTTGGTGCAGGAGTTTATAACCCATTAAAAGTACATTATGTGTATTGTTTTAATAATTTTGTGGAATTATAATTCCTTTGATTTATGTATAAATAAGATATTTGTGTAATTCTAGCTGTGTGAGTTTTAGAGGGTTGAGACGTAGCGGAGACCAAAAAAAAAAAAAAAAAAATTTAAAAGATAAAAGATAATAATAATAATAATAATAATAATAATAATAATAATAATAATAATAATAATAATAATGCTGAGGGCACCAGGGTGTATGGGAAAATGGGTGTAATTTTAGGCTTCATGTATTTGTATCCTGTTTTTGGTGTTTTTTCAGTCTCATGATTGCATTTTTTTTTTAGTTATATAGTGATTTTCTCACCCATTAATATAAGTAATTGGTTTGAACTTTTTGACCAGCACCCTAAAAATAAAGTTCGACTTACATGTATAAAACATTCTATGTGATTTTTTGCTTTGATGCGTCAGTTTTAGGAATGTGTAATAATCTTAACATAAACAACAAATTAAACTTGAATAACTTGATCTTTTCAGGTTTGCGAAGGTGTAATAATCTCAACACAAACAACAAATTAAACTTAAATAACTTAATTTTTTAGAATATTTATAAACTTATTGAACCAAATAATAACTTGTCAAAATTTGACTTGAAAACTTAATAATATTAAAATATATTTAACCTTAACTTATTTATGTAACGAACCGATTTCGAATAATTTTTAAGTTATATTTTAAAATATATTATTAACATAAAATAATAATATATAATAATAAATAAATAAATTAGTACATATTTAAATTTATAAAAAAATTTGTCAATATTTTACTTTTTTACTTTATTTAAATTATTAGATATTATATTTTCATGTAAAAGTATATTTTAAATATAAAATATGAAAAAAAATTCAGTATCTTTAATCACTAAAATTGAGAAAAAATAAAAAAAATAAGAAACTGAAAAACAGATTTAAAAAGTAAAACCAACGAAAGTGGTTCTTGTTTAGAATTGTTGATATTATACCTTGGTTATTAAAGTATCATGTAAAATATTACAATTCATAAAATATAATTTAAACAAAAAGAAAGTGTATGAAGATAACTTACGAATTTTTAAGATGCAGTACAAATATCTGTTTTTAAAAACGCATGTGCTTTTCTCTGTCTAAATTCGAACGAATGCATACAACTTTAAGATTAACTGCAATAATTCACAGTGATTTGGTCCATGATGAACATTTGTAAATATTATGTATATCAATATGGAAGCATACACAGAAAATAAGAAAAAATAATTATTTTTTATGCTTCAATCATCATCAATGTAAAAAGGAGACGATTTATATATATATATATATATATAAGAAATGAGACCGTTTATTTATATTTATATAAGACTCTGGAAACAAATATATATCGTTTTTTAATATTCAATTCTAAAAATAATGATCGACTTACATGTATAAAACATTCTGTGTGATTTTTTGCTTTGATGCGTCAGTTTTAGGAATGTGTAATAATCTTAACTTAAACAACAAATTAAACTTGAATAACTTGATCTTTTCAGGTTTGCGAAGGTGTAATAATCTCAACTCAAACAACAAATTAAACTTAAATAACTTAATTTTTTAGAATATTTATAAACTTATTGAACCAAATAATAACTTGTCAAAATTTGACTTGAAAACTTAATAATATTAAAATATATTTAACCTTAACTTATTTATGTAACGAACCGATTTCGAATAATTTTTAAGTTATATTTTAAAATATATTATTAACATAAAATAATAATATATAATAATAAATAAATAAATAAGTACATATTTAAATTTATAAAAAAAATTGTCAATATTTTACTTTTTATTTTATTTAAATTATTAGATATTATATTTTCATGTAAAAGTATATTTTAAATATAAAATATGAAAAAAAATTCAGTATCTTTAATCACTAAAATTGAGAAAAAAATAAAAAAATAAGAAACTGAAAAACAGATTTAAAAAGTAAAACCAACGAAAGTGGTTATTGTTTAGAATTGTTGATATTATACCTTGGTTATTAAAGTACCATGTAAAATATTACAATTCATAAAATATAATTTAAACAAAAAGAAAGTGTATGAAGATAACTTACGAATTTTTAAGATGCAGTACAAATATCTGTATTTAAAAACGCATGTGCTTTCCTCTGTCTAAATTCGAACGAATGCATACAACTTTAAGATTAACTACAATTATTCACAGTGATTTGGTCAATGATGAACAATTGTAAATATTATGTATATCAATATGGAAGCATACACAAAAAATAAGAAAAAATAATTATTTTTTATGCTTCAATCATCATCAATGTAAAAAGGAGACGATTTATATATATATATATATATATAAGAAATGAGACCGTTTATTTATATTTATATAAGACTCTAGAAACAAATATATATCGTTTTTTAATATTCAATTCTAAAAATAAAGAGATAGTTAATTTATATAAGACTCTTCATGACTTTTAAACAATGTAATAAATTTAAAAAGATAAAATTAAAATTTAGAAAAAATAAAAAATATTACAAACTCTTTACACCTTTATAATAATAATAATAATAATAATAGATGGTAGGTGAGTTGTAGGGATGACAATCTGAACCCGACCCGACAGTGACTCAATCCCCTGACCCCGAATTGAACGGTTATTCCCCGAAAAATATCCCCCACGGGCCGGGGATGGTATTCAAAAAAAAATCCCCGAAGATGTTCGGGCTGGGGACGGGGATACGTGTCCCAGCCCCGGACCCGACCCGGCCCGCCCCCGATCCCCGCCCCGTTGAGCCCCGAGATAAGATTACTCTTATGCCCTCCTATATATGTGTGTGTGTAGGGTTTGGTTGATATACACTGCTCCCTCTCTCTTACTCTCACACAACACAACGCTGCTCTCTCTCTCTCTCTCTCTCTCTCTCTCTCTCTCTCTCTTTCACACAACGACGGCCACCGCTCATCCCTCACCACTACTGATCCTCCCTCACCGCCGCTCATCTCTCACCGTCGATCCTCCCTCACTGCCGCTAATCGATCTAGGGATTTCGATCTAGGGATTTCAAGGTTATCTCTCTCTCTTTCTCGCGTTAAACTAATCGATCTAGGGATTTCGATCTAGGGTTGACATACATACATATATGTATATGTATATATATATATCTGAGTATATATATATGTATATATATATATATCTGTTTCAACCTACTTTTTTTTTTCTTTTTCCCCTCTAAATTTACATATCTGAGTTTATGGAATGATGAAGTGATTTTGTTTTATTATTATTTTTTTTTGCAGATCTGTTTTCAGCCCTCTACTCTGCAATTTCAGATCTGCGTTCTCCTCTTCAATTTCTGATTTTTTTTTTTTTTAGAGTTGTTGATGATGATTGTTGTTGAAAACAGATTAAATTGTTGATGATTGTTGTTGCAAAACAGATTAAATTGTTGTTCTTGTGTTGTGTGTTGAACCAAAAAAAAATGGTCGGGGATATTTCGGGGTCGGGGAAACCCGATCCCCGTTAGGGGGCGGGGGCGGGGGCGGGGACGGGGATTTTTTCACCTTCGGGGATCGGGGACGGGGAGTGCGATCCCCGGCCCGGCCCGTTGCCATTCCTAGTGAGTTGGCTAGATCTTCTGCCCTCATCCCAAATCATATTGGGCACAAGGTAAGTCGAGAGTAGGTTCCTATCCAAAAAAAAAAAAAAAAGGCGAGCATGGGTTAATTTTAGGACAAATTACAAATATGCAGATTTACTTAAAATATAGATTACCTTTTCTAATTTAAAAAATTATAAATATTTTTTTGTCAGAATTTTTTATTTAATAAAATTAATTAAAAAAATAAAATTCATAATTGCTCTCCTATACAATAATAAAATTACTTACATTATTAATTGAAATATATTTCTAATATCATTAAAAATTGTTAATTGACTTAATTATTTATTAATAAAAATAGCGATTTGTAATGAAATTATAAACCTCATAAGGTGAAATGTAATTTTCAAAATTATAGAGGACGATTTATATTTTAATTAAATTTCAGAAGATGTATTTATAATTTGTCCTTAATTTTATTATGTTAGGAGTGATGGTATTAATAAAAATTAGAAGTAATGTTATATTACGAATAATTATTAATAAATGATAAAAATTAAAAGATCTGAGATAAAAAATAATTTAAAAAAAAAAATAAGCATCTGGAGGTGGAATATTTTAACAGTTTAGTCGTCTCACATTGAAAAAAATTAAATTAATAATTTAATAAATATAACTTGGGCTGGGCAATGAGAGTTTCAAAATTTTTATCAGGATGGGACGAGGTGAAAGTAATTATCCCTATACCTAACTCATACTAAGGAAAAATTATTGATTAATTTTGTGTGATGGTGTTTTTCACCAATTATAAATCACTATTTTTTTTTTATAATATTTTCTAATTATTCAATGCAAAAATTATGAATTCAATCTCTTTTATCTTTCACAGTACTATTAAAATATTAGTGATATTACATGCACTAATTAATGTAGTAACTAGTGTTATGACATTATTACTAACTCCACCTATTATATAAATTATAAATATCTAAAATTTCTAAAATTGTATCACACCGTCTATTAATATATTAATTGATACATATGGCATAATTCTTAAAATATTACTCAATCATGTCTCAGGAAATAATTTCTCCGTACTAAATCATTTAAACCCATTCATTTACGTCATGTCACATCCTTACTTTCATGCGACAAACCTAAAGTTAATCAATCTCAATGCAATTCACGTCGCACGAAATTGGCCCTCTTCCAACTAATGCATTAAAGTGATGAACTTATTTTCGATGAAAAAGCATTTTCCTTGCAACTAATAGTACATAAGTAGGTGTACTAGGAATCCAAATCCTCTATAGCCTCTCTCCGGTTGCTTTTGTGGGAGACAGTTCAGATGGAACCACGTTGCCCGCAAAGAAATGAGCGGTTTAAATTTGTTTCTTTAAACAAAAAAAAATAAAAATACATACATACCCATTGACACACATTCACAACACACACACACTCTCTCTCTTCCTTTCTCACTGACATACACTCACAACATACATACCCTTTCTCCGTCCTTTCTCAGTGGCACACATGTTTTGACAACTTAGTTAAAAGCTATTTTTTAATTTTTAGAAAAATGTTTGGTAGCCTAAAAAGGAGGGGTGCGAATGGCCCGAATGAGTGTTCGCCAATCATCCGCCTGGATGATCGGTCGGACATCTTCCCGGACGACCAGGTGAAAGATTGTCTACCACGGTTGTCACCTTTGTCGACCGCCACTGTCTGCCTCTTCGCCCGATGATTGCCGGACGATCGGCAAGGTGAATTTCGAGCCATTCGAGCCACCTCATGTTCGGGCTACCAAGCATTGCTCTAATTTTTAACCCATTCCCGCCTTCATTGCAATACGCACCCCCGTAATTACCACCCATCGGAACAATCCTGGATCTGAATATAAGAACATCAAAATGGTTAAGCTCAAATGACTTCGCAAGGCACAACATGTTTCGGATATCATCATCACTGTCAACCTTAAACTTCTTATACCCGGGGACATCCCGCAACATATACACCGCATCCCGTACCAAGTCGTCGAACTTCCCACAAATAGCATCGACCACCTGTGCGAATATCATCGCGTGATGCAACCGAACAACAACATTGGTTTGCTCGTAAGTGCACAACAACAACAACACATTATCCATACCTGTCACGCAACCCATAATCGAACCATTAGCCCGCTAACACATACGACAATGAATGAATAAAAAATGACATTTGACATCTCACACCAACTGTTTGCTGCTAATGTTGCAAACTGTGAAAAAAATCAGACTGCAAAATCAATGAGATAAACAACACGCCCACACTTCACCCCCTTAAAAATTAGCTTACACATTAAAAAAATTCAAATCCAAATAACAACAACATTGACACTTAAACTCACCAATTAAAAGCAACTGTACATATTAGAAAAATTCAAATCCAAATAACATCAACAACATTGGCACTAAAACTAACCAATTAAAAGCAACTGTGCATATGTGGATGTTATCAGTACCCACAATGAAGCTATGTGAACAACTGAAAAACCTTTAAAAAATAGGGGAAAATAATTGCACAAAAACACCAATCACAATGACAATGGCACGGAAAAGAACATCGCAACCCACCACACTGTCAACCACAACGTCATGGGCAATGACAATTACAAATGCAAAACACACGACACCGCGAATCACCTGTTGCAGCACAATGAGGGCGAGTGAAAAAAACACCCAAAACTATAAACCAATGGAACAACCAAATCAACATCCACCACTCCCAAAGTCAAACCAAACCCTTGCACACGTTAACATTACCAAATCCCCAGCCAACACACCAAACCTTCTATTTAGAAAAAAAGAATCCCACAAAGTGTATTACTGTAAACTGTATAAGGCCCAAATTAACTAAGCAAACAATATCGAATAAAAGGGGATTAAATGGTGCATAAAAAAACTCTTAGGACTAAATGGTTCAACTTTCCACAAAATATGATTTATGGGTAAATTTTCCTTCAATCTATGCATAGGTGTAAATCAAATATAGAATTTTTTTTTATTTCCTTTAAAAAAATTATAAACTCATTTGGTTAATAAAATTAAATTAAAAGTCATTATTTTCATATGATTTTGTTTGGAATGAAGATTGTTTTTGAGAATTTCAAAAATATATGATTTTTGTGTGTTTGTTTCATCAAATTAATTTTTATATTAAAAAAATAATAATTTGAAAACATAACTAAACATCGTAATTACTTTTGATTTATTTTAAATTTTTATTAAATATATTTAATATTAGGCTCATTTTAAAGGTATATTTTCAATGATATTAATTTTATATTAATATATATATATATATATATATTATGAAAATAAAATGAAAAGGATTAAAATAATTTTTTAAATTTTTTATTAGAAATGAGAGAGAGAGGGGGAGAGAGAGAGAGAGAGAGTGGTGGGATGTGAGACGTATGAGTGTGTTAGTGAGGGAGAGAGAGAGGAGTGTCAGAGAAAAAGGGAAAGAAATTCAATGTGGGTGTGTTTTGAAATTTTTTTGTTTAATCGTCCAAATTTGAGTCATTCATTTCTTGCGGGGTGACGTGGCTCTATTTGAGCAGTCCCCCGCAGGAACAACCGGAGAGAGAGCCTGGAGAGGATCTGGACTTGGTGTACTATGGCCTTTTTGGGAAAAGTAAAAAAAGTTAATTTATTAATTTACTTAGGTGACATTATTTTTTTATTTTTTTATACGTTTTTTTTAAAAAAAAAAAATTTACTTTCCAAAATATTCCATAACAAGGACAAGACTTTTTTTTTTTTTTGATCAGCAAAGAAAAATTTCATTAACAGCATGAAATTAAAGGTACAGGCAGATGACATGCATCGAGAGAGATTCGAAAAGTACAGAATACCCCTACTACTGCTACTCGCATCCATACAACCAACCCCTTGGCCTCACGAATTTTTTTCTTTTTTAAACAAAAAAGTTAAGAAGAACTTAACTATAAAACAAAACACAAGACTGCCCACAACATCAACCCACACAACCCGAACCCAAACACCAACTCCAAAACAGCCAAACTAAACAAACCAACTCCCAATGTTGCTGCACTCCCAAGCTGCTGCACTGCCAAGATCCACGCACGCCACCACAGCCAAAACTCACGCCTGCCGCACACCCAAAGCCCACACCTCTGCTGACTCACCATCATCAGCCCCTACCTCTCCTGACTCACCATCAACAGCCCCTACTTCCACTCTGCTGTTGCCCCTAGCGGACTCACCTACCACCTTGCTCCTGCCGCCATCATCATCCTCCACAATGCTCCGTCTCTACCCCGGTACACCAACCTTCTAACCTATGAAACCATCTTTTAACTCCATGCTAGCAACCTCTTTTAACTCACACTGCCAGCCGAGCCACCCATACCCACTGCAGAACCAACACCCACTGCAGATCCAAACCCCAAGATCTTCTTCTTTCTCACACCCACGGTAGCTCCCCTGCTAACCAACCTGCTGCTACCAACTACGCCTCCCATCTGAACACCTACCGAGCACTCAATGCATCGGAACACACCCAACGCCGAGCACTCAACGCCGGAACACACCCAACGACAAGACTTTTAATTCTACTTTCAAGTAATTTTGTGATATACACTCCTCAAAAAGTGTGTATCATATGCACATGCACATGCACCCTTGTTATGTAATTTCATCTTTGTAGTTGTGTTATGCATTTTTGTGATAAATATTACTTTTTTTTTTGCTAGAGTAATGATAATTTGTTATTCAAAAATGAAGTTATACATTTTATGCTAATGTTACACATTTTTTTGTTAGAAAATATTTAGATAAAAAAATAGATATTTACTAATAAATCCTATCTCACAAACAAGTACTCCAATTAATCCCAAGTTTTTTCTATTGATTTGTTAAATCCTATTAGTGGAGAGTTTCTTTCTGTATGGTCTTATTTTTTATTTTGATAGTGTTTTGGGGGACAACTATACCCTTTTATTAATGTGACAGGTATGATGTAATACTCCAATGTGGCAGGTATTAATGTGACACTCCAAAAAAAAAAATTAGAAACTCCTTTGTGTACTTTTTCTAAATGTGACAAAATGAGGGTATGATGTGACACTCCAAAACTTTTACTTAAAAAAAAATAAAAACTCCTTAGTGTACTTTTCTCAAATATGACAATGAGGCGGGTATGATGTGACACTTCAAAAAAAATGAAAATTCCTTAGTGTACTTTTCTCAAACGTGACATATCACAAAATGAAATAAAAACTCCTTAGTGTAATTTTCTCAAATGTGACAACGTGGCGGGTATGATGTGACACTTAAAAAAAATAAAAATTACTTAGTGTATTTTTCTCAACGTGGCGCGTATGATGTGTATCTCTGATGTAATATATCACAAAAATACATAACACAACTACAAAAATGAAATTACATAACAAGGGTGCATGTGCATATGATACACACTTTTTGAGGAGTGTATACCACAAAATTACTTGAAAGTAGAATTAAAGTCTTGTCCATGTTATGAACTATTTTGGAAAGTAAATTTTTTTTATTAACGTTTTGTTAAAAAAAATGTATAAAAAAAAATAAAAAGATGATGTGACCTAAGTAAATTAATTAATTAACTTTTTTTTTTTACTTTTCCCAAAAAGGCCATAGTACACCAAGTCCAGATCTTCTCCAACCTCTCTCTCTGGTTGTTCCTGCGGGGGATTGCTCAGATAGAGCCACATCACCCCGCAAGGAAATGAATGACTCAGATTTGTTTCTTTAAACAAAAAAATTTCAAAACACACCCACACTGAATTTCATTCCCTTTTTCTGTGACACTCCTTCTCTCTCTCTCTCCCTCACTGTCACACGTCTCACATCCCACCACTCACACTCACTCTCTCTCTCTCTCTCTCTCTCTCTCTCTCTCTCTCTCTCATTTCTAATAAAAAAATTTAAAAAATTATTTTAATCTTTTTCATTTTATTTTCATAATATATGCATATATAAGTTTTAAAATAAAATTTTAATTTTATAAAATTAATATCATTAAAAATATACCTTTAAAATGAGACTAATATTAAATATATTTAATAAAAAATTAAAGTAAATAAAAAGTAATTACTGTGTTTAGTTGTATTTTCAAATTATTATTTTTTTAATATAAAAATTAATTTGATGAAATAAACACACAAAAATCATATATTTTTGAAATTCTCAAAAACAATCTTCATTCCAAACAAAATCATATGAAAATAATGACTTTTAATTTAATTTTATTAACCAAATGAGTTTATAATTTTTTTTAAAGGAAATAAAAAAAATTCTATATTTGATTTACACCTATGCATAGATTGAATTTGTGTTTTCAAGAAAATAAAAAAATTTACACCTATGTACAGATTGGATTTATGTGTGTTTTTATTTCCTTCAAAAAAAAAAAATTATAAACTCATTTGGTTAATAAAATAAAAGTAAAAATCATTATTTTCATATATTTTTTTGAAATGAAGGTTGTCTTTGAGAATTTAAAAAATGTATGATTTTTGTGTTTATTTTCATCAAAATAATTTTTATATTTTAAAAATAATAATTTGAAAGAATAACTAAACCAAGAAATTAATTTTTTTATTTAAATTTTTATTAAATATATTTAATATTAGTCTTATTTTAAAAGTATATTTCCAATGATATTAATTTATAAAAATTAAAATTTTATATTAAAAATTATATATGCTTATAATGAAAATAAAATGAAAAAGATTAAAATTAGCATGTTTGGTTCTGGTTTTCAGAAAACAGTTTTCAAAAATTTCTACTTTTTTATTTTTCGTATTTTAATGTTTTCAATGAATTTCTTTAATATTTTAAGCAATTTATTTTTAATTTTTAGACACACCTAACATAAATACACTTAAAAAGTATAATATTTATGAAAAAAATCTTTAAAAAATACCCTAAATATCAAAAAATACAAAAAAAAAACAAAAAAACAAAAATTCAGAATATTTTTCGTATTTTTGTGTATTTATTAAAATTTTAAAATATTTTTTTCACAAATATTTTACTATTTAGATACATCTAAATAAGGTGCATCTAAAAAAGTAAAAAAATTACTTAAAATTTAAAAATTATTCACTAAAAACAAAAAAAAAAATTCAAAAAACAAAAAACTTAACTTTCAAAAAATTGAATTCAAAAAACTAAAATCAAGCACACTGAATAATTTTTTATTTGAAATGAGAGAGAGAGAGAGAATGTGTGTGTGCGCGCGCGTATGTGTGTGTGCTGTGAGTATGCGTCAGTGGGTGTATATATATTTTTTTATTTAAAGAAACAAATCTAAACCATTCATTTCTTTGCGTGTTACGCCCTAAAAAAAATAAGACATAATTCATTCATTCATAAGATCCGTAAAATGTAAAAGAGGCATTATATTCCATATATCAAAGTGTTCTTTACAAAGATGTTACATGTTAATCAACAAGTAAATGTCCTAAGGGCTTACATCTTTCCAAGTGTAACTTGGTTATAACAAAAGAGGGTCAAAGCCCTTTACAAGTTAAAGCCCTTGGTTTTGAAATGAAAACATATAACGTAAAACAAAACAACCCAAAATAGAGACTTCAGCCCCAGGACCTCCCAAGCTACGGCCTTGGAGATGGTATGTCACCTGTACCTGAAAATGGTGTCCCAAATAGGGTAAGCCAAAGCCCAGTAGAGATATGCTAAACTAGATATGAGAGTTAACTAAAACATTAACATTTGATAAATGTTTAACACTAGTAAACCATATACATCATTTCTGTAACCAATCAACGTCTGCTTCATATACAATTCCCTTTCCATTATTTATCCAAATCAATTCATTGACATAGTCCAATGTTATCCAGACCATTTAAACCAAATGAGACTACAACTTATATATTAGCACTTCAATAACAAATACCATTCAACACTTCTATTCACATGCCATTTTACGAAACTACGTCCGAGGGAACCGACACCCATAAATAAGATTTTGGGACTTGCACCCTGGACACTCCGACCAACTTAATTATCCATGGAGTCCATCTCCTATCTCATCCCAAACAAATGGAGTACATCTCCTATCTCCTCCCACACAATATACATATACAATGTATTTAAACACACAGTCATATACAATGACCCAACAATTCACATATTCATTGTATTAATTCCACCGTCACATTCAATGACATAATCCAATTGATTAGTTTCAATTTTCTCTAATCATCATGCAGTGTCTATAACAATTAAGACTATCCTCCACAGATAATCCAAAGCAGTTATTTCTAAACAGATAAATAAACCCATCAAACAGATAATTTATTACACTTTCCATCGGTGAGTGATTTATCAATCCAACTACACCATTCAATCACAATTTCTCCCAATTCCATAATTTTCCGATATTATCATGATTTAGACAAATAATTAATATAGCTCAGATTAGGGCATTATTCTCCCTTTCTCAAGAATTGCAACCAAGGCCAGATTTTGTTCATCTTACATAAATATTTCCATTATCAAGACCTCACATACACAAAGAAGCCCAATATTAGAAAATCCCTCTTTTACAATTTCAACCCAAAACCCTTACTTTACCAAACTTCCCCATATCTCACCATTTTATACAAAATGACTAAAATTTATGTTAAAACTCGTAATAAAGAGTAGTGTATCCCTACCTTTAATGGAGAAACTCAAAGGAGACAAGGAGTGAAACCCAAGATGCTCTAAATCCAAGATTTTTTGGATCAAAATGATGCCCACGCGAAGCTCAAACCTTTTAACAAAGGGACTAAGGTAGAAAACCTCTAGAACATAGTGTATTTGTAGAGAGAGAGAGAGAGAGAGTTTAGAGAGAGAGGCAGCCGGATCTACGGTTTTTAGTGAAAAGAAGGTCAAAAAGTGAAGAAGAAGACCCATGCTGCGAACTGATATTTACGAGGTTCGCTCGAGCGAAGGATTGGTCGCTCGAGCGACCAGACACAAAAGAACCTCGCTCGAGTGCAAGAAGGGTCGCTCGAGTACACAATGCCAAGCTTCAGGTCTGCAATGCAGAAGCACGCTCAAGTGCAAGAGTTCTCGCTCGAGCGAAGAAACACAAAACACAGGGCTCGCTCGAGCGAAGAATACCAACCTTCAGGTTAAAAAGAGACACAAACACACGCTCGAGCGCAAGAGTTCTCGCTTAAGCGAAGAGACACAAGACACAAAGCTTGTTCGAGCATAAGAAAGCTCGCTCGAGCGGAAGCTGCGTTTGAAAAAGTAACCTGAAGACCCACAATACTCGCTTGAGCGCAAGAAAGCTCGCTCGAGCGAAGAAGCAAATACCCAAGCCTCGCTCGAGCGCAAAAAGCCTCGCTCGAGCGCAAAAAGCCAAATTCTGGGCAGCAACCATTTGTTCTAATTCACAACCAACCTGTTTCAAACTCACCCAACATATCCCAAAACTCAAATACAAAGAATGAAATGATGAAAACGAGATACAGACAACAACATACCATCACTAGACCCGAGTCCAGAATACAATAAATGACGGGAAAAAATCAGGATCGCTATATTGCGGGTGACGTGGCTCTATCTGAGTCATTCCCTGCAAGAACAACGAGAGTGTAGCGATCCCGGTTTTCCCTCCATTTTTTATTGTATTCCGGACTCAGTTCCGTGGATGTTTGTTGTTGTCAATATCGTATTTCCGTCCTTTAATTCTTTGCATTTGAGTTTTGGGATTTGTTGGGTGAGTTTGGAACATGTTGGGTGTGTTTTGAAACAAATGGTTGCTGTCCAGATTTTGGTTTCTTCCCTCGAGCGAGGCTTTTGTCACTTGAGCGAGCTTTGTGTTTTAGTTTCTTCGCTCGAGCCAGGATTCCTTCGCTTGAGTGAGCTTTGAGTGGTGTGTCTCTTCACTTGAGCGAGCACTCTTGCGCTCGAGCGTGCGTCTGCGTCTCTTTTTGACCTGAAGGTTGTGTTTCTTCGCTCGAGTGAGCTTTCCTTCGCTCGAGCGAGCGAGCTCTATGTTTTGTGTTTCTTCGCTCGAGCGAGGAGTCCTGCGCTCGAGCGTGCTTCTGGGTTGCAGACCTAAAGCTTCGCATTGTTCGCTCGAGTGACGCTTCTTGCGCTTGAGCGAGGTTTTTTTGTGTCTGGTCGCTCGAGCGACCACTTTTTCGGTTGAGCGAGCCTCGACTATACCAGTTCACAGTAACGGCTTTCTTCTTCACTTTTTGATCTCTTTTTACCTCCAAACCCTAGATCCGACTCTTTCTCTCTCTATACACTCCTTCTCTCTACACATACACTTGATCTAAGGGATTTCTACCCTACTCCCTTTGTTAAAAAGCTAGGGTATTGCGTGGGCTATCTTTTGATTCGAAAAAGGTTGGATTTGGAGCACTTTGAGCTCCGAAATTTGAGGTAGGGATAAACTACTCGTCTTTATGAGTTTTGACATAAATTTTAGTCAATTTGACTAATTGGTGAAGTTATGGAAATTTTGGAAAGTTAGGGTTTGAATTTGAAATTATAGAAAGGGGGTTTTCAATTGTTTGAGCTCCATGTATGTGTGAGACCTTGGAAAATGGGATTATTGGTGTAAAATTTAGGAAATTGAGCCTTAGGGCTAAAGTTGAGAAAATGGAGAAAATGCCCTAATTAAACGTGATTGATTAATTTGTGTAATTAATTTGGGGAAATATGGACATATGAAATTGAGTTGAAAATCATGAAATTGGGAAATTATGAGATTGAATGGTATAGTTGGATTGATTAATCACTCACCTTTGAAATTGTTGATAATTTATCTGTTTGATAAATTTATTATCTGTTTAGAAATAATTCTTTTGGGCTATCGGTGGAGGATAGTCTTGATTGTTGTAGACACTGCATGATGATTAGGTAAACTGAAACCAATCACCTGGAATATGTCATTGAATATGACGGTTATAATAACACATTGAATATGTGCATTAAATCATCATTGTATATAATAAAGTGTTTAAGTACATTGCATATGTATCTTTGTTTGGGAGGAGAAAGGGGATGTAATCCATGGTTTGGAAGGAGATAGGAGATATACTCCATTGTTTGGGAGGAGATAGGGGATGGACTCCATTGATAATTAAGTTGGCCGGAGTGTCCAGGGTGAAAGTCCCGAAATCTTATATACATCTGAATGATGTTGATGATAGAAGTGTTGTCTTTATTAGTTGTAGTCTCATTTGAAATTGTTGATGATAGAAATGTTGATAATATGAGTTGTAGTCTCATTTTGAATTGTTTGGATAAATAATGTACCATGTTGACGAATTGATTTAGATAAAGGAAAGGGAATGGATTGAAACATGGTTGTGAATGTTGATGGGTTATAGAAATGATGTAAATCGAATGCTAATGTTTTAGTTATTTCTCATAATCGGTTTAGTGTATCTCTACTGGGCTTTGGCTCACCCTATATGGGACATCATTTTCAGGTACATATGATATGCTGCCTCCAAAGATGTAGCTTGGGAGGTTTAGAAGCTGAAGGCCTATTTTTGTTATCACCTTTTTGTATTACGTGTAATTCAAGCCAAGGGCTTAATATGTTAAGAGTTAGAAATATCTTTTGTTGTAACCAAGTGTTGACTTAGAAAGTTTGTAAGCCCTTAGGGCATTTATTTTTGTTGTCAACATGTAATACTTTTTGTAAAGAATACTCTGATGAATGGAAATATAATATATCTTTTATAATTTTGGGATCTTATAAATGATTGATTTTATGTATTATTTTGAGGGCGTTACAGAGAGAAAGAGATTGGAGATTATCTAGACTCATAGTACACCTACCTAGTATGAATAGGGTCAGCCTTGGACATAGGCCCACCAGGCCATGGTTCAAGGCCCCTCATAATATACTTAAAAAATGGGCCCTCTTCTATTATAGTTTAGTGTAATATATTAGGTATGTTTTAAATCTAAAAAAAAAATTAAAGAAGGCCCAAACTAACTTAAAATAAATTGACCCATTAAAAAATTAAAAGACACATTCAAAATTAAAAAGGCCCTCTCTCTCCCTATCTAATTCCTAACCCTAACTCTTTTAACACAAATTTTTTGTCCTTTACTTTCAAAAAAATTTTTGGTTAAATAAAAAAAATATGAAAGACTCCCAATGATCTAGTGATATTTTTTAATTTATTATTAATTTTGGGCCTCAAAAATCTAAGGGCCAGGCTTGAGTATCAGTTTCAAGGAAAATGCTATTTCATCGAAAATAGGTTCATCAACGTAATGCATTAGTTGGAAGAGGGCCAGTTTCGTGCAATCAAGTCAATTGCGTTGAGATTGATTTTAAGTGTTTGTTTGGTATGTTATTTTAGTACATTATTTTATTTGAGTCATAATTATCTTATTTAGGTTATATTGCTTCTCTATTACATCACTTCAAACTTAACTCATATTTTACATTTTTTCGTAAAAAATCAAAAAATATGCTAATCTAACACTTCCCAAATAACCCTTAACTTTAGGTTTGTCGCATGAAAGTGAGGATGTGACATGTGTATATTTGATGCAAATGAATGGGTTTAAATGATTTGGATCTCATTTGGGAATATATTTTTTTAGTAATTTTTTTGGTTTTTTTAGTTAAAATAAGATGTAAAAAAATTAATATGTTTGAGATGACTTTTGATTTTTAATGAAAAGATGTGTAAGAAGTAAAGAGAAAATAGAATCTTTGACTTTTTAGTATAGGTAGTTAGCTTTTTAGTTTTTTTAGTGACTTTTTGATTTTTAAGCTAAAAAGTAATGTTATCAAACGAAGCCATACTATGCAGAAGTTATTTCTCGAGACGTAATTAAGTAATATTTTAATGGTATTGTGAAAGATAAAAGAGATTGGATTCATAATTTTATGTCGAGTAATTAGAAAACATAAAAAAAAAAATAGTGATTTGTAATTGGTAAAAAACACTACCACATAAGATTAATCAATAATTTTTCGTTAGTATGAGTTAGGTATAGGGATAAAAAGAATTGAAACACTATCACTTCGCCTCATCCCATCCTGATGAAAAAATTGAAACTCTCATTGCCCAACCCAAGTTATATTTATTTAAATATTAATTTATTTTTTTTCAATATAATATGACTAAACTATTAAAATATTCCACCTCAAGATGCTTATTTTTTTTTTTATATTATTTTTCACCTTACATCTTTTAATTTTTATCATTTATTAATAATTATTCGTAATGTGATAGAAAGAGTGTGCGTACTGTGAGTGTGTGTGATTTTAATTTTTTTTATTAGAAATGTGATAGAGAGAGACAAAGGGGTCTTTTGGAAAGTTGATTAAAAATTAACTTTGTCACGACCCGTTCTCCGTACCTAAGGGTTAAGCATCGTGATGACCAGTAACTGGAATTACCTCTAGCCAATTCTTAAACAAATTACTGAACGCGAGTGGAAAAATATTTAAGTGAGGGAACCAAAATAATTATTGAAGGTTCTATTTTTATAACAAAATTTATTGACAAAAAGGGCCAATATTTACATATGAATAATAGAATTATAAATAATATAAAAGTGTTGTGTGTGTCTATTCCACAACCCCGCGTCTAAGACTCTCTAAAAGCTATTTTGAATTGCATTGTTTCCTGAAGTTTGGTAAACAACTATAAGCACATGGCAGAGTAAGAAATATTATACTATAACGCCCTCAAAGTATAACATAACCCAACCATTCCCAAGATCCATAACACATGATAGAAAGGTTCTATTCTCATTCATCAGAGTTAATATTACAAAAGGTATTACACCTACTACACTTTCATAAATGTTTATCTTGAAACCATAGAATGTAATTCTAACTGTTAACAACAAAAATATGTACCCTACGGGCTTACAACTTTCAAAGTATAACTTGGTTACAACAAAAAAGGGTCAGAAGCCCTTTACAATTTAAAGCCCTCGGCTTGAAAGGAAAAGCATATATATATACATCAAATGAAAACAACAAAACAGAGACTTTAACCCCAAGACCTCCCAAGCTATGACCTTGGTGGTGGCATGTTACCTGTACCTGAAAACGATGTCCCAAGTAGGGTGAGCCAAAGCTCAGTAAAGATATGCTAAGCAGGATATGAGAATTAACTAAAACGTTAGTATCTGATAAATGTTTAACATATAAGGCCAACTTATACACTTTCCATGCCCAATCAACATTTACATCCACGTTTCAACCCATTTTCTTTTATTTATCCAAATCAAGTTAAAATGAGACTACAACTCATATTATTAACACTTTAATTAGAAACATTTTTCATGCACTTCCGTTCACTTTCTATTTTACGGAACTACGTCTGAGGGAATTGGCACCTATAAATAAATAAGATTTTGAGATTTTCACCCAGGACACTCCGGCCAACTTAATTATCAATGGAGTCCATCCTCTATCTCCTCTCGCACAATGGAATACATCCCCTATCTCCTCCCATATAAAGATACATATACAATGTATTAAACATGTTGGCATATACAATGACCCAACAATTCACGTATTCAACATTTTAATACAACCGTCATATTCAATGACATAACTCAATTGATTAGTTTCAATTTACCTATTCATCATGCAGTGTCTACAACATTCAAGACTATTCTCCACTGATAGCCCAAAACAGTTATTTCTAAACAGATAATAAATTTATCAAACATATAATTTATCAACTTTTCCATAGGTGGGTGATTATTCAATCTAACCACAACATCTAATCACAATCTTTCCCAATTCCATAATTCCACAATGAATTTACTGTTTATACAAAATAGTTATTTAATCCCAAACTAGGGTATTTTCCCCCAAATTCCACAACATTGATCCAAAGGTCCAAATCTCACCATTTCAACAATTATACACCAATAACCCCATTTTTAGGACCCACATACACATATGGAGTTGAAAACTTAAAATCTCTCTTTCACAAATCAACACCCAAACCCTAACTTCACCTAAACTTCCCAAATCTAACCATTTATACAAAATGACCAACATTTATGTTAAAGCTCATAGAAATGAGTAGTTTAGCCTTACCTCAAATGAAGGAACTCAAAGGAGAAGGAGGAGAAACCTGAAGATGCTCCAAAACCAAACTTTTTCGGATTAATAAATAGCCCAAGCCAAGCTCTAACTATTACACAAAGGGACTAGGGTACAGAACCTCTAAAACAAGGTGTATTTGTAGAGAGAGGGAGTGGAGAGAGAGAGACAGCTAGATTTAGGGTTTGGAGAGAAATGAGGATGAAAAAGTGATATAGAATCGCGTTGCTGCGAACTGATATAAACAGGGCTCGCTTAAGCGAAGGAGTGGTCACTCGAGCGACTAGACACTAAAGGACCTCGCTCGAGCGCAAGAGTCGTTGCTCGAGCGAACAATGAGAAGCTTTAGGTCTGAACCAACGCAGACGCATGCTCGAGCGCAAGAGTTCTAGCTCGAGCTACGGAACAAACAACACAGGGCTCACTTGTGCTCAAGAAAGCTCGCTTGAGCGAAGAATGCCATCCTACAGGTCTAAAAGAGACGCAGACGCATGCTCGAGCGTAATACTTCTCGCTCGAGTGAAGAGACACAAGACACAAGGCTCGCTCGAGCGCAAGAAAGCTCGCTCGAGCGGAAACTGCGTCTGAAAAAGAAACCTAAAGACCCACAACACTTGCTCGAACGCACAAACCCTTGCTCGATCGAAGAAGCAAACACCCTAGGCTCGCTTGAGCTCAAAAAGTCTCGCTCGAGCGAAGAAGCCGAATCCTGGGCAGCAACCATTTGTTTCAACCCATAACCAACCTGTTCCAACTTACCCAACACATCCCATAACTCAAATACAAGGAATTAAAAGATGGAAACAAGACATAGACAACCACAACAACCACAGAAACCCGAGTCCGGAATGCAATAAATGTCAGGAAAAAATCGGGATCGCTATATATACTAAGAGCATAAGGGCATAAAATTCACCATGGATAATTATTGGGCTAAACAGAGCTTGATATTAAGATACATAATATATAATATGGAAATCATTTGACATATAATACAGAAATTATATAAACAAAATAATCATAACCATGGTACAGAACGGAACAGAACAGATGTATGGACTCAAGAGATGACTCCCACAATAGTGTAGCACTTAACTTTGTACAATACTTTGCTCCACACCAGAAATCAGAGTGTCAATGGATCCATGACAAACATAGGGTCACAAAGTGACTAATCAGAGGGCCAATGGTTATTTAAGTCCCCCAAGGCATGGGACCTCCGTGGTGATACTTATAAAACAATTATTCAAAACACATTTTAATAAATAGTTATATCCATAGGTTTTCCTTATTATATAAAATAAGGTTCATAAAATAAAAATGCTAATATAATTTATAAAACACAATTTACATAAAATAAACTATGGTAACTCAAAACATACGTAAAACATATAATGGTAACTCAAAGTATAATATAACTCACCTTAAAATTAATACCTCACTATTTTTTTCCACTACCAAAGACCCTTTCGTCTTCCTATATTTTCTTTCCCTTTTTTTAGTTTCTTTTTCTTTAACTTGAACATCTTCTCCCTATTTATAGGGAGTTAATTCGTGAGCCCCAAGTCACCACTCATACACGTGGCTCATCCATATGCTTCTCCATCAATTCATGCTTATCCAACATATGTGACTCACTACACCTATGCTGCCTAATCATCATCCTAAGTTACGTGTTTCTTCGGTTTGTTCTTTTTTTTTTTTCTCTATATAATGACCCTAATGTCAATAAATTACACTTTATTTTATTTTACTCTTACAAAATATTTAATTAAACATTTAAGGTTTTTCTCATTTATAATTAAATAATACTAATATAAAATTTAAGAGGCAATTTAAAATTTCGAGTTATTACAAACTTTCTAACTTTTGTTGGTTATTTTACCTTTTTATGAATAAAAAATGTGAGAGATGATATTACTTAAAATGGACTAAAAATTAAAAATTAATTTTTAATTAAGTTGTCAAAACATGTGCGTGTCAGTGAGAAAGGACGGAGAAAGAGTGTGTGTGCTGTGAGTGTGAGTCAGTGGGTATGTATGTATGTATTTTGTTTTTTAAAGAAATAAATTTAACAATAATGTTTGGGATCCCCTTTTGAAGAGACCTCTGTACCTCACAGTGATATGGACTAATGATGTATTTATATATATATATATATATATATTTTCTTTTTCTTACTTGGATCAATTACAAATTAGTAGAAATTGTGAAGGTGATATTTTATGAGAATCTGAATCATTACTGTAAATTTAAATCGCTCCCCCCTAAAAAAAAAAAAAAAAAAAAAAAAAAAAGGTTCATCACTTTAATGCACTAGTTGGAGGTTCCCCCTCCCCCGGGGCAAAAAAAAAAAAAAGTTCATCACTTTAATGCATTAGTTGGAAGAGGGCCAGTTTCGTGCAACATGTGAATTGCGTTGAGATTGATTAACTTTAGTTTTGTTGCATGAAAGTGAGGATGTGACATGTGTATATGTGATGCAAATGAATGGATTTAAATGATTTAGTATGGAGAAGTTATTTTCTGAGACATAATTGAGTAATATCTTAAGAATAATGTCATATGTATCAATTATTATATTAATAGATGATGCAATATAATTTTAAAAATTTAAGTATTTGTAATTTGTATCATACTTAGGGTCAGTAATAATGTCATAATACTAGTTGATGCATTAATTAATGCATGTAGCACCACTAATATTTTAATGGTATGGTGAAAGATAAAAGAGATTGAATTCATAATTTTCTGTTGAATAATTAAAAAATATAAAAAAAAATAATGATTTATAATTGGTGAAAAAAACTGTCACGTAAGATTAATCAATAGTTTTTCGTTAGTATGAGTTAGGTATAGGGATAATCACTTCACCTTGTCCCATCCTGATAAAAAATTTGAAACTCTAATTGCCCAGCTCAAGTTATATTTATTAAAATATTAATTTAATTTTTTTTTTCAATATATCACAACTAAGGAGTGTTTTGGAAAGTTAATAAAAATTTAATTTTTTGACTTTATTAATCTAATTTTTCTTTTTGTGAATAAAAAATGTGAAAGGCGATTTGACTTAAAATGGGTAAAAAGCTAAACATTGACTTTTTTTTTTGCTTTCTAAAAATCCTCTAAACTGTTAAAATATTCTACCTCAAGATGCTTATTTATTTAAAAAATTATTTTTCATCCCACATCTTTTAATTTTTATCATTTATGAATAATTATTCGTAATATAACATTATTTCTCATTTTTATTAATACTATCACTCCTAACATAATAAAACTAAGGACAAATTATAAGTACACTTTCTGAAATTTAATTAAAATATAAATCGTCCCCTATAGTTTTCGAAATTATAGTCCACCTTCTAAGATTTCTAATTTTATAACAAATCGTCATTTTTATTAATAAATAATCAAGTTAATTAACAGTTTTTAATGACGTTAGAAATATATTTCAATTAATAATATAAATAATTTTATTATTGTATAGGAGAGCAATTATGAATTTCATTTTTTAGTTAATTTTATTAAATAAAAAAATTATGACAAAAGAATATTTATAATTTTTTAAATCATAAAAAATAATTTATATTTTAAGGAAATCTGTATATTTGTAATTTATCCTAAAATTAACCTGTGCTCGCCTTTTTTTTTTTGGATAGGAACCTACTCTCAACTACCTTGTTCCCAATATGATTTGGGATGAGGGCGGAAGATCTAGCCAACTCACCTATCATCTATTATTATTATTATTATTGTTATTATTATTATTATAATAAAGGTGTAAAGAGTTTGCAATATTTTTTATTTTTTCTAAATTTTAATTTTATCTTTTTAAATTTATTATATTTTTTAAAAGTTATAACACGTTCTATATAAATTAATTATCTCTTTATTTTTAGAATTGAATATTAAAAAACGATATATATTTGTTTCCAGAGTCTTATATAAATATAAATAAACGGTCTCATTTCTTATATATAAAAAAAAAATCGTCTCCTTTTTACATTGATGATGATTGAAGAATAAAAAATATTTATTTTTTCTTATTTTCTGTGTCAGCTTCTATACTGATATACATAATATTTGCAATTATTAATCATGGACCAAATCACTGTAAATAATTGTGGTTAATCTTAAAGTTGTATTCATTCGTTCGAATTTAGACAGAGGAAGCATGCGTTTTTAAAAACAGATATTTGTACTGCATCTTAAAAATTCTGAAGTTATTTTCATCCACTTTCTTTTTGTTTAAATTATATTTTATGAACTGTAATATTTTACATGGTACTTTAATAACCAAGGTATAATATCAACAATTCTAAACAAGAACCACTTTCGTTGGTTTTATTTTTTAAATTTGTTTTTTCGTTTTTTATTATTATTTTTTCCTCTCAATTTTGGTGATTAAAGATACAAAAATTTCTTCATGTTTTATATTTAAAATATACTTTTATATGAAAATCTAATATCTAATAATTTAAATAGAATTAAAAAGTAAAATATTGATAAATTTTTTTATAAATTCAAATATGTACTAATTTTTTTATTATTATTATTATATATTATTATTTGATGTTAATAATATATTTTAAAATATATGTTATATAGCGATTCCGGTTTTCCCTTCCATTAGTTATTGTATTCCAGACTCGGTTTCGTAAATGCCTATTGTTGTATATGTTTCATTTTCGTCCTTTAATTATCTGTATTTGAATTTTGGGATGTGTTGGGCAGGTTTGTAACAGGTTGGGTGTGTTTTGAAACAAATGGTTGCTGCCCAGTTTTTGGTGTCTTTGCTCAAGCGAGCTCTGTGTTTTAGTTCCATCGCTCGAGCCAGGGTTCCTTCACTCGAGCGAGAAGTCTTGCACTCGAGCTTGCGTCTGCGTGTAGTTTTGGACCTGAAGGTTGCATTTCTTGGCTCGAGCGAGCTTTCTTTCGCTCGAGCGAGCGAGGACTATGTTTTGGATTTCTTCGGTCGAGCGAGCATTCTTGCGCTCGAGCGTGCTTCTGGGTTGCAGACCTGAAACTTCGTATTGTTGGCTCGAGCGAGGCTTTCTGCGCTTGAGCGAGGTTTCTTTGTGTCCGGTCGCTCGAGCGACCGTTCCTTTGCTCAAGCGAGGCTCGATTATATCAGTTTGCAACAACAGTCTCCTCTCTCACTTTTTGAACTCCTTTTCTTCTCAAACCCTAAAACGGCTGTCTCTCTCTTTATATTACATCTTCTGTCTAGAAATACCCTTGGTTCTTGGGTGTGTTTACTCTAGTCCCTTTGTAAAAAGTGTGGAGGTTGGTGTGGGCTACGTTTTGATCCGAAAATCGTTGGGTTGGAGCATTTTGAGTTTTCTTCATCTTCTCCATTTGGTCTCTTCATTTGAGGTAGGGATACTCTACTCCTTCTTATGAGTTTTGACATAGATTTTAGTCATTTTGTATAAATGGTGGATTATGGTAATTTTGGGAAAATTAGGGTTTGTTTTAAAGATAGAAAAAGGGGGGTTTTCAATGGTTAAACTCCATGTGTATGTGAGACTTTGGAAAATAGAATTATTGTTGTTAAAGTGATGAAATTGGGCCTTAGGGTTGATATTTGAAAAAGGGGAAAAATGCCTTAATTATATTTTATAATTAATTTGAGTAATTAATTTGGGGAAATATGAAATTAAGTCAGAAATCATGAAATTGGGGAAATATGGAATTGAATGGTAGTGGATTGATTAATCACTCACTCATGAAAATGTTGATAATTTATCTGTTTGGTGAATTTATTATCTGTTTAGAGATAACTGCTTTGGGTTATCGGTGGAGGATAGTCTTGGTTGTTGTAGACACTGTATGATGATTAGGGAAAACTGAAACTAATCAAATGGTTAAGTCATTGAATATGACGGTTGAATTAACACATTGAATATGTGCTTGGGTTGATCATTGTATATGACAAACTGTTTTAAATACATTGCATATGTATCTTGTTTGAGATGAGATAGGGGATGTACTCCAAGGTTTGAGAGGAGATAGGGGATGTACTCTCAAACCTGTTTGGGAGGAGATAGAGGATAGACTCCATTGATAACTAAGTTGGCCGGAGTGTCCAGAGTGAAAGTCCCGAAATCCTAATTACGTTTGCATAATGTAGATAATTGAAGTATTGAAATGTTGTAATATGAGTTGTAGTCTCATTTGAATTATGGATGATGGAAGTGTCTTAATATGAGTTGTAGTCTCATTTAGTTGTTTGGCTAGGTAATGAGGCATGTTTATGAATTTGAATTGGATAAGTAAAGGAAAGTGGAATGAAACACAGATGAGTACGTTGTGGAACTGGGTTGTGTTGTAAGTTGGTTTACAAGTGTTAACCATTTCTCGAATGTTAATGTTTTAGTTATTTCTCATACTTAGTTTAGTATATCTCTACTGGGTTTTGGCTCACCCTTTATGGGACATCATTTTCAGGTACAGATGGGATGCCACCTCCAAGGACGTAGCTTGGGAGGTTTAGAGGCTGAAAGATTTTTTTGTTGTAATCTTCTTGTAATAAATGTAAATCAAGCCAATAGCTTATTTGTATAAAGAGTTAGAACTCTTCTTTTGTTGAACCCAAGTGTTATTTGGAAAGTTGTTAGCTCGCATGACATTTACTTTTGTCGTCAACATATAATACTTTTGTACTTAATATTCTGATGTATGAAATATGATATCTCTTTTTTGTATCATGAATGTATGATTTATGTGTTTATTTTGAGGGCGTTACACGTTAAAAATTGTTCGAAATCGGTTCGTTATATAAATAAGTTAAGGTTAAATATATTTTAATATTATTAAATTTTCAAGTCAAATTTTGACAAGTTATTATTTGGTTCAATAAGTTTATAAATATTATAAAAAAATTAAGTTATTCAAGTTTAATTTGTTGTTTGTGTTGAGATTATTACACATTCCCAAACCTGAAAAGATCAAGTTATTCAAGTTTAATTTGTTATTTATGTTAAGATTATTAGACATTCCTAAACCTGACGCATCAAAGCAAAAAATCACATAGAATGTTTTATACATGTAAGTCGAACGTTATTTTTAGGGTGCTGGTCAAAAAGTTCAAACCAATTACTTATATTAATGGGTGAGAAAATCACCATATAACTAAAAAAAAAAAAAATGCAATCGTGAGACTGAAAAAACACCAAAAACATGAAGCCTAAAATTACACCCATTTTCCCATACACCCTGGTGCCGTCATTATTATTATTATTATTATTTTTAATTTTTTAATTTTTTAATTTTTTTTGTGTGTCTCCGCTACGTCTCAACCCTCTAAAACTCACACATCTAGAATTACACAAATATCTTATTTATACATAAATCAAAGAAATTATAATTCCATACAATTATTAAAACAATACACATAATGTACTTTTAATGGGTTATAAACTCCTGCACCAACCTAAATACATGTAAAAATAATCAATATGTTTAGTTTCAGTTTTCTGAATAAAGTTTTTTGAAAATTGAGTTTTTATTTTTTGTATTTTTTTTTGTTTTCAGTGAATATTTTTGAAATTTTAAATAATTTTTTTTTTTTTTACTTTTTTAGATGCACCTTACTTAGATGTATCTAAATAGCAAAATATTTTTTTAGAATCTATGCATGTGTGTAAAGATGATTTTGTTCCCCATATTTAGACAAATTCCACTGTATGCTTTTGGTTATTTATAATAGGGGGAATAACATAACAATATAAACAGAAAAACTTATGTACAAACAAATGAAAAAGTCTATAATTTTAATTATTATTATTTAAAATATTTTTATTTTTTTGTAATTATTTCTCACTGACATCGTATTAGTGTAAGTCTCCCAATATAATAATGTTATGCAGGATTGATTTGCGAAATGACTATTTTAATGACTTTTTAACTTTTAGACGAAAATATGAGATGAAAAAAAATTAAAATGTTTTTGAATGACTTTTTAACTTTTTATGACAAAATTTGAAAAAGAGTAGAGAAAAAGGAACTAATTTTTGACTTTTTTTTTTCTATTTTTTAGTAAAATATTTACTTTCCAAACATTCCCTTAGTATATAAATTAACACACTAATTAAGACACGTGACATACAAATGGATTTCACCACTTAGCATAACTCTCACCTAACATTATATTTATTTGGGGTGTTAGTTGAAATTAATGAGACTATTTGTTACAACTTTTGAGAGTTGATTATAACTTATTTTAATTTGAAAGTCTGTGACAAACTATTTATTATAGCTTCTACGTATAACTTTTTAGACTTAAATAAATTAAATAAATTGAAAAAAATTAATTATTTGAAAGTTAAGAAATAGATACTTTTAACTTTTTACTTTTTACTTTTTGATTATCATCTTTTAACTTAAAAAAATCTTACCAAACAAGACCTGTATTCCTAACACTATTATAGAATTATGAATAATTTTTACCTGGGATTATTGAATAGACTAGAGATACTATTGTTGATCCACTGTCATCAAAGAAGATGAAAATGATTGGGTCATTCGTTTTTGTGTTTGTACCAACAAAGAAAACAAAATGAAGATGGTTTAGAAAAGCAATAAATCAACACAGCCACCAAATAAAAATTAGGGTAAATATATCTCACATGAGATAGTTACCATACACAGGGTTCCCATAATTTGAATTTCATCTTATGTGATATATATGTATCTTATTTTGTGTTTAATGCTTGTATTTTTAGCATTAATCATGGATTTATAAATTCGGGGGGAAAAATAAAAAATTCATCCATAATACAAAACAAAAGAGCTCATATAAAGAAAATTTAATTTACATTATAAATTTGCATTTTCGAATAAGTTTTTGAGTTTATTTTCTATGTTTAGAGATTTTTTCTAAATAAATAATGTAAAATTAAACTTCATGCGGTGTAAATTACACTCAAAACATACTTAATCCATATATTTTAAATTTTGATTACTTTGGTTCATGGCATCATTGCTCTGCATGTATTCCCTACATTTGGAGAGGAGTCCTTACCCATTTCTTAAAAACTATCAAATTAAAGGCTTAAATTTGTCACAGCTACATTGTCATGACCCGAACTCGCGCCTATGGGTTAAGGACATAACCGGCCAGTAATCACGAGATCACCTACAGCCTCAAACCAAAGCAAATATATTTTAACAAAGCTAAGGGGCCAAACGGAAGCAAAATCAAAACTTTTGTCCATAGAACTATGCTTACATGGTACTTCATAACAATCTATACGTATACATGTTAATAACTCACATCAACATATGTAATAACACAAGGTTCTGTACATACAGGATCATTAAGTCTAAATTGGTCAAACCCAAAGTTTATGTACAAAGGTAATCCAATGTTTTCGCCAATATAACAAAACCATATCAAAAGAGCAAAATAGGTGAAGACAAGTCTCGTGCGTGAGACGTTTGGGCTAACTCTTCAAAACCTTCACTGTTTTATACAAACTTCACTGAGGCTGGGTTTGGACGTCCCTTGGCTCACCTACATAGACATGAATGAACGTGAGCGAAAGCCCAGTAAATAATATCAAATAAAGAAGGTACACGAATAGTATTTAGAACGACATGCACCAAACGGCCTTGGGCCCAATTCATGTTTCTATCTAGTATATATATATATAGGTCAAGTAATTGTGGCTCCAAACACATCAGACGGCCTCGGGCCCAATCCAATCATGTCAAACTGGCTGTTGGCCCAATCTTTCATTCATGTCAGACTGGCCTTTGGCCCAACCTTCCATTCATATCAGACTGGCGTTTGGCCCAACCTTTCATCCATGTCAAACTGGCCTTTGGCTCAACCATTCATTCATGTCAGACTGGCCTTTGGCCCAACCTTTATCCATGTCACATTGGCCTTTGGCCCAACCTTTCATTCATGTCAGACTGGCCTTTGGCCCAACCATTCATTCATGTCAGATTGGCCTTTGGCCCAACCTTTCGGCATAACAAACATTTGTCCACCATTCAAATTAACGAACTTAGAAGACTTACATAGAAGTGAGCAATTGGACAAATAACATACTTCAGATATCTTTATTAAGATATTACTCACAGCGTTCTGTCGGTGGATTCACCCTTGAGCTCGACCCTACACATTACATAACACATATGGGTCACAAACGATTCAATCCGTTCTTAATTCATACATTTCTCTTATGCTTCTTTCTTATCCTTTTAATTCATTCATGATGCTCAATGCATGCCTAAGAGTGCTTAGAAATGAAAGAGAACGGAAAATGAAACACAGAACATATTTACAAAATTTCAGAAACAGGGGTCCCCGCTCGAGCGGACCCATTAGGTCTGCAAAAGTACTGGTTACCTCGCTTTTACGCTCGAGCGTGAATCCGGGCGCTCGAGCTAAAGGTCTCACTACATGGCTCCGCTCAAGCGTGGATATCCCCGCTCGAGCGAACACCCATGTATGCAAAACTTCGCGGAGCTCGTATTTCCCGCTTGAGCGGCGCTTTTCCCGCTTGAGCGGACATGCCAAATTCTGGAAAATCCAGAATTGTTCTTGAGGCTCAAACTTGATATTCAAAGGCTTCAAAGCTCGAATTAAGGTACCAAAATAGGGAAACCCTTTATATATCATGAGTAGACAAACAATATGAGGCCAATTGCTCAAAATCATGGTTCAATTCTTCAAAATCAATCAACATTTTTTGTATAGTCATGGCTCATGCTTTCAAACCTCATATGAGCTCCATATCTTCAATAATCAAACATGCATGCAATCTTTTAACGCCAATTCCATTTCAAATGGGTCAAGTGATGCTTACACACATGAAATTCATCCAAATAATGCTTGCATGTATGATCCAACAACTCAATTTTTCATGATTAACAAGCTACATGATAGATCATACAATCCTTACTAATTTATGATAATTCTATGCATGCATGTACATTCTAACTTCATTTTCAACTAAATCTTTGCCATGAGCTACCAAATCACTTCAATTCACAAAATCACAAGTTCAAACTCATGAATTTACTCACCTAAGGGCTTTAATCTTCCAAATTATGATCAATTCTTGAGTGTAGCTTCAAGATCACCAAGTTCTTTAGCCAAATCTCTATCTTGAGCTCCTTCTCTCTCTAGATTCAGCTCCTCTCTCTCTCTAGAGCATAATTTCAGCCAAATTGAATAAAAAGGAGAGGAATTGAGTATATAATGGTCCTTATATAGCCCCTCCTAATCAAATTTCATTATAGCCAATTAATGGCACTTAATTAATTGTTCTGAATCTAATTATTTTGATCCGAATTAATTTTTAATTAAATTTCACCGTAGGCTCTAAAAATTACGCTAATCACAAAGGCGTAGTCAATTTTGGTTTCTAGGGCTGATAAGGCCTTCAATTTTCAGTTTATAACAGTAAGTTGAACAGATATTCCTACGGTGAACAGATAGAAATTCAAAACCATATATATTCATATAAATGGCACACAAAATCATATCAGACACATAATCACACTCGTAATAAGGATCAGTTAGCATAATACGGAACAGGGTTATCACAACCTTCCTCTCTTTAGGAAGTTTGGTCCTCCAAACTTATTTTACCTTTGTCGGGAAACAAATGTGGATAGCGTAGTCGCATTTCATCCTCTTTTTCCCATGTGGCATCCGTCCCATAGTGTTCTTTCCATTCCACTTTCACCATTGAGATGGACTCGCTTCTCAATTGTTTCACTTGCTTGTCAATGATTCATTCCGGCCATTCAGCGTACTCCATATTTTCATCAAGAGCTACCCGGTGGTAGTCAATCACATGAAACGAGTCTCGAAGATAACCCCTCAACATCGACACATGGAACACATTATGGATCTGCTCAAATCCCGGCGGCAAAGCAACTCTATAAGCAACTGGACCAAGCCTTTCTAGAATTTGAAATGGCCCAATGTAACAGGGCGACAACTTATCCTTCTTTCCAAACCTAATTTGGCATTTCATTGGGGTCACACGAATAAGCACATGGTCACCAACCTCATACTCGAGAGGTCTCCTTCGAACATCTGCATAATTCTTTTGTCAGTCCTGAGCTATTTTGAGCCTTTGTTGAATAATTTTGATCTTCTCAGAAGTGTCTTGCACAATTTCGGGCCCAAGCAAAGCTCTATCCCCGACTTCTGTCTAACAAATTGGTGATCTACACCTTCTACCATACAAAGCCTCGTATGGTGCCATGCCGATGATGGAGTGGAAGCTGTTATTGCATGCAAACTCTGTTAGTGGCAAATAGTCTTCCCAACTCCCCTGAAAATCTAAGGCACACATTCTTAGCATATCTTCTAATGTCTGTATGGTCCGTTCTGATTGCCCATCTATCTGTGGATGGAATGCAGTACTAAATCTCAGTTCTGTCCCCATAGCTTCCTGCAAACTCTTCTACAATCTAGATAAAAATTTCGGATCTCTATTCGACACAATAGATATCGGAACTCCGTGTAAACAGACAATCTCGTCAACATATATCGTAGCCAGTCTATAAGCATTAAATATAGTTTTAACAGGTAAAAAATGTGTAGACTTAGTCAGTCTATCACCTATAACCCAAATAGAATCCATACCTCGAGGTGTTCGAGGTAGACTAATAAAAAAATCCATAGTCACATGCTCCCACTTCCATTCAAGAATGGAGAGAGGTTGAAGTAGACCGCCCGGTTTCTGATGTTTAGCTTTAACTTGCTGACATTGAAGACATTTGGACACATATTCTGTAATTTCTTTCTTCATTTTAGGCCACCAATAGCTTTGTTTCAAATCCTGATACATTTTATTGTTACCCGGATGCATAACAAGCACTGATTTATGGGCTTCATCTAAAACCCTTTTCTTTAATTCTGAAATATCTGGGACACACATTCGGTTCCGAAATCTCAACACTTCATTTTCAATGCTAAACTTTGCTTTCGGACTTGTCTCAAATTCATCAATCACTTTCTTGAGGAACTCATGCTCTTTTTGTTTCTGTTTAATCTCCTCAATGATCACCGGCTCGGCTAAAATAACGGCTATCAATCTGCCCTGTTCACACAATACCACTTCAATTTCAAAACTCTCGAAATCCTGCAAGATCTCTTTCTATTCAGTAAGCAAACAAGCCATACTCCTCATTGATTTTCTACTCAAGGCATTTGCAACTGTGTTAGCTTTCCCGGGGTGGTATTGGATTTCAAGATCATAATCTTTTATCAATTCAAGCCATCTCCTCTGTCGCGTGTTCAACTCCTTCTGCGTAAAGAAGTATTTCAGACTTTTGTGATCCGTGTAGACTTCACAATTTGCCCCATACAAATAATGCCGCCAGATTTTCAAAGCAAAAACAACTGCAGCTAGTTCCAAATCATGTGTTGAGTAGTTCTTCTCGTGTGGTCTCAATTGTCGGGAAGCATAAGCAATTACTCGCCCATTCTGCATTAACACACAACCCAAACCTTTATATGATGCATCACTGAAAATCACAAAATTCTCCAAACCTGATGGTAGTGTCAAAACTGGTGCAGTGGTCAATCTTGTTTTCAGTTCATGAAAGGAAGATTCTCTTTCGTCATCCTATTCAAATGGTTGTCCCTTGCGTGTCAGTTGGGTAAGAGGTACATCTATTTTTGAAAAATCTTTCACAAACTTCTTGTAGTACCCAGCTAAACTCATGAAACTACGGACCTCTGTTACATTTGTTGGTGTAGGCCAATCCACAATCGCTTCTATTTTCTGCGGGTCCACTGATATCCCTTTCTTGTTGATCACATGCCCTAAAAAGATAACTTCATCCAACCAAAATTCACATTTCTTTAGGTTAGCAAATAGTTTCTTTTCTTTAAGGGTTTGTAGGACAGTCCTCAAATGATGTTCATGTTCGAGTCTATTCTTGGAGTATATCAAAATGTCATCAATAAAAACCACAACAAATTCATCAAGGTAGGTTTTAAAAATTCAGTTCATTAAGTCCATAAACGTTGCCAGAGTATTAGTTACCCCAAATGGAATAACAAGAAATTCATAATGGCCATACCTTGTTCGAAACGCAGTTTTCTCAACATCTTCTGCTTTTACTTTCAACAGATTATACCCGGATCTCAAATCAATTTTGAAAAACACTTGTGATCCCTGCAATTGGTCAAATAAGTCGTCGATACGAGGTAAAGGATATTATTCTTTATTGTCACCTTGTTCAGTTCTCTACAGTCAATACACAGGCGCAAGGTCCTATCCTTCTTTTTCACAAATAACACCAGTGCGCCCCATGGTGAAGTGTTAAGTCAGATAAACCATTTGTCAAGTAGGTCTTGCAACTGTTCTTTCAGTTCTTTCATTTCATCAGTAGCCATCCTGTAGGGAGTTTTAGAAATAGGCTGGGTGCCTGGCATAATTTCAATTGTAAACTCTATCTCCCTGTCCACCAATTCCCCTGGTAATTCATTTGGAAACACATCTAGAAATTCTCTAACAATAGGAATACTGTTTAATTCAACATTCACAGATTGTTCAGACAACACAGCATAAATAACCCTGGCAACCCTTCATGATCAATTTACATGCCTTCATTGCAAATATTAAATAAGGTGGAGGTACTACCCCGTTATCCACAAACACAATTTCTTCCTGTTTTGGTGGTCTAAACACAACCCGTTTTGTTACGCAATCAATAGTGGCACACTATTTAGTTAACCAATCCATGCCCAAAATTGCATCGAATGTCTAAAGTTCAAGGGCAACAAATCTACATATAGGATAGCATCCTCAATACGCATGTCACAAAATCGATATATAGATTCACACAATACAGATTCCCCAGATGGAGCAGATACACATAGCAGATATGACAATAATTCTAGGGGTTTACTCAGTCTAGATGCAAATGCACATGTTACGAAAGAGTGTGTTGATCCAGAGTCAATTAACACAAAGGCATCCTGATTACATATAGGAATAGTACCTGAGACAACTGCGTTAGCGTTCTGTGTATCGCCTAGAACAAGCGCAAAAACTCTCCCTTGTCTCACGGTATCTCTGGCGGTAGTAGTCCTCATAGTATTTCCCGGCTTCGGGATTGATGCAGTTGAGCTAGCAGCTAGCTTTCCACTATTTTGATTACAATCTCTGGCCATATGCCCTTGTTTACCACATTTAAAACAGGCTCCCGACACACGGTAACAAACCCCACGATGCCTTTACTACAAATATTGCACATAGGAGATGTATCTAGGGAAGAATTCGAAGTACTTGAGGAGCCCGTGTTTTGCTTTTTCGAAAATTTCTTCTTTGAAAAAAAGCCTTGCCTTTTGTTGCCTTTCCAGTCAGTTGTTGACTTAGCCTACCTAGCTATGTTAGCTTCTGATATTATGGCCCGGTCTAGCACCCCAATATAGGTTTCTAGCTTCAAGACATTCACCCTTTCTAAAATGTCGCTTCGAAGCCCACCTTCAAAACGCCTTGCTTTCTTATAATCGGTATCAATTACATGTAGGGCAAACCTGGCCAATTCGGTGAATTTGGCCTCATACTCAGCCACTGTCATGCTGTCTTGCTTTAGTTCCATGAACTCTGATACTTTCCTGTCCCAGACACACTGAGGGAAGTACTTATCATAGAAAATTTCCAGAAATTTGACCCAGTCAACATCCTTGTGATTTTCACGTATTAACATCTACCATCTTCTTGCCTCATCTTCTAGCATAAAGGTGGCTAAAAGTTCTTTCTGTGTCTCCGAACAAGGGAACACTTCAAATAGCTTTTCGATGCCGAGGACCCATGCTTCGGCTTTCAATGGATCTAATCCCCCATGAATATGTGGCGGTTACATTTTCTTGAACTCTTTGGTGAGAGCTATTATTCGGTCATCAGTCTGATTATCTTGCACAGGTGGTACCAGAGGGGGATGCGGAGGGTGTGGTTATTGCCACTATTGTTGCCACTACTGTTGTTGCCTCAATGTCTCTGCCATTTCTTGAATCAATCTTTCCATTCTATCCATTCTGGCAGTAGAAGACTCCTCTATCTCATCACCTCTTGTTTTCACCATCTGATTAAACTTGCATTACACTTTATACAAAAGATTCACGGGTATGCATATACTAAAGAGCATACATATTCAAATAATTTGCAATGCAAGCAATTCACAAACTTATAGCACATAGTTGTTCACTTTGAAACATTTAAGCATGTTCTTAATGCTTTCAGATTCATACTTATCACATTAATGCATCCTAGTTCTTATCTAGATGCTTATTGCTCTTTTGGACAAGTGTGTGAGTTATTAACTCGTGCTCTGATACCACTTTGTCATGACCCGAACCCGCCCCTATGGGTTAAGGACATAACTGGCCAGTAATCACGAGATCACCTACGGCCTCAAACCAAAGAAAATATATTTTAACAGAGTTAAGGGGCCAAATGGAAGCAAAATCAAAACTTTTGTCCATAAAGCTGTGCTTACATGACACTTCATAACAATCCATACGTATACATGTTAATAACTCACATCAACATAAGTAATAACACAAGGTTCTGTACATACAGGATCATTAAGCCCAAATCGGTGAAACCCAAAGTTTATGTACAAAGGTAATCCAATGTTTTCGCCAATATAACAAAACCATATCAAAAGAGCAAAATAGGCGAAGACAAGTCTCGTGTGTGAGACGTTTGGGCTGACTCTTCAACACCTAGACTGTTTTATACAAACTTCACTGAAGCTGGGTTTGAACATCCCTTGGCTCACTTACATAGACATAAATGAGCGTGAGCGAAAGCCCAGTGAATAATATCAAATAAAGAAGGTACACGAACAATATTTAGAACGACATGCACAAAACGACCTTGGGTCCAATTCATATTTCTATCTAGTATATATATATAGGTCAAGTAACTGCGGTTCCAAACACATCAGACGGCCTCGGGCCTAATCCATTCATGTCAAACTGGCCTTTGGCCCAATCTTTCATTCATGTCAGACTAGCCTTTGGCCTAACCTTCCATTCATGTCAGACTAGCCTTTGGACCAACCTTTCAACCATGTCAGACTGGCCTTTGGCCCAACCTTTCATTCATGTCAGACTGGCCTTTGGCCCAACCATTCATTCATGTCAGACTGGCCTTTGGCCCAACCTTTGGCCCAACCTTTCATCCATGTCAGACTGGCCTTTGGCCCAACCATTCATTCATGTCAGACTGGTCTTTGGCCCAACCTTTCGGCAGCAAACATTTGTCCACCATTCAAATTAACGAACTTATAAGACTTACATAGAAGTGAGCAATTGGACAAATAACGTACTTCAGATATCTTTATCAAGATATTACTCACAGTGTTCTGTCGGTGGATTCACCCTTGAGCTTGACCCTACACATTACATAACACATATGGGTCACAAACGATTCAATCCGTTCTTAATTCATACATTCCTCTTAGGCTTCTTTTTTATCCTTTTAATTCATTCATGATGCTCAATGCATGCCTAAGAGTGCTTAAAAATGAAAGAGAACGAAAAATGAAACATATAACACATTTACAAAATTTCAGAAACAGGGGTCCCCGCTCGAGCGTGGACTTGCCCGCTCAACCATTAGGTCTGCAAAAGTATTGGTTGCCTCGCTTTTACGCTCAAGCATGAAGCCGGGCGCTCGAGCTGAAGGTCTCACTACATGGCTCCCTGTTCGAGCGTGAATATCCCCGCTCGAGCGGACACCCATGTCTGCAAAACTTCTGGGAGCTCGTATTTCCTGCTCGAGCGGCGCTTTCCCCGCTCGAGCGGACATGCCAAATTCTGGAAAATCTCGAATTGTTCTTGAGGCTCAAACTTGATATTCAAAGGCTTCAAAGCTCAAATTAAGGTACCAAAATAAGGAAACACTTTATATATCATGAGTACACAAACAATATGAGGCCAATTGCTCAAAATCATGGTTCAATTCTTCAAAATCAATCAACATTTTTTGTATAGTCGTGGCTCATGCTTTCAAACCTCATATGAGCTCCATATCTTCAATAATCAAACATGCATGTAATCTTTTAACTCCAATTCCATTTCAAATGGGTCAAGTGATGCTTACACACATGAAATTCATTCAAATCATGCTTGTATGTATGATCCAACAACTCAATTTTTCATGATTAACAAGCTAAATGATAGATCATACAATCCTTGCTAATTTATGATAATTTTATGCATGCATGTACATTCTAACTTCATTTTCAACTAAATCTTTGCCATGAGCTACCAAATCACTTCAATTCACAAAATCACAAGTTCAAATTCATGAATTTACTCACCTAGGGCTTTAATCTTCCAAATTATGATCAATTCTTGAGTGTAGCTTCAAGATCACCAAGTTCTTTAGCCAAATCTCTATCTTGAGCTCCCTCTCTCTCTAGATTCGGCTCCTCTCTCTCTCTAGAGCATAATTTCATCCAAATTGAATAAAAAGGAGAGGAATTGAGTGTATAATGGCCCTTATATAGCCCCTCCTAATCAAATTTGATTATAGCCAATTAATGGCACTTAATTAATTGTTCTGAATCTAATTATTTTGATCCGAATTAATTTTTAATTAAATTTCACCGTAGGCTCTAAAAATTACGCTAATCACAAAGGCGTAGTCAATTTTGGTTTTTAGGGCCGATAAGGCCTTCAATTTTCAGTTTATAACAGTAAGTTGAATAGATATTCCTACGGTGAACAGATAGAAATTCAAAATCACATATATTCATATAAATGGCACACAAAATCATATCAGACACATAATCACATTCGTAATAAGGATCAATTAGCATAATACGGAACAGGGTTATCACATACATTGTACTATCTTGATGTTTAATTTCACCTAACATTATGACTGCATATCATAAATCATAGTGCTACTAATATTGATGAAAAATAATACTTCGTTTCAATTTGTTTGTTCATTATAGAAAGGCCAACTTATTAAGAAAACATGTAATCATTACATTTTAATTCAAATTTTAAAATATTTTTTCCATCATTACCCTTCTATTTAAATTTTAAAATTATTTATATTAATGGGTGAACCACCAATAAATTCCAAAATATGATCTTTTGAACTTCTTAGTCCTCCATTTTTTCTTATGAACCCAAAGGTCCTATTAAAGTGAAAATTACATAAAAAGATAGTGACTTTCATGTTTGAATTTAATTTTTTGGGTATAAAAGTAGGTTTCTCAAAATGTAAAATTATACATTTGGGTAATTTGTACAATAGAAGTTTTGGATCTTAATTCTACAATAAATCCCACATTATGAACAAAAACTTAACATTCTAATGTGACACTCCAATAACATAGCACTTCAATGTAACATACTAAAAACTCATTAGTGTACTTTTTCCAAACGTAACAATGCAATACTAAAAAATAACTCTTCGTTGTACTTTTTCCAATCATAACGCACCAATGTAACACAAAAAATAAAAAAATAAAAAAATCATTAGTATACTTTTCCGAAACGTAACATTCCAATAAGTGTAATTCCAAATGTAACACTTCAATATAACATACCCCAATGTAACACACAAAAATACTTAAAAAACTCCTTAGTGTATTTTTTCCAAACGTAACACTTATTGTTTGAAATTATACATTTGCCCAAAACTTACTAACTAATATTTGTACTCCTTTTGGAATGGTTTGAGGAATCTCACATTCTTTTTATTTTTATTTTTAGTGTTACATTTAGAAAAAAGTACACTAAGATTTTTTTTTTTTTTTTTTTTTTGGGTGTTACATTGGAGCGTTGCGTTTAGGAAAAGTACACCAAAGAGTTTTTTTTTTTTTTTTGTGTGTTACATTAAAATGTTAAGCTAAGGAATTTTTTGAAATGTTATATTTAAGTGTTACGTGTGGAAAAAGTATACTAAGGAGTTTTTTGTGTGTTACATTAGAATGTTACACTGAGAAGTTTTCGTGTGTTACATTAGAGTGTTACACTAAGAAATTTTTTTAGAGTATTATAGTGTTACATTTAAAAAAAGTACACTAAGAAGTTTTTATGTGTTATATTAGAGTGTTACACTAAGGAGTTTTTGTGTGTATTATATTAGAGTATTATACTAAAGAGTTTTTTTGGAGTGTAATATTAGAGTGTTACGTTTGGAAAAAATATACTAAGGATTTTTTGTGTGTGTTACATTATAGTGTTACAATAAGAAATTTTTTGTGTGTTACATTAGAGCATTATACTAAGGAGTTTTTTGGAGTGTTATGTTTGGGAAAAGTATAGTAAATAGTTTTTTTAATGTGTTACATGAGGGTATTACACTAATTTTTATTTTTTTTAATTTTTTTGGTATTACATTGGAGTGTTACGTTTAAGTGTTACATTGGAGTATTACAGTTTGAAATTATACATTTGGCCAAAACTTACCAAGTAGTTTTTGTACTCCTTTTAAAATATTTGAAAAATCCCACATCCTTTTAGAATGTTTGAATAATCTCATATTTTAAGTCATTTTTGTTTTCCTTTTGAAATATTTTTCAAATAAAAAAGATTTTTATATAAAAATTCATCCTAAATTTGATTCCCATATATTGTGTGCCTACCTTTTTAACACAAAAGGAAAAAAGAGAAGGAAAATAATAGAAATAAGGGTATGACAGTAAGTCTAATTTTTAAAATAATATATTAAATCTACCTTTCCAAAATCAATTGGACTAATTGATCTATAAAAAAAATTCTTAGGACTAAATGAATCACCATTCCTCAAGATGGGATTTATAGGTAAATTTTCCTTAAAAAAAAAAAAAAAAAACCCACCTAAATAAGATTTTATTATAGAAAAATCTTAAATTTTTATTGTGTTTAAAAAGTGTTTTATTTTGTTGTGTGTTTAAATTAGTATTAGAGTCTAATTTTTTAGTCTTGCCAATAAAATTATATAAGTATTAGATATACTGAAAAAGTAGAATTAGATAATTTAAAAAATAACACTTCACTACAAATACTAGTAGAACAAAATAATACATTAATTAAGCTATAAAAAGAACTTAGTGAAAAACTTTAAAAAAAAAAAATCAATTAAAAATTTGTGAGTGTTGATTTTCGACCTCACAACCAAATAGAGGACTTAGCTGGAGAGCACGCGGTAGAATAGATTAAACGAAGCGTCTGCCAACAAGAAGATAAGAATACCACGGTGGCTCATCTACCCAGGGGCACTACAACAATCAAGTCAATCGCTTATCTCTCAAAGATATAAAATCAAGTATTCAGTCAAGTAAAAGCATACCTTAGACCCATGGGGTGCCTTACCTTTATAGCCAATAGTGCCCTTGTCCCCTGGAAGTCTCACTTCATAGGACTCAAGCACAATGCTTATCTCGAACTCTTAGTTAGGTATGGATGAACTCCTCAAAAGCCTCATCCTTATCCGAACTAAGCACATCACTTATCTAGGACTCTTGTCCTCTATCCAAATATCTTGAATTCCGGTATTATTGCACCATATCTCGGCAATCTGGCTCGTCTACGTGGCACCTCGGTGGCACCTCAGCCACGTAGCACAACCTCGAAAATACATCCCCACAACTACCCCTAGGTTTTATTACCTTGGCAACCTGAGGTGATGGAACCTATATCGTCTGATCTTCCAACATGTCGATTAAATAACATGCTAGAAATACTCCTCCGACCGAAATCATGACTCATCGACATCAAGAAACAGGGACTCAAATGTCCATTCGTCAAAAATCAAGAACTAAAATGTTTTTCCTCATCCAAGACCAACATCTCAATTGAGATCTCACTACTAGCTGAGATTATGACTCACTAGTTCAAGAATAACAAGAATCCAACCGACACATGAGCTGTCATGCATAATTATCCCAACTATTTCATCCATGTGTCATCGCTCAGCTGGTCTGTACTCGTCACGTATCAAGTGCGTCGCATCAATTCTACCTCACGTCTCCTAACATCAGCACTAGCACGTCTCCCTAGGCGATTAATTTAGGCTTTTGCCGCTCTTTTATCTTTTCAACAAAAGTCTTCCCTCTCTCTCCGTTTCTTCACTTTTGCCTTTACCATTTTCTGTCTCTTCTCAAAGCCTCTCTCTCTCTTGAATTCTCTCAAACCACCATTGAAAACCTTTGAAGTTTTCTACAATTGCTCATGTCCATCACCTCCGACGAGCACTCAACCATTCCGTTCCGAATAAGAGCATCGCCTGACCCTAGCGAACACGATTCCGACGTTCATTCTTCTACTCGCAATCTGTAAGTTTCTTAGTCCTTTCATCTCAGTTTTGATCTTTTAATGTTCTTCATATTCTTGAGCCTACCTCCATGATTTTTATGTATAAGCCCTTTGCACGTTTCTCATTCTTGCACATTGGCACTAGATTACTACAAATTACCACCCTGATCTCTTGTATTTCTTGTACTCGTGTTCATTCATGTCTTGAATGTGTTCTTGCTCTCTTCATCTTCTGAATATGTGTTATCTTTGTCTCTCTTTCTTTTTTCTGTTTCCAAATTCTTTCATCCAACTCTTTGTTCACCTCTTAGATTTAGAATTGGAATTTGTTAGAACTATAGGAAAACTGAAACATCAGTCTTGTAGAACCTTCATAGGATCACCAGAGTCTTCAAACTAGAATTCCTAAGGCCCCAAACCACAAACCCTTGGTCTTCACACACTTAACTGAGGTAACAGGGATGTTCAAGTGGAGGGTAGACTTCCCTAGAAAACTATAGTATTTTCTCCAGGAGCTCAACATTCCTGCCGACGTCTAGATTAGACTAGCCGGTGAGAATGACTCAATTATGCATGGGCAAAACTACATGCATTTTCCGGTGGTATCAATCATTGAGAATGGGAAACACTTTTAGGGTTATCAACGGCATAGCCGAGTTATGTCTTTGTCACAATGGTAGTATCACCCTTTCCGACATCCAGTACTACTACACCATATGTAGCCTTAAATCCACTAGCGGCTACACTTACTATCTCAAACCCCAGTCTACCGCTTACAAGTTGATAGCCGACCTTCAAGACTCCAACAAGGGTGTTGGAGAAGACTATCTCATTGTCTCGGGCAATTGGGAGTTTGCACCAGATGATAATCTTCACCTATTCCCCTTACGCCGAAGAGTCTTTAGGGAAGATGAGGATGAGAACTTAGTTATCCCAAACAACACACTTTTAACATTGCTTCGCATACTTAGTCTAATTATGATGTTTTCTCATTTTTTTTTATTCATTTTGTAGTGCTTCTTCAACCAAGCAAATCCTTCCACAAGTCATACATCCAAAGTCAAGACCTTACCCACCTTCTGGACTTGCCAATTAAAGACCGCAAGGCCCCCATTTTGCTCAACTACATACCGACGTACCAATCTCCTCTGTCTGACATCTTATATAGGAGCAGAACTCCATCATCTATAATAACTCTACTAGTAACATCTTCCTCTCGAACAAATCAAGTGTAACAACCCTAACCTATGATTTGCCTATAATCCATGATTAAATATACCTAATGAATAAGTAAGATGAAATTCTGAGTTAATCGCATGTGTGTTGCATTATTGTTGTTTATATTTGTCTGATATAGGAATATCTGCTTGTATTTCTGTTTCGTTTACGAATTGAAGGCCTTATCGGCATCCGATCACGAAATTGACTTGGTTTCTGTGTTATTTAGAATTTTTAGAATCTTATGGTAGGTTTAATTAAAATTTAATTTGGAACGAACTAATTAGGATAATTAGTGTCAGATTGATTAGCTTAACCAAGTTTAAGCAAGTGTAGCTCGACTTTTCGTGCCCCCATTTGGAAGATGA
The DNA here is from genome assembly GCF_055761805.1 of Camellia sinensis. Taxonomy (NCBI): domain Eukaryota; kingdom Viridiplantae; phylum Streptophyta; class Magnoliopsida; order Ericales; family Theaceae; genus Camellia; species Camellia sinensis. Next base: position 28,877,880 of record NC_138969.1, on the reverse strand, counting down.
ATAAGCCCTACAGTTCGGACTCTACTTGTGGTTCTGAATATGATTTCACAAGTGCAATGTGAAACTGCGAGAACACAAAAAGAGTCCAAATCCAACAATTCTTTTTGAAAAATCAATGTTTTGAACAAAATGCCAAAAATAGACTGTTTTGCCCGATTTTAGAGTCGCCACCTAAATATTTTTGGAAAATTTAGGAAACCCAAGACTCGTGCCAAAGGCCATTAGTCCATCATCACCAAAGTTGTCTTGGCTCGGGAACTTAGGTATGAGAGGGGAAGGTCATGAATTGAGCACCCCCCTTGCCCGATCAAAGATCGACCTTTATTAAGCATGATGTGATTTTTATTAACATTATATGCTCTTGTTCTGGTTTATTAGACTAACTTACTATGTGTTGCACACAAGTATAGACTAATTTGTAAAAATTAGAACACTTGATTCATGTTTGTTCTGAAAATTGTTTCGAATATGTACCACTTGAAAAAGTGATTGCATATGAACATTACCCAAATTATTCCAATTCAAACAATTAGTTTTCATCCACAGGCATTCAAACAATTTATCATTTAAGCACTTAGCCACATGGTGAACATGCTTTGACATGGCAACACTAACATACAAATGCAATATGTTAAAGCAAAAATGCTCACTTAGTACTCCAAGCCAAAGAAAGATAAAGGAGTTTGAACAATACATGATCATAACTTATGCAATATGACTAATGCAACACATGCGATATGCAATTACTAAGCTTTGCTACTTAACATGGCACGTGAATCAATTTGATATTATGCATTCTAAGCATGTATTCAAAGAAGCATTTAACTAACAATGCAAGTTAGAATGATGAAGCGAGCCTCGGCGGATGCAATACAAGTGGATGCAAACATGGAAAATGCTAAACGAAACATGATGCCGTAATCTAACCATCATAAGCAGGTAAAAAAAGGAAGAAAGACGTGGGGTTGGAAGACATACACATTATTACAACATTACGTCCTCACACAGGAGGGTCCAAATGAATAAACTAGCTAACTAATTAAAGCTAAACTAATTAATTAACTATTGCAAACCCCGAATGAATAATTTAGCTAAACTACTTAACTAATTATTACAAACCGAATAAAATAATTAGTTAACCACTCTAGCTAATTAAATAATTACAAGACAAAATTAAATAACTTCAACTAATTAATTACAACATGAAGTAACTAAATTAACTATTCTAATCACTCATTCTCGGGAAATAGGGAATGCTCATGCATGTACGGATTTCCACCCGAAAAGACCAATGTCCTGTTACCAGATGTCTCTGTTGCACAGTAGAATATTTGCACTGTTTTTCATCTCAAATCAACTCTGTTTTGCTTGAAAAAGCACACTGCCTGGTTTTGCAGAGGTGGCATGCCTACTACGAAAGGTGGCCTGCTGGCCATTGATGACTAGATTTTCTTACTGCAATAAAGAGGAAACAGAGCAGGAACAGGGTATTCTCAAGGGTTTGTTTGCACAACTTACCTCCCCTTATCATTTGAACAGCTCAAAGGAGTAATAAACATGGTTCACAAACCATCAATGGATGCAATTGCATTGCATGATGGCTTATGAACCAAAGGGTGCAAGGTCAATGAATGCAACAAAACAAGACTCTCAAAACCACCTCCCTATCATGAATGATCAAGGGAAGTAGTTGACAATGAATCTTGAACCGTTTGCATCACTCATGAGTATGAAACGACTCAAGACTCAAGGGTTCAATTAATGTCCGATTGAACCCAAATCAAATTATTATCTTGCATAACTTTTATTTCTCAATTTTATTATTCCATTTTAGTTACCTTTCAATTCTTTAGTTCATTAAGTTCAAGGGTGAGCTTTAAGTCTTCTAATAGAAAGAAGCATCAAACCAAAAGTTGTTTTAGGCATGAGAGAAGTGTCATGTCGTTGGTAATGAACCCCAAAACGGATTAAACCATTAAGCACAAGACCTCAATCTCATGTTTTAAACAAGCAACTAGTTTGAACCAACTTTCAAAGAAAATGAAAAGCCAAGAAAGGAAGGAGGTTGCAAAGGTGATTAAGAGTGATCACAAGTATGGAAAGCCATAAATAAACAATATCAACTCAAGTAGGATGGTGGCTAAGGCCTAAACCACTAAACCTATGAGGACTATTACACTATAAGCATGCAATACAAAGCTCAAATGTAATGAACACTCAAAAATAGTCTTAAAATAGGTCTAAAACAATCTTAAAAGATGCTAGAATTAAGCTAACAAAAGCTAGAATAATAAGTTAAAACACGGAGCATGCAAGGCTAGTGAACAAACACAAGGAGGGGAGACTACTCTCTCCAATTTTGGGACTTCAAAACAACATTTTAGCCATTGAAATAACTCTGAAAATCAGTGTTTAAAAGCTCAAAAAGAGATGGTGTAAAGATGGGAAACACAAAGGTAAATGCCTTGAAAGCAAGGTGTAAAGAAGGGTGAACCACCCCTCAACCTTTATTAGCCTTAAATCATAAGTTTCAGCCCAAAAAGCCAGAGTTTATACAACCCAAAAATAATAGAAAAACAGTTGGAAAATGGCAAACAAAACCAAGGAAAACAAGTTAAGCCATATACCTCTTGAAGATAAGAGCACTTCCAAGCAACAATACAACACAAATACACCCTCAAGAGCTCAAGTAAGGCTCAAAAGTATCTCAGCTCAAAGATGGTAAGGTTTGGTTAAGAGTGTGTAGGCAAAAGCTCAAGAAATTTCAAGAGAGAGAAAGAATTATTGAGAGACACAATTAATTTCGCTATAATTTTTCTAACCCTCAAAAATGGGAGAGGAGGTCCTATATTTATAGAATAATAGGCCACTCCCTCAAAAACATCCATCCATACATGTGGGAGCAGATGCAAGCATCTATGCAAACAGCTGGTCATAGCTGGCAGAAAATATCTGCAAAAAGCACCTGTGGACGGCAGACCACACTCTTCGCCAGCAAGTCACAAGGATGGCCGGCAGCCAAAAGGGGTGGCCGACAACCCACAAAAACAGGCTTGTAGGTCCCAAGTTTTTTAGGTTTGAAAGGTTAAGGCTTTGGTGCAAAGATAAGGCACAAGGTTTGCAGGGTTCTGAGGCTCAGAGTTGTGGCATTCCGCTGAGGACTTTTGAGCACTTGACAAGCATATACATTCATCATTGGGTGTGCAAGTGATGGTGCCCAAGTCGTAAGGGCGGTCAAAAATAGGATGTCTACAGTAAGCCTTCTTAATTAAGCCTATATAAGGCAAATGAGACCTCTAGAATGCACTTTACATTCTCATTTTCATCATCCTTGAGCTTCAAACGTGAGAAAGAAAGAGAGACCAAGGAAATTGAGATCAAACAAAGGAATTAACGTGGAAATTCAAGGTTTTGGCTTGAAATCTTAGTGATTTCATCACCTAGAGCTTAATTGAGAAGTTGAGGTAAGGATTCAATACTTAGACTACATAATTATGATATCTAGGACTTGAATTCTAGAGGATTAAGTTGAGTTATACAAGAATTGAGCTAATGACTTAGTAAGGAAGATCATATCATGCATGCATGTTCATTTCACCACAATTTGAGTTTGATTTCACAGAATTCTCACATGCATGTGCTCCTCTTGCCTTTGTTTTAAGAATTCAACATGTTTTTGTGCTTAACACCTCATTTGAACAAGTTTTGAAAGCTTTGAAGCCAAGATACTTCATACATGTTTATGTTTATGATATTCCAAGTTTGATTTATACAATTCTCAAGCTTTTGGGCCTTGATTTGGTGAAATGGTTTTTAATTCTTGATGTTTGACAAGTTTAGACATGTTTTGCTCAAGCTTTTGGTCCAAAAGAACATGATTTGTCGCTTTGAGTTTGAGTTTTGAGCTTGGGAACAAATCTGGAAATTTCAAAATTCTGTTTCTCCGCTCGAGCGACAGATTTTGCGCTCGAGCGACCACTCTTTGTTTTGCACTTTTGCTAGAGCGACCAAAAGTTGGCTCCAGTGTAAAATGTATGCTCCCAGAAGTTTACAAGTTTTGCAGACCACTTGAGCGACCAGATTTGTGCTCGAGCAAAGGCCTTAGTCACATGCTCGAGCGACCGTCGAGCAGTCGTCAAGCAGAAAATTCACATAACCAGTACTTTTGTAGAGTTTACAGACCGCTCGAGCGACTGAGGTTGCGCTCGAGTGACTACCCTTATTTTTTAGCTTCCGCTCAAGCAAAGAAAGTTACGCTCGAGCGTGGACCCTGCTTTCAGCAAATTTGACTAAGTGTTTTGAAGCACATTTTGACATCCTCATTGCATCCTGGGCATTCTTAAGCCCTAGTTATGACATAATAATGAGGATAAGATTTAGAAACACACTAAGAACAAAATGAAATAAGTTAAGTACTATCCAAGCGCGCGTTTCAATATGTGTATCTGTTATGTTTGTGTAGGTCATGCACCGTGAGTTGTCGATCCATTGGTTTGCTATCGAAGCTATTTGTGAAACTATCTATGAGTAATAACTTAGTAAAACTATGTTCAATATGAAATACTTTCTAAACATTATGATGTGATATGAATTGTTTCTGAATGATACAAAAGGTGATTTTGTGATTACATGAATGATGATCCAATTTTTTGAAATATCTATGTAGTATCTTTAGTAGAGGTCCTCGCCCAAGGGAAATAATACCGTAGCTTGTGGTAATAAGGCCCTCGCCCGAGGGAAATAATATCGTGGCCCAAGCCCTCGCCCAGGGGAAACAGTACTGTGGCCCACGTATGAGATATGTTACCTGGTACTGGAGGTTCCTATATGGAACTTGATATGCTTGACCAAAGAGATATGTTAATGCTAATGGATGCACCATGCATGGTTTGAATATGCATATGACCATGACTCTGTTTTTGATACGAACATGCTGGTGTTTCTGTTTTGATAAGAGAATTGATATCTAAATCTGTTATGGACATCATTCATTAAAATCTTTACTCTGTTATTATTCACTAGGCTTCCGCTCACTTTTTATATTATGTATGTAGGAGATCAGGCGCGTGACCAGGCCTAGAGTTGACGGCCTAAAGTTCCATTTTGTCAGCCAGTCTTAGTGCCTCTCGAGGAGGTTCTGTTGGAAGAAGTCTAGTTTTTGTGAACCATGGTACGGATGTTTTTATTCATTTTGTTTTGTTTATATGTACACAAGGCTAAGTCCCTTTTGATAATTTCTGTATGGTGGCTCATGACTTATGAAATTTTGACATCATATGTCTGTATATAAGTTTTACTATTACTGTCCCATGTGTGTCTTCACAGCTCTATGGACATTGTATTTTATATATTTGCTTCAGCCCCTTATATTATGATATTCAAGTCAAAGGCCTTTGCTAATCCCATGATTATTGGTCGGTTATGACACTAAACCTATAGGGACAGGTTTGGGTTGTGACATCAGGCCTCCACATTTGAACCAGTAAACTAACCATCCACCTCAGCTCCATCCCAACACATTTCGCCAACTCAACGCCAACGTCGTCGCTGACCTACAAATGCTCCAGTTGGGAGGACGCACAGCAAAAAGCGCCGAGGTGTCGACACTCCCGCATACGATCTTGCCAACCTACCTCTCGCTCTCCCTACATTCAAACTTGGCACCAGAGTGACCATCGCTGCCACTTCTAAGGAGATGGGTCGTAAACCAGTGACCGCCGAGGACTTTCTCCCCGAATTGCCCGACATCATCACTGTCCAATCTACCTCTTCTCCTCAATTAGTTTAAAAACCAATGAGGGTGAAAAGGCCAAATCAAAGGTTAAAATCACAATTGTCCCTTCTAATGAAGAGAAGGACCCTGCAGACTCTATGCTGATCTCCTAGCTGGCCGAGACCGAGAAAAGGCTAGCCTCAACCGAATCTACTAATACCACACTTGCAAACAAACCAAGGTCAGTCAGACCTAGAGAAGAGATTGACGTTTTTCCTGAGGATGCCTGGCTCTCCGAGATTCGTGTAGGTGACCGACGTTTAAAATTCAGCGACAGCGCCATCAAGGATATTGAAGTTGGTGCTTGTAGACATCCAATTTTTGACAGCCCTTAACACTTGGGCACTACTGATGGTTTACTTGGTGGTGAAAGTTGTGCAGTGCAAAGATTCGATTTCTTCGGCAAGAGGAGCTTCAAATCCCAACTTCATACCCCTTTTGGACCAAAACAATCTTGATCAAAAGATTTTAGACCTTAAAACCCTCTCTTTCAAAATATTTTTGAAACAAGGTTCCAACGATGTTCCGACGCTCATGTTTTGTTAAATGTTGCGCTTTTCGGTAAACCGAGCAAAAGATAAATTGGAAATGAATGAAAGAGGGATAAACTCTTTGAAAAATCTTTCAAAACACCTTTTTTAGGGGTTTGGAGTTGAAGAAAAGAGGAGAGGAGAGAATAAAACAAGTTGGGGGAGAAAATGGGCATGAACCCTTAAGAGAGAGAGTCGAGCAACCCTCGCTGAATCAGGCCTATTCATTTGCACACTTGGATTTCAGTTATGAGGCCACCACCTTTGAAAATATGATTTCCTGAGCTTCATTTTTCACTCAAGAATCTCCTCAAGCTGAGGCCAGATGAGGGAGATATGGCTGGTTGAAGTTGGGCACCAATCCGGTTGGACCGAAACTGAGTAGTCTTCATTGAAAGAGGGATATCTCTTAGCACAGTTAGAATTTTCATCTGAGGCTCCCACTATTGGAAAGATTACTTCTAAGGCTTCAATTTTCACACAAGAATGACCTGAAAAGGCATCTAGATGAAGTAGTTAGGCTTGCTTTAAGTCGGGGACTATGACTGATTTTTGCTGCTGGCCTCTATGGGAGTGTGCCGGCCATGAATGGCCAATGCCGGCCCCATGCCATCCAAGAGTGACCCTTTCCATCCATCTATGGTCAAATTCACGCCAACAGTGGTACTGTGCTGGCCACGGATGGCAGAAAGCAGTTTTGGGCAGATATTTGTTATGCAGCTGTTCCAGCTGTCTTTGGCTTGATATTTTTGACCAAAGATTGATGTTTTGCTATATATGAGGGCCTTATATCTCATATTCAAGGGGGAGAACATTGGAGAACATTTGAGAAAAAAGTTTAGGAGCCTCTCTCTCTATATTCTCTCTCTAGATTTTTTCTTCTCTTGGGCATTTGTGCTTGAAGGCTTGCATACAATCATCTTCAACCTATCAACCCTTAACAATAGTGGATCATCCTTGGGCTGAGGCTGCTAAAAGGTTTTCTTGGAGCTCCTTAAGGTGGTTTTGACTAGGTTTTATGGCCTAAAGTGTGCTTGGCTTCAAGGGTAAGCACTTGTCCCTCTAAAGCTTTGTTTTGCATGCTTGTTTTACCACCTTTGCAAACTATTTTTAGCTTGCTTCTAAACTGAAGAAAACTCTATTTTTCAGTCCTATAAATAATGGTTTAGGCCTATTTTTTGTTAGGGGGTTGTCTCTCCCTTTTGTTCCTTAGCTTGTATAACTTTTGAGCCATCTTTCAAGGCCTTTCAAAACAAATTTTCTTGGCCTTTTAACCACTAAAATCCAGAGAAATTTCAGTGGTGGAAAGTGGGTTTTGGGACCCAAAATAGGTGGGGGTGGTCCCCCCATTTTGTATCGTGTTTGCATTTGTTGATAGCCTACCAAATGAGCATGTGTTTCTACCCTTTTGAGGCTTAGTTTGAGCATGTTTTTGTGACTTTTAGGACATGTCTAAACTCTGTTTTTGGCTGGTTTGCCCACTTGTGGTTTGCATCTTGTACTTGTAGTGCAAATTTCATTTACTAGCCTTGCATGCTGGTTGTTTTACCTCATTATTCTAGCATGTGTTGGCTCTACTCAAACATGTTTTTGGCCTTTATTTGACATGCTCTAGGACTGTTTTGGGTTGTCTTGACCATATGGTTCATGTATTGCATAGCTATAGTGCAAGTGCCTTAACTAGTCTTGTGTTTTGAGCCCCATAGCATGCCATGTTTGTGATGATTGCATGTTTTGGAATCATTTAGCCTGTAATTTCAGAGCATATACATGTGTCATGTTCTCACTTCTTTCACTCCTTAAGAGCTTTTGAGAGTTATGCCTTTGTGCCTTGTTTGTGAGCTACAAAAGGAGCATGATTTTCTACTCTTTTGGGCTATCTTTCAGCATGTTTTGGCCTTTGTTTTGACATGATTAAACTCTGTCCGGTGTAACGCCCCGACCCTTTATACGTCATCGATATTGTCCGCTTTGGGCCACGCCCGCACGGATTTGTTCTTCCCAGTGGGTCACCCATCCTAGAACTACTCCAGCCTAAGCACGCTTAACTGGGGAGTTCTAATAGGGATTTCACCACCTGGGAAAAGGCCTCGATGCTATATAAGGGTCCATGTTTTTACTTTTATAGCCAGGAACTCCCCCTCCATTCCCGATGTGGGACACCGGGGCCTTACAATCTACCCCCCAAAAGGCTGCACGTCCCCGTGCAGTAGCCTGCCAACTCGCAAGCCTGCCCACATGCACCGAGAAACGCCAGGGACCCACACTCGGTACTCCGGAGAGTCGGCTCTAATACCATTTGTAACGCCCCGACCCTTTATACGTCATCGATATTGTCTGCTTTGGGCCATGCCCGCACGGATTTGTTCTTCCCAGTGGGTCACCCATCCTAGAACTACTCCAGCCTAAGCACGCTTAACTGGGGAGTTCTAATAGGGATTTCACCACCTGGGAAAAGGCCTCGATGCTATATAAGGGTCCATGTTTTTACTTTTATAGCCAGGAACTCCCCCTCCATTCCTGATGTGGGACACCGGGGCCTTACAATCTACCCCCCATAAGGCTGCACGTCCCCGTGCAGTAGCCTGCCAACTCGCAAGCCTGCCCACATGCACCGAGAGACGGCAGGGGCCCACACTCGGTACTCCAGAGAGTCGGCTCTGATACCATTTGTAACGCCTCGACCCTTTATACGTCATCGATATTGTCCGCTTTGGGCCACGCCCGCACGGATTTGTTCTAACCAGTGGGTCACCCATCCTAGAACTACTCCAGCCTAAGCACGCTTAACTGGGGAGTTCTAATAGGGATTTCACCACCTGGGAAAAGGCCTCGATGCTATACAAGGGTCCAGGTTTTTACTTTTATAGCCAGGAACTCCCCCTCCATTCCCGATGTGGGACACCGGGGCCTTACAATCTACCCCCATAAGGCTGCACGTCCCCGTGCAGTAGCCTGCCAGCTCGCAAGCCCGCCCACATGCACCGAGAGACGCCAGGGGCCCACACTCGGTACTCCGGAGAGTCAGCCCTGATACCATTTGTAACGCCCCGACCCTTTATACGTCATCGATATTGTCCGCTTTGGGCCACGCCCGCACGGATTTGTTCTTTCCAGTGGGTCACCCATCCTAGAACTACTCCAGCCTAAGCACGCTTAACTGGGGAGTTCTAATAGGGATTTCACCACCTGGGAAAAGGCCTCGATGCTATATAAGGGTCCAGGTTTTTACTTTTATAGCCAGGAACTCCCCCTCCATTCCCGATGTGGGACACCGGGGCCTTACAATCTACCCCCCATAAGGCTGCACGTCCCCGTGCAGTAGCCTGCCAGCTCGCAAGCCCGTCCACATGCATCGAGAGACGCCAGGGGCCCACACTCGGTGCTCCGGAGAGTCGGCTCTGATACCATTTGTAACGCCTCGACCCTTTATACGTCATCGATATTGTCCGCTTTGGGCCACGCCCGCACGGATTTGTTCTTCCCAGTGGGTCACCCATCCTAGAACTACTCCAGCCTAAGCACGCTTAACTGGGGAGTTCTAATAGGGATTTCACCACTTGGGAAAAGGCCTCGATGCTATATAAGGGTCCAGGTTTTTACTTTTATAGTCAGGAACTCCCCCTCCATTCCCGATGTGGGACACCGGGGCCTTACATCCGGAGTTGGTTTGGTTGTTTAGGCCATGTATTGCATGCCCCTTTTTGAATGCCTGAACTAGTTTTGAGTCTTAGGGGCTCTTGTATGCTATACTTGTGAGGTTTGCATGATATAACATCATTTAGCATGTAATTTCAAAGCTTATTACATCGTCACACTCGCACATATTCCACTCTTTCATTGTGTTTGAGAGTTGAGCTTTGCGCCTTGCTTCCGAGCCATCATTTGAGCATGCTTTTTCTTGCTTATCATGCTATCATTTCAGTCCATATTTCAGCCACTGTTTTGGCATGTTTGACATCTGTCCGGGGTTGGTTTGACCATTTGAGATTGATAGTGCATGCCTCATGTGCAATATGTTTCATCAGCTTTGATGCCTTAGCTTTTAAACATGCCATGCATGCATTGCTTACATGATAGAGTCTTGCGCATGTCACTTTAGCATTGAAGGTTGATCGTCTTGTTTGCGTTGCATGTGTTTGGATTCGACGTAAATCCAAACACAAGGAATGTCGCACGTTTCATACTCAAAGTGATGAAACGTGTAGCATTTCTTGGTCGCCGACCCTCTTGATCAAGCATGATAGAGGTGGAAGCCCTTATGTGTTATTTGTGCATTTATTGACATTGACTTGTGTAAACTTGGCTTCTCGGCCACTGTGCATTGCGATGCTCAGTTGGTGGCCCGAGAGTCAAGTACTGCACTCCTTTGAGCTTGAGAAATGATAGGGAGGGTGGTTGTGCACACATATCTTGCAAATACACTGCTGTGCCCCTTGTTGTTCTCTGTTGCAGCAAAACTAGAGCTTGGCAAATTAACTGGTCGGCCGACCAGTAGGGGTGGTCGATCGACCACTTTTTCTGGTCTACAACTAGTTTTTCTAGTCTACAGCCCCCCTTCTCTGGTCGGCAGCCCACTAGGAGGTCCGCATGTTGGAGCAGAAGCAAACTGGAAGTTAGTGCACTTTTTAGAGATCAAATCAAATGCAAACAGAGGCAATTCTGGGCATAGCAATGGATTTCCGAGCGAGGCGATCGAGCATGCATGCACCCCTCGCCCCGAGGACCTCTTTTAACTGCTTTAGCTGCTTAACTTAGTTAGCTAATTCGTCGGTTTTGTACTTAATTAGTTAATGTGCTTGATTAATCGATTTGTTTTGTAATAATTAGTTAACTAAGAATAGTTAATTAGTTTTGGTTTGTAATAATTAGTTTAATTAGCGTAGCTAGTTAGCTTATTATTCGGACCCTCCGTCGAGAGGGCAAATGTTGTAATAAGGGTGCGTGTGTGTATGAATGTCTTCCAACCCCACGTCTTTCTCCCTTTTATTTACAAGCTTTTGATGGTTAGTCTTAGGGCATGTTTCAATTAGCATACTTATGTTTGCATGAGTGCATCATTCATTTTGTCTTGCATGCACCGGGCTCGGCGCATCATTCAAACTGCATTGTATTTCAATACATTTACTTGAATACGTGTTTCAAAGCATGTTATTAATTATTGCATTCATATGCCATTCTAGATAGCCGAGCCTATTTTAGCTTCATTTTTGCATGTGTTGCATTAGGCATCTTAACATAGCTAGGATCATGCATTGATTTCTAACATAGCTTTTGTTTTGGCTCGGAGTACAATTTAAATGTTTTTGCTTTAACATCCTTGCATGTGTGTAAGTTATTGCCATGAGGTTATGTGCTTAAGTGTTTAAACTGCATGAATGCCTGTAGATGAAGGCCTCATTGCTTGAATTGGAACAATTCATCAAAATGTGCGTTTTAAGCCCACTTGAAGTGGCAAATCATGTTTTCTAAGCCCACTTGAGGGTGGCAAATCCGGGTTTTAGCCTACTTGCGAGTAGCACTTTCAAACCATTTTCAAAAAACAAACATGAGATGTTTTGTTCAAATTTAGGAGATCTAGTCTATACTTGTGTGTTGTGCGCATCACATAGTAATGTAGATTAATAACAAGAATAAGAACACATGTGTTTTCAAAAACAACATATCATGTTAGTAGAGGCCGATCCTTTGATCGGGCGAGCGGGGATGCTCATTTCAAGACCTTCCCCTCTTGTACCTAAGTTCCCAAGCAGAGGCAACTTTGGTGCTGATATACACGTGGCCTTAGGCACGAGTCAGGGTTTCTTGAATTTCCCAAAATAAAATATTTAGGTGGCGACTCTAAAACCTGGTAAAGCAGTCCATGTTTGGCGCTTTTTGATTAAAATCGATTTTCCAAAACGATTTGCCAGATTTGGATTCTTTGGTGATTTATCAGTCTTACATTGCATTTTATGAGATTAGATTCAGAACCGTGACAGGAGTCTGAACTGTAATAACAAGAACCCAAATCCACACCCTCTCCGAAAGGGGGGGTGCGCGAAGCGAGTTCGTGCAGTCTACAGTTTCTGGCGACTCTATTGGGGACTTAGAGAACTTGACTCGAACATCATGATATGTTGTTTTATCTACACCTATGTGTTTCTTTGCATTTGCATTTGCATTGGTGTGCCTAGGATAACGTGTTTGCCGTCTGCTATTCCTGAACGGTTTGCCAGAGACTTGCTTGGAAAAGCGTGCCATAAGGCTGACCGGTTACGGGCTCTGCCACGATGAGAACACAAACCTCGGTTTTTACCGAGGCACCCCTTTTGACCATTCGACCTAGTGCATATCGGAAGCCGTAGAGACCATTCCAAACAAGGACAGGTTGCTTACCCGATTGTAGGTTGTTTGAAAACCACTGCGTGCGTAGTGAAACCCTAGCTCCTGACAAAATATGACAGAGAAACCCTACCCCAACATAGGGGTGTTTTGGCTCTCACTTGCTTGATATGTGCTGTTAGAGTGTGTCTCTCCTGAGGGTATCTATTTGCAGGCAGAATTTTGGGGAGAATTCAGTAGAGAGCACAGTCATTCAGTTCTGCTCATATCTGTTCTAGTGAAACCAGGCTGAGATGTTATCTGTTTTTTCTTTTGCAAGGTAGTCTTGGAACTATAGCTTCAGAAGGCTCTGATATCCCCCGGGTGCATTGGACTTGTGTTGATAGACTTTGTTAGGTTAAAGATTCCATTCAAAGGCAACCAATGTTTCCTTCGCTGAGGCAAGGCAAAGAAGGGCTAGACAGGGCTCATTGTTTCATTTGATCCGACAGTCACCAGTCATATCACATTTGTTCAAACTCAGCAGACCGTGATGGCATAGAGTTCGGAAGAAGTTGTGGCCATGATAGCGGCATTAAACCAGGGAATCGCCATGCAGGGTGAGACCGATGCCGAAATGCAACGCCTATCTGGGGCACCTACCACACATCCAGTCTTGGAACCCCAATCATCTTAAACCCGTGAACCCACTACTTTTGAGCTGATGAGAATGCTTAAAGATCTTCAGAGAATAGTGGCGGATTTACCCTTTGGAGTTTTGGCTCCATCATCAACCACATCGCCTACCAAGGATTTCACGCCAAAAGGCTCCCCAATCTTGGGACGGGCTGTATTGGAAGAAGGCGAATCTCATGGAAAAGTCGAGGCCAGTGATAAGAACAAGGTAGGGGTAGGCATTGGTCCCCATAAACACCTTCAGTGGGCTGTTGAGGCTTTGAAAGCCGAGGGACTGAGCAAACAGCAAGTGATTGCAGTTGTTGCAAAGACTGTGGATGATACTTTCGCCGCTTAAGTTGGGGGCAATTTGAATCAAGGGGCAAGCCGAGGAAAGAGATGTCGAAGCAAAAACGCCCCTTTCAGCTTCAATCCTACACTCGAAAGAGATCAGTAGACCCAATCAGCACCTGCCAACCCCTTTGCTGGTACATCTAACATAACTCCACAAACCTCGAAGTATCCACCCCAAGGCCAGAGGGTCTTCAATCCCCTCTACATGACTTTGTCCAAAGCTCTCCAAATCCTTGTTGGACAAGGCCATCTCAAACTTCTTGAGCCTCGACCTCTCCCGGATCCCCTTCCAGCCAAGCATGATGTTACCAAGTATTGTGCCTTCCATCAACAAACCGGCCATGGCACTAATGTTTGCTTTCATCTACGCCATCAAATACAAGATCTGATTGACAGCGAGGTCATCGTCGCACCAAGTCCGACAAAGTCTATCGGCATGGGATCAGTGAACTTGAGGGATAATGTGACTATGTGATCGAGGGATGAATCACCTATTGTTGGCGCTCATTTTACTCTAGATATAGGGATGGCACGCATTGTTTTGAGCAATGTGCGAATGCTTTGTACTTTCACTTTCTGACTTAGGTATTGGGTCAGTTTTGTTGTTTTGTTTTGAGTTTGTCTTGTTGTATCGAGTCAGTCCTGTTATGTCAGAGTCAGGTGATTTCGGGGGTGTTACCTTGGGCATCACTTGCTAGTTTTGTGTTTGTCTTTTACACTCTTTCTTTTGAGTCTGTTCCTGCCTTGGAGCCAGTTGTGCCAGAAGATCTGAATGAAATGGCAGAGATTTTCACCTACTTTTTCTGTGCCTTTAAGCCATTACATTGATCAAAGTTTTTCAAAACTTTTCAAACACCGTGATGAGAACAAAGAGGGAGGAATTCCTCTGAATTTGCAAAAATTTGATCGATTGAGAAAAAGAGAGGCATGCTAAGCCCTTAATAAATGAGATCATGTTCGTTAATGTGAGTACTGAGAAGGATCTTGGCTTGATCTAGATAGGTTCCGCACTGTCTTCAGTGCGAGCGATTAGTCGCTTTCTTAAAAGATTTCAAAAAATATTTTGCGTGGTCCTGCGAAGACCTGTGTGGAATCGCTTTTGAGATTGTGCAACATAGGATCGCTCTCAGCCTCAAGACTCAACCCCTTTGCTTTCAAACCTTGAACCTGGATTCAGAATGTTCAACGGTCAACCACAATATAAGGTTTGTATGGCCAGAATTGAAGCAGCCCATGAACTAGGGGCAATGAGGTCGTTTGACATCAAAGGAGGCCCACTAGATTTGAAGAAGCCCTCGAACTACGGGCAAGAAGGTCGGATTGATCAAAGGAAGCTTGGAAAGCTAGATCAGAAGCAACCCTTGAACTAGGTGCAAAAATGTCAGATGTGCTCAAAAATTCAAAAGATGGGTCATTCTGCAAACCAATGAAGACTGGCAAGAAAGCCAAATTCCAGTAACGGAAAGAAGAAAGTATTGCTGAAGGACAACTGAGTTCCTATCCACAACACTAGGGCCAACTTCAGCCCCTATTGGATGAACTCCTACATCAGCAACAAACAGCAGCCATTCTCCTAGATTCAGACGCCTTCGAGATCCTACGACCAGTCAACATGGACAAAGTTACACTCTTTTACCCTTGAGAGGCTCGCTGGGCCGAAAACCTGGAAGGGCGACCCAGGCAAAAGTTAGAGCATGAAAAGAAAAGAAAAGAAAAGAAATGAAGAAAATGAAAAATGAAAAGAAAGAAGAACAATGAAAAGAAAAGAAGAACCGAGCTCACAAGGTTGAAAACCTAGAAAGGGCGGCCTTGGCAAAAGTTAGAGCATAAAATGAGAGGTTAATACCCGAGTGTACCTTAACCTGGAACTACGTCAGGCCTGATTCCCATGTTTGGGATACGTAGGCAACTTCATCCTGAAGTCCGGCCCCAATAGCCTGCTTGGCTCATCCATGTTGATTGGTTTATCCTTGTTCAACTCGGCTATATTATCCATGTGCGAATTGGCTTGTCTTCATTCAAAATCGGATTGTCCTTTTCCATTAGAATATTTAGCTGCAAGGCAAATCAAATTCAGATCTGAGGTTGTGCATCTCGAGAGCAGATTTCGTGTTGGTTGAGCAGTGGCCATTTGCAAAAACAGTTTTTGAGGATTTTTAATGAAGTTGACTAATTTTCTTGAAAATTACTCTATTTTTTCCAAAACTGGACCATTTTCTTGGACCCTAAAAAGGAAAATTTTTAGTGCTCATAGCCTAACTCGCATGATTTCGAATCAGAAAATCGAACAAGCATGTTAATTTAACTCTCACGCTGGTCAAAATTGTTTTAGTAGAAAGCCAAAACAGAAAAGGTCAAAATGATGAACTAGGGGCACAGTTGAGTTAGGTTTTCTGTCTGTTCCCCCATTGTCAGCATATTTGCCAGAAAGGACACCGTACTTGCCGGAAGAGGCACCATACTCGCCAGAAAGGGCACAACTGAAGCTAATAGCAAAGGGCCGAAAGCTCTCTCATCCTCCAACCAGCGAGGTATCTAGCCAAGTGCGAAACACAAATTAGAATGGATCAGGATATTCCACTCCCTCATCTGAACTGGCCAAGGGTGTTGCCAAATGATGTCAATTGCAAATTTGCTGCACGTCCAATCGCATCACAACCCCTCTGTGGGAAAGCTCACTGTTCTGAGCGGAAGATTGAGAATCTAGTAGAATACTAGGGGCAAGAGCCCACAACTTCTTGTTTATCCATCAACCACCCGGGGGAGGGATAAAAAATTAGAGAGATTGAAGAATAGAGAGATGTGCGTTGAGAGAAAAAGTGAGGAAAAGGGCTTTTTCAGGAAAAAAGAGATTGAGTGCCAAGTGATGTGAGAATCACAAATGAGAAAAGGGTGGGAAACATTGCCCGAAGCTGTAGGCTCCTCGTGAATTGAGAGGTCTCCCACTGTTGGAACACATCTGAGTGTTGTGTGTGTTTGTTTGTTTGTCTCGATTCTTGTTTTGAGTGTCAATCGATGTGTTTAGGTTGTTTTACCTTTGTTTTTCCTTTTTTGAGTCATTTTGGCTTTGGTCAGTCGTAGGTTCAATAGTCGGTTAAGAACTCATTTCTCAATTTCCAAAAAAATTGTTTTGTGCTCAGAGTGCTGTGCCATTCTCCACCTATGTGCAAAATAGGATTTGTTCTTTCATAAAACTGCAGGGTTCAACCCAGGTCATGTGAGAATAGTAGAACAAGGACCTATATGAAGTCATGGGTTCTAGACTGCAAAGCAAAAGAAAAGAGGGAAAATTTGGAGCATATGAGTTTGTTTCAACTTCTGCAAATTCTGAGATTGTGTTCCGGATGTACCTCCTCAGGTCTTGTCAATGCTCCAAAGTCTAAGTGTGCCTCTATGTCAAGCTCAAGCTCAAACTTGTTTTGAGCCAGAATGGTGATCAAAAGTGCTCTCCCTGAGTATCATTCCCTACCAGGGGCATCTTGGCCGCGTTTGCAATGAGTTCCTAGGAGACTAACTGCGACGGTGGAAACTAGAGTTCGAATGGCTATTGCCTAGAACGCAAGGGTTCAGGATTTTCGAGACTAAAGTCTGGTTTAAATACCCAGGGTGTATCCTCAGCTTGAAATCTGTATGGAAGCCCCATAGGTTGAGGTAGCGTGTATGCGCCTCAATTCTAGATACTGAACCAACCTAGTCTGCCACCTCCTCTGAGAGGTAAGTCGAAGGCACCAAAGTACATATTTGATGCCCCTCTATTGCATAGAATGTGCACTTTCATATACACTTTTGTTGCATGCATGCCGCGCATCGTTATGATTCATGCATAGAATATGCTTGCTTTCAATTTTGCATAGAATATGCTTTGCTTGTTTCATGCATAGAATATGCTTGCTTTCAATTTTGCATAGAATATGCTTTGCTTGTCTCATGCATAGAATATGCTTTCAATATTGCATAGAATATGCTTTGCTTGTGTCATATATAGAATATGCTTTCAATGTCGCATAGAATATGCCTGCCTCATGCATAGAATATGCTTTTCATCTTGCATAGAAAATGCACCCATTCTTGCATAAAAAATGCTCGTATCTTTTGCATAGAAAATGCATTCTTCCATACTAGCATAGAAAATGTTCGTGTCTTTTGCATAGAAAATACACCCATTCTTGCATAGAAAATACACCTTACTTGCATAGAACATGCATTTTATCGCACTTTTTTGTGCACCTTACTTGCATAGAACATGCATTTTATCGCACTTTTTTGTGCACCTTACTTGCATAGAAAATGCATTTTATCGCACTTTTTCCTTGTGCACCTTACTTGCATAGAAAATGCATTTTATTGCACTTTTTCCTTGTGCACCTACCTCGCACTTTCTTGTGCATTGTATCTCACTCGCACTGTCTTGTGCACTTACACTTTGTGTCCCACTCGCATTGTTTTGTGCAATGTTTGGTCTGGGAGACCTTAACATTATGTGTTTACACTCGCACTTTCTTGCGCATCGCACTTTTTTGTGCAGTTTACACTCGCGCTTTGTTGCATATCGCACTTTCTTGTGCAGTTTACACTCGCCTTTTTATTGCGCATCGCACTTTCTTGTGCAGTTTACGCTCGCGCTTTCTTACGCATCACACTTTCTTGTGCAGTTTACACTCCCGCTTTCTTGCGCGTTGCACTTTCTTGTGCAGTTTACACTCGCGCTTTCTTGCGCATCACATTGTCATGTGCATTCTCTGGTCTAGGAGACCTTAAAATCTTGCATTTATCACTTGCGCTATTTAGCGCATCGCACTGTTTAGTGCAGTTAATTACTCACGCTGTTTAGCACATCGCACTGTTTGGTGCAATTTAAATTGTTCGCGTTGTCTCGCGCATCGCACATGTCTAGTGCATTTCATCCTGTTTAGCACTATTTTTTGCATTCATCACTCTCCGGTCAAGGAGACCTTAAATCCTCTGAAGGTGTAATTCCTTTGGTATTTGTCGTGCCCGAACGACTTCCGGTGGTCTGGTATAGCCACCTGTCTGTGTTTGCGGTGAGTTCCTAAGAGATCAACTTGCGACGGTGGAAACTAGAGTTCGAATGGCTGTTGCCTAGAACGCAAAGGTTCAGAATTTCCAAGACTAAAGTCTGGTTTAAATACCCAGGGGTGTATCCTCAACTTGAAATCTATATGGCAGCCCCATAGGTTGAGGTAGCGGGTATGCGCCTCAACTCTGGATACTGAACCAACCTAGTCTGTCACCCTGTTGGAGAATAGGGAAAGCTACGACCATAGCCAGGGAAAAAAGTAGTACCTGTGGTTCAACCAAGAAGAAGCGAGAGATCCCCAACAGCATGAGGTAAGTCATCACCGATTGCCCCTGCAAGGTACTTTCACTTCCCAGCTACATTGCATTTTACCTATTACATTGCATTGAACATAGCATCTATCGCATGCATTTACTGCATTATCTGTTTTATCGCCTGCATCCTTTCTATGTTAAGCTTAGTCTGGCATGTGCTCATACCATTTCCTTCGTTGAAGCATGGTTCTGTGATTTTGTGTACGCATCTATTCCACTAAGAGAATTGTGGTCTGAGGGTGTCGACACCTTTTCTGTGTTAGACGTGGTTTAATTTGTGTCCATGCCTTTTCTAGGTAGAAATGTGGTTTGGCCGCGCGCCTTATTCACTGTATCCATTGCATCCATTGCATTGTTTCGTTACGTTCAGCATGTAGGATCATGATCTTTCCTCAGCAGATCATTCTTCACTTATATCGTCCCACCTAATTACTTGTATCTTGTGGTCTTTCTGCGAAACACATAGTTCTGCCTGTGCACACACCTATCCCACTAAAGAGAATCGTGGTTTGAGGGTTCCAGCACCTTTTCTATGTTAAACGTAGGTTGATTCTGCATCTCCATCCCTTTATGATATTTGTGTGGTTTGCACTGCATGTGGTTTGATTATTTCATTACATTGCATGTCATTTTCATTGTTTCATTACATTGTATATCATTTACACTGTTTTGCTGTATTGTGTATCATTTGCATCTTGCCCCTGAACTACACTGGTTTGATTCCTTGCAAAGGGATACGTATGCAGCCTACGGGCGCAACCATTTATTTATTTATATTTTGTTTGTTTGTCCAAGTCTTCGGCCTTGTCAAAAATGGGTTGTCTATGCGCTTTGACATTCACTCACGTCATTTGATGACTTTCGAGCTCTGTCAAAGAGGGGCAACTATAGACACCCCATTTTTGACCGCTCTTAAGACTTGGGCACTACTGATGGTTTACTTGGTGGTGAAAGTTGTGCAGTGCAAAGATTCGATTTCTTTGGCAAGAGGAGCTTCAAATCCCAACTTCATACCCCTTTTGGACCAAAACAATCTTGATCAAAAGATTTTAGACCTTAAAACCCTCTCTTTCAAAATATTTTCGAAACCAAGTTCCAACGATGTTCCGACGCTCGCATTTTGTTAAATGTTGCGCTTTTTGGTAAACCGAGCAAAGAACAAAGTGGAAATGAATGAAAGAGAGATGAACTCCTTGAAAAATCTTTTAAAACACCTTGTTTAGGGGTTTGGAGTTGAAGAAAAGAGGAGAGGAGAGGAGAGAAGAAAACAAGTTGGGGGAGAAAATGGGCATGAACCGTTAAGAGAGAGAGTCGAGAAGCCCTTGTTGAATCAGGCCTATTCATCTGCACACCTGGATTTCAGCTATGAGGCCACCACCGTTGAAGAGAAGATTTTCGGGGTTTCATTTTTCACTTAAGAATCTCATCAAGCCGAGGCTAGATGAGGGAGATATGGCTGGTTGAAGTAGGGCATCAATCTGGTTGGATCGAAACTGAGCAGTCTTCACTGAAAGAGAGATATCTCTTAGCATAGTTAGAATTTTGATGTGAGGCTTCCACCATTGGAAATCTTACTTCTGGGGCTTCAATTTGCACACAAGAATGACTTGAAAAGGCATCCAGATAAAGGAGTTAGGCTTGCTTCAAGTCGGGGACTAGGACTGATTTTTGCTACCAGCCTCTATGGGAGTGTACCGGCCATGAATGGCCAATGCCGACCCCATGCCATCCAAGAGTGACCCCTGCCAGCCATCTATGGTCAAGTGCTGGCCAACAGTGGTACAGTGCTCGCTACAGATGGCAGAAAGCAGTTTTGGGCAAATATTTGTTGTGCAGCTGTTCCAGCTATCTTTGCTTGATATTTTCGACCAAAGCTTGATGTTTTGCTATATATGAGGGCCTTATATCTCATATTCAAGGGGGAGAACATTAGAGAACATTTGAGCAAAAAGTTTAGGAGCCTCTCTCTCTACATCCTCTCTCTAGATTTCTTCTTCTCTTGGGCAATTGTGCTTGAAGGCTTGCATACAATCATCTTCAACCTATCAACCCTTAACAAGAGTGGATCATCCTTGGGCTAAGGCTGCTAAAAGGTTTTCTTGGAGCTCCTTAAGGTGGTTTCGACTTGGTTTTATGGCCTAAAGTGTGCTTGGCTTCAAGGGTAAGCACTTGTCCCTCTAAAGCTTTGTTTTGCATGTTTGTTTTACCACCTTTGCAAACTGTTTTTGGCTTGGTTTTGAACTGAAGAAAACTATGTTTTTTAGTCCTAAAAATGATGGTTTAGGCCTATTTTGTGTTAGGGGGTTGTCTCTCCCTTTTGTTCCTTGGCTTGTATAACTTTTGAGCCATCTTTGAAGGCCTTTCAAAACAACTTTTCTTGGAATTTTAACCACTAAAATCCAGAGGAATTTCAGTGGTGGAAAGTGGGTTTTGGGACCCAAAATAGGTGGGGCATGTGTTTCTATCCTTTTGAGGCTTAGTTTGAGCATGTTTTTGTGACTTTTAGGACATGTCTAAACTATGTTTTTGGCTTGCTTGCCCACTTGTGGTTTGCATCTTGTACTTGTAGTGCAAATCTCATTTACTAGCCTTGCATGCTTGTTGTTTTAGCTCATTATTCTCGCATGTGTTGGCTCTACTCCAACATGTTTTTGGCCTTTATTTGACATGCTCTAGGATTGTTTTGGGTTGTCTTGGCCATATGGTTTATGTATTGCATAGCTATAGTGCAAGTAGCTTAACTAGTTGTGTGTTTTGAGCCCCATAGCATGCCATGTTTGTGATGATTGCATGTTTTGGAATCATTTAGCATGTAATTTCAGAGCATATACATGTGTCATGTTCTCACTTCTTTCACTCCTTAAGAGCTTTTGAGAGTTGTGCCTTTGTGCCTTGTTTGTGAGCTACAAAAGGAGCATGATTTTCTACTCTTTTGGGCTATCATTTCAGCATGTCTTGGCCTTTGTTTTGACATGATTAAACTCTGTCCGGAGTTGGTTTGGTTGTTTAGGCCATGTATGGCATGCCCCTTTGTGAATGCCTGAACTAACTTTGAGTCTTAGGGCCTCTTGTATGCTATACTTGTGAGGTTTGCATGATATAACATCATTTAGCATGTAATTTCAGAGCTTATTACATCGTCACACTCATACATATTCCACTCTTTCATTGTGTTTGAGAGTTGAGCTTTGTGCCTTGCTTACGAGCCATCATTTGAGCATGTTTTTTCCTACTTATCATGCTATCATTTCAGTCCATATTTCAGCCACTATTTTGGCATGTTTGACATCTGTCCGAGGTTGGTTTGACCATTTGAGATTGATAGTGCATGCCTCATGTGTAATATGTTTCATCAGCTTTGATGCCCTAGCTTTTAAACATGCCATGCATGCATTGCTTACATGATAGAGTCTTGCGCATGTCACTTTAGCATTGAAGGTTGATCATCTTGTTTGCGTTGCATGTGTTTGGATTGGACGTTAATCCAAACACGAGGAATCACTACTACAAAAATAGATAAAGATCACACTTTGACAAAAAAAAAAAAAAAAGATCTCACTTTTATTGGAAGTGTGATAAAAAAAATTAGATTGATATTTTAATCACACTTAATTTGATTGAGTCTGATAATATTTATTTTTTATGTCACTTTTCAATTAAGTGTGATTATATATATATATATATATATATATATATATATATATATTTTAATCACACCTTCTAATTAAAGTGTGATTATATATACACTACTACTTGTTAATCACACTTTTTAAACAAGTGTGATTATATATATATTTTTTAATCACACATTCTAATTAAAGTGTGATTATTTATATATTTTTTAATCACACCTTCTAATTAAAGTGTGATTATATATACACTACTACTTTTTAATCACACTTTTTAAATATGTGTGATTATATATATATTGTAACCACACATTCTAATTAAAGTGTGATTATTTATATATTTTTTAATCACACCTTCTAATTAAAGTGTGATTATATATACACTACTACTTTTTAATCACACTTTTTAAATAGGTGTGATTATATATATATTTTTTAACCACACATTCTAATTAAAGTGTGATTATTTATATATTTTTTAATCACACCTTCTAATTAAAGTGTGATTATATATACACTACTACTTTTTAATTACACTTTTTAAATAAGTGTGATTATATATATATTTTTTAATCACACATTTTAATTAAAGTGTGATTATATATACATTACTACTTTTTAATCACACTCCCTAAATAGGTGTGATTGTATAAAATATTTCAATTTGATTTTTATATAAAATATACAATTCCCAAATCCGCACCTCTATTCTACCCATGAATGATAGAGACGACTCACTACTAGAAAAGGAGGCTTTAGACACGGAACTTTTTCACCCATTTTTTCATCTTTCTATCTCTCTGTCTCTCTTCTCTGTCTCTCTCTCACTCATCACTCTTCTCTGTCCGTCTGTCTCTCTCTTTCTCTCTGTGTCTCTATTTCTCTTATTTTTCTCTCTCTTACTCATCACTCTTCTCTGTCTGTCTGTCTGTCTCTCTCTCTCTCTCTTTCTCTTTCTCTCTGTGTCTCTCGTCCATCTCTCTTCTGTCTATCTCTTTCGTCTCTTTTCTCTCTCTCTTCTTTATCTCTCTTCTTCATCTCTCTCTGTTTCTCTCTCATTTATCTCTTTTTGCTCTTTTTTTCTCTCTCTCTCTTTGTCTATATCTTTTCACCTATTTTTTCATCTTCCTCTCTCTCTTCTCTTTCTCTCTCTATCTCTCACTCATCACTCTTTTCTTTCTGTCTTTGTCTCTCTCTTTCTCTCTCTCTCTCTCTGTGTCTCTCACTCATCTATCTCTTCTGTCATCTCTGTTCTTTCTCTGTCTCTCTCGCTCATCTCTGTTCTCTCTATCTCTCTCACTCATCTCTGTTCTCTCTCTGTCTCTCTCTATCTCTCTCGTCCATCTCTCTTCTCTCTCTGTCTCTTTTCTGTCTCACTCTCTATCTCTTTCTTTTTTTGTCTCTCTCTCTCTCCCACTGTGTTTGCGTTGCTCACTCTCTCCCTCTCGTCTTCTCTATTTACTGAGCTCCCTCTCTATTTATCGATCCACTGCAAGAAAATGCACTTTTAGCAACACTTTGTCTCTCTCGTGCTTATCACTCTGTCCCTATTTCTCTCTCTCTCTCTCACTCTGTCCCTATCCATCTCTCGCTCATCTCTATTTCTCACCACCCATCTCCTCTACCACCTTCACCACTACTGCAAACGTCATTCCACCACCACCACTACTTCCACTGTCGCCACTTCATCTCTACGACTACCATTACTACTACTATCGCCACCACTCCACTACTACCACTACCACTACTGCCACTACTACTACCATTACCTCTCCTTCACCCTTGCCACTCCATCTACACTACCACTACCACAACTTCACCACTAATATCTTTCGCCATCACTACCACCACCACCATCATCATCTCTTATGCACCACCTCCACCACTAATGTTGCTCCCTTTCCTTTACCACAAAAAAATAGTTCATGATTTTTAGTAACCAAAAAAAATAGGCCATAGAAAAATATTTTTCATTGACCATAGAAAATTAACTTTTATTTTAGTGAAAAATATTTTTCATTAAAATATTACCCCTACTTCTACCAAATAAAAAATAATAATAATATTTTTTTAATTAAAATAAAAATGAAACAAATAAATTTTCAATCTTAGTAACTAAAAAAATGAAATTATTTTCATTAACTACAAAAAAAAATTATTTTAACAAAAAATAAAATTTTTTAGCGACAACAACCCTCGTCACAAAAAAAAAAAAAAAGCTAAACGACATTGTTTTGTTGTTTAAATTTTATTTGTGATCCCAAAAAAAAAAAGATTTTAATTTTTTTTTATCCACCCTCGTCTCCCTCTCTTTTTTTTTTTTTTCATTCCCGCTTTTTTTTTTTCCATTCCCCCCCCCCGGGGGCCCAAAACCAAAAATCCCTAATCTCCTAAGATTTGTTAAGCCTCAAGGAGATTACATAGAGCTTCACAGGAAGAGAAATGGCTATCGCCATGATCATTTCGAGCGCAAACGAAAGAAAGAGGCTTGTGAAGTCCACAAGCAATCTCAGATTGCTCAGAAGTTTCAGTTTCTTCACTTTTCTATTGAGGATCGTGTTTATTGTTTTGGAAAATGAAATTACTATTGAGGATCTTGTGGACTCACAAGTCACCAGATCAACTGTCTATAAATTCCTGGGATGTTTTGGGGGCTTTTTTTTCTTTGTGGGTTGTCTTTGTTTTTTCATTTGAATAGTATCAACTTTTGGAGTGGTTTCTTTTTGATTTTGACTCTTCTCTCTCTTCTTTGGACCTAAAGATTCATCAGATTTGGGTAATAATCTCAATTGGGTTTTCTGTTTCTTCTTCTTTGTATTGTAAGAGATTGGATGGTCAGTTTATCAGTTGCTTAATGGTCTTATTTGTTTCACTCTCAAATTATAAAATATCATTTTTATAAATTTATTTTCTATTTTTGTTTTTTGTTTTTGAAGGTTTGTAACTGGTGATTATGATGTTCATACGTTTTGATCTTGATATCGGAAGATGATTACTGTATTGGGCTTTGTATTAGTCCTGAATTCCTCTTTATTATTTCTCTCTATTTCTTATCAAGATTTGATGATGTTGAATATTTGGATTCTCACAAAAACAAATAAATGTGGACAATTTTGATCTGAGCATTTGAATGTGGCAGTCATGACATCTAATAGATTTATGAATTTGGTTTTTGAATCCTTATTGCAGAACACTATTTTTCTTTTCATTTGTTTTTATTTTTATAAATCTTCATTTGGTGTTGGTAATTCATTTGGATTTTGTTAAATGCTGAGAACCGTGAGTTTCTATTTTTATTTTTATTTTTCTAGGATGTATATATATCATTCTTCTTTTAGGATATATTTTCATTTTGCGGGTTTTATTCCCTGGAGAAAGCAGCTGCTCATGCATCATCATTGCTTGGAAGAACAGGGAAACATTTATTTTTGAGAGATGGTGATAATGAAAAACCTCCTATTTTACTATCAGATGGCCAACGATACTGATGATCTTCCATTTATGTGAGCCCTCGTGAATTTAATAGATTCTGATCAGAAGTCAAACAAATGTTTCTTTGTGACTACAAATGACATAGAACCTATCTTGACTCCTTGTCTTGTCTCTGCAGATCTACTCTACGGTCCTTTAGGCGTCGGGTTGCCTACGCTAATGCACGATATGATCGTATCCTGCCATACTATATACATTTGTTTATTATTTTTTACTTGTTTATGTAGGAAAATATTTGGAGATAAAATGTCAGGACATTTAAACATATGCTCAAGCAATACATGAAAAACTAGTTAGGCTGTTCCAATTTTCTTCTTTTTGAAATCCTCTAATTTATGTGAAGAACTTAACACTTCCTCTTAGATCTTGTTGGATAGAGTACATCATCACTACGGCGTCGAAGTGAGCTCCCAAAGGTAATTCTTAATCTTTATGGAGCTTTAGAATTGTGTTTCCAAATTTTCTTACTTTTTTTCAGCGTCAAAATCTGTCAAGAATTGACAAATACCCGCTTGTCGTAAATGTGGAGTTAGCAAAACCTGTGAATACTCAAGAAGAAATGTCTTTAGAGGGCCAAGTCAATGTATGCAAGACCATTGATATGGAAGGTTAGTTACCAAATTTTTGTCAATGTTATTCATGTTCTACAGCACTAATCTTGCAAGATTCGAGAACCATTACTTCCCATTAAAAAACCAAGTTAAAAATTAAAATAAAAAAGGTTTTTCCTTCATTTTAAATGTAGATTTTACTTGTATATTTAGTTTTTCTGGAATTGTGAAAGAGAGTAAAAAGTTACTGGCAATATTGTGAATCCTGCTCAACACCATGTTGTACCAGCTGGTACATACCATTTTAACAGGAAACTGGAATAATGGAGACTCAACACAGTTCCAGTTAATTTTCTGGTTTGTACCGGATTATTTTAGGTGTATCGGGCTAGCTCAATTTCCAAGCATACAGACTGTTCTAGCATATACCAGTTAGTGAAAAGAATAAAAGAACTGAAAATGAATTTTAGTGTGAAACAAGGTTGGGCTTCGAACTAGCATGTCTTGGTTTAGTCAAAATTGGAAGAAAAACACACACACACACACACACAACACACACAACCTGATTTGTTATAGCAAGTGGAAAGAAAATGGAAAAGAGAAATTGAAGAGGTAATACTAGAAGTTCTAGAACAGTTATTTGGTGAAGAACTTTATACAAGTAAATGAAATTTTCATTATGCTCTTGAGGATTTGAAGTTCAATATGATTTCATTACCATCATTTCAGATTGTCCAATTATTCTGAGCTTTATATGTAAGTAAAATATTTATTCTTGATTATTCCCTAATTTTCACACTCTTTCCTCATTGCGTCCAATTGTAGAGGCAATGATCAGGGGTCTCACAAAAATGAGCTGAGAAAGGGTTGATATTGACTTCAGTGGAACTAAACAAAGACTTTTGGCGCACAGTACTATTCAGGCAAGTTTCTTCTTTCTCTTTAATTTAACTACAGAATCAAGGAAAAACATAATAACCTCAATGAGTAAAATGCGGTTTGGAGGTCAACCTCTTGAAATGGATTGGAACTCTCTAGTTTGAATTCCCCTCCAGATAAAAGAGGGTCAGCACAATCAGATTTCAGTCCATTTGGAAAAATAGGAGAGAAGTAAACAAAGAAATGATAGTAGTACTAGTTTATCTTCTTCTTGTTTGGATAGTATAAGAGTGAGATAAAAGAGAAAGAAAGTAGTTTATCATCTCTTCTTGTTTGGGAAAGATAGTAGTATCAACATTTCTAATGAGTGACCTTTTTCTTTTGTTCTGCTCGTGCAGGTAAAAACTTACTGTGTGAATTCCGCCGGAGCTGATGTGATACAACATATGATCGACAATTTTCTGTTATAGGTGTCACCAAATTACATTTATTTATGCATCAATTTATTTTATTTTATTTTTCAGTTTCTTCCATATGGAGATAATGTAAATATGCGCAAGCAATCCTTGAGCATTTCGTTCCTTTTAGAACTCTAATTTTTAAAATTTCAGAAACACTGGAGGGAGTAATTTTCCCTGTTTTAGAGTTATATGTAACTTTCTGCCTAACATGCTATTTTAGTAATTTTTTTTTATTTTTTGACAAAAATATAAGGTAAAAAAATTATATTTGGGATCACTTGTTGACTTTTTACAGAAAAATGTACAAAAAGTATAGAGAAAAAACAATATTTGACTTTTTTTTTTTAAGTTGTTATATTTTTTTGATTTTTTTAATGATTTTTTGATTTTTATATTAAAATATTGAGTTAAAAGTGCCAAGGAATATTTTAAATTATAGTGCATTTGCGAAATGTTTGATTGGTGGTTGTGCGCTTGTAATTTCAGTTCGTGGATATTATTTTAGTGTAATTGGTATACTGGATGGTGTCCCGATTACTTTGACAACATGTGTGTGGAACCTAAATATGGGCTCTATGTGTGGAACCTGAATACATTTTCAAATATTAATAAAATGAATTCATCATTTGTATTTCTATATTCTACAATTATTTTGCATTCTTTATATTGCAATTAATTGTCATGTGATTGATATATTGATGTTTTTAGGTTATGAAATTTATAACTTTTTAATTTTAATTAGTGTTATTTTGTTTTTTTTTTCATTACATCTGAATAAGCTATTCACATAGTTGACATATAATAAATTTATAAAATTATAATTTTTAAAAATGTTCCAGACATATCGTGTCGTGCATTTTTTTAAAATGAATGTGGCCTTGTGTCAAAGCTGTGCCCTTGTCACGTGTCAGTGCTACTTAGAGCACAGCACAACAAATTATTTGGGAGAAACCAATAATTTAATTTGTGTGTGTGTGTGTGTGTGTGTGTGTGTGTGTGTGTTTCTTCACCAAGTTTATTTGGATTTGATGGTTTGAATTACAATTTTAACTTCACATTACGTAGCACTAATTGAGGATTGGAAAGCACCTGCAGGCTGCAACACTTATATAGTTTTCATAACTAGCATTTGTTTCAATTTGTTAGGGGAGAACATATGTACAGGTGTAAAACTGAATAGATCACACTCCAATTGTATGAATCAGTTAAGTGTTCATTATTTTCTAATGCATAGATTTCTAACCTTGCTTGTTCCGAATGTTGTTCTAGATTCATTTCATTTGACTACTTCAAAGTTTCTTTTTATCGTTGTTGTAACAATTGTTATTCTCAACAGGGATGTGTAATTCTCAACGGGATGAGTAAAGCTTCTTGAGATATTTCTGACCAGACCATCTAGTTCTGTAACTGCTCTCTTCCTTCCCTTTTATTTGTTTATTTATTTTTTGAGGTTTTCTCTTCATTTTGACTCATTTATTTGTGTTTTTTCTTATAGAAAGAACATACTTGTTTATACTTCATAAAGTAAATCATTGTAATTTGAAAGATATCTGAAAAGGAAACACACTTGCACTTCCTTGAGTGCAGTAGGATTCGGATTGTGTTCTTAATTGCATTTATTCAAGAACCATAACAGTTCTGTGGTGAATCCAATCAATGATTAATCCTACTTAGAGGTGTGATATAAGAGATGATATGTTAATTCTATGATTTTTGGAGATTGTTGAGTGTTGCTGAGCTCTTTCATCTCAAGTCTAGAAGAATGAGGTTTACCATGATCAATGAAAGAGATGGGAATCGACACATTTAGTAAAGCCACTTAATTTGTTCATACATGTCAAAGGTGTTAGCAATCCATAATGCCTAACTATAATCGGTAAGACTCAAAACACAAGAAGAACAAACACACAAGAAAGAACACACAAACTTGACCTCTAGGTGACAATGCTTTAAGGCTAGGGAAATTAACAGAGAGTAAATTAGATATGAAAAATAACAGCAGAGAAAATAATATATAGTTTTAGTCATTAGGTGATCCAATCCATTATTAGATAAAGAAGAAGAAGAAATTCTTGACCTAAATAACAGCAGAGAAGAAATTTAGAGAAATTCTTGATGGGTTTCCCAAATATTTGATTTTTGTTTAAACAAATCTTTCAAATTTTGAATTAGTAAGATAAGAGAACCCATTATGGTGTTTGAATGAAATTCTTGAATGGGTGTAACACCCTCAAATAAACCCATTATATAAATATCATTGGCATGCAATATCAAAAGGAAACAATTCATTATCTCATTCATCAGAGTATTACTAAATGAAAACATTACATGTAATATCAAAGTAAATGCCCTATGGGCTTACATCTTTCCAAGCCAGCACTTGGACACAAAATATGAGTTCTAACTCAATTACAAATAAAGCCCTAGGCTTGAATGTTTACATGTACTAACAAATAACAGTAAACAACTGAAAAAGGCCTTCAAAATCCAAGTCCTTCCAAGTTAAGTCCTTGGAGGTAGCTTATCACCTGAACCTGAAAATGATGTTCCCATATAGGGTGAGCCACAGCCTAGCAGAAATATACTAAACCACATATAAGCATTGAATAAAGCAATAGCATTCAACAGATGGTTAACCAAGATAATCATTTACATCATTATACAGTTTCATGACATTAATGTCTAAAATATGTTTTACTTTCCAACATTATCAATATGGCTCAGAACCTGGCCAAATTTACAACTGTGAACTATATATATATATATATATCAGATTCACATTCTTCCAATGTCAACAAACAAATGAGACTCAGGCTCAAATCAAAACACTTCATACTTCCAGTTTGATACACATTTTAGTGCTGTATCAATAAAACACTTCAATATAAATAAGCACACATAAAAGTGATGCTAATGGAGTCCATCCCCTATCTCCTCCCAAACAAAATCCGGTTTATAGGTCCATCCCCTATCTTCCCCTAAACCGTGGAGTACATCCCCTATCTCCTCCCACACAAAACCAAGTATGTAAACACATAACATATACACCACACAATCAATACACACAATGTCTGTATTAATTCAACAGTTAAAATTAATGATTCAACCAATGTGATTAGTTTCAGTTATCCCTAATCCACATGCAATGTCTACAACAATCATGACTATCCTCCACCGATAGCCCAAAACAGTTATTTCTAGACTTGGAAATAAATATATCAACAATTCAATAGGCGAGTGATTTAAATTATCCCACTACACCATTTAATCAATGAATTTCTTAATTTCATGAGTTTAACCCAAATTCCCCAATTCCCTTAAATTAATTATACAAATTAATTAATTTATACAACTAGGGGTTTTCCCAAAATTATCAAAGTAACCCCAACATATCAATATACCAAAACTTAGAACAAAACTTATAAAATGGAGTAGGAAATCCCTACCTCGAAGAAAATAACCCAAATGGAGAAGACGGAGATGAAAAACCAAATTCCAAAGTGCTCCAAACCACCAAACGTTCAGATTAAATGGAAGCCCTCGACTCACTCTATCTTTTTAATAAAGGATCTGGGGTAGAGACACACTCTAAATAGATTAAACCTAAGAGAGAAGGTGAGTAGAGAGAGAGAAAAGTGGGTTCTAGGGTTTTAGGATCAAAAAGGAGATGAAAAATGATCCAAAAAGTCAGATTTCGAATCTTTATAACAGTCGCCCGCTCGAGCGTGTAAACCCCCGCTCGAGCGCCACTCACAGACTCCCGCTCGAGCGGCCAAACTCCCGCTCGAGCGTCGGATGCACACTCCCAGAAGTTTTTTGCAGACAGGTCCCCGCTCGAGCTCCCAATTCCCCGCTCGAGCGTCCAACTCTACACAGGACATACTGGATAGGTGTATTCCCCGCTCGAGCGCCCAAACCTCCGCTCGAGCGGACAAGCCAAAAACTGGGCAACTAGACTTGGTTCCTAAGCTCAACCAACCTGCTCCAAATCTTCCCAACACAACCCAAAACTCAATATAAGGATTAAAGGGTGCAACCAACATACCCTCAACAACCAGCTCCACGGAACCTAAGTCCGGATATAACAAGTAAAGAAAAAAAGAAACCGGGAGGAGGATTGTATTGGCTTTGTTTGGCGAGTACAGAGGAGAGTACAGAGCGCACATGAATGGGGTGATGCTAGCCCGGAAGATCCTTAGACAGGGTTATTATTGGTCCACCATGGAGGAGGATTGTATTGGCTTTGTTCGGCGATGCCACAAATGCCAGATCCATGTAAACCGCATGAACATTCTGTCGTCGAAGCTGTACAACATGACTTCGCCATGGCCGTTTTCAGTCTGGGGGATTGATGTGATTGGGGCTGTCACTCCGAAGGGGTCCAATGGGCATGGGTATATTCTTGTAGCGATAGACTACTTCACGAAGTGGGTTGAGGCCCAATCTTACGCGGTGTTGAAAGCATCGCATGTCACTAAGTTCATCAAGAACAACATCATCTATTGCTACGGGTTCCCGAATGAGATTACTTCGGATAATGGTTCCCATTTCAAGAAGGAGGTGATCGACTTGTTGGAGAAGTACAACGTGGCTTTTCATAAGTCATCTACATATAGGCCGCAAACCAATGGAGTAGTTGAGGCCGCCAACAAGAACATCAAACACATTCTGTAGAAGATGTAGGAAACCTACCGGGACTGGCCAGATAAGCTGCCATTTGCTCTGTGGGGCTACCAGATTTCAATTTGAACTTCTACCGGGGCAACCCCGTATTCCTTGGTTTATGGGATGGAGGCTGTTTTGCCTATCGAAGTTGAGGTTTTGTCATTACGGGTATTGGCTGAGTGTCAGATAGTTGAGGCAGATTGGCAGCAAAGCAGGTTCGAAGAACTCATGCTCTTTGATGAAAGAAGGCTGAAGGCACTGTATCACGTCCAGGGTTATCAACGAAGAATTGCCAGGGATTTCAACAAAAAGGTTAAGTACAGGAATTTGAAGGAAGGGGATCTAGTGCTCAAAGACAACCGAGCTCCTATCCACAACCCTTGGGGCAAGTTCAGACCCAATTGGACTGGCCCTTGCATCATCAAGTCTATCTGGTTGGGTGGAGCTGTCGTTCTAATGGACCTAGATGGCCTAGAGTTCTCCTAGCCGATCAACATGGACAAGTTGAAGAAATACTTTTCCTGAGTGGCTCGCTAGGCCAAAAACCCGAAAGGGCGACCTAGGCAAAAGTTAGAGCATGAAAAATTGGAAATAATAAAAACTGAGCTCGCAAGGTTGAAAACCTAGAAAGGACGGCCTTGGCAAAAGTTAGAGTGCAAAAGGAGAGTGTTAATACACGAGTGAACCAGAGCTGAACTACGTAAGGCTTGATTCCCACTTTTGGGATACGTAAGCAACTTCATTTTGAAGTCTAGCCATAAACACTTCCAAATCAACTTTGTCCGTGTGATCTTGTTGGTCATCTTTGTCTATTCTGCATTCAAGAGGTCGGTTGTGATCTCCAGTGCAGTGCTATTCAGACTAGGGGCAACTTTCCAGTTGCTCGGATCCGGGGTTGTACATCTCAGTGATAGATCTCGGGCGTGTCCAGTTGTGATCCATATCGAAAATGGTTTTGAAAAGTTTTAATAAAAGTTGATTTTGCTCAAATTAATCTTTTTATGACTTAGACCATTTTTGGACCAAACGGAAAATTTTCAGTACCCACAACCTTCAATTACATTGATTTTAGTACAGAGTTCTCCTACTTTTGAATACAAATTGAAGTTGCTTTTTATTACATTCATAAAGAAAACTTAAAAGTATTGATTAAAGCAATAAACTCGGGGCATAGTCAGGTGTTCTTGCGCCCCCTCCTAGAGCTTGTGGAAGCCTCTGATGCCAAAGTAGGCCCAACCTGTGCCTCTTTATCAAGACAAGCTATGCACTCATCAGAGAGGGTGCAACTGAAAATGGGAGCGGGGCCAGAAGCTCTCTTGTCCTCCATGCTGTGGCATACCGAGCTAGCTGTGCACCTCAGACTGGAAATACGGCAGGGTACTCTATCCCTTCCTCCGGGCAAGTCTGATCATGCCCAAATTGGCGCCGGAATCAGAATGGGAAGTAAAAGACACAGTGTGTCAGGCCAATCAACTGAATGCCCGGCTGGCGAGACATGTTGTAGCTCATCGTCAGAAAATTGAGCCAGGGGCAACGCCAAGCAATGTGGGCAGTAGATAGACTGCACATCCATTCGCACCACCATTCCTCATCTGGGGCATCGACTAGACGTCGCCGGAAGAAATAGCCACGAGCTAAATATGCGGGGCATGAGTCCACAACCTTCAATTTATCCATCAACCATATCTGGGGAGAGATGAAAAATGGGAGATTAAAGAATAGAGAGGTGTAGGTGAAGAGAAAAGTGAGAAAAGGATTTTGAGAGAAAAACCAAGCCTGAGGGCTGAGTGATGTGAGAAATATATGTGAGATAGGGTGGGAAACATTACTTGTAGCAGTAGTGGACTCCCTGCGAATTTAGTCATCTCTCGACGATGAAAAGCATCCAAACCCATCAATGTCTCAACTAGTGTCATGGCGATGCAGCTCTTGCCCTCTTTTAAGCCCTCGACAACCTCAATCAAACAGACATTAGATCCTCTGGAGCCTGGCAAGAAATGAGACAATATGCACAAGCAAAGCGCATGTCGTCGAAAACCATGCCAGCGATGATCGCCACGGTCACAGGCATCAGAAAACCGACGAATCAAGTTGGGGATGTCCAGTTCTCCGTCGCGAATCAATGACCGAGCGTCATGCAAAGTGAGCCCGCACATCCGTCCCAAGGCTTGGACGTGGCCGAAGCGGAATTGGGGCAAGATCTCTTCATCGTGCTCGGATTCCATCAAAGCTTGAAAGTCTTCGAAAGTGGGACACATCTCTTGTCCGCTAAATCTGAAAACATGAGTTACCGGATTCCAACACCTTTCCGTGGCA
This sequence comes from Camellia sinensis, assembly GCF_055761805.1. Classification (NCBI taxonomy): domain Eukaryota; kingdom Viridiplantae; phylum Streptophyta; class Magnoliopsida; order Ericales; family Theaceae; genus Camellia; species Camellia sinensis. Next base: position 28,842,900 of record NC_138969.1, on the reverse strand, counting down.
TGGAGGAACGGAAAATGCAGCGAGGTGAGGTTCAACGTGAATAGTGCATTTACTCCGAAGCCCCGAAAATTCAGCTTTTTTGAGCCATCCAAGTTAGCAATCCAATTTGTGAGATTTTGGACAAGAAATTCCTCTATTTGGTGCAAAAACTGAGTTGAAATGGAGAAACTACGAAGCTGGGGCTTTTGTAGAAGATAAGGTGTTGAGTGGAAGACATGTGGCAGCATTCTGGAGGTTCTTGCCATTTTTGGCCGATTGGCCAGTAATTATGGCCGACCGACCATCTTTTTAGCCGATCGGCTAGTATTGGTGGCTGATGGTCATTTCTTGTGGCCGATGGCCTTCTACTCTGGCCGATGGCCCTTCCTTTGTCCTCTGAAGCTGTCCATGTGTTGGAGGTGTTGAGAACATGTGACTTGTTCCACTTTGAATGCCTTTTTGCGATGATTTTGTGAAGTCGTGCCTGTGTTACTTCAATTTGTTTATCGAGTTGTTGCATTTGTTTATCGAGTTGTATATTGCATTGATTGTTAAGTTCTTGTCTTGCTTATCGAGTTGTATTTACATTTGGTTAGCACGTCAAGTCCTTGTTTTGCTTATTGAGTTGTTTTGTTCTTTCAGCTGTTAGTTGGCTCACTACCTGATTAAGGCAATGCAATCCGAGTGTGCAATTTTCAAACAAAGTTCAATCTCATTTACATGCTGTGTAATGTAATACGATGCGGTGCGATGCTTAGAATGTACAAATGTAACACTTTTTCAATCAAAAAAGCTATTTTTCATTCCAGCATGTTTTCTTTTGCAAAAGTACAAAGTTTTGAAGAAAATAAAACTTGCCTGAGGCAATACAATGTGCAAAACTACTAGCAAAAAGAAAAATAAAGCAAAAAGCAAAACATCCGAATTAGCGCCAGTTGCCTCAAGAGCGGGAACCCCTCCTCGCCCTCTTCCCCGACGAAGGCCCAGAACCACCGCCGTCAGCTCCGCCGCCAGAGTCTAAACCCGAGCCGTCTCCAGCCTCATCTCCATCATGAGAAGACTCTGACTGTGGACTTACTGCCTCCTCATTAGACTCATCATCATCTGGGGCAGGCACCCGTGAACTACTCCCGGTCTGAGCACGCCCAGCTCTGTTGCGGCTGTGCACTGTAGCCCCTCATCCCGCTCTCCCTGCTGCTCAGGGAGGTACTGATGGTCCCACTGAGGCACCCGCTGTGACTGGTATCTGGAATGGGGCCTAAAAAGAACAAATTGGCAGATGCATCAGTTATGCTATGTGAAACTGAGTATGGTATCAAATGCAGTATATGATTACAGTGTATGAACGCCGTGAGCAGTGTATGATTACAGTGCATGAATGTTGTAAGCAGTATATCGGTGCCGTGAGTGGTATATGAATGTGGTGTATCAAATGCAGTGTTGATAATGTGAAGCGTCAGATCAATATGGAACAGATTACAGAGGGTTTCAGGACAGAGGTTGAGAGAACTTACCGGAATACCGTAGATACTCAGCAGGTCCATACTCCTCTGCAGCATCCCCATCACCGAAGTTGACAGCTCCAGAGCCTGCCTAGTGTACTCTATCGAAGCCTGCAAAAGTGTTGACGTAATTAGTAATCTGCAGGATATCAATGGAAATGAAATGAATGATCAGAATGTAAGGTATAGCATACACTGGGGTCGAGCCTCAAACTCCGATGAGCTCATGATCAGTTGGGGAAGGAGCGATAGGAATCTGATAAGTCTCTCCAGCCTGCCCTCGGCATGTCATGGTAGTGGGCAGGTCTGGCCACTCCGCTCTCTGCCCCCTCTGGGAACCCCTCCTACCATGGACCTGGGTCGCCTTCGGTGCTCCCACTCCTCCCGCTGGAGCTGCAGGTCTTTCCCTCTCACCTCGGCGAACACTAGTTAGAGGCGGCATGAGATATGTCTCGATGAAGACGGTGTAGTCACCCTCGAGCCTGAAGAAGTCAGCATCCCAGCTGATTGTGTAATCAGTCATCTCCAGTGGGTTGTACGTTGTTGTATGCCTCATGTGCGAGGGAGGCAACATCGGGACTATCTGCTCAGGAAAACCGAGGCTCTGCTACAAGAAGCGCTCGCCCAAGTACCACGCTCGGCAGACTAGACTCTCAAGCAAAACCCGAAATCGGGCAGTCTCCTGAGCGCCCATGTACTGGTCTCTAACTGCGTCAGGCAGCACTACCCAGGGCTGCCAGGTGATCTACAAATGACAGGATATACAGGTTGTTATCTGCTATCGAAAGTGCAATATGAAGCAAAGCTCAAATGAACTGTAAGGTTTGAAGTACCTCTGCTGCGACTACAGTGTCAAAATATATGTGGAAGAACAAGAAAGACTCTCACGGCCTCCGCTCGCATCTCCCATCGAACCAATGTGAATATGGAACCATGGGCGGCATCTCCACCTCTGGTTCTGGAGCAAGCCTAGGGAAGTAGACATATACCCACAACTACAGAATGCAAAAGGGCAATAGTGAGTATGTTTATCAGTAAAGCAGATATCAGAGAATTGTGTGCAGTGTCTGTAGTGTACAACTAGTGTAAAGCAGATCGCGTGTATGCAGTGTGCGTGGTGTACAGATAATGTAAAACAGGATTGTAAAGCATAAAGGAAAGGTGTACCTCCCAAGCTCGCCAATAGCCTCCTAGCAGGTGCCCACTCCGGCGAGATGAAGAACTCATATATCTGTATAGTGTGGCCAGGCCTGCGCCGCCCCAGTCATAGCGCTGAATGCAAGTCACGTCCACCAATGCGCTCAAAAGGTAGAGGCCAATGGTGTTCGCCCTATCGGCGAAGAGAGTAGTACCCAACAAGAACATGAGAAACCCCCGGGCGTAGTGCTCGACCTCCTTGCGGGTTGTCGGTGTCTCCTCTCTAAACTGGTCCTCGAACCATGAATACCTCACGAACCCTGGTCCGGAGAGAGGTGGGCGAATGGCGAGCAAAAAGATCTGGGCAGCATCACACTCGCCCATATCAGTGTCGAAGGGGATCGGATCACCCCCTACTCTGATGGCGGTGAGTATGGAGAAGTCGAAAGGAGTCATCGTCATCTCCCCAGCTGTAGAAAGATGGAAGAAATCGGTGGTGTCCTACCACCTCTCCACTAGGGCGCCTAGGAGAGGTCGACTCGCAGTGAGGCGCGAGAGTCCTATGCAGAAAATGCCAAAACCGGCCTGATCAACGATATGGCATACATCATCCGGTAGCTCCATGTACCAGTCGCGTGCAATGGTGTTCTCATATCCCCAGAAGGCATGATAATCTCCCTGTGTTCAAGACTAATAGATGCGATGTAGTGTCAGGAAATACAGTGTATGCATGTGTTCGGAATTGATAGAAATGCAGTGTGTACATATGTTCGAATTGACAGAGATATTAGTGTATGAATGTGCTCAGAATGAACTACGCATGCGGTGTACAAGTGTGTTTGGGGTTAATCAGATAAAGAGCAATATTGGTTATCCAAGATATATGACCTACATTGCAAAAAGTAAAGGGAAGAGTATACCTCAGTGGCACAAAAGGATAAATGCGACTCCGGCTCACGTAGCAGGAGGCCCTCCGGAGCACCTCGTGTGAAGCTCCTGAACTGGCAAATACTGTCGGGAGGAAACACATGTACCTCGGGCTAGTATGTCGCCGGGTCGAAAGGCCGAACACCGAGCGACAAGAGCTCGAACTCGGGATCCATCTCCATCCCTGGAGGAGCCCCACCTTGTGGAATATCATCTGCCATCTCGAGAAGAGGAAGAAAATGGTCGAAGGTATGGAAAATGGGCAAGAATGCCAGAAGTCAACCCCGAGGGGTGAAAAATGGAAGAAAATGTTGAAGTCTGGAAGACGGCGCGAAGATTAAGGGTAACTCGGGGGAAACAAACCCTAAGTGATGGAAATCAAGAATGGGACACCAAATACACTTTTCAATCAGTTCAAAGTGCGTAAAACAATGAGGGTTTCGCGAATCAAATGTTTTTGGGACGTTGGAAAATGTGTTTGAAGCACGGATCTAAGGGGGAAAATGATCTAGAGCAAGAGAGAAGTGTTTTTTCGGCAAAGAGGAAGTGGTAGAATAGGGTTTGAAACCCTATACTTAAAGACCCGAGCCAAATGGACAAAACTGCCTTGAATCTGCCACTTTTGGCCGATCGGCCAAATTGTTGGCCGATAAGCTTGTTTGATGGCCGATGGGTGGCCGATGGCTCCCCCTGGTGGTCGATGGACTTACAATGCCCTTGTTTGGGGTAAATCTGTTGATTTGTACCCCCGTCTCTCAAGAAAGTACAAGAAAATACACTTTTGAAGCTTAAGCGGCCTCCGTGGTGACCTCGAAGCGTGTCTTCCATGTGCGGTACTCGATACGCACAAGGTGTATCCTTTTTTTGTATCCTTTTGAATATTGCAAGGTTCCAAAATTGCTTTTGAATATGTTACATTACAGTGTTTCTGTCATGTTTGCAAGGTGTGCATTTGTTACGTGCCTTTTCACTCTTACATTGAGCATGCCTCATCTCATTTTGAGGTTGTATCTCAATATTGTGGAGAACATGCCTTTACCATGCTTACATTGAATATGTGCATTTCTATGTTGTTGCGTGGAGCATGAATTTTACATCATCGCCTGGAATATGCATCGTCACGCTTGCATGGCATATGCATGTTGTATTGGATATGTATCCACGATTACATTGCATGGAGCATGTATGTTGCATTGAACATGCATTTTTGTTGTTTTGCATAGAATATGCATTTCTCCCTCTTGCATGGAATATGCATCATAATGTTGCATTGTTATGCACACCTTACTTGCGTTGTCACGCACACTTGTTGCATTGTCATGCACACTTTACTTGCGTTGTCACGCACACTTTACTTGCGTTGTCACGCACACTTGTTGCATTGTCATGCACACCTTACTTGCATTGTCACGCACACTCGTTGCATTGTCATGCACACCTTACTTACATTGTCACGCACACTCGTTGCATTGTCATGCACACCTTACTTGCGTTGTCACGCACACTTGTTGCATTGTCATGCGCACCTTGCTTGCATTGTTATGCGCACCTTATTTGCTTTGTCACACACCTTACTTGCATTGTTATGCACACTTTACCTGCGTTGTCACACACCTTGTTGCATTGTCATGCACACCTTACTTGCGTTGTCACGCACACTCGTTGCATTGTCATGCACACCTTATCTACATTGTCACACACCTTACTTGCATTGTCATGCACACCTTATCTGCGTTGTCACGCACCTTACTTGCATTGTTATGCACACTTTACCGACGTTGTCACGCACCTTGTTGCATTGTCATGCACACCTTACTTGCGTTGTCACACACACTCGTTGCATTGTCATGCACACCTTATCTGTGTTGTCACACACCTTACTTGCATTGTCATGAACACCTTATCTGCGTTGTCACGCACCTTACTTGCATTGTTGTACACACTTTACCTGTGTTGTCACGCACCTTGTTGCATTGTCACACACACCTTACTTGCATTATCACGCACACTCGTTGCATTGTCATGCACACCTTATCTGCGTTGTCGCGCACCTTACTTGCATTGTCATGCACGCCTTATCTGCGTTGCCATGCACCGTACTTGCATTGTTATGCACATTTTACCTGCATTGTCACGCACGTTACTTGCATTCTTATGCACACTTTACTTGCGTTGTCATGCACGTTCTACTTGCATTGTTATGCACTTCTTCAGTTGCATTGTTATGCACTGTTCCCCTGCATTGTTATGCACTATTTCGCTTGCCTTGTTATGCGCGTCTCCCATGCATTGTTATGCACCTTTCCATCGGCATCATATGTGCACGCTCTTATCATGTATTGAAGTTGTATCTTGATATAGTGCTGATCATGTGTTCCTATTATATTATACCTATCAAAATCTCTCTTTTGTGCAAGCACGATATTGTATGTACGGTTCATTTGAAGCTGGCACAACCAGGCGATATGGTGTATGCGTTTCAGTCAGAGGAACTCCCAGTGAGATCATTCCTGTTCCCTCAAACTCTCTTGTTTACCTTTCTCCTCTCGCATTTGACATACGTTTGGACTTACCCTTCTCTTCTCGCATTTGACACGCGTTTGGATGCCTTTCTCCTTTTGCGTTTGATACGCTAGGAGGTTTTTCGTTTGAGACTCTGAGTATTCTCGGTAGTCGCTTTTAGCCTTCTCCGCGTGAGACGCAGTAAGAATTGTATAATTTTCTTACATCCTTCTGTTGGAATGTGTGAGACTGTTATTTCTTATTCGCTTGCTTAAAATGTTGTATTTGTTTTGCATGAATGCTTCATTACAGCCCTCTTTGCATAATCATAAGTTATGTTCTGCATTGTGCATGTCATTTGCATCTTGCCCCTGCCTGTGGGCGCATCTTATTGTTGTCTTGTATGTTTGTCTAAGTCTTCGGCCTTGTCAAAAATGGGTCGTCTCTAGGCTTTGACATTCACTCCCGTCATCTTATGACTTTCGAGTTCTGTCAAAGAGGGGCAACTGTAGACACCCCATTTTTGACCGTCCTCAAGACTTGGACGTCATCGTTTGAACACTCGATGATCATCCATGCTCGTGTTCGTTTTGAGTTCCTGAAGGTCTCGGCTGCGCGCCTTGCCTTAGAACCTCTCAACTTGTCTGTTTTGTGCTTGGTTGTGGACCAAGAGCTTCTGGTTTTGTTTCTGAGGGAAGGGGGAGGCTTGTTGGCCAGCCCCACAACCCATCGGCCAGGCCTCATGCCTATCGGCCTTTCCTTCTCTCCATCGGCCATCAGTGGTGGCCGGTCGGCACCATTTTTGGCCGGTCGGCCATGTTTGTTGGCCAAGGTCTTTTTATGTGCTTTTGCAGATATTTTTGTGCCAGCTGTGACAACTGGTGAGCATAGATTTCATCCTCCATACACGTGTATGGAGGGATTAAACCAAGCCCTTAGCTTGTCCAACAAGCTTAGGACTTGAATTTCTATAAGAGGAGAGGTCCCTCTCCCTTTCCAGAGGTTCTGAAAATTGGAGATACAAAACATATATCTCTCTCTATATTTCCCTCTCTCTCTCTCTCTATATATATATATTGCTTAAAAGTGTGTTTTGTCTTCACTTTTGCACTACAACACCTAGTAAAGCACCATTGCGTTGTTGCTGAGGTACTAAAGGACCTTGTTTGGACTCTCAAAGTTTATTTTCTTTGGCTAAGAAGTGCTGGTTTGCTGTGGTTCTTCAAGGGTGAGTTGTTACCCCCTTTAAGCTTTGTTTTGCTTAAGTGTTTGGCCCCTTTGGCATACTATTTTAGGCCTTGCTTTCAACTAAAGAAAGTCTTGTTTTGAAGTACTTAAAGTATTTTTTTAAGACACCTTTGGCGTTGGGGGTGGTCTATCCCCTTTTTGTGCCTTGTTTGGCCTTGTTTTGTGCCATCCTTTTAGGCCTTCCAGATCATCTCCTCTTGGCCTTTTAGCCACTAAAATCTAGTGGATTTTCAGTGGTAGAAAGTGTGTTTTGAGGTCTTAAATAAGAGGGGGTCGTCCCCCCTCCTCTTCTCTTGTATGCTTGTGTTGATGGCTCATCAAAGTAGCATGTTTTTCTACCTCTTTGAGGCTCCATCTTAACATGTTTTTGGCATTATTCCAGCATGTTATAGCTCTGTCAAGGGTTGGTTTGATAGCCTCTTACATGCTCCTTACACTTGTAGTGCATTTTGATTCACTAGCCTAACATGCATCATGCTTTTGACCATCATTCTAGCATGTTTTTGGCTCAACTCCAGCAAGCTTTTACTCATGTTTTAGCATGCTTAAGCTCTGTTTTATATTGTTTTGGTCATGCACGCCTTGCTTTGTATAGCCGTAGTGCAACCTTGCTCACTAGCTTTGAGATTCCAAGTCACTAGCATGCATTGCTTGAGCAATTTGCATGATTTAGCATCATTTGGTATGTGATTTCAGTATGTGTAGTATGGCCATACTCTCTCATGCTTCACTATTTCAATGCTTTTGGTGAGTCATGCTTTATGCCTTAAATATGAGCCCTTATGTATGCCATCTTGCCTAGGCTTTTGGGCTACCATTTCAGTGTATTTTTGGTCTTATTTTACCATGATACAACTCTGTTTTTGGTTGGTTAGAGCATCCCTCATTTACTTCTTACACTTGTAGTGTATGTCCTCTTTACTAGCCTTGCATGCCTAATGAGTGAGCTTGTTATTCTAGCATGTGTTAGCTCAAGTCCATGCATGTTTTGGTCTTGTTTTGACCTGCCTTGGGATTGTTTTGAGTCATCTTAACTCTTTGGGGCTTAATTGATATGGCTATGGTGCAAATCCCTTTTGCTAGCCTTAAGCTTCGAGCCTCCTAGCATGCTATGCTTGGGTTGTGTGCATGATTTGTCATCATTCCTTACATGATTTCAGAGCATATTTCAGTGTCACACTCTCATATTTTCCACGCCTTCAATGTGTTTGAGAGTTGTGTCTTCATGTCTCGTTTGTGAACCAATGTGTATGCACGCTTGTATTTGCTTTTGGAGTTCATTTTCAGCATGTTTTAGCCATTGTCTTGGCATGCATGAGGCTTGTTTGAGGTTCGTTTGGTCCATTGAGTATTGCATTTCATAGCCCTTGCCATTGCATTGTTGTTTGCATGTTATTGCATTGCATCATGTTTGCATGTTGTCACATTCGTATGTTGTTAGCATGTTGTTGCATGCTCATGTTATTTGCATGTTGCATGTAGCATTATGTTTGTATGTTTGATTGCATTGCATTGTGTTTGGATCGGATGTTGATCCAAATGCAAGGAACGAGGGACGTTTCGTACTCAAAGTGATGAAACGTGCCTCATTCCTTAGGTCATCGACACCTTTGATCATGTATGATAAGGTGGGTGTTCATCGAGTCTTATGTTGTTTTTGTGTGCATTCATTGACATTGATTTGTGCCACTCGGCCTCTTTGGCCATCATGCATTGAGATGCGTGATTGGTGGCTCCAGAGCCGAGCACTACATTCCTTTGAGCTTAAGACATGATAAGGAGTGTGGTTGCACACACATTTTCTTGCAAATACACTGCCATGCCTCTGTTTGTGCTCTGTTGTAGCAAAAATGAGGAATTTGCAAGAAGCAGTGGCCGACCGGCCATCAGAGTTGCCGATCGACCACTTAGTCTGCCGATCGGCTATCAAAATTGGTCCATAGCCATAAACTCTGGCCGATGGCCATTCCTCTTGGCCGACCACCCCTCAGCATGTCCATGAGGTGGATCAGAAGCATCTTGGAAGTTGGCACAATTTTCAGAAGTCTAGAACAGTGCAAACAAAGGCATCACGAGTCACGGTAGTGGATTTCCGAGCGAAGCCGACTGAGCATGCATACACCCCTCCCCGCGAGGCCATTTTTACCGCTTTACTAGCTAGTTGTAGTTAATTACTTTTTTTGTAATTAATTAGTTTAATCTGTGTTGTAATATTCTAATTAGGTTAGTATAACTAGTTTCAATTCGGTTTGTAATTAATTAGCTTAGTGTAGCTAGTTAGTTAATTCATTCGGACCCTCCGTCGCGAGGGCAAATTTTGTATTAAGTGTGCGTGTATGTGATGCATGTCTTCCAACCCCCATTTCTTTCTCCCTTTTATTTACCCGCTTTCAATGGTTAGATTAGAGCATATTTCAATTAGCATCCTTATGCTTGCATGCGTGCATCATTGATTTGTCTTGCATGCACCGGGCTCGGCACATCATATAAACTGCATTGTATTTCAACTCCAATTTGAATGCATGTACCAATTGTTGCATTTCATATGCCATCTTAGGTAGCCGAGCCTATCTCATTGCATTTTGCATGTGTTGCATTAGGTATTGATAACATAGCTAGGATCATGCATTGATTACTAACTAGCTTTTGTTTTGGCTCAGAGTACTAGGTAAGCTTTTATACTTTTGCATACTGCATGAGATGTGTATCTTGCCATGTTAGCATGCATGCCATGAGGCTATTTGCTTAACTGATATAACTGCATGAATGCCTGTGGATGAAGGTTGTATTGCTTAAATTGGAACAATTCATCGAAATGTGAGTTTTAAGCCCACTTGAAGTGGAAAATCATCATGTTTTAAGCCCACTTGAGGGTGACAAATCCGCGTTTTAGCCTACTTGCGAGTAGCAACTTCAAACCATTTTTGAAAAACAAACATGAGATGTTTTGTTCCAACTTGAGTGATTTAGTCTATATTTGTATGTTGTGCGCATCACGTAGTAAGATCAGCTAATTAACAGGAATAAGAACGCATGTGTTTTCAAAAATAATATATCATGTTAGTAAATGCCGATCCTTTGATCGGGTGAGCGGGGGTGCTCATTTCATGACATTCCCCCCTCGTACCCAAGTTCCTGAGCCGAGGCAACTTTGGTAATGACGAACACGTGGCCTTAGGCACGAGTCAGAGTTTCCTAAATTTCTCCAAAACAAAATATTTAGGTGGCGACTCTGAAATCTGGCAAAGCAGTCCATGTTTGGCACTTTTTGATTAAAATCGATTTTCCAAAACGATTTGCTGGATTTGGACTCTTTGCTGATTTATCAGTCTTACATTGCACTTTGTGAGATTAGATTCAGAACCGTGACATGAGTCCGAACTGTAGTAGCTAAGAACTACGATTCACGCCCTCGCGCATGGAGGAAGTTCGAGCGGTCTACAATAGGGCTCGCTCGCTCGAGCGCAAGAAAGCTCGCTCGAGCGAAGAATGCCATCCTTCAGGTCTAAAAGAGATGCAGACGCATGCTCGAGCGTAATATTGCTCGCTCGAGCGAAGAGACACATGACACAAGGCTCGCTCGAGCGCAAGAAAGCTCGCTCGAGTGAAAACTGCATTTGCAAAAGAAACCTGAAGACCCACAATACTCGCTCGAGTGCACAAACCCTTGCTCAAGCGAAGAAGCAAACACCTAAGGCTTGCTTGAGCGCAAAAAGCTTTGCTCGAGCGAAGAAGCCAAATCCTGGGCAGCAACCATATGTTTCAACTCACAACCAACTTGTTCCAAACTTACCCAAGACATCCCACAACTCAAATACAAGGAATCAAAGGATGGAAACAAGATATAGATAACAACAACCAACCATGGAACCTAAGTTCGGAATACAATAAATGAAGGGGAAAAATCGAGATCGCTATAACCTCCCCCTTTAAAGAATTTCGTCCCCGAAATTTTATACAAGTTTCAAAATTGTGATTTCTCAATTCTCAACATGATTATAATTCAATACCCACCATCTTGACCCATTACCGGTCATTCCATCTCTTCTCAAGAGAACAATATACAACATAACTCAACATGCATTATAAACATGCATTCATTTGAAATGTAACTAACTTCAACACATACTATATCATGTTCCAAAACATATTCAATGTTTATAACAAGTTTATATTTCCAAAACTTAAATAACATATGCAATGTTTAAATTCAACTTGTGTTTCCGAAGCATACTCAACATTCTCAATACTTTCATAATCTCAAAACATATACAATGTTCTCTTAGTCCTTACACGAAACTAAAATTTCACTACACATTCAAACATCCATAAACAAGCCCGGATATTTTTCTCGGGCCTTCAACTCACGCTCCCAAGTAGCTTCCTCAACTCCATGATGTTCCCATAATACTTTGACTAAGGGAATTGTCTTGCCTCGCAAAACCTGGTGCCGCTTATCCAAGACCCTCACCGGTCTCTCCTCATACGAGGCATCCTCATTTATCTCTAAGTCGGTCCAATCCAATACATGTGATGGATCCAGCTCATATTTCCAAAGCATACTAACATGACACACGTCATGCACTCTAGACAGTTGTGGCGGTAATGCTAAACGGTAGGCAACCTCTCCAATCCCCTCAAGGATCTCAAAAGGGCCAATAAACTATGGGGACAACTTCCCACTCTTCCCAAACCTCATCAAACCCTGCCTATGTGATATTTTCAGAAAGATGTGATCACCCATCTCGAATGACAAAGGTCTCTTCCTACGGTCGACATAACTCTTTTGGTGACTCTGGGCTGTAACTAACCTCTTACGGATAAGTACCACTTTCTCCGTCATCTCCCGAACCAACTCCAGGCCTACAAAGGTACATCAACCACCTCGGACCAACACATTGGAGATCTGCACGGTCGGCCATACAAGGCCTCAAATGGTGCCATGCCAATACTCGATTGGAAACTGTTGTTGTAGGCAAACTCCACTAAGGGTAGGTGTCTATCCCACGACCCCTTAAAGTCAAGGACACAGCCTCGAAGCATATCCTCAAGGATTTGAATAGTGCGCTTGGACTGCCCGTCAGTCTGAGGATGGTAAGCCGTGCTAAAAGTTAATCTAGTGCCCAAGGCACTCTGCATACTCTGCCACAACCTAACAGTAAAACGCGGATCCCTATCTTAGACAATCGACACTGGGACCCCGTGCAACCTCACTATGTCCCGAATATACAAGTCGGCAGGATAATCTACCGAATCTCTCACGTGTATAGGAATAAAGTGTGCTGACTTAGTCAACCGGTCAACTACCACCCAAATGGCATCGCTACCCCGTTGAGTCCTCAGAAGACCCACGAAAAAATCCATCGTGACGTGCTCCCATTTCCACTCCGTTATAGGCAAGGATTGCAACAAACCCGCTAGCGTCTAATGTTCGGCCTTCACTTGCTGACAAGGTACTTTGACACAAACACCGCCATATCTTTCTTCATACAACTCCACCAAAACTGGTGACTCAAATCATGATACATCTTTGTGCCTCTCGGATGCACCACAAGGCGTGAATGGTGAAACTCTCAGAGTACCTCCTCTCGGCAAGACTTCGGCACAAACAAACGGTCTCGGTAGCTTACACTCAAGTCAGGATACACAGTCAAACCCTTCTCTACCTTTCCACTGGAGATCGTTTCCCGGAGGGATTCTGCCTCAAGGTCATCCTTTTATGCCTCTAACATTTGGTTCACAAGTGTAGGTTGTGAAACCACAGAAAACAGGGCTGCAGACTCAACAGACTCGCCCAGATACAAGTCAAACTCCCCAAGTGCACCCAATATCTCTCACTCTCGAATAGCAATACAAGCTACATCACTAATAGACTTCCTGCTTAGGGCATCGGCCACAACATTAGCCTTTCTTGGATGATAATGCAACTCGAAGTCATAATCTTCTATCAACTCCATCCACCGTCTCTGCCTCAAATTCAAGTCTTTCTGTGTAAACAGATACTTCAGACTCTTATGATCCGAGAACACCTTGAATCTCTCACCATACAGATAGTGCCTCCAAATCTTCAAGGCAAAAATCATAGCTGCTAACTCTAAGTCATGAGTAGGGTAATTCCTCTCGTGTGTTTTCAATTGCTGTGAGCCATAGGCTACTACTTTCCCCTCTTGCATTAATACACAACCCAAACCCTCTCGTGAGGCATCACAATACACTACATAACCCAAACCCCTTTCTGGAATAATCAAAACTGGAACGGTGGTAAGTCTAACTTTAAGCTCTTGGAACGACTTTTCACAAGTCTCACTCCACACAAATTTGACCCATTTTCGCGTCAATCTAGTCAAAGGTGAAGCTAGCTTGGAGAAATCCTTCACAAACGGACGGTAATACTCGGCTAATCCCAGAAAACTATGGATCTCAAAAGCACTCTTAGGCTGTGCCCAGTCTTGCACTGCCTCTATCTTTGATGAATCTACAGTCAACCCTTCCCCAGATACCACGTGGCCTAAGAATTTAACCTTTCTTAACCAGAACTCACACTTCCCAAACTTAGCATATAGCTTATGGGCTCTAAGCAACTCAAGCACTACCCGCAAGTGTTCCTCGTGCTCCTCCTCCGAAGGTGAATAAATAAGAATGTCGTCCACAAAAATGACCACAAAGCGATCTAAGAACTCCGGGAAGATCTGGTTCATCAAGTCCATAAACACAGCCGGTGCATTGGTGAGCCCAAAAGGCATCACCAGAAACTCATAATGACCATACCGCGTACGGAATGTCGTCTTCGGGATATCCTCATCCTTGACCCTCAACTGATGGTAACCCGATCTCAAGTTTATCTTAAAGAAACAACGGGATCCTTTCAACTGATCAAACAGATCATCTATACGAGGCATAGGGTATTTATTCTTAACCGTAGCCCGGTTCAGTTTTCGGTAATCAATGCAAAGTCTCAAAGCCTCATCTCTCTTTTTAGCAAAGAGGGCCGATGCTCCCAAAGGCGAAGTACTAGGGCGAATAAAACCTTTATCTAGCAACTCCTGGAGTTGAATCTTCAACTCACTCAACTTGGCTAGGGCAAAACGATACGGTGCCATGGAAATCGGTGCCGTGCCAGGCACTAAGTCAATAGGGAACTCGATCTCTCGATGGGGTGGTAAACTAACGAGATCCTCGGGAAAAAGGTCCAAGTACTAGCAAACACTCTTGGCAATTCAGTCCGGGTCTCATCACACTTGCTACTCATAAAGCTAAAGAGAAGACAACTAAGCTCAATTCGCCCTCGCGGATCATACACCGATGGTAAGACTCTGCCAACCCTATCTCCCAATAAATGAAAACAATCTTCGTTCAAGGTACATACAGTAACCCTCTGATGCCAACAATCTATAACAGCCTGGTATGACGATAACCAGTCCATACCCAAAATCACATCAAACCCAGACATATCCATCAGCATAAAAGAAAAGGGAAGTCGATGATCAGTAACCTCTATATCGCAGCCCCGACACTCCTGTTTCAGAACCATCTTGCCCCCAATGGGTGATACTACACAAATAAGAGATGCTAACTGCGCCAACTCCAAGCCCAAAACAGATGCAAATACAGAAGATATAAAAGAGTGGGATGCACTCGTATCAAATAACACAATAGCAACCGAGTTGCAAAACAAACAGGTACCTCTCACTACTGATGGAGCAGGTACAAGATCTGGCGCCATAACAGCATACACGTGCCCCATAGGCCTCTGATCCACCTGCTCACCTCTTGGAGCATAAGACTGCTACACAAAGTGAGCCGAAGAGGCTCCCTGATTGGCCTTCAAGGCCTGAACTGACTGTGCTGATTGGTGACCTTGTGTCTGCCTCGAACCAGAAGCATCAGGTGTGTCACCCAACTGTGGGCAAAATCTCTTCAGGTGCCCCGCCTACCCACACTGATAACAAGTGAGCGGCTGGCCTCTGCCCTGACTCTGGCCCTGAGAACGGACCAAAGATGATGCTGCACGCTGCCCTCCTCCTCTCTGCGGGCAAGCTGGAGTCTTGTGGCCCAACTGACCACATTTGTAACAGGTGATGTCTCTTTGACCGCCTCTCTCAGAACCCAAACTCGGTACTAGAAAGGTAGATCTAGAATGCTCTCTCTGGGACTGCTGAGGGTTAGAACCCCTCTGCCTCTTACCGTTCCCCTGGCCATCCTGACTCCTCCTAGAGCCCCTCATCCTCTCATCCTCTAGATGCATAATGGTCTCAAGATGGGCTGCAGCCTCCACAAGGTAACCATAATCCCTAATCATGGACCCAGCAACTCGAAACATGAGTCCGGTCCTCAACTTCTTCTCAAACTCCAAACACCTACGCTCCTCGGTCGCCACCAACTCTGGTGCAAACCTAGATAGGTTGGAAAAAGTGGCCTCAAACTTTGCCACTGGTGTATTCAATTGCTTGAGCTGTGAAAACTGATCCCTTAACTTTTCACTCACCGTAGCCGGCAGATACTTGTCCGGGAAAGCTCCAACGAAGGCCTCCCAAGTTCCTCCTATGCACCCTCGTACATATTTCCATCACTAACCTGCGTCTCCCTTCAGTTGGAAGGACGTCAAGGTCACCCGCAAACCTCCGTCTTCGATGCCAAGCATCGCAAACGTCTTTGTTATCTATTCAAGCCATTCATCAGCCTTCAGTGGCTCCTTAAGGTCACCTAAAAGTCATCCAGATTTGACCGGAAGAACTCCCTCTTCAGAGAAGACGGCCCTGCCTCAGCTACTTGGGCTTGGACTTGATTCTCAGCTCGGAGAATGTCCATAGACTCCCTCAATGTTCCGGCCATTTCACGGGCTAAAACACCAATCAACCTCCATGACTATGTCGATTTCGTGTAATTATAATATATATTTTTTTTGTTATTTAAGGTGTTAAAATTCATTTAATTTGATTATCTTTCATTTATTTCTTAGCACACTCTGATGAGAGATTGGCGGTGAAGTGGAAGTTGTGGTAGAAGCAAAGCTGAAGCAACGAGCTAAGGTACTGGCTTAAATAATACAGTTTACCACATTTACAGTATAATTAAGTTGTCTGCACTTGTCTGCATATTTAATTATGCGAACTTCTACAGCAGTGTTTGTTAGTTTATTTTTCTATCTCGAAACTCTATTAGACTTTTTGTGAACCTTGTTCACTCTTTGGCAGGTTCATCACACTGCTACTCATTTGCTACAAGCTGCACTTAAAAAAGTAATAGGCTAGGACACATCACAAGCTGGTTCATTGGTGGCTTTTGATCGTCTTAGATTTGATTTCAACTTCCACCGGCCACTTTTGGATAATGAGATCATGGAGATTGAAGGACTGATCAATAGCTAGATTGAGGACTCTACACTTCTGCAAACTAAAGTGATGCCTCTAACTGATGCTAAAAAAGCTGGGGCTATTGCAATGTTCAGAGAAAAATATGGAGAACAGATTCAAGTTTCTATAAAATCTTTTCTTTTATACTTCTGAGTTCTGACAGAAAATGGTGTTAAAATATATGCTCATTTCACAACACATAAATGCTGTAACTTATGGAACATACTTTTACATAAGATTTGATTTTTCCTTCAAATACTGTGATTATTTTAGGTACGTGTTGTAGAGGTTCCAGGTGCATCCACGGAACTATGTGGTGGCCCTCATGTCAGCAGTACTTCTGAAATACGTGGCTTGAAAATAATCTCAGAACAGGGGATTGCATTTGGAATCAGACGTATAGAAGCCGTTGCTGGTGATGCTTTTATCGAATGCTAGAGATAACTACATGAAACCGCTCTGCTCCGCTCTCAAAGTATGTTTTCTTCTGTAATCTTTTTGCTAAATAAAGAACACCTGATTGTTTCCAATGTTTTCATTATTAAAATTCATTCTGCAAAGGTGAAAGCTGAAGATGTACCAGCCAGGGTAGAAACACTATAAGGCTCAGAATTTCATTTCAGTACATTATTTTAGTTAGCTTGGAAATAGAAACATGAGAAAAGCATAAACAAATGTTTGTAAACAAAAACCAAAACCTACCTTAATGGATAATTGAGCATGGCTACACTAAACAAGGTTTACGAATTGCGCGCACGCATGCACACACACACATATGTACAGATAAAAGAAGAAGAATAAACTGACAACAAGAGGGTGATGTGCACAGTCTTATGCGTAATTGTTCACGATCTGAAACTAAAGCAGATGACAGAGGTTGAAATACTGTGATTATTTGGGTCTCAGGACATTTGCTGTTTTTATTGATTACAGTTTTTCTTCATTATCTAACGTGTGGCATTAAAGACATTTCTTGAGTTCCAATCTTGTAGCATATAACACTTCATATGCTCATTTGTACTTGTTCCTGTTTCAGTGACTCATGCAGCCACACAGCTCTTGATTAAGGAATAGTGGTTCTGATTGAGAATGGGAATGGTGGTGTGCTAAAAATGGGAATCTTATTTTTTGGGGCTATTTTGCGATCCCATGGATTCTGTGATACAACATTTGGTCTTTGAAAATGTAGTTTTGCCTGGAAACGATATGGGTTAAATTAAATCACAAGATGCAACTCCCTGTGGATAAGGCTTCATCAACCATCTCTTGTTTCTTTCCTTGGTTACTTTTCATAACTTTTTCTGCATATTTTGCAACCCGGGTTTCTTTTTCTTCTATTTATTTATTTTTACATATATACTTAATGTTTGTAGTGATTATAACATAGAATTCAAACACTATTCTAAATTTGTGTGTGCTCTATATTTGTATTCAGGTCATCTGCTCATTGTGTCACACGGAACAAGATGTAAGTCTCCTCGCTGAAAAGCTTACATAATAATAAAAGTAAAAGCACTAGAATTATTATTTTTTTCTAGTAACAAGGTAGAAAGCGAGCAATGCTTTTCCCATATGGGCTACATTTATCAAAAGGCCAAGAAAATTGTGGGAATGAAGTAAAATTCATGCAATGGGTTTTAAGCTTTCTACCTTCTCGTTTCAGGTTCAACAAAACTGCATCCAGTGTGGGGTTTGCATGGGGAAGTGTTATTACTCAAAATGCAAATTTTTTGACGATGATGTAAGCCTCTTTGTTAGAATTTGTTCAAAAAAAAATTCAAGCCTAGGTATTATATACTTGCTTAAACAACGCGATTTCTATCTCTACGTTTCAAAGAATCAATACCATTGTGATAAATGTGGAATCTGCAGGTTAAAATCTTTATCATGTTATTCCATTTTCTTTTCATTTCTGTTACAGTTCATATTTTTTCTGCACCCCCTTCTTTCTTCTGGTTTCTTTCTTTTCGAACTTCCCTTGTAATGCATTTTAGTTAGTTTTATTTTCCTTCATAGTGAATTCAATTTTTTTTATATATGTATATTTTTTTTTTTAATTTGGCTACACCATCTTAAAGTACTTTAAATAGTTACTTTCTTAATGAATTCCATTTTATCTAATTAATTTTTGTTATGTTTTCAAATCTCAGAACTTGAGGCAAAGAGAACTTTTTCCATTGTAATAAATGTGGTAAGCACCTATATGAATAGCATTTGAGTACCCTTTTCTTTTCTATTGTTCATGGTTGTTTTATCATTCTTTCTGTTGGGAAAAATAAAAAAAAAACTACAAAAAAGTTGTTCATGAAGTGATGGCTTTGGGAAATTTGTTCTTTCTACATCAGGTTGTTGCTATTCAAGGTTGATGAAGGATTCGCATATCTGCATAGAAAAAGCAATGCACCATAATTGCCCTGCTTGTTTTGAGGTAAACTTAAAAACAACTTAAAAGGTAAGAATAGATCTGCAAACTGTTTGTTCATGCAAAGTTGATCCATTTCTTTATGCAATATCTTTTTGAGACAACAGAAGACATCACAGTCTTGCCGTGTGGGCACACTATACACATGCAATGCGTGAAGGAGATGGAACAGCATTTACAGTAAGTAAATGAGAAAATAGAGCAACTATATTATTTTCCTTATTTAAATAAACTCATATTTCTTTGTGAATACCTTTCATATTAACTCAAGTTTGCAGGTATTCATGCCCCGTTTGTTCAAAATCATATTGCGACGTGTCTCAAGTGTGGCAAAGGCTTGATCATGAGGTATACCAATGATATCATGCTATACTTACCTTAATTGTATTTATTTGCAACATGGGTTTGTATCCCGACTGACCTGTTCAACAAAAAAAATTCAGGTTGCTTCGACACCCATGCCTCAATTGTACAAAAATAAGATGGTAAAGATGTCATATTATAGCTAATCTGCAACTCTGCGTATCTCTGACTTTGTCATTCCACGTATTAACAATTTGGTGTTGTGATTGATTAGGTTTGGATCCTCTGCAATACTGTGGAGAGACATCTGAGGTAAATTTTCACATTGTGGCACATTCAAGACATGAGGGAAGGGCAGGCATGTTGTTCATTGATTATTATTTACTAATTCAATTGTAGTTTTCATTTGTTTGCAAGTATTCAGAGGCCAGTTTCATTTGAGACATGAAGGAAGGGCAAGCATGTTATTCGTTGATTATTTACTGATTCTTAGTTTCACTTGCTGATCTATCTATTTTGTCTCTTGATTTCAATCTAATATCAAAAAAGTCATTAAAAATTGGACTAAATTGATACAATGTCAAAATTTCAAAAATAAAATTGATACAATTAGAACTATATGCATCAAATTGACATAAAATACAAACCAGAGGTAAGTGATTTGACTTTTATTGTTTCAATGAAATGAGACTACTAGGTTTGGTTGGTGATGTATTATTGGCAACAGCTGCAGAATGTTTTTATATTACATATTTCATGTTCTGTCAACATTCTACAAGAAATCTATGAGTGTTGTGCTACTTATGACCTGTCAAAACAAGATGAGCTGGGAAGTTCTAATTCATATAAAATTTATTAATTTTTTATTATTAATTCATTAGCATTTTAGATGGAAAAAATATGTTATCATGTCTCTTATTAGAAGAGAGGTGGGACTTAGTGGTTCTGTTATGTGCATCATTGCTGATCTGTTTTGTTATGCTTTTGGATTACAAAATGGAGTGAGGCAGTGCTGAGAGAGTCTTGTTTTGATGTTCTGATGCACTACTGGTCCGGTATTGTATTAGGATTGGGAGTTCATTTTGCAGCAGTTTTCTGTGCTAAGTTGGATAAAGATGCACTTCTTAATCATATATTTTTTTCCTTGGTTCATGAAAAGAAGAAAAAGAAAGTGTCCAGTCTACCTATTTGTTCCATTACATGCTTCAAGTTTGCTAATTCTATCTAGTTGCATTGACAGTTAAGCTTGTTATGGATGAAAAGGTGAAGAGGTCAAAGGGTTATGCTTTTATTCAGTACACTAGTCAAGAGGATGCCCTGCTAGCTCTAGAAAGCATGGATCATAAGGTAATAGGCGTATATTTGGTTGACATATTTCCACAAGAATGCTTACTTTATCATCATATAATAAAATACTAATTTATGGTCTTGCTTCTGTAGGCTAACACCTTGTTTTCAAATAAAATTTGCTTATTCATGGTTAGGAACGGCTTAAAAATGGGAATATTGCTGCTATTAAGGTTCTTTCACCAGAATCAAGTCAAGGAGTAAAGGAGTTCTTGACAAAGATTAGAGTGATTTCAGATATAGAGCACCAAAATTTAGTCAAGCTCTATGGCTATTGTGTGGATGAAGATCATAGAATTCTGTTCTACAACTACCTTGAGAATAACAGGCTTGCGCAAACACTTATTGGTAATTCCATCTATCCGTTCTTAGTTTGGTAGTCTTTATACTTATTGGATTGGTAATTTAGTCCCCTGTTACAAGCCTTTTTTTTCTTTATCAACAAAAATAGTTTATTGATGTAAATTAAATAAGTACTACTTATGTCAAACATACATCAATAAAAATAAAAAATAAAGAAGGCGTAGGAGAAATGCATGAATGTTTAAGAACATGTGTCAAGTAGGTTAGCACATGATCTCAACCAATCAAATGTAAGACCTACGATCCAAAAAAAAAAAAAAAGTAATTGGCAAGGCACTAACTACCAGAACTAGTAGGTTCCCTACAGGGGTTGTCAAACACATACAATAAATTGTTGTGTGCAATACTTTTCAGAAGAAAAAAAAAGTGTGCAAGCCAGGATTTGATATTAGGGGTTTATAGTGTGAAATAGTTCAGATGAATGCGATAGTAGTGGAAACGAGATTTTGAACTTTGGGGAGCAACTGGGAAATAATATTAAAAAAAACATTAGGTACCACACGAGTGCTGCTAGGCCCGGAGTGGATGTCCTTGTGAAATCTTAAAATCATGGCTGGAGGCATGTCCTTGAATTGTAATGGATTTTAATCAAATCCCTGTTGGGTTACTTTAACTTCAGCCCTAGAGTTTTTCAGTTACTTTGTAAATGTGATATATCTTAGTACATATCGATGCAGTGGGTTGCTATCGGTTGCCAATTCATAATGCATTTGTGATATAGGTTAGGTATGTGCACTTTTTGAAATTGGGAAATTATGCTTACATGAACGATCAACTAATTTTATTGTCTACTTTTTGGGAATAGTTTTAATATGGACAAATATATGAGTTTGTTTGTTTTAAGATTTAGATTTTTTGGGATATCCTTTTTTGTTTTCCTTTGCTAAGTGCTTTTAGAGGGTGTTATACAGGTTTTTTGCAGGTTTGGGATCAAACAACACAGGAATATGAGAGAGGGCAAAAAAGCTAATTGGGCTTTGTTTTAAAGTTGTCATTGATCAATAGAGGCTGCTACCGGATCCTCTTTTTTGCTGGTGGTTGATGCTGCTGCTTGCTGGTCTGCTGCAGCTGTTGGTCTGCTGCTGCTGCTACCCTGGTGGCTGATGCTTGCCGGGCCGCTACTGTTGCAATGTTGCCGTGACGCGGCTGCTACTGGATGCTGGTCTGTTGCATAAGTTTGTGGGTGATTTGTCGTGCCACTTCGCCTATTTTTGTTAGTTTCATGTTTTAATTTTTTATCTGATGTTTCTACTGTGGTTTCACAATTTAGATGCATTTGGATATTTTAGTGAGTTTACTCTTTTAAGTTTTATACACTGCTTCTAAAAACAGTCTCAGTAGTGTTTTTTTGCCTGCACATCAACTTTAGATGATTTCCTATCAATGTTATTAGTTTGTAATAGTGGTGCCTGAGGGATGCCCCTTGTAAATCTGTAAATCTTATAAAAATAAATAAATTATTTTCAATTATTTTTGTCGGTAAATGTGTTGTCAAAAATTTATTTTTGCCCACTCATATTGTGTTGCTAGAAGTGTATTTTTTGCCAATGTCAGTTTGTTGTTGCCAAATGTAAAGCTTTATCGACAAACAAATTGTCGGCAAATGGCAATATTTACCGATGTAAATGTGTTGCCAAAAGTTTACTTTTGCCCACTCATATTGTGTTGCTAAAAGTGTATTTTTTGCCAATGCTAATTTGTCGTTGCCAAAAGTGAAGTTTTATCAACACACAAATCGTAGGCAAATGACAACATTTACCGACGTAAATGTGTCGCCAAAAGTTTACTTTTGCCGACGCATATTTTGTTGCTAAAAGTATAGTTTTTGCCTATGCAAATTTGTGTCGCGAAAAGTGCCACCCAATCATCATATTTGAATGACTTTTACCGACGCAAGGTAAATTGCCGACGATGGATGAAGCCTTTCATCGACGACTATGTTCGTCGCTAAAGGCATTACTTTTACCAATGCAATGATAATTTCGTCGGTAAAAACTTTTGCTGACTCACTTTTGCCTACAGGTTGCCAACGTAACTTTTTGTGTCGGCAAAACTCTTTGCCGACAAATTTTCCCTTTTAGCAACATATTTTGTTGCGTTGCGAAAAATGCAACTTTTTGTAGTGTGTCTTACCATTTCTTCTTCATATCATCATGACTACATTCTACAACTTTTTATCATTACATTCTACCTAAACATATTCTTATTGAGTGATGATATACAAACATAAATTTTATATAGAATTTTCAAACACAATGATATAGCTTAATTGTGGGGAAATTCTATTTCCACACACTTAATTACCTAAGTGCACATCTTCTCTCAGTACACACACTTATTAATTTGATTATTAATTAAAATTTTCAATCTACATATTGAAAGTTATAATTATATCGTTCACTTATACACACACCAGTCAACCCTCCTTTCCACACAGTTGTTGAGTGATCCTGCTTCTAGATTTGTAGACCCATTGTTAACCCACGTGAATATCATTCAAGGCCACAGTGTGAAGTGAAATGAAGACAAAGTCCTCCATTGAAGACTCTATTGAATCTCCATTAAAAACATCATTGAAAACTCTCCAAAATATTGCTGAAGATAAAAACATCTTTCTATTTTGTTATTGTATTTACCATTTCCAGATCTCCATTGACATAAAACCGTCATTTTTTTTTATTAAATTTTTTTTCATGTTTTTCGGTTTGGGGATTTCAGTACTGGTTTTCCGAAATTATACATTTAATTTGAAATTTAACTTCCAAATAAAAGTGATTAGTTCAACAAATTTGTTCTGAAAAAAATAAAAAAAAAAACTTTTGACAGTTGATGTCCAAATATAATGAAATAATTCGGTAGTTGATGTCTAAATATAATGAAATAATTCGGCACTGGTTGTCATATTAAAAATCGTGAAAAAAAAAGAAGTTATGCGCAAAAAAACTAAGATTTCCATCACTAATAAAGTATAAATCTATAGATTAAAGTAATATGAGAATTGTTATGAGAGTATTGCTTTGCAAGCAATAGAGGAGCATAGAGTGTGTAGCAAGCAAAGTGAGAATAATGGAAAAATTAGGGTTTAGTTTTTTTTTTACTCAAAATGTATACATTGATATATATATATATATATATATATATTTTTAAAAGATGTGTACAGAGAATATTTGCATATAATATTATGGGTGTTAGTAGATGTCCATTATGTTCATTTTAGTTTAAGATATAATTGTTATTAAAATAATATTTCATTAAGTGTGTACACTGAGATAATTAGGTGTGTGAAAATAAAATTTCCCTTAATTGTGACCTTTCACTTTAAAACAAAATATCTATAAACATGATTTATATTTACAATAATATCACTATCACAACATTTTTATGATATTTTTTTGTATAAATTTTCACATATGAATATAATTTTTCATTTTTATTTCCACCATTATATTTAGATTAGATCAATTTAATCTAGATATATATTTAAAAAGTATAAAATTTGTATAAAAAACTTTTTATAAATCCATTAAATACAACAAAATAAGATAATGTATTGAATTTTTATATTTTTATATTTTTTTGTATTTGGTGAATTTAAAAAAAATTCACCCTGTTTGTTTCCATTTTTTAGAATTCACTTTTCAGAAAATTCAACTTCTTCATTTCCATATTTGTTTGTTTTCACTAAATTTTTAAAAATATTTTAAGAATTTTTTAAAATTTTTAAACACACCTAACATAAATACACTTAGCAAGTACAATATTTGTGAAAAAAAATCTTTAAAAAATTCACTAAATACCAAAAATACAAAAAAAAAAAAAAAAATTTAGTACATTTTTCATATTTTTGTGTATTTATTAATTTTTTAAAATATTTTTTCACAAATAATTTACTATTTAGATACATCTAAGTAAGGTACATCTAAAAAATTTAAAAAATTGCTTAAAATTTAAAAAATAGTCACTAAAAATATAAAAAATATTAAAAACGAAAAAACTCAATTTTCAGAAAACTGAAACCAAACACACTGATTATATTTCTTAAGAATATTTAGATTAGGTGTATCTAAAAAATAAAAAATTATTTAAAATATTAAAAAAATAAGTAAAAATAAAAAAAAAACACGAAAAATAAAAAAACTCAATTTTTTATATGAGTTAAACAAAAGAAAATTATTCTTATTTCTCTTGAAATGATATGAACAAAATATCTATATTATTTTATTATTTTATCTGTAAAAAGGCTAAGGAGGTAAATATGTCATTTTAATTTGATAATGGATAAGTGAAAATTTTCAAATGTGAGAGGTATCTGTATTAAACAGAAACCTCAAGGGGTGTTAGTGTAATTTACCCATCAAAATATTAAGTTATAATATCATTTCATTTTCTTAAAAAAACTATTTCACATTTTCTACATAAATGAAAATATACTAATTACTAATGTTATTTTTTTTTTCTTTTTCATCAAGCAAGATATTCGTGGCATAGAAAACGAGACTCAACAACTCTTGATGTATAAAAATATATTACATATTGATATTAATGCATTTTTATACTAATAGTATGCAAATAATATGCAATAATGGGTTCAATGAATTTGTATTATGAGATAAACTATTAAATAAAATTGTGTCATTGTGCATTTAATTTTATACTTTCAATTGTATTACAAGTACGGATTATGAAAAATTGATATTAATAACTCAACAACTCTTGATGTATAGAAATATATTACATATTGATATTAATGTATTTTTACACCAATAGTATGCAAATAATATGCAATAGTGGGTTCAATGAATTTGTATTATAAGATAAACTATTAAATAAAATTGTGTCATTGTGCAATTAATTTCATACTTTCAATTGTATTACAGGTACGGATTATGAAAATTGAAGTACGAAGCTGATAGAATTTTTTTTGTATAATACTATATATTTAAAAGACCTGCTTATTATTTTTTGTTTAAGATAAGATTGTAATATCAACAATCTAGTTATAAATTAATGTTTATATTTATAAAATTTCTCATTTATTATTTAAATTCTTCAATCGAGTATGTATTAATTTCTTATTAAGTTGTATTTTGGATACAAATCAATTTATTCATATAAGTCTTCATACTTTAGCCTATTTTCGGAAGGTCGTTAAAAGTTGACTTTTTAATTTTTTTAAACTTTTTTTTAAAAAAATATATATATAAAATTTAAGAAATAATATCATTCAAAATATATTTAAAATTAACTTTTGACTTTAAAAAAAATCACATGCCACATGCATGTACCCCACCACTAATTCCTCATAGTATGTGAAAATATTTGGATGAGAGCGACAGGTCTAGTCAACTCACCTATCATTTCACTTAATAAAATAAATAAGCTACAAATATCCTTTTTAAAATTTGTTTAAAATATAAATTATCCGTTATGATTTAAAAAATTATAAATATATCATTGTTAGAATTTTTTATTTCACAAAATTAACTAAAAAATCATAATTATTCTCCTATACAATAATAAAATTATTTAAATTATTAATTAAAACATATTTATAATATTATTAAAAATTATTAATTTACTTGACAATTTATTAATAAAAATGATGATTTATTATGAAATTAGAAAGTTCAATAAGTAAAATATAATTTCTATAAACAAAAAAAATAATTTATATTTTAATTAAATTTCAAGAATGTATTTGTAATTTATCCAAATAAAATTAAAATCTATCATAGCCTTACCCTGTGCCAATTATATTAGTCAACTCACCTATCATTACTCATATGTGAAAAGTAGTTCTACTGTTTCAACTAATATCAATAAACTAATAGATCAGGCCTAAATTTGTCATATTATCTAAAATCTTATTGTGCTTAATGTATTTTTTTTTTTAATAATTGAGTGCCTAGCCTAATTTAAGTGCATCTCGATTAATCCTGAAATTTTAAAATTAACCACTAAGCAAACCTCTAATAATCCCAACATTTGAAATATTTAACATTTGTGAGATTCAACCTTATAGCCTCTTAAATGGTAAGCCATTTGGTTTCCTTTCCTTTCACTAAGCCAAACTCCGTAGATTACTATCTAATATATTTGTCAAATACTTTAAGAGTGGATTTGTAATTTATTCCATTTTTTATATTAAATTGAGGAGCGCTTACTATAGTGATCCCGGTTTCTCCCCGTCATTTATTGTTTGCCAGACTCGAGTTCCGTGATTGTTAGTTGTTGTCTATGTCTTGTTTCCATCCTTCAAATTCCTTGTATTTGAGTTTTGGGATGTGTTGGGCGAGTTTGGAACAGGTTGGTTGTCTGTTGAAACAAATGGTTGTTGCCCAAGATTTGGCTTCTTCGCTTTAACGAGGCTTTTTGCGCTCGAGCGAGCCTTGGGTATTTGCTTCTTCGCTTGAGCAAGCACTTTTGTGCTCGAGCGTGCGTTTGCATTTAGATCAGACCTGAAGGTTGGTATTCTTTGCTTGAGCGAGCTTTCTTGCGCTCGAGCGAGCCCTGTGTTATGTGTTCCTTCACTCGAGCGAGAACTCTTGCGCTCGAGCATACATCTGCGTTGTAGACCTAAAGCTTTGCATTGTTTGCTCGAGCGACGCTTCTTGCGCTCGAGCGAGGTTCTTTTGTGTCTGGTCGCTCGAGCGACAACTCTTTCGCTTGAGCGATCCCCGTATATATCAGTTCGTAGCAGCGGGTTTTCACATCACTTTTTCATCTCCTTTTTACTCCAAACCCTAAAATCGGTTGTCTCTCTCTCTACACTCCCTCTCTCTCTACAAATACACCTTGTTTTTGGGTCTCTCTACCCTAGTCTCTTTGTAAGAAAGTTAGAGCTAGGCTTGGGCTTCTCTTTGATCCGAGAAAGTGTAGATTTGGAGCATCTTTGGGTTTCTCTTCTCTTCCTTTGAGCTTCTTCCTTTGAGGTAGGGATAATCTACTCATTTTTATGAGTTTTAATATAAATGTTAGTCATTTTGTATAAATGGTGTGATTTGGAAATTTTGAGAAGTTAGGATTTGAGATTTGAAATGTTTGAAAGAGGGGTTTTCTACTTTTGGGCTCCATTGTGTATGTGAGGTCTTGAAGAGGGGTTATGTGTATATAATTGGTAAA
This sequence comes from Camellia sinensis, assembly GCF_055761805.1. Lineage (NCBI taxonomy): Eukaryota > Viridiplantae > Streptophyta > Magnoliopsida > Ericales > Theaceae > Camellia > Camellia sinensis. The sequence continues at coordinate 28,814,695 of NC_138969.1, read as the reverse complement.
ATTGGGCCTTGGGTGCAAAAATTGAGAAAGGGGGATTAATGCCCTAATTTAAATTGAAGAAATCATTTGTATAATTAATGAAATAAGTTGTGCAAATATGAAATTGATTTGGAAATCATGAAATTGGATGGAATTGGGATTAATTGGTGTAGTTGGATTGATGAATCACTCATCAATGGAAAATGTGGTAAATTATCTATTTAGAGATAACTGTTTGGGCTATCGGTGGAGGATAGCCATGATTATTGTAGATATTGTATGATGATTAGGTAAATTGGAACTAATCAACTGGAATATGTCATTGAATATGACGGTTGGATGTAAACATTGTATATGTGAATGAATTAGTCATTGTATATGACAACTTATTTAAATACGTTGTATATGTATATTATTTGGGCGGAGATAGGGGATGTACTCCATTGTGTGGGAGGAGATAGGGGATGGACTCCATTGATAATTAAGTTGGCCGGAGTGTCCAGGGTGAAAGTCCCGAAATCATATATATTTGGGTGTCGATTCCCTCGGACGTAGTTCCGTAAAATAGCAAGTTATTGGAAGTGCTGAATGATGTGTATGATGTTTGTTATTGAAGTGTTGTTATATGAGTTGTAGTCTCATTTTAGACTGTTTGGATAATATTGAGCTATGTCAATGAATTGCTTTGGATAAACAATGGGAAGTGGATTAATCATGATGTAAATAAGGATTGGTTATGGAAATGAAAGGATGTACTTATGTTACATGTGTTAAACATTTATCGGATGCTAATGTTTTAGTTAATTCTTATATACTGTTTAGCATATCTCTACTGGGCATTGGCTCACCTTACTTGGGACACCATTTTCAGGTACAGGTGGCGTGCTGCCTCCAAGGTCATAGCTTGGGAGGTTTAAGGGCTAAATGCTTCTTTTTGTTGTCACACCTTTGTGCTACATGTAATTCATGCCAAGGGCTTTATATGTAAAAGAGTTAGGACTCTTCTTTTGGTGTAACCAAGTTATACTTGGAAAGTTGTAAGCTCGTAGGGCATTTATTTTGTTGGTTAACATGTAACATCCTTTGTAAAGAACACTTTGATGAATGTGAATATAATGTTTCTTTTATTGTTTATGGATTTTATGAATGATTGTTTTAAGTCATGTTTTGAGGGCGTTGCACTTACGGGCCTGTCCTATTAACTAAATTTATTTTTTATATCCACTATCCTTACTCAAGAATCCATTCTCCTCTTCCACGTACACAAAAAATAAGAGAGATTAATAAATTTAACACTAAAAAACAAATCTAAATATGATTTTAGTTTGCAGCAGATCTTATTTAAGAGAAAGTGATATAGAAAATCACCATTTTTTAGAGTCAATTTTACCATCTGAAACAAAGAAGACGGTTTGATTTGATGGTTGTGTTGTTGTTGTATTGGAAACCTTATGTCCATGTTGGACAGGAGATTTTTATTGCAGTTTCGATTCAGACCCCTATACAAAACTGAGTTCGGATCGTCGGTCGCCTTCCCCTGCCGCCCTTCTTGCGATGCCCCAAAATGACGTCGTTTTGGGGCCAAATTTCAATTAAAAAAAAAAAAAAAAGACAGAACAGAAGAGAAAAAGGAAGGCAGAGAAAGAAGGCAGAAAAAGAGAGGAGGAGGAGGAAGGAGAAGAAGAGGAGAGGAGGAGGATCGCAACCACCACACACCAAAATCTGTGAACTCCATTAAGATCGATGGAGTTCGAAGGGCCTCGTTGAGATCGATTTCGAAGGACCTAGTGTAGACGTCCACGAACGTCCCGGGAGAAATCTTGTTTTGTTCATTTGGGCTCACTACAGTGCGGACTCAAATGTCACGGTTTTGAATCTAATCCCGTAAAGTGCAATGCGAGACTGATAAATCACCAAAGAGTCCAAATCCGACAAATCGTTTTGAAAAATAGATTTTTAGAAAGAAGTGGCAAACATGGACTGCTTTGCCAGATACAGAGTCGCCACCTAAATATTTTGTTTTGGGAGAATTTAGGAAACCCTGACTCGTGCCTAAGGCCACGTGTCCGTCATTACCAAAGTTGCCTCGGCTCGGGAACTTGGGTACGATTGGAGAAGGTCATTTCATGAGCACCCCCGCTCGCCCGATCAAAGATCGGCCACTACTAAGCATGATATCTTGTTTTTGAAAAACACATGTGCTCTTATTCCGGTTATTAGCTAGAATTTACTATGTGATGCGCACAACATACAGGTATAGACTAGATTGCTTGAGTTGGAACAAAGCATCGCATATCCGTTTGTTTTGAAAATGGATTGAAGTTTGCTACTCGCAAGTAGGCTAAAACACGGGTTTCGACGAATTATTCCAATTCAAGCAACCCAACCTTCACCCACAGGCATTCAGGCAGTTATATCACATAAGCACATAGCCTCATGGTAAGCATGCTATCATGGTAGTCACTCACACGCACGCAAGGATGCTAAAGCATAAACACTCACTGAGTACTCCAAGCCAAAACAGAAACTAGTTAGTAATCAATGCATGATCCTAGCTCATGTTAAGATGGCTAATGCAACACATGCAAAATGCAACTAAGATAGGCTCGGCTATTCTAAACATGGCATATAAAATGTAATAGATAACATGTATTCAACTTGGAATTGAAATACAATGCAGTTAGTATGATGCGCCGAGCCCGGTGCATGCAAGACAGAAGAATGGATGCAAGCATGCGAGCATAAGGATGCTAATCGAAACGTGCCCTAAAACTAACCATCGAAAGTAAGTAAAAGGGAGAAAGACGTGGGGTTGAAAGACATACATCATACACACGCACACTTATTACAACATTGCCCTCCTCAGAGGGTCCGAATACAAATTAACTAATTAACTAACTAACAAGCTAATTAATTATTACAAAACACTTAACTAATTAAACAAATTAACTAAGCTATGAAAAGCAGTAAAACAGCCTCGAGAAGAGGGACGAATGCATGCTCGGTCGGCTTCGCTCGGAAACCCATTGCCATGCTAACTGTTGCCTCTGTTTGCACTGTTTCATGCCTCTAAAAGCTGCACAAGTCCCAAGGCTACTTCTGAACCACTCCCTGAGCACTGTGGGAGGTCACCGGCCAAGATACAGGACTACCGGCCATGGAAGGATGGTCATCGACCAAAGATGGGGCCATCGGCTGGATATTGGTAGTCGGCCGGCACTGGAAGTTGCCGACCGGTCATTTCTTCTTGCAGAACACTGGTTTTGCTGCAACAGAGGACAGACAGTGCATGGCATGGAATTTGCAAGCCAAATGTATGCATGACCACCCTCCCTATCATGCTATGAACTCAAGGGAGTATGGCTCTCGACCCTCGGCCACCAATCACGCATTTCGATGCATGATGGCCAAAGGTGTCGAACGTGCATTTAATATCAAATAAAATGCACAAAACACAAAAGGGGCCGCTAACCTCTATCATGGTTGATCAAGAGACAAGGGATGTAAACATGCAAGCAAAACTAATGCAACGTGAGCATGTTAATGGCAATGCCATGCAAGGCTAATAGTAACAACCATGCCAAATGCAATGCAACCTAAACAAGCATGCAAACATGCAAGGCATGTGACAACATTCAAGCATGTAACAACATGTGAGGCAAGCATGTAACAACATGTTAGGTAACTTAACAAGAGGTGCATGCCAAATGCAATGCCACTTAAACATGCAACAACATGTTAATAAGCCAAGTATGTAACAACATGCAAGGCAAGCATGTAACAACATGCAAACAATGGACTCAAACCAATATGGGCAGCTCTCAAATAGGCCCAAATCAGTGGCCATACATGATGAAAATGAAGCAACAACACACATGCAAACATGTAAAAATGCAAGGGACCAAACCTAAGGCACAAGATGCAACTCTCCAAGAGCATGGCAAGGATGAAATATGGCATACAATGACACATTCCAGCTCTGAAATGGCGTACAAAAAGACTCTGAATCATGCAAACGACTTACACAATGCACGTTGGAAGGCTCAAGTACCAAAACTAGTGAAGCACATTACACTAGAGGTATGCAAAGCAATGCTCAAATGACCAAACCAACTTCTAATAGACCTTATGCAGGTCCAAAACAGTGGCAAAATGAGCTAAAATGATGGCTTGACATGCACCAAAATGAAGCTCATGCAATGGCTCACAAATGGGGTATAAAAGCACAAAACCACAAAACCACAAAACCACCACTGAAAATCCACTGGATTTCAGTGATAGGAAGGCCAAGCAAAGACTATCTTGAATGCCTTATGGCATGGCACAAAACAAGGCCAAAACAATCATGCAAGAGGGTAGATGACCCCCAACACAAAAATGATCTTAAACAAACATGAAACACATTTAAATATGAAGCTTTTTTCAGTTGACAACAAAGCTCAAATATGCATGCAAATAAGGCTAAGAGAATGATCAAGATAATGCTTAAAAGAGGAGAAATGAGTTACGCTTGTAGCCCATCAAAGACAACAGCTTCTTGGACCAAAAACCAGCCCTTTGAGACCTCTCAAGACCCTCCAAGAACCTTAGAACAATGGTGGAGGTGTGTGCTTAAGAGTTGTGGTGCAAAGGGGTCAAGAACCAACACTTCTATGCCTAAATATAAAGATATAGAGAGAGATACAACCCTTGTGCCTTAGACCATTTTTTTTCAACCTCTCTAAAGGAGAGGGAGACCCTCTCTTATAGAGAAACAAGAGGGTTTAAGCTTCTTGGAGAAGCTAGGGCAAAGGTTCAAGCTTCTTGGAGAAGCTAGAGCAAAGGTTCAAGCTTCTTGGAGAAGCTAAAGCAAAGGTTCAAGAGGTTCAAGCTTCCTCAAGAAGCTAAAGCAAAGGTTCAAGAGGTTTAAGCTTCCTCAAGAAGCTAAAGCAAAAGGTTTGAACTTCCTCAAGAAGCTAAAACAAGGGTTCAAAAGATTCAAGCTTCCTCAAGAAGCTAAAACAAGGGTGCAAATCCTCCATACATATGGAGGGCAGGGTCTGTGCTTACCAGCTGGCATAACTGGTATGCATAATGCCTGAAAAAGGCAAAGAAAAGGTCTCGGCCAGAAAAAGTGGCCGATCGACCAAAACAATGGTCGGCCGACCAAAAACAATGCTGACCGGCCAACACCTTTGGCCGGTAGCAAGAAAACAGGGCCGGTGGCCTCAAGTCATGGCCGGTGAGGTATGGAGATGGCAAACAAGCCACCATATTCCCTTAGAAGCAAAAACACAAGTGTTTGGTCCATGACCAAGCATAAAACAGATAAGTTGAGAGATCTTGAGGCAAGGCGCATAGCCGAGACCTCCGAGAACTCAAAACAAACACGAGCATGGATGATCATCGAGTGTTCAAACGATGACGTCCAAGTCTTGAGGACGGTCAAAAATAGGGTGTCTACACCTGGGTCGGAAACTAGTACCGGGTTTGCGTAAATCTGTGAACACCATTGTTAAAGGGAAAAAAAAGTTTCGATCCACCGCCTCTCCTCTTCTTCTTCTTCTTCTTTCTTCTCTATTCTTCCTCCTCTCTTTCTCTGCCTTCCTTTTTCTCTATTCTTCTTCTTCTTCCTCTCTAGGTTGATTCTGTTCTGTCTTTTTTTTTTTTGGTTGCGATCCTCCTCCTCTCCTCTTCTTCTTCTTCTTCTTCTTCTTCCTCCTCCTCCTCCTCCTTTATTCCTCCTCCTCTCTTTCTCTGCCTTCCTTCTTCTCTTCTGTTCTATCTTTTTTTTTATATATATAATTAAAATTTGGCCCCAAAATGACATCACTTTGGGGCGCCGTAGGAAGAGCGGCAGGGGAAGGCGACCGACGATCCGAACTCTACAAAACCACCCCCAGCACCCCCACTGAGCTGGCAACTTTCTTTATCCATGTGAAGAATACCTGCACTGTAATAAGGTGTGATACACGCACTTGTGAGATAATAATAACAATAAAAAGAAAACAAATCAAAATTAATAATAATAATAATAATAATAATAATAATAATAATAATAATAATAATAATAATAATAATAATCGCCCTAAACCTCAACTTTCACTCTTCCTTTGTTCGTTCGCCCTATCCCTCTTCCGTCCTCCGTCCACCATAGCTTTCTTTTCCAGAAATCAACAGCCATAGGTCTCCGGAACTTGTTGTTTCTCCGCTTCATCTTTGTCTCTCGATCTCATGATTCCTTCTTCCCTGGTCCATTCGTCCGCCATAGCTCTCTTTCCCAAGAAATCGACGACCATCGCTTTGTCTGTCTCTTTCCTAAGTGTAATGTACGAAACCTAAGGAGAGTTTTTCTAATTGTAACCTCAAGAGAGGTCACTATAATTGTCCTTTTCTAGAAATATAATCAAGGTGAAATAGTTTGTGATGTGAATTTTGTGATCACTTCCTTCTCTAACAAAACAGTTGGTGCTTGATTAGTTGTAAGAATGCCAACTCCCCAAAATTGTAGTTAAATAACTTGTATGTTTAATGTTGGAGGCAATGCATACCTTGGAATACCTTCTGAATGTAGCCCAAACAGGTTTCTAGGCGCTTTTTTTTTTTTTTTTTTTGATCAAGGGAAATTGGCGTAAAGTGTAAACAAATAATTGTTGTTCAAATTGTGAAATTAAATAAATAGATTTATGAAGAAATCAAATTATATACCAAGAACATATGCTAATAATTACAATTAAATTTCAACAGAAATACATAAAAAAATAAAAGGGTAAAGAGACGAAATCGAAGCCTGCACAGAAGCAGTTTTCTTAAAACAGATTTTGCCGCCTCACGGGTCGAGTGCTTGAGGAATCCCGGCGTCTGTCTCCCAGGATACGATGGTCAAAACCAGTTGCGGCAGAAGCACTTTCTGTCTAGCTTAGCGAACAAGAACAGTGGCAGCACTCTCTCAATGTATAAACTTTCTGGCAAACTGACTTGTAAAATGGAAGCAAAAAATTTTTATATTGAAACTTGATAGGAGGGTCTCAATTTATACATATAAAGGGGAGAGAAGAAGAGCCTCCAGCCTTTAAGGCTGGTCATTAAAACACCAAGCATCCATAGCCTCTTTCCAAAAATATGAAAGTTTGGATGCCCAAAGGATTCACACCCTTTAGCCAAGAAAAAAGATTTAAATACTCTTTAAAATCCTATTCATGAATCTAACATCATGAGGCAATTTCTTATTCAAAACCCAATGGTTTTTGGCTCACTTGGACCTAACACAATAAAAGGTTGGGACCCACTTTAATATTTAATTAAAGTCACCACACTTTAATATTAAATTAAAGTCAGCAAAAATCATTTTTTCCAACAATCCCCCACATGAATAAAAATTGACCGAAAGACTCAACAAACGGACATCGTTCAACAATAATGACCTGAAGAGAGAGTACAACGAACTAACCCCGACATCAGAGAAGGTAGCTTTTGGCTTTAAAACTCTCCCAGTGAAAACCTATCGAGTTTACTGGCTGATCAGTGAATAAGACATCTTGAACTGCTCTGCCGTTTATGTAAACTGAGACAATAGATCTTACAAGGGAATTACTCCTACCACCATTCTGTTCTCACTAGTGTGCCCTCTGTGGCCCTGGACACTAGCCTGGTTCAGCGAGTGGTTTCAAAGAATCTTGGCCTGCCCAATTCTTCTAGAAGCGGCCCCACTTCACACTCACATAGGTGACTCTACTTGAGTATCCTGCAATACTCAGCTCAACAGCTTAACACACTAGAGTCATTAAAAGCTCAGCTTAACCTTTACACTTGCAGGTATCACTGATAGAAGGAATGGCTAGAGGTTTAACCTCCTCAGTGACATACCACCATTACACGCAATTAAGTTGTCCCTAGATCTTGGGATCTCCAGTCAACTAGGTTGGGTTTCCATTCCGGTAACTTCCAAAGGCCTCAACCCCATTCCTTTGACGACGTTTCGACTAACACTCGACTTAACCCTTTGGTTAGCGGATCTGCAATGTTGTCCTTAGACTTTACAAAGTCTAAAGAGATAACTCCATTCGAGAGTAGTTGTCGTATGGAATTATGTCTACGACGGATATGTCTAGACTTTCCATTATACATATTACTCTGTGCCCTACCAATTGCAGATTGACAATCACAATGAATACAAATAGCTGGCACAAGTTTAGACCAACGAGGAATATCTTCAATGAAATGGCGAAGCCATTCTGCTTCTTCCGTTGCTTTATCCAAAGCAATAAACTCTGATTTCATCGTTGATCTGGATATACAAGTTTGCTTGGAAGATTTCCAAGACACGACTGCCCCACCAAGAGTGAACACATATCCATTAGTGGACTTTGAGTCCTTTATATCTGATATCCAATTCGCGTCACTATATCCTTCAAGTATCGCTGGATATCGAGTATAATGCAGCCCATAATCTCGAGTGTAGCGTAAATACCTTAACACCCGCACAATGCCCTTCCAATGAGAAGCATCGAGATTACTTGTGTATCTACTAAGCCTGCTAACCGAGTAAGCTATATCCACCCTAGTACAACTCATCAGATACATTAAACTTCCAATTACCCGAGAATATTCTAACTATGAGACACTTTCATTATTATTCTTGGTAAAATGTAGACTGAAGTCTACAGGTGTCGATGACACACTCGTATTTGATCCACTAAACTTCTCAAGTATCTTATCAACATAATGAGACTGAGATAGTACAATTTCCGCCAGAGATTCTGGTAATCTTAATTCCCAAAATAACATCTGCAATGCCCATATCCTTCATGTCAAACTTAGAGTTTAACTTCTTGGTAGTTTTGATCATTTCATCGTTACTACCGATAATGAGCATATCATCAACATATAGACACAAAATGACATAACCTCTGTCAGTGTCTTTGACATAAATACACTTGTCACATTCGTTGATTCTAAACCCATTTGACAACATTATATTGTCAAACTTCTCATGCCATTGTTTAGGCGCTTGTTTCAAACCATACAAAGATTTGACAAGTTTACAGACTTTCTTGCTTTGTCCTGGAGCTAAAAACCCTTCAAGTTGCTCCATGTAGATTTCTTCATTCAAATCCCCATTTAAGAAAGCTATCTTTACATCCATCTAGTGTATCTCAAGATTGCGCAAAGCTGCTATCGCAATCACCATGCGAATGGATGTCATCCTAGTTACAGGTGAGTACGTATCAAAGTAATCCAGGCCTTCTCGTTGCCTGTACCCTTTGATAACGAGCCTCGCCTTATACTTGTCAATTGACCCATCGGCCTTCATCTTTCTTTTAAAAATTCATTTGCAGCCTGTATGTTTGGAATTTCAGACTTATGTACAAGAAACCGATATGAACTACTATTATGTGCATAACCAATGAATATACAATCCACGGATTTCGGGCCTATCCTAACCCATTTGGGTGTAGGAATCTCCACTTTTGCAAGAAACCCCCACATTCGTAAGAATTTATACGAAGGCTTAACGCCTTTCCATAACTCATACGGCGTCTTGTCCACCTTCTTCCAGGGTACTTTATTCAGAATGTAATTTGCAGAGAGAATTGCTTCCCTCCACAAGTTCTGTGGCAATCCAAAACTTATCAACATTGCATTCATCATTTCCTTTAGCGTCCTATTCTTCCGCTCAGCAATCCCATTAGACTGAGGAGAATAAGGCGCTGTGGTTTGGTGGATAATCCCAAATTGAGCACAAATCTCAATAAACGGAGATTCATACTCATCACCACGATCACTTCTTAAAGCCTTAATCTTGCGGCCTACTTGATTCTCAACTTCATTCTTATAAAGAACAAACTTGTCAATTGCCTCATCTTTGCTTTTGAGCAAAAAGACATAACAATACTTAGTGCAATCATCAACAAAAGTGATGGAGTACTTATTGCCACCACGTGATTGTATAAATTTTAAGTCACACACATCACTATGCACTAAATCCAACGGTTCTGAACTTCTTTCAATAAAATGAAACGAAGATCTTGTCTACTTTGCTTCAACACAAGTTTCATACTTGTGTTTCGGATTAATCTTAAAAGATGGTATGTGATCTAACTTGATTAATCTACGTAAAGATTCAAAGTTCACATGTCCTAGTCTACCATGCCACAAATTGGAAGACTCAAGCATGTAAACAGAAGAAGATGCACCTTTATTCATCTTTGGGATAACAGTCATAACATTGAGTTTAAACATATCCCCCAACATATAACCCTTACCCACATACATTCCATTTTTGGTAAGAATGACCTTGTCGGACTCAAAAACGATGCGAAAACCATGTTTACTGAGAAGAGACCCTGAGATAAGATTTTTACGAATGTCCGGAACATACAGGACTTCGGTCAAGGTCAGCTCCTTTCCTAACGTCAACTTCAGGACCACCTTTCCTTTCAACTCAACAATTGAGGTAGCAGAGTTTCCCATAAACAACTTCTCACCGTTTGTAACCGGTTCGAAAATTGTAAATAGCTTCTGCTCGGAGCAGATGTGGCGTATAGCCCCAGTATCAATCCACCATTCTCTTGGGTTTGAACCCACCAGATTCACCTTAGAGACAACGGTAGACAAGTGCATATCATCCTCCTCATAGGAGTGCTCTTGTAAGTCTGCCATATGAGCAAGAGGTTTGGTCTTGTATGGCTTCTTCTGCTTGCGGCAGTCACTAGCCCGATGCCCCTCGTTACCACAGTTATAACACTTCCCAAAGAACCGATAACCTGGTTCCTGCGGCCTGTAAGCCGACTTCTTTGCAACACCACCCCTTAGCCCCAATTTAGAGCTCTTGTTCACAGGGGGCTTCTTCCTTATCCCAGAAGATTTGCCATGCTCAACGACATTGGCCTTTACTGAGGAGATACTCCTTCATTTCTTTCTATTATCCTCCTCAATCCGGAGTCAGACAACCAGCTCTTCAACTGACATTTCCTTGCGCTTCAAGTAATTCTTGAAATTCTTCCAACCATTGGGAAGTTTCTCAATGATCACAACAACTTGGAATGACTCGTTCAAAGGCATCCTCAGCATGAATATCATGCAAGATCACTTAGAACTCCTGGACTTGGCTTATCACAGTTTTAGAATCTACCATTTTAAAATCAAGGAACCGGCCAACCACAAATTTCTTTGCCCCGGCATCCTCGGTCTTGTACTTTTTGTCCAGAGATTTCCATAATTCTTTTGCTGAGCTCTTGGAACAAAACACACTATAGACTGAGTCTGCCAAGCTGTTGAAGACATAGTTCCGGCAAAGATAGTCTGTCTGCTTCCATGTGTCAAGCGCCATGACTTTCTGCCTGTCAGGCTCATTCTCTGCCACGGCTGGAGGATCCTCGCTCAGAACCTTTGCAAGGTTAAGCGTGGTCAAGTAAAATAACATCTTTTGCTGCCATCTCTTAAAATTTTCCCCAGCAAATTTTTCTGGGCGCTCATGGTGACTAAGCGGTCCTCCCGGAACAGTCGGAGTAACACTAGGGTTGACCACAGAGGTCACAGCAGTAGGGGTTGGTAATCCAGTTGCCCCGGGGTTCAAATCCCCACCAACATTAGCAGCAGCAGCAGCATCAGTGATAGTTGCCATTTTCGAAAATTACACCAGAATATCACTTCTGTGTTTCCAGAAATTAAACTTAACCCTTAGAAAATCCCTTAGAAGAAAAATTAATTCAAAAATTAGTCTCACCACAAAACCTAGAATCAAACATGGTCAAGAAAGTTCCCAAGAAGACTGGAGGGGTCACATCGGTCCCACTTAAAACCCAGTTAACCTTTTGACAAAACTTTTAAGAGCATGTTGACTCCTAGTCCGTGATAAACAATTTTAAGAATTAAATTTTCTTATGGATGAACTTGGTTAAAACCAACCAAGGTCCAAAATTTTTACAAACAATGTAAAATGATCGCTACAACAATATAAGCAAATAAAACTTGCTACTACAAATTGGTAAACAAACCAACTACATCTCAAGCAAACATGCTTCAAACATTTAAATAAAATAGCCAATCCATAAGGATTCTATTTAGTCCAAAAGCCTTTCCACGCTTAGGTATTCCTATTCAACACAAAAGTTAGTAGTCCAAACATTTTTGTTTTTACATCCCAAATACTATTCATTTGGTTTTATATTTGTTTTTCGCATTGGTATCCCTACAAAGAAAGTTAGTAGCAAACCACAACAAAATACAAACAAATAATCTAAAAAATTTAATAAATTAAATGAAACCAGTTAGCCAACTTTTAATTATATAAGTAAGCAATGCATTAAAATTCCAATTAAATTAAAACTTTAAAATAAAGTTCTATACTCATGGGTTATGAATGAAATTAAGTCATAATAAACATTTAAACTATTAACTCCAAATAAATAAGTTAAATTCAAAGTTAATGCACCCAATTAAATAATTCAGATTAATGCTCCCAATTAGATAATTTAGATTAATGCACCTAATTAAATAATTCACATGAATGCACCCAATTAGATAATTTAAATTAATGCTCCCAATTAGATAATTTAGATTAATGCACCTAATTAAATAATTGACATTAATGCACCCAATTAGATAATTTAGATTAATGCACCTAATTAAATAATTCACATTAATGCACCCAATTAGATAATTTAGATTAATGCTCCCAATTAGATAATTTAGATTAATGCACCTAATTAAATAATTCACATTAATCATGTACACAATTCAAAAAAAAAAAAACTCTATAACTCCAAAATACATTAAATTATGTAATCTAGTCTAGAAAATAATAAGCATGTAACAAATTAAAACTAGAATAGAATTAGCATGTTAAAATTGCAACATCCATAAATTATATTTTATAAACTTAAAATTCATGCAAATTATGATAGAGAATTCTAACTAAACTAAGCAATTAGAGAGTACCATTGTATAATTTACAATCATTGAAATAGTGAGCAATTCCGCAACAATTCCTAGTGACATTATACAAAGCTAACCTAATTGTCTATATAAATCTATTCGATCAATTTCATAGAAAATATATACAAAGTCTGTTTTAAGCTTGTTGTTCAAATTGTGAAATTAAATAAATAGATTTATGAAGAAATCAAATTATATACCAAGAACATATGCTGATAATTACAATTAAATTTCAACAAAAATACACAAAATAATAAAAGGGTAAAGAGACGAAACCGAAACCTGCACGGAAGCAGTTTCCTTAAAACAGATTTTGCCGTCTCACGGGTCGAGTGCTTGAGGAATCCTGGCATCTGTCTCCTAGGATACGACGGTCAAAACCAGCTACGGCAGAAGCACTTTCTGTCTAACTTAGCGAACAAGAACAGTGGCAGCACTCTCTCAATGTAGGAACTTTCTGGCAAACTGACTTGTAAAATGGAAGCAAAAAATTTCTATATTGAAACTTGATAGGAGGGTCTCAATTTATACATGTAAAGGGGAGAGAAGAAGAGCCTCCGACCTTTAAGGCTGGTCATTAAAACACCAAGCATCCATAGCCCCTTTCCAAAAATATGAAACTTTAGATGCCCAAAGGATTCACACCCTTTTGCCAAGAAAAAAGATTTAAATACTCTTTAAAATCCTATTCATGAATCTAACATCACGAGGCAATTTCTTGACAATTTCTTATTCAAAACCCAATGGTTTTTGGCTCACTTGGACCTAACACAATAAAAATTTGGGACCCACTTTAATATTTAATTAAAGTCAGTAAAAATTATTTTTTCCAACAATAATACAGTGTGCAAGGTTTCCTGTTAGATGTGTATAAAAATTGATTTCTATGCTCATATTGTAGTTGGATTTTGTGTTGATATAGATGTGGAATTTGTAAAACTTCCAGTATGTTTCTTATTATCCTTCTCTTCCATTAGGGTGCTCTAGTTTTTCTTGCTACAAAATCTGGATTTATAGGGGATACAGAGGAGGCTGCTGAATTCCAGAATTTTATAATTTGTGTTGAGATGCTTATTGCAGCGAGTCGGGCGTTGGCCGTCGGAGTGAAGGGAAGGACAGAGAAAGAGGAGCGGTCGGGTGTCGGTGTGAAGGGGACATCGGGTGTCGGAGTGAAGAACAGAGAAAGAGGACGTCGGGCGTCGGAGTGAAGGAGAGGAGCTGTCGGAGGAGAACTCCGGAAGGACAGAGAAAGAGGAGAGATCTGTCTCTCTCTGATAATAACATGATTTTTGAATTCTGAATGAGGAGAGACAAAGGGGAGGTGCGTGGCTCTCAAAGTCACATGACCGCTCACGTGACTTTCCAGCTCAACTGGGGTCGTGGGGTCGATTTCAGTGGGGTTCCGAAGCATTTCTCTTTTTATTGTCTTTGTTCTTGATCAAGAGTAGTAAATTTGAAATCTTACGGGAACCACGGTTTTAGTAAAATTGAGTTTATGTTTATGCAGGTACAAGAAGTTTTGTATGACCCGTAAATAACGAACGGGTGGGGGCAGCCCCACGTGGTTGCCTCTTTTATTTATTTATTTATTTTTTATACAAACATCTATATATATACATACATCAATTAAAATCATTTTAACAACACTCTAATATTTTGGAACATAAAATAATATAATTTGTTTCATCACAAATTATATTTTTTGATTGATAAAACACATTATAAATTCACATTTTAAACATTTATTATAATATAATATATTATAATAAATGTGTGAGTGAAAATCTGATCACACTGCCCGTTTAGTGATCAACTGGAGAGCACATGCAGAATAGATGGCTTCGGTAACCTATAACAGAAAGAAAAAAGCTCCGGCAGTGGTTCTTCCACCCGGGGGCACTCCGACGATCAAGTCAGTATATCTCTCAAACATAATCAAGTGCTAAACGTAATACTCAAAACATAAATTGCATACCTTAGACCCACGGGGGTGCCTCTCTTTTATAATATACTCAATCCAAGTCCTACTAGAAGTATGACTTCTATGAACTTCCAATTCAGTGTTTACTTTGGACTCTTTAAGAGATAGAGATAAACTCCCTAAGAACTTTATCCTTATCTTGGTTAAGTCCCCTCTTCGTCTTAGGACTCTTGTCCCTTATCTGTTTATCTCGGATTCCGATATCTTCGGAGATAACCTCGGCAACACCGAGATCACCTCGGCCTAACTACCACGACACGTGGTACCTCGGCTGACACGTCGGCGTCGCCATGCCACGTGCTGGTATTCAGGAAATATATCCCCACAACTACCCCCTAGGTTCTATTACCTCGGCATTCTGAGGTGATGGAACCTATACCGATATTTCAACATCTCTTTTCTGAGTAATGGCTCAAAAACTGTTTAGCCAAGATAATCCACTTCCAGTCGACGTGTTCTCTTCGGAGAACAAGGTTTCGAACGTACTTTCCCACACGCATGAGCTGTCATGCATATCTAACCGTTCCTTTTACGTGTTTTGTCTTCATTGGAGCGTGTCTGTGACGCGCCTGAAAGCTGTCTGTCATTTGTCTGCGCCGTCTGACGCATGCGTTGCTCCAGGCGTAATAATTGCCCTAATTTTGCCACCGTTTCAAATTTTTGACAAAACTCTTCTTTGCCTCTATTTTTCCTTCACTTTTTCATTCTGACTTCTTGCTCTTTCTCTCTCTGAAAGCTCTTTCTTCTTTGAATCTGCCATTGCTTCGATCTCTCTTATGGAACTGTCCTTAATCTCCCATTCTTGCGAAGCTTTCTTTGCTGTTGCAACCGATTTTCGAGCTCGGCGAACATTGCCCCGGCTTCATTTGTTCTGGTAAGATTCTTTCCTTTCATTCTTAATTCTCCTTATGTGCTTTCGCCTTCCTGTTGCTATTATCGCTTTTGTCCAAAGCCTTGGATTTGTTTTGTATCTTGAATCGTGGCTACGTCCTGAATACTTGCACTATTTCGCCACTTTTCTTGCCACTGTTCTTGATTTTTTACTTCTGTACTTCTTTTATTTCTGAGAACTATACCTCTGTTCTTTGTTTCTGAAACTTCGTCATTGTTTTCTGTTTTTCGTATCTGTTCCAGATCTGTGCCTTCGATTTTGTTCTTTATAGTTCTTTGGCCTGGGATTTGTGTGTAGAACCTTCAAATTTTTAGGGAAAACTGAAACAAGCCTTATTAGTCCTTTCCTAGGTCTTTGCCGAGGTTCTTACAACCCTTCTTTAACACCCATCCTCTGAAACACATTCTTCTTAGTTTAAGCCGACATAATAGGTATGTGGAGGCATAGGGTAAATACCCCAACAAAACTAGAATACTTTAGGCAGGAATTCTCTATCCCAGCCGATGTTCATCTTAAACTAGTTGGGGATGGTGATACCATCATGCCCACGTGTGGGGATATATTTCCTGAATACCAGCAGGTGGCATGGCGACGCCGGCGTGTCAGCCGAGGTGCCACGTGTCGTGGTAGTTAGGCCGAGGTGATCTCGGTGTTGCCGAGGTTATCTCCGAAGATATCGGAATCCAAGATAAACAGATAAGGGACAAGAGTCCTAAGACGAAAAGGGGACTTAACCAAGATAAGGATAAAGTTCTTAGGGAGTTTATCTCTATCTCTTAAAGAGTCCAAAGTAAACACTGAATTGGAAGTTCATAGAAGTCATACTTCTAGTAGGACTTGGATTGAGTATATTATAAAAGAGAGGCACCCCCGTGGGTCTAAGGTATGCAATTTATGTTTTGAGTATTACGTTTAGCACTTGATTATCTTTGAGAGATATACTGACTTGATCGTCGGAGTGCCCCCGGGTGGAAGAACCACCGCCGGAGCTTTTTTCTTTCTGTTACAGGTTACCGAAGCCATCTATTCTGCCTGTGCTCTCCAGTTGATCACTAAACGGGCAGTGTGGTCAGATTTTCACTCACACAATTTGGCGCCGTCTGTGGGAACGAAGGAAGAATAGATGGCCAGTAACGGACAGCAGGAAAAAATTGGGGATGACGCTCCCGCCGGGAGTGGCAGACCAATTGACCTTGACATTGAAGGAGACAACCACAATACAGAGGCCCGTGACCAGGGTCACAGAGAGAACAACATCATCCCGGAAGGCGACACATCAAGAAGGACAAACCAAGGAAAGTACTACAATGAAGATAACCTCCAGGTATGGAGGGACAGGTGCCTACGGAGGGATGAGAAAGTAAAAGAATTGGCGAACAAGTTGGCAGACCTTCAGTCAGTCATCAACTTCATGATGCAGAATAATGTTATGCAGCCACCATACCCACTGCAAGATACGCCGATGCCAGCAACCAACACCCAGAAGGGCGGAAGAAAAACAATCCCCGAGGTCCCTCAGCATACCAGGAGCGGAAGGCATTCTCACCGACCTTCCAGGGAAGTCGGACGAGAAAAGCCGAGGCAAGAAGTGTCCCGAAGGACACACCACATGAAGAATCTAGAGCCCAAAGAACATCAACATATTCAGGGGCAAGTACTCCACTTTGACACAACCCATGGAGAAAGATCCAAACGGACCCACCACGAGGCCGAAAGCAGTGTACCAAAAAGATTAAAATCCAAAGACAGCCGAGCTCCAGGGAGGAGCAAAGAAGACTTGAGGGACTACCTCAAAAGGAGGCAGCAGAATGCTGAAGCCGAGGTAAACTCCCCAGTAAAACCGAAGACAGCCTTCTCGGTGGAACTGGACAAATTCGAACCACCCAAGAGATTCAGTATGCCGAGGTTTCAAATTTATGACGGTAAGTCAGACCCAAACTTTCATGTTGGGCTATACCTGAATTCAATGGCATTATATAGCGGGAACGAGCCGTTGCTCTGCAAAGTATTCCCCTCATCCTTTGGGGAAATTGCATCTGATTGGTTCCATAAATTACCAAAAAGAAGCATAAAGACATGGGAAGGCCTGGCCGAGATGTTTGTGGCCAGGTTCGTGACCAACAAGCTACAACCCCTGAGGGTTGATGCTTTGATGGCTCTAAGAATCACCAAGGAAGAAGGCCTTAGGGCCTATGCGAAGAGGTACTATGAGGTGTTCAACCGAATACCCGAATGCAACCAAGAGGTAGCAGTCGTATCTTTCAAGAACGGCCTGAAAGACGACTTCCCATTACGGAAGTCTTTGGCAAAAACATTGCCAAAAAGCATGGAAGAACTCATGGCAAGAATTGAGAAATACGCCAGGGCCGAAGAAGATACATCGGGAAACAAAGAGGTAAAGCAAGAAAAGGGAAACGGCTCGCCGAAGCGAGGCCGAGGCAACAATGGGCCGACCAAACAAGAAACAGAGTTGAGGAGTAAACAGGCGGTAACGACGGTATTCCGAATCCCAATCCATAAAGTTCTAGATCAAATTCGAAACCAACCATATTTCAGGGCTCCGGCGAGAGCACCAGAGGAATTCATGGGAAGGAATGTTGGCAGACGTTGTGCCTACCACAATGAAGAAGGGTACCCAACTCAAGGTTGCAGAGCCCTAAAAGCACACTTGGAGGACCTGGTGAGACAAGGCCTTCTAAGGGACCTGGTCGATGAAGCCAGGACAAGGGAAGAACAGGCAAGGTTGCCTCAAGCACCAGCAGCACCCCCTCCCTCAGCACAACTACCACAAGCAGGAGGACCAAGGGTGGTTAATGTGATCCACTCAAGGGTCAACGAAAACGAAGTCAGAGGGGAGACCTAGAGGGTAAGACATTTACAACATGTCTGCCAAGTCGGGGAGAAGAGACATCGGCCAGAAGAATGCCAAGGGCCGATAATAGCCTTTACTGAAGCCGACCTGGAATTGATCCAACATCCCCATAATGATGTTTTGGTAGTATCCCTCCAGGTTGGGGAGTGC
The DNA here is from genome assembly GCF_055761805.1 of Camellia sinensis. Taxonomy (NCBI): domain Eukaryota; kingdom Viridiplantae; phylum Streptophyta; class Magnoliopsida; order Ericales; family Theaceae; genus Camellia; species Camellia sinensis. The sequence continues at coordinate 28,795,903 of NC_138969.1, read as the reverse complement.
CAAGTGAAACGCATCCTAATAGATCAAGGCAGCTCTTGTGACATCATGTATGTCAGATGTTACAAGGAGCTGGGCCTTCACCCTGATGACTTAGAACAATCCAGCGGCCCGATGGTCGGCTTTAATGGAACGCCGACATGGCCACTGGGCGCAACGAGCCAGGAAGTCCAAGCCGGCACTAAGAAGATCAAGACAGAATTTCTGGTAATTGACACGCCCTCACCATACAACATCATCTTGGGAAGGCCGTGGTTGCATGCAATGGGGGTAGTTCCCTTAACGTTGCATCAACTACTACGGTTCCCAACAGAGCATGGGATTGAAGAAGTCAGAGGAGATCAACTACAAGCAAAAAATTGCTCCATGGCAGCAATGAAGGCCACCTGTAGTATACGGGAGCCAAGGACAGCAGAAGTTGAAGATGAGGACATGGAGGTCCTAGAAGACGTTGGGAAAGAATCAGCCGAAAAGAGCGAAGAGGCACTAAAAAAAGTTTTTGTCCAGGAGGGCGATGAAGAGCGCTCCTTTCTTCTCGGCTCAGGCTTAGCTAGAGAAGAAGAGAAAGAACTGGAAGATTTTTTGAGGAAAAACATAGAGGTGTTCGCCTGGACACCTTACGAAATGCCTGGCATTGACCCCGAGGTCACTTGCCACAGACTGAATGTCGACAGATCGGCAAAACCCGTGATTCAACGAGCCAGAAGACCGACGTTGATACACGTCGAAGCAGTAGAAGAAGAGATAGACAGACTCCTAGAGGCCAGGGCCATCCGAGAAGTTCAGTACCCAACATGGCTGTCCAACACAGTAGTAGTAAAGAAAAAGAATGGCAAATGGAGGGTTTGTGTAGACTTTACTAGCCTCAACAAAGCCTGTCCCAAAGACAGCTTTCCTTTGCCCAAAATCGACCAACTGGTAGATGCTACTTCAGGACATGAAAGGATGAGTTTTCTAGATGCATACAGAGGGTACCACCAGATTGCCATGTACCCTCCAGACGAGGAAAAGACCGCATTCATCACCCCTAACGGCCTGTACTGTTACAAGGTAATGCCTTTTGGGTTAAAAAAACGCAGGAGCAACCTATCAGAGGTTAGTAACAAAGATGTTTAAGCACCTGATTGGCAAAACAGTAGAAGTTTACATCGATGACATGGTCGTAAAGACCAAGGAATCAAAGGGTCATCTTGCCGACCTAAAAGAGGTCTTCGACATACTCAAAAGATATCGGCTCCGACTTAACGCCTCGAAGTGCGCCTTCGGAGTTGGATCAGGCAAATTTTTAGGGTGTCTGGTAACAAGAAAGGGCATTGAGGCCAGCCCAGACCAAATCAAGGCCATCCTAGAACTACAGAGCCCGACATCGGCAAAGCAAGTTCAAATGCTTCCTGGAAGGGCCGCAGCCCTAAACAGATTCATCAGCAGAAGCTCAGATAAGTGCAGACCCTTCTTTAACCTGGTAAAAAAAGCCACAGAGTTCCTATGGACAGAAGAATGTGAAGCTGCCTTAACCAACCTAAAAAAGTACTTGACCTCAACTCCGGTTCTTGCCAACCCAGTTCTAGGGGAGGAGTTGTTTTTGTACTTAGCAGTCTCAGAACACGCAGTCTGTGCAGTACTAATCCGAGAGGAAAAAGGGGAGCAAAAGGCTGTCTATTATGTAAGTAAAACATTGGCCGACGCAGAAACAAGATACCTACCACTGGAAAAATTAATGCTGGCCTTGGTAATGGCTTCAAAGAAGTTGAGCCATTACTTTCAGGCACACAAGATTGTGGTCCTAACAGAACACCCACTAAAATCCTTGTTGCAACAAGGAGACTTAACAAGAAGGATAGCAAAATGGGCAGTAACCCTGGGCCAGTTTGACCTGGAGTTCAGGCCGAGAACAGCAATAAAGGGCCAAGTTTTGGCCGACTTCGTCGCAGAACTCACACCTGAAACCATCGCACATCGGGCTCCGTTGAGCCAAGATGAGCATTGTCCCGATAAGCAAAAAGAATCCCAGCCAAAGACAAAAAAGCAAGAGAAGGAGAAGCTCAGACCCTGCAGCATTTACATCGGCGATTCATTCAGACTATTCGTTGATGGAAGTTCAAACCGCCAGGGAGCAGGGGCAGGAGTACTGCTGATATCTCCAGATGGAGAAATAGGAGAACAATCCATTCGTTTGGGGTTCAAAGCCTCAAACAACGAAGCAGAATATGAAGCATTAATTGCAGGGCTAAAGCTGGCAGCAGCTGCAGAAGCAGATGAGGTAATTGTTTTTTGTGATTCACAACTCATTGTTAACCAATCAACAGGAGAATTTGCAGCCAGGGACGAAAGAATGTCGGCATATACAAAGGAAGTCATCAGATTGGCAGCCCTATTTCAAAATTGCAGATTACTCCAAGTTAGCCGAGATGACAACACCCACGCCGACGCGTTGGCTAACCTGGCCAGTTCAATTCAAACTGGAAAAATAAGGACAATCATGATCGACTACATGTCGGCCCCAAGTATAGATAAACAGAGCACCGAACAAGAAGCAATGTGCGTGGACTTGGGACCAAGCTGGATGGACGCAATCATTACATTCCTAAAAGAGGGGAAGCTGCCAGAAGACCATAAGGAAGCACATAAAATTAGACTGTAGTCGGCCAGATACAGTCTAACAGCAGAAGGCCATCTCTACAGGAGGTCCTTCACTGGGCCGCTCTTAAGGTGCGTACATCCTTTGCAGGTTGAAGATTTTCTCTACGAAATTCATGAAGGAATTTGTGGAAGCCATGCTGGGGGCAGATCATTAGCCCACAGGGCAATTACCCAGGGGTATTGGTGGCCCTACATGCAAAAGGATGCCGAAGCCTATGTGAAGAAGTGTGAACAATGCCAAAGGTTTGCACCTTTGATACATCAGCCAGCTGCTAACCTAAACCCAGTATCCAGCCCTTGGCCGTTTGCCCAATGGGGCATGGATCTGGTTGGACAACTTTCCCAGGCAACTGGACAGAGAAAATACTTGCTGGTAGCAACAGACTACTTTACAAAATGGATAGAGGCAGAACCTCTTGCCAAAATCTGAGATGTGGACGTCAAGAATTTCATATGGAGAAACATCATCACCAGATTTGGGATTCCAAGATCAATAGTTGCCGACAACGGAACACAGTTTGACAGCAAACTCATAAAGAACTTTTGTGCAAAATTCAAAATCAAGAATTATTTCTCAACACCAAGTTTTCCTCAAAGAAATGGGCAAGCAGAGGCATCCAACAAAGTAATCCTGGATGGAATAAAGAAGAGGCTGCAGGCAGCAAAAGGAAAGTGGGTGGACGAGTTGCCCAACGTACTTTGGGCATATCGGACTACGCCAAGAAGATTAACAGGAGAATCCCCCTTTGCCATGGCTTATGGCACAGAAGCAGTCATCCCATTGGAGATCGGCTTCCCAGGGATCAGAACCCAGGGAGTAAAGAATGGCACCAATGACATATTCTTAGCCCGAGATCTGGATTTGTTGGAAGAACGAAGAGAGAAAGCTGCAATTCAGCTTGCAGTATACCAGCAACAGCTTGCCAGAGCTTACAACAAGAAGGTTAATCCAAGAAATTTTCAAGTCGGCGACCTAGTCCTGAGAAAAGTCGTCGGGAACAAGAAGGATCCCAGGGAAGGCAAGCTTGGCCCAAACTGGGAAGGACCCTACAGAATTACTTCAGTATTAGGCAATCGAGCTTATCGGCTTGAGGACAATGAGGGCAAAGCACTGCCCAGACCTTGGAATACTTGTAATTTGAAATTTTTCTATCATTAGATGTGCATCATTTTTTGGCCAATATCATCAATAAAGTCTTTTCAGAATTCTTTCAACACATATAATTGATAAAAGTTATGCATTGTTGTTTATTGAAGAACGTAATTAATGTGAACCCAAGTCAAACTCAAGTTCACATTGGGGGCAAAGAATAAACCGAGATTATTCCTTAATTCACTTGTTGAAATTTGTAGCAATTTACAAGTTGGAATTAAGCTGATTCCTTATCTTCACTTGTTGAAATTTGTAGCAATTTACAAGTTGAAGTTAAGCCGAGATTATTCCTTAATTCACTTTTTGAAATTTGTAGCAATTTACAAGTTGGAATTAAGCTGATTCCTTATCTTCACTTGTTGAAATTTGTAGCAATTCACAAGTTGAAGTTAAGCCGAGATTATTCCTTAATTCACTTGTCGAAATTTGTAGCAATTTACAAGTTGGAATTAAGCTGATTCCTTATCTTCACTTGTTGAAATTTGTAGCAATTTACAAGTTGAAGTTAAGCCGAGATTATTCCTTAATTCACTTGTTGAAATTTGTAGCAATTTACAAGTTGGAATTAAGCTGATTCCTTATCTTCACTTGTTGAAATTTGTAGCAATTTACAAGTTAAAGTTAAGCCGAGGTTATTGATTGAAATCTCATGGCAATATGTGGGTTGGTTAACCCTAAGGAAGATGCTTAACACATTGTTGAAATTTGTAGCAATTTACAAGTTTATGTTAAACCGACATATGATCACCCACTGGGATATGCAAAAATTTATAGGTTGAAGTAAAGGCTAAGTATGTTGTTTAAATACTTGTTGAAATTTGTAGCAATTTACAAGTAGGTTAGACTGAGATCACTGTTTGATACTTGTTGAAACTTGAGAAGAAACTTGCAAAGTTTACATTCAGAAATATATGTTTTATACTTGTTAAAATTTATAAAAAGTTTGCAGGTCAGTATCTTGCCGAAGTAAAAGTTTTGTAGTTATACCCGAGGTATGTAACCCCGAGAAGATTGCACAAAGGAAGCAACATGAAGAAGCATGCAAAAAATTTATAAGTACAAGACTATGCAGAAGCAGTCAACAGAACATCACAAGATTAAAACATCCATAGAAAGAACAGTTGCAATTACATATTGAAACAGCCACGTCGGCCATAAGAAGGAGTTTTGCATTGTCCAGAAATTAAAAGAGTACAAAGTGCAAAATACAGAAAAGAAGGAAAAAGTACAAAAGACATTTTTTCAAGATTCTTCAGTGTTAGCCGCTGCAGGGACTGGGACCTCGGGCGATTCTGGTGGAACCTCCTCGGCAACCTTTTCTGCTTCGATCTCAGCATCAATCTCAGCAAGCGTGTTGTCCAGACTTCTTTCAGCCAAAAGGAGGTTGGATGATAGTTGCCCGATGGCAATTTCCTTAGGTCCCTCCCCAACCTCATCACCCTCCTCATCCAGGGTTAGATCCATAACTTGCTCAGCAGGAGGAGGGGACTTGGCTTCAACAGCATCCTTGGGTTTCCTCACCAAGGCCTCGTCATCATTTTTCTCTCCATCCTCATCCTCGGCATCAGCCTCAGTCTCTGATTCATCTTCAGCCTGACTTGGAGGAGGAAATGGTAAAGGAATGACATCGGCATTACGCAAGGGCGAGTCAACAGGAAGATCAAGCTTTTTTATCAGGGACATCCAACCTAGGGAAAATCCCCTGTTGCATGCCTGCCTGACTTGAAGCTTATAATCCTCTGCGACGTCGGCCATGCCCTGGGCATAGGCCTTTTCATCGGCCTCTTTGACTTCGGCCTCCTTAGTGGCCAAAGCCTGCTGGAGCTCCTTCTCAGCTTGGGCCTTTTTTACTTCAGCCTCTTTTTTCTCGGCTTCAGAAACTTTTTTAACGGCCTCAGCAGATTCGGCCTTCTCCTCGGCCATTTGCTGGGCCTTGGTGGCAGCTTCGGCCTGGTCCTCCAACCTCTTCATCTTCAATTCAAGAGATTTGATCTCTTTCTTCATGGAAGATACTTCCCTCTTCATATCAACCATTCTTTGACGATTTTCAAAGGATTGCATTGAAAATGAATGGGCATGTTGGATAGCCTGAAAGAAAACAGAAGTGTCAGAAAATTTTCTCAGTAAAAAACATAAGGAAAAATCACAAGTGCAAACAGGAACACTTACCTGAACAGAGTGTTGGAGCATGAGAGCATAATTCTCATACTCACTGAGCCCCGCATTTCGCTCCAGATCGTTTGGGAGGAGGAGAGTAGTGCTAAGGGCGACGCCAACGTTAATATCGTCGGCACTTTCACTGGCCATAATAGGCCTATCCTCCAGAGTTAGTTGAGGGGCCCATGGAACGTCGGGCTTCTTGGACGCCGAGGCCGTCGCAGACGATGACCTTGGCCTCTTTGATTGAGTAGACCCTGAGGGTTGGCCCTCAGCAGACCTCTTGGTGGAAGTAGAGGTTGATTTTTTGCTTTCTACCAGTTTAGAAATAGGCAAAGTATCTTCAGCTTCGGCATCTGTAGCCTTGGCCTAGGGCTGAGCCTTTTAACTCTCTTCGGCTTTGGTGGGGGCATTGATTGCGTTGGTACAGCGTCGGCGTCGGTTGGAAGGTCGGCAAGAAGATCTTGAACGACAGGCCTTGAACGAACCATCTCGGCAGTCTTTACAAGTCTTCGTCGACGTTTGCGTTCTGGGATCGGTATTAAGTAGGGGGCCGAAGTGGATGGAAGATCGGCTGGGTCAGAGGTGGATCCTTGATCTGTTCGGGATGACGACGCGGTTACAGTTGTAGCAGTTGGTGGGGAAAGACTCTTTTTCTTCTTTCTTGGGACGTCGGGTAATGTAGATTTGTATGTCGGAATGAAATTCAGCAACAAGGGAGCCTTGCGCTTATGGACTGGAAGACCAAGAAGCTTCTTTAAATCTTGTCCAGGGAAGAAGGATTGACGGAAGTTTTTTGGTGGTTGATGAAGATCTGCAGGACAAGCAAACAGACATTAGAAACAGAAAAATTTTGCTGACTAAAATAAAAACAACTAAGCGTTGGCACTGGGCTCTTACCCTTGCCCTCTGTGATTGTTCGAGGAAGAGGGTAGAGGTGGACATCTTCGTCTGGGCCAAATTCCCAATTTCCCGAAGCAATAAGAAAGTCATCCCCAGCCCCCTTGTTGGAGTCTGGGAGGTCGGCTACAATTTTGTACTCGGTCGACCTCGGCTTAAGGTAATACACGAAACCCCTATCCTTTAGGTTGAGGGGACACATGGTATAGCAGTACTGAAGGTCGGCCAGGTAATTCTAAGATTCTCTTGCCTAGCTAAAGCTATAATACCGTTAATCACCCTATAAGAGTTGATAGTAAGTTGCATGGGGTTCAGCCTGTAGAAATGAAGAACTTCACGAAAAAAGGGATCAAGTGGAAGCCGAAGTCCACATTCTGTAAAAGCTACTATAGGGAAGGGCATCGTATGGTCCGTGGGCATGATGGTATCACCATCCCCAGCTAGTTTAAGATGAACATCGGCTGGGATAGAGAATTCCTGCCTAAAGTATTCTAGTTTTGTTGGGGTATTTACCCTATGTCTCCACATACCCATTATGTCGGCTTAAACTAAGAAGAATGTGTTTCAGAGGATGGGCGTTAAAGAAGGGTTGTAAGAACCTCGGCAAAGACCTAGGAAAGGACTAATAAGGCTTGTTTCAGTTTTCCCTAAAAATTTGAAGGTTCTACACACAAATCCCAGGCCAAAGAGCTATAAAGAACAAAATCGAAGGCACAGATCTGGAACAGATACGAAAAACAGAAAACAAAGATGAAGTTTCAGAAACAAAGAACAGAGGTATAGTTCTCAGAAACAAAAGAAGTACAGAAGTAAAAAATCAAGAACAGTGGCAAGAAAAGTGGCGAAATAGTGCAAGTATTCAGGACGTAGCCACGATTCAAGATACAAAGCAAATCCAAGGCTTTGGACAAAAGCGATAATAGCAACAGGAAGGCGAAAGCACATAAGGAGAATTAAGAATGAAAGGAAAGAATCTTACCAGAACAAATGAAGCCGGGGCAATGTTCGCCGAGCTCGAAAATCGGTTGCAACAGCAAAGAAAGCTTCGCAAGAATGGGAGATTAAGGACAGTTCCAGAAGAGAGATCGAAGCAATGGCAGATTCGAAGAAGAAAGAGCTTTCAGAGAGAGAAAGAGCAAGAAGTCAGAATGAAAAAGTGAAGGAAAAATAGAGGCAAAGAAGAGTTTTGTCAAAAATTTGAAACGGCGGCAAAATTAGGGCAATTATTACGCCTGGAGCAACGCATGCGTCAGACGGCGCAGACAAATGACAGACAGCTTTCAAGCGCGTCACAGACACGCTCCAATGAAGACAAAACACGTAAAAGGAACGGTTAGATATGCATGACAGCTCATGCGCGTGGGAAAGTACGTTCGAAACCTTGTTCTCCGAAGAGAACACGTCGGCTTGAAGTGGATTATCTCGGCTAAACAGTTTTTGAGCCATTACTCAGAAAAGAGATGTTGAAATATCGGTATAGGTTCCATCACCTCAGAATGCCGAGGTAATAGAACCTAGGGGGCAGTTGTGGGGATATATTTCCTGAATACCAGCACGTGGCATGGCGAGGCCGATGTGTCAGCCGAGGTGCCACGTGTCGTGGTAGTTAGGCCGAGGTGATCTCGGTGTTGCCGAGGTTATCTCCGAAGATATCGGAATCCGAGATAAACAGATAAGGGACAAGAGTCCTAAGACGAAGAGGGGACTTAACCAAGATAAGGATAAAGTTCTTAGGGAGTTTATCTCTATCTCTTAAAGAGTCCAAAGTAAACACTGAATTGGAAGTTCATAGAAGTCATACTTCTAGTAGGACTTGGATTGAGTATATTATAAAAGAGAGGCACCCCCGTGGGTCTAAGGTATGCAATTTATGTTTTGAGTATTACGTTTAGCACTTGATTATCTTTGAGAGATATACTGACTTGATCGTCGGAGTGCCCCCGGGTGGAAGAACCACCGCCGGAGCTTTTTTCTTTCTGTTACAGGTTACCGAAGCCATCTATTCTGCCTGTGCTCTCCAGTTGATTACTAAACGGGCAGTGTGGTCTGATTTTCACTCACACAAAGGATGAGGGGAATACTTTGCAGAGCAACGGCTCGTTCCCGCTATATAATGCCATTGAATTCAGGTATAGCCCAACATGAAAGTTTGGGTCTGACTTACCGTCATAAATTTGAAACCTCGGCATACTGAATCTCTTGGGTGGTTCGAATTTGTCCAGTTCCACCGAGAAGGCTGTCTTCGGTTTTACTGGGGAGTTTACCTCGGCTTCAGCATTCTGCTGCCTCCTTTTGAGGTAGTCCCTCAAGTCTTCTTTGCTCCTCCCTGGAGCTCGGCTGTCTTTGGATTTTAATCTTTTTGGTACACTGCTTTCGGCCTCGTGGTGGGTCCGTTTGGATCTTTCTCCATGGGTTGTGTCAAAGTGGAGTACTTGCCCCTGAACATGTTGATGTTCTTTGGGCTCTGGATTCTTCATATGGTGTGTTCTTCGGGACTCTTCTTGCCTCGACTTTTCTCGTCCGACTTCCCTGGAAGGTCGGTGAGAATGCCTTCCACTCCTGGTATGCTGAGGGACCTCGGGGATTGTTTTTCTTCCGCCCTTCTGGGTATTGGTTGCTGGCATCGGCGTATCTTGCAGTGGGTATGGTGGCTGCATAACATTATTCTGCACCATGAAGTTGACGACTGACTGAAGGTCTGCCAACTTGTTCGCCAATTCTTTTACTTCCTCATCCCTCCGTAGGCACCTGTCCCTCCATACCTGGAGGTTATCTTCATTGTAGTACTTTCCTTGGTTTGTCCTTCTTGATGTGTCGCCTTCCGGGATGATGTCATTCTCTCTGTGTCCCTGGTCACGGACCTCTGTATTGTGGTTGTCTCCTTCAATGTCAAGGTCAATTGGTCTGCCACTCCCGACGGGAGCGTCATCCCCAATTTTTTCCTGCTGTCCGTTACTGGCCATCTATTCTTCCTTTGTTCCCACAGACGGCGCCAAATTGTGTGAGTGAAAAAGTGCTAGAATCAAGGGCCAAAACAAGGGCCAAAACAACATGCACTTTAAGGCATGGCCAAAAAGTGCTAGAATCAAGGGCCAAAACAACATGCAATATAAGCTAGTGAAGAGGGTTTACACTACAAGTATATTAAGCATTCAAGAGACCACTAAACCAGAAAAATTCAGAGGTATGACATGCCAAATAAAGCCCAAAAACTCACTGAAACATGGTCTATGCATGCAAGAATGAGATGCTCCTTTGATAGGCCATGAAGAGGGTTGTTCTACACATGCAAGATGGACACTCAATATGACAAAACCACCTCTGGAAAGAGGTTATGCAGGCCCTAAAACTCACTGAAAAGGGCCTGAAATGAGGCTAGGAAGCATGCAAGTAAGGGCCCCTTTGTTAGTCCAAAAATGCTAGTAAACAGGACAAGGGGTGAGAGGGTCACCCCTCTCTGATTTTGGTGCTCAAAACAGCATGCTAGCCACTGAAAATCCACTGGATTTCAGTGGCTAAGAGGCCAAACAAAGGCCAATGCAAAGGCTTAAGTTCATGGCTCAAAATATGATGAAATAAAGCATGCAAGGGGGTAGATGACCCCCAACAGAAAAAAGACCTTAAACAAACATGTTAAGAAGCTCAAAATAAGACTTTTTTAGTTTATGACAAAGCCTAAATATGCTTGCAAATTGAGCTAAGATATGAAGCGAAATAAAGACCAAAAGGGGAAATAGGGTGTTACCCTTGTAGCCAAGAACTCCAGCAGCTTTTGGACCAAAAAAAGCTAACCTTCAACCTCTGAAAACAAGCTCCAAGGTGCTTAGGTTGGTGTTGGAGGTGTTAGGCTAAGAGGTAGTGTGTAAAGGGGCAAGAACTTGGCTCTTTTGAGGCTAAAATATAAAGACAAAGGGAGATATATGTATGTATGCTCCAGCCAACTTCTGAACCTTTGCTAATGAGGGAGAGGGTCTCCTTTATATCCAAGAGGGTTCAAAGCTTCTCCAAGAAGCTTAAAACCAAGGTTAAACATCCTCCATATATGGAGGATGCAATATGTGCCTCCCAGCTGGCATAGCTGGAACCAACTCAGTGAGACATGACTGATAGAGGTAGGCCGACCAGCTTCCCAGGTCGTCCGACCAATTCAAAGGGGTCAAGTCCTCAAAAAGTGGTCAGCAGCCCTGATTGGTGGTCCCCAACTCAAAGCAAGCAAGTGGTGTGGTGGGAGACCAGTAATTGTGGCCCAAAAGTGAGGGAGACCACTTACCTAACAAGAAAATTGGCCGACTGGAGAAAAGTGGTCTCCAAGGAGAAAAGGTGGTCTTCCACCCTTGTACCACCTTCCAAACAATGAAAATAGAGTCCATGCCAAAAATGAACCAAGACGGATGAAAAACGAGGGTTCAGGGGCCAAAACGCGCGGCCGGAGGCCCCGAAAACAGGTTGTTAAGCATCGAAAGTGGCGTGTGACCACAAAAGTGGTCTCCCGGGCCACAGTGTCCCTCTAGAGAGAGGAAACAAGGTGTGTGCCAAAAACCAGAGCAAACAGAGAAAGTTAAGCGGTCCTGAACCGAGGCACACGGCCGACGGCTCCGAAAACTGGAAACTAGTCTCCAAACGGGAAAAGCGGCCTACGACCACGAAAAGTAGCCTATGGCCACTGAGAGATGGTCTACGAGACCTCTCCCTCCCTTCGGGAAGAGAAAACAGAACCTGGTTCACAAACTGTGGCAAAACACAAAAGGGGCCCGAGGCTCGGAGGCAAGGCTCTCAGCCGAGACTCTGAAACCTCGAAACGAGCTCAACATGCGCAATCACCGAGCGCTCAATTGATGACATCTGAGTCTTAAGGTCGGTCAAAAATGGGGTGTCTACATTGAGTTTGAGGAAATGTGAGACCTTAGAGTCTAGTGAAGATTGGTGGAAGTGATGTGGGAATGTCTAAGGGAGTGGGAGATCCATATCTTGGTTTAGTGAGAAGAACACTTGTGTGTGCTGCTTAGTGTGTCAAATTGTTGATTAGTGAGTTGGTGGTGGTCTTGTCGACCGTAAGTGTGGTCAGTGTTATGCCATGGTCAGTTGTGAGTTGGAGGCATCATTAGATTGTAAGGAATTTCATGGGTAGATGCTTGAAGTATTATTAGTGTGGTGAACGGTTTGTGTTCTCAAGTGAAGAGTGTACCATTGGTGAGAATTGCCTTGGGTGACCGGTATCCTGTGATCGCCTTTGACCTATTCGGTCTCATGTTGAATGTAAGAGTGTGTTTGCCATCTAGGTGTATGAGTAGAATTTCTATGGAAACAATAGTGGAGTAGTCTATCTTGGGGAGGCCGAAAAGACCCTGAAAGTATGTGGAACGGTGTTTAAAAACCTGTGTCTAGGTGAATGGAGTGGGAGTGGAAAATTTTCGAGTGCGTAGTTGAGTTGATCGGCATCAAGGTAGGTGACACATAATAACTTTAGAATGGTTTAGATGTGGATTGTAAGGTTGAACCTTTGAAAATTTAGCACAGATTTAGCTAGAAGGCAGTGTTGTACCATGGGTTGTGTTTGGGGTGTTGAACCTTGCGTAGGTGTGTAGCTACCGATGTGCGCTTCCCGTGTAAGTTTTTGAAACTCGTAAATCGGAGTAAAGTGATAGCTGTTTGGTTAATGTTCATCTTGGCAATTGTAGTTTAGAAAGTTATGTGTGTCGCATAGTTTCTTTTGGCACTGTGTTTATTTCTAATTGTTGTTGTTATGGAAATGTAATTGTCGCATTTTGAGATCACTAAAGGCATGATGGATGTGATTGGGTGACGGTTGGGATTCACCGGTTATTTGTTGAGGAAGTTAAAATGGGAGGTGATTTCCAGCTTTTGAAAACCTTCATGACTTTTCTATTTCAACTAAAACCCATGGGGTAAGATTTTTTTTTAAAGTATGTTGTAGGAAAAAAAAATATGGCTTTGCTCGAAGTTTATGACATGAAACATTTTGTTGGGAAATGATATGAATTTAAGTGAATTTTGAGAAAATGTACAAATAAGGAAAAGAGTTTTCATTTAAGATAGTATGAACAAATTTCATTTTAACAATTTATGTGATCTTTTGGTTATCGTGTGTAGATGATAACTTGTGTGGCAATGATAATGATATTGGCCGAACGGAATAATATAGTTGTGGTAATCTGTGTTTATGGCAAGGTTGTTATTCTTGTCGATTAACATTGTGAAAATATCATGTTTTGTTGGTTGTGACATCACCGTGTGAGTGATGGGCATCGTTGGGTGACAGTACAGGCTCACCGGTTGTTATGTGGGAAGGGAATTGGAAATAAATGAGAATTGGGTCTTGCTTGAAAGAAGAAAGTGTATCTTGGCTTGTGACCAGTGTAAAATTTTGAACTTCTCTCAGAAAATGTTTTATATGTAAAGAAAAGATATTTACCAAGAATTGAGAAAAAGGATGAAATTTTCTTTTGGGATTGAGTTGTTGATTATTGTACCCTTATGGTCGTAATAGTGTAACCACTTAATTAGTATAGCTAAATCTTGAATTTTGTATATTTGGTTATGTGGATCAATTGGAATTGTTAGCGCTTGTTAGGCCGGGGTCTTGTTTTGGGTCGGGTTTTGTTGTGATTCTTTTTTTTTTTGATTGAGCAACCAAGAATCTTGTAGAGAGAGCTCTATTTTTTTACTTGTTAGAGTGTTGAGCGTTCGGGAGTGTTTGGACAGGTGGTGGTAGATGCCTTGGGTAGGCGTGTTGTGACTTTGGTTGTTGTTGTTGTCGTCTCGTAGGTTCAGTGAGTGGTATGAATCGAGGGGAAGTCTGTGACCCTTGTCCCTGTGTTCTTGACTAACTCGGTATCCTTGGCGTTCCTAGAGTCAGGGTAGTATTCTAATTTTGGTTGTGGCTGGGAGTTGGTGTTGTGTTTCCTTGGTTGGTTGGGAGGTCTTCCTTGGTAACGTGGTTCTCTTTTTGACTCGCTAGCTTTTATTTCAGTGTTGCTAAATTTCGGAGAGGAAATTTCCTAAGGTGGGGAGGTTGTGATGACCGGTAAGTGCTTTGCCTTACTCTCTTGGCATTATGTTGGAATTATCGTTGTGAAGAGGTCGGGTAAGCTTTCGTTGAAAATTTCTTTATTGTAGTTGTTTCAATTCTGAGTGTTCGCTTATTTCAGAAGGTGCGAGATCGGCTCCGGGGTATTGGGAGTGAAGCTAAAGTTTTTCGGGCTAGAAGGGCCAGGGCCGTACGTATGGGGGTCTTGGGCCGCACGTGCAAGGGATCAGGCCGCACATGCGGGAAGTTGGGAGGAAGTGCTGGGTGCACACTGCCTAAAAGGAAGGTGCGTGAGCTAAGGTGCGGGGCAAGCCGCACGTACAGGAGGCCGCTCCGCACGTGCGGGGGTGCGCGTTTTCTGCTTCGATTTTCATGTTTTTTAGCTATATTTTGCTTATTTACTCATTTTCCTCATATTTTCTGATGTTGTCTCTCTCTCTATACAACATTTCTTTACTTTTCCCTCATCTCTCCCTACCCAAACCCTCAAAGTTTTATATTTCTTTTGATCTCAAGAAATCCATTGGGATTTTGGCACTAGTTCCTTATACCAAAATGACGGGCGTGTCGAGGGCTTCGTCTTGACTGGTGGAGATCGTATTCTGGCGAGGTTGATTTTGGAGCTTTGTCTCCTCTTCTCCCTTGAGGTAGGGATTTCTGGAGTTATATACAAAAGTTTTGCTCTTTTGTTGATGATTTAAGAGTTTCCTTCTAGTTTTGATGATTTCAACCTTGCGATTTTAAAAATGTAGAGATTTTCAAAAAGGGGTTTTAAACTTTAAAAATTTTTGGTCAACCATTAAAGGTTTCATCTTATTAATCTAAGGAATGTGTTTTGATTAGGATTTTCACCAAGGAATGGGAAAAATATTTTTTATGTGATGAAGAACCCTAGAATTTGGGGATTTTAGTAAATAAGAAAAATACCTATGAAATTCTTTGTTCTTTTATGTCAAGAGGATGAATGAAAGTAAACTTCATTAATGTTTAGACAAAGGACTATCTGCGTGAGGTAAGAGAAATGAGATGTTAGTTTTTTATAATTGTTAAACACTAGAACATGGATTGTTGGAAAATGATAAATGATTGTGTGCCTTGAATTGTAAGAGTTGTAAAATCTTGGAGAGCTATGTTGGGAACATAACAGATATATTCGTGAAGAGGCTAACTTGTTATGAATTGTTCATGGTAAGTAATTGTGGTTGTTGCTATGAATGGAAGGCATGTGGTTATGTGTGAAATGACATTGCAAGAAATGAATTGAGAAATTGAATATTATGGATCTTGTTGTAGAGATATTTGAAAATAAAGAAATCTTATGAGATATTAATTATTGCGCCGCATTCTCATTTGATATATTATCATTAATGTGCATGAAATGTTAGATGGGTATGAATGTCTACATATATGCATAGATGTAACTTCTTTTTCTTTTTTTTTTTATTGATGGAGAAATATCTTATACTACAAAAGATTTTGAGAGTAGAGATTAGAATCTACATGTTGCATTGGCTTCAATAGAAGTGATTGTTGAAAAAGCATGGATTGTGGTTATGTAATGCCCTAAAAAATAAACCCATTAAATATATATATCATCAACATGCAATGTTAAAAAGGAAACAATTCATCAGAGTCTTACTAATTAAAAGCATTGCATGTAACATCAAATTAAATGCCCTACAGGCTTACATCTTTCCAAGCCAACACTTGGACACAAAAGTATGAGTTCTAACTCAAATACAAATAAAGCCCTAGGCTTGAGTGTTTACATGTACTAACAAATAAAAGCAAACAACTGAAAATAGTCTTCAGAATCCAAGTCCTTCCAAGCTAAGTCCTTGGAGGTAGCTTATCACCTGAACCTGAAAATGATGTTCCCATATAGGGTGAGCCACAGCCCAGTAGAAATATACTAAACCAAATATAAGCATTGAATAAAGCAATAGCATTCAATAAATGGTTAACCAAGATAATCAATTACTTCATTATACAGTTTCATGACATTAATGTCTAAGACACGTTTTACTTTCCAACATTATCAATATGGCTCAGAACCTGGCCAAACTTACAACAGTGAACTATATATATATATCATATTCACATTCTTCCAATGTCAACAAACAGATGAGACTCAGGCTCAAATCAAAACACTTCATACTTCCAATTTGATACACATTTTAGTGCTGTATCAATAAAAACACTTTAATATAAATAAGCACACATAAAAGTGATGCTAATGGAGTCCATCCCTTGTCTCCTCCCAAACAAAATCCGGTTTAGAGGTCCATCCCCTATCTTCCCCTAAACCGTGGAGTACATCCCCTATCTCCTCCCACACAAAACAAAGTATGTAAACACATAACATATACACCACACAATCAATACACATAATGCCTGTATTAATTCAATAGTCAAAATTAATGACTCAACCAATGTGATTAGTTTCAGTTATACCTAATCCACATGCATTGTCTACAACAATCACGACTATCCTCCACTGATAGCCCAAAACAGTTGTTCCTAGACTTGGAAATAAATATATCAACAATTCAATAGGCGAGTGATTTAAATTATCCAACTACACCATTGAATCAATAAATTCCCCAATTTCATGAATTTAACCAAATTCCTCAATTCCCTTAAATCAATTATTACAACTAGGGTTTTTCCCAAAATTATCAAAGTAACCCCAACATATCAAAATACCAAAACTTAGAACAAAACTTATAAAATGGAGTAGGAAATCCCTACCTCGAAGAAAATAACCCGAATGGAGAAGACAGAGACGAATACCCAAAATCCAAAGTGCTCCAAATCGCGAAAAGTTCAGATTAAAACGGAGCCCTCGACTCACACTTTCTTTTTAACAAAGGATCTAGGGTAGTAATACACTCTAAATAGATCAAACCTAAGAGAGAAGGTGAGTAGGGAGAGAGAGAAGTCGGACCTAGGGTTTGGAATAAAAAGAAGATGAAAAAGACTGATCAAAACCCGCTGCTGCTTATATAAACTAGACAGGCTCGCTCGAGCGAAGACATGGTCGCTCGAGCGACCAGACACAAGAAAACCTCGCTCGAGCGAAGAAAAGCTTGCTCGAGCCAAGAATGCAATGCTTCAGGTCTGCAACCCTGGAGCACGCTCGAGCGACAGAATGCTCGCTCAAGCAAGGAACTCGAAAACATACACCTCTCTCGCTCAAGCGAAGAAAATCTCGCTCAAGCGAATAAGCACTGCCCTCAGGTCTATACCAGACGCAGTCGCTCGCTCGAGCGAAGCAAAGCTGGATCGAGCCAGAAGACACAAAATACAACCCTCGCTCGAGCGACCAATCCCTGGCTCGAGCGACCAACCCAAAAACTGGACAACAACACTTGGTTTACGAACCCAACCAACCTGAAACAAACCTGCCCAACACATCCTATAACTCCAAATGAGAAAATGAAGGACGACAACAACAATTATACAACGACAGAATATACGGAACCTAAGTCCGGATACAATAATCAAATGGGAAAAGACCGGGGTTGCTATAGGTCATATAGTTGCACATGGTCAAATGTTAATAAACTCTTAACTATTGGTTGGAAGAACATGGAAATGGTGAATGGAATTGTTTAGTAATGTTGCTGGAATGACTTGAGAATTTTCCATGAGACATGGAGAAATGGTTGCATTGCATATTCATTTGATTTACTATCATACATGGTGTATTTAGATTGAAATCAATTACTTCATGAAAGAGAAATGTATTGCAATAAGAACTACATAAATGTGAAAGGGGTAAATACGTTGGTAAGTCTAGTTAGGGGGTGTAGATGACTTTGATAAGTTGGCCTGAGTGTCCATGGTGAAAGACCAGAAAACCGCGCGAATAGGTGTCGACCCTTCCGATTAATACCGATAAAAATGACAGTTTGGTAGTGCTCGTAGAGTCTACTTGCAGACACCAGCCTAGGGATTTTCAGTGTCGTATTTACCACCCCTATTGATAAAAAGAATTGGAAGTTTTGGAAATGCTTTGGGATTGTAAGTTTTTATTGGAAGTTAGAAATCTTTAAAAAGAGCATGAAATGAAATTTTCTTTAATATTTGCATGGCATGGCATTGATGTTTGCATGTTCATTGAAGTGTTAGCATTACTGTATATACTTTGTTAGAATTCTGTACTGAGCTTTATGCTCACCCCTATGGGATTTTGGTGCAGGTAAAGATGTGGTGATCCCGCTGAACTAATGGCATGGATATTTCTTTGTGAAGAGTAAACGGCTCTCTTATTTTTTGTTGTGAACTTTGTAAAGCCAAAGGCTAAATGTGTAAGGGTCCGAGAGAGCATTTTGTGTAACCGGGCTATTACCTTGGAAGATGTAAGCCTGCGGGAATTTTATTTAATTATAATGCAGGTTGCATTCATTTTATGTCCGTATGAGAGAACCCGTATT
Organism: Camellia sinensis; assembly: GCF_055761805.1. Classification (NCBI taxonomy): domain Eukaryota; kingdom Viridiplantae; phylum Streptophyta; class Magnoliopsida; order Ericales; family Theaceae; genus Camellia; species Camellia sinensis. Next base: position 28,777,569 of record NC_138969.1, on the reverse strand, counting down.
GTAGTATTTCTTGTCATATACTGAGCTTCTATATGCTAACTCTGAAATTGAATCCATTGTTAATGGCTTTGGTAATAAATTCCAAGTAATAAAAAGTGGGGCGTGACAAGGTGGACCAACAAAATGGGACGGCATGAGTAGTGTAATATCTATTTAGTGAAATGTTTATTTTATTACTATTAATTAAACTTATTTTGGTCTTATTGCAAGATAGATTAATATAATTTTATTAAATTTGTGACACGTTATATTTTTCTTAAATCTCATAAAAGAGTTGTATAATTTACACAAAACTACTTATAAATGGGTTAAACTGCCTTACATGAAAATTGAAATAAAAGTCTTGTCCTTGTTATATTTTATTTTACTTTATTTTTAACAAGAAATAAAAGAAGCTTCGTATAGGCATCATAACTTTTGTAGGTCTTAACTTTAGGATAATTGATTGACAAATAGAATTAACCAATCCAAAGGAAGGGACATCCCATCGGGATAACAATGGGTTCCAGACAATCCACAACAAGAATTATAAAACTTTGAGATAAGAGTACAACACACAGCGAGTGTCAAATCCAGACAACTTCCATGGAAAGGGCCCGAAATACCACTCAACCACGACCCCTGATGTTCTTGTCCTTGTTTTATTGTTTTGGAGTTTGCCTATTTTTTAACTTATTTTCGTCTTTACTGAACTTTTTCTAAAATTTTTCAAAAAAATTTAGGTTTTTAAATCCAACTTGACAAGACGAACCATGAATTTATATATATATTTTTAAATTTCTAAAAAAAAAAACAAAAGAGACAAAAAAAAAAAAAAACAAAATAAGTAATATTTTTTGACTTATTTTGACTTTTAAAAAAAATTTGGAATTTTCAAAAAAAAAAATATTTTTATAGATTTGTCTTGACAAAACGGATCGGAAAAGTAAAAACAAAAAAAATTATATAATTTTAAATTTTTTTTATCGAGGACAAAAAATTGAAAAGAAATGTGACTTTTTTTTTTAGTGGACAAAAGAGGCCATAGTATGACTACACTGTCAGTTTTTATTTTATTTGAAATAGGTTCATCAATTTAATGCATTGGTTGGAAGAGGGCCAGCTTCTTTTTTCTTTTTTTCATTTTTTCATTTTTTTTGTTTTTGTTTTTGAGGTAAGATGGAGGCCAAAATGCCAAACAAGAAAGAAACACACTAAGATAAGACACTGCTCCTTGAGGGAGGCCCCATCAACTGAATCCCAAATCAAAAATTGTTTAACCGGTCGAGAAGGATTTTGGACAAATTACGGTTCTACCGTAGCTCGCAAACCTTCTGCCGCCATTCTATCTACACAACCATTATGTTGTGTTTAGTGTTGAAAAATAATGATTTTCAGTAACTTTAATTTAAAATTAAAGTGAGATTTAGCCGCTGGTTAAGGTAGGTTTGATTGGTTTTGTATTCTCTCAAGTAAGAAGATTATAATATAAAAATGATGGGCCAAAACTATTGAGTTACGAATGAGAATTGTCTCATAAAGTGGATATCAATAAAAGTTGGACTTGGGCCTAGGTTTGGACTTGGACTTAGTTTTAGTCGTGGTCTGGACTGGTCTAGGCTTGTGTATGTGCATGTGTTAGATTTAGTCTTGGGCATGAGTTATGTACTATGCTGGACTGGGTTTATCTAGTGCGTATGTTTTAGACTGGGTGTGGATCGGGTTGTGGCCCAATACTCGTATCCATTTTGTGACCCATCTAGTTGTATTATTTAAATAGCATTATATATATATATATATATATATATATTTATTTAAGCTTTGTAACTCTCATCTTTTGATTATAGAATTGCTGATCATTATGCACACGGGAGTTTTGCACCTTTGTAACTTTAGCCTTAAAGGTTAGAGTTGATGGCCATTGATGCTAGGTTTTATGGTAGCCTTCATGGCTAAGACCTCTTCCATACAAGTGTAAAAAAAGTCTTTCCCCTCAGACTTAGAAGAAGAGTTTAAGAGAGATTTTTGATGAAAAATTGAGATGTTGTTTTAAGATAAAAAAGTTGGAGATGGTTTTTACACTAAAGAAAAATTTCCTATCTTCTTTTGCTTGTCCCTTCTTTGGTTCTTGTTAGAGAGAGTGACACCATTGTCAAGTTCACCGAAATTATTCAGAAGGTGCTTCTGCATTAGCTGGTTTCGACCATCGTATCCTGGGAGACAGACGCCGACGTACCTTCAGCATCCATCGGGAGGCGGTAAATTAGTTTTAAGAAAACTGTGATATCACACAGGCTTCGGTTTGCTTCTTTTTACTAATTTTATTTTATTATGAATTTTTGTAAATTGTTCTGAAATTCAAAGTAGTTTTTAATATGAATCTATTTATTTTGTTTGATTTACATAATTTGTACAATAATCTTAAAATAGATTATTTTTATGTTTCTCATGAAATTAGATAATTAGATAATTAGATTCATATGTTATGTGTAATAATTTTCCCTAGAAGGATACACTATTTTGCTTTGTTCATTGGCAAGATAATAGGCCTCTCTAGTATGCTTAATGCCTTGATAGCAATATTTAATAAATCGGCACAGGCCCTCACCCGGAGAAAATAATACTGTGGTCCATGTATGAGACATGTTATCCCGTATTGAGAAGGTTCCATTACGGAACGCGATATGCTTGACCAAAGTGATATGTTCATGCTAATAGAAGTACCACACATAATTTGAATACGAATATGAACATGAGTCTATTTTTTATACGACTATGCTTATCTCTCTGATTGATATGATACGAAACTAGACATCATTCATTAAAATCTTTACTCTGTTATTATTCACTGAGCTTTTGCTCACTACATATATTATGTATGTAGATAACTAGACGCGTGACCAGGCTCAGAGTTGATGACCTAGAGTCTCTGTTTTGTCGACCAACCATTGTGCTTCCCGAGGAGGTTCCGAAAAGAGTTCAGTGGTCGAGTTTTGTAAATCAAGACATAAGTTTAAGTCTTTTGTCATTTTGTGACTAGTTCTTTTGTTCTATTTTGTGTATAATGACAAGGTTGGATGGATGTATATGATGTCATATATACATACATTATATATATATATATATATATATATGTATACAAGGTTTTAAATTATTTGTCCCATGTATGTCTGCACAGCTTTATGGATTACGTATGTTTTTATAATTGCTTCCGCAGCTCTTTAATATATGACAGTTTGTTCAGAGACCTTTGGTAATGTAAGGATTACTGACTGGTTACGATACTAAACCTATATGGGCAGGTTTGGGTCATGACAATGTCTGTAAAAAATCGTGTTGATCGAATATCAATAGCTATCTCATCGGATCAAATTTTTATCAAGTGTTTATTTTTTCACCATCTATTTTTTTTATACACAAAATTGATTTGATCACGTACTTATCAATACTCGATCAACCTGATTTTTTTTTTTTTAACATATAGAACTTGATGAGTTTTACACATTGAACGGTTCAAATTATCAAAAAGAAACCCATGGTAGGCCCCCACTGGCGCAACAATAGCTAGACCCTTTGTGGAAATAGAAGCTTCCAATATACATCCCTTTTCTTGTTTAGATAGAGTCATGATTTATGCCATCATGTGGTGAGATCTGGGTGTTTTGGGAACTTGACTGGCTTTTAAACTATTTTGGGTCATATCACCTTTCTACTTTTTTATACATTTTTTCAAAAAAAAAGTTAACAAGTCAACTTTTAACTAGCTTCCTAAAATAAGCCATCATGTTTTAGTAATCCAATCTATTCTTTTGGTTTAATTTTAAAAAAAAAAAAAATTCTTTTTGAATTTTTTGTTTACAATAATAATTATTATTATTATTATTTTTAACTTTTTAAATGCACCTAGCACTTAAGATAAACTAATGGTATTTTTTTTTGAAAACAATTAATAAATACAAAAAGTTTTAATATATGTTAATGTGGATAATCTTGTGGTCACTGAGGACCTCCTGCCCAGATGAGGAATATGCTAGGTGTTGTGTATGAGAGGGTTTAACCCTCTTTAAACTATGCTTTGTGACTTTCCTAAGTAACTAAAATATATATATATATATGTTAATGTGCTTTTATTTTTGTCTTCAGTGTACTTTATAAATATTTTACTTTTAAGTACACATGCATCTAAAATGTAAAAAAAGAATATATATATATATATATATATAAATTTCATAAAATAACTAGAGCAAGAGTTTCTCAATCGATTTACAACAAGCGATGGATTATTAACATAATTGAACTTAACAACACTCACCTACACAAAGTTGAGTTGGGTTTGTTTGAGAAATATTTTTTAATTTTTTTTAAAAAATATATAAAGAAATTTTAAAAAATATTTTGATAATTTATAATGACCTTATGTTAAACTATTAACTCAACCAAACATAGCCTTAGTCATTGATTACGACCACAAAATTATATGACCTAATAAAACTTTTACTCTGATCATTGACTAAATTATATAAGTCTAAATTGCAAGAATCGCCGTCTAAAGCTTCCATCTTTGAAATATGTACCCAATAAATGAGTTGGGACCTGGGTTATATTTACAAAGCATAAAATTAGGTTTTTTTGAAGTGCAGATATCAACATAAGAGAATTTAAGGGTGCGCAAGATTTACCATTGATCCCATTTCAATAATTTGAGTTGTTTTTTTATACAGCCTCTATTTATATCATTTATTTAATAAAAAATTAATACTTGTCGTTTATTTTTTTGAAAACAAACGTGGGAAATGATAATATTATAATTATTGGATCGATTTAATTTTTTTTTCATAAATGATATACATTGACGATTTTACAAAATAAATTATTCAAATTATTAAAGGGGATTTTTTTTAAAGGTTCCTGGTATTAAAATTTTATAACATAAAAGGACGTTCAATATTTTCATAATGTTTAAGGTCTCTCAACATTGATCCAGAGAAAATTCGATCTAGAGAATTTCTCTGGACATATCACAAAGAAAATTTTATACATCACAGACACCAAATTTCTTTGTACAGATCACAAAGAAAATTTTACACTTCGCCCACACCAAATTTCACAGAAAAAATTTTAAATTTCTCTGGACATATCACAGAGACCAAATTTCTTTGGATACATCACAGAGAAAAAATTTATACATCACCCACATCAAATTTCTCTAGATACCTCACAGAGAAATTTTACATACCAAATTTCTCTGGACACATCACAGAAAAAATTTTACACATCACAAACACTAAATTTCTTTGGACACATCACAGAGAAATTTCTCTCCTTGGCATTTCATCAAACACCTTCTTTGCTGAATCCATGTCCCCAGCTCCCAAATACATCTTTTTTATGTGGATTTCTTCATTAAATGTTGTATGAAGATTTTAAGAATTAGTTTATTGAGATCAACAATAAAGACAGTGAAAAAGAAACAAGAAAAAAGTAAGAGAAGCAATGATGAATATTTTCCAGTTGTGCATGTGGATATGTAACTGATGAATTTTGTTTCTGCTTTCATATATGCTATTATGCTTTATAAAACTTACTAGTGCTCTGTTTCTTGATATTTGTCCTCCAAGGGTGGTGATAGTTTGTCTTGAAGGAATCTTTATCGGAGAACTAATGATCAGAGGAACAACAATGAGGACTAGTGCTCTGCTTCATATAAATCTTGCTATATAAAGCACTATCAAGAATCTTCATATAAATCGACGATCTACATCGGCAAAGCTTTATAAATCTTGCTAGTGCGAATTCCTTCATCGTAGTCAATACCAATGAAGCTTTGAACAATGCTGCGGACAAAGAGAGGGGAGAGAGAGAGGGAGAGAGAGAGAGAGAGAGAGAGAGAGAGGAGTTGTTTGGTGCAGGAAGAGAGAGAAGACAGAATGAGAGAATGGGTGTTATATATAGGTGTGTGTGAGGGACTTTAGACTACAAAAAAATTTATTGTAGACCTCTCCCATTACTAAAAATTGGAGAGGGATGTTAGACAAATTTTCCCATTATTAAAATGGGATCTATGATGAACACCACAAGTCCCTCAAGTTCTCTCATATTCAAATTTTAGTTTGAGAGAAACGAAACCTAAAACTAAGCCTTCGTTTGGAATGTAGATTGACTTTTTGACTTTTTGGCTTTTTGACTATTTTAGCCTGGGGCTAAAAAGTCTCGTTTGGGATGGACTTCTTACTTTTTTGACTTTAGTGAGAGAAAAAATAAAATGATTATAGTTTGAATGTGACATTTTGTCTTATTAAATTAAAAAACCTATTTTATCTTTTTGTGACTAAAATAGCCCCAACCCAACCCAAACCTTCATGCCCAACGACTATTGACTAGTTAGTTACACGAACTCATGACGTATATCTTTAATATCTTATTGATAGAAAACATATTTTTTGAAATTATTTTTTGAAAAAATAAAAATTCATTTGTTACAAATAAACATCAAATACATATTTTTAAGTTTTTAAAAATTATTTATACCACACCAAAAAGATATAATTACATAAAACTGATAAGTACTCATGATTTTTTTTTTTACAAAACTAATTTTTAGTTTAAAAAAAAAGGCTCTAAAACAAGTTTCTAAAACACAAAACAAACACATATCACTGCAAGAAATTTACAAGGCAATTGAAATAAAGGTAATTCTTCTTCAAGTAAATTTAGCCTCCGTTTGGGATACTTGTTTAGGCTATTTTAGCCATATAAGACCAAAAAAAAAAAAAAAAAAAAACATCACGTGGTGGGCGAAGCCTTTCAGGCAATGTCAAAATTACCAAACTACCCCAGTTTGATTCCCTTATTCTCTCATACATAGCAGCAAATCTTGTACACACCCATTCCCTTAGCTAGTGTACCATTAGATGAAGAAGGAGGCAATCGACAGCAATCCATCACCGAAGAAAAAGAGCAATGGCTGTTGTCCATATCCGAAGCCGATCGGAGTGCAGATCGACAGCTAGACCGTAACCATCACGTCCTCACCACAGCCGATTATGAGGTTGTAGACATCTCATTTTTTACGACCCTTACAACTTAGACGTCATCGCTTGCACACCTAATGATGAGTGTATATGCTTGTCAAGTGTTCGAAATTCTTAGCAAAATGCCACAACTTTGAGCCTTTCAAACCCTACACCCCTGTTGCCTTTGTTTTGGACCCAAAACCTTGGATTTTTAAGCTTGTAACCTCTAGTGGCTTGCCGGCCACTACTTTGGGTTGTCGACCATTTCTTCTAGTTGCCGGCCACCAATGTGTTTTGTAGATATTTTCTGACAGTTGTGCCAGTTCTTTACACAGATGCTTGCATCTACTCCCCCATGTATGGCTGGATGTTTTTTTAGGAAAGTTCATGTTTCTCTATGTATAAAGGATCTCCCTTCTTGCCATGGGGTTCTCTCTCTCTCTTGCAAATTTCTTAACCCTTGCCTATGCACTTTTCACCTTTGCCCATACACTATTAACCAAACTTCTCCATCTTTGAGTTCAGGTATCTTTGAGCCTTGTTTGAGCTCTTGAGGGTGTGTTTGCCTTGTTTTATTGCTTGAAAGTGATCTCATCTTCAAGAGGTATAAAACTTTGTCTCTCTTCTTGCTTTATTTACTCTTTTTCTTACTATTTTCCAACTATTTTTGAGCTATAAAAACTCTGTATTTTTAGGCTGAAACTTGGGGTTTAAGGCCAACAAAGGTTGAGGGGTGGTTCACCCTTCTTTACACGTTGCTGTCAAGGCCTTTACCCTTGTGTGTCCCACTTTTACACTATCTTTTTTCGAGCTTTTAAACACAGATTTTTAGAGTTATTTCAATGGCTAAAATCATGTTTTGAAGTAAAAATTAGAGGGGTTAGCCTTCCCTCCTTGTGTTTTGTTTACTAGCTTAGCATGCTTTATGTTTTAGCCTATTATTCTAGCTCTTTTTGTCTTAATTCCAGCATATTTTAGGATTGTATTAGACCTTTTTTAGCATTGTTTTTAAGTGTTTATTATATTTGAGCTTTGTATTGCATGCTTGTAGTGTAATTGTCCTCATAAGTTTGGTGTTTTAGGCCTTAGACACCACCTTATTAGGGTTGATAGCGTTTATTTATGGCTTTCCATACTTGTGATCACTCTTAATCACCTCTGCAATCTCCTTTCTTTCTTGGCTTTTGATTTGCTTTGAACGTTGCGTCAAGCTACTTGCTTGTTTAAAGCATGAGATTGAGATCTTGTGCTTAATGGTTTAATCCCATTGGGGTTCATTACCAATGGCATTAAACTTTTCTCATGTCTAAAACAACTTTTGGTTTGATGCTCCTTTCCATTAGAGGACTTAATCTTCATCTTTGGACTTAATTGATTAAGGAATTGTTAGTAAATTAAAATTGAGTAATTAAAACTTACAATTAAAAGTGACGCAAGATAATAATTTGGTTTTGGGTTCAATCGGACGTTAATTGAACCCTTAAGTCTTGAGTCGTTTCATAGTCATTAGCGATGAAAACGGTTCAATATTCATTGTCAAGTACTTCCCTTGGTCTTTTATGATAGGGAGGTGGTTTTGAGAGTCTTGTTTTCTTGCATTCATTGAACTTGCACATTTGGTTCATAAGCCATCATGCAATGAAATTTCATCCATTGATGGTTTGTGGATCAAATTTTGCCACTTCTTTGAGCTAATCAAATGATAAGGAGGGGTAAATTGTGCAAATAAACCCTTAAGAATATCTTGTTCCTGCTCTGTTTTCTCTCTGTTGCAACAGGAAAATCCAGTCATCAGTGGTCGGCAGGCCACAATTTGTGGACTGTAGGCCATCACTTCTAGCTTGCTGGCCACTTGTGCAAAATTCATCAGTGTACTTTTGAAGCAGAACAAAGTTGGTCTTGAGGTGGAAAACAGTGTAAGTGTTCTACTGTGCAACAGAGGCATCTGGCAACAGAATAGTGGCCTTTTTCAGGTGGAAATTCGTGCATGCATGAACGTTCCTTGTTTCCGAGGTGGAGTAGTTAGAGTAGTTAGCTTAACACTTCTCTAGACTTTGTATTCATGTTTAATTAGTTAATTTGTAATTCATTATTTAGTTCTAATTTGTTGTAATAATTAATTAGCTAGTTTAGTTAATTATTCATTTTGGTTTGTAATAGTTAACTAATTAGCTTAGCTTTAATTAGTTAGCTAGTTAGTTCATTCAGACCCTCCTATGTGAGGGCGCAATGTTGTAATAATGTGTATGTCTTCCAACCCCACGTCTTTCTCCCTTTTATTTATTTGCTTATGATGGTTAGATTAGAACATCATGTTTTGTTTAGCATATCTTACGTTTGCATCCACTTGTATTGCATGCACGGAGACTCAATTCATCATTCTAACGTGCATTGTTAGCAAAACATTCTTTGAATACGTGCTTAAACCACATACTATCAAATTGATTCATATGCCATATTAGTAGCCGAGCCTAGTAATTGCATACCGCGTGTGTTGCATTAGTCATATTGCATAGTTAGGATCATGCATTGTTCTAACTCTTTCATCTTTCTGGCTTAGAGTACTAGGTGAGCCTTTACTCGCTTTAGCATATCGCATGCGTGTGATTGTTGCCATGTTTAGCATGCTTATCGTGAGACTAAGTGCTTAAAATGATAAATTGCTTGAATACCTGTGGATGAAGGCTAAATTGCTTGAATTGGAATAATTTGAGTAATGTTTTTGTGCAATTACTTTTTCAAGTGATTACATATTCGAAACAATTTTCAAAACAAACATGAATCAAGCGTTCCAATTTTTTGCAAATTAGTCTATACTTGTGTGTGTGCGCATCGCATAATAATGCTAGCCTAATAAACCAGAACAAAAGCATATAATGTAAATAAGATTCATATCATGATTAATAGAGGACGATCTTTGATCGAGTGAGCGGAGGTGCTCAATTCATGACCTTCCCATCTCGTACCTAAGTTCCCAAGCCGAGACAATCTTGGTGATGACGGACACGTGGCCTTTGGCGCGAGTCATGTGTTTCCTAAATTTTCCCGAAAAATATTTAGGTGGCGACTTTGTATCTGGCAAAGCAGTCCATTTTTGGAAATTTGATTCAAAATCGATTTTTCAAAAGATTTGTCGAATTTGGACTCTTGGTGTTTATCTATTTCACATTGCACTTGTAGTATCATATTTAGAACTACAAGAGTCCAATATCGTAGAGCTTATTCGTCTTCCGAAAGGGGACACAAAAAAGTCAAGCTACAGAGGTACAAAGATTTTTTTTTTTGTTTTTTGGAGATTTCGTCTCATTCAACCTGATCTTTTGTGATATATTTGTGAATTATCCATTTTTTATTGTGTCGATGTTCTTTGTTTGCTGGATATATGGGAAAAAGAAAATAAATTGATGTTCAAGGGCATATACATAATTTGACATATGGACACATCGCCACCAAGTCAAAAAGTCCAAAAAAACCTACCTCAAACAAGGCTTTTTAACACCAGGCTAAAATAGCCAAAAAGCCAACTCACATCCCAAATGAACCCTTATCGTAAAGAAAACAAAGATAAAGTTCATTTTCAAAGAATCTGAATCTTATGTAGTTTGTTTTTTGTTTTGTTGTTTGATTGAGATGGCCTTTTGGAGTCTTATTTATGTAATGTTGTTTATATTTTCCATGTTCTCAAAAAAGCATATCATTGCGAGAAAATTGCAAGGCAATTGAAATAAAGGCAATTCTTCTTCAAGTGAATTTACGGTAAAGAAAACAAAGATAAATGCCATGTTTGATTTGTATTTGTGAAATAATTTTGAAAAAAGAGTTTTGTGGGGGCCTGAAATGGATTTGTCTCATATCGGTCTCTAAGAGGCATCCACAACCCACTTAATAAGTTGACTAACTTCTCCTAACCAACATGAGGCATTTTCTAAAGAAGAACAAAACTGTGAGGCTTCAGCTAAAGCGGACAATATTGTGCTAGTGTGGGTGGATTGGTAGCTTCGTTTGGCGCCGTTTGTGGGAACTCCCTCCGATGTGTGTCCCTTGGTATTTGAAGCCAATCAACTAGGGACTTATATGGGAGCTCGAAATGGGTTTGTCCCACGTCGATTTGAGAGACATCTATAACCCACTTATTAAGTTGACTAATTTCTCGTAACTAGCACGAAATATTTTCTAAAGAAGAACAAAGCCGTGAGACTCCACCCAAAGCAGACAATATTGTGCTAATAAGGTTAGGTTGGCAGTGTCAAGTTTATTAAATTTGAAAATTTATTTAATTGTACGTTTTGAGAATAGTTTTGAAATTTTAGAATTTTAGATGATTTAAATTTTTTTTTTTGGTAGTTGAATAGATAGGTGTGAAAAAAAAGAGAGTAATTGATTAATGTATAAAATATGAGAGAAAGAGAGGAGAGACAAAAAAATGATTGATAATTATGTATTAAAGAGAAAAATGATTTAATTTTTTTAAATTTTTTTTTTAATCAAATAAATTTTTAAAATTTTTTCTCGACAATTATATAGATTCAAACTAAGTAAGGTCAAAGTTCTTCAAAGAATCTGATTCTTATGTTGATTCAGTGACGTCAACAAAATAAAGCTACGACGAAGACAAAGTTAAAGCAACTTCGTATATGACTTCGATGAAAGTCTTCGTTTGGAAGGGGTTAAATTAACTTGGCTTTTTAATTTTTTTAATTTTATTTAGTTTTTATTTTTAATTTTTTTTGATTTTTATAAAAGAAAAAGTATAATAATTATGATTTAAATATAATATTTTACCTTATAAACTTATATAACAAATTTTATCTTTTATACTTTTTTTTAACCAAAAAGCGAAAACCAACCATAACTTTCGAGCTTTGGATTTTTTTTAATTCCCTTTAACCCAACAAGTTAATCTTCAAAATGGCACGTTTTGTAATGGAGGGTTGCGATCACATGATGTGTTGTGGGGGACCACTCACATAGGTTATTGGATTTTAAAATCTAGGAAAAATTTAAAAAAAATAAAATTAAAATTTGACTCTTAAAACAAAATAAAATTCTGAATTTTTAATTTTTTTTAAAAAAATTAAATTATAGATTTTTAATTTATTTTCAATCAAAATCATTAGTCTATTTCTATTAAGTAAAATCGACGAAAAAAATGATAATTTAGTCATTGAACTCAAAAAATAAGATATATATATAATATATATATATATATATATATATATATAATATTTGACATTTTATATATACTTGAATTGAATTTTAAGACTAAAATATTATTTTTCTATCTATTATGATTTAAATTAAAAACAAATCAAAAAATTTAAATTTAAATTGTCAAAATTAAAACTTGTAACTTATTTTACAGTCGTGATAGAGGCCTCGAATTCGAGGCCTCGAATTTTGCTCGAACAGAACCAGAGGGGAGGGGAGGGGAGGGGAAGAATAGAGAGAGGGGGAGGGGAGGGGAAGAAGAGAGAGAGGAAGGGAGAAGAAGAGGGAGCCGCCGGTGGGCCGGACTGGAGGGGGCCATAATCACCGGGGGAGGAGGAGGAGGAGGAGGAGGCGGAGGCGGGCCGGAGGCGGAGGCGGAGGCGACGGCGGTGCAGCTGCTGCGACGAGCTGGATCGGGCGACGATCGAACGGCTGGCGAGCTCGACGAGCTGCGATGGCGAGTCTTCGGCGAATCCGGACCCCCTCCCCTCCCCTTCCTCTCTCTCTTCTTCCCCTCTCCTCCCCTCTGGTTCTGCGAAGAAGAAGAAGAAGAAGAAGCAGAAGAAAAAAAAAAAAAAAATTGATTTCGAGGCAAATTCGAGCCTCAAATTCGAGGCCTGAATCATTAATCCTTATTTTATTATAACTTACAAGACACAAACCCTAATTTTTTTTTTTCAATTTTTATAATTGTCCCTAAAATCTATTAATGGAAGCAATGCAAGTAGTTGTGCCTAGTTCATGCACCCAATCATTGGGTGGGTGGGGTGCTGTTAAAAAGTATTTAATTTTAAATTTATAAAAATTTTAAATTGAATGTATCTGGTAAATTATACTAAATTAGGTCCGTTTAAATAAATACCACCACACCGCCACTATTCTTGCTGACATTGCCATCCCTTCATCACCATCACTACCACTTTACTACCATTGCTACCACTACAAGAAAAAGCATATTCGGCGACCAAATTTCTTGATTAAAAAAAATTTGGTCGTCGAAAGTATAGATTTCAGCGACCAAAACAGCATTAGTAGCCACAGGTAAAGTTTTTTGGCGACTAAACAATTTTAGTATTCAAAAGTCTACAATTGGCGACTAAAAATAAGTTTGGTTGCTGAGTATATGAGTTTTAATGACTAAAAAATTTTTAGTAACCCAAAGTAAAGATTTTTGGCAACTAAAAAAATTTAGTAGCCAAAAGTCTACAATTGACGACTAAAAATAAGTTTGGTTGCTGATTATATGGGTTTTACCGACTAAAAAAATTTTAGTAGCCAAAAGTAAAGCATTTTGGTGACTAAAAAAATTTTAGTACCCAAAAGTCTACAATTGGCGACAAAAAAATAAGTTTAGTTGCCAAAAGTGGTCATCTTTAGCGACTAAAATTATTTTTGTCACTAAAAATTAATTTTTTATTTTTATTTTGCTACTAAATAGTTTATTTTACATAAATTATGTAATAAAATAATTATGTTTATACATATACTTTTATATTAATATGGGTGTATGTATTATATAAATAATATGTGTCACATATATAGTCAGGTGATGCTATAGAGGCGTTGATTAAGGCTGAAATGTACGTCATTAAGGCCATTAATTAGAATCTCTTAACTTCACTTGCTGGTCAAACTGTATATTTTATGTGCGTCGAGTGTCAATCAGGTTGTACATCGTCGGAGCATAAAATGAGCAAAAAGACAGAATTTGGGCAGAGTTGACTTTCCCACACGTGTGTTGACTTTTTCCGCACGTGCGTTGACTTTTCCGCACGTGCGTTGACTTTTTCTGGGAAAGTCAAACCGACGTTTTAAACCTGTTTGGACGAGATTGAAAGTATAAAAAGGCAAGTAAAAGGCTGGATAAGGGTTCGAAAATTGTTTGGACCTAAAGAGAGAGGCTAGGGTTTGAAAAGAGGAAGAAACAAGAAGCTTCAAAGATGTCTCCCATGGTGGTTCCTTCACCATCTACCTCATCCCACTCCTCCATGAGTGGCTAGTCTCCTTTTCTAGGGTTTTGAAGAAACCCTAGCCATGTAATAGGTTTTTTTTTTTTTGATTTTATATTATGTAAAGGTTTGAACCATTGTATGGTGTTTTAGAAATTCTTTGTATATAATTTTCATTATCTTTTCAAATATTTGACTTTCTGTGATTGTTGAATATTATCCATACATGAGTTTTCTATTCCTTCACATTCAAGGTATGGGACGAACCATGCTACGAGGAACGAGTCGTATCACTACCCTAGTTTAGAGTGAACGATTCGTATTACTTGAGATGGTTCGTGCTCGTACATTGAATGTGATGATCTTCTTGTTAAATGCTTTGAGCTTGTAGTTGCGAAGTATTAATCTGTTCAAACCATAGCATAATTAATTTCAATTGGAAACACTAATTATGTGGTTAGTGGTGAATTCTCTACCCTAGGATTTTTCCCTAATTCAGTAAACCCAATTTCATTTATTATTGATAATTTAATTCCTTAGTTTAATTTATTCGTTATTAAGTTAGGTTATAAACAACCAATCTTTTTATCAAAATTAATTTAGGAATTTGACAATTAAATTAGTTTAATTTCACAATAGTCCCTGTGGATCGATACCTGGACTTGCCATTATTCTGATAGAATTTGGTATAGTTTAGTATTTAATTTTGGTGTGTTCAGCGACCCATCAAATTTTGGTGCTGTTGCAGGGGACTTCTGGCGAAATTAGTTAATTTAAAGTTACATTCTTATTTTAATTTTTAGTTTAGGATTTTATGCTTTTGGTGTTGCTAAGTGTGCAGAACGTTTGAAATTGGAGCTATCACTGAAGTGCAAGCGGAGCGCAGCCGAGCTTTAAAAATAAAAAAAAAACCGGCAGCGCTAAAGTGAGTAAACAGAAGCAAACACTCACAAGCAAAGCACCAAAGTGCTAAAACGGAAGTCAAAGCTCAAACAGAGATTGGAGATAACGTCTACACGTCAAGCATCCGCAAGACGAGTAAAGCGTTTTTGTTAAACCGCTGTGAGTATTTATTCCTTTGGTATTTTGCTTTCATACTTAGTGCACAGAGTCAGAACTTGTTGTGTGTGTTTGGGTAGTGTATGCACGGGCGTCATTCTTGTCGCCCTGAATTGTGGAGTTTGGACCTTGAACTAGAAAGGACCCTTAGGAGACTTAGGACCTCTGCCCGTATTCCTAGGCTTGAATATTCATACATTGAGCCATTAGAGATGGCAGATCCTAATGTCCCGAATGTGCCCAACCGGACACTTAAGGATTATTTTACACCCACTGCATATACATCACCATCATGCATCCAATTACCCAATACCACTGCTGCTCATTATGAGATTAAGTCCAGCACTATACAAATGCTCCCATCATTCCATGGACTAACTCATGATGACCCTTATAAGCATTTGAATGAATTTCTGGAAATTTGCTCGACAGTGAGGATCCAGAATTTCACAAATGAGGCCTTAATGTTGCGATTGTTTCCATTCTCGTTAAAGGATAAAGCCAAACACTGGCTAAATTCTCTACCTGCTAATTCAAACACAACTTGGGACCAATTACAGCAACGGTTTTTGGAGAAGTACTTTCCCATAGGTAAAACCAACCAACTTAGGTGAGCCATCACAAACTTTGCTCAAATGGATGGCGAGCAATTCCATGAGACGTGGGAAAGACTTAGAGACCTTCTCTAACAGTGTCCCCACCACCAAGTGCCTAATTGGCAACTTGTTCAAACATTCTATTATGGCTTAACTGAGCCACACCGCCAAATGGTGGATTTGTCCTGTGGTGGGTCATTTATGTCTAAAAAAGATGCCGAGGCATGGCAATTGTTTGAGAACTTAAGTGATAATTCCCTTCACCATGCCTCCGCAGCCCGGCAAGTCCGGCAACCCGTAGTTGGAGCCCCAAAAAGAGGGGGCATTTATGAAGTCGGGCAAAACCTAGAGTTAGCCCAACAAGTAGAGGCACTGTCCCGCAAGATAGACCACTTATTAGCTACATGGCATGCCCCTACCCAGCAAGATCAACCTCAATTCCGTGAGGCATGTGTTATATGTGCGAGCCCTACTCATGACTTGAGTGAGTGCCCTTCGGCATCACAATTTCCGGAGTTAGTCCAAGAGCATGTGAATGTGGCTCAAGGATTCTCCAACCCGGGTAATGACCCATACTCCAACACATATAATCCGGGATGGAGAAATCACCCTAACTTCTCATGGAGACCCCCTTCACAAGGCACTTCTTATAATCCTCCACCACCAAGGCAGAATTTCAATAATTTTGCCAACCAATCATCCTACCAACCACCGCAACCTTATCGACCCCCACAACTGTACCGGCAACCACAACCCCTGTCTGTTCCTCAAGGCAACTCTACCTTTGAGACTCAGGTGTTGGAAGTTCTTTCAGAACTTAAGGGGTTAGCACCGATAGTTCACTCCCACCAATAGAGACCCAATTGGGTCAAATAGCTAACTACATGAATCGAAGAGAGGAGGGAAAATTACCAAGTCAAACTGTGGCCAACCCTAAGGGACAATATAGGGCAGAGAGTTCGGGTGGGAATGGTAAGCAACATGTGCAAGTGCAGGCGGTGGTTGCTTTAAGAAGTGGTAGGGAGTTAGAGCCTCAATCAGTTGCGCCAGATACAACTAGAGTTAAGAAGGGTGACCATAGGGGTACACCTAATGAGAGCAAGGGTGAGGGGGAAACACTTAAGGGGCATGAGTTAGTCCCTAGCACTCCATATGTGCCTAAGGCACCCTTTCCCCAATGCCTCGATACACCGTCCCCTTTTAATAAGAAGGCGGCATCTATGGAGGCAATGATGGATGTCTTCAAACAAGTAAAAATCAACCTCCCCCTGTTGGAGGCGATTAAGCAAGTACCATCATATGCCAAATTTCTGAAGGACCTTTGTACGCAAAAGCGTAAATCTAGGACACATGTGTCCCAAAAGGTCCTACTCACGGAGCAAGTAAGCTCCATCTTGTTGAATGACACACCTCCTAAGCTGAATGACCCGGGTGCCCCAACCATTGCATGCATTATAGGGGACCATTTCATTGATAGGGCCTTATTAGATTTAGGGGCTAGTGTCAATTTATTGCCGTACTCTGTGTACGAGGAATTTGGGCTTGGCGAGTTGAAGCCCACTACTGTCACTCTTCAATTGGCTGACCGGTCCCTCAGAGTGCCACGTGGCATGATTGAGGATGTGCTAGTTAAGGTTGATAGGTTCTACTTCCCTGTTGACTTTTTGGTGTTAGATATGGAACCGGTAACCAGTTCTAAGAAACAAATCTCGGTGATCTTAGGTCTACCTTTCTTGGCTACGGCCAATGCATGCATAAATTGTCGGACCGGGGTTATGGAAGTTTCATTTGGCAACATGCAAGTGAAACTTAATGTTTTCCAAGCATCCCAACAACCTCATGAGAAAGAAGAGTGCTTATTAGTGGATGTTGTGGATGAGATTGTGGAGGAGGCTTTGCCCTCCATTCTTGTAGAGGACCCTTTAGAGGCTTGCCTAGCTCATTTTGGATTTGAAAATTTTGATATTGATGGGTCAGTTAAGGAGGTTTTGAAATTGTTGGATGCGGGTATCATATACCCCATCTCAGATAGCAAGTGGGTGAGTCCCACACAAGTGGTGCCCAAGAAATCGGGCATCACCGTTGTTGAGAATGAGGGAGGAGAGTTAGTCCCCACACGAACCACTACTGGGTGGCGAGGCTGCATTGATTATAGGAGACTAAATTCCTTGACTAAGAAGGATCATTTTCCTTTACCCAGGGGTTTGATGGACCCATTTTATTATGATTGATAGATTGATTCCTTATTCTCTTTTCTTTCCCTTCTATGATTATTTTGTTTTTCTTTGTTCTCGACATGCTTTATTTGCGTCTAGGAGACTTTAAATCCTCTAAAGGTGTAATTCCTTTGGTGTTAGCCGTGCCCGAACGGCATCTGACGGTCTGGTATAGCCACCTAACCGTGTTTGTAGTGAGTTCCTAGGAGACCAACTGAGACGATGGATACTAGAGTTCGAATGGCACAGCCTAGAACACAAAGGTTTGGGATTTCCGAGACTAGAGTTTGGTTTAAATACCCAGGGGTGTGGAGATTGCTTCAAAACTACCTCGGCTTGAACTCTGTATGGTAGCCCCATAGGTTGAGGTAACTTTATGCGCCTCGATTCTGGATACCGAATCACCCTAGTCTGTCACCCTGTCGGAGAATAGGGAAAGTTACAAATACAGTTAGGGAGAAAAGTAGTACCTGTGGTTTTCGCGTGAAGATTATACCTTTAGTGGACATTCCGTTATGTTCTTATGTGCTATATTTCTTTCGGATGTCAATTGAAGGTAGAAATGGTTAAGTATATTTGGGTTGTACTAGCCCGAAGGCTATAAATTACGCTGGGTTTTATTAGTTAGGGAATTCTGAAGTGGCAACTTTATGCCATAGCTCTGGTGCCTTTTGTTAGGTGCTGAGAGTTATTTAAAAAAAAAAAAAAAACATGTTTTCATGTTTATTTTCTGTGTTTTTAAAAAAAAATAATTAAAAAAAAAACTTTGTTGTTATACATGTTCAATTGTAAACCAATACAAATTATTAAAAAAAAAAAAGGAGAAAATTCCGCATGTGCGGCACTGTGCGCACATGGGCCAAAAACATCTCACAAAACAAGTTTGCCCCCTGCTTTAAAAGCAGGTGCGGGTTGGGAAACTTTGACCAAGCCGCACGTGTGGCTTGGGCCCCGCACGTGCGGGACGCCGATATAAAAAAAAAAAAAATTCGCGCGAAGTTGACAAATCGCCGCAGGTGCGGGCCATGTGCGGAACATTGCATTTGGTTTTGTTTTTTATTTTATTTTATTACTATTATTATTATTTTTTTCTTTTCTTTTCTTTTCTTTTAATTTATTGATGTAAATAATTTTTAACTAATTACATAAATAAATTTTATAAATAAATAAATATACAATTAAAAAAAATCGTTTTATTTATTTAGTTATATTTTCTATTTTCTATTTTCGAAAAAAAAAACCCTCAAAATCATGGTGCTAACAATAATCTTAATTTAGTTTTTCGGTTAGTTTAGGTTATTTTATTCTATACTTTAGTCTCTTTTGTAGTTTAGTTATTTTATAGTTTAGTTTAGTTTAATTTCGTTTATAATTTAGTTAGTTTAATTTAAGGTCATTTTTTATTCATTTATTTAATTATTATCGTTTTTATTTACAAAAAAAAAAAGAAGGGGGAATTGCATGTGGGACATTAATGGACCAACTTGTGCTTTCATATTTTATTTTATTCTCATGATTGGTTTTACGGTTTTGTGTTTATTTGCTTTTGGTGTGTGCAAGCTATGAGTCGAACGTGTATCTGCTCGGGCCTCCAAAAAGCCAGAGGTCTCAGCATTTCCCGCCACCACCACCACCGGCTTCTCCATAGTTCCCGCCTGTATACTGCTTTGTCTCTTTTATTTTTATTTTTATTTTCCTTTTTCTTTTTAGTTCTTTCTTTTCTTCAAAAAAAAAACAAACAAAAAAGAAAAAAAAAATGAAACTCAACAACAAATGTCATTTTTATTCATTTATTTAATTCTTTCTTTTCTTCAAAAAAAAAAAAAAAAATGAAGTGTGTATATGTTACTCTCTGCCTACCTGGATGTGCACCTACAATTCTGGTAATTTTTTCTCATTTCTCTTTCCTTTTCCATTGAAGACAATGTTATATTCAAGTTGGGGGATGAGAGGGTTATATTTTCTTTTGTGCATTTCTATTTGGCTCATAATTCATGCTTATACCTGTTTCACTTGATTGCATTACTTCACTTGATGTGACTTTTTGCTAGTAGAGTGATGAAATTTGCATATGTTAATTAGAGAGCATAGTAGACTTGTATGAAAAGGGTTTATTGGGCAGATACTTGCATGCCATGTTTGCACGAGGAGAGTTGTCTATGTTTGTGGTATTAGTACACTTGTCATGAGTAGGCCTTAATTCACATGAACACACTATCATAGCAGTGATCTTTTTATTATAATTCCTGGTGTACATCATTGATAATAGCTAGAGTTGCAGAAAAGAATAAATGAGGAGCCAAGATTCTTAAAAAAATAATAATAATAATTAAAAAAAAAAAAAGACCACTTGACTAGTTTGGGTCCGTAGCCTTTTTAACTCGAGTTATTAAGCCCGCAGGGGTGTCTCTACACCTAATGCCTTAAAACCGTCTGGTTTGGGAGTCATTGGTCCAAAACTTGCTACATGGGCTAATTAGAAAGCTTAAGGGACATGGACATTGCACAGTTAAGGAAAAATAAGAAGAATGACTTGTTCGGATTCGTAGCCTTTTCAACTCGAGTTATTAAGCCCGTAGGGGTGTCTTTACACCTAGTGCCCTAAAATCGTCTGGTTTGGGAGTCATTGGCCCAATGCTCGTTACATGGGTTGATTAGAAAGCTTAATGGATCAAGGCTTTCCACAGTCATTTAAAAAAAAAAAAAAAAAAAAAAAACTTTGAGAATCTTGGCTGCAACAGGTTAGTTTTTCTGTATATGTTGGGTGTTATTATGAGTTACACTGGGCTATTATAGTGGATAGTTAACTAATATGGAGATTGCACTTTACACCGAGGGTACTCATGACTTGTCTACTAGCATGCACAAGTATAGGGAACTTTACTTTTGTATTAACTAAATTGTGGTTTTGACTCAATAGGTTCCTTCATGCTTGTCCACTGTGTCTTTAATGACTCATGATGCCTAAATATCACACTGTAGTGGCATATAAGTTGATTGTTAGGTGGAGTAGTGTAGTCATTTGTTGTTGAGTATATATGAATATGTTAATGTATGTGGGTATCATTTCTGGAAACCCTCACGAGACTTTACTCGTCCACTTGGGGTAACTTTGTGGTTTTAAGGCTTGTTGCATATGCTAAATTCAACCGTTTTCCCACGAAAGAGGAAATAGATAGATTTTGTTTAATTTTATTTTATTTTACTTGCTTGAGGACTAGCAAGTAGCAAGTTGGGGGATGTGATTAAGGCCGAAATGTACGTCATTGAGGCCGTTAATTAGAATCTCTTAACTGCACTTGCTGGTCAAACTGTATATTTTATGTATGTTAAGTGTCAATCAGGTTGTACATCGTCGGAGCATAAAATGAGCAAAAAGACAGAATTTGGGCAGAGTTGACTTTCCCGCACGTGCGCTGACTTTTTCCGTACGTGCGTTCCCGCACGTGCGTTGACTTTCCCGCACGTGCGTTGACTTTTTCTGGGAAAGTCAAACCGGCGTTTTAAACCTGTTTGGACAAGATTGGAAGTATAAAAAGGCAAGTAAAAGGCTGGATTAGGGTTCGAAAATTGTTTGGACCTAAAGAGAGAGGATAGGGTTTGAAAAGAGGAAGAAACAAGAAGCTTCAAAGATGTCTCCCATGGTGGTTCCTTCTCCATCTACCTCCTCCCACTCCTCCATGAGTGGCTAGTCTCCTTTTCTAGGGTTTTAAAGAAACCCTAGCCATGTAATAGGTTTTTTTTTTTTTTTGATTTTATATTATGTAAAGGTTTGAACCATTGTATGGTGTTTTAGAAATTCTTTGTATATAATTTTCATTATCTTTTCAAATATTTGACTTTCTGTGATTGTTGAATATTATCCATACATGAGTTTTCTATTCCTTCACATTCAAGGTATGGGACGAACCATGCTACGAGGAACGAGTCGTATCACTACCCTAGTTTAGAGTGAACGATTCGTATTACTTGAGATGGTTCGTGCTCGTACATTGAATGTGATGATCTTCTTGTTAAATGCTTTGAGCTTGTAGTTGCGAAGCATTAATCTGTTCAAACCATAGCATAATTAATTTCAATTGGAAACCCTAATTATGTGGTTAGTGGTGAATTCTTTACCCTAAGATTTTTCCCTAATTCAGTAAACCCAATTTCATTTATTATTGATAATTTAATTCCTTAGTTTAATTTATTCGTTATTAAGTTAGGTTATAAACAACCAATCTTTTTATCAAAATTAATTTAGGAATTTGACAATTAAATTAGTTTAATTTCACAATAGTCCCTGTGGATCGATACCTGGACTTGCCATTATTCTGATAGAATTTGGTATAGTTTAATATTTAATTTTGGTGTGTTCAACGACCCATCAAGCGTAGTGGGAAGAGTGTGGTGCATAAGATTTGTGGTACGAGAGGTTGGCGGTTTGAATCTCCGCAAGAGCGGATCAAATTGTTCTACAACGAATTATTTTATTTTTTTACGTTTGAATCTTTAGGCGACTAAAGGTGTTGGTCGACGATATCTTGACTATCGATAACTAAAACATTGGTTGGTAAATGTATAATTTTAAAGAAACATAATTGACTATTGGCAACCAAAATTTTGGTCGCTAAAGACTTGCTTTTTGTCGACCAAAGGTTTTTTGGTCGGCAAAACCCTCCAAGACCTTTCTCGACAGCTTTTTGGTGACAAACGTAGCAACCAAAATTTTTGGTCGTAGAATGCCATTGGCGACCAAAAAACAGATGATTGGCGACGAATATTTTAGTCACTAAAAGTGATTTTTTTTGTAGTGTACACCGCCACTTTGTTACCACGAACACCACCATCACTACCTCCACAAATCACCACAACCACCACCACTCTACTTCCATCAACAACATTGATCGCCTATATCTATTATAGAGAAAATATATATATATATATATATATAAAATAAGTTGGTTAAATTTATTTGTTCAACTTGTGTAAAATGCAATCCAATCTACTTAACCCCATTTATTAAATAGACAAGTTTTGAAATATCTTAAATACATAATATGTTTTGATCTATCCAAACCTACTCATTTGCCACCTCTAAATGTGATAGTAACATACTTATAAATTATTATTATCTATATAATAAGGGAGAAGAGTTTTAGAATTTATGTGAAAATGTATCAGAGATACATTTCAATTTAACGACTGAGATGAGTTGATTTTAACCATGAAGAGCTGAGATGCTTTGTAATATTTTCAACGTCCCACCCAAAACAATCCTGTCTCCTGCATCCAAACATTATTTGCACACACTCTCTTTCTCTCTCTCTCTCTCCAGCTTCTCAGGTCTCAAGAGCTCTCTCTCTCCCTCGCTTCCTTTCCCTCCTCTCCACTACCGCTCTGCTTCCACCGTTGCGTCGCCTCCGATCTCCACCGACAGCCACTCTTTATCTCCTCTCCCTCCCAGATCTCAGATCGTCCTCCGCCGTCACCATGTCTTCCCAAAGCAAAAGCAGAGAGATGGTGAAACTGATAGGGTTCTCTCTCAGATAGGGTTCTCTCTCACTCTCTCTCCTTCGCATTACAACATGCAAACATTAGATCTCTTTCTCTCTCTACAAATTTATATATATGTGTGTATGTATAGGTGATGTTACGGCGGGCTCTAATTCGCTTGGTACAGGGCGGGAACTACTTCGCCGGCAGCGGCGATTGATTCTGATTGATTTAGGGGCGAATCGGGTCCCGCCTTGCATCAACTAAATTGGAGACCGCCGTGAACTTGGTCCGCGGGGACTCGGTAATGAGGACATTTCAAATCGTTTAATTTTATTGAATTGTTGCCGCTTTGTTGATTTGTGGTTCAAGATCAACTAGATTTGTTCATTTCTGGGTTTGATTTTCATTCTTTGGTGTTTAAATTCGCTTCTATAATTAGAGATTTGAACAATTCTATGGAGTTATTCATTTTTCCCTTAATTCTGAATTGAGTTTACATGATCAGCTAGTGTTTTATGGGTCTGGATTTGGGACTTTTCTTGATTTCATGGTAATTGACTAGAAATTGAGAATTTCTGTAACGCCCTCAAAATAAACCCAAAAATCATGCAGTATTGACATGCTTAGACATAATAGAGTAAAGCATAAATTTATTTCATCAGAGTATTTCTTACAAATGTATTACATGTTGACATCAAAAGTAAATGCCCTATGGACTTACAATTTTCCAAGCCAACACTTGGTTACAAAAAAAAGGTACTAACTCTACACAAAATAAGCCCTTGGCTTGTTATACATGTAATACAATGAAAACAACAAAAAGGGTCTAACAGCCTCAAGCCTCCCAAGTTATGTCCTTGGAGGTGGCATAACACATGTACCTGAAAATGATGTCCCATATAGGGTGAGCCAACGCCCAGTAGAGATATGCTAAACATAATATGAACAATAACATAAAACATTAGCATTCGATAAATGTTCAACCCACATAAATCATTTCATAATCCATTTCAGTTACATGACAAATATGCCATGCTTTATTCCTCTTTCCTTTACTTAACTGATTTTCAATTCATAGATATGGCTCAAAACCTGGCCAAACAATTCCCATGAGACCACAACTCATATTAACAATATTTCTATACTTCACAATAGATACACGTATTTGTTGTATCAATATCACATAAAACATTTCTATACTTCACAATAGATACACATATTCGCTGTATCACTACTTCAATAGATACACATGTTTGCTGTATCAATGGAGTCCATCCCCTATTTCCTCCCAAATAATATTCGGTTTAGGAGTCCATCCCCCATCTTCCCTTAAACCGTGGAGTACATCCCCTATCTCCTCCCACACAACACAATGTATATAAACACATATCATATACATGAGCAATCAATACACAAATTTGATGTATTATTCTAATCGTCATATTCGATGACACATTCAATTGATTAGTTTTAGTTCGCCTAATCATCATGCATTGTCTACAACAATCAAGACTATCCTCCACTGATAGCCCAAAGCAATTATTTCTAAACAAATAATAAATGCCTCAACAGGTATATAATCAACATTTCTCAAGGTGAGTGATTATTAAACCCAACTCCACCATTTTACTTCATAACGAGTCAATTTCATTATTTCCAACTCAATTTCATATTTCTATAATATTCCCAAATTAATCATAGAAATTAATTCATAACAAAAATTAGAGCTTTCCTTCCTCTTTCTCAACATTGACCCAAAGGCTCAAACATTAACAACAACATCAATAATCTCATTTCTAGACCCAAATACACATATTTTTGTCAAAATAATAAAACCTTTCTTTATATATTTTGAAACCCTAACACTCAAAATCACCCAACTTCAACATTAAATCAAAATGACTAAAAGCTTAAGGCAACGATCATAAAAATAAGTAGTTATCCCTACCTCAAATTTGGAGCTCAAAGGAAGAAGATGAAGAAATTCAAAATGCTCCGAACCCCAATATTTTTGGATCAAAATGTAGCCCTCAACAAGCTCCACACTTTTTACAAAGGCCCAAGGATAGAAGACCACTCCTACTAGATCAAACCCTAGAGAGAAGTTAGGGTTTTAGAGTGAGGTGCTCTCCAATGGAGGTTTTGAAAAAGTAGGAGAGAGAAAGGAAATCAAAAAGTGATCCAAAATGTCACTTTTCGGACTGATATAAAAGTCGCCCCGCTCGAGCGTAGGACTTCCCGCTCGAGCGTGAGACATAGACTCACACTTGAGCGTCAAAAGTGCCGCTCGAGCGCCGGATGCACACTTCCAGAAGTTTTACAGACCAAGATCTCCGCTCGAGCGTAAGACTCCTAGCTCAAGCGGAGGAACAAAACCAAAAGGGCCCACTCTAGTGTCAAAACTCACGCTCAAGCGTCCGATGACCTGCAGAGAAAAATACTGGGAGAAGGATATTCATGCTCGAGCATCCAAACTCCCGCTCGAGCAGAGAAGCAACAACAAAGGGCCCGCTCGAGCGTCAAAACCCCCACTCGAGCATGAAGGCCAAAAACTGGGCATCAACCTTTGGTTTCTAAACACAACCAACCTGTTTCAAACCTGCCCAACACAACCCAAGACTCAAATAAAAAGGGTAAAGGAAAGAAATGAGAATACGACACCAACACACTCACGGAACCAAGTCCGGAATACAATAAACAAAGGAAAGGAAAACCGGGATCGCTATAACCTCCCCCCCTTAAAGAATTTCGTCCCCGAAATTAAGTACAAGTTTTCGAAAACATGTTTTTCTCAATTCCAAAAAATATTACAAGCCAAAATTCCATAACTTGACCCATTACCGGTCATTCCATCCCTTCTCAAGGGGCAAATTACAACATAATCTCTAACATGCATTATCAACATGCATCTCAAAACATATTCAATGCCAATATTATATTTGCATTTCTAAAATAGAGTTAACATATACAATGTTAAAATAAACTTCCATTTCAAGACAAGTTCCATAATACTTCTATAAATCAAAACATACACAATGTTTTACAACTTAAGACATATTCAATGCTCTTAAAGTTCGTCATTATTGCAAAATTTCTAATACATGATTATACATCAACAAACATGTTCGGATACTTCTCACGGATCTCCAACTCACGTTCCCAAGTGGCTTCTTCTACTCTGTGATGTTTTCACAAAACTTTTACTAAGGTATCATCTTGCCTTGCAAGACTTGATCTCGCCTATCCAAGACCCGAATCGGTCTCTCCTCATACGAAATATTCTCGCCAACCTCCAAGTCAGTCCAATCCAACACATGGGACGGATCTGGCTCGTACTTCCGAAGCATACTAACATGAAACACGTCATGCACTCCAGACAATTGCGGCGGCAAGGCCAAGTGATAGGCAACCTCGCCAATCCTCTCAAGGATCTTAAAAGGGCCAATAAACCGAGGGGACAACTTCCTACTCTTACCAAATCTCATCAAACCCCGCCTAGGTGATATTTTCAAGAAGACATCATCACCCCTCTCAAATGCTAAAGGCCTCCTCCTACGGTCGACACAACACTTCTGATGACTCTGGGCTGTAACAAGCCTCCTACGGATAAGCTCAATCTTCTCCGTCGTTTCCCTCACCAATTCTGGGACCAACAAAGGTGCATCACCCACCTCGGCCCAACAAACTGGAGACCTACAAGGTCGGCCATACAAGGCCTCAAACGGTGCCATATCGATACTCGACTGGAAGCTGTTGTTGTAGGCAAACTCCACCAAGGGAAAGTGCCTCTCCCACGACCCACTAAAGTCAAGGACACAACCTCGAAGCATATCCTCAAGGATCTGCATAGTACGCTCGGACCGCTCGTCAGTCTGAGGATGATAAGCCGTGCTAAAGGTCAATCTAGTGCCCAAGGCACTTTGCAAACTCTGCCACAATCTAGCAGTAAAACGTGGATCTCTATCTGAGACGATCGACACTGGGACCCCGTGTAACCTCACTATGTCCCGAATATACAAGTCGGCAAGATGATCTACCGAATCTCTCACGCGTATAGGGATAAAGTACGCCGACTTCGTCAACCGGTCTACAACCACCCAAATAGCATCACTACCCTGCTGAGTCCTCGGAAGACCTACAACGAAGTCCATAGTGACATGTTCCCACTTCCACTAGGCAATAGGCAAGGGTTGTAACAAACCTGCTGGCCTCTAATGCTCGGCCTTCACTTGCTGACAAGTAAGGCACTTTGATACGAAGACTGCCACATCCTTTTTCATACCCCGCCACCAAAACTGGCGACCCAAATCATGATACATCTTGGTGCCTCCTGGATGCACCGCAAGGCGCGAATGGTGAAACTCTCGGAGTACCTCCTATCGGCAAGACTCCAGCACAAACAGACGGTCTCGGTATCTCACACTCAAGTTGGGATACACCGCCAAACCCTTCTCAACCTTCCCACTGGAGATCTTCTCTCAGAGGGATTCTACCTCAAGGTCACCTCTCTGTGCCTTTAACACTCGACTCACAAGTGTAAGCTGCGCAATGACAGAAAACAAGGCCGTAGCCTCGACGGTCACCCAAATTCACCCAAAAGCAAATCGAACTCGCCAAGTGCACCCAACATCTCCCATTCCCGGATGACTATACACGCTACATCACTAATGGATTTCCTACTAAGGGCATCGGCCACAACATTGGCCTTTCCCGGGTGATAGTGCAACTCAAAGTCATAATCCTCAATGAACTCCATCCACCTTCTCTGCCTTAAATTCAAGTCCTTTTGTGTAAATAGATACTTCAGACTCTTATGATCCGAGAATACCTCGAATCTCTCACCATAAAGGTAGTTCCTCCAAATCTTCAAGGCAAAAATCACAGCTGCTAACCCTAGGTCATGTGTAGGGTACTTCCTCTCATGTATTTTCAACTAACGTGAGCCATAAGCCACCACTTTCCCCTCTTGCATCAACACATAACCCAAACCCTCTCGTGAGGCATCACAGTAAACCGCATAACCCAAACCTCGCTCCGGAATAATCAAAACAGGAGTGGTGGTCAATCTAACCTTCAACTCTTGGAACGACTTTTCACAAGTCTCATTCCATACAAATTTGACCCCTTTCCGCGTCAATCTAGTCAACGGTGAAGTTTGTTTGGAGAAATCCTTCACAAACCAGCGGTAATACCGAGCTAATCCCAGAAAACTGCGGATCTCAAAAACACTCTTAGGTTGTGCCCAATCCTGCACTGCCTCTATCTTGGAGGTATCAACAGACACCCCTTCCCCGGAGACTACATGGCCTAAGAACTTAACCTCTCTTAGCCAAAACTCACACTTCCCAAACTTGGCATACAGCCTATGGGCCCTAAGCAATTCAAGCACTACTCTCAAGTGTTCCTCATACTCCTCCTCAGAAGGTGAATAAATCAGAATGTCATCCACGAAAACGACCACAAAACGATCTAAGAATTCCCAGAATATCCAGTTCATCAAATCCATAAACACTGTCGGTGCATTGGTGAGCCCAAATGGCATCACCAGAAACTCATAATGGCCATACCGCGTACGGAATGCCGTCTTCGGAATATCCTCTTCCCTGACCCTCAACTGATGGCAACCCGATCTCAAGTCTATTTTAGAGAAACAACGAGACCCCTTCAACTAGTCAAATAGATCATCTATATGGGGCATAGGGTATTTATTCTTAACCGTAGGCCGATTCAATTTTCAGTAATGGATACAAAGTCTCAAGGCACCATCTTTCTTTTTAGCAAAGAGGGCCGGTGCTCCCCACGGTGAAACACTAGGGCGAATGAAGCCCTTATCCAAAAATTTCTGGAGTTGAATCTTCAACTCGATCAACTCGGTTGAGGCAAAACGATAAGGTGCCATGGAAATCGGCGCCGTGCCGGGCACTAAATCAATAGAGAACTCGATCTCTCGATGTGGTGGCAAACTAACAAGGTCCTCGGGAAAGACGTCCGAGTACTCACAAACCACTCTTGGTAACACAGTCTAGGTCTCATCACACTCACCACTCATAAAGCTAGCGAGAAGATCACTAAGCTCACTCCGCCCTCGCGGATTATACACCGGTGGCAACACACTACCAACCTGATCCCCCAAGAAATGGAAACAATCTCCGCTCAAGGTACATACTGTGACCCTCTGGCAGTAGCAATCAATAACAGCCCGGTATGACGATAGCCAGCCCATATCCAAAATAACATCAAAACCCGACATGAGCATAACTACAAAA
Source organism: Camellia sinensis (assembly GCF_055761805.1). Classification (NCBI taxonomy): domain Eukaryota; kingdom Viridiplantae; phylum Streptophyta; class Magnoliopsida; order Ericales; family Theaceae; genus Camellia; species Camellia sinensis. The sequence continues at coordinate 28,747,802 of NC_138969.1, read as the reverse complement.
GGAAATGGAAGCCGGCGGTCGGCGACCTCTATATTGCAACCTCTACATCCTTGTTTCAAAATCAATTCACCCCCAACAGGTGATACAACACAAATAGGAGATGCTAACTGTGCCAACTCCAACCCCAAAATAGATGCAAATACGGCAGATATAAAGGAATGGGATGCACCCGTATCAATTAACACATTGGCAATCGAGTTATAAAACGAAAAGGTACCTCTCACAAAAGATGGAGCCGGTACAAGATCCTGCGCGGTAACAGCATACATGCACCCAGAAGGTCTCTGATCTACTTGTTCACCTCTAGGAGCAAAAGATTACTGCACAGACTGGGACGACGAAGCTCCCTGATTGGCCCTCGAGGCCTGTACTGACTGAGCAGGCTGAAAACTCGGTCTCGGCCCAGATGCACCAGATGTGCCAGTCAACTGCGGGCAAAACCTCTTCAGGTGCCCCTTCTGACCACACTGGTAACAAGACAGCGGCTGGCCTCTGCCTTGACTCTGGCTCTGAGGTCGAACTGAAGATGAAGCTACCCTCTGCCCTCCTCCCTTCTACGAGCAAGCTGGAGACTTGTGGCCCAGCTGACCACATTTGTAACAGGTAATGTCTCCCTGATTGCCTCTCCCAGAACCTGAACTCGGCACTAGAAAGGTAGACCTCACAAAAGCACCCTGGAACTGTTGAGGGTTAGCATCCCTCTGCCTTCTGCCGTCCCCCTGACCATCCTGACTCCTTTTGGAGCCTCTTTGCCTCTCCTCCTCCTGCATCATAATCTCCATATGGGCTGCGGCATCCACAAGACGCCTATATTCCCGGGTCATAGAATCCCCAACTCTCATCTTGAGCCTGTGCTTCAACTTCTTCTCAAATTCCAGACAACGACGTTCCTAAGACGCCACTAACTCAGGTGCAAACCTGGACAAACTAGTAAATGAGGCCTCAAACTCGGCCACTGAAGAACTCAGCTACTGAAGAACTCAACTGCTTAAGCTGGCAGAACTGGTCTCTCAACTTCTCCCTGACAGCGGGAGACAGAAACTTCTCCTGGAAAGCATCCACGAAAGCCTCCCAAGTACCACCAACACGACCCCTCATGAATTTCCACCACTGACTCGCATCTCCCTTCAACTGGAAAGACGCCAAGGTCACCTTCAAAGCCCCGTCTTCGATGCCAAGCATCTCAAATGTCTTCGTCATCTGCTCCAACCACTCATCAACCTTAAGTGGCTCTTTCGGATCCCCCACAAACTCGTCTGGGTTAGACTGGAAGAATTTCCTTTTCAAAAAAGAAGGCCCTGCCTCAACAACACGGGCCTGGACCTGATTCTCAGTTCTAAGAATGTCCATGGATTCCCTTAAAGCTCCTGCCATCTCGCGGGCTAAGGCGCCCATAGCCTGCTAACCTACTGGCTCGGCCACATTGGCTTGACCAACCCCCTCCTGTTGCTTCTAAAATTCATCCGATATAGGCATCTCCTGCCTCCTAGGCCTACCTCGCCTACCTCCGCGTCCTCGTCCTGACATCCTAATAAGGGTAACGAAGAACATTAGCACATTCATAAATGTGCCGAAGCTACAACACTCGCGTCCTAATGCATGGACAACAGTAATTCATTCCACGTAAGCACATAATCACATAAGCACTTACGAATTTCATTTCCAAATAATGATAATCCTGAGGCGTTACTAGAGTTCCAGTTAGAAACAGCATTGATCAAGTGCTTTTCCAACAAGACTCACAGAGACCCAAGGATCCAATCAACATCCTAGAAACTAAATTTCATACCCATATAACCACATAATCATGTTATCACATAAGCACATAACACTACATCCAAGTCGATAACAAGTGAGACAATCCCACTGTGATACTAATCACTTCCCACGTATCCAAAGTATTCAAATCCGATACGCTCTGATACCAAGTTGTAACGGCCTCAAAATAAACCCAAAAATCATGCAGTATTGACATACTTAGACATAATAGAGTAAAGCATAAATTCATTTCATCAGAGTATTTCTTACAAATGTATTACATGTTGACATCAAAAGTAAATTCCCTATGGGCTTACAACTTTCTAAGCCAACACTTGGTTACAAAAAAAGAGTACTAACTCTACAGAAAATAAGCCCTTGGCTTGTTATACTTGTAATACAATGAAAACAACAAAAAGGGTCTAACAACCTCAAGCCTCCCAAGCTACGTCCTTGGAGGTGGCATAGCACCTGTACTTGAAAATGATGTCCCATATAGGGTGAGCCAATGCCCAGTAGAGATATGCTAAACATAATATGAGCAATAACATAAAACATTAGCATTCGATAAATGTTCAACCCACATAAATCATTTCATAATCCATTTCAGTTACATGACAAATATGCCATGCTTTATTCCTCTTTCCTTTACTTAACCGATTTTCAACTCATATATGGCTCAGAACCTGGCCAAACAATTCCCATGAGACCACAACTCATATTAACAATATTTCTATACTTCACAATAGATGCACGTATTTGCTGTATCAATATCACATAAAACACTTCCATACTTCACAATAGATACACATATTCGCTGTATCACTACTTCAATAGATACACATGTTTGCTGTATCAATGGAGTCCATCCCCTATTTCCTCCCAAATAATATCCGGTTTAGGAGTCCATCCCCTATCTTCCCTTAAACCGTGGAGTACATCCCCTATCTCCTCCCACACAACACAATGTATATTAACACATATCATATACATGAGCAATCAATACACAAATTTGATGTATTATTCTAATCGTCATATTTGATGACACATTCAATTGATTAGTTTTAGTTCGCCTAATCATCATGCATTGTCTACAACAATCAAGACTATCCTCCACCGATAGCCCAAAGCAATTATTTCTAAACAAATAATAAATGCCTCAACGGGTATATAATCAACATTTCTCAAGGTGAGTGATTATTAAACCCAACTCCACCATTCTACTTCATAATGAGTCAATTTCATTATTTCCAACTCAATTTCATATTTCCATAATATTCCCAAATTAATCATATAAATTTATTCTTAACAAAAATTAGGGCTTTCCTCCCTCTTTCTCAACATTGACCCAAAGGCTCAAATATCAACAATAACATCAATAATCTCATTTCTAGACCCAAATACACATATTTTGGTCAAAATAACAAAACCCTTCTTTATACATTTTAAAACCCTAACACTCAAAATCACCCAATTTCAACATTAAATCAAAATGACTAAAAGTTTAAGTCAAAGATCATAAAAATGAGTAGTTATCCCTACCTCAAATTGGAGCTCAAAGGAAGAAGATGAAGAAATTCGAAATGCTCCGAACCCCAATATTTTCGGATCAAAATGTAGCCCTCAACAAGCTCCACACTTTTTACAAAGGCCCAAGGATAGAAGACCACTCCTACTAGATCAAACCTTAGAGAGAAGTTGGGGTTTTAGAGTGAGGTGCTCTCCAATGGAGGTTTTGTAAAAGTAGGAGAGAGAAAGGAAATCAAAAAGTGATCCAAAATGCCATTTTTCGAACTGATATAAAAGTTGCCCCGCTCGAGCGTAGGACTCCTTGCTCAAGCGTCAGACACAGACTCATGCTTGAGCGTCAAAAGCACCGCTCGAGCGCCGGATGCACACTTCTAGAAGTTTTACAGACCAAGATCTCCGCTCGAGCGGAGGAACAAAACCAAAAGGGCCCGCTCGAGCGTCAAAACTCACGCTCGAGCGTTCGATGACTTGCAGAGAAAAATACTAGGAGAAGGATATTCACGCTTGAGCGTCCAAACTCCCACTCGAGCGGAGAAGCAACAACAAAGGGCCCGCTCGAGCGTTAAAACCCCCGCTTAAGCGTGAAGGCCAAAAACTGGGCATCAACCTTTGATTTCTAAACACAACCAACATGTTTCAAACCTGCCCAACACAACCCAAGACTCAGATACAAAGAGTAAAGGAAAGAAATGAGAATACGACACCAACACACTCATGGAACCAAGTCCAGAATACAATAAACAAAGGAAAGAAAAACCGAGATCGCTATAATTTCATTGTCTTAGCTCTCAATATTTTAGCTTAAAATTTAAAAAATCCAAAAAAAAAAATTAAAAGTAAATGACCTGTACCAAAAAATAAAAGAAAAAAATTTCTCTCTATTTTGTACAATTTTTCATAAAAAATTAAAAAGTTATTCAAAATATATTAATTTTTTTACCTTATATTTTAATTAAAAAAAATTAAAAATTATTAAAATAACTTATTCCAAACGAGGTCTAATATCCTTTAAAAGTTTATTTATTTATCTATTTGTGCATTTATTTTTTGTAGATGAGTTTTTGAATTGACTCGTTAGGTAATACTTAATTGGCTTGATTATGTGATTGCCAAGGAACCCAGTTGCTGCAACTGTGTAATATTCTTTTTCTTTCTCCCATATATTTTTATTCTAGGATTGCCAAAAGGTTTATAAAACAATAAGTTGAAATTTGTGCTTAGCTCTGTACTTATTCCATAGTTGATCCTTTAGCTATTGGTTGACATTGTGTCATGCATTTTATATCTGTTTGAAAATTAAGTATGTTGTGATTTCTAAAATGGGTTTGATGGGCTTTAATTTTTGAAATTTGAAATGGATTTGATGGGTTTAATTCGCTGCAATTCGAAGTTAAATGGATTTCTAATAATTTGATTTCTAATTTCTGACAATTTGTCTTCCCAAAGTAAATGTAGAGAGATGGTGAAACTGTAAGTCTCTAACTTTAATTCGGTGTAAACTATTTTAATTGTTGTGGTTGGAGTGGTTTTGATTTCTAATAATTTGAAATGGATTTGATGGGTTAAATTTGTTTGAAACAATAATACTAGGAGTCAATAACTCAAAACACACCCACACAAATATGAAACAACATTTGATGATAAAGAGGATTATATGGTATTCTTATGTGTTTGATTTCTACTTTCAACTATAAATTCACTGCTCTTATTGCAACCATGGTATTCTTCTTCCCATAAAGTTGTTGATTTGTAGGTATATGATTGATATCCTCTGTGGTTGGAGTGGCTATGATTTTATCCATAAATTATTTTGTTTTGTAGGAAATTATTATCCATCATGCTTGCTATAGGTTTGATTTGTAGGTATATGATTGAACACAATAAAAATACTTTTTATTTTTAGTTTGTTTGGTCATGTGTCATGTGTTAATGATGAAATAAAAAAAAATCATACCTACAATTTGATGAATGAATGTGTTAATAGTTAGGATTTGTATGGTCAAGTTAGACAACCATAGCTTTAAGTTTTTATTCTGTTAATTGTTAGGATTTGAATCTTTTTCAGTTAATTGATTTTGAAATTATGTTAATTGATTTTTTTCTTTTTCATGTTATCCCGTTACCTTTCTTTTGTTATTATAAATTTTTCTTTTGTTTAATGCCAACCAGGTGTAGCATACTTAAGTGAAATCTATATTAGAAAGGTAACGGGATAACATTAAATTTGAAACTCTTTTTAATTATTTGAAGCAGGTAATTTGGATTGGAGGGTGGTTGCATAACTGAAGACCTCAATGTTCTGGACACATCAGCAATACTGCACATGGAGCCGAGTAATCGACTTGATTTCTATTTACCTAATTAGTTTTGTGTTCAGTATAGAAACATAAATTTACTGTTTTTTGATATTGTCAATTTCTTTTTATGCTGCTGCTTCTTCTCATGTTGACTTCTTCTCATATTGTCAATTTCTAAATGTAAATTTTTTCTTTTTTGCGATTTGTTAAGATTTTTATTGTCTTTCAACATGAATTTAGCCTATTTTCTAGCTTCTGAATGAATTTCAGTTTTTTCCACCTAATTCCCAAATCATAATATCTTGATGAAGTGACACACACACAGGTATATGATATCTACACACAAGTATGGCATCTCCAATGGTTATTGCCACATGGTACAAATGTCTTTTTTTTTCTTTTCTTTTTTAACCACCATATGATTCAATCTACACCGTACAACGTATTTATCTATGTCTAAATGTAAATTCTGAAATTGGAAAAATAACAACTTTGTAAATTTTAGGCAAATGTCAATTGATCAAATGTGCTAAAATTTGGCATTTTGCTACACTTGGTGCCCAAATATATTACAATGCCAAATTTTGGCACACCATTGGAGCGGTTCTTCTTCTATGCTCAAATCCCAAATTTTGGCTTTGGTGTGAGGTTGTGCATGCAATTGGAGATGCTCTTATTTGCATCATATTAAGAATGGAGAACGTTAGGAGATTATGGTAAGTTTTACATGGCCATCAGTGAAATTATTTTTTCCTGTTAGTAGAACATATCAATGAAAACCATTTATTTTCCATGCCTCAATTGAAAGCACTGGTAGGAACAGTTGAGTAGCTGAAATTGAAATTTGGTTCTTTGTTAGGCATATGCTTCACATTTATCATTTCATGATATGTAAGCCTAACAAGACTGATCAACTCTGCTGTCAATTTATCTGAGTAAAATATTTGTTTGATTTATCGATGTGTACTCCACAGGAAATGATGCACATGCAAATAATGCAAATAAAGAACAGAGTTTTGGTTGACATCTAAATCTTTTTGACCCTAGAATTAGTTTTAAGATTCCACCATTTGATTTGCATTTGTTTAACGCCAACCAGGTGTAGCATACCTACGTGAAATCTATATTAGAAAGGTAATGAGATAACATTAAATTTGAAATTCTTTTTAATTATTTGAAGCAGGTAATTTGGATTGGAGGGTGGTTGCATAACTGAAGACCTCAATCCCCTGGACACATCAGCAATACTGCACATGGAACCGAGTAATCGACTTGATTTCTATTTACCTAATTAGTTTTGTGTTCAGTATAGAAACATAAATTTACTATTTTTTGATATTGTCAATTTCTTTTTGTGCTGCTGCTTCTTCTCATGTTGACTCCTCTGAGTATATCGAGTATATCAAGTATACCATCATACTGTTCAAGCTTTAATTAATCTCATTAGCGAAGGTCTTTTTATTTTCTTAGAATTCTCCATTAGTATGATTTTTAATTTTAAATTTTTTCCCCCATCGTTTATTGTTTCAATTATGAAGTTATTTTCGAATTCCAAGTTTGGTTTTAGATTTTGATATCTACATTTTAGATGTTTTTTCCCTCATTGAGCTACAGGTAACATATTATTAGCTTAATGAAGAATAATATATAAAAAGTTCTAAATTGAAACTGTATTTGTGTTTGTGTTGGAAAAATTAAACATTTTTTATTTCTGAAATGTGAGATGGGTTTCATTTCTAAATGTGTTTTGATTTTTGAATGTCTAAACTGTGTAAACTGTGTTCACATTTTTTTCTTTTCTTTTCTCTGCTCTTGCCTTCATCCGTTGTTTTTACTTTTGCCTCTACCGAAACCACATGGAAGAAGTGATCAAATTTTGATGACATCCATTGTGTATAGCATTATAATGCTTGGACAAAAATATTGCATCTTCAATTTTATAGTAACTATCATCTCAAAATGTTTGGAGATATTGGGATTAATCTTGGGATAAAATAAAAATAAAGAACTGAAAATTCATTTTTAAAATAAAGGCACGGTGTAAATAAAAATTACAAAAGTACAAAATAAAAGAGAAATAATCTTGGGATTAATCTTCTCCTGTCCAATTTTATTACGGGTATACACTGTCATCCCAACATTAATCTTTGGATTAATCTTGGGACAGAATGTTTGGAGATATTGGGATTAATCTCTAGATTAATCCCAACATCAATTTTATAGCAACTGTCATCCCAACATTAATCTCAAAATGTTGTCATTGGGGTTTGAAGTAATATTTTCATGTCATAGAAGAGATATTATATAAATTTTTCTTTCCTCTTCACAATATTTTATTGATTTTGCAATGTTTGTTTTAATGATAGAAGAGTTTTCTTTTTCAATGAGCTATTTTTTTGATTGTTTTACCTGTTTTAATGATAGAGGTTTATTTATTTCCTATTTTTTTTTTTAATTAAGGTGTGAATTGTTTTACCTATTTTAAGATATTATATAAATTTTTCTTTCCTCTCGTTGCTAAAGGAGAAATAATCTTGGGATTAATCTTCTCCTATCCAATCTTCTGTTGTCCAATTTTATTACGGGTATACACTGTCATCCCAACATTAATCTTGGGATTAATCTTGGGACAAAATGTTTGGAGATATTGGGATTAATCCCAACATCAATTTTATAGCAACTGTCATCCCAACATTAATCTCATAATGTTGTCATTGGGATTTGAAGTAATATTTTCATGTCATAGAGGAGATATTATAAAAATATTTCTTTCCTCTTCACAATGTTTTATTGATTTTGCAATGTTTGTTTGAATGATAGAAGAGTTTTCTTTTTCAATGATCTATTGTTAGATTGTTTTACCTGTTTTAATGATAGAGGTTTATTTATTTTCTATTTTTTTAATTAAGGTGTGAATTGTTTTTCCTATTTTAAGATATTATATAAATTTTCCTTTCCTCTCATTGCAATATACAATTGTTACTTTGTTAAAATCCATCCATGCACGTGTATGGAGAATACACCAAGTGACCAACAGCTGGCACCAGCTGGAAGAAAAATATCTACAAAAGTAGAAAAAGGGGTCTCGGCCAAAAAAATGGCCGATCGACCAAAAAGAGTGCCGACTGGCCAAAAAAGGTGCCGACTGGCCAACACTTATGGCCGATGAAGAGAAAAACATGGCCGATAAGCACAAGGCTTGGCCGATGGGTTGTAGGGAGGCCAACAAGCCACCCTCCTTGTGACGCCCCGATTCTACACTATAGGTTGCAGTCAAGGGAGAGTCACTAGTGAGTCCTATGGCCAATAACCAAGTAAGATCCCAGATCGCCAGAGGAGTCAAAATAGCCTCCCTTCTAAGTCCAGCAGTCTTAGGCAGCACACTACCTTTTTGACAGATCTTACAAGGCATTGACACAAGGTCTCATAAGCAACGATAAGGTTCATACGTAGGATATACATACATAATAACCACAATTATACTTGCTTCAAAAGATTGTTCCATTACATTACATCACAAAAAGAAAGTTTTAAAATTCATATGAGTCTTACAAAATAACAAAAAGGAAATTTCTAGTATTCCTAAGATAGCCAAAAGTCTTCAAAGGTTTCCGGCTCGTCGTCTTCCGCTATGAGTTCCGCTTCGTCACCTGGCATGATACGCCGTGAGCTTTGAATGCCCAGTAAACACACACACACACCCTACCCCTTTTTCCCAGTCCAATACATAATCACAAAATATAACATCAAGTAGTAAAGCATGATATTCCAGTAAATAAATCAATAAATAAACAAATAGTTAAGTTAGATGTCAGTAAACTAGAAATCCCCCAAAGAGATTTCGTCCTCCCAACCACAAGAATCGGACGCGGATTATTCGGTATGCCCCCTCTTTTGCTGCTTTGTTGCAGACCTAACCTCGGATGCCTACCAATGGTTATATACCGTGTAGCGCCAACCGCAGGGCCTCAAAAGAGACGGTAAAATAGGGCCTTGCCCGAATCCCTCCTTACACCAAACAACCTAGGGTCCGAATACAACCGCTCCGTTCAAGGGTTCCGAAAACCACTTGCGCAAGATTTTAACCTTTAAATAGGGAACGCATCCCAACATACCATATACCACATATTCCCATCTTTTCATTACTCAAATGCTCGAAAACCCAATACCCTCCCAATTTGGTTTCCCGTTGAGTTAGATATTTTACATCAAGGTTAGACAACTTAACCAGATAAAAATGTCCACACAAGCATACATCCATAAGGTGAAGAAGATAGAGAACATAACATAACACATACAATATCATGCCAAGATATGATCATAAGCTAATAAACATTTTTATGAATACAAGGGCATAAAACATCCATGCATAACAAATTTCCAGATTTAACATCACATGAAGGTTAATATGGAAGGACTACTTAGGTTCATCCGCCGGACTCGGTTTTCCTATGGTTCGTAGAGAATTTGATCTAGTTCCCAGAACATTTTTCGGAAATGGGATTGCTTTTCCCGATCTTGAGTTATTTGCAAAATAGTCCAGCACTGTTCCCGAATCTGCCCAGAATCTGCCCAGATCTGTCGACTGTTACCAAAACTTGATTTTCTCGCAAACCACTCAATGTTTTTTGATGAAACCAATTTTAGTTGAAAGATAACTCCTTAAGGAAGGTTTTGACATAAAATAGAGGTTCAGAAGATGTTTGTACATTTTTCTGAAATTTTTGAAAGTTGACTGAAAAAAACAGGTTTTGAGGTGGAATGCCAAAACAAGAAAATTTATAAAAAGGGGGCTCCACCATGGAAAGTTTCATCTCTTTTGTGAGGAAAACATGCTAACTATCCCATGTTTAACTCAGAAAATTTGTTTGAAAGAGTACCCTCGAAAGGTTGAGAGATTTGTACAAAAAGAAGATGGTTTGTGCCAAAATGAGGAAAATACAAGAGAGATGGAAACAATACTCAAATCTTGGTATTTTTAACATGAGAACATGATAATAACAGATCTGAAACATCACTTAAAATCTTAAAAAAAGAACATGCATTAGAAAAGAAAATGAAGAGAAGGTTGTGTTGGTGGCTTACCTTCTAGCTTTGCACAAGAAACTCTCTTCTTCTTCCCTCTCCTCCTCTAGACTCCTCTTCCTTGCTCTCCTCCCTCTCTCTAACCAAAATGTGTGTGTGAGTGAGTGTGTTGTGTGTATGTTTGCAAGCTAGGGAGGGTGTGATATATATAGGCAAATTTTGGTGTAAAAGGACATAAAAGCCCTTTAGTTGGAATTGGATGGAAAGTTAAGATTTTGCTTGAATTCTAAAGAAATGGAAGGGACTTAGGAGGTGTGTTCCATTGGTTTAGGCCACCTCTAGTTGTAATAAAACTATATCTTGGATTTTGTATCCTAGGTAGGTCACTAGGTTGTGCTTCTCTAGAATTTCATAATCATGATTCTTGAAAATTGGCTTCTCTCTCCCTTCCCAAGGAGGGCTAGCCTTGGGGAAGTGTGATGGGGCAATTTTTTTTTATTAATTTTGGTCCTAGGCACATCCCTCAAGGTGTATATACACACACACACACACATATATATATATATATATATATATAACAAGATTGATGGCATACCAAGGTACAAAATATAAGTACTATTTGGGCAAGTTTAGAAATAATAAAAAAAAAGAAATATGTATATATATATATATATATATAAGGGCTTGAAGTTAACTACATGTAACCTAGGTAAAATTAAATTTAGGTTAGGGAATTTCTGTTTTGATAAAATAAAAATAAAAGAAATAGAAATTTGCTAATCAACAAGATTCGAATTAATTCAAGTAACGAGGGCTTTAAGAAAATAATTCATCATTAGAGTCTTAAAAGTAAATACATATTTTAGGGGCCTTACAACCTATCCCCCTTAAAACAATTTCGTCCTCGAAATTCCGCTACATACTGCCTTCGAAAAGCTGTGGGTAACTTGCCTTTACCCAATCCTGGCGCTCCCAAGTAGATTCTTCAATTCCCCGGTGACGCCATAGCACTTTCACCAAGTGAACCGTCTTGCCTCTGAGGTTCTTCTCTCGACTGTCCTGTATTGCTACCGGTCCTTCTTTAAATGTGACATCCTTGTCAAGGCTGATATCTTCCCTTTTGAGGACGTGCGACGGGTCGGTGATGTATTTTCTCAACATAGATACGTGGAAGACGCTGTGTATCCCTGCTAACTGCGGGAGTAGAGCTAGTCTATATGCTACTTCGCCCACTCTCTCCAATACCTCGAAAGGTCCAGCATATCGTGGTGACAGCTTCCCCTTTCTCCCAAAACGTACGACTCCACGCTTGGGTTGCACCTTTAGGAACACGTGGCTGCCTACTTCAAACATCAACGGTCTCCTCCTCCTGTCTGCATAATTCTTCTGACGGTCTTGAGCAGTCTTCAACCGCTGTCGGATCAATTTGACCTTCTCAGTAGTTTCTAGGACAAGTTCGGGTCCTACCAGATTTGCGTCACCCACTTCCGTCCAACAAATCGGCGATCTACGAGGTCGTCCGTATAATGCTTCAAAGGGTGCCATACCGATACTAGCTTGGAAGCTGTTGTTGTAGGCGAATTCAGTTAGGGGTAGGTGTCGTTCCCAACTTCCTTGAAAATCCATTGTGCAAGCTCTCAGCATATCCTCGAGCGTCTGGATAGTGCGTTCAGATTGTCCGTCGGTCTGCGGATGAAAGGCGGTGCTAAAACACAACTCCGTACCAAGAGCTTCCTGCAGGCTTCCCCAAAATCGTGAGGTGAATCGTGGATCACGATCTGACACAATAGATACCGGAATTCCATGTAGTCTAATGATTTCCCCAATGTAGAGTCTGCACATAGACTCTAAGGTGTCGGTCATCTTATAGGGTAAGAAATGTGCTGACTTGGTAAGACGGTCCACTATTACCCATATAGCGTCGCGCCCTCTAGGTGACTTAGGCAACCCTGTCACAAAATCCATCGTCACATACTCCCACTTCCATTCAGCAATTGGTAGAGGTTGCAACATTCCTCCCGGTTTCTGATGTTCCGCCTTCACTTGTTGGCATGTCAGACATCTTGCTACAAATTTGGCCACTTCCTTCTTCATCCCATTCCACCAATATTGCCTCTTCAAATCTTGGTACATTTTTGTCCCTCCTGGATGTACCGCAAATGCAGAATTATGACATTCCTTCAGTACCTTTTCTCTAAGTAATTCGTCACTAGGTACAAACAATCTACCTTGGTACCTTAAACTCCCATCGGGGTGAATTACCCAATCGGGCATGGGCTCTCCTGATTCTAGACGTCCCTTGATGTAGGCTACCTCTTGATCGTACTTCTGGGCCTCCATGACCTCATTCATTAACTTAGGCATCACCTTCTGCGCGCTAAGATATACTCTTGTATCTTGAGATTCTACTTGGATCCTGAACTCATTGAGTGTCTTAACCATATCCCATTCCTTGACGGAGATCTTAGCCATCATCCCTCTGCTCTTACGACTTAGAGCATTTGCTACTACATTGGCTTTACCGGGGTGGTATGAGAGAGTGAATTGGAAATCCTCAAGATACTCCATCCATCGTCTTTGTCTTAAGTTAAGGTCCTTCTGTGTAAATAGATACTTCAGACTCTTGTGATCTGTGAAAATCTCGAATTGTTCCCCGTACAGGTAATGTCGCCATTGCTTTAGGGCAAAAACTACGGCTGCTAACTCCAAGTCATGTGTGGGGTAGTTGCGCTCATGAGGTTTCAACTGTCTGGATCCATATGCGACCACCTTTCCATTTTGCATGAGCACGCAACCCAACCCTTCTTTAGATGCATCACAATACACAGTGTACCCCTCTTCTCGTTCTGGGATGGTCAAAATTGGCGCGCTAGTTAACCTCTTCTTCAACTCCTGGAAGGATTTTTCGCAAGCTTCGTCCCACTCATATTTTACTCCTTTCTGCATCAGACGAGTCATTGGTTTAGCTAGTTTGGAGAAATCTTGGATGAATCTTCGATAATAACCGGCTAATCCTAAAAAGCTGCGGATCTCTGACACAGTTTTTGGTTGTCTCCAATCTAATACTGCCTCCACTTTGGTTGGATCCACCGCAATCCCATTTTCTGATACCACATGCCCTAAGAATTTTACTTCATTCAACCAGAACTCACATTTACTTGCCTTGGCGTATAACTGATTTTCCCTAAGAATTTGGAGGACAATCCTTAAATGTTGCTCATGCTCTTCTTCAGACCTTGAATATACCAAGATGTCATCAATGAATACTACTACAAACTGGTCAAGGTATGGTCTAAATATCTTATTCATTAGGCTCATGAATACTGCTGGTGCATTGGTTAGTCCGAAGGGCATTACTACAAATTCATAGTGGCCATATCTAGTACGAAAGGCAGTCTTTGGTATATCCTCCTCCTTGACTCGTAGTTGATGGTAACCTGACCTGAGATCGATCTTTGAATAGCACCTTGAGCCTCTAAGTTGGTCAAAAAGGTCATCAATCCTCGGGAGTGGGTATCGATTTTTTATCGTGACTCGATTGAGTTGACGATAATCGATGCATAGCCTCAACGATTCATCCTTCTTTTTAGCAAACAACACGGGTGCTCCCCATGGCGAAGTACTTGGCCTAACGAATCCTTTCTCGAGCAATTCCTGTAGTTGTGTCTTCAATTCTCGCAGTTCTGCTGGTGCCATGCGATACGGAGCCATGGATATTGGGGTAGTTCCAGGTTGCAGCTCGATGCTAAAGTCTACTTCTCGGGTTGGCGGCAATCCTGGTAATTCCGTAGGAAATACATCTATATAATCGCACACTACGTACGGAAGCTCTATTTCTCCTTGGCCTTCCTCATTTAGAATTAGGCTTGCTATCCTACCCGCAAGTTGGTCGCGCCACTGCGTCTGATGCTTTGTTGAAACCATGGGGTCTTGTCTATCCCCCTTAAACTGGAAACGTGTTCCATCTTGTGTATGAGCTACCACTTTCTTCTGACGACAGTCGATCACTGCTCGGTGGGTGGACAACCAGTCCATGCCCAAGATGATATCGAAGTCCGACATTTCCATAACACGATGGTCGCAAGTTAAGCGTAGGTTCGACATCCCTATCTTAGAGTCCTTACAGATCGATCTTACCCGAGCGCATCCTCCCATAGGTGATATTACACTTAAGGCAGTTGCTAAGGGTTCACATACAAGTTCTAATGACTTAGCACAAGCAGAGGATATGAAAGAATGTGATGCACCGGTATCAAATAAAACATGCACCCAAGAATTGTATAGTACTAAATTACCCTCGATTACAGATGGGTCCGCTTCTTCCTCTTGCAAGGCAAAGATTCTGCCGGTTGCCTTCTGGTTGCCACTGGCCTTGGCATTCTGAGTTCCTCCATTCTTCTGGTGCTGCTGCCCGGTAGGTCCTGTCTTGTTTGTCCAAGGCTTCTGCCCACCTAATGCCTGGGCATTTGCTCCGGAACCTCCTCCTTGATATCCAGATGGGGGGAGTTGGGGGCATTCGCTCTTCTTGTGCCCTAATTGTTGGCAATGAAAGCACTGGATTTGTCCCATCGGCCTTTGTTGATAGCCTCCTCTCTGGATCTGTTGCTGCGGTTGCGGTCGCTGCTGTTGTGGTTGTGGTCTTGAGTAGGGCTTTGAGGGCATGCTTCCCTTCTGGTTCCTCTGAGGTCCAATAGACACCTGACTCCCTTTTCTCTTATTCCAAGCTTTCCTGGCGTCATTTACTTCCCTCTCAGATTCTAACGCCGTTTCCAGCACCTCAGCATATGAGGAGAGTCGTTGCGGGAGAACTCTTCCCCTGATTGTAAGGTCCAGTCCCCACTCGAACATCCTTGCTTTTTCTTCATCATTTGCCACGAGTCTAGTTGCATAGCAGGCTAGCTCTTCGAATTTTGTAGCATACTGGGTCACGGTCATATTTCCTTGTTCCAGGTTTTGGAATTCCTTGACTCGTTCTCGGCGGATAGTACTTGGGAAATATTTATTTAAGAATAGTTCCCTGAACTGGTTCCATGACAGGCTTGCTATGTCACGAGTGTTCTTCATCAACTCCCACCAATGGTCAGCCTCATCATCGAGCTCGAATACTGCCAAAGCTATTCTATCAGCGGCCTCGGTGATGCCCATGGTGTCTAGCATTTTCTCTATCTGCCGAAGCCAATTCTTAGCTATCTTCGGGTCCGGTACGCCTGTGAACTTTGGGGGTCTCTGCTTTCGAAACTCAGAAAAGAGTCGAGTCCTCTCATTCTGCCGATTGTTCCTTATTTGCCCTAGTTCCTCCAAAATCTGGGGACCTAGGTTGTTGGGGATGTCAGCCCTTGCGGGGATGGGTTCATGTTGATGCCTGGGACGGTTTCGTACATTGTTGCTGGTTTCGGTATAGCCATTAGCTCGCGTGTGTACCATTCTGTTCATGTCATCAGGTGAGTTGGTTTCCAGTCTTAGAAAATCTTACTACTCAGATTTGAAATAAGGTTCAGTTTCCTTAGGGTGCACTAAAGCAAGTAACAATCAATAACATAGATCAACACATCATTTATATATATAATAATAGGCATCATTACAAAAGGCCTCCTATATCGGAGTTACATTCAAGAGCATCTACGTACACAAGTCCAAGCTATCTTATTCTAGGGATCCTCATTAGCGGATCTTATAAAAGTCTAGTTTTACTACCCCTCGAATTAGTTCTCGTTTCCTGACCAATCAAAGTCTTCGTCAGGGTCTTCATCAGCAGAGTCGGAGGCTTGCCCCAGAGAGCGGGGGGTGTACATTGGTGAGGGGAGATTGTGTTCACATGATATCTCTATAGGGTGGGCTAGGTTCGCTCCCTGCTGCTCTGGTGGCTGCTCCATATCCATTGGTTGATTGTCACCTGGCCCATGGTAACAAGATTCGTGGCTTTCAGCCTGAGTCGGTGCTATGGTGGTTAGAGCTCGGTGTGTCAGGGAGTCCATCTTCTGTTCGTCTTGTTCCATTCGGACTGCCTTTCTTGCTGCCCGGCTTAGAAATTGCAGGCGGCGCCGCACCAAAGACCTCTTCTGCGCCCTCGTATAGCGGGGGTATTCTGTCTCCACCTTACGTATCTCAGTCTTGATCATTTCCTCGGCGGTGATTTCACAGCGTCGGCGGCTAAAGTAGGGGCTGACGGACATGGCCCTCCTTCCTTGCATACGAAAAACATCCCATGAGTCGGTACTGACGTAGCCTCCCGATGACATCCTAAGGTGGAAAAGATTTTTATTAGTCAAGCTTCTTATAATAGTGTGATAGAATAAAATAAGATAAGGGGTAAGGGCTTCTAGAGTTGCGTATAGGGCTGCGAGGGTTAAGGGTTGAACCTAGGCTCTGATACCAAGTTGTGACGCCCCGTTTCTACACTATAGGTTGCAGTCAAGGGAGAGTCACTAGTGAGTCCTATGGCCAATAACCAAGTAAGATCCCAGATCGCCGGAGGAGTCAAAATAGCCTCCCTTCTAAGTCCAGCTTTCTTAGGCAGCACACTACCTTTTTGACAGATCTTACAAGGCATTGACACAAGGTCTCATAAGCAACGATAAGGTTCATACGTAGGATATACATACATAATAACCACAATTATACTTGCTTCAAAAGATTGTTCCATTACATTACATCACAAAAAGAAAGTTTTAAAATTCATATGAGTCTTACAAAATAACAAAAAGGAAATTTCTAGTATTCCTAAGATAGCCAAAAGTCTTCAAAGGTTTCCGGCTCGTCGTCTTCCGCTATGAGTTCCGCTTCGTCACCTGGCATGATACGCCGTGAGCTTTGAATGCCCAGTAAACACACACACACACCCTACCCCTTTTTCCCAGTCCAATACATAATCACAAAATATAACATCAAGTAGTAAAGCATGATATTCCAGTAAATAAATCAATAAATAAACAAATAGTTAAGTTAGATGTCAGTAAACTAGAAATCCCCCAAAGAGATTTCGTCCTCCCAACCACAAGAATCGGACGCGGATTATTCGGTATGCCCCCTCTTTTGCTGCTTTGTTGCAGACCTAACCTCGGATGCCTACCAATGGTTATATACCGTGTAGCGCCAACCGCAGGGCCTCAAAAGAGACGGTAAAATAGGGCCTTGCCCGAATCCCTCCTTACACCAAACAACCTAGGGTCCGAATACAACCGCTCCGTTCAAGGGTTCCGAAAACCACTTGCGCAAGATTTTAACCTTTAAATAGGGAACGCATCCCAACATACCATATACCACATATTCCCATCTTTTCATTACTCAAATGCTCGAAAACCCAATACCCTCCCAATTTGGTTTCCCGTTGAGTTAGATATTTTACATCAAGGTTAGACAACTTAACCAGATAAAAATGTCCACACAAGCATACATCCATAAGGTGAAGAAGATAGAGAACATAACATAACACATACAATATCATGCCAAGATATGATCATAAGCTAATAAACATTTTTATGAATACAAGGGCATAAAACATCCATGCATAACAAATTTCCAGATTTAACATCACATGAAGGTTAATATGGAAGGACTACTTAGGTTCATCCGCCGGACTCGGTTTTCCTATGGTTCGTAGAGAATTTGATCTAGTTCCCAGAACATTTTTCGGAAATGGGATTGCTTTTCCCGATCTTGAGTTATTTGCAAAATAGTCCAGCACTGTTCCCGAATCTGCCCAGAATCTGCCCAGATCTGTCGACTGTTACCAAAACTTGATTTTCTCGCAAACCACTCAATGTTTTTTGATGAAACCAATTGTAGTTGAAAGATAACTCCTTAAGGAAGGTTTTGACATAAAATAGAGGTTCAGAAGATTTTTGTACATTTTTCTGAAATTTTTGAAAGTTGACTGAAAAAAACAGGTTTTGAGGTGGAATGCCAAAACAAGAAAATTTATAAAAAGGGGGCTCCACCATGGAAAGTTTCATCTCTTTTGTAAGGAAAACATGCTAACTATCCGATGTTTAACTCAGAAAATTTGTTTGAAAGAGTACCCTCGAAAGGTTGAGAGATTTGTACAAAAAGAAGATGGTTTGTGCCAAAATGAGGAAAATACAAGAGAGATGGAAACAATACTCAAATCTTGGTATTTTTAACATGAGAACATGATAATAACAGATCTGAAACATCACTTAAAATCTTAAAAAAAGAACATGCATCAGAAAAGAAAATGAAGAGAAGGTTGTGTTGGTGGCTTACCTTCTAGCTTTGCACAAGAAACTCTCTTCTTCTTCCCTCTCCTCCTCTAGACTCCTCTTCCTTGCTCTCCTCCCTCTCTCTAACCAAAATGTGTGTGTGAGTGAGTGTGTTGTGTGTATGTTTGCAAGCTAGGGAGGGTGTGATATATATAGGCAAATTTTGGTGTAAAAGGACATAAAAGCCCTTTAGTTGGAATTGGATGGAAAGTTATGATTTTGCTTGAATTCTAAGGAAATGGAAGGGACTTAGGAGGTGTGTTCCATTGGTTTAGGCCACCTCTAGTTGTAATAAAACTATATCTTGGATTTTGTATCCTAGGTAGGTCACTAGGTTGTGCTTCTCTAGAATTTCATAATCATGATTCTTGAAAATTGGCTTCTCTCTCCCTTCCCTAGCAGGGCTAGCCTTGGAGAAGTGTGATGGGGCAATTTTTTTTTTATTAATTTTGGTCCTAGGCACATCCCTCAAGGTGTATGTACACACACACACACACACACACACATATATATATATATATATAACAAGATTGATGGCATACCAAGGTACAAAATATAAGTACTATTTGGGCAAGTTTAGAAATAATAAAAAAAAAGAAATATGTATATATATAAGGGCTTGAAGTTAACTACATGTAACCTAGGTAAAATTAAATTTAGGTTAGGGAATTTCTGTTTTGATAAAATAAAAATAAAAGAAATAGAAATTTGCTAATCAACAAGATTCGAATTAATTCAAGTAACGAGGGCTTTAAGAAAATAATTCATCATTAGAGTCTTAAAAGTAAATACATATTTTAGGGGCCTTACACCCCTTCCCTCAGAAACAAAACTGCAAGCTCTTGGTCCACAACTAAGTACAAAACAGACAAGTTGAGAGGTTCTAAGGCAAGACACGCAACCGAGACCTTCAGGAACTCAAAACGAACACGAGCATGGATGATTATCGAGTGTTCAAACGATGATGTCCAAGTCTTGAGGACGGTCAAAAATGGGGCGTCTACAGTTGTCCCTCTTTGACAGAACTCGAAAGTCATAAGATGACGGGAATGAATGTCAAAGCCCAGAGACGACCCACTTTTGATAAGGCCGAAGACTTAGACAAACATACAAGGTAACAATAAGATGCGTCCGCAGGCAGGGGCAAAATGCAAATGACATGCGCGATGCCGAACATAACTTATGATTATGCCAAGAGAGCTGTAATGAAACATTCATGCAAAATAAATACAACATTTTAAGCAAACGAATAAGAAATAATAGTCTCACACATTCCAACAGAAAAAATGTAAGAAAATTATGCAATTCTCACTGCGTCTCATGCGGAGAAGGCTAAAAGAGACTACCGAGAATACCCGGAGTCTCAAACACAACATCTCTCAGCGTATCACACGCAAGAGAGGAAAGAGCAACACTTCTTAGTGTATCACACACAAGAGAATGGAAAGGACCACACTTCTCAGCGTATCACAAGCAAGAGAAGAAAGGAAGCATCTCTCAGCGTATCACACGCAAGAGAGGAAAAGTAGCATCTCTCAGCGTATCACATGCAAGAGAGGAAAGAAAGCATCTCTCAGCGTATCACACGCAAGAGAGGAAAAGAAGCATCTCTTAGCGTATCACACGCAAGAGACGAAAGAAAGCATCTCTCAGTGTATCACACGCAAGAGAGGAAAGAAAGCATCTCTCAGCGTATCACACGCAAGAGAGGAAAGAAAGCACCTCTCAACATATCACACATAAGAGAGGAAATGAAGCATCTCTCAGCGTATCACATGCAAGAGAGGAAAAGTAGTATCTCTCAGCCTATCACAGGCAAGAGAGGAAAGAAAGCATTTCTTAGCGTATCACACGCAAGAGAGGAAAGAAAGCATCTCTCAGCGTATCACACGCAAGAGAGAAAAAGAAGCATCTCTCAGCGTATCACACGCAAGAGAGGAAAGTAAGCATCTCTCAGCGTATCACACACAATAGAGGAAAGAAAGGATCTTTCAGCGTATCACACGCAAGAGAGGAAAAGAAGCATCCCTTAGCGCATCACACGCAAGAGAGGAAATGAAGCATCTCTTAGCGTATCACACGTAAGAGAGGAAAGAAAGCATCTCTCAGTGTATCACACGCAAGAGAGGAAAAGAAGCATCTCTCAGGGTATCACACGCAAGAGAGGAATAGAAGCATCTCTCAGCGTATCACACGCAAGAGAGGAAAGAAAGCATCTCTCAGCGTATCACACGCAAGAGAGGAAAAGAAGCATCTCTCAACGTATCACACGGAAGAGAGAAAAGAAAGCATCTCTCAGCGTATCATACGCAAGAGAAGAAAAGAAGCATCTCTCAGCGTATCACACGCAAGAGAGGAAAGGAAGCATCTCTCAGCGTATCACACGTAGCAGAGGAAAGAAAGCATCTCTCAGCGTATCACACGCAAGAGAGGAAAAGAAACATCTCTCAGCGCATCACACGCAAGAGGGGAAATGAAGCATCTCTTAGCGCATCACACGCAAGAGAGGAAAGAAAGAATCTCTTAGCGAATCACACACAAGAGAGGAAATGAAACATCTCTCAGCGTATCACACACAAGAGAGAAAGAAAGCATCTCTCAGCGTATCACACGCAAGAGAGGAAAGGAAGCGTCTCTCAGCATATCACACGCAAGAGAGGAAAAGAAAGCAGTAGTAGTACTAAGGAATTATATAAAGATCAGAGTGAGTCCCAATGCTTCTAACAAGGGTATAACGTAAACACCAAGCGCACCTAGGTGTTCCTAACCGAAACAAAACGAACTTAAAGGACAAGAAAGGTCTTACCTGGAATTCCTTTGAATGAACCGTACACACAGTACCGTTTGGTTACACCAACCTCAAATGAACCGTACATACAATATCGTGCTTGCATAAGAAAGAAACTCAACAGGTACCATATAGTAGCAACACATGTTCAACGTCACATCAAAATACAAGTGCAATACGAAATAAACGTGTGCATACATAATGCAAGTGAAAAGATGCATTGCAACACAAGTGAAAAGTGCATAACAATGCGAGATAGGTGTGCATAACAGTGCAACGAATGGTGTGCGCGACAACGCAAGTAAGGTGTGCATGACAATGCAATGTGTGTACGTGATAACGCAAGTAAAGAGTGCATGACAAAAACACTGTAATGCGACATATTCAAAAACAATTTTCAAATCTTGCAATATACAAAAGGATACGAAAAAGGTTACACCCCGTGCGTATCGAGTGCCGCACATGGAAGACACGGTTCGAAGTCACCATAGAGGTCGCTTAAGCTTAAAAAGTGCATTTTCTTGCACTTTTTTGAGAGATGAGGGTACCAATCAACAGAAATACCCCAAACAAGGGCATTGGAGGTCCATCGGTCGCAAGGGGGAGCCATTGGCCATCCATCGGCCATCAAACAAGCTTATTGGCCAACAATTTGGCCGATTGGCCAAAAGTGGCAGATTTGGGGCAATTTTGTCCATTTGCCTCGGGTCTTTAAGCATAGGGTTCCAAACCCTATACTTTCATTTATCCTTAGCCGAAATCCATTCTCCTCTCTCTCTAGATTGTTTTCCTTCCTTCCATCTGAGCTTTTCCTTTGTTTTCAAGCCTCCCACAACGTTCGATTCGCGAAACCCTCATCGTTTCGAACACTTTGAACCGATTGAAAAGTGTATTCGGTGCCATATTCTTGATTTCCACCACTTGGGGTTTGTTTCCCCCGAGTTACCCTTGGTTTTCGTGTCTTCTTCCGCATTTTGACATTTTCTTCCATTTCACACCCCTTGGGGTTGACTTTCGGTTGACTTTTGGCATTCTTGCCCATTTTCCACACCTTCGACCTTTTTCTCACTCTCCTCGAGATGGCGGACGATATTCCACAGGGTGGGGCTCCTCTAGGGATGGAGATGGATCCCGAGTTTGAGCCCTTGCCTCTCAGTGTTCGGCCCTTCGACTTGGCGACATACGAGCCTGAGATACATGTGTTGCCTCCAGACAACATTCGCCAGTTTAAGAGCTTCGCGTGAGGTGCTTTGGAGGATCTCCTGCTATGCGAGCCGGAGTCGCACTTATCCTTTGGCGCCGCTGAGGTATACTTTTCCCCTCTACTTTCTGCAACGTAGGTCGTATATCTTGAATAGCCGATACTGCCCTTTATTTGATCATCACAAACACACTTGTACATCATATGCTTAGTTCACCCTGAGCACATTCATACATGATATTTGTGTCAACTCGAACATATGCACACACACACTGCATTTTTATCAATTCTGAACACATTCAAACATTGTATTTCTGACACTGCTTCGCATCTGTTTGTCTTGAACACAGGGAGATTCCCATGCCTTTCTAGGGTATGGGAATACCATCGTACGGGGTTGGTACATGGAGCTACCCGACGAGGTTCGCCATATCGTCGACGGAGCTGGTTTCGACATTTTCTGCACGGGACTCTCGCGCCTCTCTACGAGTAGGCCCCTTCTAGGCGCGCTAGTGGAGAGGTGGTGGGACACCACCGATTCCTTCCACCTTTCTGTTGCAGGGGAGATGACAATGACTCCCTTCAACTTTTCCATGCTCACCGGCATTGGAGTAGGGGGTGATCTGATTCTTTTTGATGCTGATATGGCGAATGGGATGTTGCCCAGATTTTTTACTCGGCGCTCGCCCACCTCTCTCTCGCCCAGGGTTTGTGAGGTATTCATGGTTTGGGGACCAGTTCAGAGCACAGACGCCGACGACCTGCGAGGAGGATGAGCAGTACGCTCGAGGGTTCCTTATGTTCTTGCTAGGCACTACTCTCTTCGCCGACCGGGCGAACACAGTTGGCCTCTACCTGTTGAGGTTGTTGGTGGACGTGACCTGGATCCGATGCTATGACTGTGGTGGCGCCGGCCTGGCCACACTGTACGGGTATATGAGTTCTTCATCTCGTCGGAGCGGGCATCTGCTAGGAGGCTACTGGTGAGCTTGAGAAGTACATTTTTCCTTTTTGTTTTTACAGTTCTGCTTTACACTATCTGTACACCACACACACTGTATGCACGTAATCTGCTTTACACTGACTGTACACGGCACACTCTGCACAATACACTGCACACCATTCTCTGATTTCTGCGTTATCTGTATTCTGCTTCACTAATAAACATACTCATTGTCTCCCTTTTACATTTTGTAGTTATGGGTGTATGCCTACTTTCCGAGGCTTGCTCCAGAGCCGGAGGTGGAGATGCCCCCTGTTGTTCCATATTCTCACAGATATGACTTGAGGTGCGAGCGGAGGCCACGAGAGTCTTTCTTGTTCTTCCGCAGATATTTTGACACCATAGCCGCAGCAGAGGTATTTCAAACCTTACAGGTCATTTAAGTTTTGCTTTATATTGTACTTTCAATAGCAGATAACAAACTGTATATCCTGTCATTTGCAGATCACCTAGCAGCCCTGGGTAGTGCTGCCTGACACTAGGAGTGTGCATAATACCGCCGAAACCGCCAAAACCGCACCGAACCGCACCGCCAAGGCAAATTCGTTATTATTTTCCAATCGAACCGCCGGTTTTTGGTAAGAAAAATGGCAAATTCTAGTGACACTTTTATCAATCCGCCGGTTTCTATTTTTCTTCCAAACCGCACCGACCCGCACCGCTATTAAATCATGTTTTATAAGATTCTAAAAATTCTTTTTTACTTAAGTTTGCTTGTTGTTCTATACCTTAGAATATAGTATTACATTACTGCTCGAGGGGAATTTTATGTATTGTATTTGATCATTATAGCTTCCACAGATGCTTGTAATGAACTGATGGCATAGTCGTTGATATTATCATGTTGTTGCTACACTTGCTGTATCAGAAGAAAGCATCGCAAGATGCTTAACATCACGGTATCTCTTGTCTTTTTTTTACTCTTTGATTTAAGTTTTGTAATTTGAATTATATTTTTTATAAACCGCCAATCTGACCAAACTGCCAAGGCAAATCCGCCATTATTTGCCAACCGAACCGCCGGTTTTTTATAAAGAAAATGGTAAATTCTAGTGACACTTTTATCAATCCGCCACCCGCCATACGGTTTCTATTTTTCTCTCAAACCGCACTGATCCGCACCGCGCACACCCCTACCTGACACAGTCAGGGACCAGTACATGGGCGCTTGGGAGACTGCCCAATTCCGGGTTATGTTGGAGGGTCCGGTCTGCCGGGCATGGTACTTGGGAGTGCATTTCCTGCGGCAGACCCTCAGCTTACCCGAGCAGATAGTCCCGATGCCACCTCCTTCGTACATGAGGCATACGGCGACATACACCCAGCAGGAGATGACCGATTTCACTATCAGTTGGGACGCTGACTTCTTCAGAGATGAGGGCGACTACACCGTCTTCATTCAGACACATATCATGCGGCCTCTGGCCAGTGCCTGGCGAGATTAGAGAGAGACCTCCAGCCACAACAAGAGGAGCGAGAGGATCGAGGGCGACCCGGACCCGTGACAAGAGTGGTTCCCGGAGGGGACGGAGGGCAGAGTGGCCAGACTTGCCCACCACTATGACATGCCATGGGCAGGCTGGAGAGAGTTACCAAATTCCGATTGCTCCTCCCCCAACTGATCATGAGCTCGTCAGAGTTCGAGGCTCAACCCCAGTATGTGCTATGCTTTTCATTCTGTATATTTATTTCATTTCAGTTGATATCCCACAGATTGCTAATCACCTCAACACTTTTGCAAGCTTCCATCGAGTACACTGGGTAGGCCCTATAGTTGACAGCTTCGGTGATGGGGATACTGCAGAGAGCATGGATCTACTGAGTATCTACGGTATTCCGGTAAGTACTTTCAACTTCCGTCCGAAAACCTTACATATTCTGTTCCATACTGATTTGTTGCATTGCATTATCAATACGACATTTGATGTAGTACACTCATACCACTCACGGCACTGATACACTGTATCTCATACACTGGGCACAGCCTTCATATACTGCAATCATCTACCGCTCACAACATTGATATACTGCTCACAGCATTCATACACTGTAAACATAAACTGCTCGCGGCATTCATACAATGCAAATCACTTACTGCATTCGATACCATACTCAGCTTCGGATAGCATATCTGATGCATTTTCCAATTTGTTCTTTTCAGGCCCCATTCCAGATACCAACCGCATCGGGTGCCTCAGCAGGACCATTAGTGCTTGCCCGAGTAGCAGAGAGAGTAGTACAAGGGATTTCAGCGCGCAGCCGTAGCAGAGCCAGGCGTACTCACTCGAGGAGTAGTTCGTGGGCGCCTGCCCTAGATGACAACGAGTCTGATGCGGAGGCAGAGTCGTCTCAGGATGAGGCTGGAGATGGCTCGGGCTCAGACTCAGGCAGTGGAGCTGACGGCGGTGATCTTGGACCTTCGTCCAAGAAAAGGACAAGGAGGGATTCCTGCGCTTGAGGCGACTGGCGCCGATTTGGATGCTAATTCAGATGTTTTTGCTTTATTTATCTTTTTTTTTTGCTAGTAGTTTTTGCACATTGTACTGCGTCAGGCAGATTTATTTTCTTTAAAACTGTGTACTCTTTTGCAAAAGAAAACATGATGGAATGAAAAGAAGCTTTTGATTGAAAAAGTGTTACATTTGTACATTCTAAACATCGCATCGCATAGCATTACATTAGACAGCATGTAAATGAGATTGGATTTTGTTTGAAAATTGCACACTCGAGATTGCATTGCCTTAATCAGGTAGTGAACCAACTGACAACAAACAAAACAACTCAATAAGCAAAACCAGGACTTGACATGCTAACCAAATGTGAATACAACTCGATAAGCAAGACAAGACCTTAATAATCAATACAAAATACAACTCGATAAACAAATTGAAGTAACACTGGCACGACTTCGCAAAATTGTCACCGAAAGGCATTCGAAGTGGAACAATTCACCAATTCTCAACACCTCCAACATATGGACAGCTTTAGAGGACAAAGGAGAGGCCATCGGCCAAGGTAGAAGGCCATCGGCCACGAGAAATGACCATCAGCCACAACAACTAGCCGATCGGCCAAAAAGATAGTCGGTCGGCTATAATTACTGGCCGATCGGTCAAAAATGGCTACGACCTCCAGAATGCTGCCACCTGTCTTTCACTCAACACCTTATCCTCTAAAAAAGCCCCAGCTTCGTAGTTTCTCCATTTCAACTCAGTTTTTTGCACCAAATGGAGGCATTTCTTGTCCAAAATCTCTCAAATTGGATTGCTAACTTGGATGGCTCGGAAAAGCTAAATTTTCGGGGCTTTGGCATAAATGCACTATTCACGCTGAGTCGCACCCCATTGCGTTTTCCGTTCCTCCATGCCGCAGCAAGGTGTTGGAATCCGGTAACTCATGTTTTTAGCTTTGGCGGGCAAGAGATGTGTCCTACTTTCGAAAGACGTCAGAGCTTTGATGGAGTCCGAACGCAAGGAAGAGATTTTGCCACAATTCCGCTTCGGCCACATCCAAGCCATAGGACAGATGTGCGGGCTCACTTTGCATGACGCTCGGTCTTTGATCCGGGATGGGAAATTGGACATCCCCAACTTGATTCATCGGTTTTCTAATGCTGGTGACCGCGGTGATCATCACTGGCAGGGTTTTCGGCGATATGCGCTTTGCTTGTAGACACCCCATTTTTGACCGTCCTCAAGACTTGGACGTCACCATTAGAACACTTGATGATCACCCTTGTTTGTGTTCATTTGGAGTTCCCGGAGGTCTCGGCTACGCGCCCTGCCTCAGGATCTCCGAACTTGACCGTTTTGTGTCTGATTTTGCACCAAACACTTGTGTTTTGCCTTGGAGGGGTAGGGAATGCCTTGTGAGGCATCCCCACACACCACCGGTAGTGGCTAGAGGTCACCGGCTGGTTTTTGCTGCCATCTGCACTTTTTGTTGCCGGTCGGCACTCTTTGTTGCCGGTCGGCACTCAATTTTGTTAAAATGACATTTTTGGCCGGCCGACTACTGTGCATCTGCTTTTGCAGATATTTTATCACAGCTGTCTTGCTTTTTGCTCCCCTCCATACACGTGTATGGAGGGATCTCTCTCTTTAGAAGGTTGTCTTGTAAGCTTTACAAGACAAAAGGCTCTATAAGAGAGAGCCTTCTCTCTTGGCCTTAGGGTTAGACACTTGAGATATTTTAGAGAGTTTAGACAGCCATTTTTAGGGTTTTGAGTTCTAGGGTTAGAAACCATACACTTTCTATCTCCATATCCCCCTCTTGTGTGTGTTAAATTGTGTTTGTCTTACTATTGCACACAAACACATAGTGTTTTACCTTCACTTAGCTACTGAGGTTCTAAGAGGTTGGTTTTGAAGTTTTGGAGCTGTTTTCAACCTAGAAGGAGCTGTTGGAGCACCATTGTTGAAGGGGTCTTCAAGGGTAACAATTTTGCCTCTTTATTCCCCAATCTTGCATTGTATTTCTACCTGTCTTAAAATCGTTTTTGAGCTTGGTGTATAATACAAAAAAGTTCTATTTTTTAGCCCTTTTGATTGTTCATTAAGAGTGTTTTGTGGTTTGGAGGTGTTTGACCCCTCTTAGGCCTTGAAAGGCCCCAATTTGTGCTATTTTGTGCAAGCTTCGAGACTTTGGTGTTTGGGCCTCTTCACCACTAAAATCTTGAGGGATTTCAAAGGCGGAGATGGTGCCTTGAAGTCTCCAAAAGGGGAGGGCCATCCCCTCTCCTTATTGTCCTTGAAAGGGACCCTTTTGGCCTCTTGAGGGAGCACCATGTTAGAATGTGTATTGATCATGTCTTGGTTGTTTTCCATGCTTATTATGCCATGATATAACCTTGTTGTGTGTTGGTTTTGGTACACCATGCATGCTTAGCATACCTACCATGTAATGCCATGTTATTGCCTTAATATGCTTTAGGCTGTTAGCCTTTGTTCTAGCATGTTTTAGGCTTAGCCTTGTGAAGGTTTTGTGCTCATTTTGCCATGTTTAAGGTCTGTCCTAGGTTGTTTGGGTCGGATTTGGCATGCTTAGTATAGCTCCTTTGCATTCCGGCTTGTTGGCCCTAAGTGTATGAACGTATAGCATGGCATTCTTGCATTGATTTAGTGGTTTAGAAATATCCACCATGTCATTTCAGTCCCCTTTGCATGCCTATATGTTTGCCTTGGATGTCTCCTTAATGCTTTGAAAGCTTGTGTAGCATGTTCCATGTTTTGGCCATTGTACATGCCTTTGAATTTGAGCCACTTAGATGCCATCTAGGGGGTCCCCTTTGCATGGTCTAGGTTTGCCTTGAACCTATTTTAAGTCCTCTTAGCCTTGTGAGGCTTGGTTGGCTTGGTCATGGTTCAAGCCCCTTTGACTTGCTTCAAGCACATGGGCTATTTGTTGCATGTTTAGCTTGACTTGTTGCTTGGTTTGGCACCATGTTTTAACATGATTTTCAGAGCTTATGTTGCATGCTAATTGTCCATGATGTCCATTTCCAAGTGTGCTTGAGAGTTGTCCAATTTGTGCCTAAGTGTTGGCCTTTAATCATGTGTATGTGTGCATGCGTATTTGGTCCCTTATTATAGCAATATGGCCACTGTTTTAGGTCTATTTAGGGTTGCCTAAATCATGTATAAGTCCACCTTTTCATTGGTTTGCATTGCCTCATGTTTGCTTGTATGCTTGCATAAGTGTCTTCGCCATGCCATGTTGCATCCTTAGCTTGCATGTCTAGGTTGCATTGCATCTTGCATGCATGCCTTATTCCTTGACTTGGTAATAGGAATTGGGCCTTGGTTTGTTTGCTTGGTTTGCATTTCATTTGACATAAAAGTTGCACACTTGATTCTTTGGGCCATCATGCATGGAAATGCGTGATTGGTGGTCCGAGAATCGAGACACATGTCCTTTTGAGTTACAAACATGATAGGGGACATGATTGGTGCATACATTGCTTGAATTGTATTGCCATGCAAGTTCTGTCCTCTGTTGCTGTGAGTTGCAGGTTCTACAGGCATTCTTTGCCGACCGGCAGTATATATTGCCGATCGGCAGTGAATCACCAGCCGATGGATCAATTTTGTGCCGATGACCACAATTCACTGCCGGTGGTAATTATACTCAGCCGGTGGTGGTTCCCAGTATCCAGAGAAGCATCCTTGAGACTTTGGAAGTCTTCAGAGAGGTAGAGCAGGGAAAACAGAGGCAGACTATGCATGGCCGTGCACTTCCGAGCGGGATCCGAGCACGCGCTGCATCTGGCTGTCCTTCCGAGGCGGTTTACTGCTTTTCCTAGCTTAATTAGTTTGTTAGCTGATTAGGAAATTTGTAATATTTAATTAGCTTGCGTAGTTAATTAATTTGTATTATTTATTTGGTCCCTCCGCGCGAGGGCAAATCTGTAATAAGTGTGTGTGAGTGGTGTGTATGTCTTCCAATCCTCACTTCTTTCCTCCGGAGTCATCGGGGCTGCATCAACAAGGGTGGGCTGGACCCGGAACTGCACCTCGAACCAGGAATATCAGATGTAGCCTGGACGAGCCAGAGGTGGCACCTCGCCGAGCAAGTGAATCTGAGCGGCAGTCCACTCGTCCATGTCAGTATCAAAGGGGATCAGATCACCCCCTACCCCGATGCCTGTGAGCATCGAGAAATCGCAACGGGTCATCGTCATGTCCCCTGCCGCGGAGAAATGGAATGAATCAGTGGTGTCCCACCACCTCTCCACCAGAGCGGCGAGGAGAGGTCTGCATGTAGTGAGCTTGGAGAGTCCTCTGCAGAATGCGCCGAAGCCCGCCTGGTCCACTATGCGACTGACCGCATCGGGAAGCTCGGCGTACCAGTCCCGGGCGCCGGTATTCCCATACCCACGAATGGTATGGGAATCTCCCTGTAAACAGAAAACAACAATTGCAAGGCAATATTCAAAATGCAGTTCTAAGAAGCACATAGATGTAGCATGCGTGCAAGTCTTACAGATTTAAATAAATACCAGGTGCCGGTGTGCTTACAGTGAACTACAACGTGTGATGCGTCAGCGCGTTCGGGTGGTTCAGAGCAGATGTAGCATGTGTGCAAGTTTTACAGATTTAAACAAATACCGGGTGCCAGTGTGCTTACAGTGAACTACAACGTGTGATGCGTCAGCGTGTTCGGGTGGTTCAGAGCAGATGTAGCATGCGTGCAAGTTTGACAGATTTAAACAAATACCGGGTGCCGGTGTGCTTACAGTGAACTACAACGTGTGATGCGTCAGCGTGTTTGGTTGGTTCAGGGCAAATATAGCATGTGTGCGTGTTCCCAGACTCAAATAAATACTGGGTACCAGTGTGTATGCAGTGAAATACAGTGTGCGCCGTGTGTTCGGGTGATTCAGGGCTAGTGCAGTGTGTGTGCATGTGTCAGTCTCAAGCAGATATCAGTTGTACGAATGTTTACAATCAACTACAGTATACAGGGTATCTGAGCTAAAGCAATTAAAGAGCACAACTAGCTACGACAGTTTTGTGTCCTACATTGCAGGAAGTAAAGCAGAGAAAAGAGAGTTACCTCGGAAGCGTCAAAGGATAGGTGGGAGGTAGGCTCACGCAGTAATAGCTCGGGTGGCACGTGCCTCTCGAAGCTTCGAAACTGGCGCAGTCCGTCAGGGGGCAGAACATGAATCGCCGGCCGGTAGGTCGCCGGGTCGAACGGGCGCTCGCTCAAGGGTAGGAGCTCGACCCCGGGATCCATCTCGTGATCCGGGGGAGTCCCACCACGTGGAATGTCATCCGCCATGTCAAGAGTGATGAGAAAATAGCCGGAGGAAGGAAAACCGGGCTAGAATATGGAAAGTCAACCGAAAAGTCAACTCCCGGGAAGGTCGAAAATGACCGAAAAGGCCGGGATGTGAAAAGGGCACGGAAATCAAGAGGAAAGCAAGGGGAACAAACCCCAAAAAGGTGGGAACGGCAAAAGAGGCACCGAAACAAAGATTTGTTCAGTTAAAAATGTCCGAAACGCGAAGAAAATCGCGAATCCGACGACGAAACAGGCGTAGAACGCGAAGAAACGGAGGAAAGAGGAGAGGAAAAGACCCTAGAGAGAGAAAGTGTGGATTTTCGGCGGAGAAGGAAGTGAAAAATAGGGTTTAGAAACCCTATTTTAAAACACTCGTGGTGAAATGTCAAATCTGCCCCGACTCAGGAACTTTTTGCCGGTCGGCAACATTTTGTGCCGGCCGGCAGAATATTGTGCCGATGGAATTATTTTTCAGCCGATGGACAGCCGGTGGCTTCCCCTCCCGGCCGGTGGTGTTCCCACAGCTTTGTTTAGGCCATATGAGTAGTTTTTGGTCTTCATAGCTCAAGAAAGTGCAAGAAAGTGTATCTCCGACGCTCAACCGGCCTCCGTTTTGACCTCGGACCACGTCTTCTGTGCGTAGCACTCAACTCATACAATGTTGTATCCTTTGGTATCCTTTTTGCCTTTTTACAAGATCCAAAAGTTACCCCGTGTGTGTTGCACGCATTCATCGCACTATTTTGTGCATTGCATTACATTTGCGCTATTTTGCGCACCTCAATCGCACTGTTTTGTGCAGTTTACATTCGCGCTATTTTGCGCACCTAAATCGCACTGTTTTGTGCAGTTTGTATTCGCGCTATTTTGCGCACCTCAATCGCACTGTATTGTGCATTACATTTCATTCGCGCCAGAAACTGTAGACGTCCGCGAGGGACCTCGCTACAGTTCGGACTCCATTCGTGTCACGGTTCTTAATCTGAACCAAAGAGTCCAAATCCGGCAAATCGTTTTGAGAAACAGATTTTTGAAAAGAAGTGCCAAACATGGACTGCTTTGCCAGATATAGAGTCGCCACCTAAATATTTTTTATGGGGGAATTTAGGAAACCCTGACTCGGTGCTGAAGGCCACATGTCCGTCATCACCGGAGTTGTCTCGGCTCGGGAGCTTGGGTACGATCGGGGAAGGTCAGCTATGAGCACCCCCTGTCGCCCAGTCCAAAGACCGGCCTCTACTAACCGTGATATCCGTTTTTGAAAACGTTATGTGTTCTTATTGCATTTATTAGCCTAGAATTACTATGCTGTGCGCACAACAAACAAGTATAGACTAGATTGCCTAATTTGGAAATGAGCATTGCATATCCGTTTGTTTCGGAAAATGTTTTGGAATTTGCTACTCGCAAGTAGGCTAAAAATACGGATTTCAACGAGCTATTCCAACTCAAGCATCCCAACCTTCACCCACAGGCATTCAAACAGTTTATCACATAAGCATCTAGCCACATGGTAAACATGTTGTCATGATAGCATTTACACACATGCGATATGCTAAAACATGAAAATACTTACATAGTACTCCAAAGCTAAAACAGGGAACTCGTTAGTAATCAATGCATGATCCAAGTCCATGTTCAAATGCCTAATGCAACGCATACAGAATGCAATTAGAATAGGCTCGGCTAACCTAAACATGGCATGTGAAATGCAATCAATTGGTGCACGTATTCAATTTTGGAATTTGAAATACAAATGCAGATAACATGATGTACCGAGCCCGGTGCATGCAATACTGATGAATGATGCACGCATGCATAGCATAAGGTATGCTAAATTAAACATGACTTATTACTAACCATCATAAGCAGGTAAGTAAAAGGGAGAAGGAAGTGGGGGTTGGAAGACATGCACACACTCACCCACACTTATTACAAATTTACCCTCGCTCGGAGGGACCAAAAGAATATACAAATTAATTATTACAGACCACTTAATTAATTAACAAATTAACTAAACTATGGAAAGCAGTAAAGGCCTCGAAAAGGGGATCCAATGCGCGCGTGCTCGGGTTTGCTCGGAAATCCAATGCCATGCACAAGTTTGCCTCTGTTTTCCCTGCTCTGCTCCTCTGAAAATTGTACAAGTCCCAGGATATGCTCTCTGCACACTGTGGAACACCACCGGCTGAGGGGAATGGCCACCGGCTAAGGGAAATGATCACCGGCCACAAAACTGATTCATCGGCCAACACTATTTGCCGGTCGGCCGAAAGTTCCTGCAGAAACCTGTTTGACAGCAGCAGAGGGCAGACAAGGCATGGCAATGCATTTTCAAAGCAATGTGTGCACCACCACATCCCTTATCATATTTATGACTCAAATGGGTGTGGTGCTCGATTCTCGGACCACCAATCGCACATTTCAATGCGTGATGGCCTAAAGAACCAAAGTGTGCAATTTCAATGTGGAATGAAATGCACATAAACAAACAATGAACTCAGCCTCTATCATACTCAATTCAAGAGGCAAGGTATGCATGCCAATGTAATGCAACCTAGGCATGTGAGCTAAGTGTGCAACATGATCATGCAAACAACAAAACCATGTGCAATGGGCCATGAACTAAACAAGTAAGCATGCAAGGCATATAACATCAATGTTAATGACACACATGCAACAACATGAAAGGCATAACACATGTAAATATGCAAAGCAACTCAACACAAGAAGCATGCCAAATGCACTGGCACTTAAACATATAACATGTTAATAGATTAAGTACCTAAACATACAAACATGTATAGCATGCAACAACATGCCAAAGGGATAGTCTTGAACTAATTTGGACAGCTCTCTACTAGGTCCAAAACAGTGGCCACAATGATGCAAGTGAGCCAACAAAATACATGGAATACATGCACAATGCATTAATCAAGCTTAAGGCACAAAAATGCAACTCTACCAAAGCATGGAAAAGAGGGAATATGGCATACAATGGTGCATGTTCCAGATCTGAAATGGCATGCCAAATGACTCCAAAATGACTCAAAAGCATGCAAACACTCATGTAATGCATTGTTAAGGACTCAAGCACTAAAGCTAGTGAAATGCAATACACTATAAACATGCAAAGCAATGCTCGAATGATGAGACCAGCCCTGAACAGCCCCTATGCAGCCCAAAATAATGCTAAAACATGTATGAAATGTAGCCAAAATAATCTAGCATGCTTGGCCAAAAACAACATACAACATAGGCTAGCAAACATGGTTTACATGGCAAGTGTGTGAAGCATATGGAATCTCACCAAACCATCAAAAATCAGTGAATAAAACATATGAAAATAGGCCCAAATAACCACTGATATGCAACCATGGCATGCAAAAATGATGAGTTACTTTAGAGGGCCATGCAAGGAGTTATTAAGCACATGCAAGATAGACATTTAGCAAGACCAAATCAACTCTGAAAATGAGTTCTAAGGGTCCTAAAACCCACTGAAAAATGCCTGAACGGAGCCAAAGAAGTGTGCAAACATAGGCCCCTTTGTAAGACCAAAAAATGCAAGTAATGAAGACAATAAGGAGAGGGGATGGCCCTCTCCTTCTTAGGACCTCAAACCACTATCTTCACCACTGAAATCCCTCAAGATTTCAGTGGTGAGGAGGCCCAAACAAGGTGGTCCCGAAACTCACCAAAAATAGCACAAAATGGGGCCAAACAAGGCCTAAGAGGGGGTAAACGACCCCAAACACAAAAGTGTCCTTAATGAAGTATCTTAAACACAAAAAACAGAACTTTTTTATGTTATACCCAAAGCTCAAAACAGAAAGCAAGACAGGCTAAAAACTTGTGCAAAAATGGGGATAAAAGAGGGTAAAGTGTGCTCACCCTTGTAGCTCAGCAAAACAGCCCCTTTTTTGGACCAAAACCAGCTCCTTTAGCCTCTGAAAATGGCCTCCAAGATCCTTAGAGTGGTGGTGGAGGCGTTGGGATAGGATGTGGTGTGTAATGGAGCAAGAACAATGGAGTTTGGAGCTTGGGATGTAGAGATATGGAGGGAAGTGTATGGTTTTTGTCTTAGACAAATTCCTCCAACCTCTTGAATGGAAAGATAGGCTCTCTATTTATAGAGAAGATGGAGGCTTGAAGCTTCTAAGAGAAGCTAAGCAAAAAAAGGGTCAAGGGGGTCAAGGGGGTCAAGGGGGTCAAGCTTCTCTTAGAAGCTTTGACCAAAAGGGCCAAGCTTCTCTTAGAAGCTTGGAGCAAAAGGGCCAAGCTTCTTGGAGAAGCTAGGCAAAAAGGGTCAAGAGGTTCAAGCTTCTTGGAGAAGCTAGGCAAAAGGGTCAAAAGGTTCAAGCTTCTTGGAGAAGCTAAACAAAAAGATTCAAAAGGGTCAAGCTTCTTGGAGAAGCTTTAAAAGGGTCAAAAGGTTCAAGCTTCTTGGAGAAGCTAAAAAAGGGTCAAGCTTCATGGAGAAGCTAAAAAAGGTTCAAGCTTCTTGGAGAAGCTAAAAAAGGTCAAGCATCTTGGAGAAGCTAAAAAAAGGGTCAAAAGGGGCAAGCTCCCTCAAAAAAAGGTCTTAGCTGGGAAGAGTGGCCGATTGATCAAAAACAGTGGCCGGCCGACCAAACATAATGCCGACCGACCATCAACAGTGCCGACCGGCCATCACCAATGGCCGGTGGCAATGAAACAAGGCCGGTGGCCTCAAGCCACGGCCGGTGAGGTGTGGAGATGGCCTACAAGCTACTTCCCACCCTCAGAAGCAAAACAACAAGTGTTTGGCGCAAAACCAGACACAAAACAGACAAGTCGAGAGGTCTTGAGGCAAGGCGCGTAGCCGAAACCTCCGAGAACTCAAGACGAACACGAACAGGGATGATAATCGAGTGTTCAAACGATGACGTCCAAGTCTTAAGGACGGTCAAAAATGGGGTGTCTACAGTTGCCCCTCTTTGACAGAACTCGAAAGTCATAAAAAATGACGGTACTGAATGTCAAAGCCCAGAGACGACCCATTTTTGACAAGGCCGAAGACTTAGACGAACCATACAAGGTACAAATAAAGGTATGCGCCCAAGGGCAGGGGAAAAATGCAAGACAACGCACCAAGCCGAGCATAACTAATAATCATGCAAAGAAACATAGGGACGTATCTCGGTGTTTCGGAAATGTATAAGCATTGGAACGTATTCCAAATGCTCTTATCCAAAGAGGGAGAAACATAGGGACATATCCCGGTGTTTCGAAACAAATGAGAAACATAGGGATGTATCCCGGTGTTTCGGAAAAAGAAGGAGAAACATAGGGACGTATCCCGGTGTTTCGGAAAAAGAGAAGAAACATAGGGACGTATCCCGGTGTTTCGGAAAGAAGGGAGAAGAAACATAGGGACGTATCCCAGTATTTCGAAAAGAAAAGAGAAACGTAGGGACGTATCCCGGTGTTTCGAAAAAGAGAAACATAGGGACGTATCCCGGTGTTTCGGAAAAAGAGAAAGAAACATAGGGACGTATCCCGGAGTTTCGGAAGGAGAGAGAAACATAGGGACGTATCCAAAGGTTAGGGACGTATCCCAAAGGTTAGGGACGTATCCCAAGGGTTAGGGACGTATCCCAAAGGTTAGGGACGTATCCCAGTGATTAGGGACGTATCCCAGTGATTAGGGACGTATCCCAAAGGTTAGGGACGTATCCCAGAGGTTAGGGACGTATCCCAAAGGTTAGGGACGTATCCCAAAGATTAGGGACGTATCCCAGTGTTACGAACAAGGAGGAGAAACATAGGGACGTATCCCGTTGTTTCGGAATGGAAAGAGAAACATAGGGACGTATCCCGTTGTTTCGGAGAGAAGGGAGAAACATAGGGACGTATCCCGTTGTTTCGGAAAGGTAGGAGAAACATAGGGACGTATCCCGGTGTTTCGGAAAAGAAGGAGAAAGGGAAACGTAGGGACATATCCCGGTGTCTCGAAAGAAGGGAGAAACAGAAACGTAGGGACGTATCCCGGTGGTTCAGAAAGGTATAAGGACGTAGGGACGTATCCTAGTGTTTCAGAAAGGAAAAGAAACGTAGGGACGTATCCTGGTGTTTCGGAAAAAGAAGAAGAGAAACATAAGGACATATCCCGGAGTTTCGGAAAGAAAGAAAAGCATAGGGACGTATCCCGGTGTTTCGGAAGGAATGAGAAACATAGGGACGTATCCCAGAGTTTCGGAAGGAATGAGAAACATAGGGACATATCCCGGTGTTTCGAAAAAGAAAAACATAGGGACGTATCCCGGTGTTTCAGAAAAAGAGAAAGAAACATAGGGACGTATCCCGGAGTTTCGGAAGGAGAGAGAAACATAGGGACGTATCTCGGTGTTTCGGAAGGAAAGAGAAACATAGGGACGTATCCCGGAGTTTCGGAAGGAAAGAGAAACATAGGGACGTATCCCGGAGTTTCGGAAGGAATGAGAAACATAGGGACGTATCCCGGTGTTTCGAAAAAGAAAAACATAGGGACGTATCCCGGTGTTTCGGAAAAAGAGAAAGAAGCATAGGGACGTATCCCAGAGTTTCAGAAGGAGAGAGAAACATAGGGACGTATCCCGGTGTTTCGGAAGGAAAGAGAAACATAGGGACGTATCCCGGAGTTTCGGAAGGAAAGAGAAGCATAGGGACGTATCCCAGTGTTCCAGAGTTGTTTAAGCACCAGAACGTATTCCAAATGCTCTTAACCAAAGAGGGAGAAACATAGGGACATATCCTGGTGTTTCGAAAAGAGAGAGAGAAACATAGGGACGTATCCCGGTGTTTCGAATTGAGTGAGAAACATAGGGACGTATCTCGAAGGTTAGGGACGTATCCCAAAGATTAGGGACGTATCCCAGAGATTAGGGACATATCCCAAGGATTAGGGACGTATCCCAAAGGTTAGGGACGTATCCCAAAGGATTAGGGACGTATCCCAAGGGTTAGGGACGTATCCCAAAGGATTAGGGACGTATCCCAGTGTTTCCGAATAAAAGAGCGTGCAAAACAATGCAATGCAGGTGCACAAGACAATGTGATAAAATGCACTTTCTATGCAAGTATGGGGGCATTTTCTATGCAACATTGAAAGCATATTCTATGCAAAAACATAACGATGCGCGGCACGCATGCAACCAAAGTGTATATGAAAGTTCACATTCTATGCAATGGAAGGGCATCAAACACGTACTCTGGTGCCTCCGATTTACCTTTCGGAGGACTTGGCAACACAACCCTGCTCGAGAAAGGGACACCCTGTTTACATTGGCGAGAGATAACATCTGCTGCTGCTTTAATTGCCATTCTGACTTGAAGCAGGCTTAAGCTTGGAGTAGAGGCACACTCATTCTTCGGAGCACTGACAAGGCCTGAAGAGGTACATCCAGAGTACAATCACGGAATTTGCTGGAGGTGAAACACACTCAGATGCTTAGGTTTTCCCTCTTTTATTTTGCATTGTAGTCTGGAACCCATATAGCTTCAAATAGGTGTAGACACCCCATTTTTGACCGTCCTCAAGACTTGGACGTCACCGTTTGAACACCCGGTGATCATCCATGTTTGTGTTCGTTTGGAGTTCCCGGAGGACTCGGCTCGCGCGCCCTGCCTCAGAATCTCCGAACTTGACTGTTTAGTGTCTGGTTTTGCACCAAACACTTTTGTTTTGCCTTAGAGGGGCAGGGAATGCCTTGTGAGACATCCCCATACACCACCGGCAGTGGCTGGAGGCCACCGGCTGGTCATTTTCTGCCATCGGCACTTTTGTTTGCCGGTCGGCACACTTTATTGCCGGTCTGCATAATATGTTGCCGGTCGGCACTGTTTTTTGCCGAAATAGAATTTTTGGGCAGCCGACCACTGTTCCTCCACTTTATGGAGATATTTTGTGCCAGCTGTGATAGCTGGCACCAACTCTTCCCCCCTCCATACACGTGTATGAAGGGATTTCCCTCTAGCCAAGCTTGTTGAATAAGCTTTGCAAGAGGGAGTCCTATAAGAGAGGGGCTTTCCTCTTGGTTCTAGTTTAGAAAAACAGAAGCAAAAACCAGCCCTTAGCAATATAGATACATATTATCTCTATACCTCCCCCCCTCTCCTCCTTTGTGTGTGTTTTTTAGCTCAAAAGGTGTGTTTTACCTTACTTTTGCACCATTACACACACCATTACACCTTACTCCGAGATTGAGGGACTTGGAGGAGTTGTTTCTTGAGTTTTTGACTGGTTTTGATCCAAAGAAGGAGGTTAGACCATTTGTTCTTCAAGGGTTTTTCAAGGGTGAGCATCTTCCTTTTTATTCCCCAAACTTGCATTGGTTTTCTACCTATTTTGCTTATTGTTTTAGCTCTTGTGTATAACATGAAAAAGGCTTAAATTTTCCTGCTCTAACACTTTCATTAAGGTCATTTTGTGGTTTGAGTGCAAACTCACCCTCATAGGCCTTGTTTGGTCTATTTTGGTGCCTTTTTGATAAGGTTTTGTTCACTTCAGCACTTTGATCTTTTCATCATTAAAAACCAGTTCATTTTTGGTGTTTAAAAAAGTTAGTTTGAAGTCTTACATAGGGGAGGGACACCCCTCTCCCTTCATGGTTTGTTTACTTGCTTTTTGGGCTCAAAAGGGTAGCATGTGTGCTTGATGTCTCTTGGCTTCATTTCAGCATTTTTTAGGCATCTTAGGTCATATATAACCTCTGTTTTTTGGTCGGATTTGGGCCTCTTTGTATGCTTGTAATACTTGCTTTGTATTGCTCCATCTTGCTTAGAAATACATCTCATGGTTAGGCCATGATCCTTGTGTAAGTTGGCTTAGTTCCATGAAGTTTCTAGTGTTGTTTTTCCATGCTTAAGGTTTGTTGGTTATCCATTTAGTTATGCTTGACATGTGTGTTAAGGTTGCTTTGTATTTTGGCTTAAAAGCTTTGAGCATGATGGCCTCTAGCATGTATGTTTGTTATTACCCTCATGATTTAATATCATCTAAGGACTATTTTTTTGTCCAAGAATCATGCTTGTATGTGTGCATGCATAGCCTCTTTCATGCCTTGAGGGTGTGTCCTCTTATGCCTAAGAATGAGCCTTAGTGCATATGCTTCATGGGAGATATTTTAGCTGCCATATTAGGAGTTTTTGGGGTCCTATTTTGCATGCACAAATTCTGTTTTTGCTTTGCTTCAATCATGCCATGAGTGGCCATGTTAATGAGGGTGAAATGTCTCCTTTTGTGCCTTAACTTTGGGACCATAAGTTTGCTTGTTAACATGAGTTGATTGTCTATCATTTTGAGCACTTTTGGCCACTGTTTTGAGAAGGGTGAGGGCCTGCCCCTTTGCCACTTTAAGCCCTCTTGCATGCTTGCTCCATGTTTGTTGCATATTTGTTCCATTAAGCTTTGTAGCACATCAATCCCATGGTCAATTTGGTCCATGTTTGCATCACGTTTGTACCTTGTATGCTTAGTATTATACATTTGTCATGTTGGTTGTATAATGCTTGTTGTGCTTTACATCTTGGTGGCATGATACATTCGAGCCTTATTGAGCATTACATGCATTGCATTCACTTAGTTTGGGGTGTCAAACTAAGTGTGGGAATCAAGGACCATTCATACTTCGAGTGATGCAATGTGCCTCGATTCTCGGTCATCGGGACCTTTGACTCCAACATGATAAGGCCC
The DNA here is from genome assembly GCF_055761805.1 of Camellia sinensis. Lineage (NCBI taxonomy): Eukaryota > Viridiplantae > Streptophyta > Magnoliopsida > Ericales > Theaceae > Camellia > Camellia sinensis. The sequence goes on along the minus strand of NC_138969.1, from coordinate 28,706,499 downwards.
CGGTTTTCATGTTGTTTGTTGCATACATCTTCATATCAAATGGCAAATTTGATCCTTTGACCCGCCATGTACCATTGATGGTTTAAGGATCGAAAGTCACGCTTCTTTGAGTTCAAAATATGATAAGAAGTATGACCATGCTCACATGTGTCTAAAAACTCCATGCCATGCACTGTCTGTTCTCTGTTTGCTGTCAAATTGTCTTCTGCAGGAAGTTTCTGCCGACCGGCAGAATTTAGTGCCGACCGGCACTATCTGGAGTGCCGATGAATCCAATAAAGTGCTGATGGTAATTGTGAAGTGCCGGTGGCAATTCTGTCTGGCCGGTGGTGCTCTGCAGGATGCAAGGAGTTTGCTCCAGTACTTTGGCAATTTTCAGAAAGGCAAGGCAGTACAAACAGAGGCGACAGGAGTATAGTACGGGTTTTCCGGGCAGGACGGGTTCGAGCATGCATCATCTGCGCGCCCCGAGGCAAAGGCTGTGGCCACCCTCTTCATTCTTTTGCTTCCTTTCTTTTCATTAATTAGGAAATTTTGTAATAATTTTATTTGTTCATTATTTTGGGACTGTAATATTAATTCGAACCCTCTGAGTGAGGGTAAACATGTAATAAGTGTGGGTGAGTGTGTGTATGTCTTCCAATCCCCATTTCTTTCTTCCCTTTTATTTACCAGCTTATGATGGTAGATTAGGGCATTTTTTAAATTAGCATACCCTATGATGTGTATGCGTGCATTCATGCATCTGTTGACATGCACCAGGCTCGGTACATCATACTAACCGCATTCGTATTTTCAAATTCCAAAATTGAATACATGAATCAGTTGGTTGCATATCGTATGCCATATTTAGGTTAACCGAGCCTAACTAAAATTGCATCTTGTATGTGTTGCATTAGGCAAAATAACATGAACTAGGACACGCACATTTGCTAACTAGTTTATTGTTTTGGCACGGAGTACAATGTAAGTGGTTATGCTTTAGCATCCAACATGCGTGTGAATGTTGCCATAATAGTATGCTTGCCATGCGGCTAAGTGTTTACATGAGATAAATTGCTTGAATGCCTGTGGGTGGAGGTCAAATTGCTTAAATTGGGATAGTGCGTTAAAGCTATATTTGTTTTAAGCCCACCGGATAGTGGCAAAACCGTCTTTTCCAAAAGCCCACTTGACGGTGGCAAAATCTGCATTTTAGCCTACTTGCGAGTAGCAAACCATTTTCAAAACAAACATGAAATGCTTTTTTATTCCAATTTGAGCGATTTGGTCTATACTTGTTTGCTGCGCGCATAACATAGTAATTCTAGGCTAACAATTGGTTTAAGAACACATAAAGTTTTCAAAAACGGATATCACGGTTAGTAGAGGCCGGTCTTCGAACCGGGCGAAAGGGGGTGCTCATAGCTGACCTTCCCCGATCGTACCCAAGCTCCCGAGCCGAGACAACTCCGGTGATGACGGACATGTGGCCTTCGGCACCGAGTCAGGGTTTCCTAAATTCTCCCATTTTAAAATATTTAGGTGGCGACTCTGTATCTGGCAAAGCAGTCCATGTTTGGCACTACTTTTTCAAAAATCTATTTCTCAAAACGATTTTCCAGATTTGGACTCTTTGGTTCAGATTTAGAACCGTGACGCAAATCGAGTCCGAACTGTAGCATGAGGCCCACGCGGGCGCCGTCTACAATAGGTCCTGGTTTTACTGTTCTCACATGACCTGGGTTGAACCCTGCGGTTTTTATGAAAGAACAAATCTTGTTTTGCACAAATGTGGAGAATGGCACAGCACTCTAAGCACAGAACGATTTGATTTTTGAAGTTTAAGAAATGAGTTCTTAACTGGGTATTGAGTGTACGACTGAACACAGCGCACTAGGACTCAACAACGGAAAACAAAAGGTAAACAACCTAAACACATCGAGATACGCTCGGAATGACTCAAAGCAAGAATCGAGACAAACAAAACAAAAGACACGACACACAGACGTGCACAGGGAGCCTGTTTCACCGGGTATTTTTTCCCACCCTTTCTCATTTGTGATCCTCACATCACTCGGCCCTCAAGCTCTATTTTTCTGAAAAAGCCCTTTTCTCACTTTTTCTCTCATTGCACATCTCTCTATTCTTCAATCTCTCATTTTTTTCAATCCCTTCCCTGGGCGATTGATGGATAAACAGGAAGTCGTGGGCCCTTGCCCCTGGTATTCTACCAGCTTTTGATTCTTGTTCACAACAATGAATTTCTTCCACAGAGGGGCTGCGCTACAATTGGGTGTGTAGCAAATTTGCAGCTGACATCGGTTGACGATGCTCTGCTGGGGATTTTGGACGTGATTAGATCTGCCCAGAGGAGCGAATGGGATATCTTGTCCCATTCCGGTTCGTGCTTTGCACTTGGCTTAATGCCTCGTTGCTTGGAGGATGTGAGAGCTTTCTGCCCTTTTACAGTCAGCTTCAGTGGTGCCCTTTTCTGGCGAATACGATGCCCTTTCGGCAAGTAGAGTGCCTTTTCTGGCAAATGTATTATCAACGGGGAAATGACAGGAAGCCTGGCTCAACTGTGCCCCTAGTTCATCATTTTGACCATTTTTTGTTTTTGCTTTCTACTAAAACAATCTTGACCAATATGAGAGTTAGATTAACATACTTGTTCGATTTTTGATTTGAAAATCATGCAAGTTAGGCTATGAGCACTAAAAATTTTCCCTTTTTGGGTCCAAGAAATGGTCCAGTTTTGGAAAAGATGGAATAATTTTCGAGGGATCAGTCAACCTCAGTAAAAATTCACCAAAATTGTTTTTGCAAACGGCCACTGTTCAACGAGGACAGAACCTACTCTTGAGATGCACGACCTCGGATCGGAGGCAATGGAAAATTGCCCCTTGTCTGAAGGACACTGCATGGCAACGGAAAGTTGCCCCTTGTTTGAACGGCACGGCAGCGCATTGAATGGCAATGGAAACTTGCCCCTTGTTTGAATGGCACCGCAGCGCACTGCAATCAATCCTCAGAGTGACGATCACAACCGGCCTCTCGGATACAGAGAAGGCAAAGACAATCAAAACCATTACATGGACACAATCGATTTTAGAGGTGTTTGTGGCTGGACTTCAGAATGAAGTTGCCTACGTATCCTAAGGATGGGAATCAAGCCTTACATAGTTCCGGTTAAGGTACACTCGGGTATTTTAACCTTCACTTTTCAGGCTCTAACTTTTGCCAAGGCGCCCGATACAGGTTTTCGACCTTGGGAGCTTCTTTTTATGATTTCTTTTGTTCATTTCTTTTTCTTTTCTTTTCTTTTCCGCATTTTTTGTATTTTTGTATTTTTTTGCTTTTTTGTATTTTTCTCTTGCTCTAACTTTTTCCTGGGTCGCCCTTCCGGGTTTTCGGCCCAGCGAGCCTCTCAAAGGGTAAAAGTGTAGCAAGTCCATGCCAAATGGTTTTCGAAGTTGAAGCCTCTCTATGTCTAGGAGAACGGCTGTTGCACTGATTTGCGGAAGAATCCATCGTGGTTGCTCCACGAGCTTCTTCTAGTGAGGTCTAATCTTTTGATTCAGCTTTGCTGCCTCTTGTTCGAGGGCTGCTTCAAAACTGGCCACACGGGCCTTCTCTGACGGTCGACCGTTGAATGTTCCGAACGGGTTCAAGGTTTGAAAATGGACGGGTTGAATCTTGAGGCTGAGAGCGATCCTAGGCTGCACAATCTCAAGAGCGATTCCACACAAGTCTTCGTAGGACCGCGCAAAACATTTGTTTTTTAAAGTTTTTTAGAAAACGACAAATCACTCGCGCCGAAGACAATGTAAAACCAATCTGGATCAAGCCAGGGTCCTTCTCAGTACTCACATTAACAAGCATGATCTCAATCATTAAGGGCTTAGCATGCCTCTCTTTCTCTCAATTGATCAAGTTTTGCAAAACCTGAGGAATTCCTTCCTCTTCGTTTTTATCACAATGTTTCGAAAAAAAGTTTTGAAAAACTTAGGTCATTACAATGACTTCAAAGGCACAGAAAAGGTAAGCGAAGAGCACTGTCATTTCATTCAAACTTCTGGCAACACTGGCACACGGCAGAAGCAAACACAAGAGTGTGAAAATCACTGTTGTTCCATTCAGATCTATTGGCGTAACTGGCTCCTCGGCCGAAACAGACTCCAAAGAAAGAAAAAAAAGACAAATACAAAACAAGCAAGTGATGTCCGAGGTAACACCCCTGAAATCACCCGACTCTAACAAAACAGGACTGACTCGACACAACAAGACAGACCCGACTGACTCAGTATGAAAAGACTGACTCAATACAAAATGACAAGACTGACCCAATACCCAAGTCAGAAACCACAAAAGCTAGCATTCGCAAAATGCTCAAAACAGTGCATGCCATACGCCACATCCGGAGTAAACTGAGTGCCGCCCGCAGGTGGTTCATCCCTCGATCACATCACATTATCCCCCACAAGTTCACCGATCAAGTGCCAATAGACTTTGCAGGACCTGGTACGGGGATGACTTTGTTGTCAATTAAATTTTGTATCTCGTGGCGGAGACGAACGCAACTGTCGGTGTCGTGACCGGTCTGTTGATGAAAAGCACAGTACTTAGTCAGGTCATGCTTTGGAGGGAGAGGATCGGGTAGAGGCCGTTGTTCCAACGGTTTCAGATGTCCTTTCTTGAGTAGGACCCCCAGGGCTTTAGACAAAGGCATAAAAAGTGGGGTGAAAACCCTCTTGCCTCGGGGTAGATAGTCTGAAGTTCGGGGGTTTGAAGTGGATGCACCAACAAAGGGGGTGACTGCTCTTGGTGTGGTGGTGGCGACCATGCCCACTTCGGAAGATCTTGCAGCTGCGTCACCGCTGGTGGTCGCATTCGAACTGCGGGTAAACGCCCTCCTGGGCTGCTCCTTCTCCTGATCAATGAGGCCCTGCTTCATAGCATCCTCGATCTGTACTCCCATCTCATGCAAATCTGAAAAGGTAGGAAAGGGGAGTACGATCATTTTCTGCATTAGTTTGGGTTAGAGGTTGCGCACAACCATCCTTATCTGGTCTTTGTCGGAAGGCCTTATAGCCATCATCGAGGCCTTTGCTCTCCACCTCGCCACAAACTCTGAAAAACCCTTATTTGGCTCTTGGCGGGTGACTTCAAGATCACGAGTTGTGACCTCAATCTGTGTGTTGTAGGAGTATTGATCACTGAAGGCCTCAGCCATCTCTTCCCAATTCTGTTTCACAGAGTTCTCCAATTTCACATACCAGGTTGCGGCTATCCCAGACAGGGTCCGGCCAAACAATGATAGCTTAGAATGTCTGAAAACAGCCGCAAGTGCACCATGGGATCCCCGGACCCATCGAAACGGTCAATATGTGGCATCTTGAATCTGTCTGGCAGCGTCGCAGCTGTATCGGTATACCCATCCTCGATGTCCAGAACGAATTTCATGCCTTGAGCCTTCTTGAACAACCTTTCAAGCTTGCTTATCTTTAGCACCGTTGGATCCGTCTCTAACTCAAAAGGGGAGTCCGGTAGGTTGATGGGTGTCTTGGATAGCTGGGGTAGAACCGGGGGCGGAGTTGGCCCGACTGGAATGTCCGTATCATCCTGGACGTGGGTTGCCTCCCCGAGTATGGGAACTCTTGGTGGGGGAGGAGCCTGGTGCGAAGTAGATACTCCAGTTTGCTGCTACAATCTGGCAATTGTCTCTGTCTGTTAGGCTATGACCACAGCCTGTTGCTTGGCGAATTCTGCTTGACGGACAGTGTCTTGCTGCATGGCTTTCATACTATCCTGGAGTTGGCGCACCATCTCTTCCAGACTCGACATACTGTTCTAATCTAACTGAGCAACCGGTATATCTGTGTCGGCAATAGGCTCGGAAATCTCAGCCCGACTGCTCAAAGATCACTGATCTGGTAGCTGTTGTACTGGTGGTCTGTGCCTGACTAGCCTTCTCTGGCCCTGATTACCCTTGAACTGAGTCTATTACCTGACAAAGTCTATCAGTACAAGTCCAATGAACCTCGGGGGATATTGGAGCCTTCTGAAGCTATAGTTCCAGGACTACCTTGCAAAAGAGAAAACAGACAGCATGTCAGCCCAATTTCATCAGAATAGGCATAGGCATAACTGAATAACTGTATTCTACTACTGATCACTGTTCCCGGAAATCACTGTCCCCAAAAACTGAGCTTGATACCCGCAGATAACTGATTCTCATAACTAACGCTGATACTGGCGCCCTCAGGTCTGATACTCAAGCTTGCAAACTGATATGTACTTTCTTGTAGAGGAACACTCTAAAAGCACATAGCAAGTAAAGAGAGCCAAAACACCCCTATGTTGGGGTAGGGTTTCCCTGTCCTATTTTGTCAGGAGCTAGAGTTTCACTATGCACGCGGCGGTTTCAAACAACCTATAATCGGGTAAGCAACTTGTCCTAGCTTGGAATGGTCACTATGGATTCCGAATATGCACTAGGTCGAATGGTCAAAAAGGGTGCCCCGAAAAAATCGGGGTTTGTGTTCCCATACTGTCAGAGCCCATAACCGGTCAGCCTTATGGCCATGCCTTGACAAGACAAGCCTCCGGCAAATCGTTCAGGAATGGTAGATGGCAAACACGGTGTCCTAGGCGCACCAATGCACATGCAATGCAAAGAAAAACATAAGTGAAATCAAAACAGGATATCACGAGTTCGAGTCAAGCTCTCTAACTTCCCCAGCAGAGTCGCCAGAAACTGTAGACGTCCGCGAGGGACCTCGCTACAGTTCGGACTCCATTCGTGTCACGGTTCTTAATCTGAACCAAAGAGTCCAAATCCGACAAATCGTTTTGAGAAACAGATTTTTGAAAAGAAGTGCCAAACATGGACTGCTTTGCCAGATACAGAGTCGCCACCTAAATATTTTTGATGGGGGAATTTAGGAAACCCTGACTCGGTGCCGAAGGCCACATGTCCGTCATCACCGGAGTTGTCTCGACTCGGGAGCTTGGGTACGATCGGGGAAGGTCAGCTATGAGCACCCCCTTTCGCCCGGTCCGAAGACCAGCCTCTACTAACCGTGATATCCGTTTTTGAAAACGTTATGTGTTCTTATTCCATTTATTAGCCTAGAATTACTATGTTGTGCGCACAGCAAACAAATATAGACTAGATTGCCTAATTTGGAAATGAGCATTGCATATCCGTTTGTTTCGAAAAATGTTTTGGAATTTGCTACTCGCAAGTAGGATAAAAATACGGATTTCAACGAGCTATTCCAACTCAAGCATCCCAACCTTCACCCACAGGCATTCAAACAGTTTATCACATAAGCATCTAGCCACATGGTAAACATGTTGTCATGATACATTTACACACATGCGATATGCTAAAACATGAAAATACTTACATAGTACTCCAAAGCTAAAACAGGGAACTCGTTAGTAATCAATGCATGATCCAAGTCCATGTTCAAATGCCTAATGCAACGCATATAGAATGCCATTAGAATAGGCTCGGCTAACCTAAACATGGCATGTGAAATGCAATCAATTGGTGCACGTATTCAATTTTGGAATTTGAAATACAAATGCAGATAGCATGATGTACCGAGCCCGGAGCATGCAATACTGATGAATGATGCACGCATGCATAGCATAAGGTATGCTAAATTAAACATGACCTATTACTAACCATCATAAGCAGGTAAATAAAAGGGAGAAGGAAGTGGGGGTTGGAAGACATGCACACACTCACCCACACTTATTACAAATTTACCCTCGCTCGGAGGGACCAAAAGAATATACAAATTAATTATTACAGACCACTTAATTAATTAACAAATTAACTAAACTATGGAAAGCAGTAAAGGCCTCGGAAAGGGGATCCAATGCGCGCGTGCTCGGGTTTGCTTGGAAATCCAATGCCATGCACAAGTTTGCCTCTGTTTTCCCTGCTCTGCTCCTCTGAAAATTGTACAAGTCCCAGGATATGCTCTCTGCACACTGTGGAACACCACCGGCTGAGGGGAATGGCCACCGGCTAAGGGAAATGATCACCGGCCACAAAACTGATTCATCGGCCAACACTATTTGCCGGTCGGCACTAAACACTGCCGGTCGGCCGAAAGTTCCTGCAGAAACCTGTTTGACAGCAGCAGAGGGCAGACAAGGCATGGCAATGCATTTTCAAAGCAATGTGTGCACCACCACATCCCTTATCATATTTATGACTCAAAGGGGTGTGGTGCTCGATTCTTGGACCACCAATCGCGCATTTCAATGCGTGATGGCCCAAAGAACCAAAGTGTGCAATTTCAATGTGGAATGAAATGCACATAAACAAACAATGAACTCAGCCTCTATCATACTCAATTCAAGAGGCAAGGTATGCATGCCAATGTAATGCAACCTAGGCATGTGAGCTAAGTGTGCAACATGATCATGCAAACAACAAAACCATGTGCAATGGGCCATGAACTAAACAAGTAATCATGCAAGGCATATAACATCAATGTTAATGACACACATGCAACAACATGAAAGGCATAACACATGTAAATATGCAAAGCAACTCAACACAAGAAGCATGCCAAATGCACTGGCACTTAAACATATAACATGTTAATAGATTAAGTACCTAAACATACAAACATGTATAGCATGCAACAACATGCCAAAGGGATAGTCTTGAACTAATTTGGACAGCTCTCTACTAGGTCCAAAACAGTGGCCACAATGATGCAAGTGAGCCAACAAAATACATGGAATACATGCACAATGCATTAATCAAGCTTAAGGCACAAAAATGCAACTCTACCAAAGCATGGAAAAGAGGGAATATGGCATACAATGGTGCATGTTCCAGATCTGAAATGGCATTCCAAATGACTCCAAAATGACTCAAAAGCATGCAAACACTCATGTAATGCATTGTTAAGGACTCAAGCACTAAAGCTAGTGAAATGCAATACACTATAAACATGCAAAGCAATGCTCGAATGATGAGACCAGCCCTGAACAGCCCCTATGCAGCCCAAAATAATGCTAAAACATGTATGAAATGTAGCCAAAATAATCTAGCATGCTTGGCCAAAAACAACATACAACATAGGCTAGCAAACATGGTTTACATGGCAAGTGTGTGAAGCATATGGAATCTCACCAAACCATCAAAAATTAGTGAATAAAACATATGAAAATAGACCCAAATAACCACTGATATGCAATCATGGAATGCAAAAATGATGAGTTACTTTAGAGGGTCATGCAAGGAGTTATTAAGCACATGCAAGATAGACATTTAGCAAGACCAAATCAACTCTGAAAATGAGTTCTAAGGGTCCTAAAACCCACTGAAAAATGCCTGAGCCGAGCCAAAGAAGTGTGCAAACATAGGCCCCTTTGTAAGGCCAAAAAATGCAAGTAATGAAGACAATAAGGAGAGGGGATGGCCCTCTCCTTCTTAGGACCTCAAACCACCATCCTCACCACTGAAATCCCTCAAGATTTCAGTGGTGAGGAGGCCCAAACAAGGTGGTCCCGAAACTCACCAAAAATAGCACAAAATGGGGCCAAACAAGGCCTAAGAGGGGGTAAACGACCCCAAACACAAAAGTGTCCTTAATGAAGTATCTTAAACACAAGAAAATAGAACTTTATTATGTTATACCCAAAGCTCAAAACAGAAAGAAAGACAGGCTAAAAACTTGTGCAAAAACGGGGATAAAAGAGGGTAAAGTGTGCTCACCCTTGTAGCTCAGCAAAACAGCCCCTTTTTTGGACCAAAACCAGCTCCTTTAGCCTCTGAAAATGGCCTCCAAGATCCTTAGAGTGGTGGTGGAGGCGTTAGGATAGGAGGTGGTGTGTAATGGAGCAAGAACAATGGAGTTTGGAGCTTGGGATGTAGAGATATGGAGGGAAGTGTATGGTTTTTGTCTTAGACAAATTCCTCCAACCTCTTGAATGGAAAGATAGGCTCTCTATTTATAGAGAAGATGGAGGCTTGAAGCTTCTAAGAGAAGCTAAGCAAAAAAAGGGTCAAGGGGGTCAAGCTTCTCTTAGAAGCTTTGACCAAAAGGGCCAAGCTTCTCTTAGAAGCTTGGAGCAAAAGGGCCAAGCTTCTTGGAGAAGCTAGGCAAAAAGGGTCAAGAGGTTCAAGCTTCTTGGAGAAGCTAGGCAAAAGGGTCAAAAGGTTCAAGCTTCTTGGAGAAGCTAAACAAAAAGGTTCAAGAGGGTCAAGCTTCTTGGAGAAGCTTTAAAAGGGTCAAAAGGTTCAAGCTTCTTGGAGAAGCTAAAAAGGGTCAAGCTTCTTGGAGAAGCTAAAAAAGGGTCAAGCTTCATGGAGAAGCTAAAAAAGGTCAAGCTTCTTGGAGAAGCTAAAAAAGGTTCAAGCTTCTTGGAGAAGCTAAAAAAGGTCAAGCTTCTTGGAGAAGCTAAAAAAAGGGTCAAAAGGGGCAAGCTCCCTCAAAAAAAGGTCTTAGCCGGGAAGAGTGGCCGATTGATCAAAAACAGTGGCCGGCCGACCAAACATCATGCCGACCGACCATCAACAGTGCCGACCGGCCATCACCAATGGCCGGTGGCAATGAAACAAGGCCGGTGGCCTCAAGCCACGGCCGGTGAGGTGTGGAGATGGCCTACAAGCTACTTCCCACCCTTAGAAGCAAAACAACAAGTGTTTGGTGCAAAACCAGACTCAAAACAGACAAGTCGAGAGGTCTTGAGGCAAGGCGCGTAGCAGAAACCTCCGAGAACTCAAGACGAACACGAACAGGGATGATCATCGAGTGTTCAAACGATGACGTCCAAGTCTTAAGGACGGTCAAAAATGGGGTGTCTACAGCAGTTTATCATTCGCGCTATTTTGCGCATCGCACTGTCTTGTGCATTTCAAATCAATCGCACTGTCCTGTGCATTTCAAATCACTCGCGCTTTCTTGCGCATCGCATTGTTTTGTGCACCTTACTTGCATCTTGCATGTATCCTATCGCGCTATCTTGCGCACCTCATTTGTACTTGTTAGTACATTGCATTGTTTTGAATATAAACCGGCTTCGCGTAGCGTTTAAGTCCAATTGTCAAAGTCTTCTTTCATTTACATTTTACATTCCGTGTGGCATGCGTGTCACACTTGCATCATTTTGCATCTTGTGAGGCATGCGTGTCTCATTTGTATCATTTTACATCCTATGAGGCATGCGTGTCTCATTTGTATCATTTTACATTCCGTGTGGCATGCGTGTCTCACTTGCATCATTTTGCATCTTATGAGGCATGCGTGTCTCATTTGTATCATTTTACATTCCGTGTGGCATGCGTGTCACACTTGTATCATTTTGCATCTTATGAGGCATGCGTGTCTCATTTGTATCATTTTGCATTCTATGAGGCATATGTGTCTCATTCGTATCATCTTGCATCGTGCCTCATTTGCATTAGCATGCGTGCCTCATTTGCATTGTCTTACATTCCTTGCGACCCGCGTTGTCTCGCTTTCATTTGCATTGTCATGCATGTTGCTAACGATATTGTACCTGTTAAGTTTGTTTTCTTTTCAGGCACGATATTGTATGTACGGTTCATTTGAGGCTGGAGCGACCAGACGAACCGCACAGGTATTCTCCACGGTCAAGGAGACCTTAAATCCTTGGGAGGTGCGAAACCTCCGGTGCATTGATGTGTGCAGTTCGGTTGCATCGCCATGCATGTCTTAAGCCGCACATTGTTGCGCATTTCAAATTCACTTACATTGTTATGCATTTCTTGTGCAATCTACACGGTCTAGGAGACCTTAAATCCTTGGAAGGTGCAAAACCTTCGGTGCATTGATGTGTGCAGTTCACTTACACTGTTATGCATTCCTCGTGCAATCTACACGGTCTAGGAGACCCTAAATCCTCTGAAGGTGTAAGTCCTTCAGTGTTTGTCGTGCCCGAACAACTTTCTATGAGTTGCATTATATATGTATTTTAAAGCCGCGTGTTGTCGCGCATTCCATGCAACATACATTTTGTACATCATTTGCATTTCAAAAAACAAAACAAAAAAAAAACAAAACATGCATCATTAGAACGTAGTGCATATTGCATTGTGATTTGCATGCATTCATTGCATCACCTCCGCCTATGGCTTGCGCCTTTCCATGTTGAGCTTGGTTTGGTATGTGCCCATACTTCTCGTGTCAAAGCATAGTTCAGTGGACCGTTCTATGTTAGCCGCGGCTTGTTTGTTTCCTAGGCAAGATTTGGTTTGGCCCGCGTGCCATATCCATTGCATTGTAGTTTGCATGTATTCATTACATCACCTTCCATCTATGGCTTGCGCCTTTCCATGTTGAGCTTGGTCTGGTATGTGCCCTTACTTTTCACGTTAAAGCACAGTTCTGCATGTGTACGCGCCTATTCCATGCTGGTATGTTGGTTTGAGGGTTGTGGCACCTTTTCTGTGTTAGACATGGCTCGTACGCGTACATGCCTTTCCTAGGCAAGATTTGGTTTGGCCCGCAGGCCATATCCATTGTAAATATCCATTTCCATTGCATTATAGATCGCATGCATTCATCGCATCACCTTCCATCTATGGCTTGCGCCTTTCCATGTTGAGCTTGGTCTGGTATATGCCCATACTTCTCGTGTCGAAACATAGTTCAGTGGACCGTTCTATGTTAGACGTGGCTTGTATGCGTACATGCCTTTCATAGGCAAGATTTGGTTTGGCTCGCGTGCCATATCCATTGCCACCTCCCCAGCATATATATATATATTGCATTGTAGTGTAGTTTTTGCATCCAGCATTAGGATCATTGTCCTTTCTCCAGCGGGTCGTGTCCCCACTTATGTCAATTCCCCCCAATACTTGTTCTTGCGTCTGTCTACGTTGCTCATAGTTCAGTTGACCATTCTATGGTAGACAGACTTGTTACCTCCATCAATCTATTTGACATAGGTGTGGTCTCGAACCAGTCGTGATTGGATCATGATTCAATTGCATTGCATCTTCATTTGCATTGTTTATACATTGTTTTGTATATATTGCATGATCATAAGTTGTGTCTGGCTCTGTGCATTGTCTTGCATTTTGCCCCTGCCTTCGGGCGCATACCTTGTTTGTCTGAGTCTTCGGCCTTGTTAAAAATGGGTCGTCTTTGGGCTTTGACATTCACTCCCGTCATTGTTATGACTTTCGAGTTCTGTCAAAGAGGGGCAACTGTAGACACCCCATTTTTGACCGTCCTCAAGACTTGGACGTCACCATTAGAACACTTGGTGATCACCCTTGTTTGTGTTCGTTTGGAGTTCCCGGAGGTCTCGGCTACGCGCCCTGCCTCAGGATCTCCGAACTTGACCGTTTTGTGTCTGGTTTTGCCCCAAACACTTGTGTTTTGCCCCAAACACTTGTGTTTTGCCTTGGAGGGGCAGGGAATGCCTTGTGAGGCATCCCTACACACCATCGGCAGTGGCTAGAGGTCACCGGATGGTTTTTGCTGCCATCGGCACTTTTTGTTGCCGGTCGGCACTCTTTGTTGCCGGTCGGCACTCAATTTTGTCAAAATGACATTTTTGGCTGGCCGACTACTGTGCATCTGCTTTTGCAGATATTTTATCACAGCTGTCTTGCTTTTTGCTCTCCTCCATACAAGTGTATGGAGGGATCTCTCTCTTTAGAAGCTTGTCTTGTAAGCTTTACAAGACAAAAGGCTCTATAAGAGAGAGCCTTCTCTCTTGGCCTTAGGCTTAGACACTTGAGATATTTTAGAGAGTTTAGACAACCATTGTTAGGGTTTTGAGTTCTAGGGTTAGAAACCATACACTTTCTATCTCTATATCCCCCTCTTGTGTGTGTTAAATTGTGTTTGTGTCTTACTATTGCACACAAACACATAGGGTGTGTTTGGTAACGTTTGTGTTTTTAGTTTATATTTACAAAAATTTTATAAACTGGTTTTTGTTTATTTTTAGAAAAATATAAACTATAAACGCGTTTGGTAATTGACAAAATGTTTAAAAAATTTTAAAAATATAAAAAAAAGTGAGAAATAACAAGTGGTGGCAAGTGGCGGTGGAAGATGATGGTGGAAAGTGGTGACGGTGGGTGGTGGCGGGTGGGTGGGTGGGTGACGATGGCGGGTGGTGGGTGGTAGAGAGTGGGTGGTGGTGGTAGATGGTGGATGGTGGTGACAGGTGGGCGGCGGATGGCGAGTGGGTGGTGGTGGCGGGTGGGTGGGTGGGTGATGGTGACGGGTGGTGGTGGCGGTGGTGGCGGCAGGTGGTGGTGGCAGGTGGGTGGTGGATGGCGGGTGATGGGTGGTGGCGAGTGGTGGTGGCAGGTGGGTGGCAGATGGCGGGTGGCGGCGAGTGGTGGTGGTGGTGGTGGTGGTGGGTGGATGGGTGACGGTGGCGGGTGGATGGCAGGTGGGTGGTGGCGGTGGCGGTGGCGGTGGCGGTGGCGAGGGGTGGGTGGTGGTGGCGAGTGGGTGGTGATGGCAGGTGGTGGCGAAAGATGGTGGTGGAAAATGGTGGCGGGTGGTGACTAGTGTTGGGTGATAAAAAAAAAAAACTAAAAACTCAAAATGGAAACACATTTTTTTTGTTTTCATTTTTTGGCCAAATTTATAAACTGAGACCACTGATTTATAAATCAAAAATTTACCAAACAAGTTTTTATTTGAGTTTTTAAAATTTTTGTAAATATAAATAGAAAACTGAAAACGTAAGTGTTACCAAACGGCACCATAGTGTTTCACCTTCACTTAGCTACTGAGGTTCTAAGAGGTTGGTTTTGAAGTTTTTGAGCTGTTTTCAACCTAGAAGGAGCTGTTGGAGCACCATTGTTGAAGGGGTCTTCAAGGGTAACAATTTTGACTCTTTATTCTCCAATCTTGCATTGTATTTCTACCTGTCTTAAAATCATTTTTTGAGCTTGGTGTATAATACAAAAAAGTTCTGTTTTTTAGCCCTCTTGATTGTTCATTAAGAGTGTTTTGTGGTTTGGAGGTGTTTGACCCCTCTTAGGCCTTGAAAGGCCGCGTTTTGTGCTATTTTGTGCAAGCTTCGAGACTTTGGTGTTTGGGCCTCTTCACCACTGAAATCTTGAGGGATTTCAGTGGCGGAGATGGTGCCTTGAAGTCTCCAAAAGGGGAGGGCCACCCCCTCTCCTTATTGTCCTTGAAAGGGACCCTTTTGGCCTCTTGAGGGAGCACCATGTTAGAATGTGTATTGATCATGTCTTGGTTGTTTTCCATGCTTATTATGCCATGATATAACCTTGTTGTGTGTTGGTTTTGGTACACCATGCATGCTTAGCATACCTACCATGTAATGCCATGTTATTGCCTTAATATGCTTTAGGTTGTTAGCCTTTGTTCTAGCATGTTTTAGGCTTAGCCTTGTGAAGGTTTTGTGCTCATTTTGCCATGTTTAAGGTCTGTCCTAGGTTTTTTGGGTCGGATTTGGCATGCTTAGTATAGCTCCTTTGCATTCCGGCTTGTCGGCCCTAAGTGTATGAACGTATAGCATGGCATTCTTGCATTGATTTAGTGGTTTGGAACTATCCACCATGTCATTTCAGTCCCCTTTGCATGCCTATATGTTTGCGTTGGATGTCTCCTTAATGCTTTGAAAGCTTGTGTAGCATGTTCCATGTTTTGGCCATTGTACATGCCTTTGAATTTGAGCCACTTAGATGCCATCTAGGGGGTCTCCTTTGCATGGTCTAGGTCTGCCTTGAACCTATTTTAAGTCCTCTTAGCCTTATGAGGCTTGGTTGGCTTGGTCATGGTTCAAGCCCCTTTGACTTGCTTCAAGCACTTGGGCTATTTGTTGCATGTTTAGCTTGACTTGTTGCTTGGTTTGGCACCATGTTTTAACATGATTTTCAGAGCATATGTTTCATGCTAATTGTCCATGATGTCCATTTCCAAGTGTGCTTGAGAGTTGTCCAATTTGTGCCTAAGTGTTGGCCTTTAATCATGTGTATGTGTGCATGCGTATTTGGTCCCTTATTATAGCACTATGGCCACTGTTTTAGGTCTATTTAGGGTTGCCTAAATCATGTATAAGTCCACCTTTTCATCGGTTTGCATTGCCTCATGTTTGCTTGTATGCTTGCATAAGTGTCTTCGCCATGCCATGTTGCATCCTTAGCTTGCATGTCTAGGTTGCATTGCATCTTGCATGCATGCCTTATTCCTTGACTCGGTAATAGGAATTGGGCCTTGGTTTGTTTGTTTGGTTTGCATTTCATTTGACATGAAAGTTGCACACTTGATTCTTTGGGGCATCATGCATGGAAATGCGTGATTGATGGTCCGAGAATCGAGACACATGTCCTTTTGAGTTACAAACATGATAGGGGACATGAGTGGTGCATACATTGCTTGAATTGTATTACCATGCAAGTTCTGTCCTCTGCTGCTGTGAGTTGCAGGTTCTACATGCATTCTTTGCCGACCGGCAGTATGTATTGCCGATCGGCAGTGAATCACCAGCCGATAGATCAATTTTGTGCCAATGACCACAATTCACTGCCGGTGGTAATTATACTCAGCCGGTGGTGGTTCCCAGTATCTAGAGAAGCATCCTCGAGACTTTGGCAGTTTTCAGAGAGGCAGAGTGGGGAAAACAGAGGCAGACTATGCATGGCCGTGCACTTCCGAGCGGGATCCGAGCATGCGCTACATCTGGCTCTCCTCCCGAGGCGTTTTACTGCTTTTCCTAGCTTAATTAGTTTGTTAGCTGATTAGGAAATTTGTAATATTTAATTAGCTTGCGTATTTAATTAATTTGTATTATTTATTTGGTCCCTCCGCGCGAGGGCAAATCTGTAATAAGTGAGTGTGAGTGGTGTGTATGTCTTCCAATCCCCACTTCTTTCTTCCCTTTTATTTACCTGCTTATGATGGTAGACTAGCGCATATTTAAAAATTAGCATACCTTATGCAATGCATGCGTGCATTCATACATTTGCTTTGCATGCACCGGGCTCGGCGCATCATTCTAACTACATCTGTATTTCAAATTCCGAATTGAATACATGTTAGTTGTGCATTTTCACATGTCATTCATAGACTAGCCGAGCCTACTCTAGTGACATTTTGTATGCGATGCATTAGGCACTTAAACATGGACTTGGATCATGCATTGATTGCTAACATGTTCCTGTTTTTTTGGCACGGAGTACGATGTAAGTATTTATGCTTTAGCATCTCGCATGCGTGTGAATGTTGCCATGACAGTATGTTTGCCATGAGGCTAAATGCTTACGTGATATTACTGTTTGAATGCCTGCGGGTGAAGGTTGGATTGTTTGAGTTGGAAAAACTCGTTGAAATCCGTGTTTTAGCCTACTTGCGAGTAGCAAATTCCAAAGCGCTTTTCAAAACAAACGGATATGCAATGCTTGTTTCCAAATTGGGCAATCTAGTCTATACTTGTTTGCTGTGCGCATAACATAGTAATTCTAGGCTAATAAATAGATTAAGAACACATAAAGTTTTCAAAAATGGATATCACGGTTAGTAGAGGCCGATCTTCGGATCAGGCGAGAGGGGGTGCTCATAGCTGACCTTCCCCGATCGTATCCAAGCTCCCGAGCCGAGACAACTCCGGTGATGACGGACATGTGGCCTTCGGCACCGAGTCAGGGTTTCCTAAATTCCCCCATTAAAAATATTTAGGTGGCGACTCTGTATCTGGAAAAGCAGTCCATGTTTGGCACTTCTTTCCTAAAATTTGTTTTCTCAAAACGATTTGCCAGATTTGGACTCTTTGGTTCAAGATTAAGAACCGTGACACAAATCGAGTCCGAACTGTAGCGAGGTCCCTCGCGGACGCGTCTACAGTTTCTGGCGACTCTGCTGGGGATTTTAGAGAGCTTGACTCGAACTTGTGATATCCTGTTTTGATCTCATTTATGTGTCTCTTTGCATTGCATGTGCATTGGTGCGCCTAGGAACACAGTGTTTGCCATCTGCCATTCCTGAACGGTTTGCCAGAGGCATGTCTTGTCAAGGCATGACCGCAAGGCTGACCGGTTATGGGCTCTGACAGTATGGGAACACAAATCCGGGTTTTACCGGGGCACCCCCTTTGACCATTCGGCCTAGTGCATATTCAGCTCCATAGTGACCATTCCAAGTTAAGACAGGTTGCTTACCCGATGTTAGGTTGTTTGAAAACTGCTGCGTGCATATTGAAACCCTAGCTCCTGACAAAATAGGACAGGGAAACCCTACCCCAACATAGGGGTGTTTTGG
Source organism: Camellia sinensis (assembly GCF_055761805.1). Classification (NCBI taxonomy): domain Eukaryota; kingdom Viridiplantae; phylum Streptophyta; class Magnoliopsida; order Ericales; family Theaceae; genus Camellia; species Camellia sinensis. Next base: position 28,688,260 of record NC_138969.1, on the reverse strand, counting down.
CTCTCTTTACTTACTATGTGCTTTTAGAATGTATTTCTACAGGGAAAGTATATATCAGTTTGCAAGTTTGAGTATCAGGCCCAAGGACACCAGTATCAGTGTCAGTTATGAAAATCAGTTATCTGCGGGTATCAGGTTCAGTTTTTGGGAACAGTAATTTCTGGGAACAGTGATCAGCAGTAGAGTACAGTTGTTCAGCTACACCAGTGTTTGATCTGTTTGGGCTGAAATGCTGTTTGTTTCTCCTTTCAGTTCAGAGTGTCCAGAGAATTGATACAGAATAGCTAGTGTTCCCCCTCGCCGAGGCAGGGCTTATGATGACGCAGAATTCGGAAGAGATCGTGATTATGACGGCTGCATTGGAGCAGGGGATCACTTTGCAAAGTGAGGCCAACACTGATGTGTCACATCCACCCAGGTCGCCTGTTGCGCACCCAGTTTGGGCCCCCCAGCTATACCAGGCTCGCGAGCCTACTACATTCGAACTGATGGGGATGATAGGTGATCTCCAGAGGTCTGTGGCGGATCTCGCCTATGGAATGTCAGCTTCACCTCCAGCCGCACCGTATGCCGGGAGTTTTGTACCCCAGGAGCCCCCGTTGTTGGGCGAATTGTGATCGAACTTAGCCAACCGGAGATGGCCTCCAACTATGGCAATGACATATCAACATCAACTCAAACCCTCGATCAGGCTGAGGCTAGAGGAAAAGACAAAATGAAGGCAGATGCCGATCCTATTGAACAACTGCTGTGGGGAGTCGAGGCTTTGAAAGTCAGGGGGATGAACAAGCAACAGATATCCACAGTGGTGGCAAAAACTGTGGAGGATGCTTTCCCCACTCCACCTGAGGGTAGTTCAAGCCAGTCAGAAAATCGGGATAGGCCCCGTCATGCCAGAACAGTTCCTCCTGTTCCCGCCCCTGCACCTGGGAAAGATCAGAAAGCTAAGGTGGCGCCTGCCGACCCTTTCGCTTGTGCGGCTAGTAAGAGCGCTCAGACTCCAAAGTACCTGCCCCGGGGGCACAGGACTTTTCATGCTCTCTACATGCCTTTGTCCAAGGTACTTTAGATCCTTGCCGAGAGGGGGCACCTTAAACCCTTGGAGCCTCGGCCTCTCCCTAAGAATCTCCCCGCTACGCATGATGTTGCTTAGTACTGCGCGTACCACCAGCAGACGGGCCATGCTACCGACAATTGCTTCCGCCTCCGTCATGAGGTGCAAGATTTGATTGACAACGAGGTTATCCTCCCGCCCACTTTAGCCAAGTCCATTACCACCCAGTTATTGGATTTTGAGGACACAGATACTGCAAGTATGTAATCAGAAGTTGAACCACCTGCGGGCGGCATCTGGATGTATTTTGAATGTGGCGTCTGGCACGCATTTTTGAGTGGCTGTGAACGCTTGCTTTGTAAATCCTGGCTTGGGTATCGAGTCAGTCTTTTGTTTTGAGTCTGTCTCTTTGTCTTAAGTCTGTCTTTTTGCTTAAAGGTCTGTCTTGTTGTAGCGAGTCAGTCCCCTTTGTATAGAATACCAGGTGATTCTGGGTTGTTGCCTCGAACACCGTTTTGTCTTGTAATTACCTGTTTTTGTTTTTGAGTCTGTTTCTGCCGAGGGGCCAGTTACACCAACAAATCTGAATGAAACTGCTGTTGCTATCTCACTTTCATGCTTGCTTTCGGTATAAGTGCCAGAGGATTTGAATGGGCTGACAGTACATCTCGCCTGCTCTCCTACGCGCCAAGCTCATTGCATAACCTAAGTTTTTCAAAAACCTCTTTCGAGCACTGCGGTGATAAAAACGAAGAGGAAGGAATTCCTCGGGTTTTGCAAAATTTTGATCATTTTGAGAAAAAGAGAGGCGTGCTAAGCCTTTAATGAATGAAATCATTCTTGTCGGCGTGAGTACTGAGAAGGACCCTGGCTTGATCAAGAGTGGTTCCACACTATCTTCGGCGCGAGCGATTTGTCGCTTTCTTAAAAACTTTCAAAAACAAATGTTTTACGCGGCCCTGTGAAGACCTGTGTGGAATCGCTCTTGAGATTGTGCAGCCTAGGATCGCTCTCAGCCTCAAGATTCAACCTGTCCGTTTTGAACCTCGAACTCGTTCAGAAAGTTCAAATGGTCAAACGTCATGCAAGGTCTGTATGGCCAGATCAGAAGCAGCCCTCGAAAAAGAGGCGCCGAAGCCGAATCAAAAGATCAGATCTCACCAAAAGAAGCTCGTGGAGCAACCATGATGGATTCTTCGGCGAATCATTGCAACAGCCGTTCTCCTAGACACAGAGAGGCTTCAACTTCAAAAACCATTTGGCATGGACTTGTCACACTTTTACCCTTTGAGAGGCTCGCTGGGCCGAAAACCCGGAAGGGCGACCCAGACAAAAGTTAGAGCAAGAGAAAAGAAAAAATACAAAAAAAGAATACAAAAAGAAAGAAAAAAAGAAGAGAAAACAAAAAAAACAAAAAAACAAAAAATGCGAAAAGAATGAAAAAAGAATGAAAAAGAAAGAAAATGAACAAAAAAAGAAAATAAAAAGAAGCTTGCAAGGTCGAAAACCCGCATCGGGCACCTTGGCAAAAATTAGAGCCTGAAAAGTGAAGGTTAAAATACCCGAGTGTACCTTAACCGGAACTACGTAAGGCTTGATTCCCATGTTTGGGATACGTAGGCAACTTCATCATGAAGTCCAGCCCCCCAACGCTTTCATAGCGTCTCAGTCCATGCAATGGTTTCGACTTCATTCCAAAGTCCAGTCGCCAACACCTTCCAAGGTGACTGTGTCCATATATTTGTTGTGACCGTCTTCGTCATCTCTGTGTCCAAGAGTTCGACCACCGCCAATGAAGACTATTTGCGGACTGCTGCGGCACCATCAAACAAGGGGCAACTTTCCGTTGCCACAAGTCGCCGTGAGCCGCCATTCAAATCAGGGGCAACTTTCCGTTGCCATCCACCCCCTTTAAGCCACGGGCAATTTTCCGTTGCCTCCGATCCGAGGTTGCACATCTCAAAGAGTAAGTTCCATGCTCGTTAAGCATTGACTGTTTGCAAAATAGTTTTTGAAAATTTTTACTGAGGTTGACTATTTTCTCGAAAACTATTCCATTTTCCAAAACTGGACCATTTTCTTGGACCCAAAAGGGAAAATTTTCAGTGCTTACAGCTTGACTTGCATGGCTTTCAAATCAAAAATCGAACAAGTACGTTAATCCGACTCTCATTTTGATCAAAACTGTTTTAGTAGAAAGCAAAAAAACAAAGAATGGTTAAAGTGATGAATTAGGGGCACAGTTGAGCCAGGCGCTCTGTCTCCCCCCCGTCGTCAACATACTTGCCAGAAGGGCACTCTACCCACTAGAAGAAATAGCCGTGAGCTAACGGTGTTGAGCATGAACCCACACCTTCCTATTCATTCATTAATTACCCTGGGGAGGGATGGAAAATGAGAGAATGAAGAATAGAGAGATGTACGAGGAGAGAAAAGCGAGAATAGGGTTTTGAGAGAAAAACCGAGCTTGAGGGTTGAGTGATGTGAGAATCACAAATCAGGAAGGGTGGGAAACGATACCCAGAGAAACTGGTTCCTCGTGATTCAAGGTCCCCCACTTTCGTTAACGTGTCTATGTGGCGTATCTTTTGTTTTGTTTACCTCAACCTTTGCTTTAGGTTTTTTTCCGAGCGTATCTCGTTGTGTTTAGGTCGTGTACCTTTTTGTTTGAGTCCTCCCCGCTGTGTTCAGTTGTAGGCTCGATACCCCGGTTTGAAAAACCCTTATTCAATTTCAAAAATCGTTTATACTCAGAATGCTGTGCCATTCTCTATATTTGAGCGTGCTTCAACTCCAACCGGTTCCGTCTTTGAGCTCCGTCTTGTCAGATTGGACCGTTCGCTCAGAATTTGCTGTGTGCAGAATGAACCGAATGCTGTGTTATGGGCTGTATGCAGATTAATCCCCAACAGAGTAAAAGGCTATGTATGTCCAGAATCAGGCAGCGGGTTACTTGGGTTTATTTTGCTGTTGGCAGTTTAGTTATCCGGTTATTACAGTGCAAGTGTTCAATTTTCAGACAACAAATCATATTCCATTTACATTGAAGTGTAGCATGATGGGATGTGATGCAATACATGAGACATGTAAATGTAACACTTTTTTTAAGTAAAAATTTTTTTTTGTTTATTTCATAATCTTTTTCAAGTACAAAGTTTTGAGGAAAACAAAAATCTGCCTGAGGCAGTACAAAGTATCCTGACCATCAACAAAAAGAAAAAATACAAGAAAGAAGAAAAACAACAAAATCTGTATCCGTGTCCAGCGACCTCGAGGGCTATCAGTCTGTCCTAGTCCTCTTCCTGGACGAAGGTCCAGGAGCATCATCAGCATCGTCGTCAGAGCCCGAGCTAGTGCCGCCTCCGGTCTCCTCCTCCGATGACTCCGCCTCCAACTCTGCCTCTGCCTCCGACTCATCATCCTCATCGTCGTCATCATCAGGGACGGGAGCCCGCGAACTACTCCCGACATGAGTGTGCCCCGCTTTGGTGCGAGGGAATACTCGGCCCTCCTCATCTCTCCCTCGGGCGGGGACGGAAGGTCCAGCTGGAGTGCCTCCTACCCCGGGAATCTGGAAGGGAGGCTGAAAAAGTACACAAAAGACAAATGCATCAGTATACTGTGGACAGTTTATCAGTGCAGAATGCAGTGTATGAGTACAGTGTGTGAATGTCGTGAGCAGTTTATTCGTGCAGGATGCAGTGTATGAGTACAGTGTGTGAATGCCGTGAGCAGTTTATTCGTGCAGGATGCAGTGTATGAGTACAGTGTGTGAATGCCGTGAGCAGTTTATCAGTGCAGAATGCGGTGTATGAGTACAATGTATGAATGCTGTGAGCAATTTATCAGTACAGAGTATAGTGCAGAATGCAGTGTATGCAGTGTATCGGACGCTGTGAGATCAGTGTATCAGGTGTTGTGTCGTGCATCAGATTACGTGAATCAGCTTGTGAGTGATTTGAGGCCGTGATCAAAAAATCATACCGGAATGCTGTAGAGGGCCAGGAGATCAAAGGTCCGCTGTAGCATCCCCATCATGGAGGCATTCATCTCCAATGACTGCCGGGTATACTCAGAGGAAGCCTGCAAGAATATCAGATACATCAATATTCCGTGGAATATCAAATAAACTGAAATGAAATGACTGTACAAAAATGCAGTAATACATAACGGAGGCAAGTCGGGGACACCGACAAACTCGTGATCGGCCGGCGGAGGGGCGAAGGGGATCTGATAGGTTGCCCCGCCCTGCCCTCGGAAAGTCAGTGAAGTGGGCAGAACAGGCCAACCGGTCCCCTGTCCCCCCGGAACTCCGCCCCTGCCACGGACTCGGGCCCTCCTCGAAGCTCCAGCTCTAGCTCTCGCTCCTGTCCTCGCTGCTGGCGCCATGGGTCTAACTCCCTCAGCTCGACGGCCGCCGCTCAGAGGCCGCATAAGATACGTCTGCACGTACTCTCGGTAGTCGCCGATGCCTCTGAAGTGGGTCGCCTCCCAGCCGATAGTGTAGTCGGCCATCTGCTCAGTGGTGAGCCTCTCGGTCTTCCTCATATCCTCGGGAGGGTGAACCGGGACTATCTGCTCCGGTAACTCTAGGGTCTGGCGTAAGAAACGCTCACCCAGGTACCAAGCCCGACAGACTGGGCCCTCCAACAAGATCCGGAAACGCGAGGTCTCATCGGCACCGGCAAACCGATCCCGCGTCACGGCTGGCAAAGGAGCCCAAGGCTGCCAGGTGATCTGAAAATGCAATACAGTCTGTTATCTACTTTTATTGAAATATGCAGTGGAAAGGCGAAGCTTAAATGAACTGCAAGTAAAACATACCTCCGCGGCCGTAATGGTGTCGAAGAAGCGGCGGAAGAAGCTGAAAGTCTCTCGCGGCCTCCGGGTGCATCTCCCGTCAAAGTGGCGCGAAAAAGGGATGACCAGAGGAGTCTCCGTGACTGGCACGGGTGCAAGCCTAGGAAAGTAGGCATAAACCCACAACCGCAAGGTAAATACCAGTGCATTTATCAGATAAAGCAAAATACAGAATAAAGCAGAAATAGCAGAGCCATGTGTTGTGCAGTGTATTGTGCAGAAGGTGCAATGTGAGCAGTGTACAGTCAGTGTAAAGCAGAGTGTATGAGTGTGCCGTGTGTACAGTATACAACAAGTATAAAGCAGGCTACAGTGTGTGCAGTGTACAGAGTACAGAAAATATAGGACATAAATGAAAAGCGAAGAAGAAATGTACCTCCCAAGCCCGCCAGTAGCCTCCGAGCAACTGTCCGCTGCCGCGGGAAGCTGAGCTCATATACCCATAGAGAGTGGCCAGAGCGGCGCCACCCCAGTCGTAATGCAAGATCCGCCTGACGTCCACCAGTGCGCTGAGCAGACAGAGAGGCACGGTGTTCGCCCGGTCGGCGAAAATAGTCGTCCCAAACAAAAACATGAGGAAGCCGCGAGCGTACCTCTCCACGGCCTCCGGAGTCATCGGGGCTGCATCAACAAGGGTGGGCTGGACCCGAAACTGCACCTCGAACCAGGAATATCGGACGTAGCCTGGACGAGCGAGAGGTGGCACCTCGCCGAGCAAGTGAATCTGAGCAGCAGTCCACTCGTCCATGTCAGTATCAAAGGGGATCGGATCACCCCTTACCCTGATGCCTGCGAGCATCGAGAAATCGTAAGGGGTCATCATCATGTCCCCTGCCGCGGAGAAATGGAATGAATCAGTGGTGTCCCACCACCTCTCCACCAGAGCGGCGAGGAGAGGTCTGCATGTAGTGAGCCTGGAGAGTCCTCTGCAGAATGCGCCGAAGCCCGCCTGGTCCACTATGCGACTGACCGCATCGGGAAGCTCGGCGTACCAGTCCCGGGCGCCGGTATTCCCATACCCACGAATGGTATGGGAATCTCCCTGTAAACAGAAAACAACAATTACAAGGCAATATTCAAAATGCAGTTCTAAGAAGCACATAGATGTAGCATACGTGCAAGTTTTACAGATTTAAATAAATACCGGGTGCCGGTGTGCTTACGGTGAACTACAACGTGTGATGCGTCAGCATGTTCGGGTGGTTCAGAGCAGATGTAGCATGTGTGCAAGTTTTACAGATTTAAACAAATACCGGGTGCCAGTGTGCTTACAGTGAACTACAACGTGTGATGCGTCAGCGTGTTCGGGTGGTTCAGAGCAGATGTAGCATGCGTGCAAGTTTGACAGATTTAAACAAATACCGGGTGCCGGTGTGCTTACAGTGAACTACAACGTGTGATGCGTCAGCGTGTTTGGTTGGTTCAGGGCAAATATAGCATGTGTGCGTGACTCAAATAAATACTGGGTACCAGTGTGTATGCAGTGAAATACAGTGTGCGTCGTGTGTTCGGGTGATTCAGGGCTAGTGCAGTGTGTGTGCATGTGTCAGTCTCAAGTAGATATCAGTTGTACGAATGTTTACAATCAACTACAGCATACAGGGTATCTGAGCTAAAGCAATTAAAGAGCACAACTAGCTACGACAGTTTTGTGTCCTACATTACAGGAAGTAAAGCAGAGAAAAGAGAGTTACCTCGGAAGCGTCGAAGGACAGGTGGGAGGTAGGCTCACGCAGTAATAGCTCGGGTGTCACGTGCCTCTCGAAGCTTCGAAACTGGCGCAGTTCGTCAGGGGGCAGAACATGAATCGCCGGCCGGTAGGTCTCCGAGTCGAAAGGGTGCTCGCTCAAGGGTAGGAGCTTGACCCCGGGATCCATCTCGTGATCCAGGGGAGTCCCACCGCGTGGAATGTCATCCGCAATGTCAAGAGTGATGAGAAAATAGCCGGAGGAAGGAAAACCGGGCTAGAATATGGAAAGTCAACCAAAAAGTCAACTCCCGGGAAGGTCGAAAATGACCGAAAAGGCCGGGATATGAAAAGGGCATGGAAATCAAGACGAAAACAAGGGGAACAAACCCCAAAAAGGTGGGAACGGCAAAAGAGGCACCGAAACAAAGATTTGTTTGGTTAAAAATGTCTGAAACGTGAAGAAAATCGCGAATCCGACGACGAAATGGGCGTAGAACGCGAAGAAACGGAGGAAAGAGGAGAAGAAAACACCCTAGAGAGAGAAAGTGTGGATTTTCGGCGGAGAAGGAAGTGAAAAATAGGGTTTAGAAACTCTATTGTAAAACACCCGTGGTGAAATGTCGAATCTGCCCCAACTCAGGAACTTTTTTCCGGTCGGCAACATTTTGTGCCGGCCGGCAGAATATTGTGCCGATGGAATTATTTTTCAGCCGATGGACAGCCGGTGGCTTCCCCTCCCGGCCGGTGGTGTTCCTACAGCCTTGTTTAGGCCATATGAGTAGTTTTTGGTCTTCATAGCTCAAGAAAGTGCAAGAAAGTGTATCTCCGACGCTCAACCGGCCTCCGTTTTGACCTCGGACCGCGTCTTCTGTGCGTAGCACTCCAACTCATACAATGTTGTATCCTTTGGTATCCTTTTTGCCTTTTTACAAGATCCAAAAGTTACCCCGTGTGCGTTGCACGCATTCATCGCACTATTTTGTGCATTGCATTACATTTGTGCTAATTTGCGCACCTCAATCGCACTGTTTTGTGCAGTTTACATTCGCGCTATTTTGCACACCTCAATCGCACTGTTTTGTGCAGTTTGCATTCGCGCTATTTTGCGCACCTCAATCGCACTATTTTGTGCATTACATTTCATTCGCGCTATTTTGCGCATCGCATTGTTTTGTGCAGTTTGCATTCGCGCTATTTTGCGCACCTCAATCGCACTGTTTTGTGCATTACATTTCATTCGCGCTATTTTGCGCATCACACTATTTTGTGCAGTTTGCATTCGCGCTATTTTGCGCACCTCAATCGCACTGTTTTGTGCATTACATTTCATTCGCACTATTGTGCGCATCGCACTGTTTTGTGCAGTTTATCATTCGCGCTATTTTGCGCATCGCACTGTCTTGTGCATTTCAAATCAATCGCACTGTCTTGTGCATTTCAAATCACTCGCGCTTTCTTGCGCATCGCACTGTTTTGTGCACCTTACTTGCATCTTGCATGTATCCAATCGCGCTATCTTGCGCACCTCACTTGTACTTGTTAGTACATTGCATTGTTTTGAATATAAACCGGCTTCGCGTAGCCTTTAAGTCCAATTGTCAAAGTCTTCTTTCATTTACATTTTACATTCCGTGTGGCATGCGTGTCACACTTGCATCATTTTGCATCTTGTGAGGCATGCGTGTCTCATTTGTATCATTTTACATCCTATGAGGCATGCGTGTCTCATTTGTATCATTTTACATTCCGTGTGGCATGCGTGTCTCACTTGCATCATTTTGCATCTTATGAGGCATGCGTGTCTCATTTGTATCATTTTACAGTCCGTGTGGCATGCGTGTCACACTTGCATCATTTTGCATCTTATGAGACATGTGTGTCTCATTTGTATCATTTTGCATTCTATGAGGCATGTGTGTCTCATTTGTATCATCTTGCATCGTGCCTCATTTGCATTAGCATGCGTGCCTCATTTGCATTGTCTTACATTCCTTGCGACCCGCGTTGTCTCGCTTTCATTTGCATTGTCATGCATGTTGCTAACGACATTGTACCTGTTAAGTTTGTTTTCTTTTCAGGCACGATATTGTATGTACGGTTCATTTGAGGCTGGAGCGACCAGACGAACCGCACAGGTATTCGCCACGGTCTAGGAGACCTTAAATCCTTGGGAGGTGCGAAACCTTCGGTGCATTGATGTGTGCAGTTCGGTTGCATCGCCATGCATGTCTTAAGCCGCACGTTGTTGCGCATTTCAAATTCACTTACATTGTTATGCATTTCTTGTGCAATCTACACGGTCTAGGAGACCTTAAATCCTTGGAAGGTGCAAAACCTTCGGTGCATTGATGTGTGCAGTTCACTTACACTGTTATGCATTCCTCGTGCAATCTACACGGTCTAGGAGACCCTAAATCCTCTGAAGGTGCAAGTCCTTCGGTGTTTGTCGTGCCCGAACAACTTTCTATGAGTTGCATTATATATGTATTTTAAAGCCGCGTGTTGTCGCGCATTCCATGCAACATACATTTTGTACATCATTTGCATTTCAAAAAACAAAACAAAAAAAAAACAAAACATGCATCATTAGAACGTAGTGCATATTGCATTGTGATTTGCATGCATTCATTGCATCACCTCCGCCTATGGCTTGCGCCTTTCCATGTTGAGCTTGGTTTGGTATGTGCCCATACTTCTCGTGTCAAAGCATAGTTCAGTGGACCGTTCTATATTAGCCGCGGCTTGTTTGTGTACATGCCTTTCCTAGGCAAGATTTGGTTTGGCCCACGTGCCATATCCATTGCATTGTAGTTTGCATGTATTCATTACATCACCTTCCATCTATGGCTTGTGCCTTTCCATGTTGAGCTTGGTCTGGTATGTGCCCTTACTTTTCACGTTAAAGCACAGTTCTGCATGTGTACGCGCCTATTCCACGCTGGTATGTTGGTTTGAGGGTTGCAGCACCTTTTCTGTGTTAGACATGGCTCGTACGCGTACATGCCTTTCCTAGGCAAGATTTGGTTTGGCCCGCAGGCCATATCCATTGTAAATATCCATTTCCATTGCATTATAGATCGCATGCATTCATCGCATCACCTTCCATCTATGGCTTGCGCCTTTCCATGTTGAGCTTGGTCTGGTATGTGCCCATACTTCCCGTGTCGAAACATAGTTCAGTGGACCGTTCTATGTTAGACGTGGCTTGTATGCGTACATGCCTTTCTTGGGCAAGATTTGGTTTGGCTCGCGTGCCATATCCATTGCCACCTCCCCAGCATATATATATATATATATATATTGCATTGTAGTGTAGTTTTTGCATCCAGCATTAGGATCATTGTCCTTTCTCCAGCGGGTCGTGTCCCCACTTATGTCAATTCCCCCCAATTCTTGTTCTTGTGTCTGTCTACGTTGCTCATAGTTCAGTTGACCGTTCTATGGTAGACAGACTTGTTACCTCCATCAATTTATTTGACATAGGTGTGGTCTCGAACCACTCGTGATTGGATCATGATTCAATTGCATTGCATCTTCATTTGCATTGTTTATACATTGTTTTGTATATATTGCATGATCATAAGTTGTGTCTAGCTCTGTGCATTGTCTTGCATTTTGCCCCTGCCTTCGGGCGCATACCTTGTTTGTCTTGCATGTTTGTCTGAGTCTTCGGCCTTGCCAAAAATGGGTCGTCTCTGGGCTTTGACATTCACTCCCGTCATTGTTATGACTTTCGAGTTCTGTCAAAGAGGGGCAACTATAGACACCCCATTTTTGACCGTCCTCAAGACTTGGACGTCACCATTAGAACACTTGGTGATCACCCTTGTTTGTGTTCGTTTGGAGTTCCCGGAGGTCTCGGCTACGCGCCCTGCCTCAGGATCTCCGAACTTGACCGTTTTGTGTTTGGTTTTGCACCAAACACTTGTGTTTTGCCTTGGAGGGGCAGGGAATGCCTTGTGAGGCATCCCCACACACCACCGGCAGTGGCTAGATGTGATACCCCTGTTCCGTAATATGCTAAATTGGTCCTTAATTTGAATATGATTATGTGTTTAGCATGACTTTATGTGCCATTATGTGATTTTGCAATCCTATCTGTTCACTGTAGGAATATCTGTTTGAGTAAACTACTTTGGGAATTAAATTGAGGGCCCTATCGGCCACAAAACCCGAAATTGATTGCGCCATTGTGATTAGCGTAATTCTTAGAGCATACGGTGAAATTTAATTGAAAATTGATTTTGGTCAATTTAAACTGATTAAATTGATAAATTAAGTACCCCATTATTTTATATTAAAATATTTGTTAGTGGGGCTTGTTGTATATTTGCATTGCACTCTCCTTTAGCTCCCTTAAAACTCAAAATCTGAGTTAGACAATTGAGAGTGAGGGAGAGGCCGGCTATAGAGAGAGAAAGGAAGAGAAATTGTGCAATTTGACTTAAAGCTTGGAAATTTTGGGGATTTAGCTCAAGAATTGACTAGAGCTTAGAAGATCAAGCACCTAGGTGAGTAATTCTTGGGATTATAGTTTGTAATTTTTGTGTGCTCAAACTAATTTGGTGATCAAGAGTAAGATTGAAATGAAATTGGGTTGTATTTGTTGAATTGAAGCTTAATATGTGCATGCATGTAGGAAATCACCTTGATATTGCATAATTGAGCACAAATGTGTATAATCCATGTGATAGAGGTTAAAGGAAACTCATGTCTTGATCACCCTTTGTGTTATGTAAGTAGAGAATGTGGCGAATTCATCACATGCATGTACAATTTGAGAAGATATGAACTTGAATGCATGAGTTTGTTATGTTGATGTTGAGTTTGACATATTTTGAGACATGCATGTGGATAAATCAAGAAATTGAGCTTCATAATGTTATAATCTTGCATTGGTACCATGTTGGTATGATTATATTTGAGATTTGAGCCATTGCATGCAAGTAATGTAGCTGGAAAATCGAATTGGAGCTCAAGAACACAGTTCTGGGTTTTCTAGAATTTTGAGGTCCGCTCGAGCGAGGAACCTGACGCTCGAGCGGGAAATGCGTGCTCCCAGTACTTTTTGCAAACTTGATGTCCGCTCGAGCGGGGTAATTCACGCTCGAGCGGGGGAGCTATTTTTGACAGGCCTTCAGCTCGAGCGCCCTATTTAACGCTCGAGCGTATTTTTGATGCAACCAGCACTTTTACAGGCCTTAAAGGTCAGCTCGAGCGGGGTATTCCACGCTCGAGCGGGGACCCTGTTTTCTGAAACTTTGAAAATGCATTCTGTGTTATATTTTTCCGTTCTCTTTCACTTGTAAGCATTCTTAGGCATGCATTGAGCATTGTAAATGAGTTAATAAGATAATAATAAAGCCTAAAGAGGAATATGTGAATTAGAGAACGGATTGAACTGTTAGTGACCCTTTTGTGTTCATGAAATATGTAGGGTCAAGCTCCAGGGCAAATCCATCAGCCGATCACTGTGAGTAATATCGATATTTGAATGATTGTGAATGTCCAATTATTATTCCCTTATAAGCCTTATAAGTTGCTAATTGGGATTGTGAACAAAAGTCTGACAGGAATAAACATAAATGGACCAAAGGTCGTTTCGATAAACATAAATGAACCAAAGGTCGTCTTGATAAACATAAATGGACCGAAGGTCGTTTTGATAAACATAAATGGACCGAAGGTCGTTTTGATAACAAAGGAACGGACCAAAGGCCGTTTTGACATAAATGAATGGGCCAAAGGCCGTTTTGACATGAATGAATGGGCCAATGGCCGTTTTGATATGAATGAATGGGCCAAAGGCCGTTTTGACATGAATGAATGGGCCAAAGGCCGTTTTGACATGAATGAATGGGCCAAAGGCCATTTTGACATGAATGAATGGGCCAAAGGCCGTTTTGACATGAATGAATGGGCCAAAGGCCGTTTTGATACGAATGTATGGGCCGAAGGCCGTTTTGACGTAAACGAATGGACCGAAGGTCGTTTCGATACGAATAAGTGGACCGAAGGTCGTTTTGATAGAAATAAATGGACCTAAGGTCGTTTTGACATGAATGAGTGGGCCGAAGGCCGTTTTGACACGAATGTATGGGCCGAAGGCCGTTTTGACATAAATAGATGGGCCGAAGGCCGTTTTGACATGAATGGAAATCTAAATGGGCCAAAGGCCAGAATGTTTTGAACTACAGTCACTTGATTTGAATTTCGTATAGCTATATATCTGTTAAATAGAAATATGAATTGGGCCCAAGGCCGTTTGGAACATGTCGTTCTACATTGTTATGTAACTTCTGTATTTGATTTGATATTATTCACTGGGCTTTCGCTCACGCTCATTCATGTGTTTGTAGGTGAGCCAAGAGAAGTCCAGACCCAGCCTCAGTGAAGTCTATATGGAACAACTAAGGTTTTGAGAGAGTCAACCCTTGTGTCTCACGCACGAGACCCGTCTTCGCCCTTGTGTTATGTATTTATATTTTGTCAGGTTGGCGAAGTTTTGTATATGTCTGCTTATAGTTTTTATGGGTTAACTTAGTTTTGGATGATCCTGTCTGTAATGGATTTTGTGAAACTGTACTTTCGACGTGGGTTATTAACGTGACTGAATATGGTCTGTTGATGTGCATATAAGCACGGCTCTATGGACAAAGTTTTTAAATTTTGCTTCCCTTTTGGCCCCCTTTACTCTGATGTCTTAAGTCTGTTTTGGTTTAGGCCGTAGGTAATCTTAGGATTACTGGCCGGTTACGTCCTTAACCCATGGGGGCGGGTTCGGGTCGTGACACTAGAGGTCACCGGCTGGTTTTTGCTGCCATCGGCACTTTTTGTTGCCGGTCGGCACTCTTTGTTGCCGGTCGGCACTCAATTTTGTCAAAATGACATATTTGGCCGGCCGACTACCGTGCATCTGCTTTTGCAGATATTTTATCACAGCTGTCTTGCTTTTTGCTCCCCTCCATACACGTGTATGGAGGGATCTCTCTCTTTAGAAGCTTGTCTTGTAAGCTTTACAAGACAAAAGGCTCTATAAGAGAGTGCCTTCTCTCTTGGCCTTAGGGTTAGACACTTGAGATATTTTAGAGAGTTTAGACAGCCATTTTTAGGGTTTTGAGTTCTAGGGTTAGAAACCATACACTTTCTATCTCTATATCCCCCTCTTGTGTGTGTTAAATTGTGTTTGTGTCTTACTATTGCACACAAACACATAGTGTTTCACCTTCACTTAGCTACTGAGGTTCTAAGAGGTTGGTTTTGAAGTTTTGGAGCTGTTTTCAACCTAGGAGCTGTTGGAGCACCATTGTTGAAGGGGTCTTCAAGGGAAACAATTTTGCCTCTTTATTCCCCAATCTTGCATTGTATTTCTACCTGTCTTAAAAACGTTTTTGAGCTTGGTGTATAATACAAAAAAGTTCTGTTTTTCAGCCCTCTTGATTGTTCATTAAGAGTGTTTTGTGGTTTGGAGGTGTTTGACCCCTCTTAGGCCTTGAAAGGCCCCATTTTGTGCTATTTTGTGCAAGCTTCGAGACTTTGGTGTTTGGGCCTCTTCACCACTGAAATCTTGAGGGATTTCAGTGGCGGAGATGGTGCCTTGAAGTCTCCAAAAGGGGAGGGCCACCCCCTCTCCTTATTGTCCTTGAAAGGGACCCTTTTGGCCTTTTGAGGGAGCACCATGTTAGAATGTGTATTGATCATGTCTTGGTTGTTTTCCATGCTTATTATGCCATGATATAACCTTGTTGTGTGTTGGTTTTGGTACACCATGCATGCTTAGCATACCTACCATGTAATGCCATGTTATTGTCTTAATATGCTTTAGGTTGTTAGCCTTTGTTCTAGCATGTTTTAGGCTTAGCCTTGTGAAGGTTTTGTGCTCATTTTGCCATGTTTAAGGTCTGTCCTAGGTTGTTTGGGTCGGATTTGGCATGCTTAGTATAGCTCCTTTGCATTCCGGCTTGTTGGCCCTAAGTGTATGAACGTATATCATAGCATTCTTGCATTGATTTAGTGTCATTTCAGTCCCCTTTGCATGCCTACATGTTTGCCTTGGATGTCTCCTTAATGCTTTGAAAGCTTGTGTAGCATGTTCCATGTTTTGGCCATTGTACATGCCTTTGAATTTGAGCCACTTAGATACCATCTAGGGGGTCCCCTTTGCATGGTCTAGGTCTGCCTTGAACCTATTTTAAGTCCTCTTAGCCTTGTAAGGCTTGGTTGGCTTGGTCATGGTTCAAGCCCCTTTGACTTGCTTCAAGCACTTGGGCTATTTGTTGCATATTTAGCTTGACTTGTTGCTTGGTTTGGCACCATGTTTTAACATGATTTTCAGAGCTTATGTTGCATGCTAATTGTCCATGATGTCCATTTCCAAGTGTGCTTGAGAGTTGTCCAATTTGTGCCTAAGTGTTGGCCTTTAATCATGTGTATGTGTGCATGCGTATTTGGTCCCTTATTATAGCACTATGGCCACTGTTTTAGGTCTATTTAGGGTTGCCTAAATCATGTATAAGTCCACCTTTTCATCGGTTTGCATTGCCTCATGTTTGCTTGTATGCTTGCATAAGTGTCTTCGCCATACCATGTTGCATCCTTAGCTTGCATGTCTAGGTTGCATTGCATCTTGCATGCATGCCTTATTCCTTGACTCGGTAATAGGAATTGGGCCTTGGTTTGTTTGTTTGGTTTGCATTTCATTTGACATGAAAGTTTCACACTTGATTCTTTGGGCCATCATGCATGGAAATGCGTGATTGGTGGTCCGAGAATCGAGACACATGTCCTTTTGAGTTACAAACATGATAGGGGACATGATTGGTGCATACATTGCTTGAATTGTATTGCCATGCAAGTTCTGTCCTCTGCTGCTGTGAGTTGCAGGTTCTACAGGCATTCTTTGCCGACCGGCAGTATATATTGCCGACCGGCAGTGAATCACCAGCCGATGGATCAATTTTGTGCCGATGACCACAATTCACTGCTGGTGGTAATTATACTCAGCCGGTGGTGGTTCCCAGTATCCAGAGAAGCATCCTTGAGACTTTGGCAGTCTTCAAAGAGGCAGAGCAGGGAAAACAGAGGTAGACTATGTATGGCCGTGCACTTCTGAGCGGGATCCGAGCACGCGCTGTATCTGGCTCTCCTTCCGAGACGGTTTACTGCTTTTCCTAGCTTAATTAGTTTGTTAGCTGATTAGGAAATTTGTAATATTTAATTAGCTTGCGTAGTTAATTAATTTGTATTATTTATTTGGTCCCTCCGCACGAGGGCAAATCTGTAATAAATGTGTGTGAGTGGTGTGTATGTCTTCCAATCCCCACTTCTTTCTTCCCTTTTATTTACCTGCTTATGATGGTAGACTAGGGCATATTTAAAAATTAGCATACCTTATGCAATGCATGCGTGCATTCATACATTTGCTTTGCATGCACCGGGCTCGGCGCATCATTCTAACTACATCTATATTTCAAATTCCGAATTGAATACATGTTAGTTGTGCATTTTCACATGTCATTCATAGACTAGCCGAGCCTACTCTAGTGACATTTTGTATGCGATGCATTAGGCACTTAAACATGGACTTGGATCATGCATTGATTGCTAACATGTTCCTGTTTTTTTGGCACGGAGTACGATGTAAGTATTTATGCTTTAGCATCTCGCATGCGTGTGAATGTTGCCATGACAGTATGCTTGCCATGAGGCTAAATGCTTACGTGATATTACTGTTTGAATGCCTGCGGATGAAGGTTGGATTGTTTGAGTTGGAAAAACTCGTTGAAATCCGTGTTTTAGCCTACTTGCGAGTAGCAAATTCCAAAGCGCTTTTCAAAACAAACGGATATGCAATGCTTGTTTCCAAATTAGGCAATCTAGTCTATACTTGTTTGCTGTGCGCATAACATAGTAATTCTAGGCTAATAAATGGATTAAGAACACATAAAGTTTTCAAAAATGGATATCACGGTTAGTAGAGGCCAATCTTCGGATCGGGTGAGAGGGGGTGCTCATAGCTGACCTTCCCCGATCATACCCAAGCTCCCGAGCCGAGACAACTCCGGTGATGACGGACATGTGGCCTTCGGCACCGAGTCAGGGTTTCCTAAATTCCCCCATTAAAAAATATTTAGGTGGCGACTCTGTATCTGGCAAAGCAGTCCATGTTTGGCACTTCTTTCCTAAAATCTGTTTTCTCAAAACGATTTGCCAGATTTGGACTCTTTGGTTCAAGATTAAGAACCGTGACACAAATCGAGTCCGAACTGTAGCGAGGTCCCTCGCGGACGCGTCTACACTTGTGCGTGCTGTCTCATTTCTTGCTTGCCCCAAGGTCCGGAGGGTCTAGCATCCGTTTGATTGAGGTTGCCCAAGGCTTAAAAGAGGGCAAGAGTTGCATTGCCATGTCACTAGCTGAGACACTGATGGGCTTGGATGATTTCCATCGCCGAGAGACGACTAGATTCGTGGGGAGTCCACTATTGCTATAGGTAATGTTTCCCTCCCTATCTCACATATATTTCTCACATCACTCGGCCCTCAGGCTCATTTTTTCTCTCAAAACCCTTTTCTCACTTTTTTTTTTCTCCACGTACACCTCTCTATTCTTTAATCTCTCATTTTTCATCCCTTCCCATATATGGTTGATGGATAAATTGAAGGTTGTGGACTCATGCTCAGCATATTCAGCTCGCGGTTATTTCTTCCGGCGACATTTATTTGATGCCCCTGATGAGGGATGGTGGTACGAATGGATGTGCAGTCTATCCGCTGCCAGTATTGCTTGGCGCTGCCCCTGGCTTAGTCTGCCGGCGATGAGTTATAGTATGTCTCGTCAGCCCGGGATTCAGTTGATCGGCCTGACACATTGTGTCTTTTACTTCTCATTCCGATTCCGGCATCAATTCGGATATGATCAGACTTGTCCGAAAGAGGGGATAGAGTACCCTGCTGTATTTCCGGTCCGAGGTGCACAGATAGCTTGGTATGCCACAGTATGGAGGACGAGAGAGCTTCTGGTCCCCGCTCCCACTTTCAGTTGCACCCTCTCTAATGAGTGCATAGCTTGGATTGATGAAGAGGCGCAGATTGGGCCTACTTTGGCATCAGAGGCTTCCACGAGCTCTGGGAGGGGACGCAGGAACACCTGACTATGCCCTAAGTTTATTTTCTTTAATCAGTACTTTCAAGTTTTCTTTATGAATGTAATAAAAAGCAACTTCAATTTGTATTCAAGAGCAGGAGAGCTCTGTACTGAAATCAATGTAATTGAAGGTTGTGGGTACTGAAAATTTTCCGTTTGGTCCAAAATTGGTCTAAGTCGTAAAAAGATTAATTTGAGTAAAATCAACTTTTATTAAAACTTTTCAAAACCATTTTTGATATGGATGACAACTGGACACGCCCGAGATCTATCACTGAGATGTACAACCCCAGATCCCAACAACTGGAAAGTTACCCCTAGTTTGAATAATACTACACTGGAGCTCACAACCGAGCTTTTGAATGCAGAATAGGCAAAGATGACCAACATGATCACATGGACAAAGTTGATTTGGAAGTGTTTATGGTTGGACTTCAGAATGAAGTTGCCTACGTATCCCAAAGATGGGAATCAAGCCTTACGTAGTTTGGCTCAGGTTCACTCGTGTATTAACACTCTCCTTTTGAGCTCTAACTTTTGCCAAGGCCGTCCTTTCTGGGTTTTCAACCTTGCGAGCTCAGTTTTTATTATTTCAAATTTTTCATGCTCTAACTTTTGCCTAGGTCGCCCGTTCGGGTTTTCAGCCTAGCGAGCCACTCAGGGAAAGTATTTCTTCAACTTGTCCATATTGATTGGCTGGGAAAACATAGGCCATCTAGGTCCATCAGAACGACAGCTCCACCCGACCAGATAGACTTGATGATGTAAGGGCCAGTCCAATTGGGTCTAAACTTGCCCCTAGGGTCGTGGATGGGAGCTCAGTTGTCTTTGAGCACTAAATCCCCCTCTTTCAAATTCTTGGACTTAACCTTCTTGTTAAAAGCCCTGGCAATTCTTCGTTGATAACTTTGGACGTGATACAGTGCTTTCAGCCTTCTTTCATCAAAGAGCATGAGTTCTTCAAACCTGCTTTGCTGCCAATTTGCCTCAGCAATTTGACACTCAGCCAATACCCGTAATGACGGAACCTCAACTTCAATAGACAGAACAGCCTCTATCACATAAACCAAGGAATACGGAGTTGCCCCAGTACAAGTTCGAATTGAAGTCCAGTAATCCCAAAGAGCAAATGGCAGCTTATCTGGCCAGTCCCTGTAGGTTTCCACCATCTTCTGCAGAATGTGCTTGATGTTCTTGTTGGCGGCCTCAACTGCTCCGTTGGTTTGCAACCGATATGTAGATGACTTATGAAAAGTCACATTGTATTTCTCTAACAAGTCGATCGCCTCCTTCTTGAAGTGGGAACCATTATCCGAAATAATCTCATTCGGATCCCCATAGCGGACTGTAAACATATGTAAAGTACTGAATACACGCAATTCACGCTCGAGCGTCATTTTGCCCACTCGAGCGGACTACATGAACTCAGCGTGCTCGCTCGAGCGTGAAGTCCTACACTCAAGCGTGGGTCCAAATTCTAGAAATTCCAGATTGAACCTCCAAGCTCAAATTCAACATTTCAAGCCTCAAATCCGACCCTTGTAGACACCCCATTTTTGACCGACCTTAAGACTTAGACGTCACCAGTTGAGCGCTTGGTGATATTGCATAATGTGCTCGTTCAGAAGTTTCAGAGTCACGGCCGTGAGCCTTGCCTCCGGGCTTCCGAACCTTCTTTTGTGCCTTGCCTCGGTTTGCGAACCAGACTCAATTTTCTCTGTTTCTTTTCCTGAGGGAAGTGAGAGGTCCTGTAGACCATCTCTCAGTGGCCGTGGGCTACATTTTGTGGCCGCAGGCCATTTCGCCCATTTCGGAGTCCGGTTTCCGGTTTTTCGGGACCGTTGGCCGTGTGCCTCGGTTTGGGACCGCCTAACCATCTCCGTTTGCTCTAAATTTTGGTATACATCTTATTTTCTCCCTTTTGAGGGACACTGAGGTCAGAGAAACCCACTTCGTGGCCGAACGCCACTTTCGGTGCTTGGCAGCCCATTTTCGGGAGCCCGAACTACGTGTTTTGGCCCCCGAGGGTTCGTTTTGCATCGGTTTTCGTTCATTTTTGGCAGGTGCCTCTGTTTCATCACCGGGAAGGTCACTGGAGGATGGGAGGACAGCAATTATCTTGGCAACCAGTTATATTCCATTTTCGCCCTCCGACACCCGTTTTTCGCACTTCCGAGCCAATGTTGAACACCTTGGGGCCACTTTCTTCAACCCCAAACCACATATTTGTGTTGTACACACATGGGAGGACCCTAAAAGTTCATGGCCGGCCACTAATGTTGCTTGACCCTTTTGAACCCCTCCTTCCGAGCCAATGTTGAACAACTTGGGCCCTTTTTCTTGAACTTTGAACCACATATTTGTGTTGTACACACATGGGAGGACCCTAAAAGTTTATGGCCGGCCACTAATTCCATTTGACCCTTTTGAACCCCTCTTGAAATTGGCTTGTTCTCTCTCCTGTTTTAGAATTTCCAAATTCGAACCACAGGGTTGTGATGAGGAGACCTGGGAGGCCACCTTTTTATGGTGGCCGGCCACTAATTATTTTTGACCTTTTTGACCCCTAGCCGGCCGGCTAGGGGGGGTTGCCGGCCGGCCACCTGCAACAAAAATAGGTGGCCGGCCATGTTCCTCTCTTCTTCCACTTTACAGCTGTACAGCTGTTTCCCCCAGAAAATATCTCAATCCGGGGGATATTTTGTGGGGGAACAAAAGGCTTGATTTTGGGCTACACTTGGCTAGGGTCTTCTCTCCCTCTCTCTTGGAGATTGCTGGCCTCCCAACTCAAGAAAAGGGGTTACAAGAGTTGCTTGGAGGAGATACATACATAGCACCCCATTTCCTTCAAGTTTGGGCTCCATTTCTTCATCATCTTCAAGCTCTACCATCACCACTCCATTCCAGCAGCAAGGGGAGGGATTCTAGCAGCTTAAAGTCACCAAATCTGGTCCAAGAAGAAACAAAAGTGTTGGTCTTCAAAGGTAAGTCCAATTGCCCTCTTTTCTAGCTCATTTTTGCACCATCTCTAAGCCATATATGCTTATTGATTTGAGCTCCGACCAAAACTGAAAAGGTCATTTTTTTGAGCTCATTTTCTTGTTTCATTAAGGGCTCAACCTTGTTTGAGGCCCCCATATTGCACTTGCTTCAATATCCCCTTGTATGTCAATTTTCTTGCATGCTTTGGCAACCCATTATGCTTCCATTTTTAGGCGTTTTACAGTTCTGTAAATAGGCTTATTTTGAGCCCCTCTTCAACATTGAAGAAGGGCTCATCACTGTTTGGGACCTCCATATGTCACCTCATGTTATATCTCTCTTTTGGTCCCCATTTTTGCATGCTTTGGCAGCCTATCATGCTTCTGTTTTTGGTCTTTTTACAGGCCTAGAAAAGGTCTTATTTTGGCGCATTCTACATGTCTTATTAAGGGTCTTTGGCCGTTTGTTGAATATTTTGCATACTTCATGTTATAGCCTATTTTGAGCCTCATTTTGCATTGCATTTCTAGCATGTTTGTATACTGTTTTTGGATTTTTACAGTTCTGTAAATATGGTTATTTTTGGTCCCTCTTCAATGTTGTAGAAGGGAATTTTTCAGTTTGGGCTTTGCATATACCACTTGCCTCTTTAGCCACATTTTGGTCCGTTTTCTTGCATAAGAGCTTAGCCATATCTATCTTTGTTTTTAGAGTTTTTACAGTTCTGTAAAGTGGCTTATTTTTTGCCCCTATTCAATGTTGTTGAAGGGCCCTAACCTGTTTGGAGTTAGCAGCTGTGAGTTGCTTCATAACCTCATGTTTAGGGCCATTTTTGCATGCCATTGTTGGCCTATCTTTGCTTGCTGTTTGGCCATGATTTGTACTGGTAAAATGCTAATTTTGGGACTGCCTTTCTTCTGTCTTTTCATTGCATATCCATATTGTGCATGTTTGGTATAGCTATAGGCCATTTCGGGTGCCTAATTTTGCATTTCGGGAGAGATTCCATGCATCGGGTGTGTTTTCGCCTCATTTCGGGGCTGTTTTCCCCACACTTCAGTGTTTAAATTCCATTGGCATGTTTTCATATCATTTCCATGCCATTTTAGCCATATTGCATTGCGTATGCCATTGCCTCGGTTTGCGTGCCCGTGTGCACGCATTTCGAGGCACTTCATTTTCATCCATCGGCCTCTTATGTGAGTGTGGCTGAGGCTCTTTCATGTTAGTATAAGTCCATGTTGCATTCTATATGCCATTTTAGCCATATTACATTGCGTATGCCATTGCCTCGGTTTGCGTGCCCGTGTGCACGCATTTCGAGGCACTTCATTTTCATCCATCGGCCTCTTATGTGAGTGTGGCTGAGGCTCTCTCATGTTAGTATAAGTCCATGTTGCATTCTATATGCCATTTCCATGTTATTGCATTGCATATGTCATTGCCTCGGTTTGCGTGCCTGTGTGCACGCATTTCGAGGCACTTCATTTTCATCCATCGGCCTCTTATGTGAGTGTGGCTGAGGCTCTCTCATGTTAGTATAAGTCCATGTTGCATTCTATATGCCATTTCCATGTCGTTTGCATTGCATATGTCATTTTCTCGGTTTGCGTGCCCGTGTGCACGCATTTCGAGGCATCTCATTTTTACAGCATTGTGCATACTAGGCTGTATCTTAGTTGCATTCATGCATATCATGCATATTGCATCGTGTCCGGGATAGGAGTTAGCCCCGGGCACGGGAAACGAGGTGCGTTTCGTACTCCGAGTGACGAGACGTGTCTCAATTCCCTAGTCACCGACACTCCGGATTACCCATGATGGAGTTAGGTTCTTGTTGTGTTTATACGTGCATTCATTCTATATTGAGTTGCACATTTCGACTCCTCGGCCATCATGCATCGATATGCGTGATTGGTGGCACGAGGATCAAGGCATGCATACATTTGTGAAAATACATTGCTATGCCCCTTTCTTGCTCTATGTTGCAGCAAATGAAGAATTAGCAAACTTTCGGAGTTTGGCGCGCTTTCCAAGAAAAATCACAAAATAGAGGCTAATCGGGGCATCCCAGTGGATTTCCGCGCAAGGCAGCCCAGACATGCATCATTCATCAGAAGCAAGGCAGTCCCTGGCTTGCACGCCAGTTTTACAGCTTTCTTAGTTAATTTGCTAAATTAATTAGGAATTTGCACATTATTCGGACTGTATTATTTGGACTGTAATATTCTTTCATTTGGGACTGTATATTTATTTGGACCCTCTGTGCGAGGGCACGACTGTAATAAGTGTGCGTGTGTGTGTTGTATGTCTTCCAACCCCACGTCTTTCTCCCTTTTATTTATCCGCTTATGATGGTTAGATTAGGGCATATTTCAATTAGCATACAGTATGATAGCATGTTTGCATTCATTCATCTGTTTTGCATGCACCGGGCTCGACGCATCATACTAACTGCATTGTATTTTCAATTCCAAATTGAATACATGTTAGCTGTAGCATTCCATATGCCATGTTTAGAATAGCCGAGCCTACTATAGTTTGCATTTTTGCATGTGTTGCATTAGGCATTTTTGTATACTTAGGATCATGTATGGATTTCTAATGTAGTTTCCATTTTGGCTCGGAGCACTCGGTAAGTTTTATGCTTTAGTATCCTTGCATGCGTGTGAGTGAGTGCCATGAATAGCATGCTTGCCATGAGGCTAAATGCTTATGTGATATAACTGCCTGAATGCCTGTGGGTGAAGGTTGGGTTACTTGGATTGGAATAAATCATCAAACTGTTTGTTTTAAGCCCATTAGATAGTGGCAAAACCATCTTTTTCTAAGCCCGCCTGCGGGTGGCAAAATCTGCATTTTAAGCCTACTTGCGAGTAGCAAACCATCTTTCAAATAAACAAGCATGAAATGTTTTGTTCCAATTCGGGCGACCCAGTCTATACTTATATGCTGTGCGCATCACATAGTAACCTAGGCTAATAACCGGTTTAAGAACACACAATGTTTTCAAAAATAGATATCATGGTTAGTAGAGGCCGATCTTTGATCGGGCGAGAGGGGGTGCTCATAGCTGACCTTCCCCAATCGTACCCAAGTTCCCGAGCTGAGGCAACTTTGGTGATGACGGACACGTGGCCTTTGGCACCGAGTCAGGGTTTCCTAAATTTCCCGAAAATAAAATATTTAGGTGGCGACTCTGTATCTGGCAAAGCAGTCCATGTTTGGCACTTCTTTCAAAATCTGTTTTTCTCAAAACGATTTGCCGGATTTGGACTCTTTGGTTCAGACTTAGAACCGTGACACAAATCGAGTCCGAGCTGTAGCGAGGTCCCCCGCGGACTTGTTACAACCCTCTTGAGCTAATTTTCTGGAAAACACTTGTAAACACATAATATGACATGTTCCAAAAGTCGATTTGAGAAATCAAAGCCCAAAGGTAGTTCAATTAAAACACAATTTCAAAGGATTTTTCATGAACATGAAGAACATATGACATGCATGAATTCTAGTGAATTCCAATGCCTCAATATATGGTCCAAAGCAAGTTTAACTCAAAATCATGATGAACTTATGGACTAGAACAAGAAGGTAAACTTGCATGCAAGATTTCATGAAAATTAACTTCAAAATGCAAGATTATGCACATGCATGCATGATCTAGCTCTCAATTCAACAACTTAAGCCATAACTTGGCTCTAAACTCCAACTAACCTCTAAACCATGCAAGAACCAACCCAAAATATGAACAAGAAGGTAAATTCTCTACCTTAAGTCTCCAATTACAAGTGTAGAAGCTCAATTTTGCAAGACTCCTTCAATTCTTCTAATTCTCCAAGTAATTCTCAATGAAACAAGTTCTTCCTACCTCTCTCTTTCTCTTACACGGTTAAGCTCAAGAAAATGGCTGAGGAAAGGCTAATGCTAACATAAGTGAATCAACAAAAGGGTCCTAGATTAATCCACTAAGTCACAAAAGAGTAAATAACCAACTAATGTGTTTTAACATTATTTAATCTAATTTAATCATACCAAATCAAATTTTAACTAAATTTACCATAAAATCACATTAATTCTAATTAACACAAAACACCAATTGATTTCGGATTCGGCCGCCGATAAGGCCTTCAATTTGCAATTGAAACATAAACATATGAACATCTCATTTAACAATCACACAGATAGACATGCATTTAAACTAACACACTCAATCAATTAGCTCAGAATTTCAATCAATTCAATTACTTGTCATGATCAGTCTCAGTTTAGCAATGATCAGTGGGGTTATCAGTAAATGGTAGTGAGGGTCGTCACAATGGAGCAATGACAAAAGCCCGGAAATGGATAATTGATAATGGTGGTGCAACTGGGATACCCTCTTGGGGAAAGACTTATCTCTTGGTAAAATTCACAATAAAATTCAAAATCTATGGCGAATTTTAATTTGCACATGGTAAAAGTTGATTTTTTTTCTTTTTTCTCGGTTGGTGTTGGGAGTGTATGAATGGATAGGCTACAGCCCACTGCCCCAGGAATTCTGGCTCTTCCCTTCATTTTTGCCTTATCATCCAAGTGATTGAAGGGCAATTTATAACTATGTTTTTCGTTTTGTATTGGTTGTTTAACAAAAAAAAAAATTATAGGATTTTATCCTTTACCCTAAAGAAAATATGTTAAAAATTCTAAATTCTTCTACTTCAAGCTCTCATTTTAATAAACCTAATAAAAGGATCAAGCCTAAAATTTATGCACAATCAGTTAGTTTGTTTGAGTCCATCTTGTTTTAATGGTAGTCTTGTACACTGGGTCCCCTCATTTTTTTATATAGTTAACTGAGTGAATTTCCAATTATGCATCCAATGAATAAAGTGTTATCTCCTTGATTCTTCTAAAGTCTATATTTTATCCTTATCTAAAATATAGCAAAATGTGGTGCTATTGTCGCATGACTTACATGCCCATGTCATACTTGTATTGGAGGAAATATCATGGGCCGATCACCGATCTTGTCAAATCATTGAGACAAGAAATTCACCCTAAGCCATACGAGGAGATAGATTGGAGTAAAGCACGCCATGATTGTTGCAAGGTTAGTGAAATCTACTATTATCACAATTCTAATATGAAACTGAATTGTTGAACAAGTTCAATCTTAACAAACTATACATATGCTAAATTCTAATGCAGGAGGATATGTATTATGAGCATACCTTCATACAAGATCTTCTTTGGGATACTCTTCATTATCTGAGTGAGCCGATCATGAACTGTTGGCCCTTCAACAAGATAAGAGATAGAGCCCTCAGAGAAACAGTCAAGTACTTGTGTTATGAAGCAGAGAATAGTAGATACATTACCATAGGATG
This sequence comes from Camellia sinensis, assembly GCF_055761805.1. Lineage (NCBI taxonomy): Eukaryota > Viridiplantae > Streptophyta > Magnoliopsida > Ericales > Theaceae > Camellia > Camellia sinensis. The sequence continues at coordinate 28,661,165 of NC_138969.1, read as the reverse complement.
TGTTGAAAAGGTGCGTAACATAAACAAAATCAAATGGATTTACGGGTTTAAGTTGCTCAAACTCTTCAAATTTGTAGCATAAACTAAGTCTAATATTGTTCTTATTGCAGAGTTTGCAAATGATGTGTCGGTGGGCAGAGAACCCAGATGGTGATGAGTTCAAGCATCATCTTACACAAGTTCCTGATTACTTGTGGCTTGCTGAAGATGGAATGAAAATGCAGATTAGTGTGATAAAAATCTACAAGTTTGGTTTATAGCAAATAGTTCCCTTCTAAACTGGGTTCTAGAAAGGATATGCTATACGCAGCCTTATCCCCGTTTTTTGAGAGGCTGTTTCTACAACTCGAACATGCCCTACTAGAAATGCTAATGACTAGCCTTACAGTTGGGTTAAACCACCTTTTTTTATAATTTTATAACAAGATATTTTTGCTAACTAATTCGTTGAATTGTAGAGTTTTGGCAGCCAGATATGGGACATTGCTCTTACCACTCAGGCAATTCTAGCAAGCAATATGCTTGATGAATATGGGGATTCCCTTAAAAAGCACACTTCTATATAAAAGAATCACAGGTTGCTTCCTATCCATGTACACACGATTATTTATTTCTTTTATTTTATTTTTTTGTGTGTACAAATGTATGAAATGACTTCATCTCACTAACTAACATTGTATCTTCAAATTTGAAGATCAAAGAAAATCCACCTGGGGATTTCGAGAGCATGTATCGGTATTTTAGTAAAGGGCATGGACTTTCTCTGATCAACATCAAGGATGGGTGGTGTCAGATTGCACAGCTGAATCACTGAAGGTAATCTAGGTTTACATTGCAATATAACAATTCAATTGTAAATAGCAGTTTGGTTTGGGGTTGTCAGATCCTGCTTTAGCAGAAATCTTATGCACTAGTTTGTCCTTTTTGAAATTGTCATAACCAAATTTCCTCATTTCTATGCAGTGTCTACTAATGCTTTCGCAAATGCATCCCGAACTTGCTGGGCAAAAGGCTGACACTGAGAGGTTATATGATGCAGTGAATGTCCTTCTATATATACTTATAGGTACAACACACATTATATTTGGTTTTTGACAGTGAAGATGATTCGGTGGACTTACAAAGTCTCAAGCAGAGTGACTCCTAACAACTATATTTTTTTGCACCTTTTTTCTTCGTGTAGAGTCCTGAAAGTGGTGGTTTTGCTATTTGGGAGCCACCAGTTTCACTACCAACTTTACATGTAAACACTCATCATATATTGTAATAGCTTGTATCATTTTTTGCTTGGTAAAAAGCATAAGGGGGGCAACTTACATGTAGTAATCGTCTCAAACATGACCATATGAGCCCCTGTCTACCACCCTTCAGTGGTTTGTATCACTCACACATAATCACGCACAAAGTATATGAAACAAATCCTCTTTGTAGTTTACAGGGAATCCTACTAGTTAACATTATGAAACATTGTCATGATTATCCTTTCTTCTTCTTTTTTTTAATGTCTATTTCTTCATTCAGATGTTGAATCCTTCAGAACTTTTTTCTAACATTGTGGTCAAGACAGAATAAGAACTTGTCCTTTTTATTTTGTTTCATTATCATTTGAAAGATTTTCACACCATGTATAGATAATATTAACCTTGGTCAATTGGTTATCTAGGCATGTTGAATGTACTGCATCCATAATCCAAGCTTTACTGTTATTCAAACGTTTACATCTGGGGCATCGGGAGAAAGAAATCGAAATTTCAGTGGCAAAAGCAATAGGTTTCCTTGAGGGGAGACAATGGCCCGATGGTTCTTGGTGAGTTCATTTCACTTCTAAATTCATTTGAGCAAGAAATTCATTCTCCAGTTATTGGGGGGGGGGGGGGGGGGGGGGAAGAAAACTAAATGAAGTGCTATGGTAATCAGAGTTGATGTGTATGATGACATTGGCAGGTATGGCTATTGGGGAATTTGCTTCATCTATGGCACATTTTTTGTGCTAGGAGGGTTAATTTCAGCCGGAAAGACTTATAACAACAGCCAAGCAATTCGCAGAGGCGTTGAATTTTTGCTTTCAGTACAAAATGAAGAGGGAGGTTGGGGAGAGAGCCTTGAATCATGCCCTTCAATGGTAACTTCCATAACTAAGTTCTGTGTTCGATTATATTCTTGGCTCTAATGCTTAATTAAACTTCTTGACAAGTTCCAAATTCCAAACTGTGATTGAGACCCCCTCAATCACCAACCCCCACCACCCCCCACACACACGTAGAGGGTGGTGATTGGAGGAAAAAGAAAAAAAGAAAAAGAAAAAGAAAAAGAAAAATTGGCCAATCAGGAAAGAGAGGGGGTCAAAGGGGGTGGGGGGAAAGGGGGTCTTAATCATTTTTCTATATATATATATAAGAAAAAAAATTCATAACCAACATTTGTGCAAGAAATGATAACACAACTATTCAAAATTCTCCACTGTTTTCAACTTTTTATGTTTTACTCATTGTGATTATCTTATGCATGAAACAGAAATATCAACCACTGGAAGGAAACAGAACAAATATAGTACAAACATCATGGGCTATGCTGGGTCTTATATGTGGTGGACAAGTTAGTATCAATTTCAAGCGTTAAATTATGAATCATATAACTAAAGTTAATAGACCTATATAGAGTTGTCTTAAATTAATGCATCTTTGTTTTTATTTTCTTCTTATTAACTAGGCTAAGAGAGATCCAGCGCCTTTACATAGGGCAGCAAAGCTACTGATCAATGCACAAATGGATGACGGTGATTTTCCACAACAGGTAATTTACAACTTAGAATTGTGTCAATTGAGTATACAAAGTTGTTAGTTCCTTTAGATTTCAGGGTGTTATTTTTACAGAAAGTTCTGTTCTTCAAAGATTACAACTTCCTAACCATGAAAATTACCCTCACAGGTAATCACTGCAGTCTATATGAAGAATTGTATGCTACATTATGCACAATATAGGAATATTTCCCAATGTGGGCACTTGGGGAATACCGCAAGCGTGTTTGGCCATCTTCCTAGAAAGTATAAACTCAAGTGTCAATTGAAATATCTATGTCAATATGCCGGCTGAACAATCTAACAAAATGGGGACGTTGCCTCCAAAACAATCATTCTTGTTCAAATCCCAATTTCCAAAGCCCTAACAAGATGGGTCTCATGTTGGTGTTCAGCTAAGGACTTACAAGACCTTGAAACGCCACTGATCTCTGTGGCCACAATTGAAAATTGTACGTCAATAACAATTCCAAAAATCATTAGTGATAGAAAATCCCCTGCATTTTTTATTAAATTTTTGTAGCAAAATCTCTTGTATCAAGTCTTTCGAAAATATGTTATAGTTCTGTTTCTAATGAAAGGAAGATCTCTGCTTTACATAATTGTTACTTGAAAATGCAACATTACTCTCTGTCTCTCTCTCTATCTCTAAATAGGACTTACTCAAAAACAGTGTACCCTCTTGGCCAGCCAATGTGCACACTTGTTTTCGTGTGGGTATCGGCTTCTAAAGCTCCATACCGGAGCCAAAGTTAAGTTACAGATGTGAAAAATAAAATAAAATAAAATAGTAATCCAAGGAGGATCAATAGCTCTGTTCTCCATGAGATGTTTAAGAGTGCTTGACTCAAAAGTTGCAGTAGATAAGATTCAGAGTGGCACTATATTACAGAACAACTCTGTCAGCCAATGCCTCAGGGATAAGAAGAACTTAATACCAACTGGGTTAATAACATGCTTCCAGTTCACTATCAACAATACAAACCATAGAACGGTTGATACACCAACATTTTATCAAGTGAACAATACGATAACAGCGTTTAGTCTCTATGCATTCATTTGATGCCCATGCCCCTGCTTCTACTGTGATCCTAAGTTTGGTGTTCAAAGATATTTAACTGGCATAGCTTCCCTATTTCTTTGTTTTGTCCAATAGCATACAGTGAAGCTGCTTTTGTAACTGGCTTTAATTTGGTAATTTGAAGCTAAGCTTCTATCCAAATTCTCTTTCGCAGCTAAAAGTTCAGATTTTCTCATCTCTGCTGCAGCTATCTCCGCACTACTCAAATATCCATTGTTCCCTTGAAGTTCCACAAAGCTCGATTTGAGCTGAAAGAAGAATCAAACTAATAGTGAGGTTGTGATAGAAAAGACATTTAAGTAACAAGGAAGCCGTGGTTCTTGATCCAATTTCAACCTGTGATCTTAAAAGCTTATGCAAATGCAATTTTCGGTGTCATGGCTGGCTACAAGACTACAACTGACTCAAAAATTGTGGTTCTCACTTAATGTAAAAACTACAATAATCAGGTATCCAAGATGTTGCAATTTTATTTGTCCCCCATTCTTAATACCCAGAAGATAAAATTGGAATTCTACTAAACTCAACGCAGGTATTACTTGGTGAGGTAGGAGGATAGTAAACCAATACTGAATTGAACAGGTTTTTTTTCTTTTTTCTTTTAATTTACATTTTACTACGAGACCTCAATCTACATCTTCTTCCTTTCGATTAATTTGTTGAACTCTCGCAATAACCAAAATAAATATTGTAAGTTTCCTCATCTTTATTGAATGTGCATGCAGGACAAAATAGACCCAGATATGCATAAAGTACTGAGTAAAACCCAACACAACTGTAAAGTTGTGCATCTAAATGACAAGTCAGTTCAAGTTTGCAGGTATGTATTGTACCTACCGAATAGATTTTGGAACTTTGACTCATCAAGGCAAAACACAGTCATAATGCAAAGAAACATGGCATTCTACAGCTCTGGCACCAATTAAAATATTATTTGCACTATTCCTTATCGACATTCAAGAAATTAAAATAAGATAACTATTCTGTTGTTGAAGTGTTCAATTACAGCATAAAATTGTCCACAATTACTTAGGTCTAAGATTGTTCAAATCCAAGACTTTTTAACTTAATTTGGTATGTATTAAGTGATGATACACACGCAAATACAGGCACAAGAGGATACATGCACACTCAGCCATAGACACATAAATTGATTGATATCATCAGCATATGACTTGTTTGACAATGAACAATAGCAACCGCATTAAAATCCAAAAAATAATTCATCCAAAAAACTTTCAGAACAAGAAGATAGTGAACGATTCTTACCTCATTGACCCTGTTTCTCAACTCCTGCACTTCCATTCGACAGTCAACAGCAAAGTTCTCCACATAAGCCCAAAACTCCTCCATTTCACGCCTTTTCAAACCATAAAACCTCTCCTTCTCCTTCTCCAATTCCACCAACACCTCCACCTCTACAATCGCTTCACTTTTACTTTGCTTGTGCATGAAAATCAACAGCAGAGAGTAGCATTGGCAGGTCTATTTCAGTCTACAATGTGTTATACATTACATACATTATGCATGTTGAGGACATGCATAATAAAGTTACTCCTCTCTACCTTAAGCCTAGTTTGGTGTTAGCAAATCAACATCGTATCAGAGGAGGCTAAAAAATCCTGTGCTCGAACCTCTCCGCCAATTCAAAGATGACAATCACGAAATGTATTCATTTGTTGAAGATTTTCATTGTAATTAAAAATCGAGTCAATCAAATTTGGATTTGAGAGATTAAATCGTAAATTGTTGAGTAATAAAATAACAATTAATGTTTATATATATGAAATGTACCTAATATGTTGAAGATTGTGATCGTACTTGGAATCGAGTGTATCAATTTCGGACTTGAGAGACGAGAACGTAAATCACTGAGACGCGATCTTCTGATCGAGTTTCAAGCACTTTTGCTCCATAAATCTGATATTGGAGAGCTTCGCGGTTAAGAGTTGAGACTTGGTGATTTGCAGTTCTCTCTCGGCCTGCAAGCAATAATAATCGCATTGACTTAGGGCATTTTAGACATAGCAGAGAGAGAGAGACAGAGACAGAGAGACAGAGAGACAGAGACAGAGACAGAGGATTTTAGAGAGAGAAAGAGAAGAAACATGGAGGGGAGAGAGTCGTTGGTTTCTGGTCTGCTCCATTGTTGATGCAGAGAGAGTGGGAAGATTTGAAATTTCGAGGGAGTTCATGTATTTATATACGTGGCCGATGTGAGAGGATATTTATGAGCCCACGAATTCATTTGGGCCAGGCTGAAATTAGGTCCAGTTTACACAGTTGGGCATGCTGGACCAAGCCCAATTTTACCTCTTTTTTAATTTTATTTTATTTTATTTTATTTTTCTACTTCTTCTTTTGGAGTTAAATTACACTCAAGACCCTTCCAGTTTAGAAAAAATACAATAAATTCTACAGTTTTGACATAAAACCACTATACTATGTGTAGGTCCGGTAATCCAAGTGAGATTGTCATGGCACAAAACCAAATATGGCCCAATATTCTCTTGTTCCCTTGATATATTAATTCATACACATTTAGCCTCGTTTATCAATAATTTATTAGTTATATATCACACGGGTCTCACATTCATGTGAAACATTTAGTAGAACTTCTAATAAATTTTTTAAAATATCTAGCATTACTCACTACAAGAAAATGGGGCTTAAAAGACGGAACTATTTGCGACGGTACATTTGCGACGGTAAAAAATACTGTCTCAAAAAATAGAGTATTTGCGACGGTAAAAAATGCCGTCTCAAAAAACAGAGTATTTGCGACGGTAGAAAAATACCGTCGCAAAAAAAGAGAGTATTTGCGACGGTATTTTCTGCCGTCGCAAGTACTCTTCTTTTTTGAGACGGTATTTTTCTACCGTCGCAAATACTCTGTTTTTTGAGACGGTATTTTTTACCGTCGCAAAAAGTCACTTTTGTGGTTTTTTTTTTTAAGTGAATATTTTAAAATTTTTAAATATTTTTTTTAGATGCACTTTACTTAAATGTATCTAAAAAAAAAATTATGAAAAAATATTTTTAAAAATTAATAAATACATACAAATATAAAAAAAATGTATTGAATTATTGTATTTCTTTTGTATTTTTGGTATTTAGTGAATTTTTAAAAGATTTTTTTACTTTTTAGGTGTATTTATGTTAGGTGTGTCTAAAAATTAAAAAAATTAAATATTAAAAAAATTCAGTAAAAATAATATAACACGGAAAACAAGAAAGTATAATTTTCTCAAAAGAGTTTTCGAAAAACTCTAACCTAACATAGTGATTGTGGTTTTGAGACAGTTTCATATATATACAGTCACAAAATAGTTTGAATAAATTCAATGGTATTTTTCTGTCACAAAAAAAATAAAAAAAAAACAATGTCGTCTTACTCTTTTAATATAACATCTCTTTTCATTCATTTTTTCATCTTCCTGTCTCTCTGTATTTATCTCTCTCTGTTCTCTTTATCTCTTTCACTCATCACTCTTCTTTCTCTGTCTGTCTGTGTATCTCTCTCATTTTCTCTCTGTGTCTCTCGCATATCTTTCTTCTCTCTATCTCTTATGTCTTCTCTCTTTATCTCTCTCGCTCATCTTTCTTCTCTCTATCTCTCTCATTTTTTTTCTCTCTCTCTCTCTTGTTTATATCTCTCTCTATCTCTCTCGCCCATCTCTCTTTTTCTGTGTCCCTCTCTCGCTCATCTCTTTTCGCTCTATTTCTTTCTTTTTGTCTATCTTTCGCTCATCTCTTGTTTCTCTCTCTTTTTCTATCTCTCATTCTCTCTCTCTCTCTGTCTCTTTTTCTGTTTATCTCTCTCTCTCTGTCTCTCTCTCACTCTCACTCTCACTCTCTCTCACTCATCACTCATCTCTCTCTCTGTATGCTTGTCTATTTGTGTATTTCTCCCTCATTATATTCGTCTTGCCCACTCTCTCCGTCTCATATTCTCTATTTATTGAGCTTCTCCTCGATTTATCTATCTTTTCTCTCATTTCTTTTCTGTCTCTATCTCTTTCGTTCATCTCTCTATCTCTCTACCTCTCTCGTTCATCTCTTTTCTCTCTCTGTCTCTTTTTCTGTCTCTCACTCTCTATCTTTTTCTCTCTTTGTCTCTCTCTCTCTAACTCATCACTCTTCTCTGTTTGTCTGTCTGTCTGTCTCTGTCTCTCTCTTTCTCTCGTTGTCTCTCGTTCATATCTCTTCTCTCTATCTCTCTCATATGTCTTCTCTCTCTGCCTCTCTCACTCATCTCTCTTCTCTTTATCTCTCTCGCTCATCTCTCTCTGTCTATTTCTCATTTATCTCTTTTCGCTCTTTCTCTCTTTGTCTATATCTTTTCATCCATTTTTTCATCTTGCTTTCTCTCTTCTCTTTCTCTCTCACACTCATCACTATTCTCTCTCTGTCTGTTTGTCTATCTGTCTCTCTTCTCTCTATGTCTCTCTCTTTTTCTGTGTCTCTCTCTCGCTCATCTCTTTTCGCCTTATTTCTCTCTCTTTTTGTCTATCTTTCGCTCATCTCTTGTTTCTCTCTCATTTTCTATCTCTCCTTCTATCTCTCTCTCTCTCTCTCTCTTTCTCTCTCTGTCTCTTTTTCTGTCTATCTCTTTCTCTTTGTCTCTCTCTCACTCTCACTCTCTCTCACTCATCACTCATCTCTCTCTCTGTATGCTTGTCTATTTGTCTATTTCTCCCTCATTATGTTCGCCTTGCTCACTCTCTCCTTCTCATATTCTCTATTTATCTATCTCTTCTCTCATCTCTTTTCTCTATCTGTCTCTTTCGTTCATCTCTCTTCTCTCTATCTCTCTCGTTCACCTCTCTCCTCTCTATCTTTTTTTCTGTCTCTTACTCTCTATCTTTTTCTCTGTTTGCGTTGCTCACTCTCTCACTCCCGTCTTCTCTATTTACTGAGCTCCCTTTCGATTTATCGATCCACTATAAGAAAATGCACTTTTAGCGACCACTTTGTCTCTCTCTCACTCATCACTTTGTCTCTGTTTGTTTTTTTTTTCTCTCTCTCTCTTTATCTCTCTTCTCTATCTGTCTCTCACTTATCTCTCTCTCACCACCCATCTTCTCTACCATATTCACCACTACTGCAAATGCCATTCCACTACTACCACTGTTGTCACTCCATCTCTACAACTATCATTACTACCATCATCGCTACCACTCCACTACCACCACTACTACTACCATTACCTCTCATCTACCACCGCTATTCTATCTCCTCTACCACTACCACAACTTCACCACTTATCTCATTCACCATCACTACCACCACCACTATCACCTCTTATCCACCACTTTCACCACTACTGCCATTTCTATCCTCTACCACAAAAAATTAGTTCTTGATTTTTAGTATAAAAAAAAAAATGAGTCACAAAAAAATCATTGACCACAAAAAATTAACTTTATTTTAATGAAAAATATTATCCCTACTTCTACCAAATAAAAAAAAAAAAAATTTATTCATTAAAATAAATATGAAACAAATAAATTTTCAACCTTACTAAATGTAAAAAAAAAATAAAATTCATCAACTATAAAAAAAATTTATTTTAATAAAAAATAATTTTTTTAACAATTCTTCCGTTGCCAAAAAAAAAAAAAATCATTTTATTATTTAAATATTCATTTGTAATAAAAATAAAAAAAATTCCAAAAAACATTTCCAATCCCCCCCCTTTTTCCATTCCCACTCGGGTTCTCCTACCCCAAACCCAAAATCCCCAATGTCAAAAATCCCTAATCCCTTCCCCCTTTTCCATTCCCGCTGGTTTTTCCCCCCTCAACCAAAAATCCCCAAAAAAAACCCTAATATGCACACAGCTCTCTCATTCCTCTCATTTCATCTCATCTCATCAGTCTCTTTCTCACTCTCATTTTCATCTGCATAGATCGACTCCACACCGATCAAACTCGCAAGATCGACTCCTCACCGATCGACCTCACTCTCTCATTGCACCGATCGATCTCATAGGTAAGCTTCTCTCTCTCTCTCTCTCTCTCATCTCATCAGTCTCTCTCTCACTTCATCTCATCAGTCTCTCTCTCACTCTCTCATTTTCGTCTGCACAGATCGACCTCGCAAGATCAACTCCTCACCGATCAACCTCGCAAGATCGACTCCTCACCGATCGACTTCACGGATAAGCCTCTCTCTCTCTCTCTCTCTCACATCTCAACATAGTTTGTGTGAGATGAAAAAAAAAGAGTCGGAAAAAAAGATTGGAGTTCCAAACTAGATTCATTTTAGCAATTGTTATTGATTAGATATATTGATGCCCAAACATTAGTTTTTACTAGGTTATCAAGGTTAACTGATGTTTTATCTTTATGGAAACATAAGAGTCAAATTCCAAGAAAGTCGGGATTCTAAAACAGTGATGTTAATCTAACTTTGAACGTGACATGGAAGAAGATCCTCTATCTTCATTCTTTCCATATCTGCCATTGAATATGATTAGTGTTCGGAGAATATTTCCTTTGTTCTCTCAAGCCTTCAAATAATTACTGCAGCCTACATAATTACTGAAAATGTAACTTCCAATTGATTTGATTTATTTATTTATGTATTTTTCCCATTTGTTTGGTTTTGGTTTTGGTTTTGAGGTCTAATGTCAATTAAAATGGTTAGAATTCTATCAATTGACCTGCTGTAGAAACTGAAAATAGTCTACTTTCTTAATTTTGCTTCGTATTTGTTCTTTTCCTTTCGTTGAAGAGGATTTGTAGATTATAGTCGCAGTTTATTTCAAATGGGAAATGACCAACTAGTCTTATTTACATTTGTGATGGTAATTTTCTTAAAGCTCCTTCCCATGTATGCTCTGTTCTCTTGAAATATATTTACTTTCTCTGGGTCCCACTACTCTATCATTAAAATGCATAAAGCAACTGTGCAGAACTGCATGTATAAGAGATTTATGTTACCTTTGTACAGGTCATTTTCTTTTGACAAATCTTTTGTTGGAGACCATGAAAAATACAGCACGTGTAAGCCACAAAGAAGGAAGGATTGTTAATGTGTCATCAGAGGGTCATCGGTTTGCATACAGTGAAGGAGTTCGATTTGATAAAATCAATGATGAATCTAGGTAATAAATAACAACATCTTCTTCTTCTTCTTCTTCTTCTTCTTCTTTTTTTTTTTTTTTTTTTGTTTTGTATTTATCAAAATGAACTAGTACGTTTTGTTTCTTCACAAATTGAGGTGCTTATTAGATTACATAAAGTTCACCCAACGAACAATAATTTCCTTGTTTTACTTTTGTAATTTTCAGTTTCAACACCATATATGCTTATGGGCAATCAAAGCTTGCTAACATATTGCATGCTAATGAGCTGGCAAGGCGCTTAAAGGTAATCTACTAATCAAGAGGTTGATATTAAGATGGTTGTTTTTTATCGCAAGTTATACCTCTTTTAGGGTCTTGTTCTGCACCGGTAATTAAGCTTCGTTCTTTGCAGTCCTTGTGCCTAAAGGCCTTGCCTTAGTGCTCATTTTGTGCCAGTGCCTGCCAAAGCCTTACCATGTTATTTACCTTTCCAATCAAAACTTTAATACAACCAAATCCACTGGTTTTCACACAATTGTTTTCTTCACTGCTAAGGGACAGCAGTTTTAAAATGTCATGCTACTATGAAATTGTGAATCTAATAAGATATTTCTGTGCATAACTTATTTAAAACATTCGGTCTTTCAATGCTCATCCACGTTTAGGTCTGCATATCTTACATTGTCCACTTAAGCAATTTCTTAAGACTTTGGCCATGATGCACGCATTTCTAGATATTTCCAGTGAAGAGAAATGAGACCCTTTACTTAAAGGAACCTTTTTTTGAATTTTTTTTTTTTAACACTTCACCGATTTCTAGTTAATGAGAGATAATGACTTTGTTGGATCACTAGTTTGAATTGTACCATTTGGAGAGATTTAGTGGTTCAGAAGGACAATAGCCATAGGCTGCAAAACTATGTGAACCTAGTAACTATTAGAAGCAGAGATGATTACGTCACACAACATTGTTTTTTTATGAGAGTATAGAGTTTTTTTTTTGGTACAATGGAGCAGGGGTAGAGGGGAGACGAACCTGTGATAGTCTAGTGAGATACACAGACTCTGGTCAGTTACATCATCTTTAGTAAAGAATTACAACAATGCCAGTAACACAAAAACTGAACACAAAACTGGACACAAAAAGCACATAAATGGACAAGATTTGATGGTGGAGCCACTTTTCATAAATCTTATCCTTCCACTTGTTTTTTTGGTTCTGGTTCCAATTCTGTGTTCATAGACTTATTGGATATATTTTAACAATAGAGAGTTCATGTATTGTTGCAACTCAAAATTCATGATAGGTACAATCAGTTGGTCCTGACTCTGTGAGAATAGTCACTTGTACCTTTGCTTCATTATTTAATTATTTTTGTAATAATATGCTGGGCTGAACATTTAAATGGCATATTGGGTTGTCTTCTGTATAATTAACCAGGAAGAAGGGGTGAAGATAACTGCTAATTCACTTCATCCTGGAGCCATTGCCACCAACCTTCTGCGTCACCACGGCTTTCTTGATGGTAAACCTCCGAGCCTTGAAATTCATATAGCTATGTTCTTAAAGTATATTTGTGGATATTCCAATTTATTGGATTGGTAGTGGTTCGCTTGCATTTTAAAAAAAAAGACGAAGAAAAAGAAAAGAAGAAGCTGCAGTGATGCTTGTTTTGGATCAGTACAAAAATCTTGGTAGACAATTTTTATTTTTATTTTTAATTGAAGTATGTAGATTGTGTGCCATTTTATTTGATATTTTACCTGGGATATTTTGCAAAATATGTAACTGTACCGGAAGAGTTCTGTTCGTGAAGTATGGTTACAAATTTGATAGGTCTTTTAAAACAAAATAAGCCATGGATAGTTGAAACTTAATTGTCTTATAAGGTTCATCATGGTTTTTAGACTGATATTGCTGCTTTGGTTCTTGTCTGTTGCAGGCTTAGTTAATCTGGTTGGTAAATATGTGCTGAAAAACGCTGCGCAGGTTTGTTCTCTGTCTTTTTTATATTTAAGACGCACAACAGTATTTCTTTGAACATAATTTTGTTTTCTAGTTTTCTGTTGTGGAAAACAGAAAAACAAAAGCTGACACAAAAAAAGTTGTTGCCCAAATTGTTTTCAGGAAAGTTTTTTGAATACACCCATTTTGTAGGAAACACTTTTTAATTGTTTTCTGAACTTTCAAAAACTATATTCCCACAAAAATGAAAATGTAGGTGTTTCCTAACTTCTCTTTGTTTTTGTTTATGGAAAATTAGCACGTACAAACATCTTGATGGCTTCACTTGACGAGGAAACATGGTCAACCTTTTTTTTATATAGGGTATTTCTATGACACGGTATGGTAATTAATTTCAACGGTTGTGGTTGTAGGGGGCGGCAACTACATGCTATGTGGCATTGCATCCGCAAGTCAAGGGGGTAACGGGGGAGTATTTTTCGGATAGTAACATAGCCAAACCAACCGCTCAGGCCAAAGATGCCGATTTGGCGAAGAAATTGTGGGATTTCAGCTTGAGCTTGACTGATCCTAAGTGATGCTTTTGTTGAATTGATTTGTGTAGAATGAAAGCATTTTGTCCTAAGTTTTAAGTGTTATGAAACCCTATTGTGTGACAGACCTACTTTGAATAGCTGTAAATTTATGGAATTTAATGTTGTGAGCTTTTGACATAAGTTCAGTACATGCTGTAATCTTTTCTCATAATCAACTTGATAGACATGCTGGATGGAAGCTAAATAGTTTATATACGAAGTATAAGAGGATAGAGCTCACCTTTTTACGTCTTGTTTGTGAACGGTTTTCTATGTAAATAGTTTTGTTCTTTTAATCCAGCTTGGCAATTAGAAAAAATGTGCATGTTTTTACAATAATAATTATAAATTTGTAAAGTTAATCAACACAAATGGATGTGCAGTTTAATTATTCTTTGTAAAATATTGAATTTGATGGTTTGATCAATTTTTATTTTTATTTTTTGTTATGATGTTTTTGTGAATGGAATGTAAATAATCAGCTCTTTTCACTGTCGGAAAAAATAGAAATTTTTAATATTTTTATTAATTTTGTTATAGGTTTTACTTTTTGCGACGATATTATACTGTCGCAAAAATAGAAATTTTATTATTTAAAATAAAAATTTTATTATTTTTTAATATTTTTTGCGACGGCATTACACTGTCGCAAAAAATAGAAAATTTTATATTTTTTATACTTTTTGCGACGGTACCACACTGTCGCAAAAACAGTATTTTTTTTAAAGAAAAAGACTATTAGCGACGGTATTTTTTGCCGTCTCAAATAACATTTTTAGCGACGGTAAAATAGGGCCGTCGCAAAAAAGTCAAGAAATTTCAAACGTTATTAGCGACTGCACGGTGCCGTCGCAAAAAGGTAAAAAATGCCGTCGCAAAACATTAGCGACGGCACTTACCGTCGCAAAAACTCTTTTGCAACCCCTGCAGTTGCGACCCCCTCTTGCCGTCGCAAAAAGTCATTTTGCCGTCGCAAAAAGTATTAGCGACGGCATTAGGAGTATTAGCGACGGTATTTTACCGTCGCAAAAAGTCATATTTTTTGTAGTGACTCCTACTTTAATGTAGCTAACAAGGCATTTAGCAGATTAGAACATCTCAAATAAGCTTTGATTGAATAGTAGTTGGGATAAGAAACCTCTCATGTGAGAAAACAAAAAAAAAATTATACTTGTTTACTATCATTTTTTATTGGATTTTACTAACATATTTGAGTGAGTAAAAAATCAAACTATTTAATATAAAGATATGGTTTTTTTTTACATTTTAATGGACAATCTAAACATGATGACAAGTATACAACTTGAATCATTCAACTAGGCGATGTTGTCGGGCCATGGTAGGCTTACCACGAGATCAACCATGATGATTTATAAATTGTTCATTTTGTAGAATCATTCGAGAAGATCATCTTTATATAAAATTGAATTGACGTGATAATTAAAGTCATATGATCAAATTGTATTTATTTTAAAAAGAAATAGCAACAAATATGATGGTCATCCAATAAATATGATTTTTGTATAAATAATTATTTATAAAAATTTTACAAAATAAAATATCCAAATTATCAAAGGAAGCAGCTTGCCTCCAGTCCGAGATCGGACTGAACGGTGCTGTTCGGCCCATAGGGGCCCATCACGGGTCCCGTTTTGATAATTTGAACCGTTCAATGTATAGAATTCATCGAGCACTATGTATTTAAAAAAAATCACGTTGATCAAATATCGATAACTATCTCATCGGATTAGTTTTTTGTCCACTGTTAATTTGTTCACTGTCTATTTTTTTTAATACAAAACTGATTTGATTATCAATATCCGATCAACGTGATTTTTTACAAACATATAGTACTTAACAAGTTCTACACATCGAACAGTTTAGATTATCAAAACGGGAACCGTGATAGGCCCTCACAGGTCGAACATCATCGTCCAATCTGATCTAGAACTGGAGGCAAACTGCTTTCATTATGAAAATGGAAATGGCTTCCCTCTAGTCCTTTATCGGACTAGAAAATACTGTTGGGCCTGTGGAGGTCCACCATGATTCCCGTTTCAATACGTAGAATTCGTTGAGTATTATATACTTGTAAAAAATCACATTGATCAGATATTGATAACTATTTGATCAATTCATATTTTTATCAGCTGTTTATTTTTTATCGTTCATTTTTTTTCATACAAAACTGATTTGATCACATAACTATTGATATCCGATCAAAGTGATTGATTGAAAACATATAGTACTCAACGAGTTCTACACATTAAACGGTTCATATTATTGAAGAGAGACTCGTGGTAGGCCTCCATGAATCCAACAATACCCTCTAATCTGATGAAGAACTGGAGGGAAACCATTTCCTATGAAAGTAACTTTCAGGTTTAACCCAACAACACCTTCTACTATTTGTGACAAAGAGAGTTGTACCTGAGACAACCTGTCTGTATCTGAGGATACACCAACCACGAGATTTGCTCATGTGCAACAGAACAAAGAGAGTTGTACCTAAGAGAACCTGTTTGTATTTGAGGATACACCAACCACGAGATTTGCTCATGTGCAACAAAAAAAGCCCATATAATATTGTAATCAGTCGGTGTTATAATTGCGATTGGTGGATTTGAAAATCATATTTTAGTTATAGGAATGATTTATTTACATAATTTTTTTGTCAGAATTCTTTTTGGATGGATTTTTTACTGGGAAGAGTCTCGTTTCTTACAGTCAAAATCTCATTCGAAAGATTTAAAAAATATATATAATATTTTAATTAAAACATTTTAAAAATTATTAAAAATTATTAAATTATTTTTTATTTTTTACATGTCTTTTAATAAAATAAAATAAAATATTTGAAAATTTAATTCCCAAACAAATTCTAAGAATTAGTTTGGAAAGTAACTTTTTCTTAATAATGTTTTAGTTACAATTTGAGTTGAAAAAAATTAAAAAATAATTTTTTTTTAACTTTTCACATAAAGACTTACGAAATATTTTGATGATTTAAATTATTTGTGTTTTAAAGTATATGTTATAGAATATACTTGCAAAAAAAATTAAATTAATCTGACATTGATAACCTTTTTATGAAAATACATTTGTATAAAAATGTAACGCCCTCAAAATAAACTCATAAATCATACATTCATGATACAAAGAAGAGACATTATATTCCATACATTGGAGTATTAAGTACAAAAGGTTACATGTGGACAACAACCCTTATGGGCTTACAACTTTCCAAGTCAACACTTGGGTTCAACAAAATATGAGTTCTAACTCTTTATACAAAATAAGCCATTGGCTTGATTTACATGTAACACAAAAGATATCAACAAAAGGTCTTCCAGTCTCTAAGCCTCCTAAGCTATGTCCTTGGAGGTGGCATGTCGCCTGAACCTGAAAATGATGTCCCATATAGGGTGAGTCACAGCCCAGTAGAAATATACTAAACCAATTATGAGAAATAACTAAAACATTAGCATTCGATAAAAGGCTAACACTTATAACCCAACTTACAACACGATTCAGTTCCATGACAATATGTCCATGTTTCATTTCACTTTCCTTTACTTATCCAATTTCCAATTTGTACACATGGCTCATTATCTAGCCAAATAGTTAAATGAGACTACAACTCATATCAAAACACTTCCATTATTTATAATTGAAATGAGACTGCATCTCATATCAAAACACTTCCAATATTTCAATCATCTATGTTATACACACGTAATTAAGATTTCGAGACTTTCATCCTAGACACTCCGGCCAACTTGATTATCAATGGAGGCCATCCCCTATCTCCTCCCAAACAGGTTTGAGAGTCCATCCCCTATCTCCTCTCAAAACGTGGAGTACATCCCCTATCTCCTCCCAAACCATGGAGTACATCCCCTATCTCCTCCCAAACAAGATACATATACAATGTACTTAAACACTTATCATATACAATGATCAATCAATACACATATTCGATGTATTATTCCAATCGTCATATTCAATGACATAATCCAGATGATTAGTTTCAGTTTTCCCTAATCAACATGCAGTGTCTACAACAATCAAGACTATCCTCCACCGATAGCCTAAAGCAGTTATCTCTAAACAGATAATAAATTTACCAAATAGATAAAATATTGACATTTTCATAGGTGAGTGATTAAATTATCCAACTACACCATTTATTCTAACAATTCTCCAATTTCATGATTCTCAACTCAATTTCACATTTTTTCAAATTAATTATTCAACATAATTAGGGCATTTTCCTCCTTTCTCAAATATCAACCCTAAGGTTCAATTTCATCAATTTAACAACAATAATTCCATTTTCCAAGGTCTCATATACACATGGGTTTTAACATTTGAAAACCCCCTTTTTATAACTTCAAATAAAACCCTAACTTTCCCAAAATTACCAAATAACACCATTTATTCAAAATGACTAAAATTTATGTCACAACTCATAAGAAGGAGTAGGGTATCCCTACCTCAAATGGAGAGACTCAATGGAGAAGATGATGAAAACTCAAAGTGCTCCAAATCCACGATTTTTCAAATTAAAGTGAAGCCCATGCCACCCTCTATCTTTCTTACAAAGAGATTAGGGTAGAAACACTCTAGAAGTAGATAAAATCCTAGAGAGAGAGAGAGAGAGAGAGAGTAGAGAGAGGAGCAATCGGGGTTAGGGTTTGAGATGAAAAGTAGATCAAAAGTGATGAAGGAGACTGCTGCTGTGAATTGATATATTCGAATCTCGCTCGAGCGAAGGAGTGGTCGCTCGAGCTACCAGACACAAAGAAACCTCGCTCGAGCGCACAAAGCCTCGCTTGAGCCAAAAACACGAAACTTCAAGTTTGCAACCCAGAAGCACGCTCGAGCGACAGAATGCTCACTTGAGCGAAGAAACCTAAAATATAGAGCTTGCTCACTCGAGCGGAGAAAATATCGCTCGAGCCAAGAAATACAACCTTCAGGTCCAGAGCCAGACGCAAACGCAAGCTCAAGCGCAAGACTTCTCGCTTGAGCCACAAGACATACCAGACAACTCTCGCTCGAGCGAAGGAACCCTGTCTTGAGCGAAGGAACTAAAACACAGATCTCGCTCGAGCGACAAAAGCCTCGCTCAAGCGAAGACACCAAAATCTGGGCAGCAACCATTTGTTTCAAAACACACCCAACCTGTTTCAAACTTGCCCAACACATCCTAAAACTCAACTATAAGGAATTAAAGGGCGGAAATGAAACATATACAACAATACTCAACCACGGAACCCAAGTCTAGAATACTGTATATAAAGGGGAAAATCCAGGATCGCTATAAAAAAAATGAAAATTAAATGTTATTTTAAATATAAAACTACATACAAATATGTTTTGATAAAAGATCTATTAATATTCGATCAATTTAATTTTTTATAAATATATTCTATATAATGTATTTTAAAAAATATATAATTCAAATTATCAAAATAAGATTCCGAATGAGCCTCAATGTATTAGTAATCCAGATAAAAAATAGCAGTATCAGTTCCTTTTTTTGGAGATTTTATTAGAAAATCTTATTTTAATTATGTGTATTCTAATTAATTCATAAGATATTTTTAATAAATTTTATTATTTTAGACATTTGATGCACTTAAATCTTAATTCTAAATAACTCTAAATGCACCCCTAATAGTTTAGTTGAGCATTCTACTACTTTGGACACCCCATCTTAAAATATGATTTTTTTTTTTTTGTTGGACATCCCAAAAAATCCCAACTTTATCCCCTCATTCATTAGCTATCGGGACAACTTCCACCACTGGAGCCACCATCGTTAGAGCCACTTCTGCAGCCACTACTTTTTCCCCGTTACTGCTCCTACAACGACTCCCTTGTTCCCTTCCGCTTCACTTCTTTTTCTTCTCCAACAAACCTGCCCTACGGGCGACTTCGTCTTCCTCTATTTCTCATCTTTTCTTCTACTTCTCGTTCTTTTTTTTTCCTTCTTCTTCCTCTTTATCTTCCTCCCAAACCCTAGAGATCTAGGGTTTGAGAAAAGGAAGAATGGCAGGGTTCACGAGACAAGAGAGGGGCTGGGTTAGGGCATGGTTAGCAGGGAGATTCACAATAGAAAGCAACGATGAAGAAGGAAAAATCTAGGCAATGAAGGAAGATGTGGTGGCTACGATAGTAGGAGGATGGGAGGCAACTGCAATAGTGGGAGGAGGATATGGCGATGGGAACGAGGGAATGAGAATGTGACGGTAGCGACTGGGAAGGGTACCTGGAAGAGCTGGCCGAAGGTGGCGATGGTGACAACATGAGAAGGAGGCGACAGTAGCGACTTAGAAAGGTGCTTGAAAGGGTTGGCCGAAGTTGGGATAATCTAGCCCGGAGATGAGTTTTGTTGGTTGGTAGGTTTTTTTTTTTTTTTTTTTTTTTTTTACCCTTCTGGTAATTTTGTCTAAGGGTAAAATGGTATTAATTTTTTTTTTTTGGAAAAAATGGAATGCTCAACTTAATTTTTGGGATGCATTTAGAAGTTTTCCTTAATTATCATATTTAAGATATTTTATGGACAATTTTACTCTTACAAAATATTTTTTAACCCTTAACAAATTAATAATGTGAACATTCACTCTAAATAAATTTGACAGTGTGAATGTTCACATCAGGAAACATTCACACTGTTAATGTTAATATTAATGCACGTTTCACCTTATTATTATTAGAGGTATTTTGGCAATTATGTCATCATGAGACTTATTGAAACATAAAAAAATAATTCACACTAAATCGAACATAAGTAGATGAAAATGAATTTATAAATAAATGTCTATTTTTTTATACTAAAATATTTATTTTACCTTTAATTATACATGTGTCAATACATTAGTTATGTTTATTTTACACTTATTACAAAGGAGATCAATATGTTTATCTTAAACTTGTGATTTGGGATGAAATTTTTTGGTGACTTTTTTATTAACATTTTTTTGTCTATAGTAAAAGAAATTTAAATTTTGAAAATGTGTTTCACACTTTTAATTTACAACTAGATAGATTAAAAAAATATAAATATAAATTATAAAAGTCCCTCGAAGAAAATATAAATTAAAAACTATATTTTTATAAAAATTTAAAATGAAACAGATTGATTGTGACTTTTGGCAAACCTAATTGAAAATTGCAAGTCTAGTACTAGCCTTAGTTATGTAGGGTTATTGTAGAATTTCCCCTCTACGGTACATGTCATACAAAATGTATGTGTTAGGGGTGATTACGGATCTATCTAATCCGATTGAACCGATTTAACTCGATTGATTTTGAATGGATGTATATTTTTTGGCGGACGAATGCGAATGAAATATTTAGCTCGATTGATTTTGATGCGGTACAGATTACCTTTTGATGTGGTATAGATTACTTCTTTGGCATGGTATAAATTATCTTTTGGCATCGTACAAATTAGTTTTTGGTGGTATAGATTAACTTTTCGATATTAATTTTGTTTAATCCTCTGTTATGTATGGAATTATATTTTTGATGTTGGATTATACTTTGGTTTGTATAGAATTTGTATTTCATTTATAATTTGACGTTAAATATGAATTTTTTTGATAGTTGAAAGTGAAATGTGTGCATGTTGTGGAATGGTTGCTAATTTGATCAGTATAAGGATTATTTTATTTATATACAGGGTACGGGGTGCACTAACAATGGAATAAATACAGGTGGTTGATAAATTTATTAAAAAAAAATTATAAAGTTTTTGGCCACTAAATATTTTGAAAGCGAAAAATGCAAACAAAGGTTTTCCGTGACTAAATATTTAGTAGTAAAGATGATGGCACAAAAGACTTTTGGCGAAAATTTCTTGGGTACTATGTGTTTGCACGTGCAATTATAACTAGTTTATTACCCTAATTAATTTCAATAGACTTGATAACTAATAGTAATTTCAAAATTGAGTGGGAAAAATATTTCATAATTCGGTAATTACTCGGTACAGGTATGACATGTTTGTTGACATACCCTGCTTTATAGTCTCGAGATAATTCGAAATGAGAATTTTTATATTTATGTGTAAAGTATATATTATTTAAAATCATTTTCATAATTTGGTAATGTTGGTGTAAGAGGCGGTACCTTTTGTCCAATCCATTTGGATCCAATTATAATTGAGTTTGTATGATAAAAATCATTTAAATTATGACGAATTTCTCACATAAAATTACATAATTATTTAATGCTAATTAAATTTATAAATATTTATACACAAGCATCAGCATACACTATAGCGATCCCGGTTTTCCCTTTCTTTGTTTATTGTATTCCGGACTTGGTTCCGTGGTTACGTTGTTGTCTTATTCTCATTTTCATCCTTTACTCTTTATATTTGAGTCTTGGGTTGTGTTGGGCAGGTTTGGAACAGGTTGGTTGTGTTTAGAAACCAAAAGTTGATGCCCAGATTTTGGCCTTCACGCTCGAGCGGGGCTCTTGACGCTCGAGCGGGCTCTTTGTTGTTGCTTATCCGCTCGAGCGGGCGTTTTGACGTTCGAGCGTGAATATTCATCTCTCAATATTTTCTCTACAGGTCATCGTACGCTCGATCGGGAGTTCTAACGCTCGAGCGGAGACCATGGTCTGCAAAACTTCTGGAAGTGTACAATTGACGCTCGAGCGGACGCTCAAGCGGACGCTCGAGCGTGAGTTTGTGTCTTACGCTCAAGCGGGGAGTTCCACGCTCGAGTGGGGCGACTTTTATATCAGTCCAAAAAGTGACATTTTGGATCACTTTTTGACTTTCTTTCTCTCTCCTACTTTTTCAAAACCTCTATTGGAGAGCATCTCACTCTAAAACTCCAACTTCTCTCTAGGGTTTGATCTAGTAAGAGTGATCTTCTATCCTTGGGCCTTTGTAAAAAGTGTGGAGCTTGTTGAGGGCTACATTTTCATCCGAAAATATTGGGGTTTGGAGCACTTTCAAATTTCTTCATCTTCTCCTTTGAGCTCTGAATTTGAGGTAGAGATAACTACTCATCCTTATGGTCTTTGACATAAACATGTGGTCATTTTGATTAAATGTTGACTTGGGAAATTTTGGATGTTAGGGTTTCAAAAGTTATAAAGGGGGTTTTGTGATTTTAACCCATAAACATGTATTTTGGGTCTTAAAGAGAGATTATTGATGTTGTTGTTGATATTTGAGCCTTTGGGTCAATGTTGAGAAAGAGAGAAGAAAACCCTAGTTTTGTTATGAATTAGTTTATATAATTAATTTGAGAATGTTATGGAAATAGGAAATTGAGTTGGAAATAATGAAATTGACTCATTATGAAGTAGAATGGTGGATTTTGGATTTAATAATCACTCACCTCGAGAATTGTTGATAATTTATCTGTTGATGCATTTATTATCTGTTTAGAAATAATTGCTTTGGCCTACCGGTAGAGGGTAGTCTTGATTGTTGTAGACAATGCATGATGATTAGGCGAATTAAAACTAATCAATTGAATATGTCATCGAATATGACGGTTGGAATAATACTTCAAACTTGTGTATTGATTGTGTGAGAGGAGATAGGGGATGTACTCTACGGTTTAGGAGGAGATAGGGGATAGACTCCTAAACCGGATATTATTTGAGAGCAGATAGGGGATGGACTCCATTGATACAGCAAATCTATGTATCATATATGAAGTATCGAAGTGCTTTATTTGAGATGGATACAGCAAATCTGTGTATCATTTGTGAAGTACGGAAGTGTTTAATATGAGTTGTTATCTCATTTAAAAACTGAAATGTGGGTAAAGGAAGTGTTTTAATATGAGATGAAATCTCATTGAGTTGTTTGGCCAGGTTCTTAGCCATGTTTATGAATTGAGAATTGGATAAGCAGAGGAAAGTGAAACGAAACATGGACATATTGGTCATGGAACTAAATGTGTTGTAAGTTGGTTTATATGAGTTAAACATTTATCAAATGCTAATGTTTTAGTTATTGCTCATATTATGTTTAGCATATCTCTACTGGGCGTTGGCTCACCTTATATGGGACATCATCTTCAGGTGCAGGTGTTATGCTATCTCTAAGGACATAGCGTGGGAGGCTTAAGGCTATTAGACCTTTTTTGCTGTTTTTGTTGTATTGCATGTATATCAAGCCAAGGGCTTATATTATGTAGAGTTAGTACTCTCTTTTTTGTAACCAAGTGTTGACTTGGAAAGTTATAAGCCTACGGGAAATTTACTTTTGTTGTCAACATGTAATACCTTTTGTAAGAATACTCTGATGATTATGATATGAAATCTCTTTTCTTTATCGTGAATGTATGATTTTATGGGTTTATTTTGAGGGCGTTACATACACCATTATAACCTTGCAATTGCTACAATCATCACTAATATTGTTGTAACCATCATCATTGTCACCACCAACACCACCACTACCCCACCACCACCACCACCATTATGAAACCACCATTGTTATTACCACCACCATCGTCATTTTCATTGTTATCATAAAACATACCATTATTTCAACTAGTGAAATTTCATTCTCTTTAAATACTGGAATTTAACCTTAATATTTGGGTGAAATTATTTAAAAAATGAAATTTCTAGTAAAGAAGTAAAAATTATAGAATTAAAGGCAAAGACGATCTAGCGAGTAAATAGAAAACTTATGAGTTAGAGAGAGATGTTACCAGTGGTTTCGTCGAAGCAACAAGTGATTATCGCTATATTTTTAATTAGCTAATGATAATTTATTTTTCTTAATTAATTTGTTGTCTAATTAATTCTATAATGTGTAATTACAAAAATTTTAATATTATTTAATTAAAACTTGGTAGTAACAATTATTTCATTATCTTCAACTGGTGAAATTTCATTCTCTTCAAATAGTTAAATTTAGCCTTAATGTTTAGGTGTAATTTAACAATTAGCAAAGTGAAATTTCTAGTAAATGAGTAGAACTTATAAAATTAAATGCCAAAGATGGAATAATGAGTATATTAGTATATTTATTGAAGGGTTTAATTGTATCATGGTATAGTTTAGGTAATAAAGTAATACTTCATGACAGTTTCAGATAGGGGGATGTAAAGTGAGACTTTATGCTAGGTTCAATGGGACATTTTTGTCTGGCGGAAGAGAGGCCTACAAAGATGTAGAATTGCAAAAGAATCACGAGTTCAATGAGAGAAAAGTATGCTTTGAACCCTCTGACAATTACCTCTACAAATTTTAATTTTTTTATTGACAAAATAGAGACAGAGAGATATAAAGAGAAAGGTAGAAAAAAACAAAAGGCTTGCGATGGATTTACATGAGTGTTAGTAGATCTAAAATCTGATTGCCGCAATAGTAGTGATGGACAATCATAAGGTAGAGTTTACATGGTGCTAGATTGTCATGAGACAGAGTTTGTACGGTGACGGAGAATCGTTATGGGGATTCAATTATTTATTTATGACAACAAAAAATAATATATCTTTTTTGGGCTTGGCTTCTCTCCAGTCCGTGATCAAACTGGAGGCTGCTGTTGGGTTCGTGAGGACCTATCACGAGTCCTCTTTTTATAATTTGAGCCATTCAATGTGTAGAACTCGTCGAATACTATATGTTTGTAAAAAATTACATTGATCGGATGTTGATAGCTATCTCATCAGATCAAATTTATGTCAATCGTTTATTTTTTCACCGTTAATTTTTTTTTTTTTTTATACAAAACTGATTTGATCACATAACTATCGATATCTGATTAACGTGGTGTTTTACAAGCATGTAGTACTCGATGATTTCTCATGCCTCTTTCTCTCCCTCTCTCACACACAACTACTTGCGACCGCCACCGCCACCGCCACCGCCACCGCCACCGCCACCGCCACCGCCACCGCTATAGCGATCTCGGTTGTCCGTTTACTGTTCTGTTGTATTCCGGACTCGGTTCCGTGATGTTGGTGGTGGTATGCCTTGTTGTCATCCTTTAATTCCACTTGATTGAGTTTTAGGATGTATTGGGCAGAGTTGTTACAGGTTGGTTAGGCTTTGGTTTCAATTCTTTGTTGCCCAGTTTTTAGGAGGTCCGCTCGAGCGGGTCCTCTTGTTCTTGAGCAGAGATTGCACGCTCCCAGTATTTTGGTGCTCTGCAAAACTTCTGTAGGCATGTTTTTCACGCTCGAGTGGATTTCTTTACGCTCGAGCGGTGGCGCTCGAGCGGGTAGTACTTTTTGGTGTAAGTTCTGGGAGGGGGAAATCTACGCTCGAGCGGACTGGTTTTCGCGCTCGAGCGGATGTACTTTATTCTTGTGTCTTGGCGCTCGAGCGGACTTAGTTTTTGTTCTTGACACTCGAGCATTGTGTTCTCCGCTTGAGCCGAAATGTTGTATATCAGTTGGCAGCTGGGCATTTTAAAATCATTTTTTACATTCTCTCTCTCTCTCTCTCTCTCTCTCTCTCTTTCTAAAAAGACATTTTGAGAGTTCCTCTCTCTAGAAACTCCCTTCTCTCTAGGGTTTGATCTAGTTAGAGTGTTTCATTTTCCTTCGGCCTTTGTAAAAGTTGGGTTGATCGTCGAGGGCTACACATTGATCCGAGAATATTGAGTTTTGGAGCACGTTAAGTTTCTTCACCTTCTTTCCTTGAGCTTCGAATTTGAGGTAGGGATTCCTACTCACTCTTATGGGTTTTAACCTAGATTTTGAGCTTATTGTTTAAATGGTTGATTTTGGGACTTAGGGTTTCAAAATGTGTTAAAGAGGGTTTTGTGATTTTGGGCTCATAATATGTATTTTAGGTTTCAAAATGGTGTTATTGATGTTGGTTGTTGATATATAGACCATTGGGTCAATATTGGGAAATGAGGTAGAAAACCCTAATTGGTTGTATAAATTAATTGGTATGATTAATTTGGGAAAATTGTGGTTATATGGAATCGAGTTGAAAATAATGAAATTGGTTCATTATATGGTTGAATAGTGGAGTTAGATTTATTAATCGCTCACTTTTGAAAACATTGATATTTTATCTGTTGGAGCTTTTATTATCTGTTTAGAAATAATTGCTTGGGTTACCGGTGGAGGGTAGTTTTGATTGTTGTAGACAATGCATGATGATTAGGCAAACTAAAACTAATCAATTGGATATGTCATAGAGTATGACAGTTGATAGAATACATTAACGTTATGTATTGATTGATTGTGTATATGACCTTTATGTATATACATTGTGTGTGTGGGAGGAGATAGGGGATGTACTCCACGGTTTAGGGGAAGATAGGGGATGGACCTCTAAACCGGATGTTGTTTGGGAGGAGATAGGGGATGGACTCCACTGATACAGCTCATATGCTTGTCAGATAATGTGTTGATATAGCTCATATGCTTATCTTTGGAAGTGTTGATACAGCTCATATGCTTATCTTTGGAAGTGTTGATATAGCTAATATGCATATCTGTTGAAATGTGGATACAACTTGTATGCTTATCTGTTGAGATGTTGATACAACTAGTATGTTTATCTACTGTAAAAATGGGAAATGTTTAATATGAGTCACTGTCTCATATAAGTGGTTGGCCAGGTTCTGAGCCGTTGATGTAAATTGTGAAATTAATAAGAAATGGAAACTGAAATGAAACATGAACATAGTGGTCATGAAATGGAAATGGGTTATGAATTGCTAATGTCTTAGTCATTGCTCATACTGTGTTTAGCATATTTCTACTGGGCGTTGGCTTACCCTTTATGGGACATTATTTTTAGGTACAGGTAGTATGCCACCTCCAAGGACATAGCTTGGATGATGTGAGAGTTGAAGACTCCTTTTGTTTATTTTGTTTGTATTACATGTGTATCAAGCCAAGGGCTTATTTTGTATAGAGTTAGTACTCTTCTTTTGTGTAACCAAGTGTTGACTTGGAAAGCTATAAGCCCATAGGGCATTTGCTTTTGTTGTTAACTTGTAATACAGTGTAAGAATTACTCTGATGAATAGAAATGGTTAGTTTCTTTTATATCAATGCATGTCTAAAGTGATGGGTTTTATGTATTTTTTTGAGGGCGTTACAACCGCCACTGCTACCGCCGTAGCCGCAGTTGCAAATCACCACCGTAGCTCTTGCAATTGGTTAGGCACGTAACTAACATGAAATTTCTTTAATGTTAATATTACCAAGTTTTAATTTTATTTTATAATTATCAAATAAACAAAAAAAAAATTAAGATAAATTACTAATAGGTCCTACTTTTTACCCATTAAGTCTTATAAATTTATCAGTCTTGTAGGTGAATAAATCTAGTTAATAGAACTATTGATAAGTGACTAAAAAAATTATTAACTAACTATAACAGTTCAAATAATTATTTTATAAAATTATGAATTTAAAATGTTAAATTACTTTAATGTTAATACTAATTATTTTTAAATATAATTATTATTTATGGATTAGAATCATAAAATTCCCTAAATTTATTTTTGCATTTAGAATATTAATTAAATTTTAATAAAGGTAAAATTACAAACATAAATAATAAAAATTAAAAAAAATTGTATAAATTATGACCAATTTTGTTCCAAATTCAAATTTCTTCTCAATATTTGAAACAAACCCTCCAAAATTTTATTTGTGAAGTTCCCTCCTAAAATTTGGCCTAAATTTCTACTCCCTCCCAAACAAAAACAAAAAAAAAACAAGAGCAAAAACTAGCTGGAGAAAGAGATGCGCTCAAGAGAGAAAGAGCGAAGACGAATAAGAGAACATGAAGAGAAGATGGAGGGAAGAGTAGTCATTCGGAGCGACAACTTTGCTTGCGACGACCATTGTTGGCCATCGTTGCTCATCGTCGTCGCACATCGCCATCGCCACCGCCGCTATTGTAGGTTTTTTTTTTCTCCCTCTCTCTCTGTCGATCTCTCTCTTCTTTGTTAATCTCCGTCTCTCTCTCTCTCTGTCGATCTCCGTCGATCTCGGTCTGTCTCTCTGTACCGATCTCTCTCTGTGGATCGTCCTCCCAAACGCCTCTTCTCTCTTCGAAATTCTAGAGAGAGAAACACCAAGCCCTCCCAAATGCCTTTTCTCTCACACATTGCCATTATTTGAACAGCTCAAATACAATTTGATTCAATTTTAGGAGCTCTTCGCAATTTTTGTTCCTCTCTCTCTCTACCCGAAAGCATCAACAGATCTAGACTTGGATAACTTCTTGGCTCCAATTCGATTAGGTTTGATATTTTCTTCTCTATTTTAGATTTGGGTTTGCTTCAATTCTGAATTGTGGTGATTGATCGATTGTTTCAGATCTGGGTTTGATTTGTTCTTGGGTTTTTGGATCTCAATTTTGTTGTTTTAACACAGATTGAGCTCAGACTTAGCTATATTAATAATTTATGTGATCATTTTCATTCATTGTTTTTCTCATTTTTTTTGTTTGATATGTTAATATGGGAATTAGATTTGTTAATTACTTGACTTACTGAGAATGTGTTAAATGGTTATGAGAATATTTTACAACAGCATCCAGATAACTAATTTTAGATTTTCCATCATTTCAGTGACCGAGTAACACTTGGCTGTGCACTTGATCTTCCCATGTACTTTTATAGCGATCCTGGTTCTTCCTTCTTTGATTGTTTTATCCGGACTTAGGTTCCATGGAGTTGGTTATTGTATATGTCTTGTTGTCATCCTTTAATTCCATATATTTTGGTTTAGGATGTGTTGGGCGTGTTTCGAACAAGTTGGTTGAGCCTTGGTTCCATTTCTTGTTGCCCAGTTTTTTGGTGGTCTGCTCGAGCGGATCTCTTCGCGCTCGAGTGGATTTTGCACACTTTCAGCATTTTGTGCCTCTGCAAAAGTACTGCAGGTTTGTTCTTCATGCTCGAGTAGAGTTCCTTACACTCGAGCGGGTCGTGCTCGAGCGGACCTTTTGCGCTGGAGTGGGTGTTCAATGTCTGTAAAAATACTGGAAGAGGGTAATCTATGCTCGAGCGGGTGGAGTTTGCAGTTGTGTCTTGGCGCTCGAGCGGGTATCTTTGCGCTCGAGCAGGTCCAGTTTTTGTGTTTGATGCTCGAGCGTGCTATTCTCCGCTCGAGCGGGTCATACGTATATCAGTTGGCAGCTGGGTCTTTTTAGATCACTTTTTCAACTCTCACTCTCTCTCTCTTACTTTTCAAAACCTCCATTTGAGAGCTTCTCTCACTACATTTCACCTTCTCTCTAGGGTTTGATCTAGTAGGAGTGATCTTCTATCCTTGGGCCTTAGTAAAAAATGTGGAGCTTGGTGAGAGCTACCTTTTGATCCGAAAATTTCTTGGTTTGGAGCACTTCGAGTTTTCTTCATCTTCTCCATTTGGTCCCTCCATTTGAGGTAGGGATAACTACTCATCTTTATGGTCTTTGACCTAAACTTGTGCTCATATTGATTAAATGTTAATTTGGGAAATTTTGAGTGTTAGGGTTTCAAAAGTTATAAAGAGGGGTTTTGTGATTTTAATCCATAAACATGTATTTTGGGTCTTAAAGAGAGATTATTGATGTTGTTGTTGATATTTGAGCCTTTAGGTCAACATTGAGAAAGAGGGAGGAAAACCCTAGTTTTGTTATGAATTAATTTATATAATTAATTTGGGAATGTTATGGAAATATGAAATTGAGTTGGAAATAATGAAATTGACTCATTATGAAGTAGAATGGTGGAGTTGAATTTAATAATCACTCATCTTGAGAATTGTTGATAATTTATTTGTTGATGTATTTATTATCTGTTTAGAAATAATTTCCTTAGGCTACCGGTGGAGGGTAGTCTTGATTGTTGTAGACAATGCATGATGATTAGGTGAATTAAAACTAATCAATTGAATATGTCATTGAATATGACGGTTGGAATAATACATCAAATTTGTGTATTGATTGAACATGTATATGATAAACGTTTATATACATTGTATTGTGTGGGAGGAGATAGGGGATGTACTCCATGGTTTAGGAGGAGATAGGGGATGGACTCCTAAACTGGATATTATTTGGGATGTAACGCCCTCAAAATAAACCCATAAATCATACATTATTGACATGCTTAAACATAAGAGAATGAAGCATAATTACATTTCATCAGAGTATTCATTACAAAATGTATTACATGTTGACCACAAAAGTAAATGCCCTATAGGCTTACAACTTTCCAAGTCAACACTTGGTTACAAAAAGAGCGAGTACTAACTCAAAACAGATAATAAGCCCTTGGGTTGATATACATGTAATACAAAAGGTAATCACAAAAGATGTCCCAGCCACTAAGCCTCTTAAGCTACGTCCTTGGAGGTGGCATGCTACCTGTACCTAAAAATGATGTCCCGTATAGGGTGAGCCAACGCCCAGTAGAGATATGCTAAACATAATATGAGCAATAACTAAAACATTAGCATTTGATAAATATTTTACTCACATAAATCAATTCACAACCCATTTCAATTACATGACCATTGTGTCCATGTTTCATTTCATTTTCCATTTCTTATCCAATTTCTCAATTCATAATCCTGGCTCAGAACCTGGCCATATACTTTAAATGAGATTGTATCTCATATTAAAACATTATCCTTATCCACAATTCATTTTCAAATGAGATAACACTCATATGAAAACACTTCCACAATTCAGAAGAGATACACACTTTTGTTGTATCAATATCGCATTAACACTTCCATACTTCATAAATGATACACAGATTCGCTGTATCAATACGTCAAAAGATACACATATTTGCTGTATCCATGGAGTCCATCCCCTATCTCCTCCCAATCAATATTCGGTTTAGGAGTCCATCCCCTATCTTCCCCTAAACCGTGGAGTACATCTCCTATCTCTTCCTACACAACACAATGTATATAAACGCATATCATATACATAATCAATCAATACATAAACTTGATGTATTCTATCAATTGTCATATTTGATGACATATTCAATTGATTAGTTTTAGTTCGCCTAATCATCATGCATTGTCTACAATAATCAAGACTATCCACCACCGATAGCCCAAAACAGTTATTTCTAAACAGATAATAAATGCCTTAACAGATATATATAATTTCAACATTTTCAAAGTGAGCAGTTAATAAATCCAACTCCACCATTCCATCTCATAATGAGCCAATTTCATTATTTCCAACTCAATTTCACATTTCCATAACAATTGTCATTAATTACACTAATGACCCAAATATACCCAAACATGGCATTTTCCCCCATTTTTCTCAATATTGACCCAAAGGATTAAATATTATCAACAACATCAATAACCTCCTTTTTAGACCCAAGACACATATGTTTGAATCAAAAGAGCAAAAACCCCTCTTTCCAATATAACACATTACAAACCCTAACTTCTCAAATCAAACCATTTATACAAAAAGCTCAACATTTAGGTTAAAACTCATAAAGATGAGTAGGAATCCCTACCTCAAGAGATGAGACCCAAAGAAGAAGATGAAGAATTTCGAGATGCTCCAAAACCCAAGATTTTCGGATCAAAAGATAACCCACACCAAGATCAACACCTTTTACAAAGGCCCAAAGGTGGGAGGTCACTAGGGCTAGATGATTTCTTAGAGAGAAGGTAAGGTTTTAGAGAGGGAAGCTCTCTAATGGTGGTTTTCGAAAATTAAGAGAGAGAAAGGATGTTGAAAAGTGATCCAAAAAGTGAAATCCCGAAGTGATATAAAAGTCTTCCCGCTCGAGCGTGGAAACCCCCGTTCGAGCATCAGACACAGACTCACGCTTGAGCGTCAAAACGCCCGCTCGAGCTTCGGATGCACACTCACAGAAGTTCTGCAGGCGATGGTCTCCGCTCGAACGTCATACTCCTCGCTCGAGCAGAGGGACAAAATCAAAGGGTCACGCTCGAGCGTCAAAACTCCCGCTCGAGCGTACGAAGACCTGCAGAGAAAATATTGGGAGATAGAAATTCACACTCGAGCGTCAAAACACCCGCTCGAGCGGAGAAACAACAACAAAGGGCCCGCTTGAGCGTCAAAATCCCCGCTCGAGCGTGAAGGCCAAATTCTGGGCATCAGCTTTTGGTTCCAAAGCACAACCAACCTATTTCAAACCTGCCCAACACAACTCAAGACTCAAATACAAAAAGCAAGGGAAGGAAATGAGAATGAGACAACAACACAACCACGGAACCAAGTCCGGAATACAATATACAAAGGAAGGGAGAACCGGGATCGCTATAACCTTCCCCCCTAAAAGAATTTCGTCCCCAAAATTAAGTACAAGTTTTCAAAAATAAGTTTTTCTCAATTCGTAACAATGTTACAATTCATTACTCAACAACTTGACCCATTACTGGTCATTCCATCTCTATTCAGGAGGCATTTCACAATATATACTCAATATGCATTGTTGGCATGTTTTCCCTTGAAATTTACCAATTTTAACACATTTTTCACAATTCCATATCATATTCAATGTTCATGATGTATTTCCATTTCTACAATACATTCAACATATGCAATGTTACAATAAACTTCCATTTTAAGGCAAGTTTCCAAATACTTCCATAAATCAAAACATATACAATGTTTTACAACTCAAGGCATATTTAATGCTCTTGAAGTTCATCAATATTACAAAATCCCAATACATGGTTAAACATTTACAAACAAGTCCGGATATTTCTCACGGACATCCACCTCCCGTTCCCAAGTGGCCTCCTCCACTCCGTGATGTTTCCACAAAACTTTAACCAATGGAATGGTCTTGCCTCACAAGACTTGATCCCGCTTATCCATGACCCGAACCGGTCTCTCCTCATACGAGATATCCTTGTCAACTTCCAAATCGGTCTAATCCAGCACATGGGACGGATCTGGCTCATACTTCCGAAGCATACTAACATGAAACACGTCATGCACTCCGTACAACTGCGGCGGTAAAGCTAAACGGTACGCAACCTCCCCAATCCTCTCAATGATCTCAAATGGACCAATAAACCGAGGGGACAACTTCCCACTCTTCCCAAACCTCATCAAACCTCGCCTAGGTGATATTTTCAGAAAAACATGATCACCCGTCTCAAATGCCAAAGGCCTCCTCCTACGGTCGGCATAATTCTTTTGGAGACTCTGGGCTGTACGGATAAGTTCAACTTTCTCCGTTGTTTCCCTCACCAACTCCGGACCCAACAAAGGTGCGTCACCCACCTCGGCCCAACAAACTGGAGACCTACAAGATCAGCCATACAAGGCCTCAAACGGTGCCATACCGATACTCGACTGAAAACTGTTGTTATAGGCAAACTCCACCAAGGGAAAGTGCCTCACCCATGACCCACTAAAGTCAAGAACACAACCCCGAAGCATATCCTCAAGGATCTAAATAGTACACTCGGACTGCCCGTCAGTCTGAGGATGGTAAGCCATGCTAAAGGTCAATCTAGTGCCCAAAGCACTCTGCAAGCTCTGCCACAACCTAGCAGTAAAACGAGGGTCTCTATCAGAGACGATCGACACTAGGACCCCGTGCAACCTCACTATGTCCTGAATATATAAGTCGGCAAGATGATCTACTGAATCTCTCACGCGCATAGGAATGAAGTGCGCCAACTTAGTCAACCGGTCTACAACCACCCAAATAGCATCACTACCCCGCTGAGTCCTCTGAAGACCCACAACGAAGTCCATAGTGACATGCTCCCACTTCCATTCGGCAATAGGCAAGGGTTGTAACAAACCTGTTGGCCTCTGATGCTCGGCCTTCACTTGTTGACAAGTAAGGCACTTCAATATGAAAACTGTCACATCTCTCTTCATACCCCGCCACCAAAACTGGCAATCCAAATCACGATACATCTTGGTGCCTCTCAGATGCAGCGTAAGGCGTGAATAGTGAAACTCTTGGAGTACCTCCTCTCGGCAAGACTCCGGCACAAACAAACAGTCTCGGTATCTCATACACTGGTCGGGATACACAGACAAACCCTTCTCAGCCTTTCCACTGGAGATCTTCTCCCGGAGGGATTCTACCTCAAGGTCACCTCTCTGTGCCTCTAACACTCGACTCACAAGTGTAGGTTGCGTAATAACAGAAAACAAGACTGCAGCCTCGGCAGATTCACCCAAAAGCAAATCAAACTCACCAAGTGCACCCAACATCTCCTACTCCCGGATGGCTATACAAGCTACATCACTAATGGATTTCCTACTAAAGGCATCAGCCACAACATTGGCCTTTCCCAAATAATAGTGCAACTCAAAATCATAGTCCTCAATGAACTCCATCCACCTCCTCTACCTCAAATTCAAGTCTCTCTGTGTAAACAGATACCTCAGACTCTTATGATCCGATAATATCTCGAACCTCTCACCGTAAAGGTAGTGCCTCTAAATCTTTAAGGCAAAAATCATAGCTGCTAACTCTAGGTCATGTATAGGGTAATTCCTCTCATGTATTTTCAACTGACGTGAGCCATAGGCTACCACTCTCCCTCCTTGCATCAACACACAACCCAAACCCTCACGTGAGGCATCACAATAGACCGCATAACCCAAACCTCTTTCCGGAATAATCAAAACCGGAGCGGTGGTCAATCTAACCTTCAACCCTTGGAACGACTTTTCACAAGTCTCACTCTATACAAATTTGACCCCTTTCCGTGTCAATCTAGTCAACGGCGAAGCTAGCCTGGAAAAATCTTTCACAAACCGGCGGTAATACCCAGCTAATTCCAGAAAACTACGGATTTCAAAAACACTCTTAGGCTGTACCCAATCTTGCACTGCCTCTATCTTGGATGTATCAACAGACACCCCTTCCCCGGAAACTACAAGGCCTAAGAATTTGAGCTCCCTTAGCCAGAAATCACACTTCCCAAACTTGGTATATAGCCTATGGGCTCTAAGCAACTCAAGCACCACTCTCAAGTATTCCTCGTGCTCCTCCTCCGAAGGAGAATAAATCCGAATGTCGTCCACGAAAACGACCACAAAACGATCTAAGAATTCCTGGAATATCCGGTTCATCAAGTCCATAAACACTGCCAGTGCATTGGTGAGCCCAAATGGCATCACCAGAAACTCATAATGGCCATACCGCGTACGGAATGTCGTCTTAGGAATATCCTCCTCTCTGACCCTCAACTAGTGGTAACCCGATCTCAAATCTATCTTAGAGAAACAACGGGAACCCTTCAACTGGTCAAACAAATCATCTATACGGGGCATAGGGTACTTATTCTTAATCGTAGCCCGATTCAACTTCTTGTAGTCAATACAAAGTCTCAAGGCACCATCTTTCTTTTTAGCAAAGAGGGCTGGTGCTCCCCATAGCGAAATAGTAGGGTGAATAAAACCCTTATCTAGCAACTCCTGGAGCTGAATCTTCAACTCACTCAACTCGGCTGGGGCAAAACGATATGGTGCCATAGAAATCGGCGCCGTGCCGAACACTAAATCAATAGAGAACTCGATCACTCGATGAGGTGGCAAATTAACAAGGTTCTCAGGAAAAACATCCGAATACTCGCAAACCACTCTCGACAACTCAACCCCGGTCTCATCACACTCACTACTCATAAGGCTAGCGAGAAGACCACTAAGCTCACTCCGCCCTCGCGGATCATACACCGGTGGCAGCACACTACCAACCCGATCCCCCAAGAAATAAAAACAATCCCCGCTCGGGGTACATACTGTGACCCTCTGGCCGTAACAGTCGATAACAGCTCGGTATGACGATAGCCAGTCCATATCCAAAATAACATCAAAATCCGACATAGCCATAACTACAAAAGGAAATGGAAGCCGGCGGTCGGCGACCTCTATATCACAGCCCCGACACCCTTGTTTCAAAATCAATTCACCCCCAACAGGTGATACTACATAAATAGGAGATGATAACTGTGCCAACTCCAAACCCAAAACAGATACAAATGCAGCAGATATAAAAGAATGGGATGCATCCGTATCAATCAACACATTGGCAACCGAGTTGCAAAACAAAAAGGTACCTCTCACAACAAATGGAGTCGGTACTAGGTCTTGCGCGGTAACAGCATACACACACCCTGAAGGCCCCTGATCTACCTACTTACCTCTCGGAGCAAAAGACTACTGCACAGACTGGGACGATGAAGCCCCCTGATTGGCCCTCGAGGCCTAAACTGACTGAGCTGGCTGAAAACTCTGCCTCTGTCCAGAAGTGCCACTCAACTGCAGGCAAAACCTCTTCAGGTGCCCCGCCTAATCGCACTGCTAACAAGAGAGCGACTGGCTTCTACCCTGACTCTGACTCTGAGGTCGAGCCGAAGATGAAGCTGCTCTCTGACCTCCTCCCCTCTGTGGGCAAGCTGGAGACTTGTGGCCCAGCTGACCACACTTGTAACAGGTGACGTCTCCTTGACTGTCTCTCCCAGAGCCTGCACTCGGCACTGGAAAGGTTGACCTCACAAAAACACCTTTAGACTGTTGAGGGTTAGCACCTCTCTGCCTCCTATTGTCCCCCTGACCATCCTGACTCCTCTTGAAGCCTCTTTGCCTCTCCTCCTCCTGCATCATAATCTCCATATGGGCTGCAACATTTACGAGGCGCCCATACTCCCGGGTCATAGAACCCTCAACTCTCATCTTCAGGCCATGCCTCAACTTCTTCTCAAACTCCAAACAAGGACGTTCTTCAGACGCCACTAGCTCCGATGCAAACCTGAACAAACTAGTAAATGCGGCCTCAAACTCGGCCACTGAAGAACTCATCTGCTTAAGTTGGCAGAGCTGATCTCTCAACTTCTCCCTGACAGCGGGAGACAGAAACTTCTCCTGGAATGCACCCATGAAGTCCTCCCAAGTACCACCAATACGGCCCCTCATGAACTTCCACCACTGCCCTGCATTCCCTTTAAGCTGGAAAGATGCCAAGGTCACCTTCAATACTCCGTCTTCGATGCCAAGTATCTCAAACATCTTCGTTATCTGCTCCAGTCACTCATTAGCCTTAAGTGGCTCTTTCGGATCCCCAACAAACTCATCCGGATTAGACCGGAAGAACTCCCTCTTCAGAAAGGAAGGCCCTGCCTCAGCAACATGGGCCTGAACCTGATTCTTAGCTTTGAGAATGCCCAAGGACTCCCTCAAAGCTCCTACCATCTCGCGGGCTAAGGCACCCATGGCCTGCTGACCTACTGGCTCGGCCACATTGGCCTGACGAACACCCTCCTGCTGCGCCGGAATGTCATCCGGTATAGGCATCTCCTGCCTCCTAGGCCTACCTCGCCTACCTCCACGTCCTGGTCCTGACATCCTAATAAAGGTAACAAAGAACATTAGCACATTCACAAATGTGCCGAAGCTACAACTCTCGCGTCCTAATACATGGACAACAGTAATTCATTCCACAGAAGCACATAATCACATAAGCACCTGCGAATTTCATTTCCAGATAATGATAGTCCTGAGGCATTACTAGAGTTCCGGTCAGAAACAACATTGATCAAGTGCTTTTCTAACAAGACTCACAGAAACCCAAGGATCCAATCAACATCCTAGAAATTAAATCCCATACCCAAGTAATCACATAAGCATGTTATCGCATAATCACATAACATTACATCTAAGTCTCTAACAAGCGAGACAAACCCATTGTGATACTAATCACTTCCCACATACCCAAAGTATTCAAACCCGGTACGCTCTGATACCAAGTTGTAACGCCCTCAAAATAAACCCATAAATCATACATTATTGACATGCTTAAACATAAGAGAATGAAGCATAATTACATTTTATCAGATTATTCATTACAAAATGTATTACATGTTGACCACAAAAGTAAATGCCCTATAGGCTTACAACTTTCGAAGTCAACACTTGGTTACAAAAAGAGTGAGCACTAACTCAAAACAGATAGTAAGCCCTTGGCTTGATATATACGTAATACAAAAGGTAATCACAAAAGATGTCCCAGTCACTAAGCCTCTTAAGCTACGTCCTTGGAGGTGGCATGCTACCTGTACTTGAAAATGATGTCCCATATACGGTGAGCCAACGCTCAGTAGAGATATGCTAAACATAATATGAGCAATAACTAAAACATTAGCATTTGATA
This sequence comes from Camellia sinensis, assembly GCF_055761805.1. Taxonomy (NCBI): domain Eukaryota; kingdom Viridiplantae; phylum Streptophyta; class Magnoliopsida; order Ericales; family Theaceae; genus Camellia; species Camellia sinensis. The sequence goes on along the minus strand of NC_138969.1, from coordinate 28,622,571 downwards.
AATATTTAACTCACATAAATCAATTCACAACCCATTTCAATTACATGACCATTGTGTCCATGTTTCATTTCATTTTCCATTTCTTATCCAATTTCTCAATTCATAATCCTGACTCAGAACCTGGCCATATACTTTAAACGAGATTGTATCTCATATTAAAACATTATCCTTATCCACAATTCATTTTCAAATGAGATAACACTCATATAAAAACACTTCCACAATTCACAAGAGATACACACTTTTGCTGTATCAATATCACATTAACACTTCCATACTTTATAAATGATACACAGATTTGCTGTATCAATACGTCAAAAGATACACATATTTGCTGTATCCATGGAGTCCATCCCCTATCTCCTCCCAATCAATATTCGGTTTAGGAGTCCATCACCTATCTTCCCCTAAACCGTGGAGTACATCCCCTATCTCCTCACACACAACACAATGTATATAAACACATATCATATACATAATCAATCAATACATAAACTTGATGTATTCTATCAATTGTCATATTCGATGACATTTTTAATTGATTAGTTTTAGTTCGCCTAATCATCATGCATTGTCTACAGCAATCAAGACTATCCTCCACCGATAGCCCAAAACAGTTATTTCGAAACAGATAATAAATGCCTCAACAGATATATATAATGTCAATATTTTCAAAGTGAGCGGTTAATAAATCTAACTCCACCATTCCATCTCATAATGAGCCAATTTCATTATTTCCAACTCAATTTCACATTTCCATAACAATTGTCATTAATTACACTAATGACCCAAATATACCCAAACACGGCATTTTCCTCCCTTTTTCTCGATATTGACCCAAAGGTTCAAATATTATCAACAACATCAATAACCTCCTTTTTAGACCCAAGACACATATGTTTGAATCAAAAGAGCAAAAACCCCTCTTTTCAATATAACACATTACAAACCCTAACTTCTCAAATCAAACCATTTATACAAAAAGCTCAACATTTAGGTTAAAGCTCACAAAGATGAGTAGGAATCCCTACCTCAATAGATGAGACCCAAAGAAGAAGATGAAGAATTTCGAGATGCTCCAAAACCCAAGATTTTCGGATCAAAAGATAACCCACACCAAGATCAACACTTTTTACAAAGGCCCAAAGGTGGGAGGTCACTAGGGCTAGATGATTTCTTAGAGAGAAGGTAAGGTTTTAGAGAGAGAAGCTCTCTGATGGTGGTTTTCGAAAATCAAGAGAGAGAAAGGATGTTGAAAAGTGATCCAAAAAGTGAAATCCCGAAGTGATATAAAAGTCTCCCCGCTCGAGCGTGGAAACCCCCGTTCGAGCATTTGACACAGACTCACGCTCGAGCGTCAAAACGCCCGCTCGAGCGTCGGATGCACACTCACAGAAGTTCTGTAGGCGATGGTCTTCGCTCAAACGTCAAACTCCCTGCTTGAGCAGAGGAACAAAATCAAAGGGTCACGCTCGAGCGTCAAAACTCCGGCTTGAGCATACGAAGACCTGCAGAGAAAATACTAGAAGATAGAAATTCACGCTCAAGTGTCAAAACACCCGCTCGAGCGGAGAAGCAACAACAAAGGGCCCGCTCGAGCGTCAAAATCCCCGCTCGAGCGTGAAGGCCAAATTCTAGGCATCAGCTTTTGGTTCCAAAGCACAACCAACTTATTTAAAACCTGCCCAACATAACCCAAGACTCAAATACAAAGAGTAAGGGAAGGGAATGAGAATGAGACAACAACACAACCACGGAACCAAGTCCGGAATACAATATACAAAGGAAGGAAAAATTGGGATCGCTATATGGGAGGAGATAGGGGATGGACTCCATTGATACAACAAATCTGTGTATCATATATGAAGTGTGGAAGTGTTTTATTATACATTGATAGAGCAAATCTGTGTATCATATATGAAGTATGAAAGTGTTTTATTTGAGACTGATACAACAAATCTGTATCATTTGTGAAGTAAGGAAATGTTTAATATGAGTTGTTATCTCATTTGAAATTGAAAGTATTGTTGATATGAGTCGTTATCTCATTTGAAATTGAAATGTGGGTAAAGGAAAGTGAAATGAAACATGGACATATTTGTCATGGAATTAAATGTGTTATAAGTTGGTTTATATGAGTTAAACATTTATCAAATGTTAATGTTTTAGTTATTGCTCATATTATGTTTAGCATATCTCTATTGGGCATTGGCTCACCCTATATGGGACATCATTTTCAGGTACAGGTGTTATGCCACCTCCAAGGACGTAGCTTGGGAGGCTTGAGGCTGTTAGACCCTTTTTTGTTGTTTTTGTTGTATTACATGTATATCAAGCCAAGAGCTTATGTTGTGTAGAGTTAGTACTCTAATTTTTTGTAACCAAGTGTTGACTTGGAAAGTTGTAAGCCTACAGGGCATTTACTTTTGTTGTCAACATGTAATACCTTTGTAAGAATACTCTGATGATTATGATATGAAATCTCTTTTCCTTATCGTGAATGTATGATATTATGGGTTTATTTTGAGGGCGTTACAACTTTGGTGATGCTGGTAGTCGAGAGGTATAGATGATCTTGCTCAAACTTAAATATGCTTTGTGCAGGTTCATTGTCTGACATGTTGCTTGTATTCGTGGCCACCAGGTGCTCCATAAAGTTGGTGTTGAAAGAGCATGTGCAGCAGCAATAACTTTAGATACCCCCGGTGCAAACTATAGAACAGTGTGGGCTTTAAGCAAGTATTTCCCTAATGTTAAGACATTTGTCCGTGCTCATGACGTTGATCATGGCCTCAATTTGGAAAAGGCGGGAGCAACAACGGTACATTTTTGTTGTTGTTTTCATTAGTTATTTCACTCTTCCTAATTGCCTATATAGGTTAATCTTACAATTCTACTTTAGGATTATGTTTTAGGAGCTCATTATTCTTGGTTAACTTGTGTATAAATCTTTAATCAGTACTAATATATCTTGCATAATCTATATAAAGATCAAATATTTGTTCAAATTACATATCTTGAGTTTTAGTTGAAACTCTTACAGGTTGTCCCCGAGACCTTTGAACCTAGTCTCTAACTAGCTACTGCTGTTCTTGCACAGGTAAAAAACAGTATCGATGACACTGAATTGTATAAGATTTTTCACTGCATGAGCTTTGTATGTTGTTTGTATTTAGTGCATACTGCGTAAGTTATATTGACGAATACTATTTTCTTTTTTCTGCTGAGCATTGAAAATTGGTTGTATGCATGTAGTGTGGAGTCCGATTGTAACAAATCATAAGGAAGCTGAATATTATTTCCTTTGAATTTTTCACGTACCATGCTATGCTAGTATGTAATGTAATTGATCAATTTTTGGATTAACATTCCATAAAATCATTGTAAGATTAATCTCTTTTTGCTACAATCTTAATGATTACAGTGCATCTTATTGGATATTTTAATTTGAATTAGTGACTTCCTACATGCTTACCTTAAGTCACAATTCAACTATTTGTGTACACCGTCTTCATTGTCGAGCACCTGTTTTATGTCTATGCTGGTTCTCTGATTGAAAAGCAGAAGTGATTGTTGCTTCTCTGAAGTGTTTTGTTATACAATATAATTTCACTTTCACGTGACACACACACACACACACACACACACACACACACACACACACACACACAAACGCATTTGACTCAGTTAACACATTGAAAACTAAAGGCACTTGGATCTGATCTTATGGATCTACCAGCTGCAATGCAATAACTCAAACTCTTGTTACTACTGTTGGTTGATGCTTTCTTGTCAAATTGTTAGCATGGGCTATGGAAAGTCAAAAACATTATAGAAGCTTTAGTTATTTTGGTATGGCATCTTTCGAATGTTCTTTATCTTATTTTTCTCTGTTAGGCTAAACTGCCCATGTCAGAAATAGCAGCTACTATCAATGAGTTTAGGTCCCGCCATCTTTCTGAGCTTACCACAATTCGGTTAGTCTTGTTAGTATAGGCCCAAAGATATATATATATATATATATATTTTTCATCTGGATTTTGACTGAGTTACTACAATCAAATATTGCATGCAGCTCTCTGAAGCAAGTGGAAGCTCTCACGGTTATGGATACTCTTGGATCATGAGTAAACCCAAATCTCAACCCTCTGATTCTTCAGATGATAATCAAATCATTGAAGGAACACTGGTAATATAACCCATCACCCAAAGATAAGAACTGACATCATAATATTAAAAAACAGACCACAAAGAACTGTACAGCGGTTTACTTGAACCGTTTGGTATAAATTGTATAGAAATATAACTGAATTAGTGGTAGTTGCAGACGCTGTAATGCCCTCAAAATAAACCCATAAAACATGCAATATTGACATGCTTAGACATAAGGGAATAAAGCACAATTACATTTCATCAGAGTAATTCTTACATATGTATTACATGTTGACAACAAAAGTAAATGCCCTACGGGCTTACAACTTTCCAAGTCAACACTTGGTTACAAAAGGAGAGTACTAACTCTACATAAAATAAGCCCTTGGCTTGATGTACATGTAATATAACAAAAATAAACAAAAGAGTCTTCAACTCCTACAGCCATCCAAGCTAAGATCTCGGAGGTGGCATAATACCTGAACTTGAAAATGATGTCCCATATAGGATGAGCTAATGCCCAGTAGAGATATGCTAAACAAAATATGAGCAATAACTAAAACATTAGCATTTGATAAATGTTGAACTCACATAAATCAATTCATAACCCATTTCAATTACATGACAAATGTGTCCATGTTTCATTCCATTTTCCGTTTCTTATCCAATTCTCAATTCATAACTATGGCTCAGAACCTAGCCAAACAATTTAAATGTGATTACATCTCATATCAATCGTACTTCCATTTCAATTGAGATAACAACTCATATTAGACACTTCATACGTCACAATGGATACACATAATTGTTGTATCAATCTCAAACAAAACACTTCCATACTTCATAGATGATACACAGATTTGTTGTATCAATACTTCAATAGATACACATAATTGCTGTATCAACACTTCAATAGATACACATAATTGCTGTATCAATGGAGTCCATCCCTATCTTCTCCCAAATAAAATCCGGTTTAGGAGTCCATCTCCTATCTTCCCCTAAACCGTGGAGTACATCCCCTATCTCCTCTCGCACAACACAATATATATAAACACATATCATATACATAATCAATCAATACATAAATTCGATGTATTGTTCCAATTGTCATGTTCGATGACATATTCAATTGATTAGTTTTAGTTCTCCTAATCATCATGCATTGTCTACAATAATCAAGACTATCCTCCACCGACAGCCCAAAGCAATTATTTCTAAACAGATAATAATTACATCCAACAAATAGATTATCAACAATTTCCAAGGTGAGTGATTAATAATTCCAACTCCACCATTCTATCTCATAATGAGCCAATTACATTATTTCTAACTCAATTTCATATTTCCATAATAAATGTCATTAATTACACTATTGACCCAAATATACCCAAACATGGCATTTTTTCCCTTTTTCTCAATATTGACCCAAAGGTCCAAATATTATCAACAACATCAATAAATTCTATTTCAGACCCAAAACACATATGTATGAGTCAAATAAACAAAACCTCTCTTTTCAACATTATACATCTCAAACCGTAACTTCCCAAAATAAACCATTTATACAAAAAACTCAACATCTATGTTAAAGCTCATAAAGATGAGTAGGAACCCCTACCTCAAGAGATGAAACTCAAAGGAGTTGATGAAGAAATCTCGAAATGCTCCAAAACCCAAGATTTTCAGATTGATAGGAAGCCCAAGCCAAGCTCTACACTCTTTGCAAAGACACTAAGGGAGTAGATCACTCAAACTAGATCAATCCCTAGAGAGAAGGTATATTCTAGAGAGAGGAACTCTCAAAAGAGGGTTTAGAAAAATAGGAGAGAGAAAGGAAATATGAAAAGTGATTCAAAATTACCCAGCTGCCATCTGATATACGACTATCCCGCTTGAGCGTCAAACACAAAAACTGAACCCACTCGAGCTCAAGAAGACCTGCTCGAGCGCCAAGACACAAAATCAAAAAGCACCCGCTCGAGCGCAAAAGGAAGCCCGCTCGAGCGCCAAGAGGCCCGCTTGAGCACGACCCGCTCGAGCGTAAGGAAATCCGCTTGAGCGTGAAAAACGCACCTGAAGTAGTTTTGCAGAGGCACAAAATGCTGAAAGTGTGTAAACTCCGCTCGAGCGCAAAGGAACCGGCTCGAGCAGACCACCAAAAATCTGGGCAACAAGGAATAGGACAAAAGCTTAACCAACCTGTTCGAAACACGCCCCATACATCCTAAAACTCAAATATATGGAATTAAAGGATGACAACAGGACATATGCAACAACCAACTCCACGGGACCTAAGTCCGGATACAACAATCAAAGAAGGAAGAACCAGGATCGCTATAGACACATTTGTTGATCAGACACATGGACATTTTTGTTTTGATAATGGCCCCTGCGTGAAAGGGGCGACTGTTCTTTTTCTTTCATCAATCGTATTCCGATCTAATAAATTTTGGTAGGCCCTCGTAAAACTGTCTAAAAGGACTTTCTTGTCTCACTAATCACATTGCATTCCACAATCTTAGAGTACTTTCTTAGCTGTTAGTTTTGATCATGCTGTATAATGCAAATGGTCAAAATGATATGATGCTACATATGGAGAAACTGTTTTTGTGAGAAAATGTGTAGATTGATGGATTGGCTGATTGCATTGGATGTTCATCAGCAGGAATTTGTTGTATGTTTGGATTCCTTTTTGTTTGTCAACTGTATTAATAGTTGCTTGTTTAGATAATTTCAATTTCAGTTATGTTGCGATGACTAAATTTTAGATTATTTATGTGTCACTAATGTATTTGTTATAAGACATGAAACTGGAGATTTATTAAATCAGTACATTGATGATACATCAATTAGTTGAAGATGGCCACTGATAATGTGGAGATTCGAGTTTCCTCCTCCCAGTTGTAGCTATAACAATATTTGATATTCTTACTTGAAATTATTTTTTAATACAAATAAATGAGTAGTAGGCCAAAATATATTTTCCAAAACAATATGATTAACCTAAAAAAAATCATATACAAATATTTTTCTCAAAAAAATTCAAAAAGATATATATATATATATATATATAATCAGTCCTCTTTCATGAAATCACTTTTTTCAAATAAATCTTATTTTTAAGAGGATTAAATAAATCTCAAAGGCTCAATTTTAAAAATTATGAGAAAGATGAAAGAGAATAGCATACAGTTTTTTGTCTTTGAAAACCAATCTGGCCCAAACTTGTTGGGTTTTTACCCAAACTAGGCCCAAATCTTGAACACCTAAAAAAAATTGATTAATTACAACAACAACAACAACAACAACAACAACAACAAAAAAAAAAAAAAAAAAAACAAGAAGAAGAAAAATTCTAGATTTTACTTTTTTTTTTTTTAAATTTCAATATTTCAATTTCGACAAATTAAATATTAGAGTTTCATTTGTGTTTCAATGCATCCCTTGTGTCCATTTCCGTTTGTGTAAGGTAACGGAGAATCGGTTTGGGGTTTAAAGTGAAAAAAGCGTGAAATTTTGAAGTTTTTTTTTGTAATTAACCCTAATTTTTTTGTGTGTGTGTATATATAACTTGCATATCTTATTGTATATGTACAAGTGTAGTTGTATATCTGGTGAAATTTTTCTATTCAAATTTTGAGTCTTCCGATGATACTCTCTCCGTCTTATTTTATTGGTCCATTATTATATTTTTTGTTGTCCGAAAATGTATGCCTACTTTGAGAAGTCAAAATTTTAAATTTAAAAATTTTCAAAATCATCCCTTGTCAAATAATTATAAATATATATAAAAATGGAAATAGAAAGGTACTTTTGGAATTAACTAGTTAAAATTTGAATTTTCAAAAAGGGACTATCAATATTGGATGGAGGAAGTAAAATTTTGATGACTAAAAATAACATTAATCTATTAAAGCACTGATAAGTGTCTCTTACATTTTAGGTAGCCTTAATCATCAATCCATTAAAACACTGATAAGTGTCTCTTACATTTCAGGTAACTCTTCTTACATTGTCATCAAAATTAAAAATGGGACAACACCTCATATAATGGCACAACACCTCATATCCACAGAAAATTTATAACGATCCTGGTTTTTTCCTCTCTTTATTTATTGTGTTCTGGACTCGGTTCCGTGGATGTGTTGTTGTCTCATTCTCAATTTCATCCTTTACTCTTTGTATTTGAGTCTTGGGTTGTGTTGGGCAGGTTTGAAGCAGGTTGGTTGTGCTTTGAAACCAAAGGTTGATGCCCAGAATTTGGCCTTCACGCTCGAGCAGGCCCTTTGTTGTTGCTTCTCTGCTCGAGCGTGAATTTCCATCTCCCAGTATTTTTCTTTGCAGGTCTTCGTACGCTCGAGCGGGAGTTTTGACGCTCGAGCGTGACCCTTTGATTTTGTCCCTCCGCTCAAGCGGGGAGTTTGACGCTCGAGCGGGGAGCATCGCCTGCAAAACTTCTGAAAGTATGCAATCGACGCTCGAGCATGAGTCTGTGTCTGACGCTCGAGCGGGGGTTTCCACGCTTGAGCGGGGCAACTTTTGTATCAGTCCGAGTTTCACTTTTTTGGATCACTTTTTGATTTCCTTTCTCTCTCTTACTTTTCCAAAACCTCCATTGGAGAGCTTCTCTCTCTAGAAACCCAACTTCTCTCTAGGTATTGATCTAGTTTGAGTGATCTCCCTCCATAGTCCCTTTGTAAAAAGTTTTGTGCTTGGTGAGGGCTTCCTATCAATCCGAAAATGTTGGAGTTTGGAGAATTTTGAATTTCTTCATCTTTTTCCTTTGAGCTCCGAATTTGAGGTTGGGATAACTACTCATTTCTATGGTCTTTGACATAAACTATTGGTTATTTTGATGTAATGTTGTAGTTGGGTGGTTTTTGGGGTTTGGGGTTTCAAAATGATTAAAGAGGGGTTTTGTTATTTTGAGCCTATACATGTATATTTGGGTCTAAAAATGGGATTATTGATGTTGTCGTTAGTATTTGGACCTTTGGGTCAATATTGAGAAAATGGGAAAAAAATGCCATGTTTGGGTATAATTAGGTCATTAGTGTAAACAATGACATTCTGGAATCATGAAATTGAGTTGGAAATAATGAAATTGGTTCATTATGTGATAGAATGGTGGAGTTGGAATTATTAATCACTCACCTTCGAAAATTGTTGATACTTATCTGTTGAATGTAATTATTAGCTGTTTAGAAATAATTGCTTTGGGCTATCGGTGGAGGATAGTCTTGATTGTTATAGACAATGCATGATGATTAGGCAAATTGAAACTAATCAATTGAGTATATCATCGAATATGACGGTTGGATTAATACATCAAATGTATGTATTGGTTGATAGTGTATATGATAATTATTTGATTGTTTTGTGTGGGAGGAGATAGGGGATGCACTCCACGGTTTAGGAGAAGATAGGGGATGGACTCCTGGACCGGATTTTTATTTGGGAGGAGATAGGGGATGGACTCCATTGATACAGCAAATATGTGTATCTATTGAAGTGTTGATACAGAAAATCTGTGTATCATTTGTGAAGTATGGAAGTGTTTTTATGTGTCATTGATACAACAATTAAGTGTATCTATTGAGGTTTATGGAAGTGTTTTGATATGAGTTGTTATCCCATTTGAATTATTGAAATGGAAGAATTATTGATATGAGATGTAATCTTATTTAAAGTATATGGCCAGGTTCTGACCGGGGGTTATGAATTGAGAAATTAGATAAGAAATGGAAAATGAAATAAAACATGGACATATTTGTCATGTAATTGAAATGGATTATGAAATGATTTATGTGGGTTGAACATTTATCAAATGCTAATGTTTTAGTTATCGCTCATATTGTGTTTAGCATATTTCTACTGGGCGTTGGCTCACCCTATATGGGACATCATTTTCAGGTACAGGCGCTATGCCACCTCCAAGGACGTAGCTTGGGAGGCTTGAGGCTGTTGAACGTTTTTTTGTTGACTTTTTTTTTGTTGTATTACATGGATATCAAGCCAAGGGCTTATTTTGTGCAGAGTTAGTACTCTCCTCTTTGTAACCAAGTGTTGACTTGGAAAGTTGTAAGCCTATAGGGCATTTACTTTTGTTGTCAACATGTAATACATTTTGGACTAAATACTCTGATGAATAGAAATATGTTTATTTCTCTTATATTTATGGTTGTCGCGAATGCATGATTTACAGGTTTATTTTGAGGGCGTTAGAACTTGGTATCAGAACGTACCGGGTTTGAATACTTTGGGTACGTGGGAAGTGATTAGTATCACAATGGGTTTGTCTCGCTTGTTAGAGACTTAGATGTAATGTTATGTGCTTATGTGATAACATGTTTATGTGGTTATATGGGTATGGGATTTAATTTCTAGGATGTTGATTGGACCCTTGGGTTTCTGTGAGTCTTGTTGGAAAAGCACTTGATCATTGCTGTTTCTAACCGGAACTCTAGTAATGCCTTGGGACTATCATTATCCGGAAATAAAATTCATAGGTGCTTATGTGATTATGTGCTTACGTGGAGTGAATTACCGTTGTCCATGTATTAGGACGCGAGAGTTGTAGCTTTGGCACACTTATGAATGTGCTAATGTTCTTCATTACCTTTATTAGGATGTCAGGACGAGGACACGGAGGTAGGCGTGGTAGGCCTAAGAGGCAGGAGATGCCTATACCGGATGAGATTCCGGCGCAGCAGGAGGGTGTTGGTCAGGCCAATGTGGCCGAGCCAGTAGGTCAGCAGGCCATGGGCGCCTTAGCCCGCGAGATGGCAGGAGCTTTGAGGGAATCATTGGGCATTCTCAGAGCTAAGAATTAGGCCCAGGCCCAGGCCCAGGCCCAGGCCCATGTTGCAGAGGCAGGGCCTTTTTTCTGAAGAATAAGTTCTTCCGGTCAAATCCGGATGAGTTTGTTGGGGATCCGAAGGAGCCACTTAAGGCTGATGAGTGGCTGGAACAAATGACGAAGACATTTGAGATGCTTGGCATCAAAGACGGGGCATTGAAGGTGACCTTGGCATCTTTCCAGCTTAAGGGGGATGCGGGTCAGTGGTGGAAGTTCATGTGGGGCCGTATTGGTGCTACTTGGGAGGGCTTCGTGGATGTCTTACAGGAGAAGTTTCTATCTCCCGCTGTCAGTGAGAAGTTGAGAGATCAGTTCTGCCAGCTTAAGCAGCTGAGTACTTCAGTGGCCGAGTTTGAGGTCTCATTTACTAGTCTATCTAGGTTCGCACCTGAGCTTGTGGCGTTTGAGGAATGTCGTTGCCTCGAGTTCGAGAAAAAGCTGAGGCACGGGCTTAAGATGAGAGTTGGAGGGTCTATGACCCGGGATTATGGGCGCCTTATAGATGTTGTTGCGGCCCATATGGAGATTATGATGCAGGAGGAAGAGGATGAGAGGCAGGGAGGCTCCAAGAGGAGTCAGGATGGTCAGGGGGATGGCAGGAGGTAGAGGGGTCCTAACCCTCAGCAGTCCCAGGGTGCTTTTGCTAGATCGACCTTTCCAGTGCTGAGTGCAGGCTCTAGGAGAGGCAGTCAGAGAGACATCACCTGTTACAAATGTGGTCAGTTGGGCCACAAGTCTTCAGCTTGCCCGCAGAAGGGCGGAGGGCAGAGAGCAGCTTCATCTTCGGCTCGACCTCAGAGCCAGAGTCAGGGCAGAGGCCAACCGCTCTCTTGTTACCATTGTAGTCAGGTGGGGCACCTGAAGAGGTTTTGCCTGCAGTTGAGCGGCACTTCTGGTGCATCTGGGCAGAGACAGAGTTTTCAGCCAGCTCAGTCAATTCAGGCCTTGAGGGCCAATCAGGGGGTTTCATCGTCCCAGTCTGTGCAGCAGTCTTTTGCTCAGAGAGGTAAGAAGGTAGATCAGGGGCCTACAGGGCGTATGTATGTTGTTACCGCGCAGGACCTAGTACCGGCTCCATCTGTTGTGAGAGGTACCTTTTTGTTTTACAACTCGGTTGCCAATGTGTTGATTGATACAGGTGCATCTCATTCCTTTATATCTGCTGCATTTGCATCTGTTTTGGGGTTGGAGTTGGCACAGTTAGCATCTCCTATTTGTGTAGTATCACCTATTGGGGGTGAATTGATTTTGAAACAAGGGTGTCGGGGTTGTGATATAGAGGTCGCAGACCGCCGACTTCTATTTCCTTTTGTAGTTATGGCTATGTCGGGTTTTGATGTTGTTTTGGGTATGGACTGGCTATCGTCATACCGGGTTGTTATCGATTGTTACCGCCAGAGGGTCATAGTATGTACCCCGAGCAGGGATTGTTTTCATTACTTAGGGGATCGGGTTGGTAGTGTGCTACCACCGGTGTATGATCCGCGAGGGCGAACTGAGCTTAATGGTCTTCTCGCTAGCTTTATGAGTGGTGAGTGCGATGAGACCCAGACCGTATTGCCGAGAGTGGTTTGTGAGTACTCGGACGTCTTTCCTGAGGACCTTGTTAGTTTGTCACCTCATCGAGAGATCGAGTTCTCTATTGACTTAGTGCCCGGTACGGCGCCGATTTCTATGGCACCTTATCGTTTTGCCCCAGCCGAGTTGAGTGAGTTGAAGATTCAACTCCAGGAGTTGCTAGATAAGGGTTTTATCCACCCTAGTGTTTCGCCGTGGGGAGCACCGGCTGTGACAACCCTCACCACTATTTACTGATAATAGCACTGATTAGTGCTATTCTATGATTAAGCATGTTAATTGACTGACTAACTGAAATTCTGAATCGATTGATTGATTGTGCTAGTTTGAATGCAATTCTATCTGTTGACTGTTAAATTACCTGTTCACGTTTTTTGTTTTAAACTGCGAATGAAGACCTTATCGGCGGCCGAATCTAAAATTAATTTATGTTTTATGCTAGTCAGAATTAATGTGATTTTATGGCATATTTATTTGAAATGTGATTTGGTATGATTAAATTGGTTTAAATAATGTTAAATTACATTAATTGGGTTATTTTCAAAATTTGCCACTTAGTGGACAACTCTAGGCTATGTATTTGATTCATTTGTTTGGCACTACCATTTCATTTCATCAGCCATTTCTAAGCAAAACCGACTAGAGAGAGAGAGAATAGGGAGATAGCTTGATTTCATCTCATTTTGGCTTGGAAACTTGGTAGAATTGAAGGAAATTTGCATGATTGTGCTTCCAAACTCTAGACTCAAGACATAAGGTAGGGAGTTCTTCCTTTTAATTGTGTATTTGAGTTGATTCTTGCATGGTTCATGAGCCTCTAGTGATTTAAGTCTAGAATTGGTCCTAATATGTTGAATTAAAGCTTAATCCATGTATGCATGTACATGTTCTAGCATATTGAGGTTATTTTCATGGAAATTGTTACATGCACGTTCATATTATGATTCTAGTACAAGAATTCATCATGTTTTTGGAAGTTTAGACTCATTTGAGCTTGCTTTGAAGCTTTGAAGTTGATTAAAGACATGCATGTCACATTTGAAATATTGTTCTTGCACTTTGGTTCAAAATTGTGTTTAATTGAACTACCATTGGGCTTTGATTTTACAAATTGATCTTTGAAACATGTTATATTATGAGTTTTGAAGTGTTTTCCAGAAAATTAGCCCAAAAGGATCGAATTTGATGCATTGAGATTAAGTTTTGAGCTTGAGGTTCAAATCTGGAAATTTCAGATTTTGGACTCACGCTCGAGCGGGGTACTCCACGCTTGAGCGTACACACTGAGTTCATGCATTCCGCTCGAGCGGGGAAAGCAACGCTCGAGCGTGAATTTTGTGTATCCAGTACTTTGCATGTGTTTACAGTCCGCTCGAGCGGGAGAATGCACGCTCGAGCAAGGACTTGTGTCACACGCTCGAGCGGGTGTCGATCGCCCATCGAGCGTGAATTTCACCCATCCAGTACTTTTGCAGTCCGCTCAAGCGGGAAGGTTGACGCTCGAGCATAGGTTTTTGTTTTCAAGTCCGCTCGAGCGGGGAAACCCACGCTCGAGCGGGACCCCTGTTTTCTGGAAATTCTGAAAATGTTTTTATAGTGCATCCTTGCATCCTCATTCCATCCTAGGCATTCTTAGGCCTAGTTTAAGGCATCTTAATGAGGATACCACACCGAGGCAAATTAGCGATTAAGTTATTATTTTCCCAACTGTATAGCTTAGTGTGTGTTCATCCTGTAACTGTGTAGGGTTGGCATCCGAGGACGCTCTAGCTTATCTGTAGCCCAGAACTCTGTGAGTAACAATGTTGTAAAGATATGTTCAATTGAAATTATTTTCTGAATATTGAACTGTATTGTTTTTCTAAAATGGCACTGCTTACTGAATGAATGATGTCCTATTTGTGAACTGTATTCGTGGCATCCATAGCAACCTACTGTTACTGTACTGTACTGCTACTGTTACAAAGATCTCTGTCGGTTCCCATGTTAGAACCACTACTGTTTACTGATGTGATGGCCATCAACTGACTGTTCGGTCTGTTAAGGCCTACTGTACTGTTTTGCTATTGGATGTACCACATATGACTGTTATAGTTTTTGAATGACTGTTATGGCATAATGTATGAGCCACAAACTGATTGACTGATATACTGATAAATGACTGTTTTCAATACTGAAAGGACGTTCATTCTTAACCCCTTTACGCATATGTTATTCACTGGGCTTTAGCTCACTGCTCATATATATATGTAGGTGTACAGGCACCAGACCGTTGCTAGGAGCGTTGGGCTAAGCTCCCGTTTTGTCAAAGCCAACCTTTGTGCCTCACTTCGAGGTTCTTGATCAGTTCAAGCTGAGGTTGCTTGGGGAGTTTTAGATTTCCCTTTTTTGTTTATAATCTGTATAGACTGAATGTTACTGTACTGTACTGTTCTAATAGGGATTAGGTTCCTGTTCTGGATGAATGTAAATGTTGTGCATACTGTTTTGATACTAAATGTAAATATGTATGAAAAGTCTCTTTGCATACAGACTGTCACAGCTCATTGGACATTGTTTATTTACTGTTTTGGCTTCCGCCATGCCCTTGTACTCTGTATTACTGTTATTACTGTTAAGCAGGCCATTGGTAATCACGGATTACTGGCCGGTTACGGTGCTAAACCCATAGGGGCGGGTTTAGGTCGTGACACCGGCCCTCTTTGCTAAAAAGAAAGATAGTGCCTTGAGACTTTGTATCGATTATCGGAAGTTGAATCGGGCTACGGTTAAGAATAAATACCCTATGCCTCATATAGATGATCTGTTTGACTAGTTAAAGGGGTCCCGTTGTTTCTCTAAAATAGACTTGAGATCGGGTTACCATCAGTTGAAGGTCAGGGAGGAGGATATTCCGAAGACGGCATTCCATACGCGGTATGGCCACCATGAGTTTCTGGTGATGCCTTTTGGGCTCACCAATGCACCGGCAGTGTTTATGGATTTGATAAACCGGATATTCTGGGAATTCTTAGATCATTTTGTAGTCGTTTTCGTGGACGACATTCTGATTTATTCACCGTCTGAGGAGGAGCACGAGGAACACTTGAGAGTGGTGCTTGAGTTGCTTAGAGTCCACAGGCTGTATGCCAAGTTCGGGAAGTGTGAGTTCTAGCTAAGAGAGGTCAAATTCTTAGGCCACGTGGTTTCCGGGGAAGGGGTGTCTATTGATACATCCAAGACTGAGGCAGTGCAAGATTGGGCACAACCTAAGAGTGTCTTTGAGATCTGCCGTTTTCTGGGATTAGCTGGGTATTATCGCCGGCTTGTGAAAGATTTCTCCAGGCTAGCTTCACCATTGACTAGATTGACGCGGAAAGGGGTCAAGTTTGTATGGAGTGAGACTTGTGAAACGTCGTTCCAAGAATTGAAAGTTAAATTGACCACCGCTCTGGTTTTGATTATTCCGGAGAGAGGTTTGGGTTATGTGGTTTATTGTGATGCCTCACGAGAGGGTTTGGGTTGTGTGTTGATGCAAGAGGGGAAAGTGGTAGCCTATGGCTCACGTTAGTTGAAAATACACGAGAGGAGTTACCCTACACATGACTTAGAGTTAGCAGCCGTCATTTTTGCCTTGACGATTTGGAGGCACTACCTTTATGGTGAGAGGTTCGAGGTGTTCTCGGATCATAAGAGTCTGAAGTATTTGTTTACACAGAAAGACTTGAATCTGAGGCAAAGGAGGTGGATAGAGCTCATTAAGGACTACGATTTTGAGTTGCACTATCACCCGGGAAAGGCCAATGTTGTGGCCGATGCCCTTAGTAGAAAATCCATTAGTGATGTAGCTTGTATAGCCATCCGGGAGTGGGAGATGTTGGGAACACTTGGCGAGTTTGATTTGCTTCTGGGCGAATCCGTTAAGGCTGTGGCCTTGTTTTCTGTTATTGCGCAGCCTACACTTATGACTCAAGTGTTAGAGGCACAGGGAGGTGACCTTGAGGTAGAATCCCTCCGAGAGAAGATCTCTAGTGGAAAGGTTGAGAAGGGCTTGACTGTGTATCCCGACCTGAGTGTGAGATACCGAGACCGTTTATTTGTGCCAGAGTCTTGCCGAGAAGAGGTACTCCGAGAGATTCACCATTCACGTCTTACGGTGCATTCGGGAGGCACCAAGATGTATCGTGATTTGGGCCGCCAGTTTTGGTGGCGAGGTATGAAGAAGGATGTGGCAGTTTTCGTGTCCAAGTGCCTTACTTGTCAGCAAGTGAAGGCCGAGCATCAGAGGCCAACGGGTTTGTTACAACCCTTGCCTATTGCCGAGTGGAAGTGGGAGCATGTCACTATGAACTTCGTTGTGGGTCTTTCGAGGACTCAGTGGGGTAGTGATGCTATTTGGGTGGTTGTAGACCGGTTGACTAAGTCAGCGCACTTCATCCCTATGCGCGTGAGAGATTCGGTAGATCATCTTGCCGACTTGTATATTCGGGACATAGTGAGGTTGCACGGGGTCCCAGCGTCGATCGTCTTAGATAGAGATTCTTGTTTAACTGCTAGGTTGTGGCAGAGTTTGCAGAGTGCCTTGGGGCAAGTTTTCACCCAAATTACTTGTAGTCAAGGGTAAAATTGAAAAAATTGAATTGCCTGAGAAAGTAGATATTTTGATCTCAGAGCCAGTGGGTAAGCTTATCATGGCATGTGTGTTATTGATAAATTCTACTTAACTATGGCATATTCTGTGATATTATTACTATGCAATTTAGTCACACCATCAATGTTATGTTATCAAGTGTGTGTGTTTTTAACCCTTTTTTGTGGTTAAGTAATGGAGACACTTTTGTAACGTTATAGAATTGGCATGAAATTAGTATATGCTTGGACACAAGTGAAAATTGGGAAAGATAACTTTTAAAATAGTGACAATCTGCATTTTAGAATGGCCCTCCGCCTAGTCTGTATTTTACAATGGCACTTCACCCAGTCTGCATGTTGGACAATCTATTCTTGTATATGTTTTTTTTTAAATAATTTTAAATATGCCAATATTTAGTCAATAGTAATGATTAATTTTATTTGTACAGATTTGGCATGGAATTGTGGATATGACTTTCTTTGACAAGTACGAAAGACATTATTTTTAGTCTACGTATTAGTATTGTTCGTACATATTAGTTTTATAATGTGTTACAGCTTAGCTTTTGACACAGTACAGATTAATTTGGATGCAGTACAGATTACCTTTTGATGTGGTACAGATTACTTCTTTGGCATGGTACAAATTATCTTTTGGCATCGTACAAATTAGTTTTTGGTGGTATAGATTAACTTTTCGATATTAATTTTGTTTAATCCTCTGTTATGTATGGAATTATATTTTTGATGTTGGATTATACTTTGGTTTGTATAGAATTTGTATTTCATTTATAATTTGACGTTAAATATGAATTTTTTTGATAGTTGAAAGTGAAATGTGTGCATGTTGTGAAATGGTTGCTAATTTGATCAGTATATGGATTATTGTGTTTATATACAGGGTATGGGGTGCACAAATAGTGGAATAACCACAGGTGGTTGATAAATTTATTAAAAACAAATTATAAAGTTTTTGGCCACTAAATATTTTGAGAGCGAAAAATGCAAACAAAGGTTTTTCATGACTAAATATTTAGTAGTAAAGATGATGGCACAAAAGACTTTCGGCGAAAATTTCTTGGGTACTATGTGTTTGCGCGTGCAATTGTAACTAGTTTATTACCCTAATTAATTTCAATAGACTTGATTAACTAATAGTAATTTCAAAATTGAGTGGGAAAAAAAATTCATAATTCGGTAATTACCCGGTACAGGTATGACGTGCTTGTCGACATGCCCTGCTTTATAGTCTCGAGATAATTCGAAATGAGAATTTTTATATTTATTTGTAAAGTATATATTATTTAAAATCACTTTCATAATTTGGTAGTGTTGGTGTAAGAGGCAGTACCTTTTGTCCAATCCATTTGGATCCAATTATAATTGAGTTTGTATGATAAAAGTCATTTAAATTATGACGAATTTCTCACATAAAATTATATAATTATTTAATGCCAATTAAATTTATAAATATTTATACACAAGCATCAACATACACCATTATAACCTTACAATTGCTACAATCATCACTAATATTGTTGCAACCATCATCATTGTCACCACCAACACCACCAGCACCCCACCACCACTACCATTATGAAACCACCATTGCTATTACCACCACCTTCGTGATTTTCATTGTTATCATAAAACATACCATTATTTCAACTAGTGAAATTTCATTCTCTTTAAATACTAGAATTTAACCTTAATATTTAGATGAAATTATTTAAAAAATGAAATCACTACAACAAAAAACACATTTGGCGACCCAAAAATTTGTCGCCAAAAGTACAAATTCCGGCGCCAAAAGAATCGGTGACAAATATACAACTTGTCGCCAAAGGCCTGTCACTAAAAGTATTGGCAACGAAATTGTCACCGTATGTAGACATTTAGCGACAAGCAAAATTGGTCGCCAAAAATCATATATTTTGTCGCTATAAAATTACAATTTGTTGCTAAATGGTTAAAATTTGAATAGGCTATGTAGTTTTAGTGACAAATAAATGCGTCACCAAAAGTACTATTTAACGAGAAAATTAATTTGGTCGCTAAAAGTTCTTGGAATAACCACTAACTTTTAGTGACAAAAACAATATGTTGTCGCCAAATATATTAACAGCGACCAAAATACCACCTGTCACTAAAAATTCAGTACATAAATTTTGATTTTAATAATTTTTCTGTTCAAAATAATCCAAAACACCTGTTTTCCTGTGCACAATATATACACAAATGTAATGTAAATAATAATACACCTGTGCAAGACATTCATACTAATTCAAAATTAATAGCTATGAAAAATCCCAATAAACATAATTACAATTCTCTGACAATCTAAAACATGCATACCAAAGTACTTACAAACTACTAATATCAAACCCATAAATACATTACCAAATCCTATGTCAAAATATTTTCAAAATTACAACCAAATATTTTGATGTTAAACATCTAACCAACAAGTCATTTACTAAAATCCAATGTCAAAATATTTGCAAAAACACAACACCAAATATTTTGATGCTAAACATTTAATCCATAAATCATTTACCAAAATCCTATGTCAAAATATTTCCAAAAACACAAAATCAAATCTTTTGATGCAGCCCAAACTATTTTCCACCATTGCCAATCTGTCACATGAAAAAAGAAAAAACAATATTAGATTGACAAAAAAAAAAAAAAACTCGATATGAACTTCACAATTTTGATTTTAATTTTGTAACGGAAAGTCCAATCGGGTGCTGTTTGCTCATACAACTCTATTTAGGCTTGAACAAGCTACCCGTGCCAAGTTTCGGTGGTTTCAGTGGTCATTTTGCAATTTTGGCCACCGAACGGGCCTTTTAAGTCTTGTGTTTTACATTTTTTCTTCTAATTTTCTAATCGGAAATCCAATCGAGGTCCTGTTTGTTCCTACAAGTCTATTTAGGTTTGAACAAGTTGTCCGTGCCAAGTTTTGGTGGTTTCGGTTGTCATTTCGCAATTTCGGCTCCTGAACGAGCCTTTTAAGTTTTGTGTATTACAATTTTCCTTCTAATTTTCTAACCGGAGATCCAATAGAGGTCCCGTTTGTTCCTACAAGTCTATTTAGGCTTGAAAAGGCTATCCGTGCCAAGTTTTGGTGGTTTCGGTGGTCATTTTGAAATTTCGGCCCCCCGAACGGGCCTTTTAAGTCTTGTGTTTTATATTTTTCCTTCTAATTTTTTAACCGGAAATCCAATCGATGTCCCGTTTGTTCCTACAAGTCTATTTAGGCCTGAACAAGCTGTCTGTGCCAAGTTTCGGTGGTTTCGGTGGTCATTTCGCAATTTCAGCCCTCGAACGGGCCTTTTAAGTCTTGTGTTTTACAATTTTCCTTCTAATTTTTTAACCGGAGATCCAATTGAGGTCCCGTTTGTTCCTACAAGTCTACTTAGGCTTGAACAAGCTGTCTGTGCCAAGTTTCGGTGGTTTCGGTAGTCATTTCAAAATTTCAGCCCCCGAACGGGCCTTTTAAGTCTTGTGTTTTACATTTTTCCTTCTAATTTTTTAACCGGAAATCCAATCGACGTCCCGTTTGTTCCTACAAGTCTATTTAGGCTTGAAAAATCCATGCATGCCAAGTTTTGGTGGTTCCGGTGGTCATTTCGCAATTTTGGCCCCCCGAACGGGCCTTTTAAGTCTTGTGTTTTACAATTTTCCTTCTAATTTTCTAACCGGAGATCCAATCGAGGTCACGTTTGTTCCTACAAGTCTATTTAGGCTTGAACAAGCTGTCCGTGCCAAGTTTCGGTGGTTTCAGTGGTCATTTCACAATTTCGGCCCCCGAACGGGCCTTTTAATTCTTGTATTTTACAATTTTCCTTCTAATTTTCTAACCGGAGATCCAATCGAGATCCCGTTTATTCCTACAAGTCTATTTAGGCTTGAACAAGCTGTCTGTGCCAAGTTTCGGTGGTTTCGGTGGTCATTTCACAATTTCGGCCCCCCGAACGGGCCTTTTAAGTCTTGTGTTTTACAATTTTCCTTCTAATTTTCTAACCGGAGATCCAATAGACGTCCCATTTTTTCCTACAAGTCTATTTAGGCTTGAACAAAATGTCCGTGCCAAGTTTCGGTGGTTTCGGTGGTCATTTCGCAATTTTGGCCCCCTAACGGGCCTTTTAAGTCTTGTGTTTTACAATTTTCCTTCTAATTTTCTAACCAGAGATCCAATCGAGGTCCCGTTTGTTCAACACAACCAGACATATTAAATGAAATGCTTGTAGTGATTTGAAAAGTAAATTATGAAAAATATACTTACAAAAGTGTTTGCCAATAAGATTCCTCTGATGAATAATCATTTTCATCAACCTACATGCCTGCTTGATCCTTGGTCTTCCTCATAAACTTCTCAATCTCTTCAAATCTTTGTTTTGCATTTCAATCATTTTAGCTTGCTCTTGTGCTACCAAGTTCTGGGCTACAATTTGTTCTTGCTGGACCTTGGACAAATTCTTCAATGACTCTAGTTCTTTTTGTAGGCTCGAAACCACCTCAGTATGTGCTTGTGCAGTAACAGAAGATCTGGATGATGATGGTTTTGGACCAACTCCAAAGCCTTTTAAGTATCCCGATTTCTTTCCAAGAATCTCGATTGACAGCTGCTCATGAGTTAAAGGTATTGCCCCAGGCTCTAAAGACTCTTCATGTCGCTTTTTCAAAGCTTCGTATCAATTTGTAAACAACTTCAACAAATACCATCATTTACATAAATATGTAACTCTATTAATTGGCACACTTACATGTAATTGACCACATATTGGGGCTACCCAATCCGACTTTCTCTTGCTCCAATGGGAATCTTTGTAGAAGTCTACAAAGTCAGTCTTCTCGGTACCCTAATTCCATGTAAAAGTATGCATACATAATTAATTTCAATCATTATGTTAGATATAGTAAATGCATCACCTGTTTATACATTGCAGCTTGAAATGACTTGGAGCCCATTGTATGATTATATGGTAACCTCGCTCGACTATCCCTTGCTTTTTTAGGCAAGTTCTGCAAAATTAATTGATTAGTAAAATTAAATTGAAATGACAACATGATTCTCTAAATTTGGAAATTTTACCTGATAATCGCCATCAAGCCATACATGATCGATCATGTATACCCAAGCCTCAGAATTGACCCCTTTGTATGGTTTACTCACATGGAACAAGAGCAAATCATGTCCATCAATCGCACAATAATCATAGAAAATAGAAATTTGTACAAAGTTTTAACAGACTTTGGCATTAAAAAATCTTTCAGAAACTAAAAATTATGGAAAATTTTAAATCAAGATGCACACAGTTTTTTTTTTTTTTTTTTTTTGAACAAAGATGCACACAGTTTGACTATCAAGATTTTGCCACATAATTTCAGACTACACAGCAAAAAAATAAATTTGGTTGTATTCTAAGAAAATCTTATGTGGAAACTAATTTTCTAATTTGGTGATTGATGGAACTTACTTATCATTTGCTTTTCTAAGTCAATAAACAACCATATGAAGGTCTTCTTCTTTTATATACATTAGATATACTGATGTAATCAAAGATACATACAGTAGAGTTGTCACTAGTGTGGGAACAAGAGGGAGAGAAACAAGTGAATTTTCGATTATAGTTGGCTTACATCAAGGATCCATATTAAATCCTCATTTTTTTGCATATGAATGTTTAAAATGGTACTCCCCTGTGCTATGTTGTTTACAGACAATATAGTTAGAATTGATGGAACTAAATGAGTGAACTCAAAGGTAGAACTGTGGACAATTTAAGAACAACCAGAAAAAAAGAAGATATAGGGTGCAATTTTAGCAAAATTAAAAATAGCAAAGAAAATAAAGTAAAACTTCATGGCCAGAAGGTATCTAAAAAAGATAATTTTTAATATCTTGAATCTATTATTTATAAAGAATGGTACATTAAGGAGGATGGATGAAATGGAAGAGTGCTTCAAAGGGTCGCGAGATCATAAGCTACCTATAACATTGAAGGGTTAAGTTTAATTTGACTGTTATGATGTCTGCTAGACTGCTATAATGCATGTTATAGAACATTGGGCTGTTAAGAAACAATATATTAAAAAAAAAAAAGGGGTGTGATTGAAGCAAGAATGTTAAGATGGGTGATTCCTGTTATAAAGAAAGCCAGAATAAGATGTGAATTCATTCAGAATGGCCATCTACGATGAAGAACAAAGTGCTTGTAAGGAGTAATTTGGTTCACAATGAAGATGCTAAAAGAAATATAAGAAGGCTAAGGAGGACCCAGGTTGAGGAATCAAGAATAGAGCTACTTGGAGGGAACAATTCCATAGAGCCAACCTTAGTAATTGGGACAAGGCTTATTGAGTTCAGTTGATTAAGTTTGAGTGATAATTACCAAAAAGAAAGCACATTAATTTCTTATTTGGGACCTGACGAGCAAATGAAAAAGCATACTCATTTCTTTTTCTTTTGTGGGAGGTGTCCTTCAAAAATCTAATCAAATAGACGTTGTGTGTTTTGTGCTATTATTGAATTCCAAGCTTGTGAAAAGTGATGCAGAGAAATAGTTAGTTTAAGCCTATGCCTGCAGTTAAAGATGGTGTTTCGTGTAGAGTGAGGTTTATATATGAATAAAAAAATAAGGAAATTGTTAAAGAGGGTAAGTTAATGATATATTATGCCCCTCTTGCTTTAAATAGGTTAATGTTAAACAGTAGTAAACATACATATACCTTTCTGCATCTATGCATTTGTTGAATCATACTCTTTTTACTGGTACCAGATTCCTATGTGGTTGTGCATGTACTAATACTGGTACCATGGAACATAGGTGGGCAAATCCCCTAAATGGTCTCCTAAGTTATTTGTGCATGTCATAAAGACATTTGTTACAGATATTCTATTTGAATTATTTATTAGCATGTACATGTCATGCCTGAAAATTTGGGGGTTGTGGTCTTTGGATTTCCCATTTTGTTATTGTAATTGGACTTGATTAAAAGTGTGAGTGCACTTTTTTATGAATATGTTAAAGAAGAAAAAAAGCAGAGTTCGCGAATTACGATGGAGATAATTTTAAGGTATCTAGTATCCATGAAACAAAGTTCTTGTAAGCTTCCAAAGTATATGAAAGCACTAAAACCATACATGTTGAACACAAAGAGCAGATGCCCACATCTCCAGCTTATGTCTATACAAGGCACTAAGACATAGTGGTATCAAAAGAAATCCTTTTAACTTTATGTATTAGCTGGTGCATAGGAGACAACAAAGACCTACAATTTGTTTGTTTGTGTGTGTTTATGTCTTTTTTTTTTTTTTTTTTTTTTTTTTTTTTTTTTTTTTTTTTTTGTCCCTGCAATTTGCAGTAAGCTTTGAGACATTTTACGTGCTGAAAGCAAGGAGAAGAACTAGTCAAAGATGAACCTCATGAATGAGAATCTTGTAGTTGACTCCTCATTTATCACGTGTTAAATATGTATAGAATTTCAGTAAATTATGTATGATTAAATGTAATTCTTGTATATAAATATAGTGCATCTCAATAAAAAGGTCTCATAATTCAAGTTTTTTCAAAACTCTATTTTTAGAAATTCTTCATCCAAAACTAGATAAGAAACTGAGAAAAAGAAAAAAGTTCAAGAATCATGAGTATGTACTATTATATATCTAAAATAATATCATCTAAAGAATCTTTATGAAAAAGAGTAAAAATTGAAACCCCAAAAAATATGAGAGTGCTCTATGATAATCAAAAGTTACACCAACTTGTAGTAACAAATGTTTTCACAGAGAACACTTGATGTGAATAATTAGCCATTTCAACAAATTATAAAGGCTAGCCAACTTATTTATACAATGAGAAGAAAAAAGCTTTATATATAGATAGCATTGGCTTGTTTGTTATGTGTATATTAGTATATATATATTATTAGGGAGTGATCAAAAAAGCAGAGAATCCAGTACAAAAATTCAAATTCTAGTTCACATCCACAACCCAGAAAATATAAAAACAGAAAACAATGAAAATGACTCTAATTAGTCACATAGCCAAAGAAATTGCTCATACAAATTCTAGTCCACTGCAACTTTTTGTCTCTTTCAAACCAACACACAAACACGTGGTGGGTGTGAAAAAACCACTTACAAAATGCACACCAGAAAACAATTACTCAAGATCACCTATAATTACTCTGATGTCTCTGAAATCATCAAAATTTCAAAATATTCACAAAAATCAAAGCTTAATGCCTAGCACAAAACATTGGTTCAACAAATGATCAAACTACCAAACTCAAACCAAATTTCACAAGAATCAAAATCTATAAGGTGATATATCAAAAAATCTGAGCGCACCTTTCCATGCCAGCAAATTTGTGCGATTGATACCCAAAATTATAATATCAGTCCCCAAAAAAATACAAAATCAGTTACAAAATAGTCCAAAATTCAGAATATACCAGTCCCGAAAATCAGTTCCAAAATCAATCCAAAAATTAGAATATATCAGTCCGAAAATCACAATATCAGTCCGAAAAATCACAATATCAGTCCGAAAAATTAGATTGATGACAAAGAAGAAAAAGAGGAAGATGAGAGAGTGTGAGGGAAAAATCAGTCCCATTGATTATGTTGTGTTCTGCAATGCCGAATGAAATTGATGATAAAGAAGAAAGAGAGGAAGATGAGACAGTGTGAGAGAGTGAGAGTGAGAGGGAGAAGGAGAAGGAGAAGGAGAGGGAGAGGGAAAGAGAGACGAAGAAGAGGGAGAGAAGACATACCTCTTTGTCTTCTGTTGTGCCGCTTCAGGTTGTGGAATGAGAAGACGAAAAAGACTCATTTTAGGTCAATCTTGTTTATTCGGTCATTAAAAAAAAAAAAAAAAGATAGATTCAAAACGCCGTCATTTTGACAAGAAATTTATTGGCAACGAAAATTATTATGTTGCCATAAATATCATTCACCTTTCAGCGACTATTTTAATTCCGTCGCCAAAAAATCAAAATTGGCGACAAACATTTTCATCGCCATATATTAATTTCATCGCCAAAACTTTTTTAGCGCTCCCGCACAAAAAATTAAATTGGCGCCAACCATTTTTGGCGACGAATTGAGATATTTGTTGCTAATGGTGTATTTTTTGGCGACGAACACGTATATTGTCGCCAAAAACATACAATTGGCAACTAAATTCAATTTGGTTGCTAAAAAACGTCGCCAAAAATGCTTTTTGTTGTAATGAATTTCTAGTAAAGAAGTAAAAATTATAGAATTAAAGGCAAAGACAAACTAGCGAGTAAATAGAAAACTTATGAGTTAGAGGGAGATGTTACCAGTGGTTTCGTCGGAGCAACAAGTGATTGTCACTATATTTTTAATTAGCTAGTGATAATTTATTTTTCTTAATTAATTTGTTGTCTAATTAATTCTATAATGCCTAATTACAAAAATTTTAATATTGTTTAATTAAAACTTGGTAGTAATAATTATTTCATTATCTTCAACTGGTGAAATTTCATTCTCTTCAAATAGTTAAATTTAGCCTTTATGTTTAGGTGTAATTTAACAATTAGCAAAGTGAAATTTCAAGTAAATGAGTAAAACTTATAAAATTAAATGCCAAAGTTGGAATAATGAGTATATTAGTATATTTATTGAAGGGTTTAATTGTATCATGGTATAGTTTAGGTAGTAAAGTAATACTTCATGACAATTTCAGATAGGGGGATGTAAAGTGAGACTTTATGCTAGTTTCAGTGGAGATGAGTAAATTGATACCTCATGATAGCTTTAGGAAGGTCAAATACTAAAGGGGGTATGGGACATTTTCGTATGGCGGAAGAGAGGCCTACAAAGATGTAGAATTGCAAAAGAATCACGAGTTCAATGAGAGAAAAGTATGCTTTAAACCCTCTGACAATTGCCTTTACAAATTTTAATTTTTTTTATCGACAAAATAGAGACAGAGAGATATAAAGAGAAAGGTAGAAAAAAAAAAGAAAGGCTTGCGATGGATTTACATGAGTGTTAGTAGATCTAAAATCTGATTGCCGCAATAGTAGTGATAGACAATCATAAGATAGAGTTTGCATGGTGCTAGATTGTCAAGAGACAGAGTTTGTATGGTGATGGACAATCGTTATGGATATTCAATTATTTATTTATGACAATAAAAAATAATATATCTTTTTTGGGCTTGGCTTCTCTCCAGTCCGTGATCAGACTAGAGGCTGTTGTTGGGTTCATGAGGACCTATCACGGGTCCCCTTTTTATAATTTGAGTCGTTCAATGTATAGAACTCGTCAAATACTATATGTTTGTAAAAAATTACATTGATCGGATGTCGATAGCCATCTCATCAGATCAAATTTATGTCAATCGTTTATTTTTCACCGTCCATTTTTTTTTTTAATGCAAAACTGATTTGTTCATATAACTATCGATATCTGATTAACGTGATGTTTTACAAGCATGTAGTACTCGATGATTTCTCATGCCTCTTTCTCTCCCTCTCTCTCACACAACTACTTGCGATGGCCATCGCCACCGCAGCAGCCGCAGCCGCAGCCGCAAATCACCACCGTAGCTCTTGCAATTGGTTAGGCACGTAACTAACATGAAATTTCTTTAATGTTAACATTACCAAGTTTTAATTTTATTTTATAATTATCAAATAAACAAAAAAAATTAAGAGAAATTACTAATAGGTCCTACTTTTGGGACTTATTACCCATTAAGTCTTATTGATAAATTTATCAGTCTTGTAGGTGAATAAATCTAGTTAATAGGACTATTGATAAGTGACTAAAAAAATTATTAACTAACTATAATAGTTCAAATAATTATTTTATAAAATTATGAATTTTAAATGTTAAATTACTTTAATGTTAATATTAATTAAATTTGTTACTATCTGTAATAACTATTAATAATTAAATAATAAATTATTAAGAACATAATACTAATTATTTTTAAATATAATTATTATTTATGGATTAAAATCATAAAATTCCCTAAATTTATTTTTGCATTTAGAATATTAATTAAATTTTAATAAAGGTAAAATTACAAAAATAAATAATAAAAATTAAAAAAAATTTGTATAAATTAAGACCAATTTTGTTCCAAATTCAAATTTCTTCTCAATATTTGAAACAAACCCTCCAAAATTTTATTTTTTAAAGTTCCCTCCTAAAATTTGGCCTAAATTTCTACTCCCTCCCAAAAAAAAAAAAACAAGAGCAAAAACTAGCTGGAGAGAGAGAGATGCGTTCGAGAGAGAAAGAGGAAAGACGAAGAAGAGAACATGAAGAGAAGATGGAGGAAGAGTAGTCATTCGGAGTGACAGCTTTGCTTGCGATGGCCATTGCTTCGTCCAGTGGATGAAGACCCACGAACAAAGCAGACGAAGCCATCTCGCCTCTCCCTCCGGCTGGAGCTCTCGTACCTCTTCCTCGCACCGCCCAATTTCAGGTACATGTTCAGATATTACAGTTTTGAGTTATGATTTGAGGCTTTTCAATTTCAAAATTAGGGTTTAGGGTTTTTCAATTTCACAAGTCCCTCTCTGTCGGTCTTTCTCCCTTTCTGTCGATCTCGGCCGCGAATCACAGGTTTCTCTCTCCCTTGGTCTTTCTCCCTCTTTGTCGATTTTGAATAATTTATAGGGAAATTGTGATTTTTGCTTTTGGTTTAATCTGAAATTGACACTTTGAACAGATGAGTAAGGGCTTCAAACTTATATATGTACTCCCTAATCACCATGCTTATGGATTTGAATAAGGTCTTTTCACAAAACATAACAAATTGAAAAGACTAAAATGCTTCGTTTAAGAAAATTACTCTTTTTAATGTTATCTTGTAAACTTTTTTTAGAGCTTTATTTGGTATGGATTAGACAATTATTTGCTATGTTGGATGAGACAGTTTGTAATGGTGGTTTCTAGGTTTGGTTCTATGTATTCATTGTTGAAATTTTTGAAGGCATACATAATGTTGTAATTATTGAAGTTATAGCTACTTGGGTTTTTTTTTTTTTTTTTTTTGAGATTTATATGTTTGTGGAATTGCAGGGAGTGGTTGATCGAGTCTGTCCTAGTCTCTTGCCTACTAGTGAGGGTAGTTGGGTTACTGTTGCAAGGGTATTGAGGTATTTTTATCTGATTATTTTATAGTTCATACCTCTTGAGTTTTTCCTGTCCTCTTATTATGGAAATTGGATGAGTGATTCATCTCACAATCACTCTGTCAATCTACTTGTGTAGCATCTTTCACACATGGAAGCATTGTGGCGGAGCTCTGATGCAAAAATTGATAAAGCATAGCCAGCCAGTAAAATCAGGGTATATGGATGCTTTTACTGAGTATGAGTGGCGTAATACATGAGTTTGAGTTTAGATTACTTATTATAGTTGGAGTTTTGGGTAAAATGAGTAGGAATATGGATTTTTCTAAAATTAAAAATGAAAATAAGGCAAGGATGAAAGGGTGTTAGCTCAATAGAACAGGGAGGCTCACACTTCCGGGTCTTCTGAAACCTCATTAATAGTACTGAATATTTGCAAGTACTAAAGTTTTGAAAGGTTAAGTTTATCCGTTATAAATACATGTCAAAATCACATATATCCTTCACTGATGAGTCGAATCTCTTTGATGTAAAATTTTGACTTTGAACGTGTTAACTAACAAACTTAATAGGTGACTAAAATGTTTTAGATTTAAGCATTTAATGGGGTTGCCAAACAATCCCGTAGTCCCATCTCTTTTTGTTTCTTTATCCCCTAATATATTCTATTTTTTCTATTCATGTAGTCCAGCATTATAGCGATCCTGATTTTCCTTCCATTGATTATTGTATTCCGGACTCGGTCCCGTAGATGTCGGTCGTTGTATATGTTGTATTTTCATCCTTTAATTCCTTGTATTTGAGTTTTGGGATGTTTTGGGCAAGTTTGTAACAGGTTGGTGGTGATTAGAAACAAATGGTTGTTGTCCAGTTTTTGTTCTCTTCGCTCGAGCTAGGACTTTGTCACTCGAGTGAGCCTTGTGTTGTTGCTTCTTCGCTCGAGCGAGGGTTTGTAAGCTCGAGCGAGTTTTGTGTGTCTTTAGGTTTTTGTTCAGACGTAGCTTTGGCTCGAGCGAGCTTTTCTTCGCTCGAGCGAGCTTGGTCTGGTGTGGCTCTTTGCTCGAGCGAGAGGTCTTGAGCTCGAGCGTGCGTCTGTGTCTAGGTTGGACCTGAAGGTGGTGTTTCTCCGCTCGAGCGAGCTTTCCTTCGCTCAAGCGTGCTTCTGGGTTGCAGACCTGAAGCTTCGAATTGTTGGTTCGAGCGAGGCTTTCTACGCTCGAACGAGGTTTTTTTGTGTCTGGTCGCTCGAGCGACCACTCCTTCGCTCGAGCGAAGCTTGAATATATCAGTTCGCAGCAGCTTCTTCTTCTTCACTCTTTTTCATTCCTTTTCCCTTTTGAAACCCTAGATCCGGGTGCTCTTCCCTCTCTATATATCTTCTCTCTAAGATATCATCTACTTCTAGAGTGTTTCCACCTAAATCTCTTTATAAGAAAGATAGAGAGTGGCGTGGGCTTCACTTTAATCTGAAAAATTGTGGATTTGGAGCACCTTGAGTTTTCTCCATCTTCTCCTTTGGTCTCTCCATTTGAGGTAGGGATAACCTACTCCTTTCTATGGGTTTTGACACAGATATTATGTATTTTGTATAAATGGTGGGCCATGGTGATTTTGGGAAAGTTAGGGTTTGTTATGAGGTTATGAAAAGGGGGTTTTCAAATGTTAAACTCCATGTGTATGTGAGACCTTGGAAAATGGGATTATTGTTGTTAAATTGATGAAATTGAACCTTAGGGTCGATAATGGAAAAAGGGGGGAAATGTCCTAATTATGTTGAATAATTAATTTGGGGAATTGTGAAATTGAGTTGGAAATTGTGAAATTGGGAAATTATGAGGTTTTATTTTTTTTGTTTAATGCATTTATCATATGTTTAGAAATAACTGCTTTAGGCTATCGGTGGAGGATAGTCATGATTGTTGTAGACACTGCATGTTGATTACGGAAAACTGAAACTAATCACTTGGAATATGTCATTGAATATGACGATTGGAATAATACATCGAATATGTGTATTGATTGATCATTGTATATGACAAGTGTTTAAATACATTGTATATGTATATTGTTTGTGAGGAGATAGGGGATGTACTCCATGGTTTGAGAGGAGATAGGGGATGGACTCCATTGATAATTAAATTGGCCGAAGTGTCCAGGGTGAAAGTCCCGAAATTCTAATTACGTTTGCATAACGTAGATAATTGAAGTATTGGAAGTGTTTTTTGACATGAGTTATAGTCTCATTTGAATTGTGGATAAAGGAAGTGTTTTAATATGAGATGTAGTCTCATTCAATTGTTTGGCCAGGTTCTGAGCCATGTTTATGAATGGAAAGTTGGATAAGTAAAGGAAAGTGGAATGAAACATGGACCATTAGTCATAGAATTGGAATGTGTTATAATCTGGTTTACAGGTGTTAACCATTTATCGAATGCTAATGTTTTAGTTATTGCTCATATTTGGTTTAGTATATCTCTACTGGCCTCACCACATTTTCAGGTTCAGGTGATATGCCACCTCCAAGGACATAGCTTGGGAGGCTTAGAGGCTGGAAGATCTTTTTTTGTTGATATCTTTATGTGTTACATGTAAATCAAGCGAAGGGCTTATTTTGTATAAAGAGATAGACTCTTATTTTGTTGAACCCAAGTGTTGACTTGCAAAGTTGTAAGTCCATAAGGGCATTTACTTTTGTTGTCAACATGTAACACTTTTGTACTTAATACTCTGATGTATGGAATATAATATCTCTTTATTGTATTATGAATGTATGATTTATGGGTTTATTTTGAGGGCGTGACAAGCATCAACTCATCAAGAAAATCCTTAGGTAGTGTTTGGTAGAGTTTTGTAAATGTGATTTGAGAGTATGAGTTGTATTTTGAGTTTGTGTGTTGTGGAATTATGATTTGAGTGTAGAAAATTTGTTTGGTAAAGAGTTTTGAAAATAGTTTTGGAAAAGAGGTTTGATTTGAGTGGGAAATTATTGATGTGACATTTGATATGTGATACAAAAATTTACAACTCATAACTAAACATACAATTCAAAATTATTTTAAAGCACATAAAAAATTTAAAAATTTTCAGAAAATATTTGTTCCGATTATGCAAAAAAAAAAAAAAAAAATCTGGAAATCAGCCGGACATCCGGGTGGACATCCGGGTGGTCATCCGGGTGGTCTACCGAGTGGACAACCGGGTGGACAAAAAAGGCGCCTGTGCATCAGAGTTCTCTCTGCAGAGTGTAGAAAATTGATTTGAAAACGAAACCAAACATCATGCTCCAACACACGGGTAGAAAATTGATTACAGAGTACAACCAAACAGAGCCTTAATCTCTTTCTGTTATAATGATCTAGGTGGAATTTATTTATTTAATTTTCATTTGCTGCCAGTGATACCTGCATAGATTCATACGTTTGTATATAATGATTGGTTGTGATGAGAGTGAATTTGTATTGTTCCCTTCTGCAGCTAGAGAGAAAGTTATGGTTGTCAACTTAGAGTTTATAAAGGCTATAGTTACAGCTGAAGAAGTGTTGTTGCTTGATCCTCTCTGCCAGGTGGTTCTTCCGTTTGTGGATCAGTTGCGGCAACAACTTCCTCATACAAGCATGTCCAAAATTCAAGGAGGGGGTCAAATGGATGTACAAGATAATGAAATGCAATTATCATCTGGGGGACAATGGTTACCCATTCCTGAAGCCATTGAAGGTTTGCAGTGTGACCTCCCATTTGAGTTTCAAGTTCTCGAGATTGCATTGAATGTTGTGTGTACATATTTGGACTCTATTGTAACAGACCTTGAGAGAAATGCTTACCCTGTATTGGATGAACTGGTGAGGAATGTTAGCACCGAGAATCTTGAGCACCTGAGGAGTTTGAAAAGCAATCTAACCAGTTTACTTGTACGGGTACAAAAGGTATACATTATTGATTTCTTTTTTCTACTAGTTACAACAGATTACTTCATGGTGTTGGTGCACTTGCTAGTTATTTATTTATTTTTGTTTTATCAACTTTGATGTGGAAAACTTATACATGAGAAAAGAGGAAAGCCCATGTATCCCCAGTAGTCTATTTTAAATTGTGTATCTTCTTTGCATGAAGTGTAAAACCAGGTTAGAGTGTGGATGTCAGTCGTCAGCTAAATTGGCAGCAATTGGGTCTTGTTGCATTCATTTTCCCTCTTTCGTTTATCTGTATGTAAAGAATTTATGGATGTGTTTGGTGTATCCTTCTAGTGGCTATTTGGTAAGATGAATCAAATGTCCTTTGGGGAGGCGAGGTCCATTGAAGTAGAACAGCGTGTTGAGATAATTTAGAAATTGGTTTGTACAGCTTTTGTACTGTTGGATGCTAATATCTAGTGGGAAATTTAGGGCTTCTACTGGTTCAAGGCTAATTGCACTCTCATACACTTTTTGTGCTCTAGTCTTGTAATTTAGTGGCATGCTTCATAATACATGTCAATTGTCATAGATTTCAGCGCCTCCTTGTGGTGCCATTCCATGTAGGAGCAATTAAATATACTGCAGAGAACTCAATATTGAACTGCGCACGTATGAACATAGCAAAGAGTTCAGACATGGACTTCTTTTGGCGGGATATGCTCTAATTCCCACAGGTAGTTTGCACATCTATCAAAATTGTGCAATAAATGCAACCGAAGGATCATCAATCATCATAAAATTGTGAAGGTGTAGCTGAAGTCCCTCAATTTTAATAGAGACCTATTTCTTGTCATTATTGTCAATTGAGTCATTTCCTTGCAAAGTTCAAATTAAGGAGGCATCTATTGATAATGTTTTGGTAGATTTTATACTAAATGTGTATTGAGGTTGTTACATGTGATTGATTCTATGCCTTTTCATTTATTTGTTGTATTACTTTTAATGTGGAGCAAATGGTTGTTTGGTGTTAGGTGCGTGATGAAATTGAACATCTTTTAGATGACAATGAAGACATGGCACATTTATACTTAACAAGAAAATGGATTCAGAGTCAGCAATTTGAGGCTTATTTAGCAAGTACGGCTTTTAACAGCATTGTCAGTGCTTGACATCAACTTCGGCATCTTAGTTCTAATAGGAGTGGAAGTTTATTATTGAGCAACCATTTCTGTACTCAACTAATTTCACAATACAAAATTAGACTACAACCATGAGAACACACATTCAAGTCAGAAACCATTTTATTCCTCCCATGTTTCTCTGATCTGTACTAATATGAATGAACCACTTTGATTATTTTCTTT
Organism: Camellia sinensis; assembly: GCF_055761805.1. Lineage (NCBI taxonomy): Eukaryota > Viridiplantae > Streptophyta > Magnoliopsida > Ericales > Theaceae > Camellia > Camellia sinensis. The sequence continues at coordinate 28,587,979 of NC_138969.1, read as the reverse complement.
TCTTTGTTTCGATTGCTAAATTTCTATAAATCAGTTTATAATATTTCATTTCCTCTTGCTGCAGTTCATCAATTTTGGCTGCAAGTGGTGTCATTGGATGGCAAGTGGTGTGTTGGTATGACTGGATGGTAAGTGGTGTCTTGATATGAATTTCATCATGTGGACAGCAAACATTAGTTTGTAGATTGTCCACAAATGTCGAGCTCAAAACTTGTATTTTTAGTAGGTGGTCATTATTATGTACATGGTTTCTTTGTCATGTCTTATGTTTGCTAGGTATATACTATGTTTGCTAGGATGTGTGAGCCTTGCATTTGGCTTTAGTTTTCGGAAATTATTCTCTGTTATTTTTATTTTTATTTTTTTTCATTGATGCTTGTGACTTGCAATAGTAACTTGGGTTATTTGCTCTCAAGGAATCACAACACACCGAATCATTCAATGTCTCTCAACTACCAAAGCTTAAATTTTTTTTTAAATTTTGTAGCAATCAATGTCTTTATATTGTCGGAACTTATGTTTACAAACAAATGTTTCTTTGAGTGCTAAGTTCATGCATAGTTCACTACAACAAAAAGCAGTTTTAGCGACTAAAAATATAAATTCGTCGCTGAAAGTAGGACAATTGGCAACTAAAATTGAATTAGTAGCCAAAAGTGAAGACTTTTGGCGACTAAAACAGTTTAGTAGCCAAATGTGTAGTTTTTGGCGACTAAAAATCAGTTTAGTCGCCAATTATATGGGTTTTAGCGACTAAAACAATTTTAGTAGCCAAAAGTGAAGGTTTTTGGCGACTAAAAAAATTTAGTAGCCAAAAGTATAGGTTTTGGCGACTACAAAATAGTTTGGTCGCCGATTATAGGTGTTTTACCGACAAAAAAAAATTTTGTCGCCAAAAGTAAAGGTTTTTGGCTACTAAAAAAAATTTAGTAGCTAAAAGTGGACAATTGGCAACTAAAATTCAGTTTAGTCGGCAAAATTGGAGGTTTTGGCGACTAAAAATAACTTTAGTCGCCGAAAGTGGTTATTTTTAGGCGGAAATTAATTTTTTTAGCGACTAAATTATTGGTAGTAGCCAAAACTAAGGTTTTTGGCGACTAAAAAAAATTTAGTCGCCAAAAGTGGCTTCCTTTTTTTTTAATAAATAATTTATTTTTTACATTTATATTGAATAAAAATAATTGTGTTTATATTAATACGGGTCAATATACTATATAAATAATATATTTTGCATATATATTCATGTGGTGTTATTGTGGCATAGTGGAGAGAGTGTGTTGGTGTAGGTTTAGAATGTGGGAGGTTGGTGGTTCAAAACTTGGGAAGAGCATAGGGTAATTTTTTTTAAAAAAAATTGTCGGTAAATGTATAAATTAAAAAAAAATATTTCACTATTGGCGACTAAAATGTATAATTTAAAAAATATAAATCAGCTTTGGCGACGAAAATTTTAGTCGCTACAGACTTGGTTTTTGGCGACTAAAAGTTTTTTAGTCGCCAATACCTTTCGCGACAGTTTTCCAGCGACCAAACCGGCGACTAAAAAATTTAGTCGAGGAAACTTAAAAACCGACTTTTGGCGACTAAAAATTCACTTTTTTTAGTCGCCAAATGTGTTTTTTCTTGTAGTGGTTGATGGAATTGAACTTAAACATAGGAAACCCAATTCAAATAGTTGAAATGATGATGATGATTTTCAATTGTGTAAAGAGATATTCTATCCCCACACACTTTTATTGATCCAAAGAAGACTTGAGCATCTGGGGAAGTGTTAAAACAATCCATGGATATTACAAACATTTCTTTTCCTAGAGTCCAACCTTTCACTTTCATAGCTAGCCTTTCCAAGAATTTAAGTGGCTGGAGATAATGGCTGAAAACCAATAGCTTCTCACCACCTAATTTGCACAAGCTAACAGATTAAGAAGGAACTTTGCCTTCACTCCTCTACGGGTCAAGTCTTTCTCATTCCTTTGAGGCTTTTCTTTTGTTGACTATTTTAATTCAATATATGCTTGCTTGTGCCATGAAACTAGCTCATGCAAATCAGATGCATCTAATGTTTTACAAGTTTTACCTATACGTGAGTTGCAGGTGAAATTGGTTATTGTTTTCTAAATGCATATCATGTCAATGTGGAGTGAAATTGTAGAACATTTGATCACCAATCAATTGTGAAATTGAATGAAAATCAATATAAGTAATTGACAATTTCATAACCAATCATTTGGAAGTAAAATTATAAGTCATTTCATCAACAATCATTTATGCAATTGAATGAGAATGAATCTGATAAGTTCTTGACAATTTCACATGCAAAGCTTATTTAGTGTTTATTTATATATATATATATATATATATTAATTTTTCCACAACTTGTATTTATTCTGTGCAACCTGTACCTTGTATATAAAGAAAATAATAACAATTCAAGAAAATTTAACTTTTAACATCAAATTCGAAATATAATAGAAATTCCACACGCATCAAGCATAATCCAACTTAAAGTAATAATTCTATACAAAACAGAGGATTATACAAAAATCATGTCTTCCGTATACAAAAAAAAGAAATATCCACAATACCATGTCAAATGGTAATCTATACCATGCCAAAAGTAATATGTTCTATGCCAAAAGCAATTTGTACCACGCCAATAGTTATCTATACGAACAATAGTAATTCAAAAAAAAAAAAAAGGGACAACCTAATAACGGATTATTAAAAAAACAATGTCCACCGTACATAAATAAGGAATATCCACTTTTTCATGCCAAAAACCATCTGTAAAAATAAAATTAACCATTAGTATTGATTGAATAACATCATCATGTCAAATAATAAATTTTTTTTATATAAAACTGGAATGTATATAATCTTTTCAAAACTGTATAATAGTCATAATCATATGTTGCATGTCCGGACAAGTTTCTCTCAAGTTTCCCCCCTCCCGAAATGCAATTTTTCAGTTAAGTTTAAGGCATTTTCAGCTCTAACTCCCAACCTATGTGTCCTACTCAAAGGCCGTATGTCCCCATATGGTAGGCTTACCACGAGATCAACCATGATGATTTATAAATTGTTCATTTTGTAGAATCATTCGAGAAGATCATCTTTATATAAAATTGAATTGGCCTGATAATTAAAGTCATATGATCAAATTGTATTTATTTTAAAAAGAAACGGCAACAAATATGGTGGTTATCCAATAAATATGATTTTTGTATAAATAATTGTTTATAAAAATTTTACAAAATAAAATATCCAAATTATCAAAGGAAGCAGCTTGCCTCAAGTCCGAGATCGGACTGAACGGTGCTGTTCGGCCCATGGGGCCCATTACGGGTCCCATTTTGATAATCTAAACCGTTCAATGTGTAGAATTCATCGAGCACAATGTATTTTAAAAAATCATGTTGATCAGATATCGATAGCTATCTCATCGGATTAGTTTTTTTGTTAATCGTTAATTTATTCACTGTCCATTTTTTTTAATACAAAACTGATTTGATTACATAGTTATCGATATCTGATTAACGTGATTTTTTACAAGCATATAGTACTTGACGAGTTCTACTTATTGAACGGTTTAGATTATCAAAACGAGACCCGTGATGGGCCCTCACGGGCCGAACAGTACCGTCCAATCCAATCTTGGACTGGAGGCAAACTGCTCCCATTATGAAAATGGAAATGGCTTCCCTCCAGTCCTTTATCAGACTAGAGGATACTGTTGGGCCTGTGCGGTCCACCATGAGTCCCGTTTCAATAATTCTAACCGTTCAATACGTAAAATTCGTTGAGTATTATATGCTTATAAAAAATCATGTTGATCAGATATTGATAACTATTTGATCAATTCATATTTTTATCAACTGTTTATTTTTTATCGTTCATTTTTTTCCATACAAAACTGATTTGATCACATAGCTATCGATATCCGATCAAAGTGATTGATTGTAAACATATAGTACTCAACGAGTTCTACACATTAACGGTTCGAATTATTAAAAAGAGACCCGTGGTAGGCCTCCATGAATCCAACAATACCCTCTAATCTGATGAAAAACTGGAGGGAAGCCATTTGCTATGAAAGTAAATTTCAGGTTTAACCCAACAACACCTTCCACTATTTGCGACAAAGAGAGTTGTACCTGAGACAACCTGTCTGTATCTGAGGATACACCAACCATGAGATTTGCTCATGTGCAACAGAACAAAGAGAGTTGTACCTGAGACAACTTGTCTGTATTTGAGGATACACCGACCATGAGATTTGCTCATGTGCAACAAAAAAAGTCCATATAATATTGTAATCAGTCGGTGTCATAATCGCGATTTGCGGATTTGAAAATCATATTTTAGTTACAAGAATGATTTTATAGCGATCCCGGGTTTACCCTTGTTGTACAGTGATCCGGACATGTGTCCGTGGATGTTGGTAGTTGTTTATTATCTTGTTTGCATCCTTTTGCTTCTTATTGAGTTATAGGATGTGTTGGGCTGGTTTGTTACAGGTTGGTTGAGTTTAGAAACCAAAACTAGTTGCCCAGGTTTTGGCCTGTACGCTCGAGCGGGGGTTTTGGCGCTCGAGCGGATATTACACCCATTCAGTATTTTCCTGTGCAGCGTTGTACGCTCGAGCGTGGTATTGGCCGCTCGAGCGGGGTTGTCTGAGTGCCGCTCGAGCGTAGAGTTGGAAGCTCGAGCGGAGGCCTGGTTCTGTATAGATGCTGGGAGAGTGCATCCGGCGCTCAAGCGGAAGTTTGGACGCTCGAGCGGGAGTCTGTGAGTGACGCTCGAGCGGGGTGTTTTACGCTCGAGCGGGAGACTGGGTTTAAGTCTCGAAATTGTGACTTTTCAAATCACTTTTACTTTCTCTTCTCTCTCTTACTTTTCCAAAATCACCATTGTTGAGCCTCTCACTCTAGAACTCTACCTTCTCTCTAGGTTTTGATCTAGTAGGAGTGATTTGCTCACCTTTGGCCTTTACAAAAAAGTTGTTGATCATCGAGGGCTACATTTTAATCTGAAAATCTCGGGTTTTGGAGCACGTTGGGTTTTGTCGTCTTCTCCTTTGGGACTCCGAATTTGAGGTAGGGATATCCTACTCCTCTCTATGAGTTTTGTCTTTAAATTTTGGCATTTTGAGATGTTGGGGTTGGTTTGGTAATTTTGTGAAAGTTGGGGGCTTTTGTGTAATTTTACAAAAGTTGGGGTTTTATTCATAATAAACCTAGATGCATGTTTGGCATAGAGAAATGGAATAAATGTTAAGTCATTGATGAAAATGGGACCTAAGGGTTGAAATGTTAATTATGGGAATTTACCTAATTACATTGTTTAATTAATTGGGATAATTAATTGAGAGGAATGAAGAAATGAAATGTTGATTGAATATCCATTGTGCATTTATTTTCTGTTTAGAAATAACTGCTTTGGGCTATCGGTGGAGGATAGTCGTGATTGTTGTAGACAATGCATGATGATTAGGCAAACGGAAACTAATCGATGGAATATGTCATAGAACTTGACGGTTGATAGAATACATTACTGTATGTATTGAATGAATGTATATAGAACCAATGTGTTTGTATACGTTATGTGTAGAGGAGGAGATAGGGGATGTACTCCGCGGTTTAGGGGAAGATAGGGGATGTACCTCTAAACCGGATAGTGTTGGGAGAAGATAGGGGATGAACTCCGTAGATACAGCTCATATGCTTGTCTAGAGAAGTGAAGATAGAGCTCATATGCTTATCTTTGTGAAATGTGGATATAGCTTATATGCTTATCTGTGGATATTGTGGTTATACATATCTGTGTAGAATGTGGATATAGCTTATATGCTTATCTATGAATGTGGATATTGTTTTTTTATACATATCTGTTGAAATAATGATAGAGCTCTCATGCTTATCTGTTGAAAAGGGAAAATGAAAGGTAACTTGGACTCGTAAGTCGTATGACATAAATATGTGATTTATGTGAATGTATCAGTGTTGGCCATCTATCAATTGCTAATATTTTAGTCATTGTTCATGATTGGTTTAGTGTATTTCTACTGGGCTGTGGCTCACCCTATATGGGAATATCATTTTCAGGTGCAGGAAGCATGCCACCTCCAAGGACATAGCTTGGTAGGCTAGAGGCGGACATACTATTGTCGTTATCTTTTTGATGTATTACATGTAATTTCAAGCCAAGGGCTTTATGTGTAAACGAGTTAGAACTCTTTGTTGTAACCAAGTGTTAACTTGGAAAGCTGTAAGCCCGTAGGGCATTTTGTTTTGATGTTATCATGTAATACCTATGTAATGGGACTCTAATGAATAAAAGAATGTGGTTAATTTTTATGTAAATGCATGTCTTATCTGATGGGTTTAATGTTGTTATTTTGAGGGCGTTACAACTTGGTATCAGAGCGTACCGGGTTCGAATACTTTGGGTACGTGGGAAGTGATTAGGATCACAATGGGTTTGTCTCGCTTGATAGAGACTTAGATGTAGTACCATATGCTATGTGCTTATTTGATAACATGCTTATGTGACTATGTGGGTATGGGATTTAATTTCTGGGATGTTGATTGGATCCTTGGGTTTCTGGGAGTCTTGTTGGAAAAGCACTTGATCAATGCTATTTCTAACCGGAACTCTGGTGACGCCTCGGAACTATCATTATCTGGAAATGAAATTCGTAAGTGCTTATGTGTTTATGTGCTTACGTGGAATGAATTACAGTTATCCATGCATTAGGACGTGAGTGTTTAGTTTCGGCACATTTGTGAACGTGCTAACGTTCTGTGTTACCTTTATTAGGATGTCAGGACGAGGAAGAGGTGCTAGGCGTGGTAGACCTGCAAGGCAGGAAGCACCGTTACCGGGTGAGATTCCGGCAGTGCAGGAGGGAATTGGTCAGGCCAATGTGGCCGAGCCAGTGGGTCAGCAGGCCATGGGTGCCTTGGCCAGAGAGATAGCAGGAGCTTTGGGTATTCTTAGAGCTGGGAATTAGGCAGCTGAGGCAGGGCCTTCTTTCTTGAAGAGGGAGTTCTTCCGGTCTAATCCGGATGAGTTTATTGGGGATCCGAAGGAACCACTGAAGGCTGATGAGTGGCTAGAGCAAATGAGTAAGACGTTCGAGATGCTTGGCATCGAGGACGGAGCACTGAAAGTGACCTTGGCATCCTTCCAGCTGAAGGGAGATGCGGGTCAATGGTGGAAGTACGAGAAGGCTCGTGTTGGTGGTACTTGGGAGGCGTTTATAAATGCTTTTCAGGAGAGGTTTTTGTCTGCAGCAGCTAGGGGGAAGCTGAGGGATCAGTTTAGCCGGCTTAATTAGCAGGGCTTGTCAGTGGTCGAGTTTGAGGCTACTTTTACCAGTCTGTCCAGGTTTGCACCGGAACTGGTGGCGTTTGAGGAACGCCGTTGCTATGAGTTTGAGCGGAAGTTGAGGCGGGGCCTCAAGCTGAGAGTTGGTGGGTCTTACATCCGAAAGTATAGACACCTGGTAGATGCTGCAGCTCATATGGAGCTCATGATGCAGGAGGAGGATGAGGGGTAGAGAGGCTCCAAGAGGAGCCAAGATGGTCAGGGCGATAGCAGGAGGCAGAGGGGTTCTAACCCCCAGCAGTCTCAGGGAGCAGTTACTAGATCGACCTTCCCAGTGCCGAGTGCAGGCTCCGGGAGAGGTGGTCAGGGGGATTTTACCTGTTACAAGTGTGGCCAGCTGGGTCACAAGGTTTCTGTTTGCCCGCAGAAAGGTGGGGGTCAGAGAGCTGCTTCTTCTTCAGCTAGACCGCAGAGTCAGAGTTTGGGCAGGGGGCAACCCTTGTCTTGTTATCAGTGTGGACAGTCTGGGCACCTGAAGAGGTTTTGCCCGCAGTTGAGTGCCACTTCGGGAGCGTCTGGTTCTAGGCAGACGCAGGGTTTTCAGCCAGCTCAGTCTGTGCAGGCCTCGAGGGCCAATCCGGGAGCTTCGTCATCCCAGACTGTGCAGCAATCTTTTGCTCCGAGAGGTGAGCAGGTAGACCAGGGGCCTACGGGGCGCGTGTATGCTGTTACCGCGCAGGATTTAGTACCAGCTCCATCGGTAGTGAGAGGTACTTTTCTGTTTTGCAACTCGGTTGCTAGTGTGTTGATAGACACGGGTGCATCTCATTCTTTTGTATCTGCTGCATTTGCATCTGTTTTGGAATTGGAGTTAGCACAGTTAGCATCTCCTATTTGTGTGGTATCGCCTTTGGGTGGTGAGTTGATTCTGAAACAGGGTGTTAGAGGATGTGATATAGAGGTCGCCGACTATAGGCTTCCTTTTCCGTTTGTTGTCATGCCCATGAAGGGTTTTGATGTTATTTTGGGTATGGACTGGTTATCGTCATACCGGGCTGTTATTGATTGCTACCGCCAGAGGGTCACGTTATGTACCTTGAGCGGGGAGTGGTTCCATTTCTTGGGAGACCGGGTTGGTAGTGTTTTGCCACCGGGGTATGATTCGCGAGGGCGAAGTGAGCTTAGTGGTCTACTTGCTAGTTTTGAGAGTAGTGAGTGTGATGAGACCCAGATTGTGTTGCCGAGGGTGGTTTGTGAGTATTCGGATGTCTTTCCCGAAGATCTTGTTAGTTTGCCACCTCACCGAGAGATAGAGTTCTCTATTGATCTAGTGCCCGGCACGGCGCCGATTTCTATGGCACCTTATCGTTTTGCTCCAGCAGAGTTGGTTGAGTTGAAAGTTCAGCTCCAGGAATTGCTCGATAAGGGCTTTGTTCGCCCTAGTGTTTCGCCGTGGGGAGCGCCGGCCCTCTTTGTTAAAAAGAAAGATGGTGCCTTGAGATTGTGTATTGACTACCGGAAGTTGAATCGGGCTACGGTTAAGAATAAGTACCCTATGCCCCCTACAGATGATTTGTTTGACCAGTTGAAGGGTTCCCGTTGTTTCTCTAAGATAGACTTGAGATCGGGTTACCATCAGTTGAGGGTCAGGGAGGAAGATATCCCTAAGACGACATTCCGTACGCGGTATGGCCATTATGAGTTTCTGGTGATGCCATTCGGGCTTACCAATGCACTGGCAGTCTTTATGGATTTGATGAACCGGGTTTTCCGGGAGTTCTTAGACCAATTTGTGGTCGTCTTTGTGGACGACATTCTTATTTATTCGCCTTCAGAGGAGGAGCACGAGGCACACTTGAGAGTGGTGCTTGAGTTACTTAGAGCCCATAGGCTGTATGCCAAGTTTGGGAAGTGTGAGTTCTGGCTGAGGGAAGTCAAATTCTTAGGCCACGTGGTATCCGGGAAAGGGGTGTCTGTTGATACATCCAAGGTTGAGGCAGTGTAAGATTGGGCACAGCCTAAGAGTGTGTTTGAGATCCGCAGTTTTCTGGGATTGGCTGGGTATTACCGTCGGTTTGTGAAAAATTTCTCCAGGTTAGCGTCACCGTTGACTAGACTGACTCGGAAAGGAGTCAAATTTGTGTGGAGTGAGACTTGTGAAAAGTCGTTCCAAGAGCTGAAAGTTAGATTGACCACCGCTCCGGTGTTGATTATTCCGGAGAGAGGGTTGGGTTATGCGGTTTATTGTGATGCCTCACTAGAGGGTTTGGGTTGTGTGTTGATGCAAGAAGGGAAAGTGGTAGCTTATGGCTCACGTCAGTTGAAAATACACGAGAAGAATTACCCCACACACGACCTAGAGTTAGCAGCAGTGATCTTTGCCTTGAAAATCTGGAGGCACTACCTTTATGGTGAGAAGTTCGAGGTGTTCTCGGACCACAAGAGTTTGAAGTATCTGTTTACCCAGAGAGACTTGAATTTGAGGCAGAGGAGATGGATGGAGTTCATCGAGGATTATGATTTTGAGTTGCATTATCATCCGGGAAAGGCCAATGTTGTGGCCGATGCCCTTAGTAGGAAGACCATTAGTGATGTAGCTTGTATAGCCATCCGAGAATGGGAGATGTTGGGAGCACTTGGCGAGTTTGATTTGCTACTGGGCGAATCTGTTGAGGCTGCGGCCTTGTTTTCTGTTGTTGTGCAGCCTACACTTGTGACTAGAGTGTTAGAGGCACAGAGAGGTGACCTTGAGGTAGAGTCCCTCCGAGAAGATCTCCAGTGGGACAGTTGAGAAGGGTTTGACGGTGTATCCCGACCAGAGTGTGAGATACCGAGACCGTTTGTTTGTACCGGAGGCTTGTCGTGAGGAAGTACTCCGAGAGTTTCATCATTCGCGCCTTGCGGTGCATCCGGGAGGTACTAAGATGTATCAGGATTTGAGTCGCCAGTTTTGGTGGCGGGGTATGAAGAGAGATGTGGCAATTTTCGTATCGAAGTGCCTTACTTGCCAGCAAGTGAAGGCCGAGCATCAGAGGCCAGCGGGTTTGTTGCAACCCTTGCCTATTGCCGAGTGGAAGTGGGAGCATGTCACTATGGACTTCGTTGTAGGTCTTCCGAGGACTCAGCGGGGTAGTGATGCTATTTGGGTGGTTGTAGACCGGATGACTAAGTCGGTGCACTTTATTCCTATGCGCGTGAGAGATTCGGTGGATCATCTTGCCGACTTGTATGTTCGGGATGTAGTGAGATTGCACGGGGTCCCAGTGACGATCATCTCAGATAGAGATCCTCGTTTTACTGCTAGGTTGTGGCAGAGTTTGCAGAGTGCCTTGGGCACTAAGTTGACCTTTAGCACGGCTTATCATCCTCAGACTGACGGGCAGTCCGAGCGTACGATTCAGATCCTCGAGGATATGCTTCGGGGTTGTGTCCTTGATTTCAGTGGGACGTGGGAGAGGCACTTGCCATTGGTAGAGTTTGCCTACAACAACAGTTTTCAGTCTAGCATCGGTATGGCACCGTTTGAGGCCTTGTATGGCTGACCGTGTAGGTCTCCAGTTTGTTGGGCCGAGGTGGGTGATGCACCTTTATTGGGTCCGGAGTTGGTTAGGGAGACGACGGAGAAAGTTGAACTTATCCGTAGGAGGCTTGTTACAGCCCAGAGTCGACAAAAGAGTTATGCCGACCGTAGGAGGAGACCTTTGGCGTTTGAGGTAGGTGATCATGTCTTTCTGAAGATATCACCTAGGCGAGGTTTGATGAGATTTGGGAAGAGTGGGAAGTTATCCCCTCGGTTTATTGGTCCTTTTGAGATCCTTGAGAGGATTGGTGAGGTTGCTTATCGGTTAGCCTTACCGCCGCAGTTGTCCGGAGTGCATGACGTGTTTCATGTGAGTATGCTTCGGAAGTATGAACCAGATCCATCACATATGTTGGATTGGACCGATTTAGAGGTAGATAAGGATGCCTCGTATGAGGAGAGACCGGTTCGGGTCTTGGATAGGCGGGATCAGGTCCTGCGTGGCAAGACCATTCCTTTGGTGAAAGTCTTGTGGAAACATCACGGAGTGGAGGAAGCCACATGGGAACGTGAGTTGGAAGTCCGTGAAAAATATCCGGACTTGTTTGTTGATATGTAATCTTATATTTACATTTTGCATTTTGTTGAACTTAAGAGCTTTTATATATGTCTTAAGTTGTGAAACATTGAAAATGTTTGGTTTATTGGAAGTATGTTTTGGGAACTTGCCTCATATGGAAGTTGAATGTGACACTATATGTGTTGAATGTATTGTTGAAATTGGAAAGATAATGCATAATGTTGATGCATGTTAAAAGTACATATGTTGTTTACATATTGTGAAATGCCTCTTGTTATATGGAGGGGATGACCGGTAATGGGTCGACTTGTTGAATGTTAGTATAACATTGTTTAAATGGAGAAAAAACTTGTTTTTGCAAACTTGTGCTTAATTTCGGGGGCGAAATTCTTTAAGGGGGGGAGGTTATAGCGATCCCGGGTTTACCCTTGTTGTACAGTGATCCGGACATGTGTCCGTGGATGTTGGTAGTTGTTTATTATCTTGTTTGCATCCTTTTGCTTCTTATTGAGTTATAGGATGTGTTGGGCTGGTTTGTTACAGGTTGGTTGAGTTTAGAAACCAAAACTAGTTGCCCAGGTTTTGGCCTGTACGCTCGAGCGGGGGTTTTGGCGCTCGAGCGGATATTACACCCATTCAGTATTTTCCTGTGCAGCGTTGTACGCTCGAGCGTGGTATTGGCCGCTCGAGCGGGGTTGTCTGAGTGCCGCTCGAGCGTAGAGTTGGAAGCTCGAGCGGAGGCCTGGTTCTGTATAGATGCTGGGAGAGTGCATCCGGCGCTCGAGCGGAAGTTTGGACGCTCGAGCGGGAGTCTGTGAGTGACGCTCGAGCGGGGTGTTTTACGCTCGAGCAGGAGACTGGGTTTAAGTCCCGAAATTGTGACTTTTCAAATCACTTTTTACTTTCTCTTCTCTCTCTTACTTTTCCAAAATCACCATTGTTGAGTCTCTCACTCTAGAACTCTACCTTCTCTCTAGGTTTTGATCTAGTAGGAGTGATTTGCTCACCTTTGGCCTTTACAAAAAAGTTGTTGATCATCGAGGGCTACATTTTAATCTGAAAATCTCGGGTTTTGGAGCACGTTGGGTTTTGTCGTCTTCTCCTTTGGGACTCCGAATTTGAGGTAGGGATATCCTACTCCTCTCTATGAGTTTTGTCTTTAAATTTTGGCATTTTGAGATGTTGGGGTTGGTTTGGTAATTTTGTGAAAGTTGGGGGCTTTTGTGTAATTTTACAAAAGTTGGGGTTTTATTCATAATAAACCTAGATGCATGTTTGGCATAGAGAAATGGAATAAATGTTAAGTCATTGATGAAAATGGGACCTAAGGGTTGAAATGTTAATTATGGGAATTTACCTAATTACATTGTTTAATTAATTGGGATAATTAATTGAGAGGAATGAAGAAATGAAATGTTGATTGAATATCCATTGTGCATTTATTTTCTGTTTAGAAATAACTGCTTTGGGCTATCGGTGGAGGATAGTCGTGATTGTTGTAGACAATGCATGATGATTAGGCAAACGGAAACTAATCGATGGAATATGTCATGGAACTTGACGGTTGATAGAATACATTACTGTATGTATTGAATGAATGTATATAGAACCAATGTGTTTGTATACGTTATGTGTAGAGGAGGAGATAGGGGATGTACTCCGCGGTTTAGGGGAAGATAGGGGATGTACCTCTAAACCGGATAGTGTTGGGAGAAGATAGGGGATGAACTCCGTAGATACAGCTCATATGCTTGTCTAGAGAAGTGAAGATAGAGCTCATATGCTTATCTTTGTGAAATGTGGATATAGCTTATATGCTTATCTGTGGATATTGTGGTTATACATATCTGTGTAGAATGTGGATATAGCTTATATGCTTATCTATGAATGTGGATATTGTTTTTTTATACATATCTGTTGAAATAATGATAGAGCTCTCATGCTTATCTGTTGAAAAGGGAAAATGAAAGGTAACTTGGACTCGTAAGTCGTATGACATAAATATGTGATTTATGTGAATGTATCAGTGTTGGCCATCTATCAATTGCTAATATTTTAGTCATTGTTCATGATTGGTTTAGTGTATTTCTACTGGGCTGTGGCTCACCCTATATGGGAATATCATTTTCAGGTGCAGGAAGCATGCCACCTCCAAGGACATAGCTTGGGAGGCTAGAGGCGGACATACTATTGTCGTTATCTTTTTGATGTATTACATGTAATTTCAAGCCAAGGGCTTTATGTGTAAACGAGTTAGAACTCTTTGTTGTAACCAAGTGTTAACTTGGAAAGTTGTAAGCCCGTAGGGCATTTTGTTTTGATGTTATCATGTAATACCTATGTAATGGGACTCTAATGAATAAAAGAATGTGGTTAATTTTTATGTAAATGCATGTCTTATCTGATGGGTTTAATGTTGTTATTTTGAGGGCGTTACAGATTTATTTACATAATTTTTTTGTCAACATTCTTTTTGGATGGATTTTTTACTGGGAAGAGTCTCGTTTCTTACCATCAAAATCTCATTCGAAAGATTTAAAAAATATATATAATATTTTAATTAAAAAAATTTAAAAAATTATAATTTATTAAATTATTTTTTATTTTTTACATGTCTTTTAATAAAATAAAATAAAATATTAGAAAATTTAATTCCCAAACAAATTCTAAGAATTAGTTTGAAAAGTAACTTTTTTTTAATAATGTTTTAGTTAAAATTTGAGTTGAAAAAAATTAAAAAATAATTTTTTTTAACTTTTCACATAAAAACTTACGAAATATTTTGATGATTCAATTTATTTGTGTTTTGAAGTATGTCGTATAGAATATACTTGTAAAAAAAATTAAATTAATCTGACATCGATAACCTTTTTATGAAAATACATTTGCATAAAAAAAAATGAATATTAAATGTTATTTTAAATATAAAACTACATACAAATATGTTTTGATAAAAGATCTATTAATATTCGATCAATTTAATTTTTTATAAATATATTCTATATAATGTATTTTAAAAAATATATAATTCAAATTATCAAAATAAAATTCCGAATGAGCCTCAATGTATTAGTAATCCAGATAAAAAATAGAAGTATCATTTCCTTTTTTTTGGAGATTTTATTAGAAAATCTTATTTTAGTTACGTGTATTCTAATTAATTCATAAGATATTTTTAATAAATTTTATTATTTTAGAGATTTGATACACTTAAATCTTAATTCTGAATAACTCTAAATGCCCCCCAATAGTTTAGTTGAGCATTATACTACTTTGGACACCCCATCTAAAAATATGAATTTTTTTTTTTTTTGGTTGGACATCCCAAAAAATCCCAACATTATCCCCTCATTCATCAGCTATCGTGACAACTTCCACCACCGGAGCCACCATCATTAGAGCCACTTCTACCGCCACTACTTTTTCCCCATTTCTGCCCCTGCTACAACTCCATTGTCCCCTTCCCCTTCACTTTTTCTTCTTCTCTAACAAACCTGCCCTACGGGCGACTTCGTTTTCCTCTACTTCTCATCTTTTCTTCTACTTCTCGTTCTTTTTTTTCCTTCTTCTTCCTCTTCCTCTTCCTCTTCCTCTCAAACCCTAGAGATTTAGGGTTTGAGAAAAGGAAGAATGGCGGGGTTCGCAAAACGAGAGAGGGGCTGGGTTAGGGCATGGTTGGCAGGGAGATTCACAATAGAAAGGAACGATGAAGAATGAAAAAGCTAGGGAAAGAAGGAACAACATAAGAAGGAGGCGACAGCAGCGACTTAGAAAGGTGCTTGGAAGGGTTGGCCGGAGTTGGGATAATCTAGCCCGGAGATGAGTTTTGTTGGTTGGTAGGTTTTTTTTTTTTTTAAATGGAATGCTCAACTTAATTTTTGGGATGCATTTAGAAGTTTTCCTTAATTATCATACTTAAGATATTTTATGGACAATTTTACTCTTACAAAATATTTTTTTAACCCTTAACAACTTAATAATGTGAACATTCATTTTAAATAAATTTGACAGTGTCAATGTTCACATCAAGAAACATTCACATTGTTAATGTTAATATTAATGCACGTTTCATCTTATTATTATTAGAGGTATTTTGATAATTATGTCATCATAAGACTTATTGAAACATAAGAAAATAATTCGCACTAAATCGAACATAAGTAGATGAAAATGAATTTATAAATAAATGTCTATTTTTTTATACTAAAATATTTATTTTACCTTTAATTATACATGTGTCAATACATTAGTTATGTTTATTTTACACTTATTACAAAGGAGATCAATATGTTTATCTTAAACTTGTGATTTGGGATGAAATTTTTTGGTGACTTTTTTATTAACATTTTTTTGTCTTTAGTAAAAGAAATTTAAATTTTGAAAATGTGTTTCACACTTTTATTTTATGACAAGATAGATTAAAAAAATAAAAATATAAATTATAAAAGCCCCTCAAAGAAAATATATATTAAAAACTATATTTTTTAAAAAAATTTAAAATGAAACAGACTGATTGTGACTTTTGCCAAACCTAATTGAAAATTGAAATGCAAGTCTAGTACTAGCCCTAGTTATGTAGGGTTATTGTAAAATTCCCCCTCTACGATACATATCATGCAAAATGTATGTGTTAGGGGTGATTATCGATCTGTCTAATCCGATTGAACCGATTTAACTCCATTGATTTTGAATGGATGTATATTTTTCGGCAGACAAATGCGGATGCATTATTTCAAAATTCACGGATACGGTTTGGATGGCGAATCAACCATCACGCACCCGTATGAACCCAATCTGCCCGTAGATGAAATTCAAAAAAAAGAAAAAAAATACTAACAAGTAACAATATATAGTAGAAATAATAAAATATTTATTTTTGAAAAAATAAAAAATAATACCTTAAAAATATACATGCGTGGTGCCATGGCCTATTATAGATAAATAATATTTATTTTTTCAGATTACTAGTTATTGGAGATTGTAAAAGTTATGAATTATAATTTAAAAAATACCCAAAATTTGTAAAGTCTAAACCGCCAAACCGATCGCATCCATCCGCCGACCTACACGGCCCATGCAATCTACATCTGCCAAACCAATAAGCCGATATAGATTGATTTTTTTCAATCTATCTAATTTTGAATGGATGGTGGATGGGATGCTACTCAACCCAACCCGATCTGCGATCACCCCTAGTATGTACCTACCAAAATGTATAGCCAGAATTGCGCCACGTCATTACAATTATGAGCCATACTAGATATGTTTATAATTGAATTAGTTTGATCATAACTTAGTTATAAGCCACCACCACTTGTTATCATAACTTTATTACCACACGACTTTTCAGCATAATTATTCTCACAATTCTCATAACAAATACCATATATCTTATAACAATTTCTAGTTTTCTCATAATCGTGGCCAATTGTCTCATAAGCAATACCACTTTGGCTTAAAACCACACAACATTAAGTGTAACTAACACTACATATATCATATCTAAATCATATATCTCATAATTAACACTATAAACTCTCATAATTAAATGTACCATAGCAAGACTCAGTAATTCAATCTCACTTTATTAGTTTAGGATTTGAAGCTTAGTTGTTATTATAAGAATTTTGTTAATATATATATGTTATTAGGGTAGATGTTAAGGAATTTGAAAGTATAATACAACGTGCACCGAAGTGAGCATAATAAAAAATATATAATATTTTCAAAATTTATTATCATATGTCTTAAAGGCCCACGTTAACAAAATTTTTATTAGAACATTACTCAATTCATTAATTTTAATTATATCCCCAGTGTTTATGTCCTAATTCCTAACTCAACATCCGCCATCATAACCTTCTATCTTCTCTTTCCTTAACTTTTTTTTGTGATTTCTCGCTTTCTCGAGGTAAGAAAGAGTAGGGATGGCGCCAGAGAGTGGAAAGAGGTTGGGGATTGCACAAGATGGTGGAAAAGAGCTAAGAGTGGCTCAGAAGATGAAGAGGAGTTGAAAGGTGGCGAGAGGAGTTGACTGAAGCTAAGGAGGACTAAAGCAGAGTGGCCCGAGCTAAGGGTAGTACCCAAAGTTGGGCGTGATAGGTGTAGGTGGTGGTGGTGGTGGTGGTGGTTAGAATTTAAGTGACAGATTATTTAATCCATAAAGTATTATAAAAGCATGAAAATTGAAGTGCCTACGTTAATTTTTTTGTCACTACTATCTCATCTCTCTCTTCCTTCTATTTTCGTTTCTTTTACGTCTCTATTTTGTCAATTTCACCCTCTCATATTTCTTTCTATATGTATTTTTTTTTAATCGTTCTCTTTCAATTTTTTTTCTTCTTCCTTTTACTTTAAGGATAAAAGGACAAATTATACCAATGGTGTCTATAGTTTTGAGTCTTATGTCGCTTTGGTTCATGACTTTTTGATTGTGATACATTTGATTCTGAATTTTGATTTTTGTTCCAAATAAAGACAATTGAAGATACCATTGCTTAATTTAAATGACAAAGTCGTTAATTTGATAAAATATAAACTAATTTGACAAAAATAAATGTCAAATTTTTTTTTTTGAATTTTAAAAAATTATTTCTACCAACTAAAAATAAAATTATGTAGAATTAATAAATCTTTTAGACATTTATTTTTTTTACCAAATTAATTTTTATTTTATGTTTGGATGATGATCAACCTATATTGTACTTTGTCTAATTATGAGTATGAATGAAGTTTACATATATATATATATATATATATATATATATATAAAAACTAACAGTGGACTAATGGAGAGAGCAGGGAGGAAAATTTGTAACTTGAAATTTCAAACGCAAGTTCTAATTTTCAAATGTATTTGACAAATACCTCAGACTGTGCATTTGTAATATACTTTTTCATGTGATTGATACACAAAACGTGAAACTTTAGTGTTGTGAAATTCCATGATAAACACCCATTTTGGGGTGTGTGCAATGTACTATACATTCTTAATTATGATGTTTGTAGTCTTTAGTTATCATCTATTGAGGTGTTAGTTATATAATTTGATTATATACATTGTGATATTAATTATGATTTATTGTGACGGTA
The DNA here is from genome assembly GCF_055761805.1 of Camellia sinensis. Classification (NCBI taxonomy): domain Eukaryota; kingdom Viridiplantae; phylum Streptophyta; class Magnoliopsida; order Ericales; family Theaceae; genus Camellia; species Camellia sinensis. The sequence continues at coordinate 28,569,458 of NC_138969.1, read as the reverse complement.
TTTTGATTATGATTTAAAAGATATTTCACTACAACAAAAACACATTTTAGTGACACCATATTACTGGCATGTTCTTAAAAAATGTCACAAAAGAATATTTGGTGGCATTTTTTAGAAAAATGCCATAGAGCCACAAACATACAAGGCTCTAGTGGCATTTCAATTAAAAAAAGTGTCACTTTACTACAATAAAAATGTCACTACAACAAATTTACACTTTAGTGACACTACACTAGTGGCATGTTTTTAGAAAATGCCACAAAAATAAAAATTGGCATTAAATGTTTTAGAAAAATGCCACAGAATCACAAACATATAAGGCTCTAGTGGCATTTCAATAAAAAAATGTCATATCAATTTTATGGCATTTTATAAAATAATGACACAAAAAATTATGTTCGTGACATTTACCAACAGATGCTACTAAACTTTAGTCGTAATGGCATTTTTTTTAAAATGTCAGGACACTAGGTAGGTGCAAATTACTTTTTATGGCACTTAGGTGAAAAGTGTCATAAACAAATATTTTATAGCATTTTGAGAAATGCCACTAAGCCAAAAACTTTCCAAGCTTATAATGGCATTTTTCAAAAAACAAAAAATGCCAATATATTTTCTAAATTTTTAAAATGCAGTAAATGATTAAAAATAAATAAATTAAACTCAATGTACACTACAGGAAAAAGCACATTCGGCGACTAAATTTCCTGACCAAAAAAAATTTGGCCGCTGAAAGTATAGCTTTCAGCGACTAAAACAGCATTAGTTGCCAAAAGTAAAGCTTTTTGGCGACTAAACAATTTTAGTAGCCAAAAGTTTAAAATTAGCGACTAAAACTAAGTTTGGTCGCTGATTATATGGGTTTTAGTGACTAAAAAATTTTTAGTAGCCCAAAGTAAAGCTTTTTGGCCACTAAAAAAATTTAGTAGCTAAAAGCCTATAATTGGCGACTAAAAATAAGTTTGGTCACTGATTACATGGGTTTTACCGACTAAAAAAATTTTAGTAGCCAAAAGTAAAGCTTTTTGGTGCCAAAAATTTTTTTAGTAAAAGTCTACAATTGGCGACTAAAAAATAAGTTTAGTCGCCAAAAGTGGTCATTTTTAACGTAGGAGAACTAAAATCCTAAGGCGGGAATTAAATTTTTTGGTGACCAAAATTTTGGTAGCTGAAAGTGCATCTTCGGCGACCAAATCCGATTTCGGTCGGCAAAAGTTAAGTTTTGTAGCAACTAAAAAACAATTAGCAGCCAAAAGTATAGAATTAGCGACTAAAAAATATTTTTAGTTGCCAAAAGTGGTCTTTTTTTATTTTGCTAGTAAATAGTTTATTTTACATAAATTATGTTCAATAAAATAATTATGTTTATACATATACTTTTATATTAATATGGATGTATGTACTATATAAATAATATATGTTATATATATAATCATGTGGTGCTATAGAGGTGTAGTGGGAAGAGTGTGGTTTATAAGGTTTATGGTACGGGAGTTTGGAGGTTCGAGTCTCCGCAAGAGTGGATCAAATTGTTCTACAACGAATTGTCATCACGAATGCCACTTGATAGCGTCACGAATAGTGCCTACCATGACATTAAAGTGTTGCTGAAAGGTTGTAGTTTTGATGGTGTAATGATACTTATAAGTGTCACTAACTCTTTTTTTAATGGCGCTTGATAGTGCCACAAATAATATCTACCATGACATTAAAATGTCATTAAAAGTTTTTAGTCATGATGGTGTAGTGGCACTTGTAAATATCTACCGTGACACTAGTATTTATCGTGGCACGGATACAAATGGCACTTGTTCAAAATGCCACAAGACTAAAAAATGTCATTAACTCAATAGTTTTATGACACTTTCAAATGTCACTAAAGTAAAACAATGTTGTAGTGTTTGGTTATATGTTATGTTGTGTTTGGTTACAGTTCTTTTTTTAATTATTTACTTAGGACTTGTAAAGGACTTAGTACGAACATTTGTGATAATTAACCCCAAAAATATCAAAATTTGTATATAATACACACATGTTTAATTTATACCATAACATTACCCAGTGTTACATGCCCGTGAAAAATCTATATATAAGTAGTATTCCCTGTCTTTACTCAGCCATATTCCAAACCTTTGAAGCACTTTTGATATTCCTCCTTTGTAATTCACATCTCTCTCTATCTCTTGTGCCTTTCTTTCACTTCGTAAGCAAGAAAAGCTTTTCACTTCAACTCAAGGTAGTAATTTCACCTCTCATCTCCCACAAGTATGTATAATATTTCTAATACATCACAAATTCACACAATAATATTTCTTATTCACCTCTCATCTCCCACAATCTCTTCAGTTACATGCAAAAAAAATTTAGTAAATCGACTTATATGCTCTTTCAATAATAGAAAATTTTCAATATGTTTATTTTATCTTTTATTTTTTTGAATAAAATAATTATTTACTCTTTATTATTGATAAATCAGACTTACTAAATAACTTTAGTAATGATATGTCAAGTGATACGATACAAACCCTCACTTTCAAAAACTATTTTGCAAGGAGAGAGTGTCCAAGAGACTTATATGCACATAGTTAAGACTTATGTTAATGGATGTGAAATCATAACATACCACCACGCTACAAAGCCAACATCCACGATGGTCCACTCTATCGACACTGACCCGTTGGTAACCCTTTCCCTTTTGGCAGCTTTTGATCTGGTGGTAACTGTTTTCCTTTTGGTAGTTTCACTCAACCATCAGTATTCAACACTTTTTCTAGGTGCCTTAATCCAACCTCCAGGCCACCCCTTTGTGATTCGAACCACAAAGTTGCACCAATCCGATCCCATACTCGACGTGGTGGTTGGCTCTGATACCAAATAACCCTTTAGCATAAGTTACCCTTGAAAATCGGTTTACAAAGAGAGGGTGTCCAAGAAGCTTATATGCACATGGCCAAGGTCCATATTAACCAATGTGGAATCGTTACATGATAAAATAAATTTGGTTATCACTGAAATGTGAATAGAGCAAAGACGAGGGATGAGCCAACAAAATTATGTAGTCCTTAAGCAAAGCTTATCAAACATTGCATCCGATTATTTGTGAACAATTTAAAAAAGCTCTAAGAATAATATAATTTGAAAAGTATGTAAAATAAAATTTACTAGTACCTTCTAATTTGTGCCATATAAATGCAGAAGCCTGAAACACGAAAAGAGTCTTCGAGGAAAAAAAAAATAATGTGGAAGCTCAAGATTGCAGAAGGTCATGGACCATACTTGTTTAGCACCAACAATTATGTTGGTAGACAAATTTGGGAATTTGACCCTGATGCAAGGTCACCAGAAGAGAGAGCAATGGTTGAAGAAGCACGAAAAAAATACAAAAAAAAATCCAAAAACAATCAGGCTTAGGCTCTACCTTGTGCTGATCTTTTGATGCGAATGCAGGTAAATACATATGATAACCATTGCAAACCAAATAAACATATATGCAATTAGCATAAGCACTTCTTTCAACAAGTTCACAATCAATTTTTTTTTTTTTTTTTCATTTGAAAGAAATCCAAAAGTAGTTTTTTAAGGAAAGCAAATAAAATAAACTAAAATAATGTTTTTGACTTTTGAAATCTTGAATTTTTAAAGTCACAATTCAAACAAAATTAATAACATATGTGAGACACCATATATGGGGCCCATCACACGAGGTCCTATTTTTTTTGTCATATGTGATTGTTTCTGTAAAATAATTTGGCGCTAGTACAACTATAATCCAAAACAACTAAGATATAATGTAAAATATATACTTTTATGTAAAAAAGATGACGTGTAAAATATATACTTTTATTTTTAAAAATTATGTCAAAAAATGTACTTTTCAATCACTTAAACTTGAAACGAGTTCCGTACTAGCTCCGTAAGTCTCCGCAACTTGCCTTGGACCCTCCCGAGGTGTTTGGGACATTTCCCGGTCCTTTTCGTGACTGTTACACGGTTTTGGCCCCCCCCGGTGTCTTATTTCCAAGCTTAAGTGCGGAAAAGTGTCTCTTTCCAACTTAGTTTTCAAACCGGAAGTCCCGCACTAATTCCGTAAGTTTTCACAACTCGCGTTGGTCACTCCCGAGGTGTTTGATGTGTTCCCGGCCCTTCTTGCGACTGTTACATGATTTTGGCCCCCCGATGGCCTACTTCCAAGCTTCAATGTTAGAAAAAGTGTATTTTCCGGCCTAGTTTTGAAATTGGGAGTCCCGTGTCTGTTCGTTAAGTATTCACAGCTCAATTTGGTCCCTCCTGAGATGTTCGAGGTGTTCTCCGGGCCTTCTCGTGATTGTTACACGATTTCGGCCCGCCGAGGCCTATTCTTAGGCTTAAGTGTGAAAAAAGTACCTTTTCCGACCTAGTTTTCAAATCGGAAGTCCCGCGCTAGTTCCGTAAGGTCCCACAACTTGCATTGGTGTCTCCCGAGGTGTTGGAATTGTTCCATGGGCCTTCTCAGGACTGTTACAGGATTTTGGGGGGCTCCCGATGGCCTTTTTTCAAACTTAAGTGTTTAGGAAGTGAATCTTTTGACTTAGTTTTCAAACCGGGAGTCCTATGCGAGTTCCGTAAGTTTCCACAACACACGTTGGTCATTTCCTAGGTGTTTGAGGTGTTCTCCGGACCTTCTCTTGACTGTAACACGATTTTGGCCCCCCGATGGACTATTTTCAAGCTAAGGTGCGAGAAAAGTGCCGTTTCGGACTTAGTTTTCAAACCGGGAGTCCCGTGCTGGTTCCGTAAGTTTTCACAACTTACATTGGTCCCTCCCGGGATTTTTGACGTGTTTCCCGAGCCTTCTCATGACTGTTACACGATTTTTGCACCCAACGGCTTATTTTCAAGCTTAAGTGTGAAAAATGTGCATTTTTTGATTTAGTTCTTAGACCGAGAGTCCCGTGCTAGTTCCGTAAGTTTCCGCAACTTACCTTGGACCTTCCCGAGGTGTTTGGGGCATTTCCCGGTCCTTCTCGTGACTGTTACACGGTTTTAGCCCCCTCGGTGTCCTATTTCCAAGCTTAAGTGTGGAAAAAGTGTCTCTTTCCAACTTAGTTTTCAAATCGAGAGTCCCGTGCTAGTTCTGTAAGTTTTCACAACTCGCGTTGGTCACACCCGAGGTGTTTGAGGTGTTCCCGCCCCTCCTTGCGACTATTACATGTTTTTGGCCCCCCGATGGCCTACTTCCAAGCTTAAGTGTTAGAAAGTGTATTTTCTGACCTAGTTTTCAAATCGAGAGTCCCGCGCCTGCTCTTTAAGTTTTCACAACTCAAATTGGTCCCTCCTGAGATGTTCGAGGTGTTTCCCAGGCCTTCTCGTGATTGTTACACGATTTCGGCCGCCGAGGCCTATTCTCAAGCTAAGTGTGAAAAAGGTACCTTTTCCGACCTAGTTTTCAAACCGGAAGTCCCGCGCTAGTTCCGTAAGTTTCCACAACTTGCATTGGTGTCTCCCGAGGTGTTGGAGGTGTTCCACGGGCCTTCTCGGGACTGTTACAGGATTTTTGGGGGCCCCCGATGGCCTGTTTTCAAACTTAAGTGTTTAGGAAGTGCATCTTTTCACTTAGTTTTCAAACCAGCAGTCCTATGCGAGTTCCGTAAGTTTTCACAGCTCACGTTGGTCCCTCCCTAGGTGTGTTCCCCGGACCTTCTCTTGACTGTCACACGATTTTGGCCCCCCAATGGACTATTTTCAAGCTTAGGTGCGAGAAAAGTGTCGTTTCGGACTTAGTTTTCAAACCGGGAGTCCCGTGCTAGTTCCGTAAGTCTCCGTAACTTACCTTGGACCCTCCCGAGGTGTTTGGGGCATTTTCCAGTCCTTCTCGTGACTGTTCCACGGTTTTGGCCCCCACGGTGTCCTATTTCCAAGCTTAAGTGTGGAAAAAGTGTCTCTTTCCAACTTAGTTTTCAAAACGGGAGTCCCGTGCTAGTTCCGTAAGTTTTCACAGCTCGCGTTGGTCACACTCGAGGTGTTTGAGGTTTTCCCGGCCCTCTTTGCGACTGTTACATGATTTTGGACCCCCAATGGCCTACTTCCTAACTTAAGTGTTAGAAAGGTGTATTTTCTGACCAAGTTTTCAAATCGAGAGTCCCGCGTCTATTCTTTAAGTTTTCACAACTCAAATTGGTCCCTCCTGAGATGTTCGAGGTGTTTCTCGAGCCTTCTCATGATTGTTACACGATTTCGGCCCGCCGAGGCCTATTCTCAAGCTTAAGTGTGAAAAAGTACCTTTTCTGACCTAGTTTTCAAAACTGGAAGTCCCATGCTAGTTCAGTAAGTTTTCACAACTTGCATTGGTCTCTCCCGAGGTGTTGGAGGTGTTCCACGGGCCTTCTCGAGACTGTTACAGGATTTTGGGGGGCCTCCGATGGCCTGTTTTCAAACTTATGTGTTTAGGAAGTGCATCTCTTGACTTAATTTTTAAACCGGGAGTCCTATGCGAGTTTCGTAAGTTTCCACAGCTCACGTTGGTCATTCCCTAGGTGTTTGAGGTGTTCCCCGGACCTTCTCTTGACTGTCACACGATTTTTGCCCCCCGATGGACTATTTTCAAGCTTGGGTACGAGAAAAGTGCCGTTTCGGACATAGTTTTCAAACCGGGAGTCCCGTGCTAGTTCCATAAGTTTTCACAACTTACATTGGTCCCTCCCGGGGTGTTTGACGTGTTCCCCAGGGCTTCTCATGACTGTTATACGATTTTGGCCCTCGGCGACTTATTTTCGAGCTTAAGTTTAAAAAAAGTACATTTTTTTATTTAGTTCTCAGACCGAGAGTCCCGTGCTAGTTCCGTAAGTCTCCGCAACTTACCTTGGTCCCTCCCTGAGGTATTTGGGGCATTTCCCGGTCCTTCTCATGACTGTTACACGATTTCGGCCCCCCTGGTGTCCTATTTCCAAGCTTAAGTGTGAAAAAAGTGTCTCTTTCCAACTTAGTTTTCAAACCGAGAGTCCCGTGCTAGTTCCGTAAGTTTTCACAGCTCGCGTTGGTCACTCCCGAGGTGTTTGAGGTGTTCCCGGCCCTTCTTGCGACGGTTACATGATATTGGCCCCCCGATGGCCTACTTCCAAGCTTAAGTGTTAGAAAAGTGTATATTCTGACCTAGTTTTCAAATCGGGAGTCCCGCGCCTGTTCGTTAACTTTTCACAGCTCAATTTGGTCCCTCCTAAGATGTTCGAGGTGTTCCCCGGGTTTTCTCGTGATTGTTACACGATTTCGGCCCACCGAGGACTATTCTCAGGCATAAGTGTGAAAAAAAGTACCTTTTCCGACCTAGTTTTCAAACCGGAAGTCCCGCGCTAGTTCCGTAAGTTCCCACAGCTTGCATTGGTGTCTCCCGAGGTGTTGGAATTTTTCCACGGGCCTTCTCGGGGGACTGTTACAGGATTTTGGGGGGTCCCCGATGGCCTATTTTCAAACTTAAGTGTTTAGGAAGTGAATATTTTGACTTAGTTTTCGAACCGGAAGTCCTATGCGAGTTTCGTAAGCTTCCACAACTTACGTTGGTCATTCCCTAGGTGTTTGAGGTGTTCCCCGGACCTTTTCTTGACTGTCACACGATTTTGGGCCCCCGATGGACTATTTTCAAGCTAAAGTGCGAGAAAAGTGTCGTTTCGGACTTAGTTTTCAAACTGGGAGTCCCGTGCTCATTCCGTAAGTCTTCAGAACTTACATTGGTCCCTCTCGGGGTGTTTGATGTGTTCCCCGGGCCTTCTCGTGACAGTTACACAATTTTGGCCCCCGACGGCTTATTTTCGAGCTTAAGTTTGAAAAAAATTCATTTTTTGATTTAGTTCTCAGACTGAGAGTCCCGTGCTAGTTCCGTAAGTCTCCGCAACTTACCTTGGACCCTCCCAAGGTGTTTGGGGCATTTTCCGGTCCTTCTCGTGACTGTTACACGATTTTAGCCCCCCCGGTGTCCTATTTCCAAGCTTAAGTTTGGAAAAAGTGTCTCTTTCTAACTTAGTTTTCAAAATGGGAGTCCCGTGCTAGTTCCGTAAGTTTTCACAGCTCGTGTTGGTCATACCCGAGGTGTTTGAGGTGTTCCTGGCCCTCCTTGCGACTGTTACATGATTTTGGCCCCCCGATGGCCTATTTCCAAGCTTAAGCGTTAGAAAAGTGTATTTTCTGACCTAGTTTTCAAATCGAGAGTCCCGTGCCTGTTCTTTAATTTTCACAACTCAAATTGGTCCTTCCTAAGATGTTCAAGGTGTTTCCCGGGCCTTCTCGTGATTGTTACACGATTTCGGCCCGCCGAGCTCTATTCTCAAGCTTAAGTGTGAAAAAAGTACCTTTTCCGACCTAGTTTTCAAACCGGAAGTCCCGCGCTAGTTCCGTAAGTTTCCACAACTTGCATTGGTGTCTCCCGAGGTGTTGGAGGTGTTCCATGATCCTTCTCGGGACTGTTACAGGATTTTGGGGGGCCCCCGATGGCCTGTTTTCAAACTTAAGTGTTTAGGAAGTGCATCTCTTGACTTAGTTTTCAGACCGGGAGTCCCATGCGAGTTCCGTAAGTTTCCACAGCTCACGTTGGTCATTCCCTAGGTATTCGAGGTGTTCCCCAGACCTTCTCTTGACTGTCACACGATTTTTTCCCCCCGATGGACTATTTTCAAGCTTAGGTACAAGAAAAGTGCCGTTTTGGACTTAGTTTTCAAACCGGGAGTCCCGTGCTAGTTCCGTAAGTTTTCACAACTTACATTGGTCCCTCCGGGGTGTTTGACGTGTTCTCCGGGCCTTCTCGTGACTGTTACACGATTTTGGCCCCTAATGGCTTATTTTCGAGCTTAAGTTTGAAAAAAATGCATTTTTTGATTTAGTTCTCAGACCGAGAGTCCCGTGCTAGTTCCGTAAGTCTCCGCAACTTACCTCGGATCCTCCCCGAGGTGTTTGGGGCATTTCCCGGTCCTTCTCGTGACTGTTGCACGGTTTTAGCCGCCCCGGTGTCCTATTTCCAAGCTTAAGTTTGGAAAAAGTGTCTCTTTCCAACTTAGTTTTCAAACCGGGAGTCCCGTGCTAGTTCCTTAAGTTTTCACAGCTCGCGTTGGTCACACCCGAGGTGTTTGAGGTGTTCCCGGCCCTCCTTGTGACTGGTACATGATTTTGGCCCCCCGATGGCCTACTTCCAAGCTTAAGCGTTATAAAAGTGTATTTTCTGACCTAGTTTTCAAATCGAGAGTCCCGCACCTATTCTTTAAGTTTTCACAACTCAAATTGGTCCCTCCTGAGATGTTCGAGGTGTTTCCCAGGCCTTCTAGTGATTGTTACACGATTCCGGACCGCCGAGCCCTATTATCAAGCTTAAGTGTGAAAAAAGTACCTTTTCCGACCTAGTTTTCAAACCGGAAGTCCTGCGCTAATTCCGTAAGTTTTCACAACTTGCATTGGTGTCTCCCGAGGTGTTGGAGGTGTTCCACGGGCCTTCTCGGGACTGTTACAGGATTTTGGGGGTCCCCTAATATCCTGTTTTCAAACTTAAGTGTTTAAGAAGTGCATCTCTTGACTTAGTTTTCAGACCGGGAGTCCCATGCGAGTTCCGTAAGTTTCCACAGCTCACGTTGGTCATTCCCTAGGTGTTCGAGGTGTTCCCCAGACCTTCTCTTAACTGTCACACGATTTTTTCCTTCCGATGGACTATTTTCAAGCTTATGTACGAGAAAAGTGCCGTTTCGAACTTAGTTTTCAAACCGGGAGTCCCGTGCTAGTTCCGTAAGTTTTCACAACTTACATTGGTCACTCCCGGGGTGCTTGACGTGTTCTCCGGGCCTTCTCGTGACTGTTACACGATTTTGGCCCCCGACGGCTTAATTTCCGAGCTTAAGTTTGAAAAAAATGCATTTTTTGATTTAGTTCTCAGACCGAGAGTGCCGTGCTAGTTCTGTATGTCTCCGCAACTTACCTTGGACCCTCCCCGAGGTGTTTGGGGCATTTTCCGGTCCTTCTCGTGACTGTTACACGGTTTTAGCCACCCCGGTGTCCTATTTCCAAGCTTAAGTTTGGAAAAAGTTTCTCTTTCCAACTTAGTTTTCAAACCGGGAGCCCCATGCTAGTTCTGTAACTTTTCACAGCTAGCGTTGGTCACTCCTGAGGTGTTTAAGGTCCTTCTTGCGACTATTACATCATTTTGGCCCCCCGATGGCCTACTTCCAAGCTTAAGCGTTAGAAAAGCATATTTTCTAACCTAGTTTTCAAATCGAGAGTCCCGCGCCTATTCTTTAAGTTTTCAAAACTCAAATTGGTCCCTCCTGAGATGTTCGAGGTGTTTCCCAGGCCTTCTCGTGATTGTTATACGATTTCAGCCCATCGAGCCCTATTCTCAAGCTTAAGTGTGAAAAAAGTACCTTTTCCGACCTAGTTTTCAAACCGGAAGTCCCGCAATAGTTCCGTAAGTTTCCACAACTTGCATTGGTGTCTCCCGAGGTGTTGGAGGTGTTCCACGGGCCTTCTTAGGACTGTTACAGGTTTGGGGAGGCCCTCGATGGCCTGTTTTCAAACTTAAGTGTTTAGGAAGTGCATCTCTTGGCTTAGTTTTCAGACCGGGAGTCCCATGCGAGTTTCGTAAGTTTCCACAGCTCACGTTGGTCATTTCCTAGGTGTTCGTTGTGTTCCCCAGACCTTCTCTTGACTGTCACACAATTTTTGCCTCCCGATGGACTATTTTCAAGCTTAGGTACGAGAAAAGTGCCGTTTTGGACTTAGTTTTCAAACCGGGAGTCCCGTGCTAGTTCCGTAAGTTTTCATAACTTACATTGGTCCCTCCCGGGGTGTTTGACGTGTTCCCTGGGCCTTCTCGTGACTGTTACACGATTTTGGCCCCCAACGGCTTATTTTCGAGCTTAAGTTTGAAAAAAGTGCATTTTTTGATTTAGTTCTCAGATCGAGAGTCCCGTGCTAGTTCCGTAAGCCTCCGCAACTTACCTTGGACCCTCCTCGAGGTGTTTAGGGCATTTTTCGGTCCTTCTCGTGACTGTTACACGGTTTTAGCCGCCCCGGTGTCCTATTTCCAAGCTTAAGTTTGGAAAAAGTGTCTCTTTCCAACTTAGTTTTCAAACCGGGAGTCCCGTGCTAGTTCCGTAAGTTTTCACAGCTCGCATTGGTCACTTTTGAGGTGTTTGAGGTGTTCTCGGCCCTTCTTGCGACTGTTACATGATTTTGGCCCCCCGATGGCCTACTTCCAAGCTTAAGTGTTAGAAAAACGTATTTTCCGACCGAGTTTTCAAATCGGGAGTCCCACGCCTGTTCGTTAACTTTTCACAGCTCAATTTGGTCCCTCCTGAGATGTTCGAGGTGTTTCCCGGGCCTTCTCGTGATTGTTACACGATTTCGGCCCGCCGAGCCCTATTCTCAAGCTTAAGTGTGAAAAAAAGTACCTTTTCCGACCTAGTTTTCAAACCGAAAGTCCCACGCTAGTTCCGTAAGTTCCCACAGCTTGCATTGGTGTCTCCGAAGGTGTTGGAATTGTTCCACGGGCCTTCTCGGGGGACTGTTACATGATTTTGGGGGGCCCCCGATGGCCTATTTTCAAAATTAAGTGTTTAGGAAGTGAATCTTTTGACTTAGTTTTCGAACCGGGAGTCCTATGCGAGTTCCGTAAGCTTCCACAGCTCACGTTGGTCATTCCCTAGGTGTTTGAGGTGTTCCCCGGACCTTCTCTTGATTGTCACACGATTTTGGCCCCCCGATGGACTATTTTCAAGCTAAGGTGCGAGAAAAGTGCCGTTTCGGACTTAGTTTTCAAACCGAGAGTTCCGTGCTAGTTCCGTAAGTTGTCACAACTTACATTGGTCCCTCCAGGGGTGTTTGATGTCTTCCCCGGGGCTCCTCATGACTGTTACACGATTTTTGCACCCAACGGCTTATTTTCGAGCTTAAGTGTGAAAAAAGTGCATTTTTTGATTTAGTTCTCAGACCGAGAGTCCCGTGCTAGTCCCGTAAGTCTCCGCAACTTATCTCGGACCCTCCCGAGATGTTTGGGGCATTTCCCGATCCTTCCGTGACTATTACACGGTTTTAGCCCCCCCGGAGTCCTATTTCCAAGCTTAAGTTTGGAAAAATTGTCTCTTTCCAACTTAATTTTCAAACCGGGAGTCTCGTGCTAATTCCGTAAGTTTTCACAGCTCGCGTTGGTCACAACCGAGGTGTTTGAGGTGTTCTCGGCCCTCCTTGCGACTGTTACATGATTTTGGCCCTTTGATGGCCTACTTCCAAGCTTAAGCGTTTGAAAAGTGTATTTTCTAACCTAGTTCTCAAATCGAGAGTCCCGCGCCTGTTCTTTAAGTTTTAACAACTCAAATTGGTCCCTCTTGAGATGTTCGAGGTGTTTCTCGGGCCTTCTAGTGATTGGTACACGATTTCGGCCCGCCGAGCCCTATTCTCAAGCTTAAGTGTGAAAAAAGTACCTTTTCCGACCTAGTTTTCAAACCGGAAGTCCCGCGCTAGTTCCGTAAGTTTCCACAACTTGCATTGGTGTCTCCCGAGGTGTTGGAGCTGTTCCACGGGCCTTCTCGGGACTATTACAGGATTTTGGGGGGCCCCCGATGGCCTGTTTCCAAACTTAAGTGTTTAGGAAGTGCATCTCTTGACTTAGTTTTCAAACCGGGAGTCCCATGCGAGTTCCGTAAGTTTCCACTGCTCACGTTGGTCATTCCCAAGGTGTTCGACGTGTTCCCCGGACCTTCTCTTGACTGTCACACGATTTTTGCCTCCCGATGGACTATTTTCAAGCTTATGTACGAGAAAAGTGTCGTTTCGGACTTAGTTTTCAAACCGGGAGTCCCGTGCTAGTTCCGTAAGTTTTCACAACTTACATTGGTCCCTCCCGGGGTGTTTGACGTGTTCCCCAGGCCTTCTCGTGACTGTTACACGATTTTGGCCCCCGACGGCTTATTTTCGAGCTTAAGTTTGAAAAAAGTGCATTTTTGGATTTAGTTCTCAGACCGAGAGTCCCGTGCTAGTTCCATAAGTCTCCGCAACTTACCTTGGACCCTCCCCGAGGTGTTTGGGGCATTTCTAGGTGTTTCTCGTGACTGTTACACGGTTTTAGCCGCCCCGGTGTCTTATTTCCAAGCTTAAGTTTGGAAAAAGTGTCTCTTTCCAACTTAGTTTTCAAACCGGGAGTCCCGTGCTTGTTCCTTAAGTTTTCACAGCTCGCGTTGGTCACACCCGAGGTGTTTGAGGTGTTCCCGGCCCTCCTTGCAACTGTTACATGATTTTGGCTCCCCGATGGCCTACTTCCAAGCTTAAGCGTTAGAAAAGTGTATTTTCTGACCTAGTTTTCAAATCGAGAGTCCCGCGCCTATTCTTTAATTTTCACAACTCAAATTGATCCCTCCTGAGATGTTTGAGGTGTTTCCCAGGCCTTGTCGTGATTGTTACACGATTTGGGCCCGTCGAGCCCTATTCTCAAGCTTAAGTGTGAAAAAAGTACCTTTTCCGACCTAGTTTTCAAACTGGAAGTCCCGCGCTAGTTCCGTAAGTTTCCACAACTTGCATTGGTGTCTCCCGAGGTGTTGGAGGTGTTCCACGGGCCTTCTCGGGACTGTTACAGGATTTTGGGGGCCCCCGATGGCCTGTTTTCAAACTTAAGTGTTTTGGAAGAGCATCTCTTGACTTAGTTTTCAGACCGGGAGTCCCATGTGAGTTCCGTAAGTTTCCACTGCTCACGTTGGTCATTCCCAAGGTGTTCGACGTGTTCCCCGGACCTTCTCTTGACTGTCACACAATTTTTGCCTCCCGATGGACTATTTTCAAGCTTATGTACGAGAAAAGTGCCGTTTCAGACTTAGTTTTCAAACCGGGAGTCCTGTGCTAGTTCCGTAAGTTTTCACAGCTAGCGTTGGTTACTCCTGAGGTGTTTGAGGTGTTTGTGGCCCTTCTTGCGACTATTACACGATTTTGGCCCCCCGATGGCCTACTTCCAAGCTTAAGGGTTAGAAAAGCGTATTTTCTGACCTAGTTTTCAAATCGAGAATCCCGCGCCTGTTCTTTAAGTTTTCACAAGTCAAATTGGCCCCTCCTGAGATGTTGGAGGTGTTTCCCGGGCCTTCTCATGATTGTTACACGATTTCGGCCCGCCGAGCCCTATTCTCAAGCTTAAGTGTGAAAAAAGTACCTTTTCCGACCTAGTTTTCAAACCGGAAGTCCCGCGCTAGTTCCGTAAGGTCCCACAACTTGTATTAGTGTCTCCCGAGGTGTTGGAGGTGTTCCACGGGCCTTCTCGGAACTGTTACAGGATTTTGGGGGGGGGGCCGATGGCCTGTTTTCAAACTTAAGTGTTTAGGAAGTGCATCTCTTGACTTAGTTTTCAGACCGGGAGTCTCATGCGAGTTCCGTAAGTTTCCACAGCTCACGTTGGTCATTCCCAAGGTGTTCGACGTGTTCCCCAGACCTTCTCTTGACTGTCACACGATTTTTGCCTTCCGATGGACTATTTTCAAGCTTATGTACGAGAAAAGTGCCGTTTCGGACTTAGTTTTCAAACCGGGAGTCCCGTGCTAGTTCCGTAAGTTTTCACAACTTACATTGGTCCCTCCCGGGGTGTTTGACGTGTTCCCCGGGCCTTCTCGTGACTGTTACACGATTTTGGCCCCCGACGGCTTATTTTCGAGCTTAAGTTTGAAAAAAGTGCATTTTTTGATTTAGTTCTCAGACCGAGAGTCCCGTGCTAGTTCCGTAAGTCTCCGCAACTTACCTTGGACCCTCCTCGAGGTGTTTGGGGCATTTCTGGGTGTTTCTCGTGACTGTTACACGGTTTTAGCCGCCCCGGTGTCCTATTTCCAAGCTTAAGTTTGGAAAAAGTGTCTCTTTCCAACTTAGTTATCAAACCGGGAGTCCCATGCTAGTTCCGTAAGTTTTCACAGCTAGCGTTGGTCACTCCTGAGGTGTTTGAGGTGTTTGTGGCCCTTCTTGCGACTATTACATGATTTTGGCCCCCCGATGGCCTACTTCCAAACTTAAGGGTTAGAAAAGCGTATTTTCTGACCGAGTTTTCAAATCGAGAATCCCGCGCCTGTTCTTTAAGTTTTCACAACTCAAATTGGTCCCTCCTGAGATGTTCGAGGTGTTTCCCGGGCCTTCTCATGATTGTTACACGATTTCGGCCCGCCGAGCCCTATTCTCAAGCTTAAGTGTGAAAAAAGTACCTTTTCCGACCTAGTTTTCAAACCGGAAGTCCCGCGCTAGTTCCGTAAGTTTCCACAACTTGCATTGATGTCTCCCGAGGTGTTGGAGGTGTTCCACGGGCCTTCTCGGGACTGTTACAGGATTTTGGGGGCCCCCCGATGGCCTGTTTTCAAACTTAAGTGTTTAGGAAGTGAATCTTTTGACTTAGTTTTCAAACCGGGAGTCCTATGCGAGTTCCGTAAGTTTTCACAGCACACGTTGGTCATTTCCTAGGTGTTTGAGGTGTTCTCCGGACCTTCTCTTGACTGTAACACGATTTTGGCCTCCCGATGGACTATTTTCAAGCTAAGGTGCGAGAAAAGTGCCGTTTCGGACTTT
The DNA here is from genome assembly GCF_055761805.1 of Camellia sinensis. Taxonomy (NCBI): domain Eukaryota; kingdom Viridiplantae; phylum Streptophyta; class Magnoliopsida; order Ericales; family Theaceae; genus Camellia; species Camellia sinensis. The sequence continues at coordinate 28,553,933 of NC_138969.1, read as the reverse complement.
TCAAACCGGGAATCCCGTGCTGGTTCCGTAAGTTTTCACAACTTACATTGGTCCCTCCCGGGATTTTTATACTTTGAGATGAGATGAACTCTCTCATTTACACCTTGCAAACACTCAAGTCTTGCCCCATTTCAGAGAAAAATATCGTTTTCTTATTCAATACATCAACCATTATACAGAGAACTAGTATTTATACAGAATGAATACACTTAACCTGACCATAACTGTCTAACTAAACTATAGTTAAACTCTAACAAACTAACCACCTAGCTAACAAACTAACTACCTAGCTTTAACAATACACATGTGATTCTGAAGCTTGTGCTTGGAGACTACTGGCTGCTGCTGTAAGCTCTGAAAAGGATTTGATCTGTTAGCTGCGGCTTAAGCTTTGAGCTTGAGCTTTGAGCTGCTGCTTATCAAGATAATATTAATATTGGTCAATCACTTGTCTAGGCATGTTTTTTTTTTTTTTTTTTGATCGGCAAAGAAAAATTTCATTAACAGCATGAAATTAAAGGTACAGGAAGACGACATGTTTTGAGAGAGATTCGGAAGTATAAAAATACCCCTACTACTGCTACTCGCATCTATACAACCAACCCCTTGACCTCACGTTTTTTTTTGAAAACAAAAAAGCTAAGAAGGACTTAACTAAACATTAAACTACCAGAGTAATCCAAGCATGTCGTATCTGTTAATGTTGAATGCACTGTATCTGTAATCCAAGCTCTAGTATCATTTTTGCATCTGGGGTATCGGGAGAAAGAAATTGAAATTTCAGTGGCGAAAGCAATCAGCTTCCTTGAGCAGAAACAATGGCCCGATGGTTCTTGGTGAGTTCATTTCACTTCTAAATGAAGAGCTATGGCAATTGGAGTTAATGTGTACAATGATATGGGCAGGTATGGCTATTGGGGAATTTGCTTCATCTATGGCACATTTTTTGCGCTAAGAGGGTTAGCTTCAGCAGGAAAGACTTATAACAACAGCCAAGCAGTTTACAGAGGAGTTGAATTTTTGCTTTCAGTACAAAATGAAGAGGGAGGTTGGGGAGAGGTTTGAATCATGCCCTTCTATGGTAACTCCCATACCGAAGTTTTTTGTTTGATTGTATTCTTGGCTCTAATGCCTAATTAAACTTGTGTACACAAGTTCCAAATTCCAAACTGGGAGCATAGAATTCCTTTAACTCCAAAAAAAAAAAAAAAAAAAACATTTCTAACTTATATTTGTGTAGGAATTATTATAACTAATCCAAATGCTCTGATATTTCCAATTTTTTTTTCTATTTTCTTAATGATCATAATGCATGAAATAGAAATACAAACCGCTGGAAGGAAACAAAACAAATATAGTACAAACATCATGGGCTATGCTAGGTCTTATTTATGGTGGACAGGTTATTACCAATTTGAAGAATTAGATTATGAATCATATAACGAAAGTTGATAGTGCTATACATAGTTGTGTTATATATATATATATATATATATTTCTTATTATCTAGGGTGAGGGAGATTCAACACCTTTTCATAGAGCAGCAAAGCTATTGATCAATGCACAGATGGACGACGGTGATTTTCCACAAATGGATCTTGGAAACACATTTTTGCGTCCCCAAATGGATCATACATTTTTGGAAGAAATGACTGAGTTATGTCAATTGAGTTTACAAAATATTTACTAGTAGTGTTATGTTTGGCAAAAGTTTTTTTTTTTTTTTTTTTGGCTATTTTAGTTTTAAAAAGTCAAAATAAATTAAAAAGTCAATAAAACAAAATATCACATCTAAATCATAATCATTTCATTTTTCTCTCACAAAAGTTAAAAAATTCAAAAAGTCCATCCCAAATGAGATTTTTTTGTCTCAGATTAAAATAATCAAAAAGTCAAAAAATCAATCCACATCCCAAACGAAGGCTTAGATTTTATAGTGTTGGTTTTTCAAAAAGTTTATGTACTTCAAATATGACAACTTCCTAACCATGAAAATTACCCTCACATGAAATGAGTGGAGCCTTCATGAGGAATTGTATGCTACATTATGCACAATACAGAAACATTTTCCCAATGTGGGCACTTGGAGAATACCGCAAGTGTGTCTGGCCGTCTTCCCAGAAAGTATAAATTTTAAGTTTCAACTGAAACGTATACCTATATCAAAGCTGGCTGAACAGAAACATATCTCAAATTTAAAAAATAATAAATAAATTTTGGATAGTCTTATCAAACATGTATGTCTCATACTATCAAACAGTACAAGGCTTTTTTAGGAGTATCCCTGCTTCATAAAATATTTCTTAAACTGTTTCTTACCACAATTCAAGAAATTAAAAAAAAGAACCATTGTGGAGTTGTGTTGTGGATCAAGTATGTAACCAAGAAAAAATGTCCTTGTCTCATTCAAGTTTTGTGTAATCAAATATGTAACCAATAAGCAAATTTCTAATAAATGCTTCTGGAATTTTAATCTGATGCAGAGATGTTCGATTATCACATAAAATCATTCACAATGACTTAGGTCTAAGATTATTCAGATCCCAAGACTTTTATCTTTATTTTGGTATTATATTATATTAAGTGATAATACACATCAACAAAAATGATTGAGAGCACTAAAAGTAGTGCTCTAATAGCACCACTAGTGGGCCCTGCCCACTGTCTATGTCTTGTTTTTTTTTTTTTTTTTTTGACATTCCCAATGCATTAATGCTATTAGTGATTTTTTTTTTAGTGGTATGAATTATTGTTATACACATGAATGCACAAGCAAATATATACACACAGACACAGAGTACAGTGGCAGGTTTATGAGTTTACAATGTATTATACATACGTATGTATAAACTATAAAGATAGAGTAAGGAGAATAATTTTAGAGGCATATACACACAAACCCTAATTTATGAATTTATATTTCATTAAGTTCTAACTAAAATTTTTTAGACCTTCAAGTTCAATTAAATTTTTAATAGTCGGAATTGCCATTTAAACAATGATTGTTTATCATTTATGATTATCTATAAAGGAATATGATGATTTGACATTAATTTTGACTTTCAAAACTTTAAAATATCAACTTTCAAATAAAAAAAAAATTATGTGCAAAAAAAATGAAAAAATTGAATTATTTTTTGTGCAAAATTAAAAATTTTGTGTCTATAAGGGAGCATGATGATGGAACATTAATGTGCAAAATTTAAAAAAAAAAACTTTAAAAATGAAAAATTGATAATGTTTTCAGTTTTAAAATTAGAAAAAACTAGTAATGTTCTCGGTTCTATTAGATAATTGAAACAAACTAATAAGTAAAAAGGCAAAAACGTTTAATCTCATCCTTTTTTTTTTTATTCAGTTAGTAAAACAATTATCTGGAACATTACTATGTAAAATTGATGATGTTCTTAGTTTTAAAAATTAAAAAAAATTGATAATATTTTTAGTTTTACTAAATAGGACTTATTGGTTCAAATTTTTTAGATAAGACTTGAACTACCATAATATTTGTAAATAGAATTTTTAGATAATCAACTCATAATTTTTTTAAGATATGTTTACATTACATACATTACACATTTTAATGATATAAATGATCAACTTGCTCTCTCTCTCTCTCTAACAGCTTAAGCCTCTAATTCATTAATGAATTTTACTAATTATTGAGAGAGAGAGAGAGAGAGAGAGAGAGAGAGAGAGAGAGAGAGAGAGAGTAGATTTGAAATTCTGAGGGAATTCTCTATTCATAGGGGCAATGTGAGAGGATGTTTAAGAGCCCACGAAGTGATTTGGGCCGGGCTGAAATCAGATCCAGTTTACAGTGTCCGGTGTGTTGGCCCGAGCCCAATCTTCGTTGTGTTTTTTGTTTATTTATTTATTTATTTATTTATTATTATTATTATTATTATTATTATTTTTTGAGGGGTAGTGGACGGGGTTGAAATTTGAGTTAGATTTAAGTAAGGTTATAAGGTAAGTTAAATTATTTGAGCTCGAATTATATTCAATACTTTAAAAATTGTTTGAAATAAATTCGTTATATAAATAAGTCAAACTTAAATATATTTTGATAAGTTATTATTTGATTCAATAAATTTATACATATTATAAAAAATTAAGTTATTCAAGTTTAATTTGTTATTTATATTGACAGTATTACACATTTTCAAACTTGAAAAGAAGCGTACCTCACGCATTAAAAAAAAAAAAAAAAAAAAAAAAAAAAAAATATCATCACATAGAATGCTTTATACATGTAAGTGGAACGTTATTTTTGGAGTGCTGGGCAAAAAGTTCAAACCAACTATTTATATTAATGGATGAAAAATTCACTATATAACCATAAAAAATGAAATCATGAGACTGAAACAAATTATAATTCCATACAATTATTAAAACAATACACATAATGTATTTTTAATGGGTTATAGACTCCACACCAACCTAAATATATGTAAAAATAATAATTATATGAGTCTCATAAAATTACAAGCGCCCAAGTTTAATCGTCAAACCACTAGTTTTGGGACTAATCCGATATATGTGGCCCATAAATATTATTTATAATCGATTTTTTGTGAAAAAAAAAAAAGCAATAAAATTTTTGGTTGTAGAAGTATTTTTCATTGTACAACTAAAACCTATGACATTACAAGAGCTTATATGAGTTCATGGTGGATTAGACATCTTATTGACTAAAAATACTTGTTTTGTTAAACAATTGTTAACTTATTTGTTAAACTCATTTTTTTGACTTGAGTAAATAATCAATTTCTTCATAAAAGTAACATTTTTTAAAAATCTTTGCAGATGTGTGTAAAGATGATTTTGTCCTCCATATTTAGACAAATTCCACGGTATGCCTTTTGGTTATTTATAATAAGGGGAATAACACAACAGTATGTGCAGGAAAAAAAAAAAATTTACAAACAAATGAAAAAAAATTATAATTTTAATTGTTATTATTTATAATATTTTTCAATTTTTTGTAATTATTTCTCACTGACATCGTGTCACTGTAATTCCCCCAGTATAATAATGTTATGTAGGATTAATTTGCGAAGTGACTTTTTAGTTTTTGGTGAAAATATAAGGTAAAAAAAATTAAAATATTTACGAATGATTTTTTAACTTTTTATGAAAAAATTTAAAAAAAAAGTAGAGAAAAATGAACAAGTTTTTGAACATTTTTATATGACTTTCTAATTTTTTAATGCTTTTTAAATTTTTTCCTGAAATATTTAGTTTCCAAACATCCCCACACTAATTAAGATACGTGATATATATATATGGATTCCACCATTTAGCGTAAGTCTCATCTAACATTATATTTATTTGGTGTGTTAGTTGATACACTAATTAATGGGACTATTTGTTACGGTTTTTGAGAGTTGATTAAAACTTATTTTAATTTAAAAGTATGTGACAGACTATTTGATACAACTTCTATTTATAACTTTTTAGACATAAATAAATTTAAAAAAAAATAATTATTTGCAAGCTAAAAAATAGATACTTTTTGATTATCATCTTTTTAGTTTAAAAAAATCTTACCAAACAAGACCGGTATTCCTAATACTATCATAGAATTATGAATAATTTTTGAGAAATGTTAGGGTGAAATTTTTTTCATGAAAACGATCATGAAAGATTTGTGACCCTTAGATTACCTTGATTAGTGTGTAGTGCTTTATTCCAAGTGTAATTCAAAGGTCACAAATCTTTCGTGATTATTTTCATGAAAGACTTTTTATGATACCTAGCATTGTTGACAATTTTTACCTAGAATTATTGAACAGGTTAGAGATACTGTTGTAGATTCACTGTCATCCAAGTAGATGAAAATGATTGGGCCATTTTCATGAGAGATGAAGATGGTTTAGAAAAGCAATAAGTGAATCACCAAATAAAAAAAAGGATAAATATATCTCACATGAGATAGTTAGGGTACGTTTGGGATGTGAGTTGATTTTTTGATTATTTTAATTTGGAGTTAAAAAATCTCGTTTGGCATAAATTTTTTGATTTTTTTGACTTTTGTAAGAAGAAAAAATGAAATGATTATGATTTGGATGTGATGTTTTGTCTGATTAAATTAAAAAACATATTTTATCTTTTTGTAGCTAAAATAGCTAAAAAAACTAAAAAGTTTGGCATGCCAAATGAAGGCTTATCATATGTAGGGTCAACATTATGTGAATTTCATCTCATGTGAGATATATGTATCTTATTTGTGTTTGGTGATTATGTTTTTAGCATTAATCATGGATTTATAAATTCAAGGGGAAAAATGAAAAAATTCATCCAGAACACAAAAGGAAAGAGCTCATGTATAAGGAAAGTTTAATCTACATTATAAATTTGCACTTTCGAATCAATTTTTGAGTTTATTTTCTTTTAGAGATTTTTTCTAAATAAATAATGTAAAATTAAACTTGGGAAAATCGGTCTAGGGTCCCTCTCCCACTTTTCGTAATGGAAGACATCCACAAAATTATTTTTTGATGTCTAAGGTCCCTTAACATAGATGAGAGTCTCTTTGGTCCCATATATGAGAGTCTCTTTGAGCATGCAGTTATTATCTTGAGAAGATTTCGGTGCCTTGTTTTCCGCAAGGCTTCACACTCAGCGAAGAAGCTTTTGGAAGCTCCTAACCGTTCAATATCGAGCACCTTCACAGCAACAACTTTTTCTTGTGGAGGAAGAACTCCTTTGTACACAGTGCTGAAACTTCCTGCGCCAATCAAGTTACTTGAAGAAAATCCTTCTGTAGCTTTGAAAAGCTCTCCATAGGAAACTCTCAAGAACCTGTCTCCTTCGCATGACTCGGTTGGAGATTTCTTTTTTTGTTTTCTTTTACAGTAGAGAACAATGAGAAGCAATGTTAAGATCATACATAGACCCACACTAGCAATTGTGACTATTATATGAGAGTCCAGAGAAATTTTAGTCCAAAGAAAATTGGTCCAGAGAAATTCTGGCCCAGAGAAATTTGGTCCAGAGAAATTTCAGTCCAGAGAAAATTGGTTAGAGAAATTCTGGCCCAAAGAAATTTCTCTGGATGAATTTCTCTAACCAATTTTCTCTGGACTGAAATTTCTCTGGACCAAATTTCTCTGGGCCAGAATTTCTCTGGACCAATTTTCTTTGGACTGAAATTTCTCTGGACTGAAATTTCTCTGGGCCAATTTTCTCTGGACTGAAATTTCTCTGGACTGAAATTTCTCTGGATCAAGGTTGAGGGACCTTAGACATTATGAAAATATTGTTGATGGACCTTAGACATTATGAAAATATTGGGTGTCCTTTATGCTATAAAATCATAATACCAGGGACCTGAAAAAAAATACCCCATTAAACTTCATGCAACGTGAATTACACTCAAATTATATTTAATTCATATATTTTAAATTTTGAATACTTTGGCTCACAGCATCATTGCTCTACATGTGTTCCCTACATTTGGAGAGGAGTCCTAATCTATTTCTTAAACAATATCAAATTAAAGGCTTAAATTTGTCACAATTATATTGCACTATTTTGGTGTTTAAATCCACCTAACATTATGACGGCATATCATAAATCATATTACTAGTAATATTGATGAAAAATAATACTTTCTCTGTTCTAATTTGTTTGTTTGTTATAGAAAATTCAACTGTTAGAAATTGGGCGCCCATGTGACATGACCCTTAGAACCTTTTGAACCTCATCCAAATGGGTTTTAAATTTGAATTCAAACCTATTTGGATAGCCACTCAGGATATATATCTATCATATCATGATATGGATAGATGATATAAATATCAGATATTATCTCATTTAACAAATGGATAAATGAGATAAATAGATTATATATCTGATATATGGGATATGGGTGATTAAGTGGAAAAACAACGTATGTTTGTTTTTTTTTCAAGATACTGACTCTCTCCCAAAATAACGATCAAAGCCATTTGCACTATGGTTTGTGTGGGTGATATTCAATATTGTAATATCACTTCACTGCTGGGTTGATTGACTAGATTCAGGAAGCACGTGATTTATCCACGAGGTTTTAGATCAATAAAGGTATGATCTAAACATTTTATTCCGCTGCATGTTTTATACTTTGATTTACATTGGTATCAGAGCCATTGATGGATATTTTCGTGTTTCCTTTAATCATGTGTATATTTTTACATGTGTATGTTTACATTATATACATGAATGTTTGTAAAGGAGGAAAAAAATCTACTTTGATTAGATTAAGAGCATAAATATTTTTTTATGTTCATTAATGTCTTTTTTTCATACCATAAACGGTTTTATTTTGAAAAAAGGAGTCCGGCAGTACAAAAATCGGACTAGAAAACACCCGGGAAGGCGGCGCGTGTGATTCACGCGCTGTATGACGCCTCCCAGCAGCGCCACGCGCCACCACGCGTAGCCATGCGCTCCCACGCGCCGGATGCCTGCTGACGCGCCTGCACGTGCCATCACGCGCGCGTGCAGGCGCTGTCCTCGCACGCGCGCCGCGTGCTGGAGCCGAGCGCCAAGCCGCGTTTGAGCCGTGCGTCGAGCCGCTCCGAGCCGGTGCTGAGCCGCGCCGTTTTCCTCCTGCGGCTTGGCTGGCTTGGCTGGCTTGGCTGCTTATGCCTAAGGCTCTGTTTGTTTGTTTTTAATTCTGAATTGCGTTAATTGGCTATAATTTATTCGTTATAGTTTTGTTTTAAGCATGGTTGGTACCGTTATACTCAGAATTAAATTTTATATCTTCTGTAAAATTTTGAAAATTTTACGAAAATAAAAAATATTTTTTCTGTGTTAATAATTCATTTTTTATACTTTAAAATGATTCTGGTATTGCATAAATAATTTTCTGGGGTTGAAATTTTTATTGTGGACTTCTGAAATGTTTTACTATCTACTGGTAATATTGTCTCAGTTTATCAGTTTCTGGATTTTTTATTTCTAATTTTATGTGTGTTTATTAGTTATTTAAAATTTCAGAAAAATTCCAGAAAATTCCAAAATAATGTACACTTTAATTATGGCATAATCTGAATATTGAATACAGCATATTTTTTTTTAGTTTGTAATATGTTGTAATTAGAAGAGCATGATTATTTATTTATTTATTAGAATTCCATTATTAAATAAATATAGCATGAGTTATTTGTAGATTTACATTAAAAATGCTATTGTATGGAATTTATCATGCTTTGTATATGCGATACTCAGTGGGAGGTTATTCGGTTGAGAGAAATCTTTGTAGATTAACTCCCGAAAACCAATATTTTGCGCATAAATTAAACTAAATTTTGGATAATTGTCACTTGTGGCGCAAGAGATGATTACGAGCATAGCGGATTTTCGATCTTGCGACTTGTGTAATATTGTCACTATTTAATTTAGATTTTTGCGGCAAAATTATATTATGTTAATCAAATTAATCCTAATGCGAATTTCTCTCTAAATTGATTTAGCTTATGGAAGTTAATTTGGTTGACCTAGACTTAGTAGAGATGTTCAAATGTGAACAAACTAATCCCATTCTTTAGATGAGCAAAAGTCTTGCAGACTTTAGGTCAAACCTTAATTGAGCCAAAGTAAGGAAACATGACTCAAAGTCGCCGTAGTTTTGTTGCCTTGTTTGGCACAATAAAAAACTAATGTGTGCGCTATGGTTAGCGGCATACTACGTAGTTTTTGGTTGGCGAGTTTTGGAGTTATGAAATTAGTAAGCCCTCAGTAGATCAGTATATGATCTTGACTAATGAGCTGCGCGAATTGACTTTGTAATTTGATTTGTAAATAATGTTACATCATTGGATGAAGTAACATTCAAGAGTCACGTCATCCAAGAAATGCGAGCTTAAATAAATTAGTCATTAAGTGTAAGACGAGTAGCCAGTATGTGCAGTGTTTTGCTCTCTACCCAATTATTGGGAGTGGATTGAGCGAAATTTCATGCACTATAATAGTGTGCGTAGAAGTATCACGTGAAGTGAAAAGATTAGCGCTTAGAAGCTGCAAAATCTATTAACACTAAGTGAAAAGATTAGCGCTTAGTGGCTGCAAAATCTATTAGCATTGCCAACTTGTCTAAATCTGGACACTTACTGTTTCCACACTTGAGTGTGAGACATGGATGAGGTGCTTCTTTGTGTGATTCCTTTACTAGGCTAACGTTTTAACATTTACCACTAAGCGCAAACGTTGCAGCATAGTAATGAAAAGGTCAAGGCCGATAAGGTTGTTATGACTCTAAGAATTTGACGCATCGCTTGTGAGAGCATGTGTTGAAATTAGACTCTTTAGCTTCATTCGTGCTTAAGTTACTTCAGGAGCTGCCATAGGTGATAGCTTATTCTCTCCTTCTTGTGGATAGTAGAATTAATTGCAAGTAACTATGAAGCGAGAAATAGATATGGCAAGAGGAGTATCGTCATCTTTCAACTAGATGTATTAAAGTGTATGGAGAATAAAATTGACTTGAAGGTGCAGAGGATTAGCACTTACTAGTTAAATTTGCGACTTAGGCGCAGTTGATATCTCCATGACATCCTTTTATGATCTAATGAATATGAATTAGTCCTGAGTCATTATCTAGTTGGGCCTAAACCTTTTTTAAACTTATCTTCGAGAACTCACACATTAAGATGATTGGAATTAGTTTATGACATTGGTCATGAACCAGTGGCTTATTATACTTAATCACATTAATGAGATGATGACACAATGGTTTGAGTAGGCCTTATCGGGCCCACTCGCTTATGACATCCTACTCTTATATGAATGTGTAACTTTGTTCGCAATGGGTGCGCACAAGTAAGTAGGAAAGCCATAGAAGGTCATTTGTTTTGGCGCATTTAGTCCACTATGATATTTTGTGACTAGATATGTGTGAGGGTATGATAACTAAGCCTCAATCTCGACACATTTATAGATTACGATACGCATCTGAGTCAAGACTATTTGATCTCCCACAAGTCAAAAGTTTTGAGATGATTTTTGACATTGCACATATGAGGTCGAGATCAATTAGATAAGAGTTTTTTGTGCTTTTAGTTTTGACCATGGTGGCGAGTATCTATTTGAGTTATTTTTCAGAAAAACTCTGTGAAGAGGAATGGATGCTTAGAAAATTGATTATTCCTAGTACTCAACAACACAATGGTGTAGTAGAGATAAGGAATTAAATATTGTTAATGTTAGGTGGATAATGGCGCAAAATGTTTCCCAATTGAGAATTGCACTAGTTTGTTGCCTATATCCCTAACTAAGTGCCCTCCATATCAGATTTTACACTCCATTTGAGTAATATGTTAGTGGAGAGCCATCTATGGGCGATCTGTAACCGTTAAGCAGCTTATCTTTATTTTACTTCTCGTAAGATTGTGAAGTTAAGACCTAGGGTTCTATAGCGCATTATTGTATGCTGTCCTGTAAACACAAAGGGTCGTGTGGCGCATTATTGTATGCGGTCATGCAAACCCTCCAGGTCATGTGCATATAGGTAAGCAGCTTTGTGGTAGTGTAACTAAGTCACATAAAGTTTTATTAGTAAAGGTGACGTGAATAGAGTTTTTGGAACTCTATAAGATAGAGAATTCTAAGCATAGCGCTCTCTGTAGCCTAGTTGAGAATGGAAAGAAATTTCCAATATCCTAGGGACAGTGGGAGCGATGTGCCTACTAATGGATTACTCCATTAGAGAAGAATACTCTACATTCTTAGTTGCGTGGTAGCAAATGTGAATTTTTCACGTCATCACTGGGTGATTGAGAGGGAAACATTCATGATTGCTCCGCAAGATGATAAAGAGCCTAGGATAATGCCAAAGGCTCTAGTCCCCTGTTTTTTAAAAAGGTGGATCAATGTTGCGCAGTTTAAGACAAAGTCTTTGAGGATTAACCATTTTTATAATTTAGTTGACTTTCCATTATGACACAAAACTGTTCTAATTTTATGCGTAATTTGGATAGTCATTGTTGAGGCATAAGGCTCGCTAGATACCGAAAAGTCGCACCATTGAGGAAAGTGTAGACCATGAGAAGACTTCCTCCTGGGGAGTGAGGGTGAGGTTATTTTGACTTTCTCCTTGACTTCCTCCTGGGGAGTGAGGTTATTTTGACTTAGGCTTTGATTGACATAAGTTCAGAACATTGATTTGTGGACATTGTGACCCAACTTCTCGTTGGAGAATTGGATAAGTAGATCCGTAGGGATTTACCTTATGTTTTTATGGTGAAAAGTTAGGAGCGCAAAAAGATTGCTAGTTCCAATAAATCTTTTACAACCTAAAACAGTTATCCAAATAGTGGTTCTTAGATTTCGTCAAGCCATGATAGGCCAACGATGATCGATGAAGACCACTGAGGCATGATCAATGGTCCAAAAGAAGTTTTTCCTTACTTAGTCATTATGAGCCAGGAATTTATAAGGTTGTCACCACCTAGGGTGGGCAGTCCTCTATTTTAGATATGATGGACATGGGTGATGTAATTTATATGCTCGGATGTACGATCCTTAGGGATTGCTTTGGGAGAATTCATGTTTTGTCTTCGATGACTTACATAAGGAATATCCTAGAACGATTCTAGATGCAAAATTACAAACCCATTGACTTACCTATCGGTAAAAGCCAGAGCCTTAGCTATTAAGTGAATCCTCGGATTGTCTTTGGGAGAAACAGATGACCTATATTCCTCAATCTTTTCTTTGTTGTGGGAGCCTAAAGTATGCTATGTGGGCGTATTCGGCATGATAAGTGTTATCTTTGGTAAATAATCAACTGAGTTGTTTAGATATTGACCTTGCTCATTAGACTGTGGATAAAATGCTTCACTAGTAGTATATTAATTTGCTCATTGTAAAATTCAATGTGCTAGTTGGGCGCACTAAGAATGAACGCAAATTGGTCACCAAAATATCTTTAGAGAGGTTATTGCGCAAGAGGTAGTGATCTTAAATCATTTCATGTGAGGTGCACATGGTGGATTCCGTTGTATATACTTATCGCAAGAGGTGCTGATAAGGCTTATGTTTGGAATCTATAATTACGCAAGCTGTGGTCATTTTTTTTAAATCGATCACTTATTTTGAGATGATGGGATGTTGACACTATTATGATTTGTGTCATAATGATTAGCAAATGATGATGTCAGCAGGCAAGATTGGCTCACTCACACGAGCAAGGATGAGACTGGTGGTTTATTTTTATTTGGAGCCAAGAGAGGCTTAAATCATCCACTATGTATGTCGCCTTCGTTATAACCAAGATGAGGTCGTGTTAAGGACCAAACATGGATGTTAGTACCCACTTTCCATGTTGTGCCTGTTATGATTAGCCAGATTCGAGATCTCATTTGGCGCCTAGAAGGCGAGCAAATAGAGAATTCGGGTTAGGCGCTAGAAAGCGACTAGACTAATATATGTACGGTGTATCGAGTATGACGTCACTCTTTATGGAAGAGTTACTCCACCGTAGCATGTATTCATACTATATGTGCTTGGCGACCGAGTAATGAGGTGAGAGAATGGATCCCTGCTTCCTCACCGTGTGAGTCTTACGTGTCATTATTGATATGACTTTCATTTATGTACCCTTTTTGTGACTTTTGACTATGTCATAAGGTAAGGGGTTGATGTTCTGCTACTTTGGTATGTTGCCTGCGGTCATGCATGATTCGGCCTTAAGGGACATCACTGGGAAAGCGGTCAATCCTAAACTAAATGGCATGAGTGCAAAAGGAAGATCATCTAGTATTACACCACTGTTGTATATTCACTGCCGGCAACTCACATCACTCTGTATGAGAGGCGAATTGAGTGTGAATATATTGCAAGAATTGAGAGGGTCAAACATGCTCTTTTTGAGGGATTAGAGATGTTTTTTGGACCGGTGTAATTAGATGGGTCTGGGGTATATGAGACACTATTTCTTTTCTTTTTGGGTTGATGTCTCTATGCTGGCTCATTTTGAGTTTCTAGTATAGAGCTCCCACATGCAGGTGTTCTCAGCAGTCGCACGGTGCAGTGGCTAGTATGAGATTGTTTATTTTTGGGGAGATTGAGATTGAGACATGGCAGTGTCATGCCAACTCATGTCCGAGTGGGAGATGTTAGAAATTGGGCGCCCATGTGGCATGACCCTTAGAACCTTTTGAACCTCATCCAAATGGGTTTTGAATTTGAATTCAAACCTATTTGGATAGCCACTCAGGATATATATCTATCATATCATGATATGGATAGATGATATAGATATCAGATATTATCTCATTTAACAAATGGATAAATGAGATAAATAGATTATATATCTGATATATGGGATATGGGAGATTAAGTGGAAAAACAACGTATGTTTGTTTTTTTTCAAGATACTGACTCTCTCCCAAAATAACGATCAAAGCCATTTGCACTGTGGTTTGTGTGAGTGATATTCAATATTGTAATATCACTTCACTGCTGGGTTGATTGACTAGATTCAGGAAGCACGTGATTTATCCACGAGGTTTTAGATCAATAAAGGTATGATCTAAACATTTTATTCCGCTGCATGTTTTATACTTTGATTTACATTAACTTATTAAAGAGACATGCAATTATTATATTTTAATAATAATTCGGACTGGATGGTACTATTCGGACCGTGGATTTCATTTTGATAATCCGAATTATTCAATGTGTAGAATTCACCCAATACTATGTATCTATAAAAAAATCACGTTGATCAGATATCGATAGCTATCTCATTGAATCAGTTTTTTGTCAACCGTTAATTTGTTAATTTTTTATTTTTTTTAATACAAAACTGATTAAATTACATAGCTATCGATATGTGATCAACATGATTTTTTACAAGCATATATAGTCCTTGACAAGTTCTACACATTAAACGATTCAGATTATCAAAACGGGACCCATAATGGGTCCTCATGGGCCGAATAGCACCGTTCAGTCCGATCTCGGACTAGAGGTAATATGCTCCCATTATGAAAATGGGAATGGCTTCCCTCCAAGACTGGAGGATACTGTTGGGCCCGTGGGGTTCCACCACGAGTCTCGTTTCAAAAATTCTAACCGTGCAATACGTAGAATTCGTTGATTATTATATACTTGTAAAAAATCACATTGATCGGATATTGATAGCTATGTGATCAATTTAGATTTTTATCAGCCGTTTATTTTTCACCATTCATTTTTTTCATACAAAACTGATTTGATCACATAACTATCAATATCCGATCAACGTGATTATAAATAAACATATAGTACTTAATGAGTTTTACACATTAAACAGTTCAGATTATTGAAATGGGGCCCGTGATAGGCCTCCACAAAGCCATTCCCTATGAAAGTAAATTCCAGTTTTAACCCCACAACACCTTCCACTATTTGTGACAAAGAGAGTTGTACCTTAGACAACCTGTCTGTATCTGAGGATACACCAACCACGAGATTTGCTCATGTGCAACAGAACAAAGAGGGTTTTTTTTAGCCAACTTATGGTTTTTGGCTTTTAAAAAGTTATTTTGGACTGTTTAGTTAAACTTATTTCAAACAGTTTCTGATTCGAACAACTTATTTTAAGTTAAAAAAGCTAATTCTGAGAAGCTGCTCACCCTTGCTTCTGATTATCAGCTTCTGCTATGGACATATTAATTCACGATTATACTCTTTATATTTTTTTGTTTTTTATTTTTTTTAAATAGAAAAATACACAAATGGATTATAAAATATTATTATTATTTTTTATGGGAAATTTAGACAAATAATGAATAATAAAAAATAAAAGTTAATTGAAAAAGCTACTTCACAACTTATTTAACAAACACTACTCAACAACTTAAATCTATAATCCAATAGCTATACCAAACAGATTAACAGCTTCTGATAAAAGTCATAATGTATAATCTGTTAAGTTATAATCTATAATCTGTTTTAACAGTTACACCAAATTGGACCAGAGAGTTGTACCTGAGACAACCTATCTGTATTTGAGGATACACCGACCCCGAGATTTGCTCATGTGCAGCAAAAAAAGTCCATATAATACTGTAATGAGTCGGTGCCATAATCGCGATTTGCGGATTTAAAAATCATATTTTAGTTACAGGAATGATTTATTTACATAAATTTTTTGTCAGAATTTTTTTGGATGGATTTTTTACTAGGAAGAGCCTCATTTTTTACTGGCAAAATTCCATTCGAAAGATTTAAAAAAATATATAATATTTTAATTAAAAAATTAAAAAAATATTATAATTTTTTTTTTATTTTTTACACATCTTTTAATAAAATAAAATAAAATATATTAGAAAATTTAATTCCCAAACAAGTTCTAAGAATTAGTTTGGAAAGTAATTTTTTTAATAATGTTCTAGTTAAAATTTGAGTTGACAAAAATTAGAAAATAAATTTTATAACTTTTCACATAAAGACTCACAAAATATTTTGATGATTCAAATAATTCGTGTTTTAAAATATATCTTATAGAATATACTTGTAAAAAAAATTAAAGTAATCGGACATCGATAACCTTTTTATGAAAATACATTTGTATAAAAAATGAATATTAAATGTTATTTTAAATATAAAACTAAATACAAATATATTTTGATAAAAGATCTATTAATATTCGATCAATTTAATTTTTTATAAATATATTCTATATAATGTATTTTAAAAAATATATAATTCAAATTATCAAAATAAGAATGAGCCTCAATGTATTAGTAATCCAGATAAAAAATAGTAGTTTCATTTCCTCTTTTTTTTTGGAGATTTTATTAGAAAATCTTATTTTAATTATGTGTATTCTAATTAATTCATAAGATATTTTTAATAAATTTTATTATTTTAAACATTTAATCCACTAAATCTTAATTCTAAATAACTCTAAATGCACCCCAATAGTTTAGTTGAGCATTCTACTACTTTGGACACCCCATCTAAAAATATGATTTTTTTTTTTTTTTGATTGGACATCCCAAAAAATCCTAACTTTATCCCCTCATTCATCAGCTATCGGGACAACTTTCACCACCGGAGCCACCATCGTTAGAGCCACTTTGCCGCCACTACTTTTTCCCATTGCCCATCCTTGCCCTCTACAACTTTACCATCCCTTTTTCTCCATTACTGCCCCTGCTACAACTCCATTGTCCCCTTCCCCTTCACTTCTTCTTCTTCTCCAACAAACCTGCCCCACTGGCGACTTCGTCTTCCCACTACACCAAAATTGGGCTTTAACGGCGGTTTTTTACCGCCGTTAAAGGATGTAAAACCGCTGTTAAAGCCTTTAACAGCGATAATTTAGGACCACCGTTTATACTCGTGTCAGAAAAGGTAAACCGTCGTAAAAGGGTAAATTACTGTTGTTAAAAGTCGATAAAAAACGGCAGTAATATAGGACCAAAAACGGCAGTTCTTTACCGCCGTAAATAAGTTCAAATTTTTAAAAAAGTAATTCTCTCTTCTTGCACCCCCCAGGTCTCAAATCCTTGACCTCTAATCCAAGCACGCCAACCACCCCACCACAACCACTCTATATGAAATATATTCCTTAAATAAATATTTAAACATTACTTTTGCTTTATTGTAGATGGTCATATTTAACCTCTGGCCGTGCGTGGTCACCACCCGCCGGAGCTCTGCCGGCAAAGACCGCCGTCATTAACAGCGGTAATAAGAGGGCTTTAGCGGCGGTTTCGTTAGGTTTTTTTAACGGCGGTAACGAAACTGCTGTTAAAGATACATTAACAGCGGTATTAACGGCGGTTTCGTTACCGCCGTTAATTGTATCTTTAACGGCAATAATGAAAACTGTCGTTAAAAAAACAGCTGTTAATGCCCTGTTTTGGCGAAGTGTCCTCTGTTTCTCTTCTTTTCTTCTACTTCTCTTCTTTTTTTTTTCCTCTTCCTCCCAAACCCTAGATATCTAGGGTTTGAGAAAAGGAAGAATGGCGAGGTTTGCGAGACAAGAGAGGGGCTGGGTTAGGGCATGGTTGGCAGGGAGATTCACAATAGAAAAGCAACGATGAAGATGGAAAAAGCTAGGCAAAGAAGGAAGATGTGGTGGCAACGACAGTAGGAGGATGAGAGGCAACTGCAATAGTGGGAAGAGGATATGGCGATCGCAACGGGGGAAGGAGAATGTAAGGATGGCCACTGGGAAGGGTACCTAGAAGGGCTAGCCGAAGGTAGCGATGGTGACAACATGAGAAGGAGGTGACAGCAGCGACTTAGAAAGGTGCTTGGAAGGGTTGGCTGAAGTTGGGATAATCTAGCCCAGAGATGAGTTTTGTTGGTTGGTAGGGTTTTTTTTTTTTTTTCTCTTTTGGTAATTTTGTCTAAGGGTAAAATGGTATTCAATATGTTTGGTTTGAGTTTTCGGGATTAAGTTTTTTAAAAATTGAGTTTTTTGTTTTTCGTATATTTTTTTAGTGAATATTTTTTAAATTTTAAGCTTTTTTTTTTTTTACTTTTTTAAGATACACTTTACTTAGATGTATCTAAAAAAGAAAAAAAAAATTTGTGAAAAAATATTTTAAAAAATTAACAAATATATAAAATACGAAAAATATACTAAATTTTCGTATTCTTTTTGTATTTTTGATATTTATTGAAGTTTTAAAAGATTTTTTTCACAAAAATTGTACTTTTTATGTGTATTTATGTTAAGTGTGTCTAAAAATTAAAGAAAATGCTTAAATATTAAAAAAAAAGTAAAAACAAAAAAATACGAAAAATAAGAAAGTATAATTTTCTAAAAACTGTTTTAAGAAAAACAAAACCAAACAAGCTTTTTTTTTTTGAAAAAATGGGGTGCACAACTTAATTTTTGGGATGCGTTTAGAAGTTTTCCTTAGTAATCATATTTAAGCTATTCTATGGACAATTTTATTCTTACAAATATTTTTTTAACCCTTAACAACTTAATAATGTAAATATTCACTTTAAATAAATTTGACAGTGTGAAAATATTAACAGTATAAATGTTCACATCACGAAACATTTACAATGTTAATGTCAATATTAATACACGTTTCATTCTATTATTGTTAAAGATATTTTGATAATTATGTCATCATAAGATTTATTGTAATATAAGAAAATAATTTACACTAAGTACGACACAAGTGGATGAAAAAGAATTTATAAATAGATATCTATTTTTTTATACTAAAATATTTATTTTACCTTTAATTATACATGTGTCAATACATTAGTTATGTTTATTACACGTATTACAAAGGAGATCAATATATTTATCTTAAACTTGTGGTTTGGGATGAAATTTTTGGTGACTTTTTTATTAACATTTTTTTGTCTTTAGTAAAAGAAATTTAAAATTTGAAAATGTGTTTCACACTTTTAATTTACGACTAGATAGATAAAATATATATATATATATATAAAAGTCCCTCGAAGAAAATATAAATTAAAAACTATATTTAAAAAACAAAAAAATTAAAATGAAATGGACTGATTGTGACTTTTGCCAAACCTAATTGAAAATTGAAATACAAGTCTAGTACTAGTCCTAGTTATGTAGGGTTATTGTAGAATTTCCTTTCCACCGTACATACAATACAAAATGTATGTATTAGAAGTGATCATGAATCTGTCTAATCTGCCTAATTCGATCGAATCGATTTAATTCGATTGATTTTGAATGGATGTATGTTTTTCAATGAACAAATACGAATGAAATATTTCAAAATTCACAGATACGATTCGGATGGCGAATTAACCATCTCGCACCCGTATGAATCCAATTTGCCCATAGGTGAAGTTCAAAAAAAAAAAAAATGCTAACAAGTAACAATATATAATATAAATAATAAAATATATATTTTTGTGAAAATAAAAACTAGTACTGTAAAAATGTGTATGCATGGTGCCATGGTTTATTATAGATAAATAATATATATTTTTTCAGAGTACTAGTTATTGGAGATGATAAAGTTATGAATTATAATTTTAAAAAATGTCTAAAATTTGTAAAGTCTAAACTACCAAACCGATTGCATCCATCCGTCAATTTGTACGGCCCGCACAATTTGCAGCTGCCAAACCGGTGAACGAATATGGATTTATTTTTTTCAAGCTGTCTAATTTTGAACGGACAGTGGATGGGATGCTACCCAACCCAACCCGATCCGCGATCACCCCTCCAATCAAAATGTATAGCCAGAATCGCGTCACGTCATTACAATTATGAGCCACACCAGATATGTTTATAATTGGATTAGTTTGATCATAATTTAATTATAAGCCACCACCACCTGTTATCTTAGCTTCATTATCACACAACTTTTCCGCATAATTATCCTCACACATCTCATAACAAATACCATATATCTTATAACAATTTCTAGTTTTCTCATAATCACGGCCAATTGTCTCATAAGCAATACCACTTTAGCTTAAAACCACACAACATTAAGCATAACTACCACTACATATATCATAACTAAATCATATATTTCATAATCAACACCATAAACTCTCATAATTAAATGTACCATAGCAAGACCCTGTCATTCAATTTCACTTTATTAATTTAGGATTTACAGCTCAGTTATTATTATAAGAATTTTGTTAATATATGTTCTTAGGGCAGATGTTAAGGAATTTGAAAGTATAATACAATGTGCACCAAAGTAAGCATAATAAAAAATGTATAATATTTTCAAAATTAAACGCCCGCATTAACAAAACTTTTATTACAACATTACTCAATTCATAAAATTTTAATTATATTCCCCATGTTTGTGTCCTAAATCCTAACTCCAACCCTACTTCGAACCAAGCCACCACCACCAACTCCGATCACCCTCTCCAACCCATCCAAAGCTCTATTTACCACCCTTCAATCCCTTTTGAAGTTTGGCCACCGCCTCCAACCTCCTACATCCTTGTGTCACGTACCGACTCATTAGGGATGCGAGTTCTACACCAAGCACCTTACAAGTGCATTAGTTTGTGAGCGGCAAGGCAGGCAGGGTAGATCCCTATCGCATCTCCTAGGTTGGTCCTTGGGCCTAATGCACGGGGGTACGCAGTACCACTCGTGGAGCCGGCTTCTCGGGAGGATGACAAGCGCCCAGTCCGTGACAAGTGGTATTAGAGCCAGCCTAGGGGCACTGTGATGGGGACGGAACGTGGGACTTACACCAAGCACCTTCATTGTGGGGTCTGCACCAGGGGTGGTGTCCGCGCGAGGCGGGTTTCCCGTGGGTAGGGGAACGGACAAGCATGGGGGCAGGCAGGGTAATGTCCCCCTGACGAGGGCGTCAGGGACTGGCGGTGGTAGCATGTCACGTACCGACTCATTAGGGATGCGAGTTCTACACCAAGCACCTTGCAAGCGCATTAGTTTGTGAGCGGCAAGGCAAGCAGGGTAGATCCCTATCGTATCTCCTAGATTGGTCCTTGGGCATAATGCACGGGGGTACGCAGTACTACTCGTGGAGCCGGCTTCTTGAGAGGATGACAAGTGCCCAGTCCGTGACACTTGAAACCCCCTACAGTCCAACCACTACACTAAACCCCTTTCTAATATCCACCACCCCTGTGTCCCCCACCCCCTTATAGCCCCCATCAACCTCAACCATCATGGCCTTCTATCTTCTCTCTCCTTATTTTTTTTTGTGATTTCTTGCTTTCTGTTGTCTTATTATTATCTCTATACTTGCTTTCTTAACATAAGAAAGAGTAGGAATGGCGCCAGAGGGTGGAAAGAGGTTAGGGATTGCATAAGAGTGTGGAAAAAAGCTAAGGGTGGCTCAGAAGATAAAGAGGGGCTAAGAGGTGGCGAGAAAAGTTGACCGGAGCTAAGGAGGACCAAAGCAGAGTGGCCAGAGCTAAGGGTGGTACCCAAAGTTAGGCATGGTAGGTGGTGGTGGTTAGAATTTATGTGAGAGATTATGGAAATCCAAAGAAAAAATTTAAGTACTATTAACACAATCCATAAAATATTATAAAAGGATGAAAATTGAAGTGGCTACATTGGGGGTGTTTGTTTGGATTTTTTTGAGCCAACTTATAGTTTTAGATTTGGAAAAGCTATTTCGGACTGTTTGGTTAAACTTATTTCAAACAGCTTCTTATTCTAACAACTTATTTTAACTCAAAAAAACTGATTCTGAGAAACTATTAGATTTTTTTTTATTTTTTATTTTTCTAAAAATAGAAAAAGACCCAAATGGATTATAGATTGTTATTATTTTTATTTTTTTTTATGAGAAATGTACACAAGTAGTGAATAACAAAAAATAAAAGTTAATTGAAAAAGTTACTTCACAGCTTATTTAACAAACACTACTCAACAACTTAAATCTATAATCCAACAGTTACACCAAACAAATTAACAATTTCTGATTAAAGTCATAATTTATAATTTATTAAGTTATAATCTATAATTTATTTTAACAACTACACCAAACGAGCCATTAACTATTTTGTCACTACTATCTCATCTTTCTCTGCCTTCTATTTTTGTTTCTTTTACGTTTCTATTTTGTCAATTTCTCTCTCTCACATTTCTTTCTATATGTTTTGTTTGTTTGTTTGTTTTTCTTTCTCTCTTTCAATTTTATTTGATTTTTTTTTCTCTATTTTCTCCTTTTACTTTAACAATAAAAGACGAATTATATTGACGATTTTTATAGTTTGAGTCTTATATCATTTTAGTTCTTGATTTTTTAATTGTAACACATTTGATTTTGAATTTTAAATTTTGTTTCAAATAAGGATAATTGAAGATACCATTGCTCATTTTCAAGGAAAAAGTAGTCAATTTGATAAAATATAAACTAATTTGATAAAAATAAATGTTAAAAAATATTTTTTAAAATTATTTCTACCTACTAAAAATAAAATTATATAAAATTGATAAATCTTTTAGACATTTATTTTTTTTTTTTACCAAATTAATCTTTATTATGTGTTTGGATGATGATCATGTAATGTTTGGTTTTTTAATTTTTTTTAAGTTAGTTTATATTTTTAAAAAAGTCAAATATGGCGATTATTTTGATATCATTGTTAAACCAATCCAGTAAATAAAAAAATTCAAAACTAAAAACATTTCATATATTAAATATATCGATTACACATTAAAAGCTTAACAACTACCCATTACATGATCATTATCCAAACACATAATACAAATTAATTTTGTAAAATAAATAAATAAATAAATGTGTAAAAGATTTATCAATTTTACATAATTTTATCTTTGGTGGGTAGAAATTATTTTTAAAAATTTAAAAATATTTTTTTAACATTTATTTTTGTCAAAGTAGTTTATATTTTATCAAATTAATGATTTTGCCTTTAAAATTGAGTAATGGCATCTTCAATTGTTCTTATTTAAAATAAGATTTAAAATTTAGGATCAAATGTGTCACAACTGAAAAGTTGGAAACTAAAGTAATACGAGACCCAAACTATAAAAAATGTTAATATAATTAGTCCAAAAATAAATATGGATGCAAAAGTAAAACATGATTTCACATCTCACTTTCCAGTGGTGGCCCGAGCTAAGGGTGGTACCCAAAGTTGGGCATGGTATGGTTAGAATTTAGGGTAAATTACGCAAATAGTTTTTGTAATTTATACGATGTGTCAATTTGGCTTCTGTAGTTTTAATTTGCTCAAATTTTTAATTTAATTTAACGGAATGTGTCATTTTAATCCAATAAATAACGGTTGTTAAGTTAATTTAACGAAAAGTCAAACAATGTGTCAATTTAGTCCCTGTATTTTTCACAATGTGTCAATTTAGTCCCTGTCAAAATCGAAAAAATTGAAATTATAGGGACCAAATTGACACATCACGTAAAGTAGAGGGACCAAATTGACACATTAGTTGACCTTCCGTTAAATTAATTTAACAACCATTATTTTTGGACTAAAATGACACGATCTGTTAAATTAAGGGGCAAAATCGAGCAAATTAAAACTATAAGGACCAAATTGACACATCGTGTAAAGTATAGAAATTATTTGCATAATTTACCCTAGAATTTAAGTAAGAGAGATTATGGGAATCCAAAGAAGCTTATTAGTAAGTTATCAATAAATCTTAATAATTCTCATTAAATCTTATTAAAAATAAGTCCTAATAAAATCGTCACTAAAAATAATTTTTTGTCACAATTTTTTGCATATATTGTTAAAAATTGACAATTAGTGACTTTTTTTGTTACAATTTTTATAAATTGTAATTAAATTTTATAATTAGTGACATTTTTTTGTAATAAATTTTTCATACTATTGTTGAAAATTAAAAATTAATGACTCTTTTTGTGATGATTTTTTAAAACTGTCATTAAAATTTATAACTAGTGACATTTTTTGTGACAATTTTTAAACTGTCGCTGATAATTAATAATTATTGACTTTTTTTTATTGTGTTTGATAAAAAACGTCATTAATTATCATATGACCTATTGAATAATAAATTTATCTATTAAGATTTACACGTAAATTCCTCAATTATTTAGGTACAATCCATAAAGTATTACAAAAGCATGAAAATTGAAATGTTTAGGGCATGCCTACACTAATTATTTTGTCATTACTATCTCATCTCTCTCTTCCATCTATTTTCGTTTCTCTCATGTCTATATTTTGTCAATTTCCCTTTCTCATATTTCTTTCTATAATCAATATGTATTTTTTTTGTTTGTCTTTTTGTTTTTCAAGTTTATTTGATTTTCGTCTCTATTTGCCCCTTCTACTTTAAGAATAAATATTGATACAAAACTAAAACACGATTTCACCCATTAATAATAGACCTCACTTTCCAGTAGTTGGACTATATAGTTAAATTAGTAAAACACATCGGTGGCGTTTGGTAACACTTTAGGATCTGTTTGGTAATATTTACGTTTTCAGTTTATATTTATAAAAATTTTATAAACTGATTTTTGTTTCTTTTTTGTTTATTTTTAAAAAAACATAAACTACAAACGCGTTTGGTAATTGACTTGACAACATGTTAAAAAAAATTTAAAAATATATAAAAGAGTGAGAAATGACAAGTGGTGGCAAGTGACGGCGGAAAACGGTGGTGGAAAGTGGTGACAGTGGGTGGTGGGTAGCGGATGGTGGCTGGTGGGTGGCGGGTGGTGGGTGGGTGCGTGATGGTGGCAGGTGGGTGGTGGTCGGTGGTGGCGAGTAGGCGGCGGCGGTGGTGGTGGTGGTGGTGGGTGGGTGGGTGGGTAACGGTGGCAGGTGGTGGGTGGTAGCGAGTGGGTGGTGGTGGTGGCAGGTGGGTGGCGGATGGCGGGTGGTGGTGGTGGGTGGTGGCGGGTGGGTGGGTAGGTGGCGGGTGGTAGTGGTTGGTGGATGGGTGGGTGACGGTAGCAAGTGGTAGGTGGTAGCGAGCGAGTGGTGGTGGTGGTGGTGGTGGTGGTGGCGGTGGCGGCGGTGGCGGCAGGTAGTGGTGGTGGTGGCAAGTGGGTGGCGGATGGTGGGTGGTGGCGGATGGGTGGTGGTGGCGGGTAGGCGGCGGGTGATAGCGAGTGGTTGGTGGTGTTGGTGGTGGTGGGTGGTGGTGGCAGGTGGGTGGTGGATGGCGAGTGGTGGTGGTGGTGGTGGGTGGGTGGGTGACGGTGGCAAGTGGTAGCGAGTGGGTGGTGGTGGCAGGTGGGTGGCGGATGGCGGGTGGTGGTCGGTGGTGGCGGGTAGGTGGTGGGTAGGTGGTGGGTGGTGGTGGTGGTGATGGGTGGGTGGGCGGGTGACGGTGGCGGGTGATAGGTGGTAACGAGTGGGTGGTGGTGGTGGTAGTAGTGGGTGGTGGGCGGTGGTGGGAGGTGGGTGGCAGGTGGGTGGTGGTGGGTCGTGGGTGGTGGTGGCAGGTGGGTGGTGAGTGGTGGTGGCGGGTGGTGTGGCGGGCGGTGGATGGTAGTGGCGGGTGGATGGCAGGTGGGTGGTAGTGGTGGCGGGGGCGAGGGGTGAGTGGTGGTGTCAGGTGGATGGCAGGTGGGTGGTAGTGGTGGCGGCGGCGAGGGGTGGGTGGTGGTGTCAGGTGGATGGTGGTTGGTGGGTGGTAGGTGGGTGGTGGTGGCGGGTGGTGAGTGGTGGTGGCAGGTGGGTGGTGAGTGGTGGTGGGGGATGGGTGGTGGTGGCGGAAGACAGTGGTAGAAAATAGTAGCGGGTGGTGGCTAGTGGTGGGTGGTAAAAAAAAAAAAAAACTAAAAACTCAAAATGGAAACACATTTTTGAGTTTACATTTTTTGGCCAAATTTATAAACTGAGACCACTGATTTATAAATTAAAAATTTACTAAACAAGTTTTTATTTGAGTTTTTTAAATTTGTGTAAATATAAACAGAAAACTGAAAACGTAAGTGTTACCAAACGGCACCACGTTTTCTGTTTTCTGTTTATATTTACAAAAATTTAAAAAACTCAAATAAAAACTTGTTTGGTAAATTTTTGATTTATAAATCAGTGGTCTCAGTTTATAAATTTGCCCAAAAAATATAAAATCAAAAAATGTGTTTCCGTTTTCAGTTTTTAGTTTTTCTTTTTTTTTTTACTACCCAACACTAGTCACTACCCGCCGCCATTTTCCACCACCATCTTCCGCCACCGCCACCCATCCCCTACTACCACCACTCACCACCCACCTGCCACCATCCACCTGTCACCCACTCGCTACCACCACTCATCTCTCGCCAGCACTGCCAGCACCACCACCACTCACCACGCACCTGTCATCCACTTGCCACCACCCACCACGCACCTGTCATCCACTTGCCATCACCCACCACCCGCCACCTAACCGCCACCACCAGTCACCACCCACATGCCACCACCATCCACCACCCGCCACTCACCACCACCAGTCACCTACCCGCCACCACCACCCACCACCCACCGCCACCAGCACCACCACCACTACCACCACCACCCATCACCCACCCGCCACCCACACCCACTACCACCCGCCACCTACCCGTCACCACCCATCACCACCCGTCATCCGCCACCCACCTGCCACCACGACCCACCACCCGTCACCACCACCACCACCACTACCACCACCCACTCGCTACCACCCACCACTCGCCACCGTCACCCACCCACCCACCTACCATCACCACCCGCCACCGTCACCGATCCACCCACCACCACCACCCGCCATCTACCCGCCACCACCACCCATCCACCACCACCCCCCATCCGCCATCCGCCACCCACCCACCCACCCACCACTACCACCACCACCCACTCGCTACCACCCGCCACCGTCACCTACCACCCGCCACCGTCACCCACCCACCCACCACCACCACCCGCTACCTACTACCCACCGTCACCACTTTCCACCACCGTCTCCTGCCACCACTTGCCATTTCTCACTCTTTTTTATATTTTTAAATTTTTTTAAACATTTTGTCAATTACCAAACGCGTTTGTAGTTTATGTTTTTCTAAAAAGAAACAAATACCACTTTATAAAATTTTTGTAAATATAAACTGAAAACGTAAACGTTACCAAACAGACCCATCACGTTCATCTAATCTCATTTATTATATAAGAAAAAGGGTCTTTTTATCCATAAATCTTGTGGGAGTTTCAGTATTCTAATCCTAATTTCTTAATTTTTTTGATTAAAAAATAAATTTAAATAATTAAGAAAATCTCCATTAGTTAATTTTTATTTGATAATCCCATATCGGGAAGAGAAGGAAAAAAATGAATTGTTTTACTCATATAAAGGAAATTTTATACTCCCATCCCCATTTAATGAAAAGTCTCGTGAGAGTTTTAATATGTTAACAAAAATTATCAATTCACACAATTTTAGGGCTCGGATTTCAACTTCCGAACGAAACCATGCTCTATCATTGATATCCAAGGAAAAGGGTATTTTTAACCCACAAACCTTGTGGGAGTTTCACTATTCTAATCCTAATTTCTTAATTTTTTGGTTAAAAAATAAATTTAAATAATTAAGAAAATCTCTATTAGTTAACTTTTATTTGATAATCACACATTGAAAAAAAAAGGGAGAAAAAATGAGTTGTTTTGCTCATATAAAAGATTTTATACTCCTATCTCATTTAGTGAAGAGTCTTGTGACAGTTTCATTATCTCAACAAATATTCTCAATTCACACAATATTAGTGCTCGGATTTCTACTTTTGAACGAAACCATGCTCTATCATTGATATCCAAACAATTAATTTTTATTCAGAAATTAATATTCTAATAATTATTTTTGTTTAAAAATCGATATTCGAACGACAAAAACATTGTAAGCTAAAACAAAGTGTAGTGTGCAAATAAAAACTGCCAAAACAACTGCGCATGATGTTTAACAGGATTGACTACCAGAATTGCCCATGTATTTGATGTTCTTCTGATAATATTAAAATAAATAAAGTATACAAACCTACTTGAATCCAAGTTCTATTTTTGAAAATAAAAATCATAGAATAGTAGTTGGTTTTCATTTTTCAAAAGTCATATGGGATGCGCTGAAATCATTAGCACAAAAATTCATAATTTTGTGTTGATCTTTACATGTTTCCAACATCTTGAATTGAAGAAGACCTAATCTATATATTATATAAGGAAAGTGGAGTTTTTAGTAAGGAGTCTTATGAGAGTTTCAATATCTCATACAATTTTTTTTGACTCCATTAGCTAGCTTTTATTTGATAATCTCACATCGAAAAAAGAAGGAAAAAAAAAAAACGAATTGTTTTACTCATATAAAGTGAATCAAATATTTCAATCTCATTTAATGAGGGGCCTTGTGAGAGTTTGTATTTTATAATTACACATAGTTTTTATTTTTAAAATAATTTTGTATGAGATTTTGAAACTCAAATAATATTTAATGTTAAAATAATTACAATCTAACATCAAGAAAAGAAAGAAAAAGTGAGTTGTTTCACATATATAAAATGAATCTTATAAAAGGAATTTTAAGAGAGAAATCTTCTACAAGTTTCAAACCCTCATTCTAAAATTATTGAATTTTCTTAATTTTAAACAATTAAGAAAATTTTCATTGGCTAGCTTCCATTTACCTTTTATTTTACAATCCCAAATCGAGAAAAAAAAAATTGAATTGTTTCATTTACATAAAGTGAATCTTATGCTTATATAAATTATTGAAATTTCTTAATTTTAAACAATTAAGAAAATCTCCATTGGTTAGCTTCCATTTAATTTTTTTTTTTTACAATCCACACCGAGAAAAGAAGAAAAAAGTGAATTGTTTCACTTATATAAAGTAAATCTTATACTCCTATTTATATAAACAAAAGAAAATTTTTAGCAAAATGCCCTATAATCAATACCATTTTTTTTTCTTAACTTTAAACAATTAAGAAAATCTCAGTTGGTTAGCTTCCATTCAATTTTTATTTTACAATCTTGCATAGAGGTTTTGATTTCAAAAATAATTTTGCATGAGATTTTGAAACTCTCATAATTTTTAACTTAAAAATAATTACAATCTCACACCGAGAAAAAAAATAAAAAATAAGTTGTTTCAGTTATGTAAAATGAATCTTATACTCTCATTTACTATTACAATATTGTGCATGTTTCAATTGAAGATGGTTAAATTTTAAATTAAAATTTAAAGGTTTTAATTAATTAATTTTGTTATAAATTGGTTGATCTTTTGACTTAGCCGATTAGACTGAATCATTTTTGGTTTGACTGATTCACTAGTTTAACCATGGTTTTAGTTATTTTATCAAAATATGTTACTTAGATTAGTTTGATTTGAAATAAATTAAGATTGACTTTATTAAAAATTGAACGATTAAGATTGTTTGATTAGAAATGAACTTTTCGTCCAAACAATTGTTAACTTTTATTTTACAATCCCACATTAGGAAAAGGAGGAAAAAAATGAGTTGTTTCACTATATAAACCTTATGCTCCTATTTAATATTGTAATGTTATGTATGTTTTTGTTCAAAATAGTTTAAATTTTTAAATTAAAATAAAATTTAAAAATTTTAATTAATTAATTTTTGTATAAGTTGGGTGGTCCTTTGACCTAGCCGATAGGGTGAACCATTTTCAGTTTGACCGATTCGCTGGTTTAATTGCGATTTTTGCAATTTTAGCAAAATATATTGGTTAAATTTGTTTAATTCGAAATAAATTAAATATACCTAATTAAAGATTAAATGGCTAAGATTGTTTGATTCGAAGTAAACTTCTCGCCCAAACAATTGCTTAACTTTTAAACAATTAAGAAAATCTCTATTGGTTAGCTTTCATTTAACTTTTAATTTATAATCTCACATCGAGAAAAAAAAAATAGAGGAAAAAAGTGAATTGTTTCACTTACATAAAGTGAATCTTATACTTCTATTTATATAAGTAAAATGAAATTTTTAGTGAGAAACCTTATGATTAATATTTCATCCTAATTTTTTTGATTTCCTTATTTTAAACAATTAAAAATTCCTGATTGACTAACTTTTATTTTAGAAATATAAAAAAATTAAATATAATTATCATATTTTTATTAAATAATATATTATTTTATTGCTGTATATAGCACGAATGATATGCTAATTTATGAGAAATGGCAAAGAGAACAAATATTACAAAAACATGAAAATTGAAACATCTTGGACAAAATTACCCTCGCACTTGATTATTTTTTTTTTTTTGTCACTACTAACTTATCTCTCATTTTCTACTAGTTCTCTCTCTTCCATCAATTTCCCTCTTTCATATTTCTTTACTCATTATGTATTTGTTTTCTCTCTTTTAATTTTTTTTTATGGGGTCTCTATCTGCCCTTTCTATTAAGAATTAACTAGCATATCACCCGTAGTCACGGGTGAAAATATTATATTATTTAATAAAAATATGATAATTATATTTACTTTTTTATATTTTGTAAAATAAAAATTAAATGGAAACTAGCCAATCAGAATTTTTTTTTAAATATTTAAAATTAAGAAAATAAAAAACATTAGTATGAGATATTGATTGACATGGATAGGCCCATAAGGCTTACAACCCACAGCAAACAACCCCAAACCCATCGCTTGGGACCCATAGCACAACCTGGCTGGTAAAGCCCAGGACAGCTGGAGGCCATCTGGGCATGGAGGGCCAATGACATTCGGGCACATGACAGGCGAAACACAGGCCACATCAGCAGGCAAAGATCTGCAGAGTTATTGCCACAACACATCACCATTAATGCAGCCCATCACAGCATTTATTACGACAACACCTCCCCGTCGGAACAGAGCTCGCTCACCCTGAACAAGGTAAGCTACGGCATAGGCTTTCGGCGGAAGGGGGCACATCGCAAGGGACAGTGAAATGATTACTAAAGGATATAAGCAAGAATCGAAGACAAGAGGAAGGTTAAGCTTTCCTATCTCTCTCTCTCTCTATATATATATATATATTTCCTTCTTCCACTACTGATTTGCTCGCCGGAGAGTTCACTGGGGGACTACCCCGTTCCCCTTTGGACTTGCTTGCAGGTCATCTAGTGGAATCATCCACCTGGATCGGAACTTGAAGAGCTTGGACCAGCCCGACCCATCCACCCAGGACGAACTGCATCATCAGTTGGCGTCATCTGTGGGAACTTGTGGTTTATTCGTGCGCTAGTTGTGTTCACTATCGCCGGAGCCCCCCTTTCTCCCCGTTACCTTTTCCTCTCACCCGTCCAAGTGTATGGTCACGACTAGATCCATGGCTTCTCACCATAATACCGCCGATCATCAAACAAACCCTCCCCATCCAAACAACCCACCACAGTACATCATCGAACTTACCAACAGCATTAACCGCATGGCCAAGCAAAACCAGGCCCTGATCAGTGCTCTACTCCAAAGAAACCTCCCTGCTCCACCTCCAGATATTCTACCCAACCAAGAAAGAACCCCGGTCCACACTGCTCCACAACCCCCTCCGCTCAACCCAGAAGGTTTACAACCTCCTCCTCCTCCACATATGTGCCTACCACTTCCACCCCCATGCCCGTCAGTCGTGGCACTAGCCCCTGAGGGGGAAGCCAGCAGCGTCCAGCCTCCATTGACCGACCATGGCGACAACATTCCCTTCTGGGATGCTGAACTCCGAGCTATGAAGCTCCAACTACAAGGGGTAATGCAGAACATTCAGCACAAGCCTTCAGTCACCACCAACTCGCCTTTTGTTGCCTCCATCCGGGACAAACCATTGCCCGCCAAGTTCAAAATGCCCACCATTGGCTCTTTTGATGGCACGACGGACCCAGTCGACCATCTGGAAACCTACCGCACCCTCATGATCCTCCATGCTTTCCTTGACGAGATCATGTGCCGAGCTTTCCCCATGACACTGAAGAGATCAGCTCGGTTGTGGTTTAGCCAGTTACCGGTGGACTCCGTCTCCACCTTTCAACACCTCAGTGACTCTTTCCTGAGCCATTTTATCGGAGCCTAGCGTCAGAGACGCCCAGCCACCCAACTCCTTAACATTTGTCAGACCGAGGGGGAGTCGCTCCGCAGCTTCGTCACTCGCTTCAACACCGAAGCCCTTCAAGTAGCGGAGAACGACGACAAGGTCATCCTCACGGCTTTCATGGCCGGCCTACGGTCGTCCGATTTTCTTTTCTCCCTCTCCAAAAACCCTCCAACCACCATGGCAGCCCTACTATCCAAAGCCCAGAAGTACATGAATGCTGAAGATTCCCTGGCCGCTCGACAGGGGCCAATCACTAAAAATCCGACCCCTAGAGACAAGAGGAAAGACTCAGAACCCAGGACCGCCCAGTATAATAGCAAACACCCCACTATAATGACCGACCCCACCGAGCCGACCGGTCGGCTCCTACCCGACCGCCCGGTCGGTTAGAGCGGTACACACCACTCAACTCTCCCATGGAACACGTCCTCAATCAGATCCAGCGGGACTACCCCCTCAAGTGGCCCCTGCCTTCACGAAACCCTTCCAATCGAAAAGATCAGTCCAAATACTGCCGTTTCCACCAAGACCATGGCCATACCACCGACGAGTGTATTAACCTCAAAGATCAGATCGAGACCTTCATACGTCAGGACTGCCTCAGCCGATTCACAGACACCCGCCCTCAGCAGAGGCAAAGAACCGACCTTCCCAGGAACAATCGCCGGCATACACCACCCCGGAACCAAGCCCCACCTAACCAAGGCCATGATCGCCCACCGCCATAGCCTCGACCTCCAGGCAATCCCTCTCCACCAGTCGGAGAAATCAGTGACATTTCAGGCAGCCTTGCTTACGGGGGACCATCCCCCTCAGCTCAGAAGGCAGAGCTCAGAAAAATAAGGCAGGGCTCAGACAAAGCAGTGGCGACGGTGGACCGACCTTCCAAACAGTCAAAACAGTGGATCGAACCCATCACCTTCACGGACACCGACTGTGCAGGAGTCCGTTACCCACATGATGACCCCCTTGTCATTTCCGTCATCCTCTCCAACTACAAGGTCAGACGAGTTCTCATAGACAACGGCAGCTCTTCAAACATCATCTTCCTCAATTGCTTCCGCCAACTCAAGATTGGGGAAGAAAGCTTGTCTCCCCTCCAAACCCCTCTGGTCGGTTTCACCGGCGACCGTGTGACCTCCATCAGCTCCATCGATCTACCTATAACCATTGGCGAACACCCGAGGCAGACCACTAAGTTGCTCACCTTCCTTGTGATCGACTGCCCCTCTGCTTACAATATCATCCTTGGCCGCACAGCCTTAAACGCCTTCCAAGCCATCACATCTACCTATCACCTTGCCATCAAATTTTCTACCGATCTCGGCGTCGAAACTGTCAAAGGAGAACAGACCGTGGCCCGGGAGTGTTATGTCGCCTCACTCAAAGAAGTCAAGCTGAAAGAGGCCATGATCATCGAAGGGCTTGACGTCCGAGACGAGGACGAGCTGGTCAGAGGAGAACCTGTGGATGAACTTGTTGAAGTTAACATTGATCCCACCAACCTAATCAAAACTGCCAAAATCGGCAGCCAACTACCTTCCCAAGCCAAGGCCGACCTTACCGCTCTCCTAACAGAGCACAGAGATGTATTCGCCTGGACCCATTCAGACATGCCAGGCATTGACCCCTCCTTCATAACCCATTGCCTCAGCATCGAACCCTACTTTCGACCCCACCGCCAGAAGCAACGCATTTTCCATCCGAAGCGCAACACTCTTATAGCCGCAGAAGTTGACAAGCTCCTCGAGGCCCAATTCATCAAAAATGTAGACTACCCTAGATGGTTGTCCAACGCGGTCTTCGTCCGCAAACACAATGGTAAATGGCGACTCTATGTCGATTACTCTGACCTGAACCGAGCTTGCCCTAAAGACAGCTACCCCCTTCCCCGCATAGATCTGTTGGTCGACGCCATAGCCGGTTATCAAATGCTCAGCTTCATGGATGCCTTCTCTAGGTACAACCAAATCCTGATGCAAACATCTGATCGGGAACACACATCATTCATTACCGACCGAGGTACCTACCACTATTGTGTAATGCCGTTCGGGTTGAAGAATGCTGGGGCCACCTATCAACGGCTGGTTAATACTATTTTTCATCACCAAATAGGCCGGAATATGGAAGTCTACGTCGACGACATGCTAGTCAAAAGCAAATATTCCTCCGATCACCTCACTGACTTACGAGAGACCTTCGCCACCTTGCGCAAGTACCAGATGAAGCTCAACCTAGAGAAGTGCGCCTTCAGCGTAGGATCTGGAAAGTTTTTAGGTTTTATGGTCAGTCAGCGCAGCATTGAAGCTAACCCTGAGAAGATCAAGGCCTTGGTTGAGATGCAGTCACCTAGGACGGTCAAAGAAGTTCAAAGACTCACCGGCCAAGTGGCGGCCCTCAACCGCTTCATTTCTCGTGCAACAGATAAGTGCCTACCATTCTTCAAAGTTCTTCGGCAGACTTTTGAATGGACAGCTGAATCCGAAGAGGCCTTCCAATAGTTAAAGCAATGCATGGCCAATCCTCCCCTTCTTTCACAGGCAATCACGGGCGAGCCCTTCTTCCTCTACCTAGCAGTGTCAAGCACCGCAGTCAGTGCAACTCTCCTCAAAGAAGATGGCTCAATCCAACGGCCGGTCTATTACATCAATCGGGCTCTCAGGGGAGCGGAGCAGAACTACCCCTTATTAGAAAAACTGTCCTTGGCCTTGGTCATTGCCTCCGGACGACTCCGTCCATACTTCCAAGCCCACTCCATAGTGGTCCTCACTGACCAGCCCCTGAAAAAGGTCATGCAGCAACCAGAACTCTCAGGCAGACTAATGCAGTGGTCAGTAGAACTCAGCCAGTTCGACATCTCCTACCGCCCTCGGACAGCAATCAAGGGGCAAGTTGTAGCTGACTTCATCCTGGAGTTCACCAATCCGGCCCCGACCACAACCCCTCCACCCCCACCAACTCCAACAGAGCCAGAAGATCCTCATTCTTGGACTCTCAATGTCGACGGTTCGTCTCGCAGAGAAGGAAGTGGGGCCGGCCTCATCCTCACCTCCCCCGAGGGCGGCTATTTCAAATGT
This sequence comes from Camellia sinensis, assembly GCF_055761805.1. Taxonomy (NCBI): domain Eukaryota; kingdom Viridiplantae; phylum Streptophyta; class Magnoliopsida; order Ericales; family Theaceae; genus Camellia; species Camellia sinensis. Next base: position 28,518,387 of record NC_138969.1, on the reverse strand, counting down.
GCCCTCCGTTTCTTATTTGAAGTAAGCAACAATGAGGCCAAGTATGAGGCATTGATAGCAGGACTTTGCCTTGCCAAGGACATTGGTGTCAGCCACCTCCGAGTATTCAGCGACTCCCAGCTCGTCGTCGGTCAGATGACGGGGGACTTCGATGCCAAGGAAGACACAATGCGAGCTTACAGGGATATGGCACTCCCCCTTGTTCGCCTCTTCAATACCTTCCACATCAGGCACATACCTCGGGCAGAAAACTCCAAAGCAGATGAGATGGCTCAGCTGGCCTCTGCTGACCATCCTAATCTCAGCCATGATGTCCGTCTCGAATACCTACACCACCCGGCCATTTCACCCGACCTGCAAGCTGTACAGTTCATCCAAAACGAACCCATCCCTTGGGCATCCGACATTCCCCTATTCTTGACCATAGGGGCACTCCTAGATGACCAACAGCAGGCAGCCAAAGTCCGATCCCGAGCATCCAATTACATCATTGTCGATGGTATATTGTACAAGCGCGATTTTTCCCGACCATATCTACTGTGCCTCAATCCAGCTCAAGCAACTTATGTAATGCAGGAGATCCATGAGGAAATTTGTGGTAATCATTCAGGCGGTAGGTCCCTTGCCCACAAGATACTCCGTACTGGGTATTTTTGGCCAACTCTTAATCAGGATGCAACCGATTTCGTGCTCAAATGCGATAAATGTCAACGTTTCGCCAACATCCCCCATGCTCCTCCTACAGAGTTAATCACACTCTGCAGCCCTTATCCGTTTGCCAAATAGGGGATCGACTTGGTTAGTCCACTTCCCACCGGTCGAGGCCAGACCAAGTTCGCGATTGTCGTCATTGATTACTTCACCAAGTGGGTCGAGGCCGAACCCCTTGCCACAATCACCGAGAGGAACACCACCAGGTTTATCTGGCAATCGATCGTTTGTTGATTTGGCATCCCTCAAGCCATTATCTCTGACAATGGCAAACAATTCGATAACGCGAAGTTCAAAAAATTTTGTGCAGATCTCCAGATTCAACCATGCTTCGCTTCCCCCGGTCATCCCCAAGCAAATGGCCAAGTCGAGGTCACCAACCGTTCTCTTCTAAAAATCATCAAAACTAAGCTCGAAGCTGCTAAAGGCCTTTGGGCTGAGGAACTACCAAACGTACTCTGGGCTTACCGAACCACTGCTCGCACTCCCACTGGAGAAACCCCTTTTCGCTTAACATATGGCGTTGAGGCGGTTATTCCGGTAGAAGTCGGTCTGCCCACCTCCAGGGTTTTACATCCAGCTCTCGCCTCAATCGAAGAGCTCCATCGAACAGACCTGGACCTCATCGAAGAGCTCAGAGAGATTGCTGCTGTCAGATCAGCTTCGTACCAGCAGAAAATGAGAACACACTACAACCGCAGAATTCGACCACGAGAGTTCTCTGTAGGGGACCTTGTCTTGAGAGAAACGACTCTTGCCACAAAGAATCCAACCGAGGGCAAACTGGCAGCCAAATGGGAGGGACCCTACGTTGTGAAAGCCCAACCACGACCAGGCACTTACCGACTTCAAGACATGGAAGGCCGAGACCTCCCCCATCCCTGGAATGCGGAGCATTTGAAGCGTTACTATCAATGATTTCATACTTTTGTATTGTCAACATTGTTGTATTTTTCTCTTTAATACATAATGCAAGTTCCGACCGAAGTTCTCAGCTTTTATAATTCAACTGTCTGTATGTTGCTCCCATGACACTTTCACTTGCAGTACTCAAAGCCTCGGCCAGACTGAGCACTCAAAGCCTCAGCCAAACTGAGCACTCAAAGCCTCAGCCAGACTGAGCACTCAAAGCCTCGGCCAGACCAAGCACCCAAAGCCTCGGCCAGACCGAGCACTCAAAGCCTCAGCCAGACTGAACACCCAAAGCCTCAGCCAGACTGAGCACTCAAAGCCTCAACCAGACTGAGCGCCCAAAGCCTCAGCCAGACTGAGCACTCAAAGCCTCAACCAGACTGAGCACTTCAAAGCCTCAGCCAGAACTGAGCACTCCATGCTGAGATCATCCTATCCACAAAATTTCGTAAAACAGGACCACGTTTTTAACACTCAGTCACATTTTGAAACTTATTCACAATTCCAGGACCACGTTTTTGCTTAGTTAGATTCCAAAGGTGTTCTTACGTATTTCATTTACTAATCAGATTATCTCCCACCCCACCCAGCTTGTTTCTCCAATCTCTTCTCTACAAGTTTACAATTAACCGTTTAGTTACGATTTACAACCTATTTTTCTGTCCTCATCCATGGATTCTTCATCCGTACTTATTAAACTGGAAGTACTAACCCCATTCGAATATTATGTTCTACAATTTCATAATCCAATTTTTCAATAAACCACTATCATCCTTTCAATTTTCATACAAATCCAATCTCATTCTGCAGGGAGGAACTTTCAACTTAACTTTGCACGAAATTTTTATTGCACAATTTTTATGACCAGTTTTTATGACAAGACTTCATTCATTTTAGATAATACAGGCCAACACAGTCAACTGACAACATAAACAAAATTTTATTCATTTACAATGTGTACACAAGTTCATTACAATAAAAAAAAAAAAAAAAACAAACACAGAGAGGGGGGCTCTTCATCTCCCTTGGTTATTCCTCCTTGCTGGATACAAGCTCTTCTTTTTCAATGCCCTCGTCCAGGAGGGTCTGGGCCACATCATCTTCACCAATCATTACACTACTCAGGTCCAAGTCTGGGAACAGCTCTTCAGCTCTGCGTTTGAACATCTTCCAACCGCTGTCCCAGAACTCAGCCATTTCGTGCTTGTAGAAGTCTAACTGCTGGAAGCTCTCAATAACTTCTGCCTCCGTCCTACCTCTAGCAGTCGTCCTTGATGGGCCCACCCCCGCAGATTCTTGCCCAGCCAGGTTCCTGGCAACTGCGGCATCTACTGCCATCTGAAATTTGGGAGACCCTTTGTATTGCTCCACTGCTGCGACGCACAGATCGGGGTAGGCCGCCCTCTCAGAAGCCGCCTTCGCCCTCTCTTCGTCCAGCTCTCTCTGCAGGGCCCCCCTTTCAGCAGCCGCCGTTGCCCTTTCCTTTTCCATTTCCTTCCTCAGACTCTCCATCTCCACCATCGCCTTCGCCTTCTCTGCTTCCAACTCCCTCACAAGCCTCCCCTTCTCCTCCTCTGCTTTAGCGCGCTCATCCTCCAACTCCTTCAACAGATCTCCAATTCTGGCATCTGCCTCATCTTTTTGCCTGACCAGCTCTTCATTGCTGCTCATGGCCTTTTCATGCCGCTCGACCGCAACGGCGCAGGCTCTTTCAGACTCCTCCAACTTTTTCTGTTCGCCAGCCAGTTGGAACTCGAGCGACACGACCTTACGGCGTGTGTCCTCCAGCTCCAACTTGACTGCTTGCAGCTCAGCATGGGTAGTCTTCCAGTCGGCACTCTCCTTCTTCAACTTGGCCAACTGGGCCTTGGCCTCTTCAGCTTTTAGCTTGGCAGCCCCTGCTTTCCTTAGAAGGGCCCCTGCCAAGGTGGTTACCTTCATTTGGGTGGAGCATAACCCCCTCAACAGGTCAGCCTCATTGAATCCGGATGCTGAGCGTAGGGCTGTCTCCTCCACAATCTTCACCAAGCGGTCTGCCCCCGCCCTGGCTAGGCCTTCTTCTCCCTCCAACCTTCCAGCTACCGCGCGAGCGTGATAGATTGCCGTGGCCAGACGGACCCCTCCTTCCTAGGGTGTAGGGCCCCTTTGGGTCTGCTCCCTCCCGCTCGGCTCAGTCTCAGTCAACCCAACTCCTACTTGCATTGTTGGGGCAGTCTCCGCGACCTCTAGTGTTGGGGTGACCCCCACCACCTCTGGGGTATCCTTGGCCACAGGGGCCTCCACCTCAGCTGGGGCCACCTTAGCCCTCTTGGCCCCAGACTCATCTGTAGCTCCCTTTGGGGCACTCCTCTTCTTTTTCTTCTTCTTCTTCAGAGCCTCCCCCTCCTTTCTGGCCTGTTCTTTTACAGGATCTACTGGGGGCGGTCGTGGCTCAAAACTGCTTAAGTCCTTCCCCCCCAGCGGCCTTGGGCGTGGTTGAATCCTCTTCCGCGCGATCGGTTGAGGCGGTCGGTCTCCTCGCGCTTCCTTCAACTTCGTGGCTTTGGCAAGTATGGCCTGATCCTCTACTTCCTGAACTTCTCTTCTCGCCTCCAATTCTGCTCGGTCGAGGTCCCTACCCCTCGGCTGCGGTCCCAACCCTACCTCAAACAATGCGGACGGCTGAACAAGCTCGTCCCATTTGGCCTTCTCTCTCTCCCTCCACTCCTTCACCCTCTTCACCCTCTCTTCCGCCGCTGCCCCCAGTCTTGTCTCCATCGACCTAATGGGCACCTTCCAGATGGTGCGCACTCCTAGTCCCCCATTGGCAGACACGTAGAACCACCGTGGCCGCCACCCCTTGATCGATGTTGGCAGCCCCGCCACCAATCCCCTCCCCATCACTGCCTGTAGAGTGACCCACGTCTCTTGCTGCCCCGAAGCCTTATAACAGGAAAAAAAACTCGTCTACCGCCATGGCTTCCCCTCCATTCGCCTTGGGCCACGCGCTAGCACAGGCCAGCAGAATCTTCCATGCATTGGGCATCAATTGCCCCGGTGCTACCTCCAGACGGTTCAGTACGTCAACCACCACTTGGGGCAGTGGTAACCTCAGCCCACCTTTTAGCGCCTCCTCGTAAAGGGAAAACTCCCCTGGCCTGGCATCAGACAGCCTTTCCCTTGATGTTGACAGCAATAACTCCACCTCAGCCGGAATTTGGTATTTTTCCCTGATAGCCTCCAAATCCGCCGCAGTAATTGTGGATTTGTCAGCCTTAGTGTGCCACTGATCCGACTCTACCTGGCTTATTGGCCATGGAGCCACTATCAGGGCCAACGGCTGCGATTGTCCCACCGGTTCCCCCACCCCCACCATTCGTGTCTCCGTCCTATATCGCGCTGTTAGCTCCTCTGCATCATCGTCTCCCAGGGGGTCCACCCTCACATTCACCACTTCTTCTTGTGCCATTTCTAGGGTTTGCTTACGAATCACTTCTGACGCAGGAGCAAGGAAGTTGAGAAAATGTTGCACAGGTGTGTCGTGCGCAATGAAGGAATTAACACTTGGCTATTTTGAGTTTTTGTCAAAAGGTAGGTGAAACGAATTATACCAAAAACCCACGGTTTACCCGTATTCCATGGATCCAAATTAATTTTCGCCCGTTTAAAAACCTTTCAAATCAACCGCCAAAATCGGCTTTTCAAAACCCCCCTCGTGATCTATCGTTTCATTTCTGCTTCAACGCTTCACTTCCCCCACGATATTGCCACGTGTATGGCCACGATGCACTGTCCCCTCCCCTTACCCTGTCCTTTCCATTTTACATCATCACATGGCACGCCCCCCCTTTTTTTTTTGAGCCCCACGCCGTCCTGGTTGGCACGCCCCACGCTCGGGCCCCCCCCGCTCGGCCACCCTTGCGGTCGGCATGCCTCACGGTCAACCCCTCCCGCTCGGCCACCCTCACGGTCAGCTCCCCTCCGCTCGGCCACCCTTGCAGTCCGTACGCCTCACGGTCGACCCCTCCCGCTCGGCCACCCTTGCGGTCGACACGCCTCGCGGTCGGCACGCCTAACGGTCGGCCTCTTCGCTCGGTTCGCACTTCTTTTCCTTATTACTATTCCCTTCGTTGGACTAAAGCTGCACTCGGAAATGGGGGACTACTGACATGGATAGGCCCATAAGGCTTACAGCCCACAGCAAACAACCCCAAACCCATCGCTTGGGACCCATAGCATAACCCGACTGGCAAAGCCCAGGACAGCTGGAGGCCATTTGGGCATGGAGGGCCAATGACATTCGGGCACATGACAGGCGAAACACAGGCCACGTCAGCAGACAAAGATCTGCAGAGTTATTGCCACAACACATCACCATTAATGCAGCCCATCACAGCATTTATTACGACAACACCTCCCCGTTGGAACAGAGCCCCCTCACCTTGAACAAGGTAAGCTACGACACAGGCTTTCGGCGGAAGGGGGCACATCGCAAGGGACAGTGAAATAATTACCAAAGGATATAAGCAAGAATCGAAGACAAGAGGAAGGTTAAGCTTTCCTATCTCTCTCTCTCTCTATATATTTCCTTCTTCCACTACTGATTTACTCGCTGGAGGGTTCACTGGGGGACTACCTTGTTCCCCTTTGGACTTGCTTGCAGGTCATTTGGTGGAATCATCCGCCTGGATCGGAACTTGAAGAGCTTGGACCAGCCCGACCCATCCACCCAGGACGAACTGCATCATCATTGATCATAAGGTTTCTCACTAAAAATCTGATTTTACTTATATAAATGAGAGTATAAAATTCACTGTATGTAAGTAACTTTTCCCTTCTTTTGATGTGAGATTATAAAATAAAAGTTAAATGAAAGCTAGCCAATGGAAATTTTTAAATTATTTAAAAGTTAACAATTGTTTAGACGGAAAGTTTATTTCGAATCAAGCAATCTTAGCCGTTCAATCTTTAATTTATTTTGAATCAAACAAATTTAACCAATATATTTTAATAAAACTGCTAAAATCAGAGTTAAATTAGCGAGTCAATCAAACCAAAAACGGTTCACCCTATCTGCTAGGTCAAAGGATCAACCAACTTATACAAAAATTAATTAATTAAAACTTTTAAATTTTATTTTAATTTTAAAATTTAAACTGTCTTGAACTGAAACATACACAACACTACAATACTAAATGGGAGCATAAGGTTTTTATAATAAAACAAATCATTTTTTCCTCATTTCTTGATGTGGGATTGTAAAATAAAAGTTAACAGTTGTTTAAACGGGAAGTTCATTTCTAATTAAGCAATCTTAGTCGTTTAATTTTTAATAAGGTTAATCTTAGTTGATTTCAAATCAAATAAATCTAAACAATATATTTTGATAAAACAGCTAAAATTGTAGTTAAACTAGTAAATTAGATAAATCAAAAACGATTCAACCTAATTGGCTAAGTCAAAAGACTAATCAATTTACAACAAAATTAATTAATTAAAATTTTTAAATTTAAATCATCTTGAACTGAAAGATGTACAATACTATAATATTAAATAAGAGTATAAGATTCACTTTATATAAGTGAAACAACTCATTTTTTATTTCTTTTCTCGATGTGGGATTGTAATTATTTTAAAATTAAATCATACAAAATTATTTTTAAAATCAAAACATTTATGTGGAATTGTAAAATAAAAGTTAAATGGAAGCTAACCAAGGGAGTTTTTCTTAATTGTTTAAAATTAAAAAGAAAAAAAAATGATATTGATTATAGGGTTTCTCACTAAAAATCTTTTTTTGCTTATATAAATGAAAGCATAAGATTCACGCTATATAAATGAAATAATTCATTTGCTTCTTCTTTTCTCGATGTGGGATTGTAAAATAAAAATTAAATGGAATCTAACCAATATGGATTTTCTTAATTGTTTAAAATTAAGAAATTTCAATAATTTATATAAATTGGAGCATAAGATTCACTTTATGTAAATGAAACAATTCATTTTTTCCCTTTTTTTCTCCCGATTTGGGATTGTAAAATAAAAAGTAAATGGAAGCTAGCTAATGAGAATTTTTTTAATTATTTAAAATTAAGAAAATTTAATAAATTTAGAATGAAGGTTAGGAGTTTGTAGAAGGCTTCTTTCTTAAAACTCCCTTTATAAGATTCATTTTATATAAGTGAAACAACTCACTTTTTCTTTCTTTTCCCGATGTGAGATTGTAATACTTTATATAAGTGAAACAACTCACTTTTTTTTTTTTTTTCTCGATGTGAGATTGTAATTATTTTAAAGTTAAATATTATGAGAGTTTCAAAATCTCATACAAAATTATTTTTAAAATCAAAACTATGTGGGATTGTAAAATAAAAGTTAAATAGAAGGTAGCCAATTAAGATTTTCTTAATTGTTTAAAATTAAAAAAATCAAAAAAATGATTATGAGATATTGATCATAGGGCTTCTCACTAAAAATCTCATTTTGCTTATATGAATGGGAGCATAAGATTCACTTTTATGTAAGTGAAACAATTCACTTTTTTTTTTTTTTTTTTTTTTCAATGTGGGATTATAAAATAAAAGGTAAATGGAAGCTAGTTAACAAGAATTTTCTTAATTGTTTAAAATTAAGAAAATTCAATAATTTTAGAATAAGGGTTTGAAGCTCTTGGAAGGGTTCTCCCTAAAAATCTCATTTTCTTTATATAATATATAGATAGATAATGAAACAAACTTTGCTTTTTTTTTTTCTTCTCCCGATGTGGGATTATAAAATAAATCATAAACTAGTTAGAGTTTTATTTTTATATGGTTAAATGGAAGTTAGCCAATGGAAATTTTTTTAATTGTTTAAAATTAATAAAATCAATATGAGAAATCGTTATTAAACTAGCAAATCGGTCAAACCTAAAATGGTTCAACCTAATCAGTTAGGTTAAATGACCAACCAACTTATACAAAAATTAATTAATTAAAACTTTTAAATGTTATTTTAATTTTAAAATTTAAACTGTCTTGAATTGAAGTATACACAATACTATATTATAAGATTCACTTTATATAAGTGAAACAACTCTTTTTTTTTTTTTTCCAATGTGAGATTATAAAATAAAAATTATCAATTATTTAGATGGAAAGTTTATTTCTAAGAGCAACTCTAAGGGAAGAGGTAAAATGGGACTGTTAGCTATTTTAGCTCGTATGACCCTAACATTCTCGCTCCAATGGGCTGGCTAAATGGCTTCCTATTTTCCCTCGCGGCTTCTCTGCTGGCTTTAATTGGAGAGTGATTGAAGGCTCTCCAAACTCTTCTCTCCCGCGAAATTGATCTGCTCACGTCTCTCCCGCGAAATCAATATGCTTCTTCAGTGCGAAATCGATCTCCAAACACATCTCTCCTGCGAAATCGATCTGCTCCTTCAACGCGAAATCGATCTTCTTCTTCAACGTTGTCTGCAACTCCCTCTATCGACCTCTTCCTCAAGGTGTGGGTCCTTTTATCTCTCTGTCTTCCCCTTTTATGCAACTCATAAACCCTCTCTTTCTCTCTCTCTCTCTCTCTCTCTCTATATATATATATATATGTATAGCACAAACTTTCCTTGTTCCTCTGTAATCTGGGACTCTCCCATTTTCTTGGTTTTATGACTTTGTATACAATTTATGTGTGTATCGTTTGTCTGATCTGTGAGTTCAAGCATACCTTGATACTTCACTGTTCTATTTTTGTGTTTTGAGTTTTTGTGTTGCGAATGATTTTGCAAGATGGACCTTAATTCTACATATTCTAAGAATATTATAATGGGTTTACTCACATTCTGGCATTTTATTTGATATTGCCTAGGATATATAGGAAGAACAACTACCATAGAGACACTATCTTCTTCTCCTATCTGATTTTATGACCTTGTAAATTACTAAGCAGAAAATTATTACTTCAATCGAAATTCGATTATTCTTTGATCTTTGTAAGATTATTTACAAATTTCCCCAATTTTTTTAAATTCGATTATTCTTTGATCTGTATACAAATTTACAAATTTCCCCAATATCTTTGTGGGGCGATTCAAATGGAGAACTCGAAATTGGAATTTATTCACATGGGCATGGGCCAACCAAAATAAAATTCCAAAAAGCTAGTTCTAAAAATGGGATGGTTTCAAAGAACCAGTTATTTGACCATTGAGACTGGCTACTTATACCCAGTCAACCTTACCCTTCCCCTACCTTTGTACCTTTGAATTAGCACCTAAATCAAAACTCTGGTTGTTCAGAGAATTCTTGCAACTAATATTTCAGAAATCCCATAATCTGCCATTTCAAAAATCAAGCCAAAATCCGGCCTTCTTCCTTGCCAAATCATAAATTCTGTCTTCTACCTGTTAAAACTCTAACCATACAATCTTTTCCTACCCAAAACTCACCACAACTCTAATTATAGGCGACACTTGGGCAAGTTTCCAAAAACTCTTCTACATAAATTCGATTATTCTTTTAAAAGCTTCACGTAACACAAAAAGTACTAATTCTACTTGAATCTTGACTTCAAAATTAAACAACTAAGACACTCAACATATATATATATATATATATATATGCAAACTAGAGAACCATATATGAGATCCAAAAACATAACTAGAAACTTGATACAACCCATGGTCCATGTCTAAAACTTAGTAAAACATAGACAAATTAGTCCAACAACATTGTAACTCAAAAATTATAAGTATGACCCAAATTGATCCTAAACAAGTCAAACTATATTGTGCTCTATGTGAAATTCTAAATTAGTCCCTCTTTTCCCTTCCACACTCTACATCAGGAATCCTCTCTCCATGCTAGAACTAACATGGGAAAAGGAATAACAGACAAATAGAAGACGGATAATAGCCAAGGCAAAAGCATTTCCAAGGAGGGTATTCCTAAAAAACACTCACCGATTATCTTCCCTCTCTTTGCTAAAAGTCAGAAAAGCCATTTACAGATCCATGGATTTAGGATAAAAAGGGACAAATTTCAATCATTAGACAAGTGTATTTCTGAAAAACCAACACACTCTCCTTTGAATGTTATCAGTCATTCTGGAATGTCTAGTAGTTATACATTTATAGGTGTACATCATACAACATCTGGTCACCTTGAAAATTGGTAAGATCACCCAAGCTGATCTAGACTATTTAATGAGTGTGCCACTGCCAGAACATTATAATAATTGCAAGTATTTATACATAGACCAGAGACATTACACGAAGCATAAAATCTAAGTCAAACCCTCAAACAAGACAACTTAAACAGATTCTAGTAAATCAAACTCAAACCAGTTCAATAACCATCTTAAATATTTTTAGCATTTTATATTGACTTATGTTCGATTTTTTTAAGCATGGAGTGTATATTAATTTAAAAAAATTGTTATTCCTTACCGATTAATTCTCATTTCATAAGCTAAGTATGATCCTTTATCCAACTCAATGTACCTAGTAAAAAATGAAAAATGATATCCACACATCAAATTCCAAATAATTGTTTCTTAGTCAAATAAATTATTCTTATATGAAGTGTGATAACTTTGAGAGTTTTTGGAGTCTACTAAATTTGCTGAGCAAGGTTTGCTTTTTATCAAGAACATGTGAAAGAGAGAAAATTCTAGCGAGTTTGATTTTGTGCAATAATAAAATATTCACTAAAAAGATATCAAAGACACTCTAGAGAGTCCAAAAAACTGAAACTTTAATTAACTCTTAGCAGCCAAGTGGACAAATAAAACCATTATTGGCTTCCCAAATGAAGCCTATATACAAAGATGTCTTATTATTATTAAATTTCTTTTTACATCATTCATATCATATTCTTATATAAACTCTATTAAAAACAAACAAACATTTAAAATTCACTTCCTTTGACAAGCATGCATACACAAGCACACATATATAAATGTAATATATGTTAGCTACCTTTGATATACTGATTCATGGTTCTTTGAAAGCTCAGCTTGCTTCCTTTGACTTCATGAATGCTTCCAACCAACAATTATTCTATCCTTTGATTCACGTACCTTGGAATTCTTTGATTTCTTTGAGAAAAGATGAATCTTCCACAGCTCCAGAAATTCTTTTTCATTGAATTTACATGATCTCCATTTATTTATCTAAAATTATCATTGAATCATTTTCAACAAAACAACTAGTGTTTTAATCTACATGATCTCTATTTATTAATTAATTTGCTTCCAATTGGGAATCTTAGTTATTTCTCCAACCCAATATATGTTGCCATAATTTTGTTTACCTTGTCTATAGATGAGTTAGCAACAAAATGATGCATATTTTACCAACTTGATGAATGATGGGACTGATTATGAATTTATGGATGAACCTCTTGACCAAGGGATCAGTCTTCCCCAATCTCTCCACAAATAGAAACCACCAAGAAACCACAACGAGGTGGCAACTTCACTATAGAAGAAGACAATATGCTCATATCGGCATGGCTTAACATTAGCTTAGATCCAGTGCAAGGGAATGAACAAAAATCAAAGGCATATTGGCTAAGTGTGTGGGAGTATTTCCACCAGTTCAAAACGTTTTCATCTAATCATAGTCAAACTTCTTTAATGAATGGTTGGTCAGCGATTCAACTTGCCACAAATAAGTTCAGTGGGTGCTTCGCCCAAATCCAAAGGTTGAATCAAAGTGGAAAGAGTGAAAAAGATAAGGTATTAATCCCATTGAGATTTTTATACTTATTATCATTGGAATTGTCTAATCTCATGATAATTAGTGTTCTTTTATCTATTATTCAAATTCATGATGCGAAGAAATTATACAAAGAGTTGTACAAATCGTCATTTCCATTTGAACATTGTTGGCATGAGTTAAGAGATCAACCAAAATGGCGAGAGGAATATAGCATAAAGAATCAAAAACCCAAAAAAGTGGCAACTCCAGGCGTTTGTTCTCCTAGTGCACCAGATTCAATCAATTTAGAGGACAATGATGTTTCACATAATGACAATGTAGACTTGGAAAGACCACCGGGTAGGAAGGTGTAGACGTCCCCGAACGCCCCGGGAGAGGAACGAGTCCCCCCCCGTTCCATTCGATATTGGGCTCACTACAGTTCAAGACTCTAAAATTTGTCACGGTTCTAAATCTGAACTAAAGAGTCCAAATCTGACAAATCGTTTTGAGAAAATAGATTTTGAAAGAAGTGCCAAACATGGACTGCTTTGCCAGATATAGAGTCGCCACCTAAATATTTTATTTTGGGAAATTTAGGAAACCCTGACTCGTTTGCCTAAGGCCACGTGTCCGTCATCACCAAAGTTACCTCGGCTCAGGAACTTGGGTACGATTGGGGAAGGTCACTTCGTGAGCACCCCCGCTCGCCCGATCAAAGATCGGCCTCTACTAACCATGATATCAAGTTTTGAAAACATTATGTGTTCTTATTCCGGTTATTAGCCTAGATTTACTATGTGATGCGCACAACATACAAGTATAGACTGGATTGCCTGAATTGGAACAAAACATTTCATGTTTGTTTGTTTGTTTGAAAATAGTTTGATGGTGCTACCCGCAAGTAGGCTAAGACGTGAATTTGCCACCCTCGGGTGGACTTAGAAAACATGATTTTGCCACTATCTAGTGGGCTTAAAACTCACAATCAATGATTTGTTCCAATACAAATAACCCAACCTTCACCCACAGGCATTCAGGCAGTTATATCACATAAGCATATAGCCTCATGGTAAGCATGGTATTCATGGCAGTCACTCACACGCATGCAAGGATGCTAAAGCATAAAACTTACCGAGTACTCCAAGCCAAAACAGAAACTGATTAGAAATCCATGCATGATCCTAATTATACAGAAATGCCTAATGCAACACATGCAAAAGTGCGACTATAGCAGGCTCGGCTATTCTAGACATGGCATATGAAATGCTACAGCTAACATGTATTCAACTTGGAATTGAAAATACAATGCAGTTAGTATGATGCGCCGAGCCCGGTGCATACAAAACAGATGAATGAATGCAAACATGCTATCATACTGTATGCTAATTGAAACATGCCTTAATCTAACCATCATAAGCGGGTAAATAAAAGGGAGAAAGACGTGGGGTTGGAAGACATACATTACACACACGCACACTTATTACAGTTATGCCCTCGCGCAGAGGGTCCGAATAAATAGTACAGTCCAAATATATACAAATTCCTAATTAATTTACAAATTAACTAAGAAAAATAATGACTGCCTTGACTCTTCTTCAGATGATGGATGATGCATGTCTGGGCTGCCTTGCGCGGAAATCCACTGGGATACCCCAATTAGCCTCTGTTTTACAATTATTCTTGAAAAGCGCGCCAAGTTCTGGAAGGTTGTTAATTCTTGATTTGCTGCAACAGAGAGTAGGAGAGGCGCATAGCAATGTATTTTCACAAATGTATGCATGCCTCGATTCTCGTGCTACCAATCACGCATATCGATGCATGATGGCCGAGGAGTCGATTTGCATGACTCAATATGGGATGAATGCATATAAAAACACAACAAGACCTAACTCCATCATAGATAATCCAGAGTGTCGGTGACTGGGAATTGAGATACGTTCCGTCACTCGGAGTACGAAACGTCCCTCGTTTCCCGTGCTCGGGCTAACTCCTACCCCAAACACGATGCAATATGCATGATATGCATGAAATGCAACTAAGATACAACCTAACATACACAATGTTATGAGATGGCATACACGATGCACGAGATAACATGGCATACACAATGCGCTAACATACAACCTAGCATACGCAATGCTGTGAAATGAAATGGCATACACGATGCGCGAGATAACATGGCATACACAATGCGCTAACATACAACCTAGCATACGCAATGCTGTGAAATGAAATGGCATACACGATGCGCGAGATAACATGGCATACACAATGCGCTAACATACAACCTAGCATACGCAATGCTGTGAAATGAAATGGCATACACAATGCACGATGGACTTACACCAACATGAGTGGACCTCAGCCACACTCACATAAGAGGCCATGAGATGAAAATGAGACAACTCGGAATGCGTGCACACATGCACGCAAATCGAGGACTGAACCTAAGGCACCAAATGCCACTCTAACAAGACATGGCAAGGCATGAAATATGATATGCAAACATGCAAATTTCAGCACTAAAATATGGCACAAAACAGCCCCGAATCATGGAAACATGGCACCCGATGCATGAAATGGTACCCGAAATGCAAAACAAGGCATGCGCAATGGCCTATAGCTATACAAAAAATGCATTATTTGATCATGAAATGTGAATACAGATTCAAGGAAGCCCCAAAACAAGCATGTTTACAGTTTTAAGCAAGGCCAAACAATGAACACAAATAGGGCTAAACCAATATGCAAAAATGGCCCTAAATGTGAGATAAAGAAGTAAGTCACAGCTGCTGACCCCAAAAAAGAGAGGGCCCTTCAACAAAGTTGAAGAGGGGCCCAAAACATGATATTTTCCAGTTGGTGGCCAGACCCAAAAAAGTGTACAAGAATGCTCAAAATGCTATGCAAGATAAGGCCAAAAAGAGAGCTATAACACAAAGTATAAAAAGGATGCCTCAAACAGTGAAAGACCCTCAATGAAACATGAATAGGGGGTCAAAATAAGGTCATTTATATTTCGGACCAGAGCCCAAAAACAGAAGCATAAGAGGCTAACAAATCATGCAAAAATGGAGCCAAAAGAGAGATATAAAGGCAAGTGGAAAATGGAAGCCACAAAAAGTGATGAGCCCTTCAACAATGTTGAAGAAGGGCTCAAAATAAGCTTCTTTACAGTTTATGACATGCCTCAAAACAATTTATACATAGGCCAAAAATACTACACAAGAAAATGGCATACAAGGGAGCTAATGAAGCAAGCGCAACAAGGAGGCCTCAAACAGTGAGAGGGCCTTAAAAAAACATGAAAAATAGCTCAAAATAAGCCTAACTCCAGTTAGGGTCAGAGCCCAAAACAGCAAGCAAGTATAGCTTATAAATAAATCAAGAAAAGGCTAGAAAAGGGAAAAAGGAAGCTTACCCTTGAAGACTATGCCTTTGACAACTTTTGGACCAAAATGCAGCACTCCTAGGCTCTAAAGAACAACCTCAAACTACTAGAATGGAGGATGGAAGGGTGGGGGTATGGGTTGATGAAGAAATGAGTGTAGGACTTGAGGGTTTGGAGCTTGGAAATATAGAGAGAGAGAGAGATACAAGGCAAGAGGCTTGGGGGGAATTTTTGTAACCCTCAATATGCAGCTGGAGGGCCTGCTATATAGGCAAAAGAGGGGGGGGAAATGAGGGAAAAAATGAAGGGAAATGAATCAAGTTTCCCCCCAAAAATGCCCCCCCCGGATACAGAATCTGGGGGGAAAAGGAGGGTGTATCTGCACTGTACTTGATGCAAGGATTCTGGCCGGCCAGTTATCAAGGGTTTAGGTGGCCGGCCGACTACCTCCCATGGCCGGCCGACCAAGGGTCAAAAGGTTCAATGAGAATTAGTGGCTGGCCATACCAAAAAGGTAGCCTCTTAGGTGTGCACAACACAATTATGTGGTCAAAAGCTGGAGATAGTGAACCAGGAGGGAGAACAACTCACTTTTCAAAGGGGTTCAAAAGGTTCAAAAGCAATTACTGGCCGGCCACCAAATATTGGTGGCCTCCCAGATGTGTACATCACAAATATGGGATTTAGGGTGCAAGAAAATGGCCCAAGGGTGGTCAACATTGGCTTTGAAGTGAGAAAAAACGGGCGACGGAGGGCGATGAAGGGATAAAGTTGGATGACAGAACAATTGTTGGCCTCCCACCCTTCTACGACCTTCTTACCAATGAAACAGAGGTCCCTGCCAAAAATAAACCCAAACCGATGCAGAATGAAGGTTCGAGGGCCGAAACGCGCAGCCCGAGGCCCCGAAAACTGGCTGTTAGGCACCGGGAGTGGTGTTCGACCACGAAGTTGGTTTCTCGAGCCACAGTGTCCCTCAAAAGGGAGCGAATAAGATGTATGCCGAAAATCAGAGCGAACGGAGGTGGTTAAGCGGTCTCGAACCGAGGCACACGGCCAACGGCTCCGAAAAACTAGAAACCGGACTCCAAACGGGAAAAATGGCCTACGATCACGAAACGTAGCCTACGGCCACTGAGAGATGGTCTACGAGACCTCTCCCTCCCTTTGGGAAGAGAAAACAGAGAAAGCAGAGCCTGGTTCGCAAACCGAGGCAAAGCGTGAAAGAGTCCGAAAGTCCGGAGGCTAGGCTCGCAGTCGAGACTCTGAAACCTCTGGACGAGCACGATATGCAATATCACCAAGCGCTCAATCGGTGACGTCTGAGTCTTAAGGTCGGTCAAAAATGGGGTGTTTACAGAAGGCTGAAATGGAACATTTGAATAAAAGAAAGAATAAAGACCATGGAAATGAAGGAGGGTCGCCTATTTTAATATTATTAGAGGATTTAAAGGAAGATAGAAAGAAAATGAATGACAAGAAAATAGAGATGTATGAAAGGTCGTATCTTCGAGAGCAAGAAAAGATTGATAATGAGAAAAAGAGGACGCAAATGGAACAAGAAAGGGTTGATCATGAGAAAGTGAGGATACGAATGGAACAATTGAAGGACGAAGAGCGAATAATGTCAATAGATACGAGTGGTCTGCCTTCATTGCAAGCAGAATACCTTCATCGCCGCCAAATGGAAATTCTCCAAAAAAAGATTTAGTTGTTTGATCTACCTAAAAAGAATTTAGTTGTTGGAACTATGTTTTTCACTTTATTTATTGTCGGATTTGATTCTCCATTGTAGGCAGAACTATGTTTTTTATGTAGTTTATGTTGGAATTAGTTATTATATGTTAAAATTATTTTGGAACTACCTATTGTTGAATGGTTGAACTAGTAGTAATTTAATTACTAAGTGGAATTCTTGTTGAATGCTTGCTAAAGTACTCCATGGCTAAATATAATTGCTTGTTGTATGTTGGATTGGAGTGCTACTTATTTACAGGACATTTCTATTTGTTGATGAATTAAATACAGATTATGTAAGTTGCTGGTGTTTTGATTTTGGAAGTTGTTTGATATGTTTTATAAATTTGACTTTGCAGAAAATTGAAGTTGTTAGGCAGAACTTGCAAAGCTTAAGATGCAAAACACATCCTAATATTTATTTTCAGTAGTTTATCTCTCAACTTCATTCTTCTTTTAATTTCCATGGCTCGCAATAGTGTAATGAAGATTATTATTGATGACTCTGATTCTGATAATGAATTGGAAATATTTGCAATAGCTGTTTTAGAAGAAGAGCGGTTAAATAATGAGAGACAATTGGGATTATGTCGTGGTTCCATTCAAGGTCATGTAGTTATTTATCGTAATCGAATTCAAGGCCACAAGAGACTTTATCAAGATTACTTTTCTGAAACGCCTACATATCCTCCCAATTTATTTAGGAGGAGGTTCCGGATGAGTCGATGTCTTTTTCTTCGTATTTTATCTATGGTGGAAGCATATGATCCTTATTTTGTCCAGAAAGAAGATGCTGTTGGAATTCTTGGTCTGTCTTCCCTTCAAAAGATGACAGCTGCTATGAGGATGCTCACTTATGGAGTAGCGGCCGATTCTGTAGATGATTATGTGAGAATTGGAGAAAGCACTGCAATAGAAAGTTTACAAAGGTTTGTTGAGGCAGTGGTTGCAAATTTTTCAGATGTGTACTTGAGGACGCCAAACAAAGATGACATTGCTAAATTACTAGAGGTGGGAAAAAATCGTGGCTTTTCTGGAATGTTGGGGAGCATTGACTGTATGCATTAGAAGTGGAAGAATTGTCCTACTGCATGGAAAGGTATGTATTGTGGTCACATCCGCGAACCAAATATTATTTTAGAAGGGGTGCATATTTTGGATTACCTGGATCTCATAACGACATAAATGTGCTAGAACGTTCTTCTGTATTCTCTCTCCTTGCTGAAGGGCGTGCTCCCTAAGTTGAGTACTCAATCAATGGAAATGACTATACAATGGGATATTATCTCGCTGATGGTATATATCCTCAATGGTCAACATTCGTTAAAACAATCCCATCTCCACGAGGCAATAAGCAAATACATTTTGCTAAAGCTCAAGAGTCAGCAAGGAAGGATGTTGAACGAGCATTTGGGGTGCTCCAAGCACGTTTCGCAATTGTGCGAGAACCTGCACGTTTTTGGAAAGTTGAAACCCTTAAAGTTATTATGAAGGCATGTATAATGTTGCATAACATGATTGTTGAAGATGAGCGAAATGAACAAAATATAGACTGTAATTATGATGCAATCGAAGAAAGTCTCCCTCTAGCAGTGTCACATGAGCGTACACCCGAACTTTATGAATTCATTCAAAATCATCATCACATCAAAGATAGACAAACTCATTCTCAACTCCAAGCAGACCTAGTTGAGCATTTGTGGCATTTACATGGAGATTTGTAACAACTTGAATTAGAAATAGTTTATTTATTTAGAAGTTTATTCCTAACTTTGCTATTTATGCTTTTTTTTATTATTATTCATTGACCTTTGTAAGGTTTTTGATTAGTTATTTTGTGTTCTTTCAGTTCTTAATTTAATTTGATAAATTACAATTATTGAAGAACTTCCTTTGTATTGTTACTTTTTTAAACAAATTCTTTATTGTTTTCTTTTATTCTTCCCCTCCCCTCCCCTTCAAGATGGTTTAACAAAATTCATATGTTGGTATATATTCACGTACTATAAGTTTTATAAAAAAAAAATTAACTATTACTTAACATTATTTTTTATAATATTTTTAAAACTAATATTAAAAAATATTATTTTTAAAAATATTATCGTCAATGTCACATTGGCAACCATATTAGCGTTTGGTGCGTATGTGGCATTTATGAAAAAGATAGTTATATATATAGCATTTTTTGTTTTGAAAATTAGTTTAGTTAGTTTGAATGACTAGTTAAAATAAAGACTAGTTAAAACAATCCCATCTCCACGAGGCAATAAGCAAATACATTTTGCTAAAGCTCAAGAGTCAGCAAGGAAGGATGTCGAACGAGCATTTGGGGTGCTCCAAGCACGTTTCGCAATTGTGCGAGAACCTGCACGTTTTTGGAAAGTTGAAACCCTTAAAGTTATTATGAAGACATGTATAATATTGCATAACATGATTGTTCAAGATGAGCGAAATGAACAAAATATAGACTGTAATTATGATGCAATCGAAGAAAGTCTCCCTCTAGCAGTGTCACATGAGCGTACACCCGAACTTTATGAATTCATTCAAAATCATCATCACATCAAAGATAGACAAACTCATTCTCAACTCCACACAGACCTAGTTGAGCATTTGTGGCATCTACATGGAGATTTGTAACAACTTGAATTAGAAATAGTTTATTTATTTTGAAGTTTATTCCTAACTTTGCTATTTATGCTTCTTTTTTTTTATTCATTGACCTTTGTAAGGTTTTTGATTAGTTATTTTGTGTTCTTTCAGTTCTTAATTTAATTTGATAAATTACAATTATTGAAGAACTTCCTTTGTATTGTTACTTTTTTAAACAAATTCTTTATTGTTTTCTTTTATTCTTCCCCTCCCCTCCCTTTCAAGATGGTTCCACAAAATTCATATGTTGGTATATTCACGTACTATAAGTTTTACAAAAAAAAATTAACTATTACTTAACGTTATTTTTTATAATATTTTAAAAACTAATATTAAAAAATATTATTTTTAAAAATATTATCGCAAATGTTGCATTGGCAACCATATTAGCGTTTGGTGCGTATGTGGCATTTTATGAAAAAGATAGTAATATATATAGCATTTTTTGTTTTGAAAATTGGTTTAGTTAGTTTGAATGACTAGTTAAAATAAAAAGTATGATTGGAACATACAATAGCTAAACTAATTAGGTAAAATAAAGAGTGTCCTTTTTTTGTACTTTAGCTAGTGAAAAATAAAGAGTATGGTTGGAGTTGCTCTAATCAAGTAATCTCAGTTTTTCAATCTTTAATCAGAACAATCTTTAGTTTATTTCGAATCAAACAAATCTAATCAATATATTTTGATAATACCACTAAAATCGTAGTTAAACCAACAAATCAATCAAATAAAAAATGATTTAGCTTAATCGGTTAGGTCTTAATTAATTAATTAAAAATTTTAAAATTTAAACTATATTGAATTGAAATATGCACAACACTACAATATTAAATGGGATGAGAGTATAAGATTCACTTTATATGAGTAAAATAACTCATTTTTTTTCCCTTTTTTTCCTGATATGGGATTATCAAATAAAAACTAGCCAATGGAGATTTTCTTAATTGTTTAAAATTAAGAAAATAAAGAAAATTAGCATGAGATATTAAAACTCTCACAAGGCTCCTCACTAAATGGGATAGGAGTATAAGATTCCTTTTATGAGTAAAACAACTCATTTTTTTTTCTTTTTTTTTCCCGATGTGGGATTATCAAATAAAAGCTAGCCAATGAAGATTTTCTTAATTATTTTTTTAATTTTTTAAAATTAAGAAAATTAAGAAAGTTAGTATGAGATATTGAAACTCTCATAAGGCTTCTTACTAAATGGAATGAGAGTATAAGATTCTCTTTATATGCGTAAAATAACTCATTTTTTTATTTTTCTGATGTGAAATTATCAAATAAAAGCCAATCAATAGAGATTTTTTTAATTGTTTAAAATTAAGTAAATTGAGAAAAGTAGGATGAAACTTTGAAACTCTTACAAATCTTTTCACTTTTATAGTGCCTGTTTGGTATAACTTTTTTTCTAGCTTATTTAAGCTTTTAGCTTAATTTAAGCCGTTTTATTGTGTTTGGTATAGCTCAAGAACACAAATTATAACTTTTTTTAAGTCAAAAATCAACTTTTTCTAAAAGTGTCTATGTGGGTGTTTTTTTGAATCAGCTTAAGCGACAAGTGGGAATGGAGGGGCAAAATTACTTAAATGCCCCTCATCAACTTCAACAATTACCAAAACACCACTATATAAACCCACAAACCAAACACTGTTCACTTCTTTTAGAGAAACAAAACTTCAGAGGCGATTTCCGGCGCAATTTCTAACGGCGATTTCTGGTGTGCTCTCTCTCTCTCTCTCTCTCTCTCATGATCTGACGATGGGGCTGACAGCTAGGGTTTTGCAAGTGAACCAGAGCTAGCTAGAGCTTTCTCTCTCTCTCTCTCTCTGCGATCGTAGCAGATCTCTCTCTTCAGCGTGTCTGCGATCGATTTGAAACCCTTCCATGCCGTCGTGATCTCCCTTCCATCGTCGCGATCTCAAACCCTAGCACCACGTCGCTACTGTGCCTTCATCCCCCATCCCCCATCGCGATTGATGGAGAAGTGATCCCAGTAAAGCCCTCTCTCAGGTGAACAAGAGCTCGACAAAGAGCTCGGTAAATGATTAAGGCCGAAATGTACATCATTGAGGCCGTTAATTAGAATCTCTTAACTTCTCTTGATGGTCAAACTGTATATTTTATGTGTGTTAAGTGTTAATCAGGTTGTACATCGTCGGAGAATAAAATGGACAAAAAGACAGAATTTGGAGAGAGTTGACTTTCTCGGACATGCGTTGATTTTTCCCGCACGTGCGTTGACTTTTACCGCACATGCGTTGATTTTCCCGCACGTGCGTTGACTTTTCCTGGGAAAGTCAAACCGACGTTTTAAACCTGTTTGGACGAGATTGGAAGTATAAAAAGGCAAGTAAAAGGCTGGATTAGGGTTCTGAAGTTGTTTTGACCTAAAGGGAGAGGCTAGGGTTTGGAAAGGAAGAGAAACAAAAGCTCCAAGATGTCTCCCATGGTGGTTCCTTTTCCTTCTACCTCCTTCCACTCCTCCATGAGTGGCTAGTCTTCTTTTCTAGGGTTTCGATGAAACCCTAGCCATGTAATTATATAGTTTTCTTTTTGATTTTTAATTATGTAAAGGTTTGAACATTTGTATGGTGATTTAGAAGTTTGTTTTATATAATTTTCATTATTCTTTCGAATATTTGACTTTCTGTGATTGTTAAATGTTATCCATACAATTGTTTTCTTTTCCTTCACATTCAAGGTATGGGACAAACTATACTACGAGGAACAAGTCGTATCACTACCTTAGTTTAGAGTGAACGGTTCGTATTACTTGAGATGGTTCCTGCTCGTACATTGAATGTGATGATCTTCTTGTTAAATGCTTTGAGCTTGTAGTTGCGAAGCATTAATCCGTTCAAACCATAGCATAATTGATTTCAATTGGAAACCCTAATTATGTGGTTAGTGGTGAATTCTCTACCCTAGAATTTTTGCCTAATTCAGTAAACCCAATTTCATTTATTATTGATAATTTAATTCCTTAGTTTAATTTATTTGTTATTAAATTAGGTTATGATCATTCAATCATTTTATCAAAATTAATTTAGGAATTTAACAATTAAATTAGTTTAATTTCACAATAGTCCCTGTGGATCGATACCTGGACTTGCCATTATTCTGATTAAATTTGGTATAGTTTAGTATTTAATTTTGGTGTGTTCAACGACCCATCAAATTTTGGCGCCGTTGCCGGGGACTTCTGGCGAAATTAGTTAATTTAAAGTTACATTCTTATTTTAATTTTTAGCTTAGGATTTTATGCTTTTGGTGTTACTAAGTGTGTAGAGCGTTTGAAATTGGAGCTATCATTGAAGTGCAAACAGAGCGCAACCGAGCTTAAAAAAAAAAAAACCGCAGCACTAAAGTGAGTAAACAGAAGCAAACACTCACAAGCAAAGAACCAAAGTGCTAAAACGAAAGTCAAAGCTCAATTAGGGGTTGGAGACAACGTCTACACGCCAAGCACCCACAAGACGAGTAAAGCGTTTTCATTAAACCGCTGTGAGTATTTCCCTTTTAGCATTCCGCTTTCGTAACTTAGTGCACCGAGTCGAACTTATTGTGTGTGTGTGTGGGTAGTGTATGCACGGGCGTCGTTCTTGTCACCCTGAATTGTGGAGTTTGGACCTTGAACTAGAAAGAACCCTTAGGAGACTTAGGGCCATTGCCCGTGTTCCTAGGCTTAAATATTCATATTCATACATTGAGCCATTAGAGATGGCAGATCCTAATGTCCCGAATGTGCCCAACCGGACACTTAAGGATTATTTTACACCCACTGCATATACATTACCATCATGTATCCAATTACCCAACACCACTGCTGCTCATTATGAGATTAAGTCTAGCACCATACAAATGCTCCCATCATTCCATGGACTAACTCATGATGATCCTTATAAGCATTTGAATGAATTTCTAGAAATTTGCTCGACAGTGAGGATCCAGAATTTCACAAATGAGGCTTTAATGTTTCGATTGTTTCCATTCTCGTTAAAGGATAAAGCCAAACACTGGCTAAATTCTTTACCTGCTAATTCAATCACAACTTGGGACCAATTACAGCAACGGTTCTTGGAGAAGTACTTTCCCATAGGTAAAACCAACCAACTTAGGCGAGCCATCACAAACTTTGCTCAAATGGATGGCGAGCAATTCCATGAGACTTGGGAAAGACTTCGAGACCTTCTCTAACAATGTCCCCACCACCAAGTGCCTGATTGGCAACTTGTTCAAACATTCTATTATGGCTTAACTGAGCCGCACCGCCAAATGGTGGATTCATCCTGTGGTGGGACATTCATGTCTAAAAATGATGCCGATGCATGGCAATTGTTTGAGAACGTAAGTGATAATTCCCTTCACCATGCCTCCGCAGCCCAGCAAGTCCGGCAACCAGTAGTTGGAGCCCCGAAAAGAGGGGGCATTTATGAGGTCGGGCAAAACTTAGAGTTAGCCCAACAAGTAGAGGCACTGTCCCGCAAGATAGACCACTTATTAGCTACGGGACATGCCCCTACCCAGCAAGATCAGCCTTAATTCCGTGAGGCATGTGTTATATGTGCGAGCCCTGCTCATGACTTGAGTGAGTGCCCTTCGGCATCACAATTTCGGGAGTTAGTCCAAGAGCATGTGAATGTGGCTCAAGGATTCTCCAACCCGGGTAATGACCCATACTCCAACACATATAATCCGGGATGGAGAAATCACCCTAATTTCTCATGGAGACCCCATTCACAAGGCACTTCTTACAATCCTCCACGACCAAGGCAGAATTTGAATAATTTTGCTAACCAATCATCCTACCAATCACAGCAACCTTATCGACTCCCAAAACCATACCGGCAACCACAACCACAACCCCCACCTGTTCCTCAGGGCAACTTTGCCTTTGAGACTCAGGTGTTGGAAGTTCTCTCAGAACTTAAGGGGTTAGCACCGATAGTTCACTCCCACACTCACTCTATTGCCAAGATAGAGACCCAATTGGGTCAAATGGCTAACAACATGAATCAGAGAAAGGAGGAAAAATTACCAAGTCAAACTGTGGCCAACCCTAAGGGACAATACGGGGCAGAGAGTTCAGGGGGGAATGGTAAGCAACATGAGCAAGTGCAAGCGGTGGTTGCTTTGAGAAGTGGTAGAGAGTTAGAGCCTCAGTCAGTTGCGTCTGATGCAACTAGAGTTAAGAAGAGTGACCACGGGGGTACACCTAATGAGAGCAAGGGTGAGGGGGAAACACTTAAGAGGGATGACTTAGTCCCTAGCACTCCATATGTGCCTAAGGCACCCTTTCCCCAATGCCTTGATACACCGTCCCCTTTTAATAAGAATGCGGCATCTATGGAGGCAATGATGGAGGTCTTTAAACAGGTAAAAATTAACCTCCCCCTGTTGGAGGCAATTAAGCAAATACCATCATATGCCAAATTTCTGAAGGACCTTTGTACGTAAAAGCGTAAATCTAGGACATATGTGTCCCAAAAGGTCCTACTCACGGAGCAAGTAAGCTCCATCTTGTTGAATGACACACCTCCTAAGCTTAAGGACCTGGGTGCCCCAACCATTGCATGTATTATAGGGGACCATTTCATTGATCTTATTGAATTTAGGGGCTAGTGTCAATTTGTTGTCGTACTCTGTGTACGAGGAATTTGGGCTTGGCGAGTTGAAGCCCACTACTGTTACTCTTCAATTGGCTGATCGGTCCCTCAGTGTTCCACGTGGCATGATTGAGGATGTGCTAGTTAAGGTTGATAGGTTCTACTTCCTTGTTGACCTTTTGGTGTTAGATATGGAACCGGTAGCCAGTTCTAAGAAACAAATCCCGGTGATCTTAGGTCGACCTTTCTTGGCTACGGCCAATGCATGCATCAATTGTCGGACTGGGGTTATGGAAGTTTTATTTGGCAACATGCAAGTGAAACTTAATATTTTCCAAGCATCCCAACAACCTCATGAGAGAGAGGAGTGCTTATTAGTGGATGTTGTGGATGAGATTATGGAGGAGGCTTTGCCCTCCATTCTTGTAGAGGACCCTTTAGAGGCTTGTCTAGCTTATTTTGGGTTTGGAAATTTTGATATTACTGGGTCAGTTGAGGAGGTGAATGTCTTACTTAATTCTTCTTCTACACCGGATTTTCCTCCGTGGAAAGCCCGGTTTGAGTCACTTCCTCCTCTATCGAGAGAGCCTGCCATACCATCTTTGGTCACACCACCTACACTTGAGTTGAAGCCACTTCCGGTCACACTCAAGTATGCATTTTTAGGGCCCTGGGAGGCTTTACCAGTTATCATTGCATCTGACTTGACTGCGGAGCAGGAGAGTCAGTTAATGACTGTTCTCGTGGCACATCGGAGTGTTATAGGGTGGTCAGTGGCTGATTTGAAAGTGATAGATCCCTCCGTGTGCATGCATTATATACACCTAGAGGAGGACACCAAACCTTCTCGCGAAATACAACGGAGACTGAATCCTAACTTGAAAGAGGTGGTGATGAATGAGGTATTAAAATTGTTGGATACGGGTATTATATACCCCATCTCAGATAGCAAGTGGGTGAGTCCCACACAAGTGGTGCCCAAGAAATCGGGCATCACCGTTATTGAGAATGAGGGAGGAGAGTTAGTTCCCACACGAACCACTACTGGGTGGCGAGTGTGCATTGATTATAGGAGACTAAATTCCTCAACTAGGAAGGATCATTTTCCTTTACCCAGGGACTTGATGGACCCATTTTATTATGATTGATAGATTGATTCCTTATTCTCTTTTCTTTCCCTTCTATGCTATTTTGTTTTTCTTTGTTCTCGTCATGCTTTATTTGCGTCTAGGAGACTTTAAATCCTCTAAAGGTGTAATTCCTTTGGTGTTAGCCATGCCCGAACGGCATCTGACGGTTTGGTATAGCCACCTAACCGTGTTTGTAGTGAGTTCCTAGGAGACCAACTGAGACGGTGGAAATTAGAGTTCGAATGGCAAAGCCTAGAACACAAAGGTTTGGGATTTCTGAGACTAGAGTCTGGTTTAAATACCCAGGGGTGTGGAGATTGCTTCAAAACTACCTCGGCTTGAACTCTGTATGGCAGCCCCATAGGTTGAGGTAGCTTTATGCGCCTCGATTCTGGATACCGAATCAATCTAGTCTGTTACCCTGTTGGAGAATAGGGAAAGTTACAAACACAGTTAAGGAGAAAAGTAGTACCCGTGGTTTTCGCGTGAAGATTATACCTTTAGTGGGCATTTTGTTATGTTCTTATGTGCTATATTTATTTCGGATGTCAATTGAAGGTAGAAATGGTTAAGTATATTTGGGTTGTACTAGCCCGAAAGCTATAAACTACGTTGGGTTTTATTACCTAGGGGATTCTGAAGTGGCGACTTTATGCCATAACTCTGGTGCCTTTTGTTAGGTGCTGAGAGTTAGTTAAAAAAAAAAAAAACACGTTTTCATGTTTATTTTCTGTGTTTTTTTTTTTAAAAAAAAAATAGTTGTTATACTTGTTCAATTTAAAAATAAAAAAAATAAATTTTTGTTGTTGTTGTTGTTGTTGTTGTTATACATGTTCAATTGTAAACCAATACAAATTTGTTTTTTTAAAAAAAAAATTTCCGCATGTGCGGCGCTGTGCACGCACATGGGGCAAAAAAAAATCTCACAAAACAAGTTGGCCCCTGCTTAATCAGCAGGTGCGGTGGGGAGAACGTTGACCAAGCCGCACGTGCGGCTTGGGCTCCTCCGCACGTGCGGGACGACGATTGATTTAAAAAAATAAAATAAAAAAAATTCGCGCGAGAGTGTGAAATCGCGGCAGGTGCGTGCTGGTGCATGAGTTGGCGCGGTTGTTTTGCTTTATTTTATTATTATTATTATTATTATTATTATTATTATTTTACTTTCATTTTTAATTTATTTAAGTAAATAAATTTTTACTAAATACATAAAAAAAATTTAAAAATAAATAAATAAATATACAATTATTTTATTTATAATTTTCTATTTATATATTAAAAAATTGAATTTTATTTATTTATTTTGTTTTATTTTATTTTTATTTTTCTATTTTCTATTTTTGTTAAAAAAAAAATCTCAGATATCATGGTGCTAACAATAATCCTAATTTAGTTTTTTTTTATTTGCTATATTTGTTTAGTTTAAATTGTTTCGTTACTGATTCTCATTAGTTTGTGAATTGTTTTATTTTTATTTTTAAATTTAATTTGTTTAGTTAGTGATTTTATTTTTGTTTTATTTTTTTTATTCTATGATGTAATTGTTCATTTAATTATTAAGTAGTTTAGTTTTTATTTTATTTTATTTTCTTCTCTTTTATTAATTAAAAAAAAGAAAAAAGTTTAGTTTAGGTTATTTTATTCTATACTTTAGTCTCTTTTGTAGTTTAGTTATTTTATAATTTAGTTTAGTTTAGTTTAGTTTAGTTTAGTTTATAGTTTAGTTAATTTAATTTAATGTCATTTTTATTCATTTATTTAATTCTTTCTTTTCTTCAAAAAAAAAAAAAAAGTGTGAAATGTGTGTATGTTACTCTCTTCCTACCTGGATGTGCACCTACAATTCTGGTAATATTCTCTTATTTCTCTTTGCTTTTCCATTGAGGACAATGTCATATTCAAGTTGGGGGATGAGGGTTATATTTTCTTTTGTGCATTTCTATTTGGCTCATAATTCATGCTTATACCTGTTTCACTTGATTGCATTACTTCACTTGATGTGACTTTTTACTAGTAGAGTGATGATATGTGCATATGTTATTGGAGAGCAAAGTAGACTTGTATGAAAAGGGTTTATTGGGTAGATACTTGCATGCGATATTTGCAGGAGGAGAGTTGTTTGTGTTTGTGGTTTTAGTACACTTGTCATGAGTATGCCTTAATTCACATGAACACACTATCATAGAGGTGATCTTTTAATTGAGGAGCCAAGATTCTAAAAAAAAAACCTTGACTTGTTTGGGTTCGTACCCTTTTTAACTCGAGTTATTAAGCCCGTATGGGTGTCTTTACACCTAATACCCTAAAACTATCTGGTTTGGGAGTCTTGTTCGGATTCGTAGCCTTTTCAACTCGAGTTATTAAGCCCGTAGGGGTGTCTTTACCCCTAGTGCCCTAAAATCGTCTGGTTTGGGAGTCATTGGCCCAATGCTTATTACATGGGTTGATTAGAAAGCTTAATGGATCAAGACATTGCACAGTCATTTAAAAAAAAAAAAACTTTTGAGAATCTTGGCTGCAACAGGTTAGTTTTTCTGTATATGTTGGGTGTTATTATGAGTTACACTAGGCTATTATAGTGGATAGTTAACTAATATGAAGATTGCACTTTACACCGAGGGTACTCATGACTTGTCTACTAGCATGCACAAGTATAGAGAACTTTACTTTTGTATTAACTGAATTGTGGTTTTGACTCAATAGGTTTCTTCATGCTTGTCCACTGTGTCTTTAATGACTCATGATGTCTCAATATCACACTGTAGTGACACATAAGTTGATTGTTAGATGGAGTAGTGTGGTCATTTGTTGTTGAGTATATATGAATATGTTAATGTTTGTGGGTATCATTTCTAGAAACCCTCACGAGACTTTACTCGTCCACTTGGGGTAACCATGTGGTTTAAAGGCTTGTTGCATATGCTAAATGCAACCGTTTTTCCACGAAAGAGGAAATAGATAGATTTTGTTTCATTTTATTTTATTTTACTTGCTTGAGGACTAGCAAGTAGAAAGTTGGGGGATGTGATTAAGGCCGAAATGTACATCATTGAGGCCGTTAATTAGAATCTCTTAACTTCACTTGATGGTCAAACTGTATACTTTATGTGTGTTGAGTGTCAATCAGGTTGTACATCGTCGGAGCATAAAATGGGCAAAAAGACAGAATTTGGAGAGAGTTGACTTTCTCGCACACGCGTTGACTTTTTCCCCACGTGCGTTGACTTTTCCTGAGAAAGTCAAACCGACGTTTTAAACCTGTTTGAACGAGATTGGAAGTATAAAAAGGCAAGTAAAAGGCTGGATTAGGGTTCTGAAGTTGTTTTGACCTAAAGGGAGAGGCTAGGGTTTGGAAAGGAAGAGAAACAAAAGCTCCAAGATGTCTCCCATGGTGGTTCCTTCTCCTTCTACCTCCTTCCACTCCTCCATGAGTGGCTAGTCTTCTTTTCTAGGGTTTTGATGAAACCCTAGCCATGTAATTATGTAGTTTTCTTTTTGATTTTTAATTATGTAAAAGTTTGAACATTTGTATGGTGATTTAGAAGTTTGTTTTATATAATTTTCATTATTCTTTCGAATATTTGACTTTCTGTGATTGTTAAATGTTATCCATACAATTGTTTTCTTTTCCTTCACATTCAAGGTATGGGACGAACCATACTATGAGGAACGAGTCGTATCACTACCTTAGTTTAGAGTGAACGGTTCATATTACTTGAGATGGTTCGTGCTCGTACATTGAATGTGATGATCTTCTTGTTAAATGCTTTGAGCTTGTAGTTGGGAAGCATTAATCCGTTCAAACCATAGCATAATTGATTTCCATTAGAAACCCTAATTATGTGGTTAGTGGTGAATTCTCTACCCTAGGATTTTTTCCCAATTCAGTAAACCCAATTTCATTTATTATTAATAATTTAATTCCTTAGTTTAATTTATTTGTTATTAAATTAGGTTATGATCATTCAATCTTTTTATCAAAATTAATTTAGGAATTTAACAATTAAATTAGTTTAATTTCACAATAGTCCCTGTGGATCGATACCTGGACTTGCCATTATTCTGATTGAATTTGGTATAGTTTAGTATTTAATTTTGATGTGTTCAACGACCCATCAGTAAACCCTAGCACCATGTCGCCACTGTGCCTTTGTTGGATTATCGAGAAGAAGGGGCTGCCGGAGAAGAATAAATAATTTTTTTTAATAATAATAATAATAACAATAAATTTTAATAATAATAATAATACTAAAAATTGTTTTTTTTACTAAGCCATTAATGAAATAAATTTTATATTAATTTATACTAATTAATAATTTTAGTATTTATTGATACTAATTAAGCCATTAATTGATAATAAATTAAATTATAAAATATTAATAAATTGGTATATTTTGTAACAATTTTGTAATAATAATTAAAAAAATATTAATTGGTATTTGTAACTATTTTTAATAAATTAATAAAATATCAATTAATATTAATGTATTTATAAATTAAAATGAATAAAATTTGAAAATTTTAATTAGTATTTCAACATTTTTCTAAATTTTAATCTCACCATGCATGCACCACTTCTAACTTGAAAAAATAAACTATAAACTAAAGAAAATCAAATAAAATGAAGAAAAAGAAAAAAAAAATTAAGAGAAGAAAAGAAAAAAAAAAGGAAAAAAAATTATTAATATTAATTGATACTAATTAATAATTTTAGTATTAATTGAGAATAATTAAGCCATTAATTGATACTAATTAATAATTGTAGTTTTAATTGATACTAATTAAGTAATTAATTGATACTAATTAATTTATAATGGAAAAAAATTGTGACAATAATACTTCCATTACATTTTTATCAAATGTATCAATTTTTATATAAATTGATACTAATTAATACTAATTATGTTAACTTTTATTAATGAAATAATTTTTAAAATTAAAACTGAAAAAAATGACAAAATTATCATTTTTATATCATATAAGGGCAAAAAGGATAATTATACCATAAAAAGCTATTTTACAGCTTATCAACCAAACACTACTCTGTTGAAATCCATAATCCCATAGCTGCACCAAACAGATTAATAGCTTATGTTCATAGTTATAAGTTATAATATATTAAGGTATAATTTATAATCATTTTCCCATAACTTTACCAAATGAGGCCATAATAAGATATTGATTATAAGAACGATACATGGTTGCACCAACTAATGAGAGTTCTCACTTTTTGATAGTAACACTACAGTTAGGTTAGTGGAGGAAGGTGCATTCTTCTAATGTCATTTTGAGCATGTTTGATTGAGTGGATTAGAACATGGGATTGAGATTATTAATCCGTAGGCTCAATTATCCTATGTTTGTTTTAACATTTTGGTTTAGGTTTATTAATCCAATGGATAATTAATCCAATAAATTTGTAGGATTATTAGTAATGAGGTAGGGGTGGGATTATTAATCCAATGGATATTAATTCAATTGGATAGTGAATACCACACTAATTTAATAAGATTATTAATACTTCACTATTAATCTTGTGAATCAAACATGACCTTAGGAGAAATGGAAAGAGAAAAATTATTACAAAAGCATGAAAATTGAAATGTTTAGGGCAAAAAATCCCATAATTTATTTTTATTATTATTATTATTTTTATTTATTTTTTATTTTTTTTTACAGTGTTGGAAAGTGAAAATGGTTTTTTTTTTTGGTAGAGAGAAAGTATGGTCGTGTTATTGATAAGTCACAGCAATCTGCAAAACCTGCAACAGATACAGAGCAAGCTACAACAGTTTCATCTATAGCATAAGTCACACGTGTAATATCCAGCTGTATAGGTTGTTATTTTTGTTATAGGTTGTTAGTTTGTTATAGATTAACTGTCCAGTGTTAACTATGGTTTAGTAGTTAGATTCAAGGTTAGGTAGTTATGGTTAAGAGTCATTGAAGTGTATAAATATACCTTCATCCTGTAACAATTGTATTCATTCAATACAAAGTATATTCATTCTCTTTATGGTATCAGAGCCTTAGGCTCTTACGAGCAAGAAAGCTTCAAAGCTTCAGCTATGGCTTCTTCAAACATCACACCTGCACCACCTGCAACAACATCTGCAATTACTTCATCAGCCTTACCTTCGAATCTCACATTATTGATTTCTAATCTGAGTTCTTTTGTTTCTGCCAAGCTTGATTCATCCAATTACATAATTTGGAAGAATCAATTGCAGAACATCTTGAAAGCTACAAAACTTCTTGGCTATGTAGATGGATCAGAGGTATGTCCTCCTGCAATGATTCTAGATTCTAATAATCTTGCCATTCCTAATCCGAATCATGAACTATGGGCCACTATTGATGCTCATTTGTTAAGTTGCATCACTGTAACTTTGTCTCCATCCATCTTCACTACTGTTATTCAATGTCAAACCAGTCATGAAGTTTGGATTGTTCTTGCCAAACGATTTACTTCACTGTCCAAATCTCACATACATCAGTTGAAGATCAAGTTGAGTAAGATTGTTAAGAAAGGGACAACAATGGAAGAATACCTGAATTAATTCAAGGTATTGTCTGATCAGCTTGCTCTTGCATCATCTCCTATTGATGATGAAGATTTAGTTCTGTTGATTTTAAATGGCTTGCCTGAGGAATATAATGCTACAAAAACTGCTATCCGCACAAGATCAGATCATATTTCTCTAGATCAGTTGTGTTCTTTACTCTGTTCAGAGTCTATTCATGTGGAGTCCTCTCTTAAGCATGCACATGCCTCAGATCTTCCAAGCTCCATTGCTTATACGGCACACAGAGGAACTTATCCTAATCAAGGCAGTACTAGAGGCTATTATAGAGGTAGAGGTGGTTCTTACAGAGGCAGAGATGGAGGTAGGTCTAGAGGACAGATGAGAGGCTCACAGTATTCAAGAGGCAGATTCAACTCTGCTTACAGTCCTCAAGCTGGCAGATCCAGCTATAACTACTCTTACACTCCTCAAGCTGTTGCTGCTGCCAATACTAATTCTGTAAATGTGATCTGTCAAATTTGTGGAAAGATAAATCACGCTGCTCTAGACTGCTGGTACAGATTAGACACAGCTTTTCAGCAGTCTGCCTCTACAGAGCCTCAGTCAAAAGCCTATGTTGCATCATCCTCAACTCAGTCACAACCTGTGAACTAGTTTCTTGACTCCGGAGCCACTAGTCACATGACACCTGATCTAAGTCAGCTCTCTTTCCCTCAGCCATATTATGGTCAAGATCAAGTTGCAGTTGGTGATGGTTCTACACATACCATTGCTCATACTGGACTAGGTCTTCTTCATACTCCTTCTTTTCCTTTTTATCTTACAAAGCTACTTCATGTGCCTACACTTTCATCCAATTTGCTCTCTGTTCATCAGTTAGCCAGAGATAATCACTGCACTATCACTTTTGATGAAAGCTCTTTTGTTATTCAGGATAAGATTACTCAGAAAATCTTGTATAAAGGAAGCTACACAAATGGCCTTTATCCATTCAGTGCTTCTCCTTCTGGTGCATCCTCTCCTGCTGCATTTACATCGGCTGCATCTCTCTCTTCTCAAACTTGTTTTTCTTATTCTTCATCACCTACAGTAACACCTAATTGGCATTTCAGACTTGGTCATCCTTCCTCTAAGAAGCTTCATCATATTCTTTCTCATAAGAATCTAGGTTCTAATGTTTTGTCCAATAAAGGCTCTAGTTTGTGTGAACATTGTTGTGTTTCAAAGAGCCATCGGATGCCTTTTCATTTGTCTAATTCCACTGTAAATAAACCTTTAGCTCTTATCCATACAGATGTTTGGGGCCCTTTTGCTTCTTCTGTTTCAGGTTTTAAGTACTATGTGCTTTTCATTGATGACTTTAGCAAATTTACTTGGCTTTTTCCTTTGCATTATAAGAGTGAAGTTTTCACTAAATTTCTTGAATTTCAATCATTTGTTGAGACTCAATTTCAAACTAAACTTCAGATTCTTCGCAGTGATAATGGAGGGGAATATCTTAGTACACCATTTCAGAATTTTCTTAAAAGTAAAGGCATTGATCATCAATTAACTTGTCCACATACACCTTCACAAAATGGTGTAGCTGAAAGGAAACATAGGCACCTCATTGAAACTACTATTACCCTCATGCATCATTCTTCTCTACCTTTGATTTACTGGTTTGATGCTCTTACAACAGCTGTCTATTTGATTAATAGACATCCTACTCTCAAGCTTAAAAATCTTACTCCCTATGAGGTCTTATTCAAACATAAACCTAATTATATGTTCTTGAGATCCTTTGGCTGTAGATGCTATCCTTGGCTCAAACCATACACCACTAATAAACTTCAACCTAGATCTCTTCCTTGTGTCTTTCTTGGTTATTAACCTTCCATCAAAGGTTATAGGTGTCTTGATCCCATCACAGGAAAAGTCTATATCTCCAGACATGTGGTATTTGATGAGTCTTTCTTTCCTTTTCAGACTTCTTCCAAACAGTCTTCCTCTGCCACTGCTGCCTCTCTCCAGCAGTTTTTCTGGTCTTCACCTTTCTCTTCATCTCATATTGCACCTCCTCCAGCAGCTGCAACTACTCCAGCTCCAGCAATTCCAACAGTTCCAGCAGCTACACCTACTACAACAGTTCACCCAATTCCTGCAGTTCCAGCAGCTGCAACTACTCCAGCAGCCCACTCAATTCCAGCAGCTCACACTATTTCCTCTTTGCCTCAACCAGTACCAGTATCTTCCACTTCTGTTCCTCTTCTATCTACTGTCCCTTTTGATCAGATTGCTATTTCCAAAATCTCTATTGATCTTCCCTCTCTTTCTTCTAATACTCATCCCATGATTACCAGATCCAAATAAACCAGATCCAAATCAACCTCTTCTCATACTGCTTGTCTTTCTTTTTTCTCTCCTCAGTCTGAACCACAAACTTTTCAGCAAGCAGCTTCTTCTTCTGTTTGGCAATCTGCTATGCTTGAAGAATTTCAAGCATTACAAAAACAAGGTACTTGGTCTTTAGTTGATCTTCCACCTGGCAAACAGGCAATAGGCTGCAAATGGGTTTATAGAATCAAGAAAAATTCAGATGGTTCTATAGCCAGATATAAGGCAAGGTTAGTTGCCAAGGGCTTTCTTCAGACTGAAGGGGTGGACTATCATGAGACTTTTAGTCCTGTGGCTAAGCAACCTACTATTAGAATTATGTTATGCCTGGCTCTACATTTTGATTGGCCCATCAAGCAGCTTGACATATCTAATGCATTTCTCCATGGTGTTCTTGAAGAAGAAGTTTATATGGTTCAGCCTCCAGGCTTTGTTCAACCAAATCAATCTCAGCTTGTTTGCAAGTTACACAAGGCTCTCTATGGTTTAAAGCAAGCTCCTAGAGCTTGGTTCTCTACCTTCTCAAATTTTCTTCTCACTCAGCAATTTGTTCAAAGCCATTGTGACTCTTCTCTTTTTATTAAGAAAACTTCTACTGCTATTACCATTCTTCTCATCTATGTAGATGACATTCTTCTCACAGGAAGTGATCCTCTCTATATTACCTCTCTCATTACACATATGCATACCACCTTTTCCATGAAGGAGCTTGGCTTTGTTAATTACTTCTTGGGTATATCTGTCATAAAAAATGCTTCTGGTTATGTGCTTTCTCAGCAAAAATATGCCTCAGATTTATTGGCCAAAGCTGGTATGAGTGACTGCAAATCTTACTCTTCTCCCATGACTACTAAGTCTTCTTCCAGTACTCTTACTGCAGCAGAAGATTCTCTCTTTTCTCAGCCAACTTTGTACCGCAGTTTGGTTGGAGCCCTGCCATATCTTACTCTTACTAGACCAGATTTAGCCTTTGTGGTTAATCATCTTTGTCAATTCATGCACTCTCCTTTGACTAGCCATTTTACCTCAGTCAAAAGATTGCTAAGATATCTCAAAGGCACCTTATCTTATGGCCTTCATTTCACTCATGGCCCTCTTCTTCTCAATGCATATTCAGATTCAGATTGGGCAGGTAATGTCCTTGATCGTAGGTCCACCACTGGTTACTGTATCTATCTTGGTCCTAATCTTATCTCTTGGTCTGCCAAGAAGCAACCAACTGTGTCTCGATCATTTTCGGAGGCTGAATATAGAGCTTTAGCCCAAACCTCGGCTGAACTTAGTTGGATTGGAATGTTGCTTGCTGACCTTCATATTTCTGTTCCTGTGCCTACCCTTTGGTGTGACAACTTATCTGCCATAGCTATGAGTAACAATCCAGTGTTTCATGCTCGTACTAAACACATTGAGGTGGATTATCATTTTGTTCGCGAAAGGGTTGCATCCAAGAAGCTTCATATCTGTCATATTCCCACTTCAGATCAAGTTGCTGATATTTTTACTAAACCTCTATCTGTTGCTCGGTTTCAATATCTTCAGCTCCAACTCAATGTCCTTCCCAGTCCCTTGAGCTTGCAGGGGTATGATAAGTCACAGCAATCTGCAAAACCTGCAACAGATACAGAGCAAGCTACAGCAGTTTCATCTATAGCATAAGTCACACATGTAATATCCAGCTGTATAGGTTGTTATTTTTGTTATAGGTTGTTAGTTTGTTATAGATTAACTGTCCAATGTTAACTATGGTTTAGTAGTTAGATTCAAGGTTAGGTAGTTATGGTTAAGAGTCATTGAAGTGTATAAATATACCTTCATCCTGTAACAATTGTATTCATTCAATACAAAGTATATTCATTCTCTTTAGTTATGTGTGTAAGTGCCACTGATGAATGGGTTTAGATGAGTTGATATGAGTTGAGTTGAGTGTGGGATTTGGGTTCATCTAGGGCTAAAGCCAACCTAACAGTGTTATTATGTACTAAAACTATATTGTACTTTGTCTTATTATTATGAGTATGAATGAAGTTTTTATATTTGTCAAAAAAAAAAAAAAAAAAAACTAACAGTGGACTAATGGGCAGGGCGGAAAAATTGTAATTTGAAATTTCACACGCAAGTTCTAATTTTCAAATGTATGACAAATACCTCAGACTGTGGATTTGTAATTTACTTTTTCATGTGATGTGATACACAAAACGTGAAACTTTAGTGTAGTGAAGTTCTATGAGAAACACTCATTTTGTGGTGTGTACAATGTACTATATATTCTTAATTATGACATTTGTAATTTTTAGTTATTATTTAGTTATATAATTTGATTATATATATTGTGGTATTAATTATGATTTATTGTGAAGTTATTTTGATTCTAATCCAAAATATATTTGATTATACCTTGTGTTTGGTCATAGTTCTTTTTTTTTATTATTTATTATTATTTAGTTATGATTTGTAAAAGACTTAGTAATAACATTTGTGATAATTAACCCCATAAATGTCAAAATTTGTGTATGATACATACATTTTTAATGTATACCATAACATTACCCAATGTTACATGCCTGTGAAAAATCTTACTCAACCATTCCAAACCTTTGAAGCGCTTTTGATATTCCTCCTTTGTAATTCACATCTCTCTCTCTCTCTCTCTCTCTCTCACTTTGTAAGTAAGAAAAGCTTTTCACTTCTACAAGTCAAGGTAGTAATTTCACCTCTCATCTCCCACAAGTATGTATAATATTTCTTATACACCACAAATGCACACATACACATAATTAAGCTCATTGCATTGAAGTTCATTGCATTTACATGCAAATTTTTTTAATAATTCGACTTATATGCTCTTTCAATAATAGAAAATTTTCAATATGTTTAGTTTATCTCTTATTTTTTAAATAAAATACTTATTTACTCTTTCTTATTGATAAACCAGACTTAATAACTTTAGTAATGATACGTCAAGTGATATGATACAAATCCTTGGATAGAACTCACTCTGAAAAACTACTTTGCAAAGAAAGAGTCCCTAAGAGATTTATATGCACATGGCTAAGACTTATGTTAACCGATGTGCAATCATAACATACAACCATGTAACAAAGCTAACGTCCACGGCGGCCCACTCTATCGGCACTAACCCGGTGGTAAACCTTTCCCTTTTGGCAGCTTTTGATCTGGTGGTAGCCGTTTTCCTTTTGGTAGCTTCACTCAGCTATCAGTATGCAACACTTTTTTTAGGCGCCTTAATCCAGCCTATAGGCCACCCCTTTGTGACTCGAACCAAAAAGTTGCACCCATCCGATCCCATACTCGACGTGGTGGTTGGCTCTTATACCAAATAACCCTTTAGTAGAATTTACCCTAGAAAATCAGCTTACAAAGGGAGGCTGTTCAAGAGACTTATATGCACATAGCCAAGGTCTATATTAACCATGTGGAATCGTTACATGATAAGTAAATTTGGTTATCACTGAAATGTGAATAGAGCAAAGACAAGGGATGAGCCAACAAAATTATGAAGTCCTTAAGCAAAGCTTATCAAACATTGCATCCGATTATTTGTGAACAATTTAAAAAAGCTCTAAGAATAATATAATTGGAAAAGTATGTAAAATCAAATTTTACTAGTACCTTCTAATTTGTGTCATATAAATGCAGAGGCATGAAACACGAAAAGAGTCCTCAAGGAAAAAAATAATAATGTGGAAGTTCAATATTGCACAAGGTCATGGACCATACTTGTTTATCACCAACAATTATGTTGGTAGACAAATTTGGGAATTTGACCCCGATACAGGGTCACCAGAAGAGCGAGCAATTGTTGAAGAAGCACGAAAAATACAAAAAAAAAAAATCCAAAAACAATCAAGCTCAGGCTCTACCTTGTGCTGATCTTTTGATGGGAATGCAGGTAAATACATATGATAACCATTACAAACCAAATAAACATATATGCAATTAGCATAAGCACTTCTTTCAACAAGTTCACAATCAATTTTTTTTTTTTTTTTTTTTGAAAGAAAATCAAAAAGTAGTTTTTTAAGGAAAGAAAATAAAATAAACTAAAATAATGTTTTTGACTTTTGAAATCTTGAATCTTTAAAGTCACAATTCAAACAAAATTAATAACATATGTGAGACACCATATATGGGGCCCATCACATGAGGTCCTATTTTTTGTCATATGTGCTAGTACAACTATAATTCAAAACAACTAAGATATAAAATTTCATCTACTTTTTTTTTTAAAAAAAAAAAAAAAATTGAAATTTTTGTAGCTTTCAATACAAAGGAATACCTTTAAACTTATCTTCAGTAATGTTTAATGTGAGTAAATTTTTTTTTTGATGGGAAACCCTGATTGTTAGACTAGCACTCAAGAGGAGATGAACTCTCTCATTTACGCCTTGCAAACACTCAAGTCTTGCTCCCATTCCACTTCTAATAGTAGAATTCAAAATCTCTCCTTAAATTGTATTTGATTCATGAATTTGAATAGAAATTTAAAAAAAAAAATGTAAATAAATTGTGAATGAAATATAATTAAATATCACACTCCTTTTACATATATATTTTTTCTTTATCTTTTCAAATCGCTAGTTAAATTTATGAATCAATAACGCCACTTTAGAAGAAAGTTAATGGCCAAAAGGTTAGGTTACAACCCCTATTTTTAATTTGAGTATCTTAAAACACCGATCTCACAAAGCAACGGGCGATCACAACACCATGCCTAAAAGCCATTTCATTTTTTAATAATTCTAATGTGTCATAAAATATATATATATATATATATATATACTTTGTTTGGTTTATACTGTTTTTTTGAAGATTGAATTTTTTTATTTTTCCCTATATTTTTCTTTTTAGTGAATTTTTTTTTTAATATTTTACGTAATTTTTTTTAGATACACCTAATCTAGTTACATTTAAAAAATATAATATTTTGAATTTTTTTTTTAAAAAATTCACCAAATACAAAAAAAAAAAGAAAAGAAAATCCAATACATTTTCATATTTTGTAGTATTCAATTAATTATTTTTTTAAAATTTTTGTATAAATTTTATACTTTTTAAGTATATCATGATTAAGTGAATTTAGAAAAAAAAAATGATTAAATTATTTTTAAAAAATCACTAAAATATAAATTGAAAACTTAAAAAACAGTTTTTGAAACTTTGAAACTAAATGCGTTGGAATGTGAAATTTTTTTGAATTGTTCATTGACTTTACATGTATTTTGATCTTCAATTCACAGCTTAAAAAGGAAAACAAGAATATTGATCTAAGCATGCCACCAATGAGAGTAGGTGACAAAGAAGAAGTGACCTGTGAAGTGGCAACAACTGCTTTGAGAAAAGCTGTTAGGTTAAATCGAGCCATTCAAGCAAGCGATGCTCACTGGGCCGCTGAAAATGCAGGCCCCATGTTTTTTACGCTGGCAGTGGTAGAGACCACTAATTTAGTGGCTCTAAACTCACTA
The DNA here is from genome assembly GCF_055761805.1 of Camellia sinensis. Lineage (NCBI taxonomy): Eukaryota > Viridiplantae > Streptophyta > Magnoliopsida > Ericales > Theaceae > Camellia > Camellia sinensis. Next base: position 28,477,199 of record NC_138969.1, on the reverse strand, counting down.
TTAATGAGGTGACAAAGTAAAAAAAAAAAACAAAAAAAAAAAAAACAAACAAACAGACACAATACATACTGTGGCAATAGGTGAGACCCACTATCACATTTTTAGTGTAGCTCTGAGCTCTCACTCATTTTCCTTTTTACGACTCCCCTTGTAAGTGTTTCTCTTATGTCACACTCAATTTTTTTTTTTTTTAAATGTTAGAAATCTTAAATATTTTATCAAATATTTCACATGAGTGTGAGACCTACATCATGTGGATCACACGTGAGACATTTGGTAAAATATTTGAAGTCTCTCTCTTTTTTCTTTTTTTTTTATCGGTTTTTTATCGATTTGGAGAGTGGCTAAAAAATTTAAAAATTATTATGAGTTATTATTATCATTTTCTCTATTTTTATGTATGTCTTTTCATTAAAACGTGAATAAATTACAAGTACCATCTTGAAGTTTGCTTAAAATATGAATTGTCACCTGTGGTTTGAAAAATTACAAATACCTCAATGTTAGAATTTTTTATTTAACAGGATTAATTGAAAAAGTGAAATTTCTAACTGTTCACCTATACAATAATAAAATTATCTGAATTATTAATTGAAATAAAAATTTAACATTATTTAAAACTGTTAATTAATTTGATGATTTATTAATAAAATGACTTATTTATTATGAAATTAGAAACTTTAGGAGGCATAATGTAATTTCTAGAGCCACAGGAGGTAATTTGTAATTTAAGTAAATCTCAGGAGGTATGTTTGTAGTTTACCCCAAAAACATTAAATAAACCAATTCCCAAACACCCTCTTAATTTCATTTGCAGAAAAACAATCAATATAAATCAATGGGAAGTTTTATAAATAGTAACAATTAAAATTATAAACTTTTTTATGAATGTGTATTTCTTTTTGACATCCACTGGGATGTAATTACCCTTTTTTTTTTTCAACAAATTTGATTTAGAGTTTTCAAAAATAAATTTTGAGTTTTTAATTAAATTTTTTTATTTTTAATTATTTTTAAAAATATTTTATTCACTTTTATTTTTTAGATCCACTTAATCTTAATATACTTAAAAAGTATAAAATTTGTACAATTTTTTTTTAAAAAAATTCATCAAATACAACAAAATACGAAAATGTATTGAATTTTCATTTTTTTTTTTGTGTATTTGGTGATATTTTTTTAAAAAATACAAATATTATACTTTTTAAGCATATCTAGATTAGGTGTATCTTAAAAAAAAATGTGTAAAATATTAAAAAATTTCATTAAAAACAAAAAATAAAAAATAAAAAACTCAATTTTCAAAAAAAAGAAAACAGTGTAAACGAAACATTAACACTATTTGGTAATGTTTACAATTTTTTTTTAATAGAAAACATTAATATGTTGAATTATGATTTTAATTTACAAAACAAAACAAAATATATATTTGGTACACATTTTAAAAACTTGTTTAGAAAGAGGTAGGGCTGAGTAAGGAATCCGTGAAATCCGTAATCCGGTCCAGTCCAGTCCAATCCAGTAGATTTGGATTGATTTTTTGAATCCGTAGTTCGGTTCCGGATTGAAAAATTAAAAATCCGTAGTTCACGGATTGGTTCCGGATTGAAGCCCACGGTTTCGGAATAGAACCGATCCGGACCGTATACAAATAGTCTATATTTTTATTACACACCATTCTCCATAGTATCTTCTCTTATTTCATATAAAACTTAAATCCAAACCTTAACTCGCATAGACGTCCCCGAACGCCCCGAGAGGACGAGTCCCGTGTTTCGTTCGATATTGGGCTCATTACAGCTCAGGACTCTCAAATTGTCACGGTTCTTAATCTGAACCAAAGAGTCCAAATCCGGCAAATCGTTTTGAGAAAACAGATTTTGAAAGAAGTGCCAACATGGACTGCTTTGCCAGATACAGAGTCGCCACCAAAATATTTTATTTTGGAGAAATTTAGGAAACCCTGACTCGTTTGCCTAAGGCCACGTGTCCGTCATCACCAAAGTTGCCTCGGCTCGGGAACTTGGGTACGATTGGGGAAGGTCACTTCGTGAGCACCCCCGCTCGCCCGATCAAAGATCGGCGTCTACTAACCATGATATCTATTTTTGAAAACATTATGTGTTCTTATTCCGGTTATTAGCCTAGATTACTATGTGATGCACACAGCATACAAGTATAGACTGGATCGCCTGAATTGGAACAAAACATTTCATGTTTTTTTGTTTGAAAATGGTTTGATGGTGTTACCTGCAAGTAGGCTAAGACGTGGATTTGCCACCCTCGGGTGGGCTTAGAAAAACATGATTTTGCCACTATCTAGTGGGCTTAAAACACACATTTGATGAATTGTTTCAATTCAAATAACCCAACCTTCACCCACAGGCATTCAGGCAGTTATATCACATAAGCACATAGCCTCATGGTAAGCATACTATTCATGGCAGTCACTCACACGCATGCAAGGATGCTAAAGCATAAAACTTACCGAGTACTCCAAGCCAAAAAAGAAGCTAATTAGAAATCCATGCATGATCCTAATTATACAGAAGTGCCTAATGCAACACATGCAAAAATGCAACTATAACAGGCTCGGCTATTCTAAACATGGCATATGAAATGCTACAGCTAACATGTATTCAATTTGGAATTGAAAATACAATGCAGTTAGTATGATGCGCCGAGCCCGGTGCATGCAATACAAATGAATGAATGTAAACATGCTATCATACTGTATGCTAATTGAAACGTGCCCTAATCTAACCATCATAAGCTGGTAAATAAAAGGGAGAAAGACGTGGGATTGGAAGACATACATCACACACACGCACACTTATTACAGTTGTGCCCTCGCGCAGAGGGTCCGAATAAATAGTACAGTCCAAATAATACAGTCCAAATATATACAAATTCCAAATTAATTTACAAATTAACTAAGAAAAATAATAAACTGGCATGTAAGCCAGGGACTGCCTTGACTCTTCTTCAGATGATGGATGATGCATGTCTGGGCTGCCTTGCGTGAAAATCCACTGGGATGCCCCAATTAGCCTCTGTTTCACAATTACTCTTGGAAAGCGCGCCAAGCTCCAGAAGGTTGCTAATTCTTTATTTGCTGCAACAGAGAGCAGAAAAGGGGCATAGCAATGTATTTTCACAAATGTATGCATGCCTCGATCCTCGTGCCACCAATCACGCATCTTGATGCATGATGGCCGAGGGGTCGAATTTTGCAACTCAATATAGAATGAATGCACATATAAACACAACAAGACCTAACTCCATCATGGATAATCCGGAGTGTCGGTGACTTGGAATTGAGACATGTTCCGTCACTTGGAGTACGAAACGTACCTCGTTTCCCGTGCTCGGGCTAACCCCTATCCCAAGCACGATGCAATATGCATGATATGCATGAAATGCAACTAAGATACAACCTAGCATACACAATGCTATGAAATGGCATACACGATGCACGAGATAACATGGCATACACAATGCGCTAACATACAACCTAGCATACGCAATGCTATGAAATAAAATGGCATACACAATGCACAATGGACTTACACCAACACAAGTGGACCTCAGCCACACTCACATAAGAGGCCATGAGATGAAAATGAGACAACTCGAGATGTGCGCACGCATGCACGCAAACCGAGGACCGAACCTAAGGCACCAAATGCCACTCTAACAAGACATGGCAAGGTATGAAATATGGTATGCAAACATGCAAATTTCAGGGCTAAAATATGACCCAAAACAGCCCCGAATCATGAAAACATGGCACCCGATGCATAGAATGGAACCCGAAATGCAAAACTAGGCATGCGCAATGGCCTATAGCTATACAAAACATGCACTATTTGATCATGAATCATGAAGAAAGATTCAAGGCAGTCCTAAAAAAAGTATGTTTACAGTTTTAAGGAAGGCCAAACAGCGAACACAAATGGGGCTAAACCAACATACAAAAATGGCCCTAAATGTGAGATAAAGAAGCAAGTCATGGCTGCTGGCCTCAAACCCGAGAGGGCCCTTGAACAAAGTTTAAGAGAGGCCCAAAAAATGATATTTTCCAGTTGGTGGCCAGACCCAAAACAGTGTACAAGAATGCTCAAAATGCTATGCAAAATAAGGCCAAAAAGAGAGTTATAACACAAAGTATAAAACGGATGCCTCAAACAGTGAAAGACCCTCAATAAAACATGAAGAAGGGGCCAAAATAAGTTCATTTGTAGTTCGGACCAGAGCCCAAAAACAGAAGCATAAGAGGCTAACAAATCATGCAAAAATAGAGCCAAAAGAGAGATATAAAGGCAAGTGGAAAATGAAAGCCACAAAAAGTGATGAGCCCTTCAACAATATTGAAAAAGGGCTCAAAATAAGATTCTTTACAGTTTATGATATGCCTCAAAACAATTTATACATAGGCCAAAAATACTACACAAGAAAATGGCATACAAGAGAGGCAATGAAGCAAGTGCAACAAGGAGGCCTCAAACAATGAGAGGCCCTTAAACAAACATGAAAAATAGCTCAAAATAAGCCTATTTCCAGTTAGGGTCGGAGCCCAAAACAGCAAGAAAGTATGGCTAATGTATTGAACAAAATAAAGCACAAAAAAGGATAATAGGGACTCACCCTTGAAGACTAGTCTTGACAGCCTCTTAGCTTGAGTTTGGTGGCTCCTTAGCTCTGGAAAACAACTTCAAGTGGCTACAATGGGGGTTGGAGGTATGGTGCTAGGTGGTGGTGTAGAGAGGGGTGTAGGAACTTGAGGGTTTTGGAGCTTGGAAATATAGAGAGAGAGAGAGAGATACAAGGCAAGAGGCTTGGGGAAATTTTGTAACCCTAATAACAGAGCTGGAGCTGCTGTTATATAGACAAAAGAGGGGGGGAAAAGGGGGGAAAATGGAGGGAAAACAATCCAAGTTTCCCTCAAAAAATGCAACCCCCCGGATACGCAATCTGGGGGAAAAGAGATACATATTTGGAATGTGCCTGCAGCAAGGAGCATTGCCGGCCGGTTACTGAGGTTGCAAGTGGCCGGCCGGCTACCTCCCATGGCCGGCCGGCCAAGGGTCAAAAGGTTCAATGAGAATTAGTGGCCGGCCATATCAAAAAGGTAGCCTCTGATGTGTGCACAACACAACCAAGTGGTTAAAAACTGGAGACAATGAACCAGGAGAGAGAACAACCCAATTTTCAAAGGGGTTCAAAAGGCTCAAAAGCAATTACTGGCCGGCCACCAAATATTGGTGGCCTCCCAAATGTGAACATCACAAATATGGGGTTTAGGGTGCAAGAAAATGGCCCAAGGGTGGTCAACATTGGCTTTAAAGTGAGGAAAAACGGGCGACGGAGGGCGATGTAGGGATAAAGTTGGCTGACAGAACAATTACTAGCCTTCCACCCTTCTACGGCCTTCTTACCAATGAAACAGAGGTCCCTGCCAAAAATGAACCAAAACCGATGCAAAATGAAGGTTCGGAGGCCGAAACGCGCAGCCCGAGGCCCCGAAAACTGGCTGTTAAGCATCGGGAGTGGTGTTCGACCACGAAGTTGGTTTCTCGAGCCACAGTGTCCCTCAAAAGGGAGCAAATAAGATGTATGCCAAAAACCGGGGCAAACAGAGGTGGTTAAGCGGTCCCGAACCAAGGCACACGGCCAACGGCTCCGAAAAAATCGAAAACCGGACTCCAAACGGGCAAAATGGCCTACGACCACGAAACGTAGCCTACGGCCACTGAGAGATGGTCTACGAGACCTCTCCCTCCCTTTGGGAAGAGAAAACAAAGCCTGGTTCGCAAACCGAGGCAAAGCATGAAAGAGTCCGAAAGTTCGGAGGCAAGGCTCGCAGCCGAGACTCTGAAACTTCTGAACGAGCACGATATGAAACATCACCAAGCGCTCAATCGGTGACGTCTGAGTCTTAAGGTCGGTCAAAAATGGGGTGTCTACAGTTGCCCCTCTTTGACAAAGCTCGAAAGTCACACGTGACGGGAGTGAATGTCAAAGCCCAGAGACGACCCATTTTTGACAAGGCCGAAGACTTAGACAAACAGGCACGATAACAAAGATGTGCCCTCAGGCATGCCCGCAGGCAACGGGCGAGATACAAAATGATATGCAGGAAGATTTTGATAATTAGACTTATACGCTACGCGAAGCCGGTTTGAAAATTGGACTTACACGCTACGCGAAGCCGGTTTGATAATTGGACTTATACGCTACGCGATGCCGGTTTGAAAATTGGACTTATACGCTACGCGAAGCCGGTTTGATAATTGAGGATTCATGCAATGCACTGTAATGTAGTGGCTAAAATGCAATGTAATAGCTAAGAGGTAAAGGTACCTTACAGGGGCAATTGGCAATGACTTACCTCATGCTGCTGGGGATCTCCCGCTTCTTCTTGGTTGAACTGCAGGTACTACTTTTCTCCCTGACTATGGTCGCAGCTTTCCCTATTCTCCAACAGGGTGACAGACTAGGTTGGATCAGTATCCAGAATTGAGGCGCATACAGATGCTATCTCAATCTATGGGGCTGTCATACAGATTTCAAGCCGAGGATATACCCCTGGGTATTTAAACCAGACTTTAGTCTCGAAAATCCCGAACCTTTGTGTTCTAGGCATGAGCCATTCGAACTCTAGTTTCCATCGTCTCAGTTGGTCTCCTAGGAACTCACCGCAAACACAGGCAGGTGGCTATACCAGACCACCAGAAGTCGTTCGGGCACGACAAACACCAAAGGAATTGCACCTTTAGAGGATTTAAGGTCTCCTAGACCATGAGAGTGCATAAAAAAGTACGATTGAGGTGCGCAAAATAGCGCGACGAGATGCATGTACAATGCAAGACTTAGCACACAGCTTACGACATAGCATTCCATTCAGTTGGCACACAGCTAACAGCACAACACTTTGTTCGTTTGGTCCACCGCTCACAACACAATATTCTGTTCATTTGGCACGCAGCTCGAAACACAACACTCTGTTTAATCTGGGCACACAGCTCTTTTGGGCAGACAGTAGATCTCGGGCACACAGCGCATTCTTCGGGCACGCAGCTCATTTTTGGGCACACAGCTATTTCTTCGGGCATACAGCTCATTTCTGGGCACACAGCTCGTTTTTCGGGTACATAGCTCCTTCTTCGGGCACACAGCTCGTTTATTAGGCACACAGCTCCTTTCTTCGGGCACACAGCTCGTCTCCGAGCACACAGCTCATTTCGGTTTGCAGCTCAAGCACTTGAATTTCTGAACACCCAGCTCATACTCTTTGTCGTGATCGCGCGGCCCACACTGATCGAGAGTTGAACACGCAGCCCAAACACTGATTCTCTAAACACACAGTCCAAATTGAAGGTGAACACGCAGCCCACACTGATTGAAAGTTGAGCACGCAGCCCAAACGCCGATTTTCTAAACACGCAGTCCAAATTGAAGGTGAACACGCAGCCCACACTGATTGAGAGTTGAACACGCAGCCCAAACATTGATTTTCTGAACACGCAGCCCAAATTGAAGGTGGACACGCAGCCCACGCTGATTGAGAGTTGAGCACGCAACCCAAACACTGATTTTCTGAACACACAGTCCAAATTGAAGGTGAACACGCAGCCCACACTGATTGAGAGTTGAACACGCAGCCCAAACATTGATTTTCTGAACACGCAGTCCAAATTTAAAGTGAACACGCAGCCCACACTGATTGAGAGTTGAGCACGCAGCCCAAACATTGATTTTCTGAACACGCAGTCCAAATTGAAGGTGAACACGCAGCCCACGCTGATTGAGAGTTGAGCACGTAGCCCAAACACTGATTTTCTGAACACACAGCCCAAACTGAAGGTGAACACGCAGCCCATACTGATTGAGAGTTGAACACGCAGCCCAAACATTAATTTTCTGAACACGCAGCCCAAACAGAAGGTGAACACGTAGCCCATACTGATTGAGAGTTGAACACGCAGCCCAAACATTGATTTTCCAAACACGCAGTCCAAATTGAAGGTGAACACGCAGCCCACGCTGATTGAGAGTTGAGCACGCAACCCAAACACTGATTTTCTGAACACGCAGCCCAAACACTAATTTTCTGAACACGCAGTCCAAATTGAAGGTGAACACGCAGCCCACACTGATTGAAAGTTGAGCACGCAGCCCAAACATCGATTTTCTGAACACGCAGTCCAAATTGAAGGCGAACACGCAGCGTACACTGATTGAAAGTTGAGCACGCAGCCCAAACGCCGATTTTCTGAACACGCAGTCCAAATTGAAGGTGAACACACAGCCCACACTGACTGAGAGTTGAACACGCAGCCCAAACATTGATTTTCTGAACACGCAGTCCAAATTGAAGGTGAACACGCAGCCCACGCTGATTGAGAGTTGAGCACGCAGCCCAAACACTGATTTTCTGAACACGCAGCCCAAACTGAAGGTGAACACGCAGCCCATACTGATTGACAATTGAGTACGCACCCCAAACATCGATTTTCTGAACACGCAGTCCAAATTGAAGGTGAACACGCTGCCCACACTGATTGAAAGTTGAGCACGCAGCCCAAACGTCGATTTTCTGAACACGCAGTCCAAATTGAAGGTGAACACGCAGCCCACACTGATTGAGAGTTGAGCACGCAGCCCAAACGTCGATTTTCTTAACACGCAGTCCAAATTGAAGGTGAACACGCAGCCCACACTGATTGAAAGTAGAGCATGCAGCCCAAACATCGATTTTCTGAACACGCAGTCCAAATTGAAGTTGAACACGCAGCCCACACTGATTGAAAGTTGAGCAGGCAACCCAAACGCCGATTTTCTGAACACGCAGTCTAAATTGAAGGTGAACACGCAGCCCATACTGATTGAGAGTTGAACACGCAGCCCAAACATTGATTTTCTGAACACGTAGTCCAAATTGAAGGTGAACACGCAGCCCACACTGATTGAGAGTTGAACACGCAGCCCAAACATTGATTTTCTGAACACGCAGTCCAAATTGAAGGTGAACACGCTGCCCACGCTGATTGAGAGTTTAGCACGCAGTCGAAATTGAAGGTGAACACGCAGCCCACACTGATTGAAAGTTGAGCACGCAGCCCAAACGTCGATTTTCTGAACACGCAGTCCAAATCGAAGGTGAACACGCAGCCCACACTGATTGAAAGTTGAGCACGTAGCCCAAACGCCGATTTTCTGAACACGCAGTCCAAATTGAAGGTGAACACGCAGCCCACACTGATTGAGAGTTGAACACGCAGCCTAAACATTGATTTTTCTGAGCACGCAGTCCAAATTGAAGGTGGACACGCAGCCCACGCTGATTGAGAGTTGAGCACGCAACCCAAACACTGATTTTCTGAACACGCAGTCCAAATTGAAGGTGAACATGAAGCCCACACTGATTGAGAGTTGAACACGCAGCCCAAACATTGATTTTCTGAACACGCAGTCCAAATTTAAAGTGAACACGCAGCCCACACTGATTGAGAGTTGAGCACGCAGCCCAAACATTGATTTTCTGAACACGCAGCCCAAATTGAAGGTGAACACGCAGCCCAAACACTGATTTTCTGAGCACGCAGTCCAAATTGAAGGTGAACATTCAGCCCAGACTGATTGAGAGTTGAGCACGCAGCCCAAACATTAATTTGCTGAACACACAGTCCAAATTGAAGGTGAACACGCAGCCCACGCTGATTGAGAGTTGAGCACGCAGCCCAAACACTGATTTTCTGAACACACAGTCCAAATTGAAGGTGAACACGTAGCCCACACTGATTGAAAGTTGAGCACGCAGCCCAAACGCCGATTTTCTGAACACGCAGTCCAAATTGAAGGTGAACACGCAGCCCACACTGATTGAGAGTTGAGCACGCAGCCCAAACACCGATTTTCTGAACACGCAGTCCAAATTGAAGGTGAACACGCAGCCCACACTGATTGAGAGTTGAACACGTAGCCCAAACACTGATTTTCTGAACACGCAGTCCAAATTGAAGGTGAACACGCAGCCCACACTGATTGAGAGTTGAGCACGCAGCCCAAACATTGATTTTCTGAACACGCAGTCCAAATTGAAGGTGAACACGCAGCCTACGCTGATTGAGAGTTGAGCATGCAGCCCAAACACTGATTTTCTGAACACACAGCCCACACTGATTGAAAGTTGAGCACGCAGCCCAAACGCCGATTTTCTAAACACGCAGTCCAAATTGAAGGTGAACACACAGCCCACACTGATTGAGAGTTGAACACGCAGCCCAAACATTGATTTTCTGAACACGCAGTCCAAATTGAAGGTGAACACGCAGCCCACACTGATTGAGAGTTGAACACGCAGCCCAAACTTTTGAATTTCTGAACACGCAGCCCATTTTTGATTGTGAACACGCAGCACACACTTGTTGAAAGTTGAACACGCAACCCAAACTTTTGAATTTCTGAACACGCAGCCCATTCACTTTACTTTGAACACGCAGCTCATATGCTTCATGTTGAACACGCTGCTCGCACACTTCAATTCTTAACACACAGCTCATATACTTCATGTTGAACACGCAGCTCACTCATTCCTCTTCTGAACAAGCAGCTCACACACTTCAGTTCTGAACACACAGCTCATATACTTCATGTTGAACACGCAGCCCACACATTCCTCTTCCGAACATGCAACTCATATACTTCATGTTGAACACGCAGCTCACACATTCCTCTTCTGAACACGCAGCTCATATACTTCAGGTTGAACACGCAGTTCACAACTCCTCTTCTGAACACGCAACTTATATAGTTCATGTTGAACACGCAGTTCACACATTCCTCTTCTGAACACGCAGCTCACACATTCCTCTTCTGAACACGCAGCTCACACATTCCTCTTCTGAACACGCAGCTCATATACTTCATGTTGAACACGCAGTTCACACATTCCTCTTCTGAACACGCAGCTCACACACTTCATGTTGAACACGCAGTTCACACACTTCAATTCTGAACACACAGCTCATATACTTCATGTTGAACACGCAGCTCACACATTCCTCTTCTGAACACGCAACTCATAAACTTCAGTAGTCTTTTAATTTTGAACACACAGCTCATTCTGAACCTACAGGATGCGATGACGGAACTTGCAAAAGTTGAAACAAACTCAGATGCCCGACCTCTTCCTCTTTTCCTTTTGCTTTGAAGTTTGGAACCTATATAGCTTCAGATGGGTTCTGGCTTTACTGTTCCCACATGGCTCGGGTTGAACCCTGCGTTTTTTTTTTGAAAGAACAAAATCTTGTTTTGCACAAATGTGGAGAACGACACGGCACTCTGAGCACAAGACAATTTTTTGAAATTAAGAAATGTGTTCTTAACTGGGCATTGAGCCTACGACTGAACATAGCGAAAAAGACTGAACAATGAAAAAGAAAAGGTAAACAACCTAAACGCATCGAGACACACTCGGAACGACTCAAAGCAAGAATCGAGACAAACAAAACAAAAGACATGACACACAGACGTGTTACAAAGACGAGAGACCTCTCAGTACGCGAGGAGCCAGTTTCTCCGGGTATTGTTTCCCACCCTTTCTCATTTGTGATTCTCACATCACTCAGCCCTCAGGCTTTGTTTTTGCTGAAAAAGCCCTTTTCCTCACTTTTTCTCTCAGCGCACATCTCTCTATTCTTTAATCTCTCATTTTTTTATCCCTCCCCTGGGTGGTTGATGGATGAACAGGAAGTTGTGGGCTCACGCCCAACATAATCAGCTCGCGGCTATTTCCTTCGGTGACATCTGTCGATGCGCCGGATGAGGGAATGGAGCATCTTGATCCATTCCAATTCGTGCTTCGCACTCGGCTTGATACCTCGCTGCTTGGAGGATGTTGAGAGCTTTCAGCCTTTTTCTGCTAACTTCAGTTGTGCCCTCTTCTGGAGAATATGATGCCCTTTCTAAGTAGAGTGCCTTTTCTGGCAAGTATTTTGACAAAAGGGAAAAGACAGAACACCTGACTCAACTGTGCCCCCTAGTTCATCATTTTGACCATTTTTTGTTTTTGCTTTCTACTAAAACAGTTTTGACCAACATGAGAGTTAGATTAACGCGCTTGTTCGATTTTCTGATTTAAAATCATGCAAGTTAGGCTATGAGCACTAAGAGTTTTCCTTTCTTGGGTCCAAGAAATGGTCCAGTTTTGAAAAATAGAGAACTTTTCGAGAAGATTAGTCAACCTCAGTAAAAATTCTCAAAAACTATTTTTGCAAACGACCACTGCTCAACGAGCACGGAACTCGCTCTTGAGGTGCACAACTTCAGATTCGAAGGAAAATTGCCCCTTGCTTGAGGGGAACTGCATGGCAACGGAAAGTTGCCCCTTGTTTGAACGGCACCGCGGCGCATTGAATGGCAACGGAAAGTTGCCCCTTGTTTGGATGGCACCGCAGCGCATTGTAGGCAGTCCTCAGAGTGACGAACACAACCAAATCCTCAGATACAGAGAAGACAAAGATGACCAGAACCATCGCATGGACACAATCGATTTGTTTTACGGCTGGACTTCAGAATGAAGTTGCCTACGTATCCCAGAGATGGGAATCAAGCCTTATGTAGTTCGGGGTTAAGGTACACTCGGGTATTTAACCTCTCCTTTGCGCTCTAACATTTGCCAAGGCCGCCCTTTGTGGGTTTTCAACCTCGCGAGCTAAGTTTTTCTTCTTTCTCTTTTCAATTCTTTTCTTCTTTTTTTTTGATATTCTTTTTTTTTGCATTTTTCTTTTTCTTTTCTTTTTGCATTTTTTGTCTCGCTCTAACTTTTGCCTGGGTCGCCCTGCTGGGTTTTCGGCCCAGCGAGCCTCTCAAGGGTAAAAGTGTAGCTTGGTCCATGTCAAATGGTTCTGAGATCTCGAATCCGTCTGAATCCAAGAGAATGGCTATTGTTCGTTGATGATGTAGGAGTCTATCCAATGGGGGGGGCTGAATTTGCCCCTAGTGTTGTAGATCGGAACTCAGTTTTTCTTCAGCAATACTTTCTTCTTTCTTCCCCTCTGGGATTTGGCATTCTTGCCGATCTTTGTTAGCTTGAGAAACATCCCAATTTTTTTGACTCTTCAAGCACATCTAACAGTTTTGCCCCTAGTTTGAGGGCTTTTGATCTAGCTTCGTAAGCTTCCTTTGAAAACACTTGATCTTCTTGATCTGACTTTCCTTGCCCCTAGTCCGAGGGCTGCTTCGAATCTGGCCACGCAGGCCTCACATTATGGTTGACCTTTGAACTTTCTGAGGCCGAGTTTGAGGTTTGAAAGCAAGGGGTCGAGTCTCGAGGCTGAGAACGATCCTAGGCTGCACAATCTCAAGAGTAATTCCACACAGGTCTTCGCAGGACCGCGCAAAATATTTTTTGAAATCTTTTAAGAAAGCGACTAGTCGCTTGCGCTGAAGACAATGTAGAACCAATCTGGATCAAGCCAGGATCCTTCTCAGTACTCACATTAACAAGCATGATCTCATTCATTAAGGGCTTAGCACGCCTCTCTTTCTCTCAGTTGATCAAATTTTTACAAATCCCGAGGAATTCCTTCCTCTTTGTTTTCACCACAGTGTTAGAAAAAGTTTTAAAAACTTAGGTCAATGCAATGAGTTTAAGGCACAGAAAAGACAGAGTTCTTAGTCAAATACTGCCATCTCATTTGGAACTTCTGGCACAACTGGCGCACGGCAGAAGCAAATACAAGAGCGTGAAAATTACCGCTGTTCCATTCAAATTTGTTGGTGTAACTGGCTCCAAGCAAGAACAGATTCAAAAGAAAGCAAAAAGACAGACACAAAACAAAATGGTGATGCCCGAGGTAACACCCCCGGATTCACCCGACCTTTGTACAACAGGACTGACTCGATGCAACAAGACAGACTCAAAACAAAACTACAGAACTGACTCAACACCCAAGTTAGAAACTACAAGACTAGCATTCGCAAATGCTCAAAATAGTGCGTGCCATACGTCGCATCCGAGATAAACCGCGCGCCACCCGCAGGTGGTCCAACCCCTGATCACATACTTGCATTATCCTCGAAATCCACCAACCCGGTGGTGACAGACTTTGCCGAGCTTGGAGGAAGGATGACTTCATTGTCAATCAAATCTTGCACTTCGTGGCGAAGACAGAAGCAGTTGTCGGTGCTGTGACCGGTTTGTTGATGGTATGCACAGTAGTCAGCTGGGTTGTGTGAGAGAGGGAGGTTCTTTGGTAATGGCTGCGGCTCTAGGGGCTTCAGATGCCCTTCCTTGACGAGGATTTGAAGGGCCTTAGACAAAGGCATGTAGAGGGCATGGAAGACCCTGCGACCTCGGGGCGGATACTTCGAGGCTTGCTGACTTTTGCTGGGCGCACTCGAAAAAGGGTCGGCAGGTGCTGCCTTGGCTCTCTAATCTTTTCTAGGTGCAGGGTTAGGATTGGAAGGAACTATTCTGGTACGACGGTCCCCATCTCGATTTTCCCTCTGGCTTAAACTGCTCTCGGCCTGAGTGGGGAAGATGTCATCCACAGTTTTTACAGCAACAGCGAACACCTGCTGTTTATTCAATCCTCCGGCTTTCAAAGCCTCAACAGCCCACAGGAGTTGTTCGTAGGGATCAGTGTCCACCTTCATCTTGTTCTTACCACTCGCCTTGGCTTGGTAGAAGGTTTGAGTTGCTACATCAGAGCGGAGCCCCGTTGTTGTCGACATGCCATTGCCGGAACTTGGGATGGCTTCAGGTTGGCTAAGTTCGATTACAATTCGTCCCAGTAGCGGGGGCTCCTGCGGTATGAAATTTCCAGCATACGATGCATTTGGCGGCGGAACTGACATTCTGCAAGTTATATCCGCCACAGATCTTTGAAGGTCACCAATCATTCCCATCAACTCGAATGTGGTGGGCTCACGGGTTTGAAATAACTGGGGTTCCCAGATCGGATGTGCGGCAGGTGACCTGGGTGGGTGTGGCACTTCAACATCGGTATCACCCTGCAATGTGATTCCTTGGTCCAATATGGCTGCCATAACCACAATTTCTTCCGAATTTTGCGTCATCACGAGTTTTGCTGAACTGAACAGAGGTGATATGACTGGTGACTGACGTATCAGATGGACCGGGCTGGTGACTAATGAATCTGAAGAACCGGTGAGCCTTTTCCTGTCTTGCCTCAGCAAAGGAGAACACTGGTTGCTCTGAACTGAGTCTTTGAACTGAAAGAGAAAACATGCAGCATCTCAGCCCAATCCCACCAATACAGACATGAATATAACTGAATAACTGTATTCGACCACTGATCACTGTTCCCAAAATTACTGTCCCCAAAACTGAACCTGATACCCGCAGATATAACTGACTCCCAATATGTTGAACTGGTGCCCGCAGGCCCTTGATACCCAGAAACACTGAACTGGTGCCCGCAGGCCTGATGCCCAAACTTGTAAACCCTGATACATGCATTCGTATAGAGACGCACTCTAAAAGCACATAACAAATAAGTGAGAGCCAAAACACCCCTATGTTGGGGTAAGGTTTCCCTGTCTTATTTTGTCAGGAGCTAGGGTTTCACTATGCACGCAGCGGTTTCAAACAACCTATCGGGTAAGCAACCTGTCCTAGTTTGGAATGGTCACTAGGTCGAATGGTCAAAAGGGTGCCCCGATAAAACCGGGGTTTGTGTTCCCATACTGGCAGAGCCCACAACCGGTCAGCCTTATGGTCATGCCTTGACAAGACAAGCCTCCGGCAAACTGTTCAGGAATAGCAGATGGCAAACACAGTGTCCTAGGCGCACCAATGCAAATGCAATGCAAAGAAACACATAAGTGTAGTCAAAAACAGATATCATGAGTTCGAGTCAAGTTCTCTAAATCCCCAGCAGAGTCGCTAGAAACTATAGACGTCCCCGAACGCCCCGGGAGGACGAGTCCCGTGTTTCGTTCGATATTGGGCTCACTACAGCTCAGGACTCTCAAATTGTCACGGTTCTTAATCTGAACCAAAGAGTCCAAATCCGAAAAATCGTTTTGAGAAAACAGATTTTGAAAGAAGTGCCAAACATGGACTTCTTTGCCAGATACAGAGTCGCCACCTAAATATTTTATTTTGGAAAAATTTAGGAAACCCTGACTCGTTTGCCTAAGGCCACGTATCTGTCATCACCAAAGTTGCCTCGGCTCGGGAACTTGGGTACGATTGGGAAAGGTCACTTCGTGAGCACCCCCGCTCGCCCGATCAAAGATCGTCCTCTACTAACCATGATATCTATTTTTGAAAACATTATGTGTTCTTATTCCGGTTATTAGCCTAGATTACTATGTGATGCGCACAGCATACAAGTATAGACTGGATCGCCTGAATTGGAACAAAACATTTCATGTTTGTTTGTTTGAAAATGGTTTGATGGTGCTACCCGCAAGTAGGCTAAGACGTGGATTTGCCACCCTCGGGTGGGCTTAGAAAAACATGATTTTGCCACTATCTAGTGGGCTTAAAACACACGTTTGATGAATTGTTCCTATTCAAATAACCCAACCTTCACCCGCAGGCATTCAGACAGTTATATCACATAAGCACATAGCCTCATGGTAAGCATGCTATTCATGGCAGTCACTTACACGCATGCAAAGATGCTAAAGCATAAAACTTACCGAGTACTCCAAGCCAAAAAAGAAGCTAATTAGAAATCCATGCATGATCCTAATTATACAGAAGTGCCTAATGCAACACATGCAAAAATGCACCTATAGCAAGCTCGGCTATTCTAAACATGGCATATGAAATGCTACAGCTAACATGTATTCAATTTGGAATTGAAAATACAATGCAGTTAGTATGATGCGCCGAGCCCGGTGCATGCAATACAGATGAATGAATGCAGACATGCTATCATACTGTATGCTAATTGAAACGTGCCCTAATCTAACCATCATAAGTTGGTAAATAAAAGGGAGAAAGACGTGGGGTTGGAAGACATACATCACACACACGCACACTTATTACAGTTGTGCCCTCGCGCAGAGGGTCCGAATAAATAGTACAGTCCAAATAATACAGTCCAAATATATACAAATTCCTAATTAATTTACAAATTAACTAAGAAAAATAATAAACTGGCATGCAAGCCAGGGACTGCCATGACTCTTCTTCAGATGATGGATGATGCATGTCTGGGCTGCCTTGCGCGGAAATCCACTGGGATGCCCCAATTAGTCTCTGTTTCACAATTACTCTTGGAAAGCGTGCCAAGCTCCGGAAGGTTGCTAATTCTTGATTTGCTGCAACAGAGAGCAGAAAAGGGGCATAGCAATGTATTTTCACAAATGTATGCATGTCTCGATTCTCGTGCCACCAATCACGCATCTTGATGCATGATGGCCGAGGGGTCGAATTGTGCAACTCAATATAGAATGAATGCACATATAAACACAACAAGACCTAACTCCACCATGGATAATCCGGAGTGTCGGTGACTTGGAATTGAGACACGTTCCGTCACTCGGAGTACGAAACGTACCTCGTTTCCCGTGCTCGGGCTAACCCCTATCCCAAGCACGATGCAATATGCATGATATGCATGAAATGCAACTAAGATATAACCTAGCATACACAATGCTATGAAATGGCATACACGATGCACGAGATAACATGGCATACACAATGCGCTAACATACAACCTAGCATATGCAATGCTATGAAATAAAATGGCATACACAATGCACAATGGACTTACACCAACACAAGTGGACCTCAGCCACACTCACATAAGAGGCCATGAGATGAAAATGAGACAACTCGAGATGCGCGCACGCATGCACGCAAACCGAGGACCGAACCTAAGGCACCAAATGCCACTCTAACAAGACATGGCAAGGTATGAAACATGGTATGCAAACATACAAATTTCAGCGCTAAAATATGACCCAAAACAGCCCCGAATCATGAAAACATGGCACCCGATGCATGGAATGGGACCCGAAATGCAAAACTAGGCATGCGCAATGGCCTATAGCTATACAAAACATGCACTATTTGATCATGAAGCATGAAGACAGATTCAAGGAAGTCACAAAAAAAGCATGTTTATAGTTTTAAGAGCGAACACAAATGGGGCTAAACCAATATACAAAAATGGCCCTAAATATGAGATAAAGAAGCAAGTCATGGCTGCTGGCCTCAAACCTGAGAGGACCCTTCAAAAAAGTTGAAGAGGGGCCAAAACATGATATTTTCCAGTTGGTGGCCAGACCCAAAACGGTGTACAAGAATGCTCAAAATGCTATGCAAAATAAGGCCAAAAAGAGAGTTATAACACAAAGTATAAGGCTATCATAGAGCCATTCATTTCCTTCCTCATGTGCTACAACCGAGAGACCCACATTTTCCTTACTGGCTCCCAACTGCACTGCTTCTGCATATGGCCGATAGCCTATGTTTGGTTGAACTTTTTGGCCTATTCGCCACCGAGATCCTCCATCCTCTCTTCCAGGTCCTTTTCCAATTTACGCATCTTGACCTACCCTGACACCTGATGTTTCCTTTTGAAACTTTGCTATCTTTGCTTTCAAGGCTTTGTCGTTACACCATAACCCATTAGCTTTTTGGATTGCCACTTCAGCAGCTACAGGACAATCATACCTGACAAAACCAAACCTTGACCGCGTAGTTTTCCTTAACTTGTTTGGAATGAATACATCTCGAACAATACCAAACTTCATGAATAGATTATTGAGCCCCTTCGAGCTCGTGGATGTGGGAATATTGTCCACAAAGATTGTATAAACACCAGATCGACCTCCATCATAGCTCTGAGAGTGCCTACCCCTGCCATACAACACCGATTTCCATCCTCCTCATGCTATCGCCATTGAATTGAAAGAGTCTTGTGCTAGTTGCTTGAGGTTGTTTGATGGAGTGAACGTCTGGTAATAGATCTTAGATATCTCAAGCATACCTATGCTTTGATGTCACTTCTTCTAAACATAAACCTTACCAATACATGCATATATAGGGTTGAATTATCAACCAATGCGACATAATGCAGATCATCATCCTGCACATAAGTGGAGCAATTAATACAATCCTAACAGTAGAACACAAAAAGGAGTTGCTTCGCTATATCTATCTTCATCAAGTATATATTACTAAAGATCCAAACATAATTTTAATGTTCAGTATCAAAGTTGTTTATAGGCCAAATGTCTAAACTATGTCAAATACCTGTCTTATGCAAAATGATGATGGCGGATGGGGATTTTTTACAGGGGGCCATAGCATCATGTTTGGCTCAGCACTTTGCTACATTGCTCTGCGTTTACCCGGAGAAGGGCCTGATGATGGCGAAGATAGGGCAATGACAAAAGCCCTAAAATGGATACTTGACAATGGCGGTGCAACTAGGATACCCTCATGGGGGAAAACTTATCTCTCTGTAAAATTAACACATTCTCATTAAAATATACTCCTATATTTTTCACTAAATAAATTTCACCGTTCATTTTAATTTCTTATGTGGATCCACACAACAAACACTATGCATAAATGCAGATCCACCCTATCTAGAAAATCATTATATATCACTCAACAAATCTATAGCCTAGATTTTAACTTGGTAAGATGTGAGTCATAACTAAATAAATCTAATCCACACACCCAAAAAGTTTTCAAAATTTGAAATGTGTGAATCATTTATTTTGATTGTGGCCCATCACATCAAGTTCAAATCTATACCATAGATTCAAATTCTAATTTTTTTTGTTTTTGTTTTTGTTTTGTTTTGTTTTTTTTTTTTTTTTTTTTTGGGAGGGGGGGGAGGGGGGGCACATAGCATTTTTGTATAGTATTGGATAGATTTCACTGTTTTCACATACACCTCACCATATATGTGTAAACAAAAAAACAGTGAAATTTAAAGGTGATATATGTAGATACATGACATTTATTAAAATTGAATTTTTAATTAATTTTTTCTTTACATAGTATTTTTGTATAGTATTGGATAGATTTCATTGTTTTCACATACACCTCACCATATATGTGTAAACAAAAAAATAGTGAAATTTAAAGGTGATATATGTAGATACATGACATTTATTAAAATTTGAAATTTTCATTAATTTTTTCTTCTATTTTCTACAGGTGCTCGGAGTGTATGAATAGACAGGTTGCAACCCACTGCCCCCAAAATTCTAGCTTTTCCCTTCATTTTTGCCATTTTACCCAGGTGATTAAAGGACAATTTATTGAGGGTTTTTTTTTTCCTTTCATTTTTACTGGTTGTTTTTAACAACAATAATATGATTTTGTCCTTTAACCTGAAGAAAATATGTTAAACATTCCCCATTCTTCTATTTGAAACTATCATTTTAGTGATCTAATAAAAGGATGAAGCCTAACATTTATACAAAATCTGCTAATTTGTTTGAGTCTGACTCTCCTCTGGACAACTGAATTTGTTTTACTAATGATCATTAAATCGGTTACAAATTTTCCAAGTTACATAATTTTGTTAGGTCCGTAATTAGGACTACACACTTAAATGAGTGAATTTCCAGTAAAGAATCAACTGAATAAACTTGTATCTTACTGTTTGGTCCCAAGTCTAACTCTATCCATGTTCAAAATGCAGCAAAAATGTGGTGTTATTGTCGGGAGACTTACATGCCCATGTCATACTTGTATGGAAGGAAATATCATGGACCAATCACCGATCTTGTCAAGTCATTGAGACGAGAAATTCACACCAAGCCATACGAGGAGATAGATTGGAATAAAGCGCGTCATGACTGCTGCAAGGTTAGTGTGAAATTTACTATTAGTGCAATTCTAGTATAGAACTAAATTGTTGTACATGTTCAATCCAAACGAAACCTATATATGCCAAATTGTAAAATGCAGGAGGATCTCTACTATCATCATACCTTCATACAAGATCTCCTTGGGATAGTCTTCATTATCTGAGTGAGCCGATCATTAATTGTTGGCCCTTCAACAAGATAAGAGAGAGCCCTAAAAAAAACAATCAAGTACATGCGTTATGGAGCGGAGAGTAGTAGATACATTACCATAGGATGTGTCCAAAAGGCAAGTAACATAAACAAAATCAAACGAGTTTATGGGTTTTAAGGTGTTTCAAATTCTTTAGATTGGTTGTGTGAAATGAGTCTAATATTGTTTTTGTTGCAGAGTTTGCAAATGATGTGTTGGTGGGCAGAGAACCCAACTGGCGATGAGTTCAAGCTTCATCTTGCCCGAGTTCCTGATTACTTGTGGCTAGCCGAAGATGGAATGAAAATGTAAGTTTGTGTCATAAAAATCTACAACTTTGGTTATAGTGAACAGTTTCCTACTAAAGTAGGTTTTGGGAAGGACATGATATACATAGACTTACCCCCGTTTTTTTGAGGGGCTGTTTCTGTAACTTGAACGTGCTTTACTATGTTAGGATTTATACCACATCCCACCAACATAAACGAAAGCACACTTACGCACACACCAATGAGAAAAAATAATCACTCACAGATTTACGTGGTTCGGCCCAAATTGCCTACAGCCACGGAAGAGAAAGTTTTCACTATGAAAAAAATAAAGAATACATGTGAGATGGTCAAAACACTCAAAATCTACACCATTACCCGAACCCCATGCTCAAGGGTAGTTAAGCCCTTGCTTACCCTGTGCCCACGATACTTTTTCTCTCACCTCTTACATCTCTATTTTTTTCCTCACCTCAATTTCTCAATCTTTCTCAAGAAAACCCTATTGTCTACATGACTATTTATAATAGTCTACCCATAAAAATCCTAGTTCATACAATTAGGTAAACCAAATTCTACACATATTAGGTTTCCTAATAGATTTCGAACTCTCCTATCCTAACCCAAATACATGTATAAAAACCAATCTAATAACTATATGGGACCTACCTTTATCACATGGGTAGATTAATTCTAACAATCACTTCCTCCATCCATGTGGGGTAAATGTTATATGCATCATCCAATCTAGATACCCAAGTTTGCGTAACACACTCCACCTTTACCTAAAGGATGTTGCACCCCTCTTGAACTGAGTGCCCACGTGATTTGCACCTCATGCAATAGTGCTCAAATGTGTCTTTCGTGGCTTCCTTTGTTCTTATGCTCGAGCCGATGAGATCTGCCGCACCTCCTTAAGGTATCTTTACTGACACGAACCAAAACCTTCATAGAAAGAGACCCATGTCCTCCCTCGATATACACATTCTTGTCGTGAAACTGTCTCAACTTCTATGCCTGAAGTTTCCTTCTTGTGAACATCCAACAACCCGTTGTCTTTCTCTTGGTGGCCACCGAATATCCCTGCACACTACAAGAATTTACACATTTGGCGACCACTTTTGCCAACCAAAAAAATTTTGGTCGCAAAAAAATGACATTTGACGACCAAATATTAATTAGTCGTGAATGATCAATATTTTTGGCGACCAAATATGAGTTGGTCGCAGAAGGTCACATTGTGGCGACCAAAAATGAGTTAGTCGTAGAAATTGGTATGCTTTTCGCGACCAACTACAAATTTGGTCGCGGAAGGTTACATTTTGGCGACGAAAAAAATTTAGTCGCCAAATTTGTACTTTTAACGACTAATATTTTAGTCGCCGTTGATTGAGATTTAGCGACTAAAAAAATTTGTTGCCGAAGGTACCTTTTTTGCGACTAATGTGGTGTTTTGGTCGCCAAAAGTGTTTGGGAGGGAAATTTCAAACAGGGAGGGGGGAAATGAAATTTTTTGGCGACAAAAAAAATTTGGTCGCCAAATTAAAAACGACGTCGTTTTGTACCTGGAAAACAAAAAAAAAAAATTAAAAAAAGGCCCTAATCTCCTCTGTCTCCAACTCTCCCTCTCTCTGTGTTCTCTCTCTCAATGGGCTTGCAACTGCTCAAGAATTGCAGCCAATTCCAGTCCAGAATCCAACATTTCTTCCTTAATCTTCTCTCTCGTCTCCTGATCCTCGGCCCTGGCTAGACGAGTACACCACACAATCTTCAATCGGTTCTGCAACAAACACTTAACAAGGCTGAAATTATCGAATTGGAGATGACCCAAAAGCTTGGTCTCAACTTTAAGATCATCATCATCAAAACCATTCTGTTCTTCTTCCTCGTCAAACACAATAGTAAAACCCATTCTCTTCCTCGTCAAACACAACAGTAAAACCCACATTATCATCAATCATAACATTGTCTTCTTCTTCTTGGAAATCAGTGATTAGGTTCCCAAAGGAAACCATCTGATCGAAAAC
Source organism: Camellia sinensis (assembly GCF_055761805.1). Lineage (NCBI taxonomy): Eukaryota > Viridiplantae > Streptophyta > Magnoliopsida > Ericales > Theaceae > Camellia > Camellia sinensis. The sequence continues at coordinate 28,453,887 of NC_138969.1, read as the reverse complement.
ATGATTCGACATAGGGTTCAACAATTTCTCAATCTCCCCCCTCTTGTTGGGGTTATTGTTCTTCAAAACACCCAAAACCTCATCAGCGGCGGCGGCAACTGTTCCGGGAGGCTGACCACCGCCCAATTGCTGCTGTACGAGGCTAAGCATGGCCTCATAGGGAACCCTAGTTTTCTTCGTCTTGGGCTCGTAAAAAACAGCCCGAATTTGATTCTACTGATTATGGCTCTGCAATAATACCATGGGTTTAGCTGAGTTGAATGTGGTTTTAGCTGTAGACAATGCGGCTCCTGATAAGTCATGGGCTTCAGTGGTGGCATCGAATCAGAGGTCATCTGTCAAACTTAGGTATTTCCCTCCTTCTTCTTCTGATTCTACCATTGTGGTTGACCTCCCTAGGAGGGAAAGTGTAGAAAGATGGGAGGCTTGTTTAGTGGGGCATTTTTTGGGTAGGAATCTCAATTTTATATTTTGAAATCATTATGATCTGCTTTTTTAGTTGTTGCTCGAACTGTTATCTAATGTCAAGAATAGCATCTTTATTTGTGAGTTTGGAGGGGAAACATTACCATGAGTTGTTCATTTGTTTGTTATTGGATAAGCTTATGTGGCCATGTGATTTTAAGCACAAACTTCCAAGTGGTTTTAAGCTTGCTGTTTTTTTTCTAGGGGTGAATGCCTGCTTTGATGAAGCTCGGGCTTTTAGATCATCACTCTTTTGTTAGCCATGAGAAACGTGACACTATTGCTACATTACTTTGTGTACTTTGTCCAATAAAAAATTGATGAACTGATATATTTATGGTAGCGTTGGTTCTTGTACCAACGCATGAGTTATGCATGCAGGTATATGAAATCTTGCAAAAGTTATTGCACCGTTTTCATTGGATTGTCCCAGGCTATATAATGGGTGGTGAAAACAGGTCAAAAGAAAAGGCCAGGTTGCACAAAGGTAAGACATCATGCATAATTACAGTGTCATAACTTACATTTTGGAATTTGAACTTGCAGGTTAAGGTTTGTTAAGTACTATAGTATACTGAATTCTCTAGTAATTTGATGGGCCAGATTGTTAAGTTCAAATGTTGTAAAACCCACTTGGTTGTCATATTTGGAATTTTGTGGTGCAGTTTTTTTCAGTTATATTCAGTTGTTTGACCCATTAACCAATAACTAAACTATTGCCATATTTTGTGTTACGTAACCAAGATTTGGGTATAAAAATATTATTCACTGAATTTTTTATGTTCATTTAACTCATTGAACTGAAGGGTTCTTTACTTTTCACATTTTAGAGCTATTATTAGTGGATTTATTCCTGCATCTTCCAGCAAGATTTTGCGTTGACAACATATCTGTTGTGATAATACATAATTGCTACTTCTTCATTTCCCATTCATTTGTTCTTCCCTTCATTTTTCTTTTATCAAATTGGTTTTTAACCCTTGTTTTTACTACTAAATGATTTTCGTTGGTGCAATGTGGTTTTGGTTAGTCTAGTTGTTAATAGGATTTTCATTCTTTAAGCTTTCAAGTTTCAACTTTGATTGATAAGTAGATTCCCTTTTGGCCATTTAGCTTAAGCTTGAGTCAAATCCTGCATGAGTATGCTTTATTTATTACCTTGTCCTGTAATATGACGCCTAGTTATTTTTGGTCTTCTACTTGTCTTTTAGTCACCTCACTCTTAGCTTAATCAATTTTTCTAGCTACTACATAATTAATTTCCCATTAACATGACTTGACCTCTTCTCTTTTTTTTTTAATTTTTTTTTATTATCTTGTCTAGAATTGGTGCTATCTCTCTCTACCTTCTTGTATGTGCCTTCAATTCTTATTTATCATTTTTGTCTTGCCACTTATTTCAGTTATGCTCATTTTATTAACAGGTTTTAGAATTTTCAGCATCTTGTGAAATAAAGGCATAGTTAGTTAGCCTGATAGACATCTCATAAAACATTCTATTCTCTGTTAATTATTCTGTAACACACAACTGTTTAGCATGGGTAACTTATGGTCATTTCCAGGCATATCTATTCTTGTTGCAATTCCTGGACGCCTTTTGGATCATCTAAAAAAGACATCGTCCTTCGTGTACACAAATTTGCGATGGATAATCTTTGATGAAGCAGATAGGTAATATCTACAATCTAAAGTTGCAATTGTTTCTTGTTTCTTCTTCTTTCTGAGTTCTTTCATTTATCAGTGGCTTTGTTGTGCACCTTAACAGGATTCTTGAATTAGGATTTGGTAAAGACATAGAGGAGACACTTGATCTCTTGGGTTCCCGGAAACAGAAGTCTCTTTGCGAGGGGAATGCCATTTCAAGGATTTCTGAATTTCAGAGACAGAATTTGCTTTTGTCAGCTACCTTAAATGAAAAAGTAAATAATCTTGCTAAAATGAGTTTAGAGAATCCAATTATGATTGGTCTCGATGACAGTAAGTTGCAAACTAGTCCATCTCTTGAACATTTGGAAGCTTTAGGATCTGATGTGGATAATGAATTAAAGTACTCAGGAAAGCTAATAAGTTCTTCCAATGAAGAATATAAGCTTCCAGCTCAATTAGTTCAGAGATACGTTAAAGGTAATGTGACGGAGACTCTGATTTGGTGACTTTCATGGATTTCGATTTCATATGAAAATTCTGATTGAATTTTCTGTATGGTGCCCTGTGGTTCATGGCTTGTGGTCCTCCTATCCATTCTGAAGACTCTTTTTGACTCAGAAATTTCCTATAAGGTAAGGCCGCCCTTCTATTTCCAAACTGCTGATTGTTCCTACACGTGCTGTAATGTTGTTCCTTTATGTAATGCATGCACATTCAGGTATCATAAGAATTGTGCTGGTCAATCAGTGCAAGATCTGCATGTGCCTTTGAATTGGTAAATTCATGGTTAGATAACTAGTTGAACTATAGCCTTTCATTTACCTTTCTGGTTTTTAAACTTCTTTCACATTTGAAAGTTAATGAAAGAGTGCTACTCTGGTAACACAATGCCACTCACTAATCAGTAGGGTGGCATCATTATGAGTTTGGTTTGTAGGAGTCTCTCATGAATCATTCTCTAGAATGGTCACTGTATCTTTATACACTTCCAAATATTACTTCACACTGAGTACTTTCCTTTAGTCAGGAGAAGATCAAGACTTTGTTTTTCTCTCCTTTATTCATTTATTTATTATTTTTAATTGTTAAATATAGGAAGAAATGTCATATTATTTCTCATTCGAACTAATTTGGTGTGAAAGTTGTATTACTTCAGTGCATAATAACTTGTTCTTATTGTCAAGTTCTCTCATGCATTCACTTTACAGATTGTGGTATTCTTTTCAACATGCGATGCAGTCAATTTTCATTATTCATTGCTCACTAACTTCTAGTTGTCCAACCAACAACCAGAGACAATAATTTTGATTTTATTTGTTGTATTTCTCTGTTTCTCTGTTTGTATTGGTTTAGCTTTAATAAAACTGATCTGATTTGGCGTATGAAAGCTATGAATTGTGGTTTTTGATTCTATTTTTGCAATGAAAGTTGAATATGATCTATCTATCTTGACGATTTGTTTGTGATTTGTTGTTGTTGAAGTTTGATGTGCACGTAGATCTTCAATATGATCAATCTTTTAGATTTGTCTCTGTTTTTTAGTTCTTGTTAGTGGTTTATATATATGTCATTTTCTATATTTCAATATATATTTTTTTTGTCGGAGAGCTCGATTCAGCAGCGATTTGTTCTACCCTGTTTCTTAAACTATTTTATCTTTCATAAAAGCTTTAGTAGAAAATAAGAGAGAATAGAATTTTGAAAGCAGTATGAGGCCTTCAGCTACGGCTTTTTTTTCTGTTGAATGATTGAATCAACATTTCACTTTAGCATTGCATTTCCTCTCCTAGTATATTGAAGTTCAATCTTATTGCCCTCGATTGGAATGGTCCAACCCCAGGCCAAAAACATCTCCTTAACTGTTCTTTCATCTTGCCACTCTTAAGTCCATTTCTAGAATGGACTCTGCTAGCCACAGCCCAATGGGGTGTTGATTATGGATCAAATAATGTAAAAAATAAAATAAAATAAAAAATAGAATGGTAATACACATCTTACATGTTTTATATATTGTTAAATATTTTTATACATTTTTTACATATTTCAATACATTTTTACATATATCCCAACTTTAGCATTTCCCTTCTAGTATTCATACTGGCATCCTATTTTTGACTTGCCTTGACACTTGTTTGTCCTGAAATTATCACTTGAATAGTGCTTCTTCGATACACTTTTCGATCTAATAAAAATAATAACTAATACTAATAATTTTTGCATCCTACTTCCCTAAAGTTTCTCTTACTCCAAATAATATAATTATGTGAAGTTATCCATGACATCTAAGCTCAGTAGTATCACTTAGCCACCTTGTACACAAATTATTGGATGTTATCTTGAACTGCAATCCTTTTCTGAGCCAAAATTCTGAATGAACTTTAATTCTTCTGGTATCTGCAAGCAGAGTCTGTTCGGGCTTCCCTTGCTAGCAAGCATGTAGTTGTGGCAACAATGACATCCAGTGCGAAATCTCTTTGCTACAATCTGCCAGTACTAGAAGTATTGTCCCAGAATTTGTTAGCGTGTGCTCTGTACCTCTTTTCGACAAAGGTTCATAGGAATAGATCTCATGCATTAATTTTATTGTATTATTCTTGGTGATGTGCCTTGGTTCTACTGAATAAAATTGAATTATTGCAGGTGATGGATATGCTTGGACCTAGTTTATGGGATGTTTGGAATAACAACTCCCACGCGTAGGCTTCTTCCCAAATTTAATTTCTGAAGAACATACCTTTTATCATAGTTTCTTGTTCCAATTGGCACATCTCTGTACCTCTTCTGTTATGTTTTCCAACTTCAGGATGTCCATTGAAATGGTTGCCTGCATTGCCATTGAAGCAATCTCTATATTAGAGAAGATGCACTCCAGAGGGTGACTTTTTTTACCCCATTTACTTTTTAATTTTTGCTTATATTCTTTTTTATTTCCCTTGATGTGAGGAGAGGTTTTTCTTTCTTCCCCTTTCTATGTTTGTAAATAAACTTAGAATCCAATTATTATTATTTAGCTGTAGCGATTTCCACTTGTTAAAGTATATGGCCTGTATATGACTGCTACAACTTTATGCAGATATGTGCATGGAGATGTAAAGCCTGAGAATTTTTTGCTTCATCCGCCAGGGACACCTGATGAGAAAAAACTGTTCCTTGTTGACCTTGGATTGGGTAAATTTTACCATATAATTCCTTTGATTGTGTTTTGATAAACATATATGCACCAAATAACCCCTCTGCTAGAACATCTTTTTGGGCGGATATAGTCAAGCTTAAGGATCACTTTCCTGCACCTTAGTGTATGGGTGGAGACTTCAATGAAATTAGACATATAGGTGAGAGGATTGGCTACTCCAGGAGAGACATGGGGATGAAGCATTTTAATGAGTTTATTGAGAAATGTGAGCTCCATGACTTACCTCTTCATGGTAGGAAATACACTTGGTGCAATGCCCAGGAAGCCGAGAAATGGAGCCGCATAGACAGAGTACTCCTCAGCCCAGAATGGTTGATTAGCTTCAGAATGAAGTTATGGGGCCTGCCTCGACTAGTTTCTGATCACTGTCCTCTGCTGTTGATGGAAGATGAAAGAGACTGGGGTCCCAAGCCTTTCAAGTTTCTCAATGCCTGGACTCTCCATCCAAGTTTCTCTAAGTTCTTTGTTAACATTTGGAGCAGCACTACTGTTACAGGGTGGGCCGGATTCAGAATTGTTCAAAAATTAAAGCAGCTAAAGACAGAGTTAAAAAAATGGAATGTTGAAGTGTTTGGACATGTCACATCCAAACTCAAGGCTCTAGAGGCGGAATTGCATACATTAGACATCTTAGCAGAGGATGGACTCTTGGATGATTCTGGGAGGTCAAGAAGAAGAGTGGTCAGAGGTGAAATGTGGCATTTGCTCAGAATGGTGGAGTGGATTTGGCATCAAAAATCCAGATTGAACTGGACTCTAAATGGGGATAAGAATACTAGATTCTTCCATGTTTTTGCTAATACCAGACAAAGTAGAAACATGATCAGCTCTATAGTAGTTAACGACGTGTCTTATGAGGATCCTAGCAGGGTTCAATTAGAGGTCTACCAACACTTCAAGAAGTTGTTTACTGAGGATTGGGTCAAAAGACCCGTCTTGGGAGGGCCATTCAACACCATTGAGGCAGACTATGTTTCTCATCATCTTGTTGCAGAGTTCAGTGAAGCTGAGGTGTTGGCTGCAATTAAGGATTGTAATAATAACAAAGCCCCTGGCCCCGATGGTTTCAATCTGCTGTGTTATCAGAAATTTTGGAAGACTATGAAGCCTGAGATCATGCAATTCTTTGCAGACTTCCACACAAATAGCAAACTGACTTATGGGATTAATAGTACTTTCATTAGTTTAATTCCTAAGTTGGAAAATCCCTCCGGCCTTTCTGACTACAGACCCATTAGTCTTGTAAGCTCCTTGTACAAAATTTTGGCAAAAGTGTTAACACATAGACTGAAGCCAGCTCTATCCTCAATTATTGGTGAAACTCAAACTGCTTTCATCGGTGGAAGAAACATCCTTGATGGGGTGTTCATTGCCAATGAAGTAGTAGATGGTTGGAAGAAGACCAACAAGAATGGTTTGATCTTAAAGCTAGATTTTGAAAAGGCTTTTGATTCGGTTAACTGGGAATTCTTGTTCTCTCTGCTATCTAGTTTTGGGTTTGGTAACAAATGGATCTCTTGGATGAAAACTTGTGTGTCTACAGTAAGGATTTCCATTCTAGTGAATGGTGCTCCAACTAAGGAATTCTCACCACAAAGAGGGCTAAGGCAGGGCGATCCGTTATCACCTTTCTTATTCAATATTGTGGCTGAGGGGTTAAACATTCTTTTGGTCAGAGCAATTAATCTTGGCATTCTTAGAGGTGTTCATGTCGGATCCAAAGATGTCCTCTTGTCTCACCTACAATTTGCAGATGACTCAATTCTTTTTTCTGAGGCAGATTGGGATCAAATGGTACTTATCAAAAGAATCCTTAGGTGCTTTGAAATTCTATCTGGGCTTAGAATCAATTATCACAAAAGCGTGGTGTGTGGCGTCGGTGTGTCTGATACTTTATTGCTCTCCTTTGCACATCTCCTTAACTGTAAAGTACATAGCCTTCCTTTGAAATTTCTGGGACTGCCTCTAGGTGCCAATCCTGGTAAAAATCTACCTGGAAGCCTATGATTGACAAGATCAGATCTAAACTCTCAGGGTGGAAGAGGAAACTGCTATCCTTTGCAGGTAGATTAACCCTAATCAAGTCTACTCTATCTAGTTTACCAGTGTACTTTCTTTCTTTGTTTAAGATGCCAGAAGGTGTGGCAAAAGAATTCGAAAAGATTGAGGCAGCTTTTTTATGGGGCAGTAATGATCTTAAAAGGAAAGTGCATTTAGTGAAATGGGGGGAGGTAACCAAAAGCTTGAACCAAGGGGGCCTGGGTATCAGAAGAATAAGAGATATGAATGCTTGTCTATTGCTCAAATGGTGGTGGAAATTCGGAACTCAAGTAAACTTTCTTTGGAGGAGAGCTATCTGTAGCAAATACAATATTGATGAGGCTAGTTGGCATCCACCTTTAAAGTCCTCCTACAAACATTCTAGAGTTTGGAAGGACATATTATCTATTGGGATTCATAGCACAAATGTTTACAATTTCTATATAGATAACTGCCAAATCCAAGTGGGGGATGGGAGTAGGATTAAATTTTGGCATGACAGATGGTGTGGCAGCTCTAGTCTCAAGTCTTCTTTTCCCCTTCTCTTTAATCTTTCTACAGATAAAGAAGGTTCTCTACAACAGTTCATGGCAAGAAAGTCTAGCCCAAACAATTGGAATTTTCCTATTAGGAGAGTGCTTTTCAGTTGGGAATTGGTAGAAGAAGCTAACTTACTTGGTCTACTATCTTCAGCTCCATCTCTGTCAATTGACAGGGCTGATCATCTTATCTGGGCTTCAGCATCTACTAGTCCTGGTGTATTTTCCGTGTCCTCTCTTTACTCTGCCTCTAACTCTATCCTAGGGCCTCATTCTAACATTTGCAATCATATTTGGAATGGGGCTGTCCCCCCTAAGGTTTCATTCTTTACTTGGCTGGCCTGGAAAAACAAAATCAAGACAGCAGTGTTTATGCACAGAATTGGCATTTTAGATGCTTCTGCTTCTCTCATCTGCCCATTTTGTCGTTCTGAACCTGAATCTGCTGTCCATATCTTGCTTCATTGCCCATTTTCTTGGTTGATTTGGTCATCTATAATTAACGAGTGGGGGTTCTCCTGGTGCATTCAAGGATCAGTGGATGATCTTCTCCAATGGTGGATGACTGTCAAGCTCAAAAATTTTTATAGGTTAATTTGGAGAGCCATCCCCCTTATCGTTCTTTGGTCGCTTTGGAAACTTAGGAATGATTGTGTCTTTGCTGAGGCTCAACCTAGTCTCTCTGGATTGAGTGAAAATATCAAAACTAGAGCAGTACTTTGGCTGAAAGCATCTATTAAAGATCTTCCTTATTCCGTTGATGATTTAACTTTCAATTGGCGCCAAATCAGAGGATGTTCTTAACTGTTCCGAGCTGCTTTGTGTTGAAATCTGGGTTTGTATGGATGTCCTGTGGAGTTTGTTAGCATGTAGACAGTCAGTAGTCTTCAATAATGCATGTCAGTGGCTGGGGATGGTCTGCTAGTGTTTGGCTGTTGTCTTCTTGTTTTTGTCTTGTTTTGTTCTGCTCTGTTTGTTGGTTTCTCACCATCTTGGAGCCTCGAGTGTGTGCTAGCAGATGATTGGGTGTGCGTTTTGGTGCCAACCTAGTTGGGATCCAAATGTTTCACTGTGATGCTTTTTGCACCCTCTTCTTTATTGATGTATTCTTATCATACTTGTTATGTTCTTCATCAATAAAGCTTTTCTTTTGCCGATCAAAAAAAAAAAAAAAAAAGTTTTTCATTATTCTGACAACACATTTTGACATGCAGCAACCAGGTGGCGTGATGGTTCTACTGGTCTACATGTTGATTATGATGAACGGCCAGATGTTTTTAGGTAAGCTAATGTTTCAATAATTTATTTTAGTTCCTTTCTACTAATGTTTCACTTACTATTGTTCTCACTTTCACTACTTTAAAACCTAGGTACCCAGTATTTACAGCAATCCTATAAAGTGAACGAGTCATTTCCATTCAAGTGGATAAATAAAAAATGGAGGGAAGGATTCTATGTAACTGCCATGGCTACTGCAGGAAGTAGATGGGCAATTGTCATGTCTCGTGGGGTAGGATTTTCTAATCAGGTTCAGTAATAATTTTTGGAGCTTTGCTCAGTTAGAAAGCCAATTTTCTGGTGAAGAAAACTCATGGTAAATTGTACAAGACTACTTGGCAGTATAAGCATTTTTGGGAGGATTAAATATTTTTGGATGGATGTGTATGGATAACAAATATTCGTAGTTTTATTTGTTGATAGCTGCGCATGGATAACAAATAGTTATGTTTCAAATTGTTATGCTAGATGGATGTGACTTGTGAATGAAAACTTAGAATAGTTGTATTTCGTCGAATGTTAATGATTCAGTTAATTTGAATGATACTTTAAAATTATAGGTTTATTATGGATTGAATGAATTATTAGGAATTACAGGTGTATTGTTTTCCTGCTTTGGCGACCAATTTATTAGTCGCGACATCCAAATTAATTTTTTTTTGCAAAAAATGACAATTGCCGACCAAGAGTTTTGGTCGCAAAAAATGCATCTATTGCCGACCAAAACAGCTCTTGGTTGTGGAAACTCACTTTTGCCGACCAAAAGTTTTGGTCGCAAAAAGTAACAAATGGCGACTAAAGTTTTTGGTCGTGGAATGTCACAATTGGCGACCAAACTTTTTAGTCGTTGAATGTGATAATTGGCGACCAAACTTTTTGGTCGCGAAATGTGTCAATTGGCGACTAAGATATTTGGTCGGGAAAATATCACTTTGCGCGACCAAAGTGTTTTAGCGACAAAATGAATTAGTCGCGGTAATTAAATATTTAGCGACCAAAAATTTAGTCGGCAAATCCAACTTTTGCCAACCAACCAAAATTTTGGTCGCGAATTACTTTTGCCGACCCTCAATTGGCGACCAAAGTAGCGACCAAAAAAATTGGTCGCGGATAACTTTTGCCGACCAAAAATAGACTTTTAGCGACCAATTTTTTTGTTGCCAAAAGTGTTAATTCTTGTAGTGGCAACTGTTGCTTACCACTATTTATCCATCATTCATACTATACGTCTGATGCTTGATAGTAGCTTCCCTCTTGTCACAACATACTTTACGAGCCTGTACAAGTTGCCAATCCCGATTTCCAATCAGAGAAAAAAAAAAAAAAAACTATCTAATTGACCTCATAATAATTAGACTACCTTGTTGATAGAATCAGATTCCTCCTGGGTCACCTAGATCATATGCAATCACCTTTGATCACCCTTGAATCTGTTCAATCCCTTTAAACCTATTAAGAATTCGAAAATTCTGACTGTACTGATGAATCGAAATCCTTAAAAACCTTGAGATCCACTTTTGCCGTGAATTTTTCTACTATGTTTCTTCTTGCGAAAGCCTTTACCAAATTTGAACCACTTTTTTTCCTATACCACCAAGATTTCTTTCTCTTCTGGGTGAGTCCTCTATGTGCAGTAGCCGCACCCTCTGCCAACTGCACCTAGGATGAACAACCTTTAGCTTTGATATCACTTGTTGGGATTTATACCACATTCCACCAACGCAAACAAAAGCGCACCCATGCACACTCTAAAGAGAAAAAAAAATAATCACACATAGATTTACATGGTTCGGCCCAAATTGCCTAGATCCATGGGAGTAAGAGTTTTCACCATAAATAAAATAGAGAATACATATGAGATGGCCAAAACACTCAAAACCTACACTACTACCCAAACCCCATGCTCTAGGGTAGTTGAGCCCTTGCTCACCCGATACCCATGGTATTTTTTCTCTCACCCCTTACATCTCTATTCTTTTCTTCACCTCAATCTCTCTCAAGAAAATCTTATAGTCCACATGACTATTTATAAAAGTTTACCCATAAGAATCGTAGTTCATACAATTAGGTAAACTAAATTTTACACATATTAGGTTTCCTAGTAAATTTCGAACTCTACCATCGTAATTCAAGTACATGTATAAACCAACCTAATAACTGGGACTTACCTTTATCACATAGGTGGACTAATCCTAACATACTAGAAATCCTAAGGATCAGGCTTACAATTGGGCCAAGCTGTCCTTTTATAAGTTTACAGCAGGAGATTCTCGCTAACTGCTTTGTTAAATTGTAGAGTTTCGGCACTGCTTTGGCCACTCATGCAATTATAGCAGGCAATATGCTTGATGAATATGGAGATTCTCTTAGGAAGGCACACTTCTACATAAAAGAATCACAGGTTTTTCCTATCCATATAAACAGTTATTTTTTTATTTTTGTATGTGCAAAATAAATGAAAGGACTTTGTTTCACTCATTGTCATTGTATGATCTTCAAATTTGAAGATCAAAGACAATCCATCTGGGGATTTCGTGAGCATGTATCGTCACTTCACTAAAGGGGGATGGACTTTCTCTGATCAAGATCATGGTTGGGCGGTCTCCGACTGCATTGGGTCGCCCTTTTTGAAGTTGTAATAACCAAATTTCCCCCAATTTCTTTCGGTGTCTATTAATACTTTCACAAATGCCTCTAGAAATTGCAGGGGAGAAAGCCAACATTGAGAGGCTATATGATGCAGTAAATGTCCTTCTATACTTGCAGGTACAACATACATATCATATTTGATTGTTAACTAATGTGTTCATGAACCAAACTGTAAAACCATTGAATCTAAACCAAAACCAAATTGTAAAACATGGCTCACTTCCATGGTTCTAGGCTAAAAACTTATTAGTATAGACTATCTAATTCTATAGAAAATTGATTCCACCTATGTGAGTATTGCAAAACAAAAACACAAGTATACTTTAAAATTTCAAAACATTCTACAAACTAAGTTCTGTAAAATGTGTAAAGATGCAACAAATTTTCATACTACATACTAATTGCTAGGAAATAAAAAATTCTATAATAATATAAGTGTAAAAATCATATAAATCGAAAATAGTTCGGTACGGTTCTATATGGTTCTTTTGATGCTTAATCTCTGAACCAAATCACAATCAATAGTTCTTAATTTCTTGGAATTAAACCTAGCTGTCCACTCAAAAAATGAGGCTAAACCGTACGATTTTTTGAAAAACTATAAACATGTTTACAAATATAGATAGTCCAATGTAAAGGGACAGGAACATGACCCCAACAATTGGGTTTTTTTTTTTTTTTTTTTTTTTCAATTTTTCTTCATGTAGAGTTCTGAAAGTGGTGGTTTTGGTGCTTGGGAGCCACCAGTTCTATTACCAGCTATCCAGGTAAAATTCCTCGTAGAGTGTAATAGATTGTAACCATTTTACACACAAAGTATACCAAACAAGTTTACAAGTTCTTAGGGAATCCTAATTTTTAACATTTGATATGGAACAATGTGATGAGTTTATTTTCATATTTCTCTTTATTCAGGTGTCGAATCCTTCAGAACTTTTTGCTGACATTAATTGTGGTTGAGTTTGAGTAAGAACTGGTCCTTTCCTTTTATTGTATTTCATTTTCATTTAAACGATTTTTCACACCATGGATAGATAATATTAATATTGCTCAATCACTTGTCTAGGCATGTTGAATGCACTGCATCTGTAATCCAACCTCTAGCATCATTTTTACATCTTGGGTATCGGGAGAAAGAAATCAAAATTTCAGTGACGAAAGCAATCAGCTTCCTTGATCAGAAACAATGGCCCGATGGTTCTTGGTGAGTTCATTTCACTTCTAAACGAAGAGCTATGGCAATTGGAGTTAATGTGTACAATGATATGGGCAGGTATGGTTATTGGGGAATTTGCTTCATCTATGGCACATTTTTGCGCTTAGAGGGTTAGCTTCAACAGGAAAGACTTGTAACAACAGCCAAGCAGTTCAGAGGAGTTGAATTTTTGCTTTCTGTACAAAATGGAGAGGGAGGTTGGGGAGAGAGCTTTGAATCATGCCCTTCTATGGTAACTCCCATACCGAAGTTTTGTGTTTGATTATATTCTTGGCTCTAATGCCTAATTAAATTGTGCACACAAGTTTCAAATTCCAATCTGGGCGCATAGAATAACTTAACTCACAAAAAAAAAAAAAAAAAAAGGAAAAAGCATGGTAGCTCGAATTGGAGGGGCTCGAATGGCTCAAATGGGTTTTGGCCAGTCGTCCGCTCGGATGACCTGCTGGACGTCTGCCCGGACGACCGGGTAAAAGATTGTTTACCGCGGTTGTCACCTTTGTCGACCGTGGCTGCCAACCTCTTTGCCGGATGACCGGCCGGACGTTCGCTCGTACGATCGGCAAAGTGAATTTCGAGCCATTCGAGCCAACCTCATATTCGGGCTACCAAGCATTGCTAAAAAAAAAAAAAAAAACCTCTTTCTAACTTATATTTGTGCAGGAATTATTATAACTAATCCAAATGCTCTGATACTTCAAATTTTTTCTGTTTTTATTAATGATCATTATGCATGAAACAGAAATACAAACCGCTGGAAGGAAACAAAACAAATATGGTACAAACATGATTGGCTATGCTAGGTCTTATTTATGGTGGACATGTTAGTACCAATTTCAAGAATTAGATTATGAATCATATAACGAAAGTTAATAGAGCTATACATAGTTGTCTTAGCCTTGGTTTGGTTTTCATCTTTGGCTATATAATCACAAAAAGACGGAAAAAAGTTACAAAATCACAAAAAGACAAAAAAGCTACAAAACTACCAAACTGTCCTATATATAAACAAAAAGTCAAAAAAGCATCATTATATACTAAGGGCAATTTTGTCATTCCAAAGTCAAAAAGCCAAAAAAGCCAAACAAGAATACGAAACAACTAAAAAATTTCCAAGCTAAAAAAGTCAAAAAAACTAAAAAGCCAAATAAAAAAGTCATTGCCAAACGACCCCTTATATATACATATATATATATATATATTTCTTATTAACTAGGGTGAGAGAGATTCAACGCCTTTACATAGAGCAGCAAAGCTATTGATCAATGCACAGATGGACAACGGTGATTTTCCACAACAGGTAATTTATCTTGGAAACACATTTTTGCGTCCCCAAATGGATCATACATTTTTGGAAGAAATGACATAGTTATGTCAATTGAGTTTACAAAGTATTTGTTAGTAGTTTTATGTTTGTCATGGGTTATTTTTTGGCTATTTTAGTCACAGAAAGACAAAATAGATTAAAAAGTTAATAATACAAAATATCGTATCTAAATTATAATCATTTCATTTTTTTTCACAAAAATCAAAAAAGTTAAAAAATTCATCTCAAACGAAACTTTTTAACCCCAAGCTAAATAGTCAAAAAAACTAAATAGTCAATTCATATCTTAAACGAAGACTTAGAATTTTATGGTGTTGGTTTTTCAAAAAGTATATGTACTTCAAATATGACAACTTCCTAGCCATGAAAATTACCCTCACAGGAAATGAGTGGAGCCTTCATAAGGAATTGTATGCTACATTATGCACAATACAGAAACATTTTCCCAATGTGGGCACTTGGAGAATACCGCAAATGTGTCTGGCCGTCTTCCCAGAAAGTATAAATTTAAGTTTCAAATGAAATATGTACCATATTTGAGTTGGCTGAACAGAAACATATCTAAAATTAAAAAAATAATAAATAAATTTTGGATACTCTTATCAAACATGTATGTCCCATACTATCAAACAGTACAAGGCTTTTTTAGGAGTATCCATGTTTCATAAAATATTATTCAAACTGTTTCCTACCACAATTCAAGAAATTATTAAAAAAAAAAAAACAGAAGCATTGTGGTGTTGTGTTGTGGATCAAGTATGTAACCAAGAAAAAATGTCCTCGTCTCATTCAAGTTTTGTGTAATCAAATATGTGACCAACAAGGAAATTTCTAATAAAGCAGAGATGTTCGATTATCATATAAAATTGTTCACAATGACTCAGGTCTAAGATTATTCAGATTCCAAGACTTTTATCTTTATTTTGGTGTTATATTATATTAAGTGATAGTACACATGAATGCACAAGCAGATATACGCACACACAGACACGCACAGAGTACAGTTGGCATGTCTTGATGGGTCGTTACACACATCAAAAATAAACACTAAATTATACCAAATTCTTTCAGAATAATGGCAAGTCCAGGTATCGATCCACAGAGACAATTGTGAAATTAAATCAATTTAAATGCTAAATTCTTAAATTAATTTTGATAAAAAAATTGAGGGATTTATAAACTAATAATAATTAAATTAAACAAAGCAAATAAACTAGCAATTATAACTAAAGATGAATTTACTGATTTGGGGAAAAACCTAGGGCAATGAGTTCACCACTAGTTGCGTAAATAGAGTTTCAAATTGAAATCCATTATGTTATGGCTCGAACGGAATAATGCTTCGCAACTGCAAGTTCATAGCATTTAATAAGAAAATCATCACGTTCAATGTATGGATACAAACCATCTCAAGTAGTACGAATCGTTCACTGTAAACTAGGGTAGCGACACGACTAGTCCCCTGTAGTATAGTTCGTCTCATACTTTGAATGTGAAAGAATAGAAAACTATTGTATGGAAAACATTCAATAATCACAGAAAGCCGAATACTTGAAGAAATAATAGAAAATATATATATATATATATGAAACTTCTAAAACACCATACAATTATTCAACCTTTACATAATTAAAAATAAAAAAGAAAACCTAATTACATGGCTAGGGTTTCATCAAAACCCTAGAAAAGAATAACGTAGCCACTCATGGAGGAGTGGGAAGAGGTGAAAGAAATAGAAGAGATGGAAGCCCCCATGGAAGTTGTCTTGAAAGTTTGAGAATCCTTCTTTTTCTCCAAACCCTAGCCTCTCTCTTCTTGGAATTAATTTCAGAACCCTAATCCAGCCTCTTTCTTGCCTATTTATACTTCTGCCGTCTTTCAAACAGGTTTAAAACATTGGGTCCGTTTTCCAAGAAAAGTCAACGCACACGTGAGAAAGTCAACGCACGTGCGAAAAAAGTCAACGCACATGCAGGAGGCTGTTTTCTCTCCAAATTCTATATTTTTGCCCATT
Organism: Camellia sinensis; assembly: GCF_055761805.1. Classification (NCBI taxonomy): domain Eukaryota; kingdom Viridiplantae; phylum Streptophyta; class Magnoliopsida; order Ericales; family Theaceae; genus Camellia; species Camellia sinensis. Next base: position 28,437,519 of record NC_138969.1, on the reverse strand, counting down.
TTATGCTTCGACTATGCACAACATGATTGACATTAAACACACATAAAATATATATTTTGACAAGCAAGTAAAGTTAAGAGATCCTAATTAACGGCCTCAATGTTATACAATTCAGCCTTAATTACATCCCCGAACTTACAACTTGCTAGTTCTCAAGCAAGTATTAAAAATAAAATAAAATTAAACAAAATCTAGCTATTTCCTCTTTCGTGGGAAAACGGTTGCATTTAGCATATGCAACAAGCCTTTAAACCACAAAGTTACCCAAAGTGGACGAGTAAAGTCCTGTGAGGGTTGCCAGAAATGATACCCACAAACATTAACATATTCATATATGCCCAACAATTAACCACACTACTCCACCTAAGAATCAACTTATGTGCCACTACAGTGTGATATTAAGACATAATGAGTCATTAAAGGCACAGTGGACAAGCATGAAAGAATCTATTGAGTCAAAACCACAATTTAGTCAATACAAAAGTAAAGTCCCCTGTACTTGTGCACGCTAGTAGACAAATCATCAGTACCCTTGGTGTAAAGTGTAATTTCCATATTAGTTAACTGTCCACTATAATAGCCTAGTGTAACTCATAATTACACCCAACATATACAAAAAAATTAAACTGTTGCAACCAAGATTCTCAAAAGTTTTTTTTTTTTTTTTATAAATTTTTGGATGACTGTTCAATGTCTTGATCCATTAAGCTTCCTAATCAACCCATGTAACAAGCATTGGGTCAATGGCTCCCAAACCAGACGATTTTAGGTCACTGGGTGTGAAGACACCCCTACGGGCTTAATAACTCGAGTTGAAAAGGCTACGAATCCGAACAAGTCATTATCCTTATTTTTCCTTAACTGTGCAATGTCTAAGTCCCTTAAGCTTTCTAATTAACCCATGTAGCAAGTATTGGGCCAATGACTGTCAAACCAGACGGTTTTAGGGCACTAGGTGTAGAGACACCCCTACGGGCTTAATAACTCGAGTTAAAAAGGCTACGAACCCAAACAAGTCAAGTTTTTTTTTTTTTTTTTAAGAGTCTTGGCTCCTCATTTATTCTTTTCTGCAACCCTAGCCATTATCAATGATGTACACCAAGGATTATAATAAAGAGGTCACCGCTATGATAGTGTGTTCATGTGAATTAAGGCATACTCACGACAAGTGTACTAATACCACAAACACAAACAACTCTCCTAGTGCAAACATCACACGCAAGTATCTACCTAATAAACCATTTTCATACAAGTCTACTATGCTTCCCAATTAACATATGCAAATATTATCACCCTACTAGCAACAAGACACATCAAGTGAAGTAATGCAATCAATTGAAACATGTATAAGCATGAATTATGAGCCAAATAGAAATGCACAAAAGAAAATACAACCCTCATCCCCCATCTTGAATATGACATCGTTCTCAATGGAAAAGTAAAGAGAAATGAGAGAATATTACCAGAGATTGTAGATGCACATCCAGGTAGGCATATAGTAACATACACTCACACACTTTTTGTTTTGTTTTGTTTTTTTTTTTTTTTTTAATGAAAAGAAGAAATAACTAAAAATAAAAATAAAAATAAAAGAGACAAAGCAAAATATAGGCTGGTACTACTGAGAATTTGGTGGCGGTGGTGGCGGGAAATGCTGGGCAAACAAGGCGTGCATTAAAGATCTCGTCTCAAAGGCTTCATCCTGAACCCGTTGGCCGAGCTGATCAAAACGCTGCTGGCTCGACTCTCTACATGTATAAAAGTCAGTTTGCAGTGATGCAACTGACTGCTGAATGTCAAGCTAGCGGGCGTGTAGCTGGTCGGAGACAGCCTGAGAATAGTCTCGATGCGCCTGAAAATCCGTGCGCAACCTCATGAGACTCTTGTGGTGATCACGAAGAGTAATGTGGGCCTAATCCACAGAGTGCTGAAGCTATAGGTACTCCTCACGAGTCATGTAGAATGGGTCCCCTTGGGACGGCACAGGGGAGGCATGATGAGGTGGTTGGTCGTGGACAGGGTCCTAGGTCCCGTCAACTGGGGCACCAACCTGTTGCGGGATGCGAGATAGGCTATGCTGCCATTCTCGCTGCCCGAAAGTCGGACAAGCTCTATCAATCTCCTTAGTTGAATCAATGGAGAGGCCATTCAGCTTGAAGACAAGTGTGAGCAAGTTGGCAAATGGCAGCGGCTACGTCAGGTTCTGCATAGGTTGAGGCCGAACTGCCTCTTGTAGAAATTTCCGCATATGCATCTAGATGATGTGCTTAAGCGGGACCTGATAGCCATCCTAATAACCGTGTAAGACCCAAACAAACTCCAAGCGGCGCTCAGCTTTATGCCCAAGTGGAAAGGTATTCTTGTGTATGACGGAGTCAATGAATAACAAGCGGCCATGCAGTTTGCTCCGGCGCAAGCATATGAAACTTATGTCACCATGGACTCCCAGGAAGTACTGTTGGATGAGGTTGTGTATGGATTGTTGGTCCTCAACTTCCGTAAAGGGCTGGTATTCCGTCTTGGAGAAGAACCCTAGCGCGTCAACAATCATGGATTCGGTGATGTTGATGAGATGGCCATCAATGATGGATAGTAGTCCTACCTCGGTGAGTGACTCATACAGGTTCTGGTAGAAGAGTCGTAGAAGACGAGGATAAGTGGGAGCTGTCAAAGTGCAAAGGCCCAACAGTTTCCAGTGGTGAAGTTGCTCAACGGCCCAAGAGGTGACTGGGTCATTCTGAAAATAGTTGAGCTGGAACTGTGTGAGCTTGTGAAGCGGGCATGAAGCCCACTCTGGCTGTGGCAAGTCAACCGGTGATGGTGGCGAGGATGGTGGTGACGGTGGCAGTGGTGGCGCTGAGGAGGTGCTCTGGCCTTTTCAGAGGCCCGGGCGAATATACGTCGACTCATGTCTTGCACACACAAACAATAGACACATATACCCATGAAACCAGCATGAGAATCAAATAAGATATTTAAGCACAAGTCTGTCCACTAAAGTACCACATGCAATTCTCATAATTTATTTATTTATTTATTTATTGTATTTATGTTTTTATTTATTTTAATAGAGAAATAAATGAACTAAAACAAAATAGGAATAAAGATAAAATGACCAACTAAACTAGTTACACAATTAGTTATTAAACTAACTACTGAACCTAAAATAATTTTTTTAATTAATTAATTATTTTTTTTTATTATTATAATTATTTTATTTATTTATTTATTTATTTTTACAATATATGAAACCTAAAATAAAATCAACTAGACACATTAACATTTTATGTAAATAACAACTGATTAAACAAATGAAAACAAACTACACTAACAAGTAAGGAATTAAACTAACAAAGAATAAAATAAAAATTAAATAATAAAAATAAAATAAAATTTTAAAATAATAATAATAATAATAATAATAATAATAATAATAATAATAATAATAATAATAATAATAATAATAATAATAATAAAAAACAACTAAACAGCTAAATAAATAAATTGACAACCTAGGAACTAAAATGAATTAGAAAAGCTAAGCAATATTTTAACATTTTCTTATTTTTTTTATTTTATTTTGAAAAAAGGGGCCGCACGTGCAGCGATCGTCTTCTTGGCTGTCCAAAATTTATTTATTTATATTTTTTTATTTTATTTTATTTTATTTTTTTACAATAGATGATGACATGTACAAGAACAAGAACAAAACTCTACTTATTTACTCATACACCCACAAATCTAAACAAAAAAGAAAGGTTACCTTGAAAGAGTGGAAAAAGAGGGAGAAAGAAGGATGATTCGTCGGAAAAAATGGTGGTCACCGGAGATTCGATGAACGGAGAGGAAATAGGACACCGGCGGTGAGATGGTGGTGAGGAAGAAGGAAGGAGAAGTTGGTGATGGTGGGGGTATGATGAGTTGGTGGGTTTGTGGGGTTGTGTGAGAGAGAGATAGATGATGAGAAGTAGAGAAAGAGTGTGGTTGAGAAAGTGATAGTCAAAAGAGGATCTAGGTTTGGTTTGAAGAGTATTTTTTTTATTTTATTTTTTATTATTATTTATTATTACTTTTTTTTAAATGAAAATAAAATAAATAGAATAAAATAAGCTGAACAAAGAAATCTAATTTTTTTAAACAAAAATAAAATAAAATAAATAGAAATAAATAAATAAAATAAATGGAACAAAGAAATCTGATTATTTTTTACAATAAATAAATAAATAAATAAAAATAAGTTAAAATGAAATACATAAAATAAAAATATATATACAAGAAAGAAATCCCCTCTTTTATTTTTCTTTTATTTTTATTTTTTTTTTTTTGGAATGTCGTCATGCACATGCAGGATTGTTCCACGCACGTGCAGACCCACCACACACCAAGCCACACTCGTGCATATAAAGCAGGCAGCCTATTTGATTCAAAAAAATTCGCCGCACGTGCGGGGCCCAGGCCGCACGGGTGGCGTGCAAACTGCGCACCTGCATAAAAAAAAAACTTTTTTTTTTCTTTCTGAAAGCCTCTCCCCATGTGCGGAAGTGAACGTCGCACATGCGGACTCAAACACGCACCTCCTCTACTCACCTGATTTTAAAACAGTAGAAAATTAGGGGACTGGACACTTGGGTCGCACGTGCAGGAATTTTTTTTTTTTACTCTCTCAACCCAACTTGTACATTATTTCATAATCAAAATAAAAATAGCCTATGAAAAGAAATAAAAGTTCCATAAATGTATAATCATTACGCGAAAACCATGGGTACTACTTTTCTCCCTAGCAGTGTTTGTAACTTTTCCTATTCTCCAACAGGGTGACAGACTAGGTTGATTCGGTATCCAGAATCGGGGCGCCTAAGGCTAACTCGACCTATGGGGCTACCATATAGAGTTCAAGCCGGGGTGGTTTTGAAGCAATCTCCACACCCCTGAGTATTTAAACCAGACTCTAGTCTTAGAAATTCCAAACCTTTGCGTTCTAGGCTTTGCCATTTGAACTCTAGTTTTCACCGTCTAAGTTGGTCTCCTAGGAACTCACTACAAACACAGTTAGGTGGCTATGCCAGAACATCAAATGCCGTTCGGGCACGACTAACACCAAAGGAATTACACCTTTAGAGGATTCAAAGTCTCCTAGACGCAAATAAAGCACAGCAAGAATAAAGAAAAATAGAATAGAATAGAAAGGAAAGAAAATGAACAAGACATCAATCTCTCAATTATTGTAAAACGGGTCCATCAAAGCAATGGACTCAATCATATCTCCATTCCCAATTCCCTTTATATATGGCTTCAGTCTTTGGCCATTCACTTTGAAAGTGTGGCCATTCTTTGGATCTTGCACCTCAACGGCGCCATGAATAAATGCCTCTACAACAATAAAGGGACCATTCCATCTTGATCTAAGCTTACCCGGAAAGAGTCTCAATTTTGAGTTTAAAAGCCACACTTTTTGGCCGGGTTCAAAGGATTTTCTATTAATGTGCTTCTCATGGAATTCCTTAGTTTGAGCTTTAAAAATTCTCAAACTCTCATATGCATCATTCTGAATTTCCTCCAACTCATTGAGTTACAATTTTCTGTTGATCCCAACCGCGACCATATCGAAGTTAAACTTCTTTATGGCCTACAATGCGTGGTGCTCAAGTTCAACCGGGAGATGGCAAGCTTTGCCAAACACCACCCTATATGGTGACATCCCGATGGATGTCTTATAAGCAGTGCGGTAGGCCCATAATGCATCAATCAAACATTGTGACCAATCTTTCCTATCTGGCCTCACTGTTTTCTCTATTATGTGCTTTACCTCCCTATTTGAGACTTTCACTTGGCCACTAGTTTGAGGGTGGTATGGAGTGCCAACTTTAAGAGTGATAGATTATTTCTTAACTACCGACTCAAAGAACCGGTTACAAAAATGTGTACCCTGATCACTTATTATGGCTCTAGGAAACCCAAAATGACTAAAGATATTTTCATGCAAAAATTTGATTACTACTTTATGATTGTTTGTTCGGGTAGCTATCGCCTCCACCCACTTAGAGACATAATCCACTGCCAAGAGAATATACTCAAATCCGAATGACAACGGGAAAGGTCCCATAAAATCAATTCCCCAAACATCAAAGATCTCTACTACAAGAATAGGGGACATTGGCATCATGTCACGCCGAGATATCGAACCCATTTGCTGATAGTGCAAATAAGTTCTACAAAATTGATGGGTATCTTTAAAAATTGTGGGCCAATAAAACCCACTTTGTAAATCTTGGTGGCCGTTTTATGCCTACTAAAATGACCACCGCATGCAGAAGAATGACAAAAAGTAAGAATGCTATGCACCTCACTCTCCGACACACACTGTCAAATCACTTGGTCAGATCAATATTTAAACTCCGGATCCTCCCAAAAATAATACCTGACTTACGAAAAGAATTGGTCTTTGTCTTGCTTAGACCAATTTTGAGGAATTTTCCCAATGGCCAAGTAATTCACAATATGTGCAAACCGCGGGGCTCGCTCGTGACACCACAAGGAGTTATTCGTCAGGAAACGAATCATGCAAAATTAGAGGGTCACTAGTATACTCAACAAGGATTTGGGAGAGGTGATCCGCCACTACATTCTTAGATCCTTTCTTATCTTGGATCTCTAGGTCAAATTCTTGAAGCAACAAAATCCATCTAATTAACCTAGGTTTGGTCTCTTTCTTTGATAGTAAATACCGCAAAGCGGCATGATCAGTGATGACTATGACCTTAGAGTCTAAGAGATAGGACCAGAATTTATCTAAGGCAAAGACCACAGCTAACAACTCTTTCTCGGTAGTAGTATAATTCAATTGTGCATCCGAGAGAATGCGACTAGCATAGTATATAGCATATGGTGCCCTATTGACTCTTTGACCCAACACAGCCCCAACAGCATAATCTGAGGCATCGCACATGATTTGAAAGGGAAGCATCTAATCCGGTGATTTCATGATTGAGGCGGTGGTAAGGGCCATTCTCAGTGTTTCAAAAGCCTTCAAGCATGCCTCATCAAAGATAAAAGATGCGTCCTTAACAAGTAAACTACACAAATGACGTGATATTTTACTAAAGTCTTTGATGAACCTACGGTAAAAACTTGCATGGTCTAGGAAACACCTAATTTGACACATGAAATTGGGTAGAGAAAGGCCTGCGATGAGGTCAACCTTAGCCTTGCCTACCTCTATACCTCGAGGGGACACAATATGTCCCAACACTATATCCTCATGAACCATAAAATGGTTCTTTTCCCAACTCAAAATTAGGTTTGCCTCAGTACATCGTTCCAACACTGTAGTCAAGTTCCTAAGGCATTCCTTAAAAAATGGCCCAAACACCGAAAAATCATCCATGAAAACCTCTAAGAATTTCTCCACTATATCAGAGAAAATGGCCATCATACACTGTTAAAAAGTCACTGGTGCATTACATAGCCTAAAGGGCATGTGCCTATAAGCAAAAGTGACAAAAGGGCAAGTGAATGTGATCTTTTCCTAGTCAGCGGGGTACACTGGGACTTGATTATACCTCGAGTAGCCATCAAGAAAACAATAGAAACCCTGCCCCGTTAACCGCTCTAGGATCTGGTCAATAAAAGGTAAAGGAAAATGATCCTTCCTAGTTGTGGAATTCAATCTCCTATAATCAATGCACTCTCGCCACCCAGTAGTGGTTCGTGTGGGGACTAACTCTCTTCTCTCATTCTCAACAACAGTGATGCCTGATTTCTTGGGCACCATTTGTGTGGGACTCACCCACTTGCTATCCAAGATGGGGTATATAGTACCCGCATCCAACAATTTTAATACCTTCTTTTTCACCACCTCTTTCGTATTGGGATTAAGCCTTTGTTGCATTTCACGAGAAGGTTTGGTGTCCTCCTCTAGGTGTATATAATGCATGCACACAGAGGGATCTATCCCTTTCAAATCAACCACCAACCACCCTATAGCACTCTGATATGCCACGAGAACACTCATTAACTGACTCTCCTGCTCTGCAGTCAAGTCAAATGCAATGATAACTGGTAAAGTATTCTGGGTCCCTAAAAATGCATACTTGAGTGTGGCCGGGAGTGGCTTCAACTCAAGTGTAGGTGGTGTGACCAAAGATGGTATGGCGGGCTCTTTCGACAGAGGATGAAGTGACTCAAACCGGGCTTTCCACGGAGAAAAATCTGGTGTATAAGAAGCATTAAGCAAGGCATTCACCTCCTAAACTGACCCGTAAATATCAAAATTTTCAAACCCAAAATGAGCTAGACAGGCCTCTAGAGGGTCCTTTACAAGAATGGAAGGCAAAGCTTCCTCCACAATCCCATCCACAACATCCACAAATAAGCACTCCTTTCTCTCATGGGGTTGTTGGGATGCTTGGAAAACATTAAGTTTCATTTGCATGTTATGAAATGAAACTTCTGTAACCCCAGTACGACAATTTATGCATGCATTAGCCGTAGCCAAGAAAGGTCGACCCAAGATCACCGGGATTTGTTTTCTAGAATTGGCTACCGGTTCCATATCTAACACCAAAAAGTCAACAGGAAAATAAAACCTATCAACCTTTACTAGCACATCCGTAATCATGCCACGTGGCACTTTGAGGGACCAGTCAGCCAATTGGAGAGTAATAGTAGTGGGCTTCAACTCGCCAAGCCCAAATTCCTCGTACACAGAGTACGGCAACAAATTGACACTAGCCCCTAAATCTAACAAGGCCTTATCAATGAAATGATCCTCTATAATGCATACAATAGTTGGGGCACCCGAGTCTTTAAGCTTAAGGGTGTGTCATTCAACAAGATGGAGCTTACTTGCTCCATGAGTATGACCTTTTGGGACACATGTGCCCTAGATTTACGCTTTTGCGTACATAGGTCCTTCAGAAATTTAGCATAGGAGGGTACTTGCTTAATTGCCTCTAACAGGGGGAGGTTGATTTTCACTTGTTTAAAAACCTCCATCATTGTTTCCATGGATGCCGCCTTCTTATTAAAAGGGGACGGTGTATCAAGGCATTAGGGAAAGGGTGCCCTAGGCACATATAGTGCCTTAGGCTCATCCCTCTTAGGTGTTTCCCCCTCACCCTTGCTCTCATTGGGTGTACCATCGTGGTCACCTTTCTTAGCTCTAGTTGCATCAGATGCAACTGGCCGAGGCGCTAACTCCCATCCACTTCTCAAGGTAATCACAGCTTGCACTTGCTCACGATGCTTTCCATTCCCACCCGAACCCTCTGCCCTGTATTGACCCTTAGGGTTGGCCACAGTTTGACTCGGTAATTTTCCCTTCTCTCTCTCCTATTCATGTTGTTAGCCATTTGACCTAATTGAGCCTCTAGCTTGGCAATGGAGTGAGTGTAGGAGTGAACTACTGGTGCTAACCCCTTAAGTTTTGAGAGAACTTTTAACACCTGAGTCTCAAAGGCAGAGTTGCCTTGAGGAACAGGTGGGGGTTGTGGTTGCCAATAAAGTTGTGGGGGTCGGTAAGGTTATGGTGGTCGGTAGGAAGATTGGTTGGCAAAATTATTAAAATTCTTCCTTGGTGGTGGAGGGTTATAAGAAGTGCCTTGTGAATGAGGTCTCCATGAGAAATTAGGGTGATTTCTCCATCCCAAGTTGTATGTGTTAGAGTATGGGTCATTACCCGGGTTGGAGAATCCTTGAGCTGCATTTATATGCTCTTGGACTAATTTATGAAATTGTGATGCCGAAGGACAATCACTCAAGTCATGAGCAGGGCTCGCACAACTAACATATGCCTCGTGAAATTGAGGCTGGTCTTACTGTGTAGGGGCATGTCCCGCAGCTAATAATCGGTCCATTTTGTAGAACAATGCCTCTACTTGTTGGGCTAACTTTAGGTTTTGTCCGACCTCATAAATGCCCCCTCTCTTCGGGGCTCCAACTACTAGTTGTCGGACTTGCCGGTCTGCGGAGGCATGGTGAAGGAAATTATCACTTAGGTTCTCAAATAATTGCTATGCCTTGGCGTCATTTTTGGACATGAATGTCCTACCACAAGAGGAATCCACCATTTGGCGGTGAGGTTCAGTTAAGCCATAGTAAAAGGTCTGCACAAGTTGCCAATTAGGCACTTAGTGGTGGGGACACTGTTGGAGAAGGTCACGAAGTCTTTCCCATGTCTCATGAAATTACTCGCCATAAATTTGAGCAAAATTGGTGATGGCTCGCCTAAGTTGGTTGGTTTTACTGATGGGAAAGTACTTCTCCAAGAACCGTTGCTGTAATTGGTCCCAAGTTGTGATTGAATTAGCAGGTAAGGAATTCAACTAGTGTTTGGCTTTGTCCTTTAATGAGAATGGAAACAATCGCAACATTAAGGCTTCATTTTTGAAATTCTGGATTGTCACGACCCAAACCCGCCGTATAGGTTTAACATCGTAACCGGCTAGCAATCCTGGGATTACCGAAGGCCTTTGAACAGAATAACATATAAGTCAGGGGCTGCGGACGCACATAACAAATATACAATTTCCATTGAGCTGTGTAGACTTACATGAGACGGAAAAATTTTAAACTTTTTATATAAATATCTACACATTATCCCTACGTTATCATATATATATAAATTAGACAAAAATGACTTAGCCCTATTGACAAATAACACAGACTTGTTTAACCAAACAAGAAAATAAAACTTGAACTTAATCGCATAGCCATAGCCACTTGACATATCCGAAACCTCCACGAGAGGCACATAGGTTGGCTGACAAAAACAAATTCCAAGCAAACGCCTCTAAGCCTGGTCACGCGCTTGATCACCTACATACATAAATAATACAGTGAGCTGGAGTCCAGTGAATAATAACAAAGTAAAGGGTTTTAATGAATGATGTCAATCATAGAGTCTTATGCATATTTAGATTTCAGTCAGAAACAGATTCAATTCATATTCTTATTCAAATCACATACAAAAATTAAAGTTCATGTTTAATCTTACATAGTATATCCGTTAGTGCTACAAATCACATACAAAGCATCAACGGTCATACTTGTCAGTTTCATAAAGGAACCTCCGGCCGGGTATAGAATACTTGTCAGTTCCATAAAGGAACCTCTGAACTGGGAACGGATAACTTATTAGTTCCATAGAGGAACCTCCAGCCGGGTATAAATAGCTTGTCAGCTCCATAAAGAACCTCCGGTCCAGGTATAGGTAGCATACTTGAATCATAGCATAAAGTCACAAATACTTGTCAAGGTTGGACAATCATTCATAGAGTAAAACATACCATCTCATTGAACAAATCTTACTTCATAAGCAGAAAGTATCTTATCTTGAACTTAGCTTTACTAAGTTATTGTGACAACCCTCACCTCAGATTAGTGCTAATCTATGATTAAGCATGATAAGTAATTGATTAGGATGAAATCCTGAATTGATTGCATAAGTGTATTATTTTTAATGCATTTATATCTGTTTGCCATTGGTTGATCTGTTGATGTTTTAAATTTCGAATCTGAAATTGAAGGCCTTATCGGCGACTGAATATGAAATTGATTTGTGTTATATGCTCGTTAGGATTTATGTGATTTTATGGTAGCTTTAATTAAAATTTGATTTGGGATGATTAAATTAGTATTATTGTTAAATTAATTGAACCAAGGTATATTTCCTTTTTGCCATTGAGTGGGTGGACTCAAAAACCCACTCTCATTATGTCTTATTCATATTTGATGCATCATTTTGCTCATCCTCTAGACCAAACCAAGTGAAAAAGAGAGAATTGGGAGAAATTGAGTTCAACAAGGAGTTTTTCTTGGAAATTAGGAGATTTGAGAAGTTAGGCTCCTACACCTAGAATTCAAGATTTGAGGTAGGGAGTTCTTCCTCTTAATTATAAATTTGAGTTATTTCGTGCATGTTTCATGGAAATTTGGAGTTAAAGCCAAGAATTGGTTATAAGAGTTGAATTTGAGAGTGAATTCATGCATGCATGTCCATACCATAGCATTTTGAAGTTGTTTTCATGAAATTCCTGCATGCATGGCCATATCATGTTAGTATTCTAAGAATTCATCATGTTCTTCTATCAAATTGCCAATTTGATCTTGGTTTGAAGTGTGAGAATTCATGTAGAGTCATGCATGTTGTATTTATGTTTTGTTCTTGAAGTTATTGGTGATTTTGTGTTCAATTGGCATACCTTTGGGCTTGATTTTACAAATTGATCTTCAAAACATGTTGTACTATGAGTTTCTAAGTGTTTTCCAGAAAATTGGCCCAAAAGGTTGAGTTTTGGTGTGTTGAATGCTTGGTTTGAGCTTTGAAGGCAAATCTGGAAAACCCAGAATTTGACTTCCTCGCTCGAGCGAAGGATTCCACGCTCAAGCGAGCACTTTTGTTTTCTGAACTCTGCTTGAGCGACGGAATGCTGGCTCGAGCGTAGATTGCAAGCTCTCAGGTTTTTGGTGCACGCAGACGCATGCTCAAGCGACGAGACCTACGCTTGAGCGAAGGGTGTGTCTCACGCTCAAGCGAGCATCGAGTGAGCATCGAGCGAGGATTTTCAACAACCAGTACTTTTGCATTTTACAGACCGCTCGAGCGAAGGAGTTTACGCTCGAGCAACCCCTTTGTTTTGGCAAGCTCGCTCGAGCGAAGAAAGCCACGCTCGAGCGAGACTCCTGTTTTCAGCAAATTTTGAAAAGTGTTTTAAAATATATCTTTGCATCCTCATTTCATCCTAAGCATTCCTAGGCCATATTTGAGGCATCTTAATGAGGATATTGATGAAGAACCACACCAAGTCAAGTTAGGGGCTAAGTCATTACTCCCAAGTGTGTAACTTAGTGTGTGTTCGTTCTATTACTGTGTAGGGTTGGCATCCGAGGACGCTCTTTAGCTCGCCTTTAGCCCAGTACTCTGTGAGTAACAATGTTGTAAAGATATGTCCAACGATGTTTATTTTCTAAACAATCAACTGTACTATTTTCTGAAGTGATACTATTTACTGAATGAATATTGTCCTATTATATGAACTGTATTCGTGGCATCCATAGCAACTTACTGTTACTACTACTGTACTGTTACTGTACTGCTACTGTCACAGAGATCTCTATCGGTTCTAATACTTGGAACCAATACTGTGTACTGTTTTGATGGCCATCTACTGACTGTTCGGTCTGTTAAGACCACCATACTGTTTTGCTATTGGATGTACCACATATGACTATTATGGTTTCTAAACGACTGATATGACTGTTTAATTATTGAAAAAGACATTCATTCTTAACCCCTTTACGTAGTTGTTACTCACTGGGCTTTAGCTCACTGTTTATATTTATATGTAGGTGTCTAGGCACCGGATCGATGCTAGGGGCGCCAAGCTAAGCTCTTGTTTTGTCGAGCCAACCACTATGCCTCACTTTGAGGTTCCAAATCCGTCAAGCCAAGGCTGTTTTTGGGATGTCTCAGTTTCACCCTCCTGTCTCTGTTTTGTAATAAACGTTTTAGACTTGTACTGTACAGTTATGGTGTAGGGATTTGGTCCCTAACCTGAATGTTTGTACACGACATATGTATATATATTCTACTTGAATGTGGCTTGTTTGTAAAAGTATTTTCGTATTCAAATTGTCACAGCTCATTGGACATCTTTTATTTACTGTTTTGGCTTCCGCCAGCCCCTTACTCTGTATTACTGTCATTTTGTTAAGCAAGCCTTTGGTAATCACGGATTACTGGCCGGTTACGATGCTTAAACCTATAGGGGCGGGTTTGAGTCGTGACAGAGTAGTATCAGAGTGATACCAACGCACGAGTTATACCGCACACACGTGTCCAAATAAGCTATAGGATCTCCTAGAAAAGTGAATAGGGCATTGCATGAGCATGAAAAAAAAAGTGTGTGTGTCCATGACATGAATATATGTGCTAATGTGCTTAAGTAAGCAGTTCCATGTTTATGATTACTGTATTGCATATAGTGAAATGGACAATGCAAGGAATGCCGATGAATCTGAATCATCTAAGGCCATAATGGCAAGGTTAGAAAGAATGGTTGAACTGTTGACTGAGGCCTTAAGGAAACAACAGAACCAACAGCCCCCACCTCCTCTAGTACAACCCGAACAGAATGTTAATGATGATATAATTGCTTTGACACAAAAGTTCAACAAAATGAAGCCACCATCCTTTCAAGGAGGCCTTGAACCATTGAAGGCCGAAGTGTGGGTTCTAGAAATTGAAAAGTTGTTCGAAGTGTTTCCGTGTTCTGAAGCACACAAGGTATTACTGGCTACCTTCACTTTATAAGAAGAGGCTAGACGGTGGTGGATGCTCATCCGTGACACCAATAATGCTATGACTTGGGCTCAGTTTAAGGGAGCCTTCTTTGAGAAATTCTTTCCTCAGTGTGTCAGGGATCGTAAGGTAACTGAATTTGAACAGTTGAAACAGGGTACCATGTCAGTAGCAGAGTATGAATCAAAGTTCACCGAACTCGCCTGATATGTACCACACATGGTGGACACAGATTATAAAAAGGCCAAGAAGTTTGAGGGCGGGCTTAATGTCGACATACTTGACCGAATCAATATTCTAAAGCTGCTCAAATATGTGGATGTTCTTGACCGAGCAATAATGGTTGAGTCGAATATCGAGGCATTAAAACAGACTGAAACACCAGCGACTAAGTGGCGCGGTAAAAGACGAGGCTTTAAGTTTAAGAAAGGCCGGAACAGTTCCACAAATAAAAAGCAGAATACAGGATCAACAAATAGTTCTAGTCAGGGAAGTGGTTCCATGCCACCCTGCTCTGAATGTGGAAAAAGGCATAAGGGAGTTTGCTATAAAATTTATGGTGCTTGTTACAGGTGTGGCAAGGTGGGCCACATGGTCAAAAATTGCCCTTCCACCCCTCAAGGCAATAGTAAAGCTGCAGCGGCAAGGTGGGCCACATGGTCAAAAATTGCTCTTCCACCCCTCAAGGCAATAGTAAAGCTGCAGCTAGCGCCGCAGCATCAACTACTCCACCGAAACCCAACCCCAAAGTTACTGGGAAAAAGCCTTTAAGGCAAAGCCGGGTATTTGCACTCGTACCGGGAGATGTGCAGAATACCGAAATAGTTGTGTCAGGTATACTCACAATTTGTGCTCAAAATGCATATATTCTGATTGATTCAAGGTCCACACATTCGTTTGTCTCGCATGCTTTCTCACGAAAATTAAATAGACCATTGGAACCCATGAACTATTTGTTAGCTGTATCTTCACCCGCTGGGGGATCTATGACATGTGCTTATATGTATCCTGCATGTGAGATTGTTGTTGGGGATGTACATTTGTATATTGATTTACTGCCATTGAATAATGATCACTTTGATGTAATTTTGGGAATGGATTGGTTAACAAAATATCATGCCACCATAGACTGTGTAACGAAACAAGTTGTTTTCCGTCCACCTGGTTTACCCGAATTTGTGTTTAACGGAGTTGGAGTAGTACCTCCCCTATATCTGATTTCATCCATGAAAGCATTTAAACTAATTAGAAAGGGGTGTAAAGGGTATCTATGTTGCATATTGACTGTACCTACTGATGCTAAAGCTAATGTGGACAGTATTCCTATAGTCAGAGAATTCCCAAATGTTTTTCCAAATGATTTGTTAGGGGATTTGATTGATAGAGAGATTGAGTTCACCATTGAAGTGTTACCGGGTACACAGCCAGTTTCCAAAGCTCCTTACAGAATGGCACCCACGGAATTGAAAGAATTGAAGGTTCAGTTGCAAGAATTGTTAGATAAAAAGTTCATCAGGCCCAGTACTTCACCGTGGAGTGCACCCATTTTATTTGTGAAAAATAAAAATGGCTCACTAAGACTTTGCATTGACTACCGTAAACTGAGAAAGGTAATAGTGAAAAACAAATACCCACTGCCTCGTATTGATGATTTATTTGACCAATTACAAGGTGCCCAGGTTTTCTCTAAAATTGACCTTAGATCTGGATACCACCAGTTCAAAGTCAAAACATGGGACATTGAAAAGACTTCCTTTCGAACGAGGTATAGACATTATGAATTTCTTGTTATGCCTTTCGGAGTTACTAATGCGCCTGCTACATTTATGGACCTTATGAACAGAATTTTTAAACCATTCCTCGTTGAATTTGTAGTTGTTTTTATAGATGACATTCTGATTTATTCCAAGAGTAAAGAGGAACATGAACATCATTTGAGAATTGCCTTACAGACCCTAAGAGAACAGAAACTGTATGCAAAACTGACAAAGTGTGAATTTTGGCTTGATAATGTTATGTTTTTGGGACATGTGATTAGTAAGGATGGCATTTCAATTGACCCACAGAAAATTGAAGCAGTGGTGAATTGGCATCCTGGTTCTGTCTCCAACAGTCACCACCACCGGTTCAAGTTGGGTTTGGGAGATGCTCAAA
Organism: Camellia sinensis; assembly: GCF_055761805.1. Taxonomy (NCBI): domain Eukaryota; kingdom Viridiplantae; phylum Streptophyta; class Magnoliopsida; order Ericales; family Theaceae; genus Camellia; species Camellia sinensis. The sequence continues at coordinate 28,421,066 of NC_138969.1, read as the reverse complement.
ATGCACAAGTCTGTGCTGCCTAAGATGAACACCTCAGGCTTGGGTAGGTGAGAGGGTGTGATATATATGCTTGGGTCATATGGAATGGCCGTGGTTTGGATCAGGTTGATGTGTTTGGGTGGTGGAGCTTGGTTATGTGGTGGGAGTGGGTTGGTGGTGACATTTGGTTTTTTTGGAGGTGCAATCATCTTATTGTTAATAAGATCCTGGATCTCATGACGCAGTCTATAACACTGGTCAGTGTCATGACCATGCTGTTGGTGAAAGGCATAGTATTTAGCTAGGTTATGGGAAGAATGAAGTTTGTCTAGTAATAGCCGCGGCTCCAGGGGCTTCAAATGCCCTTTTCCTAATTAGAACCCCCAGAGCTTTGGACAGAGGCATGTACAGTGGAGTAAAGGTTCTCTGGCTTCGGGGTGGATATCTGGCTGTTTCTGAGCCGGTTCCGAACGCACTGGTGAATGGCGTAGCTGTAGGTATTTTTGGAGTGGTAATGGTGACCATGCCCATATCAGAAGTTCTGGCAGCTGCAGCATTGCTCGTGCCTGTATTCGAACTGCATGTAAATGCCCTCTTGGGCTGTTCCATGTCTTGGTTGATCAGACCTTGCTTCATAGCGTCCTCAATCTGTACCCCAATCTTGTGTAAGTTCATAAAGGTGGGAAGGGGTAAGACGATCATTTTCTGCATCAGCTTGGGTTGGAGGTTGCGCACAACCATCCTTATATGATCCTTCTCCAATGGTCGAGTTATCATCATCAAGGCCTTGGCCCTCCATCGAGTGACAAAGTCAGAAAAGACTTCCTTCGGCTCCTGCCTGGTCGCTTCAAGATCACGGGTCGTGACCTTAATCTGGGTGCTGTATGAATATTGTGCGACGAAGGCCTCAGCCATTTCCTCCCAGCTCCTTTTTACTGAGTCCTCCAGCTTGGCGTACCAAATGGCCGCAACACCCGACAGGGTCCGGCCGAAGAGTGATAGTTTCTGGAGTCTCGTCAAGCCCATCGGGTGCAAAATATCCGAGAACAGCCTCAGATGAACCATAGGGTCGCCCGAGCCGTCAAACGGTCTATGTGGGGCATCTTGAATCTATCCGACAATGTTACCACCGAATCAGTGTAACCATCCTCTATGTCTAGAATGGAATTGACCCCCTGGGCTTGTTTAAACAGCTTTTCAAGCTTACTCATCTTCAGAGCAGTTAGGTCCATCTCAGATTCAAATGGTGTATCTGTTGAAAAGGCCGGTGTCTTTGAAATCTGTGGTAGAACTGGTGGCAGAACTGGTCCTGTTGGGGGGTCTGTATATTCCTAGATGTTTGCAGTATCCCCTAGTGTTGGAACTCTAGGTAAAGGTGAAGGTGGGGGTGGGGGTGGATGCGAAGCAGACGCTCCAGCTTGTTGCGGTTGCTGCTATTGCTGGAGCTTGGCAATCAGTTCTGCCGGTTGAGCCACAATCTCTGCCTGGCGTGCAGCATCCCGCTGCATGGCCTGCATGGTCTCTTGGAGCTGACGCATCATGTCCTCCATTTCGACTATAAAGTGTGGATCTGACTGAACCGGTGTATGTTCCTTCTCTACGGTAGAAACAGAAATCGGATCCCTACTGTGCATAGGTGGGGTAGACAAAGACCTCTGAACTGACTGCTGTACTGATACTCTCTGCCTAACTGCCCTCCGTCTTGTACCCAGGGGTAATTAAAAGAACACTGCTTGTCCGTTAACTAGATCCTCAGATCGGGAAAGCCTTCTACCTGTAGTCTAGAGTGCTCGTGGGGTATCTGCCTTTTCGAAAGCAATGATGCAATACTACCTTGCAAAAAGATAAATTAAGCAAAAAAGAAAGAAACAACAATCAGAAAACGGACAACATTTCGGCTTAGATGATGACAACACATAGTTGATAAATCATAAGCTGGAAAAACTGCACTCAACACTGATCACTGCCCCCCCAAATCACTGCCTCAAATTTGATACCCCCAAATACTGATGTCCTCAGACAGATACTCAGACTTGCAAACTGATACATGCGTTCCTATAGAGACACACTCTAAAAGCACATAGCAAGCAAGTGAGAGCCAAAACACCCCTATGGAGGGGTAGGGTTTCCCTGTCCTATCTTGTCAGGAGCTAGGGTTTCACTACGAACGCAGCGGTTTCAAACAATCTACAATCGGGTAAGCAACCTGTCCTAGCTTGGAATGGTCTCTATGGCTTTCGATATGCAACTAGGTCGAATGGTCAAAGAGGGTGCCTCAGTAAAAACCAAGGTTTGTGTTCCTATCGTGGCAGAGCCCGTAACCGGTCTGTCTTATGGCACGATTTTTCAAGCAAGCCTCCAGCAAGCCGTTCAGGAATAGCAGATGGCAAACACGGTGTCTTAGGCGCACCAGTGCAAATGCAATGCAAAGAAGCACATAAGTGTGAACAAAACAACATATCATGAGTTTGAGTCAAGTTTTCTAAATCCCCAGCAGAGTCGCTAGAAACTATAGACCACCTGAACTCCGCTCCGCGCGCGAGGGCGCGAATTGTAGTTCTAGCTACTACAATTGGGACTCCTGTCACAGTTCTGTATCTAGTCTCACAAAGTGCAATGTAAGACTGATAAATCACCAAATAGCTCAAATCCGACAAATGTTTTCGAAAAATCAATTTTAATCAAGAAGTGTCAAACATGGACTGCTTTGCCAGATTACAAAGTTGCCACCTAAATATTTTATTTTTGGAAAATTTAGGAAACCCTGACTCGTGCCAAAGGCCACATGTCCGTCATCACCAAAGTTGCCTCAGCTCGGGAACTTGTGTACGAGGGGGGAAGGTCATGAAATGAGCACCCCCACTCGCCCGATCAAAGGATCGGCCTCTACTAATCATGATATGTTGTTTTGAAAACACATGTGTTCTTATTCCGGTTATTAATCTTAGAATTACTATGTGATGCGCACATCACACAAGTACAGACTAAATCGCTCAATTTGGAACAAAACATCTCATGTTTGTTTTTTAAAAATGATTTGAAGTTGCTACCCTCAAGTAGGCTAAAGTGCGGATTTGCCACCCTCAAGTGGGCTTAAAACATGATTTGCTACAAACAAGGGGGCTTAAAACGCACATTTTGATGAATTGTTCCAATTCAAGCAATCAAGCCTTCATTCACAGGCATTCAAGCAGTTATAGCAATTAAGCACATAGCCTCATGGCAAGCATGCTAAACATGGAAACACTTACACGCATGTAAGGATGCTAAAGCATAAACACTTACAGTGTACTCCGAGCCAAAACAGAAGCTAGTTAGAAATCATGCATGCTCCTAGCTATGTTAAGATGCCTAATACAACACATGCAAAAATGCAACTAAAATAGGCTCGGCTATCTAGGATGGCATATGAATGCAAAACTTGATAACATGGTTTGAAACACGTATTCAAGTAAGTATTGAAATACGATGCAGTTTGAATGATGCGTCGAGCCCGATGCATGCAATACGAATGATTGATGCACGCATGCAAAACATAAGTACGCTAATTGAAATATGCCCTAAAACTAGCCACCAAAAGCTGATAAGTAAAAGGGAGAAAGAAACGGGGTTGGAAGACATGCATCACACACACGCACACTTATTACAAAATTTGCCCTCTCGACGGAGGGTCCGAATGAATAATGCAAGTTAGCTACGCTAAGCTGAACAACTAATCAAATAATCTAATTAGACTAATTATTATACAACCAAATCGAATAACTAGCAAACCAAACACTAATTATTACAATACTTTAATTAATTAACAAATTAACTAATCATGGCAGCTAACTAAGCATGTAAGGTATGTAAACTAGGTTGCCACAGCTCTGCCTTGAACAATGAAGGATGCATGCTCCTGATTGCTGCCTCAGAAATACATTACTATGCCTAAATTGCCTCTGTTTGCATTTGATTTGACCTCTGAAAATTGCACAATCTCCAAAATGATTTTTCTCCAACATAGAGACCTCCTGGTGGGCTACCGACCAGAAAAGTGGGCTGTAGACCAGTTGTCGACCAGAAAGAGTGGTCCATCAACCACCCTTACTGGTCGACCGACCAGTAAATTTTCCAAACCCAGTTTTGCTGCAACAAAGAACAATAAGGGGGCATAGCAGTGTATTTGCAAGATATGTGTGCACAACCACCCTCCCTATCATTTCTCAAGCTCAAGGGAGTGCGGTACTTGACTCTCAGGCCACCAACCGAGCATCGCAATGCACAATAGCCGAGAAGCCAAGTTTTCACAATTCAATGTCAATGAATGCACAAATAACACATAAGGGCCTCCACCTCTATCATGTTTGATCAAGAGGGTCGGCGACCGAGAAATGAGGCACGTTGCATCACTTTGAGTATGAAACGCCTCTCATTTCTTGTGTTTGGATTGACATTCGATCCAAACACAATACAATGCAACACACATGCAAGCAACATGCTAATCTTGACATGAAACATAAGACTCCAACATGTAAACAATGCATGCAAGACATGTCTAGAGACCTATGCATTGAAACAAGTGAAAGAGACAACATTAGAATCATGCAATACAATGCTCAATGAACTAAACCAAACCTAAACAGCCCTCATGCATGCCAAAACAAGAGCCTTAACATGTTGGAATTGAAGCTCAAAGGACTAGACAAACATGCATACATGTTGGGCCACAAACAAGGCACAATGCTCAACTCTCAAACACAATTAAATAGTGATAAACATGAGAATATGGCAATGCCATATACTCTGAAATCAAGTGTTTAATGATGCCAAATCATCCAAATAGCACAAACAAGGCATGTTAGAGGGCCTAGAGCATAAGGCTATTTAAGAGCATCACACAAGAGGCATGCAATACATAGCACAACTAACCAAACCAGCTCTGGACAGAGTTCAAACATGCCAAGTTAAGGGCCAAGAACATGCTGAAATGTAGCCCAAGAGCTTAGACAAGCATGCATGCAAATTGGCTCATGATTTAGGCATAAAGCATAACCCTCCAAAGCATTGAAAGAGTGATACACATGAGGGTATGACATTGAAACATGCTCTGAAATCATATATCAAATGATGTTATATCATGTAAATAGCCCAAGCAAGGCATGCTAGTGGACCCAAAACACAAAACTAGTGGAGGGGCTTTACACAATGGCTATACAAAGCAAAGCACACATGATCAAGACCACCCAAATCAGACCTAAAGCATGTGAAATCATGACAAAAAGCATGCTGAAATAGAGCCAAAACAAGCTAGAACCATAGGCCAAAGTAGCAAGCATGCTAGGCTAGTGAGTGGAATTGCACTACAAGTGCAAGGAGTGTGCAAGAGGTAACCAAACCAACCCCAAACAGAGTTATGTCATGAAAAAACAAGGTCTGAAACATGCTAAGATAGGGTCCCAAGAAGGTAGAAAAACATGCCAACTTGATAAGCCAATAACACATGCAAACAAGATACAAAAGGGGGGAACCACCCCCACCTATTTTGGGTCCCAAAACACACTTTCCACCACTGAAATTCCTCTAAAATTCAGTGGTAAAGAGGCCGAACAAAGGCAATCTTAATGGCCTTAAAAGATGGCATAAAGTAAAGCAAAATAAGCCACCAAAGGGGGTAGACTACCCCTAACTCAAACAAGGCCTAGAATAAACATTTTTAGAACCTGAAAATTGAACTTTTTACAGTTGAAAGCTAAGCCAAAAGAAACATGCAAAGATGGCTAAGTAAGCAACTAAAACAAAGCTTTAAAGAGAGTAAAGACTCACCCTTGAAGAACCACAGCAAAGCAGCAACTTCTGAGGCAAAAACCAAGCCTTTGAGCTTCAAACAAACCTCCAAGTACCTCAGCCCAAGAGTGAAGGTGTTTCACTAGGTGTTTAGTGCAAAAGTGTGAACAAAACTCACTTTAAGGCACAAAATAACACAAATATATATATATATATATAGAGAGAGAGAGAGAGGGATATGTTTAGCCCTAAGCAAAATTTCTAAACCTAGAAAAGGGAGAGAGAGTCTCCCTCTTATAGAAATCCAAGCTTCAAGTTTCTTGGACAAGCTAGAAGCTTGGTGCAATCCCTCCATACACGTGTATGGAGGATGCATTTTGTGCTCTCCAGTTGGCACAGCTGGCAAGGAAAATATCTGCAGAAAATGCAGAAAGGTCACCGACCAGTTAAACCGACCACCAAAAGTGGTCTACAGGGAATAAAACTAGTCGGCAAGGGAGGAAGAGGGTCTACAGAGAGAGTAGAAGGTGGTGGCAGGCTGCCGACCACCTAAGGTGGTCCACAAGACCGCCCGCCCTAGTTGGCCGACCACCAAAAGTGGCTGGCAAGGAAGAAAAGTGGTCTACAAGGGAGGGGGAAACTGGTCTACACCCCTATTCCACCCTTTGGGCAAAGGGTAACAAGGTTTGGTTCAAAAAAAAAAACCAAAAAGAAGAAAGACAAAAGTCCGCAACGCAAGACACTCAGTCGGAAGCTCCGAAAACTAGTCTACGGGCCACTACAAGTGGCCTACAAGAGGGAAAGGTAGCCTACGGCTACAAAAAGTGGCCTACAGGCCTTTGTTTCCATCTAGGCAAAGGTAGCAAGGCATGGTCCAAAAACCAGGCCAAAAGGAGAAAGTTAAGAGGTCCCGAGACAAGGCGCTCAGTTGAAGGTTCCGGAAACTCAAAACGAGCACAAACATGCACAATCACCGAGTGCACAGATGATGACGTCTGAGTCTTAAGGTTGGTAAAAAATGGGGTGTCTACAATGACAAGAAACATTTCATTAATTTTATAACAATTCTGTTGTCTAAGAACATTCTGATGTTTGATAGATGATGCCACAGTAGTTGGGTGGACATATATTTTGTGTTGAGGAAGACTAGTTTCTTTGATTTGAACTGTATTTGTATCAAATTTGTGTTGTATTTATATTGATTTGTTATTACTCATATGTCAAGAGAAAATAGTTGATGAAACATAGAAAATATAATTTGACAGATGCTAACTGTTCCCATAATTTGAGGATGTTTGGTGGTCAAAGAGGTTAGCTGTTTTACATATAAATAATAATACATATAAATAATAATAAATTTTGATGGTCTGTTGATCAGGAACAAGAGATGGCCAGACAAAGGTTGCAAGAGAAGGGGACAATGGTGTAGCATATTCATGGAATATGGAGCAGCAATGGGATAAGGTATTTCCTTCATTTTATTATCTTTTCGGCCCTTCGTCTCATGGTTAATTTTTGTACGCCTTCTCCACCAATTGTTTAAATATTTTTGTACATTGTTGTATTTTTTTTTTTTTAATATTTGGGCTTTGAAATAATCTTTTGCTGCTCTATAAAGGTCGCATGCAGTGTTTTGGTGGGACATTTTTTACACCCGATTTAGATGAAAATGACAAGATTGTGATGTGATGAATGAGGTGTTGATATATTGTAATGGATGGGTATTAAGGCTGAAGTTATTGTTTTTAAACCTGCCTGATTTATTTCTGTTTTTTTTAATCTCCTTTTACAGTATTTCTGACTTTTTTTCCGCCTTGGGTTTGTGGTATTATACTTATTTGATCATGTAATTAACAGGAAAATTTGAGCTTGCTGATGCATTATGTGCAATATAATTAGTGGCTTGTAGTATTGCAACTGTTCCTTCTCCATTGAATGGCTAATTTTTTATCCATCGCCTTTGATTTGTGTGTGTAATGAGGATGATGTGCCATGTTTGGCAATATTAGTAACAAGTTGTTCATGCCCAGGGCTGTAAAATGAATCAATCTAGCTTTCTTTTGGCTTGGTGTAAACAAGGATCATACCGTTGATGAGGGAAGTGGTATAACATGCTAGGTGATGAGGGAGTTTTGGGAAACGAATTGGTGAGGGGTGATAACAATGATTGAGAAATTTGGATAGAAATTGAAAGAAAAAAAGTTCATTCGAAATGAAATGGAATATTTTAAATTAGATGTCAACTTCTCAATCATTTTGTGAAGAATGAGTTGATTATTCTGTATGAACCAATGTTTGTATTACATTTGTTGTTACATTGTCTGACTTGGGTTCCTTATCATAAATGTTATATATTGCAGAATAAGGTTCAAGAGCTTCACAAGCCTTTTACAGAAGAAAGGCCAACATCTATCAAAGATGATGCAATTGTTCATGTGTTTGGTCCAGAACGGCGTGGTAGGGTAAGAGGGCTTGGATTTGTACTTGAATATGCTATTGGAAGCACTGTTGCTTAGCCAACCCATTTCATTAGCTTTGACTTTGAGTAGAACTAACATCTATAGATAGTTTTTGAGGACTTTGATGAATAGATTTCTATAAGTTTTGAATAGTTTTGGATAATGTTTACAAACTTATATATGTACAGTTTTGGATGGTTTATAACTTTTTGGATAATTTAGAACTTAAGGATAGTCCTTTTCGATGTTTGGAATGTATATATTGACAATTTTTTAATGTTTATAATTTATAGATATAGTTTATTTTTCATGGTTGGAATAATATTTTGGTGGTTGATTAATATTTTGTGAAGCTTGTTTGTAATATTAGATTGTACAAAACAGGTCAAATATAGAATCAGCTGAATTAAAAAAAAAAATACACATTCTACTGGAAGCAAATTAGGTCATTATATAAAATATTCCACAGCATTTCACGTACGCCGTGGTATGTGTAACACCCCAAAATAATTCAACATGAACTACTCATATTAATAAACATTTACTACACAATGACAACAATCCTTCCATATTCACATATTTAATAAATGAGTTTAATATAAAAGTTCCACATGTGGTACACATTCAACGAATTAAAAGAACACATGAATCTATAGCATGTGAAACATCTAACCTCAAAAACAATAAAATGCCCTTAAGGGCTTACAACTTCCAAGGCTTGAGCCCAGTTACACAAAAGTGGTCTCTCGGACCCATACAAGAATAGCCCTTGGCTTTACAAAAATTTACAACAAAATAAACGAGTAATCTACTCTTCACAAAAATTATCCACGCCCTCAACTTGGCGGGATCACAACATCTTTACCTGCACCAAAATCCCATAGGGGTGAGCATAAAGCCCAGTAGAGAAATCCCTAACAAAGTATATACATTTATGTATGGTGTCCACTATTAAATGAAAATGTGAATGCGATACAATGCTTCTTCGAAATAATTTCATGTCGTGCCTTCCTTGAAAATCACCATGCTTTCATTAACATTTTTGCAATCTTATCAATTTCCAAAACTTCAAATCTTAACTCAACAAGGGGCGGTAAATATGATACTAGTAATCCCTGGGCTGGTGTTTGCAAGTAGACTCTACGAGTACTACCAAACTGTTATTTTTACCGGTATTAACCGAAAGGCTCGGCATATATCCACGCAATTTTCTGGTCTTTCACCATGGACACTCAGACCAACTTATCAAATTCATTTACACCCCTAACCGGACTTACCACCGTATTTACCCCATATGCATTTCCATAGTTCATATCACACGTTATATTCCTTCATGGAACAAATATCTTCAATTTAAATTTACAATGCAAAAATAATAATTAAATGAATATGCAATGCAATGAATTTCCATATCTCATAACATTTCTCCATTTTCAAAGTCTCTACAATGATGTCAACAATCACATTTTCATTTCTTGTTCTCCATATTACCTCACAATATAACCATGCCATCAATTTATGGCACTAACCATCTCTCATCATGCTCAATTCATAACAAGTTAGTCTCTTCAAGTCTACATGTGATGTCTTTTACACATCAACTCCAATGTTTACCATTCCACTAACCAAGATGCATAACTATTAGCTATTTTACAACAACCCACTTTCAAATGCTTAACAATAATGTTAAAATCACATTCCATTTCTCATGCATCATGTAAATTGCCATTTTTGTTAAACATGTAATGAAAGTTTACTCTCTTAATACAAAACAACAAAATACCTCTACGCATGTTCACATTTTTCAAAATCTCCAAAATTTCTAGGGTTTTATATCAAAAGCAAAACAACATCTCCATCTTTTGAAAAGATTTTCTTTCATGACATCACCTCTCCTATTTTGTGAGTTAAAAGTCTCAAGAAAATAGTTTAGAAGGAGAGAGATAAAACCCACCTTTAAAACCCTAGCATTTATGAGACAAGACCAAACTTCCAATATCATTAATGAAACCCTTAAAATCAACCAAATCAAACATAAATATATATATAACTCAAGGAAATTTCCCTACCTCAAGGTTTTTGGGAAGAGAGAGAATGAAACCCTAGCTTTGATGGAAGATTCTTTAACTTTCCAACACTCCAAGAGGAGTTCAAGCTTGATCTATAAGATTTAAAGAGAGAGATGATGATCTAGACCCAAGATTTGCAAGAATCAAAGTGTTTTGGGTGTTTAAGAAGGTTTTCTAGAGAGAAGGAAGAGAAAAATAGGGTTTAGAGTGAGAGAGGAATGTCTAAAATGAGAGATACATTTGGACAAAAAGAGGGAAAAAAACAGAGTTTTCGGGCTGCCCAAGCTGCCGCACGTGCGGCGTCCCTCCCCGAACGTGCGGAGCAACCCTCTCGCACGTGCGGCCCTCATCCCTGCACATGCTGGGATCCTCTCCCGCACCTCTCTCCGCTCGTGCATATTAAGCAGTAGGCAAGCCAAACGAGCCCCTAAATTCTGCACGTGCGGCCCCTGGCCCCCACACGTGCGGCCTCTGATTACCAGCCCAGAAATTCTGGCCCAACCTCCCGAGCACTCCAGGCTTGGCCAAGACACCCTCCGGAACTAGTGAAATCCAACTTCGAACAAAACAAGAATAAGAACTTTAGTTGAGAACATCCTCCGAACGTTTCAAACCCAATGAGAGTAAAAGAGAATGGAGCCAAAAGAATGAAAAGAGAGGGAGAAAGGGACTCGGTCGTCATAGTATGCTCTACTTATCTACGGCAGGCTGAGCAAGTTGTTGTATTATATATTTTACGGCGCGCAATCAGCATTGTTGTTTGTCTTACCAACTAACGGCATGCAAAAGTAGTCGTAGAAAAAGTAACAACAATGCACAAAATCTGCCGTTAAATAGTTTTTAATGCCGTACTATATCATGTCATAGAAAAAGTAACAACGACGCACAAAATCTGTCGTTAAATAGTTTTTAACGGCGTACGAAGCATGTCGTTGAAAGTGAATTGACTTTCCATGACTGGTTATAATATGACGTGCCTTGCACGTCGTAGAACGATTTTTATGGTGTGCATTGCGCACCGTAAAAACCTTTTTTTGTTGTAGTGTGTATAGCAAAGTTTAGATTCCAAATTGTAAAAGAACATGAAGTATCACGATGAAGATGAAAACAACTGATAATTTATCACTCAATGAGGTAAAGTAAGTAAATTTTATTACTCAATTAAGCAAAGTAAGCAAATCTATTATTATAACAAATTTTATCACTCGATTAGGAAAATTAAACAAATCTATCATTGTTATAACAAATTTTATCACTGAATTAGACAAAGTAAGGAAATTCGTCATTGTATTGCAAATTTTATCACTCAATTAGGCCAAGTAAGCAAATCTGTCATTGTATAGCAAATTATATCACTAAATTAGCAAAAGTAAGCAAATACATCATTGTATAGCAAATGAACATAAAGATATGATTATTATGAAGTTGAATATAACTCATAAATTAATACTGTATGATATACATTGAAAATAGCTTCAAGTGAAATTTTATCACTTAATTATAGTTATGAAAGAAGAAGGGAAAATGAGTACGACTCATGTTTGATTGGCATGTTTGTTGAAGATGAACTAAACAGGGAGAGTAAATGTCTGAATCAGAATATAGATCAAAACGGTGGAAGACTTGCTAGGGATCTATTCGGAATCGGTATGAAAACAGAGGTGATTTCTTTGGAAACGATGAGAGATTCACGGATGATCTCTTCGTTTGTTTTGATTTCCAAATCGGAAATCGCCTCAGAGTGGTTTCCAAATCGCCTCAGAATGGTTTCCAAATCGGAACCTTTGAGAAGGAGTGTGTCTCTCACTCGCGCAGGGGAGAGCTCATGATGGCTGCTTTGTTTCACGCATGTAGTGTGACATTGAGGGGTAAAATTGGAAACTGAAATAGGGCAGGACTTGGCCAGTATTAATCTGTTTGCATGGGACCAGCGGGTAAGTCCCCCTTTTTTTAATGAGTCAATTTATTTTAAATTAGTTTGAGCCTTCCTTAATTTTTTTTAAACTTAAAACATGTAGGAGAGGGTTCAAGAAAGGAGTTGGAAAATTCGAAAATCTTCGAAGATCCTTGAAGAACAATTTCGAATTCTCTAGAATATGATGAGAGGCTTAGATTCTTCAATAATCTCAACTTAGGAACACGACAACAAAGGAGATGATGGAGATAAGAGATTGGGTGAAGAAGAAGGCAAAATGGCTAGAGAATAGAATAATGGCAAGGCTCTCCCATGGATCTCCCACTTTCACTCTCAAGGTTGATAATGGAGAAGGGAAATTAGTTCTTTCCCAAGAGTTAAAAAATCTCCAAAATCCATCCCTTGTAAAGCTATGGGTGGGTGCTATTTATAGGCACCTCATGATGTAGGATGGAGCCCATGTGCAAGGCACATGGGGGATATTCTCTCTAACCACCTTGTCCGAGGAGGTGACCTCTCCGAGGAAGTGACTTCTCCGAGGATGAGAAAACCCCGAAGAGGAGATCACTCCCTCGGCGAACCCTTCTTCTTAGCCACACCTATCCAATGATCCCCAATCATCCCAAAGGGTCAGGGGTAGTCCCAGAGGACGTCCTGCCGCAAAATATTGCCGAGTCTCATGGACCCCCCGGGGTCGTGCCACCTCGACCCGGGTATAGGCTAGTTTAACCGAAGAGTGAATTTATCTCCACTCACCGTCCTCGGGATCGGGTCCTTTGTTCGAACTCCATTACGCCCATGGTTCTGGTGCGTAGATCCCGGAAAGCTCCGAGCCCGCAAGTGTTCTGGGACTCATTAACGGAGCGACTTCTAGATTGCGTCTGAATCCGTTCGAAGCCAAGTACTTCGGATCTCTAGATTCGTGGGTCCGAATCCTTTCGAGTCCGAGTGCCTCGGATCTCTAGGCTTGCTTAATACCCTTTCGAGTTCGGGCCCGAGTAAGTCTCTAGGTTCGTGGACCCGAACCCTTTCGAGGCTTACAGCGATTCAATCCGTTTGATGGCGATAAATCTGGGCCCACCGATTCTTGGACTTGCGATAAATTCGGGCCCACTAATCTTGGGCTATTGGGCCTAAATAATTTAGTGGGCTCAAATTAGCCCCTCTTACAAAACATACCTAATATATTACACTAAACTATAATAGGAGGGGACCCTTTTTTAGGTCTATTGTCAATGGATAACAATGTTAATTTTTTTGAATGGGCCTTTCAATTTTTGAATGAATCAATTTATTTTAAATTAGTTTGGGTCTTCTTTAAATTGTTTTGGACTTAAAACATACCTAATATATTACACTAAATTATAATAAGAGGGGTCTTTTTTTTGGGCCTATTTTGAGAGGCCTTAGGCCATGACCTGGTGGGCCTATGTCCAAGGCCGGCCTGGCTTGTTTCCGCACATGTAGAGAACAATTCCATCCCTTCACCATGAGGCTCCAAATTTCCAACACTATGTTATGCTCCGGACGCATCCGATCTGGTTGCTCAATCAAGTCAAGAGCAACTTGTGCATCAGGCTCTAAAACCACACTGTGAAATCCTTTTACCCAAGCTGCCCAAAGGCCCTGGAACATGGCTCACATAACCTAGAACAGTACCTAACCAGGCCACCAATAGGCAATCCTGTCAATTGTTTGTATCCTACGAAATGGGAAAATTTACAATTAAGTGGTACTGTGTGAATTTAATTTCAGTTTAATGGTTTAGTTTTGAGTTATTATAAAGGCGCAATTACAATGCAGTGGTCTTTTTAAATATTAATTACAAATTAATGGAAAAACTTATGATTTTATACTTCAGTTATTTTTTATATATATTTACACTGAACTGATATATCTCCTATTATAAATGAAAAAATTATATACAACTGGCTTTTTAACAAAATAATTATAAATTAATGAAAAAAATTATAATTATAATTATTAATATTCATAATATTTACTGCTTATTTGAAATTATTTTTAACAAATTATACTAAATTGTAGATTCTTCATTATAAATTTAAAAATAAATATTGATTACAAGAGTGATGTATGACTTCATTAACTAATGAGAAATCTCACATTATGCTAGTAGGGTTACATAGTGATTATTGAAAGACATAAAATTCATTAATCTCATTTATGAGAGATTACAAAGAGAAAAATTATTACAAAAACATGAGAATGAAATGGTTAGGACAAAAAGGCCACTACACTTAAATTTTGAAATAATAACCACCAGATTCTTAAACATATTTTGAGTGATTTTTGAGTTTTTGAAAAAAAAAAAGATTTGCCTTTTACTATGATAATGAGAAAATTTTGAGATTTTTTAGACGTTTTGTGTATGTGAATGATCATTTAATACTAATAATGATATTAATATATTTATCAAAGTGATATATAGTTGAGATATTTTGAATTTTCTTTATGAGTTTTGATTTATTTTAGTTTATTTGTATTAGTTTGTAGTGAAATATGATATAAAAAGTGTAAATAGTTGACTTATTTAAAAAATATATATTTTTACAATAATAAATTTATTAATAAAAGTTGAAATACAACTTTTTGATGGTAATGTTTGGGATAAGCTAAATTGATTAAAATAGTCAATAAAACAAAAAATCTATACATCAATCAATTTTTTTTTCTCATAATTATTTATTCAATTGCAAAAAAAAAAAATCATTTCAAACATAAATTTTTTTCATCTCATAAAGTAATTGAAAAACCAATTAAAATTAAATTATTCAATTACAAAAAAAAAATATTAAATCATTTCAAACATAAATTTTTTTCATCTCATAAAGTAGTTGAAAAACCAATTAAAATAATCAAATTTTTAAATAGGGGTTGTGTTTTTTTTTTTTTTTTGTTATAGGAAAATCCTCCCTACCATCCCGCAGGTTCAAGGCAGCGCCCCTTGCAGAGATCACCAGAGTGTCCTGTTAGCTGGCAGCGCCCCTTGCAGAGATCACCAGGGTGTCCTGTTAGTCGTTCCGAGCGAGGAGACTATAACTTGGGAACTTGTCTCGACCTCCCATTGCAGAGATCACCAGAGTGTCCTGTTAACCGTTCCGAGCGAGGAGACTATAACCTGAGAACTTGTCCCGATCTCCCAAGACAAGCTCCGCTTAAATCAGGACTCGCACAATAGGAGAACATGGAACCCACACCAAGTACTGATTAGACAACTTGATATCCAACCTCCTAACCAACTGTGTTTCGCCTAGAAGATTGGTCCAAGGAGGAGGCAATTGAACCTGTGACCTTGGGGTTTAAACCCCAAGCCTTAACCACAATGCTACCCACCCCTAGGTTATAGGGATTGGGTTTAATTTATGAAAAACTCTTGTCTTGCTCAGAAGTGTTATGTGATAGTACTCCTCACCAATCACAAATTATCATACTCTTTCAACTTTTCAAATCACTTAAAATAGAATCATAAATACCACATTTTTTATTTATCACAACTGTTAATCGTAGGGCCAATCAACAACTTGTCCCAATCTACCTTACCCGCTTGTACTACCCATTAATTTTTTTAGTTGAGAGTTGTGATGTGATGCTGGAAGTTGGTTGACTAATTCTTTTTATACTGGTTTGTCACATTAAGGCGAGGGTGTTGTATGTATATATAAGTGATTTGGAAAGTTTGGTAACAGTTAAATTATATTGGTTAATATAATTAATTTTTTGTATTGAGATTTTTTGATCTTAACTTTTTTAGCGTGTAATAATTATGATTTAAATGTGATATTTTATCTTATTATAATTTAGGTAGTCTATTTTAAACTTTTGTACTTTTTTAATCCTAAAATTAAAACCAAACGAGGGCTTAGTTTTTTTATTTTTTTTTTTTAAATCTTTTTATGTGTGAAAAATGTGAAATGTGATTTAACCTAAAATGAATTAAAAAGTTAAAAATTAAGTTTTAGCTAACTTTTCAAATTATCCCTATATAGGTATAGGGATAATCATTTCGCCCTTGTCCCAATGAGAATACTAGGCAAGAATAGATTTTTTCTCCAGCACTTGTAAAATTATTGATTGGTTTTAAGACGTTAGGTGACGATCTTTTTCATTAATCATAAATTATTATGTGTTCTTATATTTTTTTAATTATTTAATATAGGATAATATTAAAGATATCAAATTTTTTATCAAATAAATGAACAAATATCTCATATAGGTATGGAGTCTGCAATTTGTGTACGTCACACCAATGTAAAATATTTGGTCATTTATTTGGTAAAAATTTGGGACCTATAATATTTTCCTTCAAATATAAAATCGTAAGTTTCATCTTTTTCACCAATTATAATGGATATAGAGTATCACATGACAGTACTCCTAATGTAACAATCCAGATTTTTAATTATTCTATAGAATTTATAATAATATTATTTAATCTCAGCTCGGAAAATATATAATTTATTATATATTATTATGCGTAATTTTGTAAAATAATATAATTTTAGGGGTCAAAATATAAATAAATAATTAATTTACTGTTGATATATGATAAAGTGTAATTTAATTAAGAATTAATTAATTTATATAGTTATATTAAAATATTAGATTAAAGAGTAATTATCTTAAATATCTATTAATGATAAGAACGAATCTGCGAAATTATTATTGAATTTGCCCCGTATGAAAAGAAGAAAGGAAAAGAAGAAGAAAGAAAGAAAAAGAAAGAAGAAAGAGATAAGGAAAGGAAAAAAAGAAAAGAGAGAAAGAAGAAAAAATAGTGGAAATTAAAAGGGTCTTTGATAATGAAAGGAAAGAGTAAGGTATTACAGTTAAGGTGAGTTATATTATATCTTCAATCACCAAAATATATTTTACTTATATTTTGACTTATCATATTTATTTTATACAAATTATGCTTTATAAGTTATTATAAACTATATAAATATTTCAGTTACGTGGTTTACTTTCCGAATTCTATTTGTGAAAAGGAAATCCATGGATCTGTTTTTTTTTTTTTACTTTTAAAGAATATTTGGCTATGACCTTATATACAATTATGTTTTGTAAGTACCACTACGGGAGTCCCATGCCTTGGGAGACTTAAATAACCATTGGCCTCTATTTGACTACTTTGTGGTCCTCTGTTTGTTATGGATCCATTGACCTCTGTTCTGTGCAGACCAAAGTGCTGTGCGGAACTAAGTGCTACACTATTGTGGGAGCCACCTCTAGAATCCGTACGAGCCACCTCTTGAATTCGTACCTCTGTTCTGACTGTCACTTCAGTGACCTCTATTCTGTTCTGTTCAATACCGTGGTTATGGTCATTTGCTTACATAATTTCTGTGTTTCAGTTTTTGCCACTTAAATGAAAATAATCTCAGTAGTGGTTATATATTTACATAATATCTGTATTTCAGTTTATGCTACTCGAATGATTTGGCTACTTAAATGATTTATTTACCAAACTGAGTTATGTAAATGTTTTGGCCTAACTAACTATCCATGGTTATTTCGTGTCCCTTATGCTTTTGGTACAATATTTCTCACTCAGCCACGTGCTTATAGTTGTTTACCAATTTTCAGGAAACAATGCAATTCAGAAATAGCTTTTGGAAAGTCTTAGTTGCGGGGCTGCAGAATAGACACACACAGCACTTTTATTCCATTTTTATATGAAAATATCGGCCTTTTTGGTCAACATAATTTTGTAATAAAAATAGAAGCTCCAATGATTATTTTGGTACCCTTACTTAAATATTTCTTCCGCTTGCGTTTATTAATTTGTTTAAGAATTGGCCAGAGGTAACCTCGGTTACTAGCCATCACGATACTTAACTCTTGGGTACGGGGAGCGAGTCATGGCAAGTGGTATCAGAGCAATGGTTTAATAAATAAAAAAAAAAAACATTATTGGAGCATAGGACACACGAACATTTAAGAACTGAGATAACGGGTAATTAATACCGAATTATTATATTTTGTTCATCGATTTAATTATATTATAATTTTATATGATTATATATATATAATAAATTTTTTTTTTAGTGTGCCTAATTTGTGAAGGATAATAGATATAATTTATATTTATTACAGTAAAAGAACGACAAGAAAAGAAGGACGTCGGGCTCAAGCACCACCAAAATTATAATATAGTTAAATACATCTAATTTTTAGTTCTTCGGAAAAAAAAATTATTTTGATTCTTTTAAAAGTGGGTTCAAATTTTAAATATACTAATTTTGAAACTATTTTTCATCAGTAGAAAGTTCACGGATAAAAGAATGAAAATTCATCTCAAATTCCTTCAAATCTTACATATGACTCTGTCATTTCATTTTCAGTCACTTGTTTAATTGTGATCTATTTTATTTTATTTTATTACAAAACTAATGAAAAGTTTTTTAAGTCACCCATTATTTCTCATTTTGGCCCAAAATAATTTTTGACAACTAGATAATAAGTGATTTTTGGTAAAGTTTTTTTTTGAGGTACTATTTTCTATCAGATTAATCATTTAATATATATATATATATTAGAGTGCGCAACGGATAGCTTACATATGACAAATTTCGAGGATGAAATTTTAAAAGGAGGGAAGATTGTAACAATCCTAATTTTTAATTATTATGTAGAATTTATAGTAATATTATTTAATCTCAGTTCGAAAAATATATAATTTATTATATATTATTATGCGTAATTTTATAAAATAATATAATTTTGGGGGTCAAAATATAAATAAATAATTAATTTACTATTGGTATATGATAAAGTGTAATTTAATTAGAAATTAATTAATTTATATAATTATATTAAAATATTAAGTCAAAGGGTAATTATCTTAAATATCTATTAAGAATAAGAACGAATCTGTCAAATTATTATTGAATCTGCCACGTATGAAAGAAGGAAGGAAAAGAAGAATAAAGAAAGAAAAAGAAAGAAGAAAGAGAGAAGGAAAGGGAAGAAAGAAAAGAGAGAAAGAAGGAAAAATAGTAGAAGTTAAAAGGGTCTTTGATAGTAGAAAGAAAAAGTAAGATATTACAGTTAAGGTGAGTTATATTATATTTTGAGTCACCAAAATATATTTTATGTTTTGACTTACCATATTTATTTTATACAAGTTATGTTTTATAAGTTATTATAAACTATATAAATATTTCAGCTACGTGGTTTACTTTCGGAATTTTATTTGTGAAAAAGAAACCCATGGATATGTTTTTTTTTTACTTTTAAAGAATATTTGGCTATGACCTTATAAATAATTATGTTTTGTAAGTACTACCACGGGAGTCGCATGCCTTGGGAGACTTAAATAGCCATTGGCCTCTATTTGACCACTTTGTGGTCCTCTGTTCTGTGCGGACCAAAGTGCTGTGCGGAACTAAGTGCTACACTATTGTGGGAGCCACCTCTAGAATCCATACGAGCCACCTCTTGAATCCGTACCTCTGTTCTGACTGTTACTTCAGTGACCTCTGTTCTGTTCTGTTCAGTACCGTGGTTATGGTCATTTATTTACATAATTTCTGTATTTCAGTTTCTGCCACTTAAATGAAAATAATCTCAATGGTGGTTATATATTTACATAATATCTGTATTTCAGTTTATGTTACTCGAATGATTTGGCTACTTAAATGATTTATTTACCAAACTGAGTTATGTAAATGTTTTGGCCTAACTAACAATCCATAGTTATTTCGTGTCCCTTATACTCTTGGTACAATATTTCTCACTCTGCCATGTGCTTATATAGTTGTTTGCCAATTTTCAAGAAACAATGCAATTCAGAAATAGCTTTTAAAAAGTCTTAGTTGCGGGGTTGCAGAATAGATACACACAGCACTTTTATTCCATTTTTATATGTAAATATCGACCTTTTTGGTCAACATAATTTTGTAATAAAAATAGAAGCTCCAATGATTATTTTGGTATCCTTACTTAAATATTTCTTCCGCTTGCCTTTATTAATTTATTTAAGAATTGGCCGGAGGTAACCTCGGTTACTAGCCATCACGATACTTAACTCTTGGGTACGGAGAGCGGGTTGTGACACCTGAACCAACCAATAAGTTCTCCTCTGCCTTAACCCAACTTATATTTATTAAATATATTAATATGTATATATTTATTTAATTTTCTTAATATAATATAACTAAAATATTAAAATATTCCACGTAAATACTCATTTTTACTTTTTTTTTATTTTATTTATTTCCCATCTTGGTCCTGTTTGGTGAAACTTTTTTTAAGTTAAAAATTGATAATTACAAAGCAGAAGTTAAAAGCATTATTACCCCAGCTTTCAAATAATTAGTCTTTTTTAGCTTATTTAAGTTATTTCTACCTAATACGTTATAAGCAAAAGCTGCACCAAACAATCTGGTATAGACTCTCAAATCAAAATATGTTATAATCACTTCCAAAAGCTGTAACAAACAGTTCCCTTATGTCTTTTAACTTTCATCATTTATTAATTATTATTTTTAATAAAACATATCACTTTTCATTTTTATTAACAGTAAGTCTGGGAAAAAAATGAAATGTATGGCAAAGATTGAAAATGTGTATTAGATGACCCATGTTCAAAATAAATCTAAATCACACACGAATATTTATGAATAAAATTTTCTGAATTTATAATATTACCCTTTTATTAAGAGGGTAAATAATATATACACCTTTTGAGATTTACTTAAAATATGAATTGTCCCATGTGATTTGAAAAATTACAAATACCTTCCTGTTAGAATTTTTTATTTAACAGAATTTATTAAAAAAGTGAAATTTCTAACTGTTCACCTATACAATAATAAAATTATTTGAATTATTAATTGAAATAAAATTCTAATATTATTAAAAACTGTTAATTAACTTGATAATTTATTAATAAAGGATCTATTTGTTATGAAATTAGAAATTTAGGAAGTATAATATAATTTCTAAAACCACAAAGAATAATTTATAATTTAAGTAAGTCACAAGAGTTGTATTTATAATTTATCCTTATTAATATTATCATTCTTAATGTTATAAGAATAACCTATCCTCGCCTTACCCTGCACCCAATATGATTTTGGATGAAGACAGGTAATTATAATCCAGTCCTTGATACTTTGGGCTCACCTAGCGTCAAATTTGGTATTTTGAAAAAAAAAATGTTGTCATCTAACAATGAAGATTTAGTCCTCTATTAAGTATTTTTGATTATTTAATTCAAACTCATTAATCTTTAAAACAATTGCAAAAACAAAATATATACCTATAAGTATTATAAATATTAGTAAAAATAAATAAAAAACCTACCTAAATAAGATTTTATTATAGAAAAATCTTAAATTTTTATTTTGTTTTTAAAAACTGTTTTATTTCGTTGTGTATTTAAATTAGTATTAGAATCTAATTTTTTAGTTTTGTCAATAAAATTATATGAGTATTAGATATACTGAAAATGTAAAATTAGATAATTTAAATAATAACACTTCACTACAAATACTAATATAACAAAATAATATATTAATTAAGCTATAAAAAGAACTTAGCGAAAAATTTAAAAACAATTAATTAAAAATTATAAACAAAATCTGACATATAATACTAGATAAAGCCAAACACATAGTCACTATAAAATATAAGAAAAAAATACTATAAATAATTACTTTTACCTTTATAAAAGAAATTTACCATAAGAATTACGTCAACCATTTTAAAATAAAATTTTAACTAAATGTATACTAAATAGATATTGCACTATTCATGCCGTTCTATTTTGTTGGTCCACCTTTTTATTTTAGTCCGTTCCAAAATATTTGACTATTTTATATTTTGGGATACTAAATTTTGTTAAATTTTCAAATTGCCACTATAAATTATTATAAATACATTTTAAAATTTAAATAGAAGGGCAATAACGAAAAAAAAATTTAAAATTTGAATTAAAATGTAATGATTGCATGTTTCCTTAATAAATTGAATTTTCTATAATAAACAAACAAATTGAAACCGAGGAAGTATTATTTTTCATCCATATTACTAGTAATATAATTTATAATTTGCATTCATAATGTTAGGTGAATTCAAACGTCAAGATAGTACAATATAATTGTGACAAATTTATGCCTTTAATTTCTTATTTCTTAAGGAATAGATAAGGACTCCTCTCCAAATGTAGGGAACACATTTAAAGTAATGATGGTTATTTATAATTTGCAGTCATAATGTTAGGTGAATTTAAACATCAAGATAGTAAAATATAATTGTGACAAATTTAAGCCTTTATTAATTTGTTATTTTTTAAGAAATAGATAAGGACTCCTCTCCAAATGTAGGGAACACATGTAAAGCAATGATGCTATGAACCAAAGTATTCAAAATTTAAAATATATGAATGAAATATATTTTCAGTATAATTCACACAGCATGAAGTTTAATTTTACATTATTTATTTAGAAAAAAATCTCTGAACATTGAAAATAAACTAAAAAACTGACTTGAAAATGCAAATTTATAATGTAGATTGAAAGAGCTATATAATTTACACAAAACTATATATATTTTCAGTACAATTCCAAAAGCACATAAATAGTTTAAGCACCAAAACACATAATCGAATCAAGTCCACAAGGATAGCCACTCGTTCCGAAACTCCCAAGGAATTCCTATTGGAAACCACATTGATCAGGTGTGTTTCCAACAGGACCTCGAAGTAAGTTCACCGGCTACAAGTACTATCCAAGAAACTTAATCCCATGCTCACATAAATGCAACACATAAATCCTAACATTTATCCTAACTATACGCAACGTCCTCATCAAGCATAGCAAACCCCCTTGTGGTAAAACCCACTTCCCACGAGCCCAAAGTATTCAAACCCGACTCGTTCTGATACCAATTTGTCACGTCCCACTTTTTATTACCAGAAATCCATTACCAAATCCATTAAGTTTATTCAATTTCAGAGATAATATGCGGAAACTCTTTACATCGAGTACAATAATGAATAATGGTTCTCTCATTCGCAACTCAAATTAAATGCAATATGTACCTAACTAAACAAAGTGCCCGTAGGCTTACATCTTCCAAGGCAATAGCCCGGTTACACAAAATGGTCTCTCGGACCCATACACATTAGCCCTTGGCTTTACAAAACTTGTAACAAAATAAAAGAGCTATTTACTCTTCGTCAAACATGTCCACGCCCTCTGTTTGGCGGGATCACCACATCTTTACTTGCACCAAATCCCATAGGGGTGAGCATAATGCCCAGTAGAGAATTTCTAACAAAGTATATACAGTTATGCATACTCTCAATAACAATGCATATGTTAACACCGTGCCATGCACCTTTTAAAGAAAATCCATCTCATGCTCGTTTTAAAGATTACCATGTTTCAATAACCACTATGTAAGATGCCCCCAACATTTGATGCAATGCGATGCCATGCTATGCCATTTTCAAAAATAATCATGTGCCCTGATTAAATGAACAATCATCATGCTGACAACAACATTTTCCAAAAATCTCATTAATTCCAATTTCTAATTACTCACGAGGGCGGTAAATACAGCACTGGTAATCCCTAGACTGGTGTCTGCAAGTAGACTATACAAGTACTACCAAACTATCATTTTTACCGATATTAACCGAAAGGATTGACACCTATCCGCGCGGTTTTCTAGTCTTTCACCATGGACACTCAAGCCAACTTATCAAGTTCAATTACACCCCCTATCCGGACTTACCAATGTATTTACCCCATACCACATTTCCGTAATTCTTATCACAATGCATTTCCTTTTCATGAAGTAAATGATTTCAATCGAATTGCGCCATGCATGATAGTAAATCACATGAATATGCAATGCAACCATTTCTCCATGTCTCATGGAAGATTCTCAAATCATCCCAACAACATTACATACAATTCCATTCGCCATTTCCATGTTCTTCCAACCAATAGTCAAGATTTTATTAATGATTTGACCATGCGCAACTATATAACCATAGTCCATGCTTTTTCAACATTCATCTCTATTTAAGCCAATGCAACATGTAAAATGCTAATTTATACTTTCAAAATCTTTTGTAGTATGGGATGTATCTCCATCAATAAAAAACGTTTTATCCATGTATGAATATGTAGACATTCATCCCCATCTAACATTTCATGCACCTTAGGGATGATAATATATTAAATGAAAATGCAACGCAATAATTTACATCTCATAGTGTTCCTCCATTTTCAATTATCTCTACCACTAGTTCAATAAAGCCCAATTTCTCATTTCTTCTCTTCAAAACCATTTCACACGAGATATCCATGTGTCTTCAACACGCAACCACAATTTTCCCATCACACACAATTCTACTCGACTTAATCTTTTCAAGGCCACATGTGTTACTTTCAAGCATAAGCCTCTATTACTCATGATTTACACAATTCATAGCGCACAACAAGTTTGTCATCTCTCAACGTTATATCATCATGAAATCAACAATAGTTTTGAAACAAAATTCTCCATTTCAATACGCATATCAATAAATGATTATTTTTCCAAAACACCGTGTACTCATTTAAACACAAGAAGAATAAGGTACTATAGACATTCCCATTTTTCCCAAAATCCCCAAATTTCTAGGGTTTTCCTCAAAACCCACCATCCTCTTATTTCATGGTGAAACCAAATCAAAATTTACATTTTCTGGAGTTTTGCCAAAAGAACATTCTCATAGATTGGCGAAAGAGTGAAATCAAAACCATTTCTTCAAAAACTTACTCTATGTTTGTAGTAAACACAAAACCAAACCAAAGATTTTTAAGGAAGCTTTTAAATCAACGCATACATGGCACAACATGTATATATAACTCAAGAAAAACCCTACCTCAAGAGAGAAGAGGAGAAAAGCCCAAAAATCAACCTCACCAAAAAACGATCTCCACCGGTCAATACTAACCTCTCGACACGCTCGTCTTTTTGGTATAAAGAACTAGCACCAAAATCCCCATGGATTTCTTGAGATCAAAGGAGATATAAAATTTTGAGGATTTGGGTAGAGAGAGATGAGAGGAAAGATAGGTAATATTGTAAAGAGAGTGGTATACAATCTGAAAATGAGGAAAAAAGACCAAAAATGAAAAATATAGCTGAAAGGCACAAAAAAACGGAGCAAAAACGCAGAACGCCGCACGTGCGACGCTCACCCCCGCACGTGCGGAGCGGCCTTCCCGCACGTGCGACTCTCACTCCCGCACGTGCTGTCTCCCACGCACCTTCCCTCACGCACCTGCTTTTATTTCAGTGTGCACACAGTACACTCCCTTGTTTCCCGCACGTGCAACTTGGCCTCCTGCATGTGCGGCCCCTCCTCGCATGTACGACCCTGGGCCCCCGCACGTGCGGCTCTAGCTCCCAGCCCGAAAAACTTCCCGGCTTCTCCCCCGTCACTCCAGAGCCGACCCCGCACCCTCTGAAGTGAGCGAAAACTCAGAATCGAGGCAACCACCATAGAGAAAATTTCAAGAAGGAATTCTCAACCAAAACTTACCCGACATAACGAAAGAGAAACAAGACTATTTTCGAACCGGTCATCACATCGGGATAAAAGATTGACAAACAAATTTAACCAACCCAAAGGAAGGGACGTCCAATTAGGATAACAATGGATTCCAGACAGTCCACAACAAGAATTGTAGAACTTTGCGATAATAATACAGCGCATTGTTCAAAAGAGTTGTGCACCCTAAGTATTGAATCCAAACAACTTACATGGAAAGGGCACGAAATACAACTCAACCACGACCCCCCGATGTTCTTGTCCTTGTTATATTGTTTTGGGGTTTGCTTATGTTTTAGCATATTTTTTTGCTTATTTTCTGTGACGACTGGGTCTTCCTTCTTCCTCCGTTTCTTTTCTTTTCTCCCCTTCTTCACTTCGTCTTTCTTTTATTCTCGTTGAGCTTGAAACATTCGGAGTTTAATTCTCAAAATAAAGTCCTTATTCTTGTTGCGTTTTGGTATTGAATCTCACTTGTTCCGGAGAGCGCGAGGACAAGTCCGGGGTGTTCGGGAGCCAAATCAGGAAATTCTGGGCTGCTGGGCACGGGCCGCACGTGCGGGGGCCCAGGGCCGCACGTGCGGGGTTGGGTCGCACGTGCGAAAAACGGGGAGGCAATTTGTGTTGCATTCTACTTTAACTACAGCTGCGGAGGGCAAGTGCGGAACCAGCCGCACGTGCGGGGCGGGACCGGTCCGAACACTCTGTTTTTTATACATTTTGGGGCTGTTTGTATCTCTTCTAATGTCTCTCTCTCTCTCTCTAAAATCATTTTCTCTCCTCATTCTCTCTAAAAACCCTCATTCAACACATCAAACTCTTGATTTCTTGGGATTTCTTGAGCTTTGGATCAACACCATCCTCTAATCTTGAAGATCTAAAAGCTAAGGCTTCTCTTGGTGTAGTGGGAGTTAGAGAAAATCATCAATAAAAGGTAGGGTTTTACTATCCTTCATCATCAAACATCGAGGTAGGGAATCTATTGAGTTATATATATAGTTTTGCTATCTTGAAGAGTGATTTAAAGAATTTCTTGAGAAAAATTTGTGTAAAACTTGTTTTACTCCAAACTAGAGAGGGTTGGAGGAATGGGTTAAAATCCCAACTTTTCTTTTAACAATAAGGATGTTCTTCTTTTGAAACACATCAAAGAAATGGTTTTAATGGGGCTTTGTTGAGGGAAATGTGAAATGCTTATTTTGATAAGAAAAACCTAGAAATTTGGGGATTTGGAAAAAATAAGGAAATGCCTATGAAATCCTTTATTATTTTGTGTTAAGAAGATGAATGAGCGTAAATCTCATAACTTGATTGATGAATATGAATTCTATTTGAAGGAATGAGATATAAGATATTATGGCAACTTGTGGGTTAAACACATGAAGTTGTGATGTTGGAAAAAGTGGGAATCGATTATGTCCCATGAAATGTGAAACTTGTAAAATCTTGGAGATCATTTGAAAGCTATTCATTTTGCCTTGAAAAGGGATAATTGTTGTGATTTGCTCATATTGAGAATTGTTGTTAACATGAATGTTTTGGTGAGCTAGTTTTGAAACAGAGAGATGAGAACGGGATTAATGGTTTTTTCATAAGAGATATCTAAAAGTAGAGAAATACTATGAAGTAGTAATTATTGCATCATGTTTCAAATGTTTTATTGTCATTTTGTTAAGCTTGACATAAATTGGAAAATGTTTGCATTGAGAAAGTTTACACAGTAATAAGAATTGTGGAAATGTGGAATGGGGTAAATACGTGGTAAGTCCGAATAGGGGGTGTAGTGAACTTGATAAGTTGGCCTGAGTGTCCTTGGTGAAAGACCAGAAAACCGCGCGAATAGGTGTCGAGCCTTCCAGTTAATAACAGTGAAAATGACAGTTTGGTAGTACTCGTAGAGTCTACTTGCAGACAGCAGCCTAGGGCTTACCAATGTCGTATTTACCGCCCCTGTTGATTAATGATTGGAAATTTTGGGGAAAATGTTGAGATTGCAAATGATTGTTGGAAAATAGAAATCTTTAAAATGTGCATGAAATGGATTTTCTTTAAAGGATGCATGGCATGGCATTAACATTTACATTGTTTTAAAGAGTATGCATAACTGTATATACTTTGTGAGAATTCTCTACTGGGCTTTGTGCTCACCCCTATGGGATTTGGTGCAGGTAAAGATGTGGTAATCCCACCGAACTGAGGGCATGGATATTTTTGAGAAGAGTACATAGCTCTTTTATTTTGTGTAATTCTTTTGAGCCAGGGGCTAACGTGTATGGGTTGTAGAAACCATTTTTGTGTAACCAGGCTTATGCCTTGGAAGATGTAAGGGCATTCTATTGTTTGAGACTAGATGTTGCACATGCTATAGATTCATGTGTTCTTTTGTTACGTTGAATGTATACTGCATGTGGGACTTTTGTATTAAACTCATTTATCAAGTATGAGAAGATGAAAAAGATATTGTTATTGTTTAGTGAATGTTGTTTAATTTAGGTGGTTCATGTTAAATTATTTTCGGGGTGTTACATTTTCATTTTTAGTGAATTTTTTCTAAATTTTTTTTTAAAAAAATTGGTTTCTAAATCCAGCTCGACAAGACAAAACCAGAAATTTATAATTTTTTAAAATTTTTCCAAAAAGACAAAAATAAGCAAAATAAGTAATCTTTTTTTACTTATTTTGACTTTTAAAAAAAAAATTGGAATTTTCAAAAAAATATATTTTTTTAGATTCGTCTCGATAAAATGGATTGGAAAAATAAAAAATTTAACATAATTTTAAAAAAATTACTAAAGACAAAAAAAAAATTGAAAAAAAAATGTGACTTTTTTTTTTTTTAGGTTGTCAAAAGAGGCCGTACATGTAACGCCCTCAAAATAAATGAATAAATCAATCATTCATAATATCCATAGACATAGGAAAATAAAATATATTCATTCATCAGAGTATTCTTTACAAAAAGTATTATATGTTAACAACAAAAGTAAATGCCCTACAGGCTTACAAACTTTCCAAGTCAACACTTGGTTATAACAAAGAGAGTACTAACTCTTTGCATATT
Source organism: Camellia sinensis (assembly GCF_055761805.1). Lineage (NCBI taxonomy): Eukaryota > Viridiplantae > Streptophyta > Magnoliopsida > Ericales > Theaceae > Camellia > Camellia sinensis. Next base: position 28,392,241 of record NC_138969.1, on the reverse strand, counting down.
AAGCCCTTGGCCTGGAATTATATATAACATCAACAAAATAACAAAAAGGGAGTCTTCAACTCCTAAACCTCCCAAGCTATCTTGGAGGCGGCATATCACCTGCACCTGTAAAATAGTGTCCCAAGTAGGGTGAGCCAAAGCCTAGTAGAGATACGCTAAACATCATATGAGAATTAACTAAAACATTAACATTCGATAAACGTTTTACTCTTAAGCCATCTTACATCTTTCTATGATCTATTAACATTGATACTCAAATGTCAATTCAGTTCCTGTCATTTATTCCAGCCAATCCATTTACATAGCTCATTTTCTTTTAAACAATTCAATATGAGACTACAACTCATTCGACAACACTTCAATAACAAACATCATTCAACACTTCTATTCACATGTCATTTTACGGAACTACGTCTGAGGGAACCGGCACCCATAAATAAATAAGGTTTCGGGACTTGCACCTAGGACACTCCGGCCAACTTAGTTATCAATGAAGTCCATCCCATATCTCCTCCCAAACAAATGGAGTACATCTCCTATCTCCTCCTACACAACATACATATACAATGTATTTAAACACATGGTCTTATACAATGACCCAACAATTCACATATTCAATGTGTTAATTTCTACCGTCACATTCAATGACACAATCCAATTGATTATTTTCAATTTTCCCTAATCATCATGCGTTTTCTACAACAATCAAGACTATCCTCCACCGATAGCCCAAAAATAGATAAATAAATCTATCAAATAGATAATTTATTACATTTTCCATCAGTGAGCGATTCATCAACCCCACTACACGAATTAGTCCAAATTCCATCCAATTTCATGATTTTCAAATCAATTTCATATTCCCACAATCAACAAATTAATTATACAAATTAATTAATTAAATTCCATTAGGGCATTTTTTTCCATTTTCTCCAACATTGATCCTAAGACCAAATTTCACCAATTTAAATCCACAAACCCCATTTTCAAGACCTCATATGTACATGGAGCTGAAAAACACAAAACCCCTCTTTAGAATATTACAAATCTCAAACCCTAAATTCCCAAATTTCCAAATCACACCATTTATACCAAATGACTAACACTTGTGTTAAAGCTCATAAAAATGAATAGATTATCCCTACCTCGAATTTAGGAGCTCAAAGGAGAAAAAGAGTGAAATCCAAGATGCTCCAAAGTCTGACTTTTTTGGATCAGATGATATCCCACACGAAACTCTACCTTTGTAACAAAGAGAGTAGGGTTGAGACACTCTAGATCAAAGGCTTTTGTAGAGAGAATGGATACTTTAGAGAGAGAGAGATAGCCGGGTTAGGGTTTGGATGAAAAAGATGATGAAAAAGTGATGTATATCACGCTGCTGCCAACTAATATATTCGAGGCTCGCTCGAGCGAAGAAGTGGTCGCTCGAGCGACCAGACACGAAAGAACCTCGCTCGAGCGCAAGAAGCGTCGCTCGAGTGAACAATGCGAAGCTTCAGGTCTGCAACCCAGAAGCACGCTCGAGCGCAAGAGTTCTCGCTCGAGCGAAGAAACACAAAGCATAGGGCTCGCTCGCTCAAGCGCAAGAAAGCTCGCTCGAGCGAAGAATAGCAACCTTCAGGTCCAATCTAGACGCAGACGCACACACATGCTCGAGCACAAGAGTTCTCGCTTGAGCAAAAAGACACACCACAGAAAGCTCGCTCGAGCACAAGAACCTTCGCTCGAGCGAAGAAGCAAAACCCAAGGCTCGCTCGAGGGCAAAAAACCTCACTCGAGCGAAGATGCCAAATTCTGGACAGCAACCATTTGTTCCAACACTCAACCAATCTGTTCCAAACTTACCCAACACATTCCACAACTCAAATACAAAGAATTAACGAACGGAAATGAGATATAGACAACAACAACCACCCACGGAACCGAGTCCGGAATACAATAAATAATGGAGGAAAAATCAGAATCGCTATAGTACATCTACGCTATCAGTTTTTATTATATCTAAAATAGGTTCATCAATTTAATGTATTGGTTGGATTGTTATATAGTACACCTACACTATCAGTTTTTATTTCATCTAAAATAGTCTCATCAATTTAATGCATTGGTTGGAAGGGGGCCAGTTTTTTTTTTGTTTTTTTTGTTTGAGGTAAGATGGAGGCCAAAAGGCCAAACAACAAAGAAACACATTATGATAAGACACTGCTTCTTTAGGAAGGGCCAATCAGCTGAATCCCAAATCAAAAATTGTTGATCGAGAAGGATTTTGGACAAATTGTAGTTCCACCGTAGCTTGCAAACCTTTTGCCGCCATTCTATCCACGCAACTATTATATTGTATTTGGTTAAAAGATTTGAGAACGAATTTAGAAAATGAAACGACAAAAAGTATGTAAAATTATGTGAAATATAAGTATATTTTATTCACATTTCACTTATTTTTTTCCTTTCTTTTTCCAAATCTCTTTCCAAATCCTCCAACCAAATACAGTGTTAGCCTCTTTCAGGCCCGGCCTTGAGATTTCCAGTGTCCAAAACCGATAATCTACTGATAAATTTCTGAGATCTTTCACATTTTTTTTTTCATTGAATGAAAAAAAAAAATTCAAGGTAAATAACAAAAGATTTGTGTCAAAATCACAAAAAGTATTTAGCGTTACATTACAACAACTAATAAGTATCACTTGATTCTTGCCCTTCTTACATTTTTTAAAGCAAATAAATCAATCATACTTGCATAATCTAACTTTTTTACAAAATCATTTTCAAAGGATAACAATGCTAATTATTTTAAATGGGGCTTTCAATTTTTTTAATGAGTCAATTTATTTTAAATTAGTTTGGGCCTTCCTTAATTTTTTTTTTGGAGTTAAAACATACCTACTATATTACACTAAACTATAATAGGATGGGACCCTTTTTTGTATCTATTTTCAATGGATAACAATGTTAATTTTTTTGAATGGCCCTTTCAATTTTTGAATGGGTCAATTTATTTTAAGTTAGTTTGGGTCTTCTTCAAATTTTTTTGGACTTAAAACATACCTAATATATTACACTAAATTATAATAAGAGGGGCTTTTTTTTGGGATTTTTACGGGCCAGTCCTATTTGCAAGGATTATTACCCAACAGGTCCATAATGAAGACTCTTTTACCTATAGGTCCTGAACATTTTTGTTTATTCCATTTTTGTCCTCATATTTTATATCCAGATCTGTGAGATGAAAGCTGAAAAATGAAAATAAAAAAGAAGCGATCTCTTTCTCTCTCTACACATTCCTCCATCAACGACCATTTGTAGACGTCCCCGAACGCCCCCGGGAGGAACGAGTCCCCCGATTCTGTTCATTTGGGGTTCACTACAGTTCGGACTCTCAAATTGTCACGGTTCTAAATCTGAACCAAAGAGTCCAAATCCGGCAAATCGTTTTGAGAAAACAGATTTTGAAAGAAGTGCCAAACATGGACTGCTTTGCCAGATACAGAGTCGCCACCTAAATGTTTTATTTTGGGGAAATTTAGGAAACCCTGACTCGTTTGCCTAAGGCCACGTGTCCGTCATCACCAAAGTTGCCTCGACTCGGGAACTTGGGTACGATTGGGGAAGGTCACTTCGTGAGCACTCCCGTTCGCCCGATCAAAGATCGGCCTCTACTAACCATGATATCTATTTTTGAAAACATTATGCGTTCTTATTCCGGTTATTAGCCTAGATTTACTATGTGATGCGCACAGCATACAAGTATAGACTGGATCGTCTGAATTGGAACAAAACATTTCATATTTATTTTTTAAAGTGGTTTGATGGTGCTAACCGCAAGTAGGCTAAGACGTGGATTTGCTACCCTTGGGTGGGCTTAGAAAAACATGATTTTGCCACTATCTAGTGGGCTTAAAACACACATTTGATGAATTGTTCCAATTCAAATAACCCAACCTTCACCCACAGGCATTCAGGCAGTTATATCACATAAGCATATAGCCTCATGGTAAGCATACTATCATGGCAGTCACTCACACGCATGCAAGGATGCTAAAGCATAAAACTTACCGAGTACTCCAAGCCAAAACAGAAGCTAATTAGAAATCCATGTATGATCCTAATTATACGAAAATGCCTAATGCAACACATGCAAAAATGCAACTATAGCAGGCTCGGCTATTCTAGACATGGCATATGAAATGCTACAGCTAACATGTATTCAACTTGGAATTGAAAATACAATACAGTTAGTATGATGCGCCGAGCCCGGTACATGCAAAACAGATGAATGAATGCAAACATGCTATCATACTGTATGCTAATTGAAACATGCCCTAATCTAACCATCATAAGCTAGTAAATAAAAGGGAGAAAGACGTGGGGTTGGAAGACATACATCACACGCGCATACACTTATTACAGTTGTGCCCTCGCGTAGAGGGTCCGAATAAATAATATACAGTCCCAAATGAATAATACAGTCTGAATAAGTACAAAACCCTAATTAAATTACAAATTTAACTAGGAAAGCAATAAATTGGCATGCAAGCCAGGGACTGCCTCAACTCTGATCCGGATGATGAATGATGCATGTTCGGGTTGCCTTGCGCGGAAATCCATTGCGATGCCCCAATTAGCCTCTGTTTGCAATTGTTCTTGGGATGTGTACCAAGCTCCGGAAGGCTGCTGACTCTTGATTTGCTGTAACGGAGAGCAAGAAAGGGGCATGGCAAAGTATTTTCACATATGTATACATAACTACCCTTCAGAGAGTGTAGTCCTCGATCCTCGTGCCACCAATCACGCATATCGATGCATGATGGCCGAGGAGTCGAATTGCACGACTCAATATGAAATGAATGCACATATAAACATAACAAAACCTAAACTCCATCATAGATAATCCGAAGTGTCGGTGACTGGGAATTGAGACACGTTCCGTCACTCGAAGTATGAAACGTCCCTCGTAGTACGAAACGTCCCTCGTTTCCCGTGCTCGGGCTAACCCCTATCCCAAGCACAATGCAATATGCATGACATGCATGAATGAAACTAATATACAACCTAGCATGCACAATGCTATGAGATGGCATACACGATGTACGAGGTAACATAGCATACACAATGCTCTAACATACAACCTAGCATACGCAATGCTATGAAATGAAATGGCATACACAATGCACAATGGACTTACACCAACATGAGTGGACCTCAGCCACACTCACATCAGTAGCCATGAGATGAAAAATGAGACACTCGAAATGCGTGCACACATGCACGCAAACCGAGGACCGAACCCAGGGCATAGCATGCAACACTAACAAGGCATGGCAAGGCATGAAACATGGTATGAAAACATGCAAATCTCAGTGCTGAAATATGATCTAAAACAGCCCCGAAACATGGAAACATGGCACCCGATGCATGGAATGAACCCGAAACACAAAACTAGGCATATGCATTGGCCTATAGCTATACAAAACATGCACTATTTGATCATGAAGCATGAAGACAGATTCAAGGCAGTCCCAAAACATGCATATTTACAGTTTTAAGAAAGGCCAAAAAGTGAACAAAAATAGGGCTAAGTTAACATGCAAAAATGGCCCCAAAAGAGAGATAATGAAGCAAGTAGAAGCGTCTGGCTCTAAATGGCCAAGATCCCTTCAACAAAGTTGAAGAAAGGCTCAAAATGAAGCACTTTACAGTTTACAACAAGCCACGAAAACAAACACAAGTATGGCTAAACTATTGTGCAAGAAATGGGCCAAAAGGGAGACAAAGAAGCAAGTGATGGTTTCTGGCCTCAAACAGAGGAAGGCCCTTCAACAAAGTTTAAGAGGCACCCAAAACATGGTATTTTACAGTTAGTGACCAAACCCAAAACAGTGCACATGCAAGCTTAAAATACTATGCAAAATAAGGCCTAAAAAGAGGTTTAAACACAAAGAGCAAAAAGGGAGCTTCAAAAAGCAAAAGTCCCTAGATAAAACATGAAGAGAGGGTCAAAATAAGGCTATTTACAGTTTGGACCAGAGCCCAAAAATACAAGCACAAGGGGCTAACAAAACATGCAAAAATAAGGCCAAAAGAGGGATAAAGAGGCAAGGGACAAAGGAAAGCCTCAAACAGTGAAAAGCCCTTCAAAAATGTTGAATAAGGGCTCAAAATAAGCCACTTTACAGTTTGTAACCAAGCTCAAAACAGTTTATAAATAGGCCTAAAATACTATGCAAGAAAGAGGCATACAAGAGAGGCAAAGAAGCAAGTGGTAGCTAGAGACCTTAAACATAGAAGGACCCTAAAAAAAACATGAAAAAGACTTCAAAATAATGCTATTTTTAGTTAGGGTCGGAGCCCAAAAATGGAAGCAAGTATGGCTTAGAAAGCATGCAAAAGAAGCTCAAAAAGAGGGAAAGTATGGCTCACCCTTGTAGATCAAACTTCAACAGCCTCTTGGCTTGAGAAAAGGTGCTCCTTGCCTCTGGAAAACAGCTCCAAGTGGCTGGAATGGATGGTGGTGGTATGGTGCTAGGTGGTGGTGTAGAAATGGTGTAAGGTTTGGGAGATTTTGAGAGTTGGAGTGTAGAGAGAGAGAGATACAATGTGGGAGCCTCAAAGCAAATTTTGTCACCCTTCAGATAGGAGCTGGAGGTGCTGTTATATAGGCAAAAGAGGGGGAAAAAAAAGGGGGGAATGGAATTCAAGTTTCCCCCCAAAAGTTGGCCCCCCCGGATACACAATCTGGGAGGAAACAAAATACATATTTGTAGTGTACCTGGAGAGAGGATCATGGCCAGCCGGTTTCCTAGGGTTTTGGTGGCCGGTTGGCCAAGGGTCAAAAGGGTCAATGAAGATTAATGGCCAGCCATGCCAAAAAGAGGGCCTCTCATGTGTGCACAACACAACCATGTGGTCAAAAACTGGAGAGAATGAACCAGGAGAGAGAAAGGGCCACTTTTAGGAGGGGTTCAAAAGGGACACACACAATTACTGGCCAGCCATGTGATATTGGTGGCCTCCCAGGTGTGCACAACACAAATATGTGGTTTAGCGCTGGAAAAAGTGGCCTTAAGGTGGTCAACATTGGCTTTCGAGCGAGAAAAACGAGCGACGGAGGGCGATGGAGGAATAAAACTGGTTGTCAGAACAATTACTGGCCTCCCACCCTTCTACGACCTTCTTAACAATGAAACAGAGGTCCCTGCAAAAAATGAATCCAAACCGATGCAAAATGAAGGTTCGGGGGCCGAAACGCGCAGCCCGAGGCCCCGAAAACTGACTGTTAGGCACCGGAAGTGGTGTTCGACCACGAAGTTGGTCTCTCGAGCCACAGTGTCCCTCAAAAGGGAGTAAATAAGATGCATGCCAAAAATCGGAGCAAACGGAGGTGGTTAAGCGGTCCCGAACCGAGGCACACGGCCAACGGCTCCGAAAAACCGAAAATCGGACTCCAAACGGGCAAAATGGCCTACGACCACGAAACGTAGCCTACGGCCACTGAGAGATGATCTACGAGACCTCTTCCTCCCTTCGGGAAGAGAAAATAGAGAAAATAGAGCCTGGTTCGCAAACCGAGGCAAAGCACGAAAAAGTCCGGAAGTCCGGAGGCAAGGTTTGCAGCCGGGACTGCGAAACTTCTGAACGAGCACGATATGCAACATCACCAAACGCTCAATCGGTGACGTCTGAGTCTTAAAGTCGGTCAAAAATGGGGTGTCTACACCATTGCCATCTCCACCATTGCCAACCACTTCTGTCTCCACTGTCGTCATTGTTAGCGACCTCAACCGGCATCTTCTTCCACTTTCACCATTACTTCTACCTCCACCGACGTCTTCGCCTCCACCTCCACCGTCATTGCCGACCACTGCTGCCTCCACCTCCATAGTCGCCGTCGCCTCCACTTCTAGATCTAGGATCTATGCTCTTTGTTCTTCCCTCTCTCTCTCTCTCTCTCTCTCTCTCTCTCTGTATATTGGGGGAAAATCCGAGTGACAAATCTGTTTAAACCAGTGATAAATTTGTTTAAACTAGTGATAAATCAGTGACAATTTTGTTTAAATCAGTGATAAACCAGTGGTAAGTTTGTTTTTGTGAATTTATCACTGTTTAAACCAATAATAAGTTTGTTTTTGTGAATTTGTCACTGAAATTTGTCATTGTTTAAACCAGTGATAAGTTTGTTTTTGTGAATTTATCACTATTTACATAAGTTTGTTTTTGTGAATTTATCACTGAAATTTTTGAGTTATAGTGTTGAGTGTAGGGGTAAAAGTAGAAAACACTGTTTGAACCAGTGATAAATTTATCACTGTTGAATATTTTGTAAATTTATTTTTGTGAATTAGTAAGTGAGTGTGTATGTTTATCAGTGATAAATTTATCACTACTAAATTATTGTGAATTTGTTTTTGTGAATTAGTAAGTGTGTGGATGTGATTTTATGAATTAGTGAGTAAGCGTGTATGTATGTGAGTATGAGAGAACTAAAGAAACAATATATAAGGAACAAAAGGAAGACAACATATAGGAAAGGGCTCACAGGGGAGAACTCGTGAGCAGTTTCTTTGTTTCACGCATGTGGTGTGATATTAAAGGGTAAAATTGGAAACGGAAATAAGACAGGACTTGGCCAGTATTAATTTACTTCTATGGGATCGGCTGGTAAGTCCCCCTTTTTTTTTTTGGTCTATTTTGAAGGGTCTTAGGCCATGGCCTAGTAAGCCTATGTCCAGGGCCGACCTGGCCTCTTTCCGCACATGTAGAGAACAATTCCATCCCTTCATCACGAGGCTCCAAATTTCCAGCACTATGCTATGCTCCGGATGCATACGATCTGGTTGCTCAATCAAGTCAAGAGCAACTTGTGCATCAAGCTCTAAAACCACACTGTGAAATCCTTTTACCCAAGCTGCCCAAAGGCCCTAGAACATGGCTCACATAACCTAGAACAGTACCTAACCAGGCCACCAATAGGCAATCCTGTCAATTGTTTGTATCCTACGAAACGGAAAAATTTACAATTAAGTGGTACTGTGTGAATTTAATTTCAGTTTAATGGTTTAGTTTTGAGTTATTATAAAGGCACAATTACAATGCAGTGGTCTTTTTAAATATTAATTACAAATTAATGGAAAAACTTATGATTTTATACTTCAGTTTATATAAAGTTTCTCACTGATTTATTTATTTATTTTTATATATATTTACACTGAACTAATATATCTCCTATTATAAATGAAAAAATTATATACAATTGGCTTTATAACAGAATAATTATAAATTCATAAAAAAAAATTATAATTACAATTATTAATATTCATAAAATTTACTGCTTATTTGAAATTATTTTTAACAAATTATACTAAATTGTAGATTCTGCATTATAAATTTGAAAATAAATATTGATTACAAGAGTGATGTATGACTTCATTAACTAATGAGAAATCTCACATTATGCTAATAGGGTTACATAGTGATTATTGAAAGACATAAAATTCATTAATCTCATTTATGAGAGATTACAAAGAGAAAAATTATTACAAAAACATGAGAATGAAATGGTTAGGAAAAGGCCACTACACTAAAATTTTGAAATAATAACCACCAGATTCTTTAAACATATTTTGAGTGATTTTTGAGTTTTTTTTTTATAAAAAAAAAAAAAAAACATATTTGCCTTCTATTTTGATAATGAGAAAATTTTGTGATTGTTTAGACGTTTTGTGTATGTGAATGATCATTTAATACTAATAATGATATTAATATATTTATTAAAGTGATATATAGTTGAGATATTTTGAATTTTCTTTATGAGTTTTGATTTATATTTAGTTTATTTGTATTAGTTTGTAGTAAAATATGATATAAAAAAGTGTAAGTAGTTGAATTATTTAAAAAATATAAATTTTTACAATAATAAATTTATTAAAAAAAGTTGAAATACAACTTTTTGATGGTAATGTTTGGGATAAGCTAAATTGATTAAAATAGTCAATAAAACAAAAAATTTATACATCAATCATTTTTTTTTTCTCATAGTTATTTATTCAATTAATAAAATAAAAATAAAATTAAATCACTTCAAACATAAATTTTTTTCATCTCATAAAGTAATTGAAAAACCAATTAAAATAATCAAATTTTTAAATAGGGGTTGAGTTTAATCTATGAAAAACTGTTGTCTGGTTCAGGAGTGTTACACGATAGTGCTCCTCATCAATCACAAACTGTCATACTCATTCATCTTTTCAAATCACTTAAAACAAAATTCTAAACCCCACATTTTTTATTAGGAAAATGCTCCGTAGCTCGAGAAAATGAGGCTCGAATGGCGCGAATGGTACGAAAAATATTATCTTACCGGTAAGAGAATCAAAAAATATCCTAAAACAACGTCGTTTTGAAATTTCGAGCCACTTAAATCATGAAAAATTCAAGCTACGAATTAGAACCGTTTTGATTAATCACAACTGTTAATCGTACCACCAAATCAACAACTTGTCCTAATCTACCTTACCCGCTCGTACTACCCATTAATTTTTTTAGTTGAGAGTTGTGATGTGATGCTGGATGTTGGTTGGCTAATTTTTTTTATACTGGTTTGTCACATTAAGGGGAGGGTGTTGTCTGTATATATAAGTGATTTGGAAAGTTTGGTAAAAGTTAAGTTTCGCTTAGTATTGATTAATATAATTAATTTTTTGTATTGGGATTTTTTTAGCTTAGCCGATTTTGGACTTTTGGACTTTTTTAGCCCTAAAATTAAAACCAAATGAGGGCTTAGTTTTTTGATTTTTTTTTTTTTTTTTTTTTTTTTTTTGTGCAAATAATGTGAAATGTGATTTAATCCAAAATGGATTAAAAAGTTAAAAATTAAGTTTTTGCTAGCTTTCCAAATTAACCCTATATAGGTATAGGGATAATCATTTCGCCCGGTCCCAAAGAGAATACTGGGCAAGAATAGATTTTTTCTCTAGCGCTTGAAAAATTATTGATTGGCTTTAAGACGTCAAGTGACGATCTTTTTTATTAATCATAAATTATTATGTGCTCTTATATTTTTTAATTATTTAATATAGGATAATATTAGGATATCAGATTTTCTACCAAATAAATGAACAAATGTCTCATATGTGTGTGGAGTCCGCAATTTTGTGTACCTCACACCAAAGTGAAACATTTGGTTATTTATTTAGTAAAAAATTTGGGCCTATAATATTTTCCTTCAAATATAAAATCGTAAGTTTCATCTTTTTCATCAATTACAATGAATATAGAGTATCACATGACACTACTCCTAAACCAACCAATAAGTTCTTCTCAGCCTTAACCCAACTTATATTTATTAAATATATTAATATGTATATATTTATTTAATTTTCTTAATATAATATAACTAAAATATTAAAATATTCCACGTAAATACTCATTTTTACTTTTTTTTATATTATTTATTTCACATCTTGGCCCCGTTTGGTGAAACTTTTTATAAGTTCAGAATTAATAATTAAAAAGCGAAAGTTAAAAGCATTATTACCCCAGCTTTCAAATAATTAGTCTTTTCCAGCTTATTTAAGTTATTTCTGCCTAATAAGCTATAACCAAAAGTTGTATCAAACAATCTGACATAAACTCTCAAATCAAAATAAACTCTCAAATCAAAATAAGTTACAATCATTTCCAAAAGCTGAAACAAACAGTCCCCTTATGTCTTTTAACTTTCATCATTTATTAATTATTGTTTTTAATAAAACATATCACTTTTCATTTTTATTAACAGTAAGTCTGGGAAAAAAATGAAATGTATGGCAAAGATTGAAAATGTGTATTATAAGACCCATGTTCAAAATAAATTTAAATCACACATGAATATGTCTGAATAAAATTTTCTGAATTTATAATATTACCCTTTTATTAAGAGGGTAAATAATATATACACCCCTTGAGATTTACTTAAAATACGAATTGTCCCATGTGATTTGAAAAATTACAAATACCTCCCTGCTAGAATTTTTTATTTAACATAATTTATTAAAAAAGTAAAATTTCTAGCTGTTCACCTATACAATAATAAAATTATTTGAATTCTTAATTGAAATAAAATTCTAATATTGTTTAAAATTATTAATTAACTTGATGATTTATTAATAAAAGGACCTATTTGTTATGAAATTGGGAATTTAGGAGGCATAATATAATTTCTAAAACCACAAAAAATAATTTGTAATTTAAGTAAGTCACAAGAGATGTGTTTATAATTTATCCTTATTAATACTATCATTCTTACAGTTACAAGATTAACCTATCCTCCCCTTACCCTGCACCCAATATGATTTTGGATGAAGACAGGTAATTATAATCCAGTCCTTGATACTTTGGGCTCACCTAGCGTCAAATTTGGTATTTTGAAAAAAAAAAATGTTGTCATCTAACAATAAAGATTTAGTCCTCTATTAAGTATTTTTGATTATTTAATTCAAACTTGTTTAATCTTTAAAACAATCACAAAAACAAAATATATACCTACAAGTATTATAAATTAGTAAAAAAAAAAAAAAAAACCTACCTAAATAAGATTTTATTATAGAAAATCTTAAATTTTTATTTTGTTTTTAAAAACTGTTTTATTTCGTTGTGTATTTAAATTAGTATTAGAGTCTAATTTTTTAGTTTTGTTAATAAAATTATATGAGTATTATATATACTGAAAATGTAGAATTAGATAATTTAAATAATAACACTTCACTACAAATACTAGTATAACAAAATAATATATTAATTAAGCTATAAAAAGAACTTAGCGAAAAATTTAAAAACAATTAATAAAAAATTATAAATAAAATCTGACATATAATACTAGATAAAGCCAAACACATTGCCATTGTAAAATATAAGAAAAAAATACTATAAATAATTACTTTTACCTTTATAAAAGAAATTTACCATAAGAATTACGGCAACCTTTTTAAAATAAAATTTTAACTAAATATATACTAAATAGATATTGCACTATTCATGCCGTCCCATTTTGTTGGTCCACCTTTTCATTTTAGTCCGTTCCAAAATATTTGACTATTTTATATTTTGGGATACTAAATTTTGTTAAATTTTCAAATTGCCACTACAAATTATTATAAATACATTTTAAAATTTAAATAGAAGGGTAGTAACGAATTTTTTTTTAAAAAATTTGAATTAAAATGTAATGATTGCATGTTTCTTTAATAAATTGAATTTTCTATAATGAACAAACAAATTGAAAGCGAGGAAGTACTATTTTTCATCCATATTACTAGTAATATAATTTATAATTTGCAGTCATAATGTTACGCGAATTTAAACATCAAGATAGTACGATATAATTGTGACAAATTTAAGCCTTTAATTTATTTCTTAAGAAATAGATAAGGACTCCTCTCCAAATATACGGAACACATTTAAACCAATGATGGTTATTTATAATTTGCAATCATAATGTTAGGTGAATTTAAACATCATGATAGTACAATATAATTGTGACAAATTTAAGCCTTTAATTTGTTATTTTTTAAGAAATAGATAAGGACTCCACTCCAAATGTAGGGAACACATGTAAAGCAATGATGCTATGAATCAAAGTATTTAAAATTTAAAATATATGAATTAAATATATTTGGAGTATAATTCACACTGCATGAAGTTTAATTTTACATTATTTATTTAGAAAAAAATCTCTAAACAATGAAAATAAACTTGAAAATACAAATTTATAATGTAGATTGAAAGAGCTGTATAATTTACACAACTATTTATAAATGGGTTAAACTGCCTTACATGAAAATTGAATTAAAAGTCTTGTCCTTGTTATATTTTATTTTATTTTTAACAAGAAAGAAAAGAAGCTTAGTATAGGCATCATAATTTTCGTAAGTCCTGATCTCAAGATAATTGATTGACAAACAAATTTAACCAACCCAAAGGAAGGGGTGTCCAATCAAGATAACAATGGATTCCAGACAGTCCACAACAAGAATTGTAAAACTTTGCGATAATAGTACAATGCATTGTTCAAAAGAGTTGTGCACCCTAAGTATTGAATCCAAACAACTTACATGGAAAGGGCCCGAAATATCACTCAACCACGACCCCCCGATGTTCTTGTAACGCCCTCAAAATAATACATATAAACCCAACATTCATAACATCCATAGACATAAGAGAATAAAGGGTATTTTCATTTATCAGAGTATTTAGTACAAAAAGTATTACATGTTGACCACAAAAGTAAATACCCTATGGGTTTACAACTTTACAAGCCAATACTTGGTTACAAAGAAGAGAGTTCCAACTCTTTACATATTAAGCCCTAGGCTTGAATTTACATGTAACACCAAAAGATAATCACAAAAGTAAGCCTTCAGCTTCTAAACCTCCCAAGCTACATCCTTGAAGGCGGCATATCACCTGTACCTGAAATTGATATCCCATATAGGGTGAGCCAAAGCCCAGTAAAGATACACTAAACCAAATATGAGCAATAACTAAAATATTAGCATTTGATAAATGTTTAACTCATATAAACGAACGTACGTCTCTTCCATAACCAATTCCTATTCACAAATATATTTCAACCCCTTTCCATTTTATTATCCAAACCAATTCATAGATATGGTTCTCTATTCATCTAGACAGTTTATGATGAGATTACAACTCATATTAACAATACTTCAACACTTCAAGTTCAAATGAGACTACAACTCATATTATTATCATTTCAATACTTCAATTCATCTACGTTACGCAAACGCAATTAAGATTTCGGGACTTTCACCCTAGACACTCCGGCTAACTTAGTTATCACAGGAGTCCATCCCCTATCTCCTCTCAAACTGGTTTAGGAGCGCATCCCCTATCTCCTCCCAAACCGTGGAGTACATCCCCTATCTCCTCCCAAACAATATACATATACAATGTATTTAAACGCTTATCATATACAATGATCAAGCAAAACACATATTCAATGTGTTATTCCATCAGTCATATTCAATGACATACTCAATTGATTAGTTTTAATTCACCTAATCATCATACAGTGTCAACAACAATCAAGACTATCCTCCACTGATAGTCCAAAAAAATTATTTCTAAACAAATAATAAATTATCAAACAGATAAATTATCTACAATTTCAAATGTGAGTGATTAATCCATCAAACTCCACCATTCAATCTCATAATCTCCTAATTTCGTGGTTTTCAACTTAATTTCATATTTCCATATTTCTAGATTAATTATACAAATTAATCAATTACATTAAATTAGGGCTTTTTTCTCCTTTTCTCAAATATTGCACCTAAGGCCAAATTTCGTTTATCACACACAATAACTTCATTTTAGGGACCACTCATACACTTGAAACCCCAAAAATAGAAAACCCTTCTTTTATAATTTCAATTTCAAACCCTAGTTTCTCTCAAAAACCCCAAACAACACCATCTATACAATAATACATAACATCTATGTCAAAACTCATAGAAAGGAGTAGGTTATCCCTACCTCAAGTGAAGAGACCCAAAGGAGATAATGAAGAAACTCGAAGGTGCTCCAAACTCACAACTTTTCGGATCAAAATTGAGGTCTTGAGAAGATCCAACACTTTAATGAAGACACAGGGGTTGGGTCTCACTAAATCAAGATCAAAATGTAGAGAGAGAGAGAGAGAGAGAGAGAGGGAGAGAGAGTATTCTAGAGTGAGAAGCTCTCAAATGAGGGTTTTGAAATGCTAGAGAGAGAGAGTGGGCCGAAAAAGTGATTCAAAAAGCTTCTTCTCGGACTGATATACATGACAGTCCGCTCGAGCGTGGGACGCCCTGCTCGAGCGTCAGACACAGACTCCCGCTCGAGCGTGAAAGGGGCCACTCGGGCGTGGAATGCACACTTCTAGAAGTTTTGCAGACGAAGGTCCTCGCTCGAGCGTGAAAGTGGACGCTCGAGCGTCCGATGACCTGCAAGAAAAAAATACTGAAGGCTGAAGAATCCCGCTCGAGCGTTAGACTGTCCGCTCGAGCGTAGGAGCAAAAGGAAAAACAAAAGGGTCCGCTCGAGCGTGAAAAGCCCCGCTCGAGCAGAGAGGCCAAAATCTGGGCATTAAACTATTGGTTTTTAAATACAACCAACCTGTTTCAAACCTACCCAACACATCCCAAAACTCAAATACAAAGAATTAAAGGACAGAAATGCGATACAGACAACAACAATTATCCACGGAACCGAGTTCGGAATACAATAAACAACGAAGGAAAAACCGGGATCGCTATAGTTCTTGTCCTTGTTATATTGTTTTGGGGTTTGCTTATTTTTTAGCTTATTTTTTTGCTTATTTTCATTTTTAGTGAATTTTTTCTAAATTTTTTTAAAAATTTTGGTTTCTAAATCTAGCTCAATAAGACAAAACCAGAAATTTATAATTTTTTAAAATTTTTTCCAAAAAGACAAAAATAAACAAAATAAGTAATCTTTCACTACAAGAAAAAGCACCTTTGGCGACTGAATTTTTAGTCGCGAAAAGTCCTTTTTTAGTCGCCAAAAGTCGACTTTTCACTTTCCCCGACTAAATATTTTAGTCGCCGGTTTTGTCGCGAATACATGGTCGCCGGAGGTATTGGCGACTAAAAGTGTTTTAGTCAGCAAAAAACAGGTCTTCACCGACCAAAGCTTTTGTCGTCAATAGTCAATTGCATTTTTGAAAACTATACATTTAGCGACTAATCTTTTAGTTGCCAATAGTGAATTATTATTTTTTTTATTTATACATTTGCCGACTAAGCTTTTCGCTGCCAATAGTCAATCTTTTGGCGACAACACATTTTAGTCGCCAAAAGCATATTTCAGAAAAAAAAAATTACCCTCTACTATTGCTAAGTTTTGAACCGCCAACCTCTCACATTCTAAACTTTTAGCAACACACTCTCCCCACTATGCTAGTACAACATCACATGAATATAAATGCAACATATATTATTTATATAGTATATTAACCGGTATTAATACAAAACTATATATATAAAAATAATTATTTTTATTTAATATAATTTATGTAAAAAATAAATTATTTACTAAAAAAAAATTGAGGACACTTTTTGGCGACTAAATCCATTATTTAGTTGCCAATTCTATAATTTTGGGCTACTAATTATTTTTCAGTCGCTAAAAAAATAAGTTCCGCCTAAAAATAACCAGTTTTGGCGACTAAACCTGTTTTTAGTCGCCAAAAACGTCCCCTTTTGGCTACTAAACTGAATTTTAGTCGCCAATTGCCTGCTTTTAGCTGCTAAATTTTTTTTAGTAGCCAAAAAGCTTCACTTTCAGCGGCCAAACTGTTTTTAGTCGACAAAACACGTATAATCGGCGACCAAACTGTTTTTTAGTCGCCAAAACCGTCACTTTTGGCTACTAAAAACCTTTAGTCTCTAAAACCCATATAATCGGCGACTAAATTGATTTTTAGTCGTCAATAACTATACATTTGGCTACTAATTCCATTTTAGTCGCCGAAAG
The DNA here is from genome assembly GCF_055761805.1 of Camellia sinensis. NCBI lineage: Eukaryota > Viridiplantae > Streptophyta > Magnoliopsida > Ericales > Theaceae > Camellia > Camellia sinensis. The sequence continues at coordinate 28,374,709 of NC_138969.1, read as the reverse complement.
TGTTACTTTCAGGGATGAAATTTTTTTTTAGTCGCCATTTGTGCTTTTTGTTGTAGTGTTTTTTGACTTATTTTGATTTTTTCCAAAAAAAAATGAAAATTTCAAAATAATATTTTTTTTAGATTCGTCTAGATAAAATGGATTGGAAAAATAAATAAAATTAGCATAATTTAAAAAAAAATTACGAAAGACAAAAAAAAAAATGTGACTATTTTTTTAAGTTGTCAAAAAGGCCGTACAGCTACGCTATCAGTTTTTATTACATCTAAAATAGGTTCATCAGTTTAATCTATCAATTTTTATTTCCTCTAAAATAGTCTCATCAATTTAATGCATTGGTTGGAAGAGGGCCAGCATTTTTTTTTTGTTTTTTTTGTTTGAGGTAAGATGGAGGCCAAAAGGCCAAACAACAAAGAAACACATTACGATAAGACAGTGCTTCTTTAGGAAGGGCCAATCAGCTGAATCCCAAATCAAAAATTGTTGATTGAGAAGGATTTTGGACAAATTGGTGTTCAACCATAGCTTGCAAAACCTTTTGCCGCCATTCTATCTAGGCAACTATTATATTGTATTTGGTTAAAAGATTTGAAAAAAAATTTAGAAAATGAAACGATAAAAGATATGTAAAATTAGATGAAATATAAGTATATTTTATTCACATTTCACTTATTTTTTTCCTTTCTTTTTCTAAATCTCTTTCTAAATCATCCAACCAAATACAGTGTTAGCCTCTTTCAGGCCCGGCCCTAAGACTTCCAGGGTCCAAAGCCGATAATCAACTGATAAATTTCTGAGGTCTTTCACATTTTTTTTTTCATTGAATGAAAAAAAAAAATTCAAGGTAAATAACAAAAGATTTGTGTCAAAATCACAAAAAGTACTTAGCGTTACATTACAACAACTAATAAGTATCACTTGATTCTTGCCCTTCTTACATTTTTTAAAGCAAATAAATCAATCATACTTACATAATCTAACTTTTTTACAAAATCATTTTCAAAGAATAACAATGCTAATTATTTTAAATGGGGCTTTCAATTTTTTTAATAAGTCAATTTATTTTAAATTAGTTTGGGCCTTCCTTAATTTTTTTTTGGACTTAAAACATACCTAATATATTACACTAAACTATAATAGGAGGGGACCCTTTTTTGGATCTATTGTCAATGGATAACAATGTTAATTTTTTTGAATGGGCCTTTCAATTTTTGAATGGGTCAATTTATTTTAAGTTAGTTTGGGTCTTCTTCAAATTTTTTTGGACTTAAAACATACCTAATATATTACACTAAATTATAATAAGAGGGGCTTTTTTTTTGGGATTTTTACGGGCCAATCCTATTTGCAAGGATTATTACCCAACAGGTCCATAATCAAGACCCTTTTACCTATAGGTCCTGAACATTTTTATTTATTCCATTTTTGTCCTCATATTTTATATCCAGATCTGTGAGATGAAAGCGGAAAAATGAAAATAAAAAAGAAGCGATCTCTCTCTCTCTCTCTACACATTCCTCCATCAACGACCATTGCCATCTCCACCATTGCCAACCACCTCCGTCTCCACTGTCGTCATTGTTGGCGACCTCAACCGGCATCTTCTTCCACTTTCACCATTACTTCTACCTCCACCGACGTCTTCGCCTCCACCTCCACCGTGATTGCCGACCACTGCTACCTCCACCTCCATAGTCGCCGTCGCCTCCACCTCTAGATCTAGGATCTATGCTCTTTGTTCTTCCCCTCTCTCTCTCTCTCTCTCTCTCTCTGTGTATATTGGGGGAAAATCCGAGTGACAAATCTGTTTAAACCAGTGATAAATTTTTTTAAACTAGTGATAAATCAGTGACAATTTTGTTTAAATCAGTGATAAACCAGTGGTAAGTTTGTTTTTGTGAATTAGTCACTGAAATTTGTCATTGTTTAAACCAGTGATAAGTTTGTTTTTGTGAATTTATCACTATTTACATAAGTTTGTTTTTGTGAATTTATCACTGAAATTTTTGAGTTATAGTGTTAAATGTAGGGGTAAAAGTAGAAAACACTGTTTGAACCAGTGATAAATTTATCACTGTTGAATATTTTGTAAATTTATTTTTGTGAATTAGTAAGTGAGTGTGTATGTTTATCAGTGATAAATTTATCACTACTAAATTATTGTGAATTTGTTTTTGTGAATTAGTAAGTGTGTGGATGTGATTTTATGAATTAGTGAGTAAGTGTGTATGTATGTGAGTATGTGAGAACTAAAGAAACAATATATAAGGAACAAAAGGAAGACAACATATAGGAATGGGCTCACAGGGGAGAACTCGTGAGCAATTTCTTTGTTTCACGCATGTGGTGTGATATTAAAGGGTAAAATTGGAAACGGAAATAAGACAGGACTTGTTCAGTATTAATTTACTTCTATGGGATCGGCTGGTAAGTCCCCATTTTTTTTTTGGTCTATTTTGAAGGGTCTTAGGCCATGGCCTAGTAAGCCTATGTCCAGGGCCGGCCTGGCCTCTTTCCGCACATGTAGAGAACAATTCCATCCCTTCATCACGAGGCTACAAATTTCCAGCACTATGCTATGCTCCGGATGCATACGATCTGGTTGCTCAATCAAGTCAAGAGCAACTTGTGCATCAGGCTCTAAAACCACACTGTGAAATCCTTTTACCCAAGCTGCCCAAAGGCCCTGGAACATGGCTCACATAACCTAGAACAGTACCTAACCAGTCCACCAATAGGCAATCCTGTCAATTGTTTGTATCCTACGAAACGGAAAAATTTACAATTAAGTGGTACTGTGTGAATTTAATTTCAGTTTAATGGTTTAGTTTTGAGTTATTATAAAGGCACAATTACAATGCAATGGTCTTTTTAAATATTAATTACAAATTAATGGAAAAACTTATGATTTTATACTTCAGTTTATATAAAGTTTCTCACTGATTTATTTATTTATTTTTATATATATTTACACTGAACTAATATATCTCCTATTATAAATGAAAAAATTATATACAATTGGATTTTTAACAGAATAATTATAAATTCATGAAAAAAAATTATAATTACAATTATTAATATTCATAAAATTTACTGCTTATTTGAAATTATTTTTAACAAATTATACTAAATTGTAGATTCTGCATTATAAATTTGAAAATAAATATTGATTACAAGAGTGATGTATGACTTCATTAACTAATGAGAAATCTCACATTATGCTAATAGGGTTACATAGTGATTATTGAAAGACATAAAATTCATTAATCTCATTTATGAGATATTACAAAGAGAAAAATTATTACAAAAACATGAGAATGAAATGGTTAGGAAAAGGCCACTACACTAAAATTTTGAAATAATAACCACCAGATTCTTTAAACATATTTTGAGTGATTTTTGAGTTTTTTTTTTTATAAAAAAAAAAACATATTTGCCTTCTATTTTGATAATGAGAAAATTTTGAGATTGTTTAGACGTTTTGTGTATGTGAATGATCATTTAATACTAATAATGATATTAATATATTTATTAAAGTGATATATAGTTGAGATATTTTGAATTTTCTTTATGAGTTTTGATTTATATTTAGTTTATTTGTATTAGTTTGTAGCAAAATATGATATAAAAAGTGTAAGTAGTTGAATTATTTTAAAAATATAAATTTTTACAATAATAAATTTATTAAAAAAAGTTGAAATACAACTTTTTGATGGTAATGTTTGGGATGAGCTAAATTGATTAAAATAGTCAATAAAACAAAAAATTTATACATTAATCAATTTTTTTTTTCTCATAATTATTTATTCAATTAATAAAATAAAAATAAAATTAAATCATTTCAAACATAAATTTTTTTCATCTCATAAAGTAATTGAAAAACCAATTAAAATAATCAAATTTTTAAATAGGGGTTGAGTTTAATCTATGAAAAACTGTTGTCTGGTTCAGGAGTGTTACACGATAGTGCTCCTCATCAATCAGAAACTGTCATACTCTTTCATCTTTTCAAATCACTTAAAACAAAATTCTAAATCCCACATTTTTTATTAATCACAACTGTTAATCGTACGACCAATCAACAATTTGTCCTAATCTACCTTACCCGCTCGTACTACCCATTAATTTTTTTAGTTGAGAGTTGTGATGTGATGCTGGAAGTTGGTTGACTAATTTTTTTTATACTGGTTTGTCACATTAAGGGGAGGGTGTTGTATGTATGTATAAGTGATTTGGAAAGTTTGGTAAAAGTTAAGTTTCGCTTAGTATTGGTTAATATAATTAATTTTTTGTATTGGGATTTTTTAGCTTAGCTTTTTTAATTTTATTGGTTGATTTTTTTGATTTTTGTAAAAGAAAAAGTATAATAATTATGACTTAGATGTAATATTTGTCTTATTGACTTACGTAGTCGATTTTGGACTTTTGGACTTTTTTAGCCCTAAAATTAAAACCAAACGAGGGCTTAGTTTTTTGATTTTTTTTTTTTTTTTAATCTTTGTGTGTAAATAATGTAAATTGTGATTTAATCCAAAATAGATTAAAAAGTTAAAAATAAAGTTTTTGCTAGCTTTCCAAATTACCCCTATATACGTATAGGGATAATCATTTCGCCCGGTCCGAAAGAGAATACTGGGCAAGAGTAGATTTTTTCTCTAACGCTTGAAAAATTATTGATTGGCTTTAAGACGTCAGGTGACGATCTTTTTTATTAATCATAAATTATTATGTGCTCTTAAATTTTTTAATTATTTAATATAGGATAATATTAGGGATATCAAATTTACTACTAAATAAATGAACAAATATCTCATATGGGTGTGGAGTCCGCAATTTTGTGTACCTCACACCAATATGAAACATTTGGTTATTTATTTAGTAAAAAATTTGGGCCTATAATATTTTCCTTCAAATATAAAATCGTAAGTTTCATTATTTTGACCAATTACAATGAATATAGAGTATCACATGACACTACTCCTAAACCAACCAATAAGTTCTCCTCAGCCTTAACCCAACTTATATTTATTAAATATATTAATATGTATATATTTATTTAATTTTCTTAATATAATATAACTAAAATATTAAAATATTCCACGTAAATACTCATTTTTACTTTTTTTTTATTATTTATTTCACATCTTGGCCCCGTTTGGTGAAACTTTTTTTAAGTTCAAAATTAATAATTAAAAAGCGAAAGTTAAAAGCATTATTACCCCAGCTTTCAAATAATTAGCTTTTTTCAGCTTATTTAAGTTATTTTTACCTAATAAGCTATAAGTAAAAGTTGCATCAAACAATCTGGCATAAACTCTCAAATCAAAATAAGTTACAATCACTTCCAAAAACTGTAACAAACAGTCCCCTTATGTCTTTTAACTTTCATCATTTATTAATTATTGTTTTTAATAAAACATATCACTTTTCATTTTTATTAACAGTAAGTCTGGGAAAAAAATGAAATGTATGGCAAAGATTGAAAATGTGTATTATAAGACCCATGTTCAAAATAAATCTAAATCACACATGAATATGTCTGAATAAAATTTTCTGAATTTATAATATTACCCTTTTATTAAGAGGGTAAATAATATATACACCTCTTGAGATTTACTTAAAATATGAATTGTTCCATGTGATTTGAAAAATTACAAAATACCTCCCTGTTAGAATTTTTTATTTAACATAATTTATTAAAAAAGTAAAATTTCTAGCTGTTCACCTATACAATTATAAAATTATTTGAATTCTTAATTGAAATAAAATTCTAATATTGTTAAAAATTATTAATTAACTTGATGATTTATTAATAAAAGGACCTATTTGTTATGAAATTAGGAATTTAGGAGGCAAAATATAATTTCTAAAACCACAAAGAATAATTTATAATTTAAGTAAGTCTCAAGAGATGTATTTATAATTTATCCTTATTAATACTATCATTCTTACTGTTACAAGATTAACCTATCCTCGCCTTACCCTGCACCCAATATGATTTTGGATGAAGACAGGTAATTATAATCCAGTCCTTGATACTTTGGGCTCACCTAGCGTCAAATTTGGTATTTTGAAAGAAAAAAAAATATTGTCATCTAACAATGAAGATTTAGTAATCTATTAAGTATTTTTGATTATTTAATTCAAACTTGTTTAATCTTTAAAACAATCACAAAAACAAAATATATACCTACAAGTACTATAAATTAGTAAAAAAAAAAAAAAAAAAAAACCTACCTAAATAAGATTTTATTATAGAAAATCTTAAATTTTTATTTTGTTTTTAAAAACTGTTTTATTTCGTTGTGTATTTAAATTAGTATTGGAGTCTAATTTTTTAGTTTTGTCAATAAAATTATATGAGTATTATATATACTGAAAATGTAGAATTAGATAATTTAAATAATAACACTTCACTACAAATACTAGTATAACAAAATAATATATTAATTAAGCTATAAAAAGAACTTAGCGAAAAATTTAAAAACAATTAATAAAAAATTATAAACAAAATCTGATATATAATACTAGATAAAGCCAAACACATAGCCATTGTAAAATATAAGAGAAAAATACAATAAATAATTACTTTTACCTTTATAAAAGAAATTTACCATAAGAATTACGGCAACCTTTTTAAAATAAAATTTTAACTAAATATATACTAAATAGATATTGCACTATTCATGCCGTCCCATTTTGTTGGTCCACCTTTTCATTTTAGTCCGTTCCAAAATATTTGACTATTTTATATTTTGGGATACTAAATTTTGTTAAATTTTCAAATTGCCACTATAAATTATTATAAATACATTTTAAAATTTAAATAGAAGGGCAGTAACGATTTTTTTTTTTAAATTTGAATTAAAATGTAATGATTGCATGTTTCTTTAATAAATTGAATTTTCTATAATGAACAAACAAATTGAAAGCGAGGAAGTACTATTTTTCATCCATATTACTAGTAATATAATTTATAATTTGCAGTCATAATGTTCGGTGAATTTAAACATCAAGATAGTACGATATAATTGTGACAAATTTAAGCCTTTAATTTGTTATTTCTTAAGAAATAGATAAGGACTCCTCTCCAAATGTACGGAACACATTTAAACCAATGATGGTTATTTATAATTTGCAGTCATAATGTTAGATGAATTTAAACATCATGATAGTACAATATAATTGTGACAAATTTAAGCCTTTAATTTGTTATTTTTTAAGAAATAGATAAGGACTCCTCTCCAAATGTAGGGAACACATGTAAAGCAATGATGCTATGAATCAAAGTATTTAAAATTTAAAATATATGAAGTAAATATATTTTGAGTATAATTCACACTGCATGAAGTTTAATTTTACATTATTTATTTAGAAAAAAATCTCTAAACATTGAAAATAAACTTGAAAATACAAATTTATAATGTAGATTTAAAGAGCTGTATAATTTACGCAAAACTATTTATAAATGGGTTAAACTTTACATGAAAATTGAATTAAAAGTCTTGTTCTTGTTATATTTTATTTTATTTTTAACAAGAAAGAAAAGAAGCTTAGTATAGGCATCATAATTTCCGTAAGTCCTGATCTCAAGATAATTGATTGACAAACAAATTTAACCAACCCAAAGGAAGGGGCGTCCAATCAAGATAACAATGGATTCCAGACAGTCCACAACAAGAATTGTAAAACTTTGCGATAATAGTACAGTGCATTGTTCAAAAGAGTTGTGCACCCTAAGTATTGAATCCAAACAACTTACATGGAAAGGGCCCGAAATATCACTCAACCACGACCCCCCGATGTTCTTGTAACGCCCTCAAAATAATATATATAAATCCAACATTCATAACATCCATAGACATAAGAGAATAAAGGGTATTTTCATTTATCAGAGTATTTAGTACAAAAAGTATTATATGTTGACAACAAAAGTAAATACCCTATGGGTTTACAACTTTACAAGCCAATACTTGGTTACAAAGAAGAGAGTTCTAACTCTTTACATATTAAGCCCTAGGCTTGAATTTACATGTAACACCAAAAGATAATCACAAAAGTAAGCCTTTAGCTTCTAAACCTCCCAAGCTACATCTTTGGAGGCGGCATATCACCTGTACCTGAAAATGATATCCCATATAGGGTGAGCCAAAGCCCAGTAGAGATACACTAAACCAAATATAAGCAATAACTAAAATATTAGCATTTGATAAATGTTTAACTCATATAAATGAACGTACGTCTCTTTCATAACCAATTCCTATTCACAAATATATTTCAACCCCTTTCCATTTTATTATCCAAACCAATTCATAGATATGGTTCTCTATTCATCTAGACAGTTTATGGTGAGATTACAACTCATATTAACAATACTTCGACACTTCAAGTTCAAATGAGACTACAACTCATATTATTATCATTTCAATACTTCAATTCATCTACGTTACGCAAACGCAATTAGGATTTCGGGACTTTCACCCTGGACACTCCGGCTAACTTAGTTATCACAGGAGTCCATCCCCTATCTCCTCTCAAACTGGTTTAGGAGCGCATCCCATATCTCCTTCCAAACCGTGGAGTACATCCCCTATCTCCTCCCAAACAATATATATATACAATGTATTTAAACACTTATCATATACAATGATCAAGCAAAACACCTATTCAATGTGTTATTCCATTAGTCATATTCAATGACATACTCAATTGATTAGTTTTAATTTACCTAATCATCATGCAGTATCAACAACAATCAAGACTATCCTCCACCGATAGCCCAAAACAATTATTTCTAAACAAATAATAAATTATCAAACAGATAAATTATCTACAATTTCAAATGTGAGTGATTAATCCATCAAACTCCACCATTCAATCTCATAATCTCCCAATTTCGTGGTTTTCAACTTAATTTCATATTTCCATATTTCTAGATTAATTATACAAATTAATCAATTACATTAAATTTGGGCTTTTTTTCCCCTTTTCTCAAATATTGCACCCAAGGCCAAATTTCATCTATCACACATAATAACTTCATTTTAGGGACCACTCATACACTTGAAACCCCAAAAATAGAAAACCCCTCTTTTATAATTTCAATTTCAAACCCTAGTTTCTCTCAAAAACCCCAAACAACACCATCTATACAAAAATACATAACATCTATGTCAAAACTCATAGAAAGGAGTAGGTTATCCCTACCTTAAGTGAAGAGACCCAAAGGAGATAATGAAGAAACTCGAAGGTGCTCCAAACTCACAACTTTTCGGATCAAAATTGAGGTCTTGAGAAGATCCAACACTTTAATGAAGACACAAGGGTTGGGTCTCACTAAATCAAGATCAAAATGTAGAGAGAGAGAGAGAAAGAGAGAGAGTATTCTAGAGTGAGAAGCTCTCAAATGAGGGTTTTGAAATGCTAGAGAGAGAGAGTGGGCCGAAAAAGTGTTTCAAAAAGCTTCTTCTCGGACTGATATACATGACAGTCCGCTCGAGCGTGGGACGCCCCGCTCGAGCGTGAGACACAGACTCCCGCTCGAGCGTGAAAGGCGCCGCTCGGGCGTGGAATGCACACTTCCAGAAGTTTTGCAGACGAAGGTCCTCGCTCGAGCGTGAAAGTGGACGCTCGAGCGTCCGATGACCTGCAGGAAAAAAATACTGAAGGTTGAAGAATCCCGCTCGAGCTTCAGACTGCCCGCTCGAGCGTAGGAGCAAAAGCAAAAACAAAAGGGCCCGCTCGAGCGTGAAAAGCCCCACTCGAGCGGAGAGGCCAAAATCTGGGCATTAACTATTGGTTTTTAAATACAACCAACCTGTTTCAAACCTACCCAACACATCCCAAAACTCAAATACAAAGAATTAAAGGACGGAAATGCGATACAGACAACAACAATTATCCACGGAACCGAGTTCGGAATACAATAAACAACGAAGGAAAAACCGGGATCGCTATAGTTCTTGTCCTTGTTATATTGTTTTGGGGTTTGCTTATTTTTTTGCTTATTTTCATTTTTAGTGAATTTTTTCTAAATTTTTTAAAAAAAATTGGTTTCTAAATCTAGCTCAATAAGACAAAACCAGAAATTTATAATTTTTTAAAATTTTTTCCAACAAGACAAAAATAAACAAAAATAAGTAATCTTTCACTACAAGAAAAAGCACATTTGGCGACTAAATTTTTAGTGGCGAAAAGTCCTTTTTTAGTCAGCAAAAGTCGACTTTTCACTTTCTCCGACTAAATATTTTAGTTGTCGGTTTTGTCACGAATACATGGTCGCCGGAGGTATTGGCGACTAAAAATGTTTTAGTCGGCAAAAAACAGGTCTTCACCGACCAAAGCTTTTGTCGCCAATAGTCAATTGCATTTTTGAAAACTATACATTTAGCGACTAATCTTTTAGTTGCCAATAGTGAATTATTATTATTTTTATTTATACATTTTCCGACTAAGCTTTTCGCCGCCAATAGTCAATCTTTTGGCGACAACACATTTTAGTCGCCAAAAACATATTTCAGAAAAAAAAAAATTACCCTCTACTGTTGCCAAGTTTCGAACCGCCAACCTTCCACATTCTAAACCTTTAACAACACACTCTCCCCACTATGCTAGTACAACATGACATGAATATAAATGCAACATATATTATTTATATAGTATATTAACCGGTATTAATACAAAACTATATATATAAAAATAATTATTTTTATTTAATATAATTTATGTAAAAAATAAATTATTTACTAAAAAAAAATTGAGGACACTTTTTGGCGACTAAATCCATTATTTAGTTGCCAATTCTATAATTTTGGGCTACTAATTATTTTTCAGTCGCTAAAAAAATAAGTTCCGCCTAAAAATAACCAGTTTTGGCGACTAAACCTGTTTTTAGTCGCCAAAAACGTCCCCTTTTGGCTACTAAACTGAATTTTAGTCGCCAATTGCCTGCTTTTAGCAACTAAATTTTTTTTAGTAGCCAAAAAGTTTCACTTTCAGCGACCAAACTGTTTTTAGTCGCCAAAACACGTATAGTCGGCGACCAAACTGTTTTTTAGTCGCCAAAACCGTCACTTTTGGCTACTAAAAACCTTTAGTCTCTAAAATCCATATAATCGGCGACTAAATTGATTTTTAGTCGCCAATAACTATACATTTGGCTACTAATTCCATTTTAGTCGCCGAAAGTGTTACTTTCAGCGACAAAAATTTTTTTTAGTCGCCATTTGTGCTTTTTGTTGTAGTGTTTTTTGACTTACTTTGACTTTTTCAAAAAAAAATGAAATTTTCAAAATAATATTTTTTTTAGATTCGTCTCGATAAAATGGATTGGAAAAATAAAAAAAATTAGCATAATTTAAAAAAAAATTACTAAAGACAAAAAAAAAAATGTGACTATTTTTTTAAGTTGTCAAAAAGGCCGTACAACTACGCTATCAGTTTTTATTACATCAAAAATAGGTTCATCAGTTTAATCTATTGGTTGGATTGTTGGGCCACGTTTGTTTGGAGTTATGGGGAGGGGATTGGGTTTGATAGTGAGGAAGGGATTGAGAATGGGGTGTTTGTTTTGAGAGATAGGGAGGAGATTAGTAATCCCTTGGTATTAGTAAGGAGGAAGAAGGGAGATTGGTAAGGAGGAGGTAGAGATGGTATTAGAAAAATAGTGAGGGGATTAGAAATTTTTTTATTTTTTTATTTTTATATATTGGGAATTTTTTTTAAAATATAATGTTTATTTTTTTATATTTTTTTTATTTGTTTTATTATTTTATATAAAAATAATTTAACAATTCCTCACTCTTGATCCCTTCACTATCAATCCTTCATTATTAATCTCCTCACTATCAATCCCCTCCATTCTATCACCCAAAACAAACGGGGCCTCATATAGTACACCTACACTATCAATTTTTATTTCCTCTGAAATAGTCTCATCAATTTAATGCATTGGTTGGAAGAGGGCCAACAATTTTTTTTTGTTTTTTTTGTTTGAGGTAAGATGGAGGTCAAAAGGCCAAACAATAAAGAAACACATTACGATAAGACAGTGCTTCTTTAGGAAGGGCCAATCAGCTGAATCCCAAATCAAAAATTGTTGATAGAGAAGGATTTTGGACAAATTGGTGTTCCACCGTAGCTTGCAAAACCTTTTTGCCACCATTCTATCTACGCAACTATTATATTGTATTTGGTTAAAAGATTTGAAAACAAATTTGGAAAATGAAACGATAAAAGATATGTAAAATTAGATGAAGTATAAGTATATTTTATTCACATTTTACTTATTTTTTTCTTTTCTTTTTCTAAATCTCTTTCTAAATCATCCAACCAAATACAGTGTTAGCCTCTTTCAGGCCCGGCCCTAAGACTTCCAGGGTCCAAAGCCGATAATCAACTGATAAATTTCTGAGGTCTTTCACATTTTTTTTTCATTGAATGAAAAAAAAAAATTCAAGGTACATAACAAAAGATTTGTGTCAAAATCACAAAAAGTATTTAGCGTTACATTACAACAACTAATAAGTATCACTTGATTCTTGCCCTTCTTACATTTTTTAAAGCAACTAAATCAATCATACTTGCATAATCTAATTTTTTTACAAAATCATTTTCAAAGGATAACAATGCTAATTATTTTAAATGGGGCTTTCAATTTTTTTAATAAGTCAATTTATTTTAAATTAGTTTGGGCCTTCCTTAATTTTTTTATGGACTTAAAACATACCTAATATATTACACTAAACTATAATAGGAGGGGACCCTTTTTTGGATCTATTGTCAATGGATAACAATGTTAATTTTTTTGAATGGGCCTTTCAATTTTTGAATGGGTCAATTTATTTTAAGTTAGTTTGGGTCTTCTTCAAATTTTTTTGGACTTAAAACATACCTAATATATTACACTAAATTATAATAAGAGGGGCTTTTTTTTTGGGATTTTTACGGGCCAATCCTATTTGCAAGGATTATTACCCAACAGGTCCATAATCAAGACTCTTTTACCTATAGGTCCTGAACATTTTTATTTATTTCATTTTTGTCCTCATATTTTATATCCAGATCTGTAAGATGAAAGCTGAAAAATGAAAATAAAAAAGAAGCGATCTCTCTCTCTCTACACATTCCTCCATCAACGACCATTGCCATCTCCACCATTGCCAACCACCTCCGTCTCCACTGTGTAACAAGCCCGCGGGGGACCTCGCTACAGCTCGGACTCGACTTTTCGTAGTCACGGTTCTAAGTCTGAAACAGAGAGTCCAAATCCGGCAAATTGTTTTGAGAAACAGATTTTTGAAAAAGTAGTGCCAAACATGGACTGCTTTGCCAGATACAGAGTCGCCACCTAAATATTTTATTTTGGGAAATTTAGGAAACCCTGACTCGGTGCCGAAAGGCCACGTGTCCGTCATCACCAAAGTTGCCTCGGCTCGGGAACTTGGGTACGATTGGGGAAGGTCACTTCGTGAGCACCCCCGCTCGCCCGGTCATAGACCGGCCTCTACTAACCACGATATCAATTTTTGAAAACATTGTGAGTTCTTATTCCGGTTTATTAGCCTAGGTTACTATGTGATGCGCACAGCATACAAGTATAGACCGGGTCGCCCGAATTGGAAAAAAACATTTCATGCTTGTTTTTGAAAATGGTTTGCTACCCGCAGGTAGGCTTGAAACATTTGATGATTTGCTCCAATTCAGATAACACAGCCTCCACCCACAGGCATTCAGGCAGTTAAATCATGTAAGCACATAGCCTCATGGTAAGCATGCTATTCATGGCAACACTCACACGCATGCAAGGATGCTAAAGCATAAAACTTACCGGGTACTCCAAGTCAAAACAAGAACTGTATTAGAAATCATGCATGATCCTAAGTATACAGAAATGCCTAATGCAACACATGCAAGATGCAACTATAGCAGGCTCGGCTATCCTAAGATGGTATATGGAATGCTACAACTACCATGTATTCAATTTAGAATTGAAAATACAATGCAGTTAGTATGATGCGCCGAGCCCGGTGCATGCAATACAGATGGATGATGCAAACATGCTGTCATACTGTATGCTAATTTAAATATGCCCTAATCTAACCATTATAAGCGGATAAATAAAAGGGAAGAAAGACGTGGGGTTGGAAGACATACAACACACACACGCACACTTATTACAGTTGTGCCCTCACTCGGAGGGTCCGAATAAATATACAGTCCAAATATTACAGTCCCGAATAAAAGAATGTTACAATCCAAAATATTACAAAATCCTAATTAATTAAAGAATTAACTAAGAAAGCAAATAAAACTAGCGTGCAAGCCCGGGACCGCCTTGCTTCTGATGGATGATGCATGTCCGGGTTGTCTTGCGCGGAAATCCACCGGAATGCCCCAATTAGCCTCTGTTTACACTTGTCCTTGAAATGCGTGCCAAGTCCCAAAAAGTCGCTGATTCCTGATTTTGCTGCAACAGAGAGCAGGAAAGGGGCATAGCAATGTATTTGCACAAATATATGCATGTCTCGATCCTCGTGCCACCAATCACGCATACCGAGGTATGATGGCCGAGGAATCGAAATGCACAACTCAATATAGGATGAATGCACATGAAACTATAGTTAAAGCCTAACTCCATCATGGATAATCCGGAGTGTCGGTGACTGGGGAATTGAGACACATTCCGTCACTCGGAGTACGAAATGTACCTCGTTTCCCGTGCCCGGGCTAACTCCTATTCCGGACACGATGCGATATGCATGATATGCATGAAATGCAACTAAGATGCAATCCTAACATACTCAATGCTATGAAAATGAAATGCCTCGAAATGCGTGCGCACGGGCACGCAAACCGAGAAAATGATAGAGTGCAATCTAAGATACAACCTAGTATGCACTATGCTGTGAAAAATGAGGTGCCTCGAAATACGTACACGCGGGCACGCAAACCGAGAGAATGACGTGTCCCGAAATACGTGCACGCGGGCACGCAAACCGAGGCGATGATATGTGTCTCGAAATACGTGCACGCGGGCACGCAAACCGAGGCGATGATAAAATGTGATGAAATGACATGGAAATGACAAATGGGCTTATACCAACATGAGTGAGCCTCAGCCACACTCACATGGGATGCCGGCGGATAAAAATGAGGTGCCTCGAAATGCGTGCACACGGGCACGCAAACCGAGGCAATGGTAAAATGTGATGAAATGATATGGAAATGACAAATGGGCTTATACCAACATGAGTGAGCCTCAGCCACACTCACATGGGATGCCGGCGGATAAAAATGAGGTGCCTCGAAATGCGTGCACACGGGCACGCAAACCGAGGCAATGGTAAAATGTGATGAAATGATATGGAAATGACAAATGGGCTTATACCAACATGAGTGAGCCTCAGCCACACTCACATGGGATGCCGGCGGATAAAAATGTGGTGCCTCGAAATGCGTGCACACGGGCACGCAAACCGAGGCAATGGTAAAATGTGATGAAATGATATGGAAATGACAAATGGGCTTATACCAACATGAGTGAGCCTCAGCCACACTCACATGGGATGCCGGCGGATAAAAATGAGGTGCCTCGAAATGCGTGCACACGGGCACGCAAACCGAGGCAATGGTAAAATGCGATGAAACATGGCAAAAATGATATGCAAGCATGCCAATGGAATTTCAGCAACAAAATATGGGGGAAAACAGTCCCGAAATGAAGCGAAATGACATGAAATGCAAGGAAATGTCCCGAAACGCAACAATAGGCATCCGAAATGGCCTATAGCCATGCTAAACATGCACAATATGGACATGCAATGCAAAGACAGAAGCTAGACAGTCCCAAGAGATGCACTTTCACAGTTATAAACATGGCCAAACAGCAAGCATAGGTAAAGGAAAAATAGCATGCAAGAATAGGGGCCAAAAGAGGGGTAAAGAAGCAAGTGGTATAAGCAAAACCCAAAATGAAAAATTTCCTTCTACAACACTGAAGATGGACCCAAAATATGAACATTTACAGTATATGGCAGCCTCAAAATCAGTATACAAATATGCTAAAAATGTGATGCAAAACAAGGCTCAAAAGGTGCTATAACATGAAGTATATAAAATAATCACCAAACAGAAAAAAAGTGTGAATGAAAAATGAAGTATAGGCCAAAACAAGGCCACTTTCGGTTCGGACCAAGGTCCAAAAACAGAAGCAAAGAGGGCTATCAATTTATGCAAAAATGGGGCCAAATAAGGGATATAACTACAAGTGGCACATGGAGACACCAAACAATGTTGAGCCCTTCTCCAATGTTGAAGAGGGGCTCAAAATAAGCCTAATATCAGTTTACAACATGCTCGAAAATAAATTGCTCATGGGCCAAAAATAGCATGCAAAACTATGACATACAAGATGATCAATGAAGCAAGTGTATTATGGAGGGCTCAAACAGGGTTGATCCCTTAATGAGAAGTGAAGATGAGCTCAAAATATGGCCCTTTTCAGTTAGGGCCGGAGCTTGAAACCAAAAAGAAGTGGGGCTTAGAAATAGATCAAGAAAAAGGTTCAAAAGGGTAAAAGTATTACTTACCCTTGAAGATTCAAACTTTTGTTACTTCTTGGATGGATTTGCAGCTTCTTTAACCTTCAAGAATCCTTCCTTGTTGCTGGAAATGAGATGGTGATGGTAGAGCTTGGTGGTGTAGAAGGAATGATGGTTAGTGACTTAGGGTTTTTTGAAGAATTGAGAAGGAAGAAGATGGAGTTGGCTATGGAAGCTTGAAGAGCAATTTTTCTAACCCTTAGAAAGGAGGCCACCAGCTGGTTATAAGGATCAAAAAGGGGGTGTAAAGGTAGGGGAGAAGGAGAGCAAAACTCCCCCACAAAATATCCCCCGGATACAGAAAATATCTGGGGGATATTGCCCCACAGCTGTAAAGTGCACAGTGTAAAGAACACGGCCGGCCCATTACTTTTGCTGGAGGTGGCCGGCCGGCCACACCCCCTAGCCGGCCGGCTAGGGGTCAAAAGGGTCAATGTGATTTTCTGGCCGGCCAGCTAATGGAGAGGTACCCCTATGTGTGTACAACACAACCATATGGTTAAAAGTCCAAGAAAGTGGGTCCAAGGGGTTCAACATTGGCTCGGAAAGAGGGGTTCAAAAGGGTCAAGTTGAATTACTGGCCGGCCATGAACTTTTAGGGGCCTCTCAGATGTGTAGATCACAGATATGTGGTTCAAAGTTCGAGAAAAAAGGTCCAAGGGGTTCAACATTAGCCCGGAAGAAAGGGGTCAAAAGGGTCAGGTGACCTTAATGGCCGGCCACCAACTTTTAGTGGCCTCCCAGATGTGTAGATCACAGATATGTGGTTGAAAGTTGGCAACGCTACCCCTAGGGTGTTCAACATTAGCCCGGAAGTTGGAAAAAACGGGTGCCGGGAGGCTCCGGAGGAGAGATAACTGGTTGCTGCAACAATTGCTGGCCTCCCACCCTTTAGTGACTTTCCTCGTGATAAAACAGAGGTACCTGCCAAAAATGAACAAAAACCGTTGCAAAACGAACGTTCTGGGGGCAAAACACGCAGTTCGGGGTCCCGAAAATGGGCTGTTAAGCACCGAAAATGGTATTCGGCCTCGAAGTGGGTTTCTCAGCCCCCAGTGTCCCTCAAAAGGGATTAAATAGGAAGTATGCCAAAAATCAGAGCAACAGGAGATGGGTAAGCGGTCCCGAACCGAGGTACACGGCCTGACGCTCCGAAAACCGGGAACCGGACTCCGAAATGGGAAAAATGGCCTACGGCCACCAAATGTAGCCTGCGAACATTGAGAGATGGTCTACGGGACCTCTCCCTCCCCTCAGGAAAAGAAACAGAGAAAACCGAGTCTGGCTCGCAAACCGAGACAAGGCACAGAAAAGGGTTCGGAAGTCCGGAGGTAGGGCTTACGGCCGCGTCTCTGAAACTTCTGAACAAGCACATTATGCAACATCACCAAGCGCTCCATCGGTGACGTCTGAGTCTTAAGGTCGGTCAAAAATGGGGTGTCTACAGTTGCCCCTCTTTGACAGAACTCGGAAGTCGCAAGTGACGGGAGTGAATGTCAAAGCCCAGAGACGACCCATTTTTGACAAGGCCGAAGACTTAGACAAACATACAAGATAGACAAAGATGTGCCCGCAGGCATGCCCGCAGGCAGGGGGCAAAATGCAAATGATATGCAAGAAGATTTTGAAGGTTGGACTTATACGCTGCGCGAAGCCGGTTTTGAAAGTTGGACTTATACGCTACGCGAAGCCGGTTACCACTCATGATCATGCGAATGCAGCAAGCTGTAATGAAGCAAGTATTCGCAAATAGATGCAACAATTTTAAGCAAGAATGCAAAGCAACAACTACATTTCATGCAGTTAAGAATGCGGAGGATTATTCAATCCCCGCCACGTCTCACACGGAGAAGATACGATACCTGCGCGATTCGTCTGGTCGCACCAGCCTTAATTGAACCGTACATACAATATCGTGCCTGCAAAAGAGAGAAATTGCAACAAGCACAATATGCTAACAACATGTATTCAATGTGATTTCGAAAGTTCGACACACGCAGTGCCGGTGAGTGTATGCATCGCAATGCAAGAACAAAATATGTGTGACAACATATGCTCAAACATAGAGGTACGCCAATATCAAGAAATGTACATGACAATGTGAGTATGCCGATGAGAATGCAAGATAATGTGCATGATAGTACAAAACGAGCATGAATCAGGGTGTTCATTTGTCATGAATCAACGAGTATGGAAAAGCGTGTTTCGGCGAAGGTAACTCAATCGCGGCCTCCGATCTGCTTCTTTGAAAGGTTACGACTCATTCAAAAAGGATACACTTTGATTTCGATGAATAATGATGAGACACATGTAAGAACTTGAAACCGAAGTCCCGACGGAGCAATTTCGCGACCGGAAGTGTACTTTTCTTGAACTTTCTCAGGTCTCGGGAACTCCGATCTTACTCAAAATTTGCAGAGAGCTAGGTGAGCATGTGGGGATGATGGCCGGCCGTTTATCTTCCCAAGGGGAGGTGGCCAACCGGTTTCCACAAAAGCTAATGGCTGGCTGGCCATTTCTGCAAAAAGCAGATGGCTGGCCAGCTAGAAAAAGAGGCCTGCCGGCCATGGCCTTTTTCCGGGGGCATTTCGGTCTTTTTCCCTCCTTTTTGCATGCCTCTTCAACCAAGGTTTGAGGCTTATAAAAGGCAGCCGAGCCTCACTTCATTTCTTGCCTCTTTCAACGCTTTCCTCTCCAGATCTGAGTTTCACGCGCGTTTTCCAATGCCCCGCGCAAATTATTTTCGCAAAAACACTCAGTTTTAAGCACTTTGGAGCGATTAAATTCCGGCTTCGGAGCTTCTTTTTGCATTTTCACCACCTGAGGTAAGTTTATCTTAATATTTGGAAGATTTTCACGGGAGTTGACTTTTGTTGACTTTTTCCCGAGAGTTGACTTTTGTTGACTTTTTCCAATTTTTGCTCATTTTGCTCATTTTTGCTCCCCTTTTGCAGATTCTTGAAAATGGCGGGCAATTCTCCCCACGGTGGAGGTTTTCCAGGTGCCGAAGATGATTTCGATCCCATGACTCTACCTCCGAGGACCCGACCTTTCATTCCCGAGAGGTACCGTCCGGCAGCACACGTCCTCCCTCGTGCCGTCTTCCGTCATTTTACCAGCTTTGACGAGAGAGCACCCGTGGATCTGCTTCTCAGAGAGCCAGAGCAGCATCTCTCTCACGATGCCCGAGAGGTATTTACCTCATCTTCTGTATTTTACATTTCGCACCTTTGCCATGCTTTGAACATGTAGTTTAGCTTATGACATAATACTTTGCTTACATCTTGAACATGTAGCTTCAACACTCGAATTTCTGAACACTCGGCTCATTAATTAATTGCGAACACACAGCCCACACTTTAAATTTTCTGAACACACAGCCCAGGTTTAGATAGTGAACACGCAGCCCACAATAGTTGAAATTTGAACACGCAGCCCAAACTTCGAATTTTCTGAACACGCAGCCCAGATAGATAGTGAACATGCAGCCCACGATAGATAGTGAAATTTGAACACGCAGCCCAAACTTCGAATTTTCTGAACACGCAGCCCAGGTAGATAGTGAACACGCAGCCCACAATTTAACTGAAAGTTGAACACGCAGCCCAAATTTCAAATTTTCTAAACACGCAGCCCAGGTAGATAGTGAACACGCAGCCTACAATTTAACTGAAAGTTGAACACGCAGCCCAAACTTCAAATTTTCTGAACACGCAGCCCAGGTAGATAGTGAACACGCAGCCCACAATTTAACTGAAAGTTGAACACGCAGCCCAAACTTCAAATTTTCTGAACACGCAGCCCAGGTAGATAGTGAACACGCAGCCCACAATTTAACTGAAAGTTGAACACGCAGCCCAAATTTCAAATTTTCTGAACACGCAGCCCAGATAGATAGTGAACACGCAGCCCACAATTTAACTGAAAGTTGAACACGCAGCCCAAATTTCAAATTTTCTGAACACGCAGCCCAGATAGATAGTGAACACGCAGCCCACAATTTAACTGAAAGTTGAACACGCAGCCCAAATTTCAAATTTTCTGAACACGCAGCCCAGATAGATAGTGAACACGCAGCCCACAATTTAACTGAAAGTTGAACACGCAGCCCAAACTTCAAATTTTCTGAACACGTAGCCCAGGTAGATAGTGAACACACAGCCCACAATTTAACTGAAAGTTGAACACGCAGCCCAAATTTCAAATTTTCTGAACACGCAGCCCAGATGGATAGTGAACACGCAGCCCACAATTTAACTGAAAGTTGAACACGCAGCCCAAATTTCAAATTTTCTGAACACGCAGCCCAGATAGATAGTGAACACGCAGCCCACAATTTAACTGAAAGTTGAACACGCAGCCCAAATTTCAAATTTTCTGAACACGCAGCCCAGGTAGATAGTGAACACGCAGCCCACAATTTAACTGAAAGTTGAACACGCAGCCCAAATTTCAAATTTTCTGAACACGCAGCCCAGATAGATAGTGAACACGCAGCCCACAATTTAACTGAAAGTTGAACACGCAGCCCAGATAGATAGTGAACACGCAGCCCACAATTTAACTGAAAGTTGAACACGCAGCCCAAATTTCAAATTTTCTGAACACGCAGCCCAGATAGATAGTGAACACGCAGCCCACAATTTAACTGAAAGTTGAACACGCAGCCCAAATTTCAAATTTTCTGAACACGCAGCCCAGATAGATAGTGAACACGCAGCCCACAATTTAACTGAAAGTTGAACACGCAGCCCAAATTTCAAATTTTCTGAACACGCAGCCCAGATAGATAGTGAACACGCAGCCCACAATTTAACTGAAAGTTGAACACGCAGCCCAAACTTCAAATTTTCTGAACACGCAGCCCAGGTAGATAGAATTTGCATGTAGCTTATTTTACTTCATCGGTATACAGTCCATTTCATCTTATTGGCACACAACCCATTTCATCTCATTGGCACACAGCCCATTTCATCTCATTGGCACACAGCCCATTTCATCTCATTGGCACACAGCCCATTTCATCTCATTGGCACACAGCCCATTTATTTCATTATTGACACATGTATTCATTCTGAATGCAGGCTTGCTCCCGTAGTGTGCGGGGGTATGGCTCCACCATGGCGCGGGATTGGTATGCCGAGCTCCCGGGGGGCGTCAGAGACTTAGTAGACTTGGCGGGGTTCGGACCCTTCTGCGTTGGGTTGTCACGTTGTCCTGCCAGGAGGACTTTGATGGCAGCTTTGGTAGAGAGATGGTGGGACACCACCAATTCCTTTCATTTCTCTGCTACCGGGGACATGACCATGACCCCTTTTGATTTCGCTGTATTGACCGGCTTAGACGTCGGAGGTTGGTCCATTCCCTACGACGAGGATATGGGCGAGTGGGAGGCCGCCTGGATGTACTTGTTGGGGGCTCGCCCGCCTGTTGATAGGGTTTCAGGGAGAGTCCGATACACTTGGTTCTCCTCCCACTTCCGACGGGCGGAGATGGTGCCTGAGAGTCCCGAGGAGACGGAGCAGTACGCCCGTGGTTTCCTGATGTTCCTCTTCGGGACTACCCTGTTCGCCGACAGAGGGAACACCATTGGGCTATATTTGCTGAGCGCTCTAGTCGACCTATCACAGGTCCATAGATATGATTGGGGTGGCGCCGGCCTGGCTACCCTTTATTTTTACATGAGCGCGACCTCCCGTGGGCGGGGCGATTTACTTGGCGGCTACTGGAGAGCCTGGGAGGTACTTTCTGTCCCCTTGATTTACATTTCTGCTTTTCTTTACTTGTACATTGCACACACACAGCGCACTTTTACAGTCTGTATTTTGCTCTCAGCATTTCGTACTTACATTCTGCACTGCTTTTCTCAGCTATGGGCTTATGTATACTTCCCATCATTAGCCCCAGAGCTGGAGGTGGTAGGGATTCCCGTGACCCCATATTCATTGATATTCGAGGGCCCGCACCGGCCAAGACCTCGAGAGACCCTCCTTCGCCTGCGACAGCACTTCGACACTGTGCGACACTCAGAGGTAGTTCAGAACTTTCAGTTCTCTTCATTCTCATCTTTGATTTGCTCTGTATATTCTCGTTTTCTGATTGGTTTATACATTCATCATCCGCAGATTACTTGGCAGCCTTGGGCGCCCCTGGGTGATGATCTCCGACTTCAGTATACCGGAGCGTCAGGCATCTCCCAGTATAGGGTCCTGCTCGAAGGGCCGGTTGGCAGGGCCTGGTTCCTGGGGGAGCGCTTTCTGCGTCAGGTACGGGGGTATCTTTCTCAGGATGTTCCCGCAGTACCTCCAGCTAGTATGCGGACCGCTGATAGGCTCTCTTACTCAGAGGTAGTCGGCGCCATGCTGGGTAGTGATGCTTTGCTATATATTGAGGAGGGGGACTACGCCACCTACCGTCATATATATTTGATGCCTCCATTGACGGAAGCTCGTATTCCGATGATGAGACCTGCCGGTATGTCATCCTCGGACCAGGCTCGGGCTCGAGCTACAGACGTCCCTTCTTCTAGCAGGGCTGGCACATCTAGAGGTGGAAGTAGACCGTTTCCTCCGACTCCGTCGATTCATCCTCATCTGGGATGGCCAGATATGCCTACTGAGTTGATGGCGTGGCAGTATGGGGCTAGCTCTCCGACTCCGATCCCACTAGAGCCTCCGATGCCCAGTGATCGATACGCCATTGATCCGGACTCACCGCCGGTATGCTCTACTTGTTTTCATTTATCATTCAGATGTTTAGATACTCTTCTGTTCACTGACGATTATGAGCTCATTTTTGCAGCCATCGCGAGGGTACATAGAGGAGGTGGTTGGACTGGTGGCCACACTCGAGGGCATGGTCCTGCGCAGGGAGGCACAGTTGTCCGTCGCGGGCATCCAGGTACCTTTCTGTTTTCTGGCATTTATCATACTTCTGATGACATGCTGATTTCTACTGCATCGATAGACTACTTGTGTAGAGCACATCTGTCACACACCCCACTTATACACTGTATTTACATGCACCCACTTCGTGTAGCTTTTACTTGTATATGTATCTGATGTACATATTTGGACTGATGTATTTGAATTGAACTCCTTGTTTCCAGATGCCTTCATGGTCCGGTCAGCCGCAGGCCAGGCCATCTGGGCCTCATTGGGGAGCTGGGCCATCTGAGCCTTTTCAGGGGGCGGGGTCATCTCGGCCTTCCCGAGGAGCCGGGCCATCTAGGCCTTTTCGAGGAGCTCGAGGAGGGCCCGCCCGCAGACGCAGGGCTCACGTTGTGGAGGTGGAGCCTGATGAGGAGGAGGAGGATGCTGAGGAGGAGGAGGAGGCTACCGATCGTCAGTTCGAGACGTCTGCCGGGGAGGAGGAGGAGGAGGCTGAGGGGGATCCTGAGGATGACAGCTCCGACTCAGATGATGGTGTGGAGGTTGTCCCGCAAAAGAGGACGAGGCGTGCTTCTCGTTCCCGCTCCCGAGGACTTTGATGTTGCTATTTCCTGCTTTATTTTTCTTTTTGCTAGTAGTTTATAGCACTTTGCACATTGTTAGGCAGTTTTATTTTTTGTAAAACTTGTACCTTTGTTTGTTGTAAAGCATGATGAAATGAAATAGCTTTTGGAAAGGTGTTTGTATTTTGAACTTTTAGCATCGTATCGCATCATTATTTTGCACAAGAATGAAATTGAATGGTAATGCGCATTGTGTAATCACCTAAGTCAGGTAGTGAACCGACGCAACAAACTAAACAACTCAACTTACTAAGATATAACAGAATCTTTAGCAAGTTTACAACTCGATAAGCAAAATGCAACAACATAAATAAACCAGACTTTAACAAAATTGCTTAAACAGAGAGCAATGACTCAAAAACACAAAACACGTTCGCTCGACAAACAACTCGATAAGCAAAATGCAACAACTCGATAAACAAAAACTCAACAGCAACAAAGCGTACTTCTGACGATCTGGGCATCGGAACGCATCCGAAATGAAGGCCTTTGACTCTCCCGTTGTATGGGAATGCTTGGAATTCTCCCTCGAGGAGTAAAACAGGGCCAAGGAGATACACTGCAGCATTGTCAGCCATCCCTGGGAGCTGGCCGGCCATTTTTTGTGGAGAGAGACAGCTGGCCGGCCATTTCTGAAAAAGTAAATGGCTGGCCAGCCAGAAAAAGTAGCTGGCCGGCCATTCAGTCCTGTAGCCACCAGATTTTTGACACGTGTCCCCGTGAATAGTGTTTTTCCTTCTATAAAAGCCTCAACTTCGGGAACATTCATTTCATCTTAGTTTTAGCCAAAGATGGAGGCGTTTCTCGCAGAAAATGTCACATCTTGGATTTCTTCTTTAGATGGCTCGGAAAAGTTGAATTTCCGGGGTTTCGGCTTGAATGCACTATTCACGCTGAGCCGTACTCCGCTACAGCTTCCTTTCCTCCATGCCGCGGCAAGGTTCTGGAATCCAGTGACGCATGTTTTTAGCTTTGGCGGCCAAGAGATGTGTCCCACTTTCGAAGATTTTCAGGTTTTGATGGAGTCCGAGTGCTCGGAAGTGATCTTGCCTCAGCTCCGTTTTGGTCACGCCCAGGCTTTAGGGCGGATGTGTGGGCTCACAGCGCATGACGCTCGATCTCTGATCTGCAGTGGAGAGCTGGACATCCTCGGCTTGATCCATCGTTTTTCCGACGCCGGTGACCGCAGCAACCATTATTGGCAGGGTTTTCGGCAACACGCCCTCTGCTTATGTATGTTGTCTCACTTTCTGCTTTCTTCGGGCTTCGGCGGGGCTAGCATTCGCCTGATTGAAGTCGCCCAAGGTTTGAGAGAAGGAAAGAGCTGTATTGCCATGACCTTGGCCGAGACATTGATGGGCTTAGATTCTGTCTATCGCCGGGAGGCGACGAGGTTTGCCGGGAGTCCACTGCTGCTGCAGGTAATGCTTCCCACCCGACCTTACATATATATTTGCTCACATCACTCGACCCTCAGGCTCGGTTTTTCTCACAAAACCCTTGTCTTACTTTTCTCTCATCGTACACCTCTCTATTCTTTATTCTCTCATTTTCCATCCCTCCCCTAGGTATGGTTAATGGATAAGTTGCAGGTTGTGGACTCTTGCCCGGCTTATTCAGCTCGAGGTTACTTCTTTCGGCAGCGCCTAGTCAATGCTCTTGACGAAAGGTGGTGGTTCGATTGGATGTGCAATTTGTCCGCAGATGGCATTGTTTGGCGTTGTCCTTGGCTCAACCTCCCGGCAATGAGCTATAGTATGTCCCGGCTGATTGGGATTCAATTGGTTGGTTTAACCCATTGCGTATTCTATTTTCCGTTCCGGTTCCTGCGTCAGTTTGGTCATGATCAGACTTGTCCACCGGAGGGGATTGAGTATCCAGCCGCTTTCCCGGTCCGGGGGGCACAGCTTGCCCGATATGCCACGGCATGGAGGACTAGAGAGCTCCTGGCCCCTGCTTCAACTTTCAGTTGTACTTTGTCCGATGAGTGCGTGGATTGGCTCAATGAGGAGGCACAGGTTGGGCCCAGCTTGGCATCAGATGCTCCGTCCAGCTCTGGGAGGGGACATAGAGATACTTGATTCAACTATGCCTCAAATTTATTGCTTATTTAGCATTTTCAAGTTTTCTTTATGAATGTACTAAAAAAAGCAACCTCGATTGTAATGCAAGAGCAGGAGAACTCTCTTTTGAAATCAAAGAAATTGAAAGTTATGGTACTGAAAATTTTCCACTTTTGGTCCAAAAATGGTCTTAGTCGTAAAAAGATTGATTTGAACAAAGTCAACTTTTATTAAAACTTTTCAAAGCTATTTTCGATGTGGATTAAAAATTGGACACGCCGAAAATCTGTCACTGAGATGCACAACCCCAGATCCCCGCAACTGGAAAGTTGCCCCTAGTCTGAAGAACAATGCGGCACTGCACAGCAACGGAAAGTTGCCCCTAGTCTGAGTAACTTTGCACCGTCGCGGCAACGGAAAGTTGCCCCTAGTTTGAACAGCACTGTACCGGAGATCACGATAAATGCTGATGGATAAAGATGATTGAGATGATCAAAATGGACAGAGTTGATCGGGGAAAAATTTATGGCTGAACTTCAAGATGAAGCTGCCTACGTATCCCAAAGATGGGAATCAAGCCTTACGTAGTTCAGGCTTGGGTTCACTCGAGTATTTTCACTCTCCTTTTGCGCTCTAACTTTTGCCAAGGCCGCCCTTTGCGGGTTTTCAACATTGCGAGCTCAGTTTTTATATTTTCTAATTTTTTGTGCTCTGAATTTTGCCTAGGTCGCCCTTTCGGGTTTCGGCCTAGCGAGCCTCTCAAGGATAGTATTTCTTCAACTTGTCCATATTGATCGGTTGTGAGAACTCCAAGCCATCTAGATCCATCAGAACCACAGCCCCACCTGACCAGATAGCTTTGATAATGTAAGGACCAGTCCAATTAGGTTTGAACTTGCCCCTTGGGTCGTGGATGGGAGCTCGGTTGTCTTTGAGCACCAAATCTCCCTCTTTCAGATTCCTGGACTTAACCTTCTTGTTGAAAGCCCGGGCAATTCTGCGTTGATAGCCTTGGATGTGGTACAGTGCTTTCAGTCTTCTTTCATCAAAGAGCATGAGTTCTTCGAATCTGCTTTGCTGCCAATCTGCTTCGGCTGTCTGGCATTCAGCCAATACTCGTAGCGACGGAACCTCAATCTCAATGGGTAGAACAGCCTCCATTCCATAAACCAATGAATATGGAGTTGCTCCAGTAGAAGTTCTGATTGAAGTCCTGTAGCCCCACAGAGCAAATGACAGCTTGTTTGGCCAATCCCGATAGGTTTCCACCATCTTCTGTAGTATATGCTTGATATTCTTGTTGGCGGCCTCAACTGCTCCGTTGGTCTGCGGCCTGTATGTAGATGACTTATGAAAAGCCACATTGTATTTCTCCAACAAGTCTATCACTTCTTTCTTGAAGTGGGAACCATTATCTGAAATTATTTCGTTTGGCACCCCGTAGCGACAGATGATGTTGTTCCTGATGAACTTTGCGACATGCGACGCCTTCAATACTGCATATGATTGGGCCTCGACCCACTTTGTAAAATAATCTATCGCTACTAGGATAAACTCATGCCCGTTGGACCCCTTCGGGGTAACAGCTCCGATCACATCAATTCCCCAGACTGAAAAAGGCCACGGCGAAGTCATGTTGTACAGTTTTGACGGCGGGATGTTCATGCGGTTTGCATGGATTTGACACTTGTGGCATCGCCGAACAAAACTAATACAATCCTCCTCCATAGTTGACCAGTAGTAACCCTGTCTGAGGATCTTTCTGGCCAGCATCACTCCATTCATGTGTGCACCGCACTCTCCCCCATGGATGGCTTCCATCAGGCGTTTTGACTCTTCAGCTTCGACACAGAGCTTATGCATTCCCAGATGGCCCCTTTTGTACAAATTTCCCCCGCAGATAACGAACTGAGCAGCCATTCTTCTGACAGCCCTCTTATCTTTGGCATTTGCCCCTAGTGGGTATGTCTTCTTTTCCAAGAAGTTCCAGATGTCGTAATACCAGGGGTTGCCGTCTTGAACCTCATCTATGACGGAAATTGACTCGTATGCTGGCACGAACTTCTGATCAATAATGACTGGACGCATCCGGACTCCGGACGGGATGTCTATCATAGAAGATAGAGTTGCTAATGAATCTGCGAACCTGTTGTTCTCTCTTGCGAGGTGGGTGAAATTTAGCTTCTCAAACCGAGGAATTAGCAGGTCCAAGGTTTGGTGGTAGATTATCATCCTTTCCTCTTTGACTTTCCAATCTCCTTTTGCTTGAGACACAACAAGGTTCGAGTCCCCAATGACGTCCAACCGTCTTGCCCCTAATTCCAGGGCTGCTTCCAGGCCAGCAATACATGCCTCATACTCTGCTTCATTGTTGGAAACTTTGAACCGGAGCTTGAATGCTAAAGGGATACGGGAATCATCAGGCGCTATTAGCAACACCCCTATCCCATACCCATACTGGTTTGACGCTCCGTCAAAGTACATCGTCCAGGCTTCATCTTCGACGTGCAGAATGGCTTCATTTGGGAATAGATACTCAACCGCTTCATCCCCCTCAACCGGGTGGTCGGCAAGGAACTCCGCTACCGCTCTACCTTTTACTGACTTGCGCGTTACATACTTCAAATCAAATTCGGAGAGCAACAGCAGCCATCGAGCTAGCCTACCCGTAAGTGCTGGTTTCTCGAAGAGATATTTGATGGGATCCAAACGGGAAACCAACATTACTGAGTGGGCTAACAGGTAGTGCCGCAGCTTCCTGGTTGCCCATACCAAGGCCAAACAAGCCTTCTCCAGCGGTGTATAGCGGGTCTCGTAATCCAGCATCTTTTTGCTCAGATAGTATATGGCCCTTTCCACTTTGTCTTCTGACTCCTGCGCGAGCATGCAGCCCATGGTGGTCTCAGTTACCGAAAGATACAGTATCAACGGTCTCCCCGGCTCCGGCGGTGACAACACGGGTGGGTTCTGTAGATATTCTTTGATCTGCTCAAAAGCTGCTTGACATCGGCCGTCCCACTGGAATTTCCTTCCTTTCTTCAGGAGACCAAAAAGTGGTTCACAAGTCAAGGTTAATTTGGAAATAAACCGTCTTATGAATTGCACTTTTCCCAGAAAGCCTCGCACCTCCTTTTCAGTCCTTGGTGGTGGCATTTCTAAGATGGCCTTGATTTTGGAAGGGTCGACCTCGATGCCCCTTTGTGTGATCAGAAACCCTAGCATCTTCCCTGCTGTAACACCAAACGTGCATTTCTGGGGATTCAGTCGCAGCCGAAACTCTTTGATCCGTTGAAAGAATTTTTGTAAGGCGGTGTACTGGCCCTCTCTATCTTTGGACTTGACAATCATGTCGTCCACGTACACCTCGACCTCTTTATGGATCATATCATGCAATATTGTAGTTGCTGCCCGTTGATACGTAGCTCCAGCATTTTTCAACCCGAATGGCATCACTCGATAGCAATATGTCCCCCACAGGGTAGTGAACGCAGTCTTCTCCCGGTCTTCGGGTGCCATCACTATCTGATTATAGCCTGAGAAACCATCCATAAACGAAAGCAAGGCATGTCCTGCCGTGAAATCCACCAATTCGTCGATGTGTGGCAAGGGGAAGTCGTCCTTCGGACTGGCCCTGTTCAAATCTCTGAAGTCTACACAGACCCGAATTCTGCCGTCCTTCTTTGGCACCGGAACTATGTTGGCCAACCAAGTTGGATATTCAGACACCAGCAGGAACCCTGCGTCAATTTGCTTGGTGACCTCTTCCTTAATTTTGAGGGCCCAGTCCGGGCGAATCCTTCTGAGTTTCTGTTTGACAAGACGGGCCTCTGGATCAAGAGGGATCCGGTGCTGTACAATCTCAGGATCGATTCCAGGCATGTCTTCATAGGACCACGCGAAAACATCTTTGAAATCTTTTAATAAAGCGACTAAGCGCTCGCGCTCCTCTGAAGACAACGTGGACCCGATCTGGACCAGCCGCGGGTCCTTCTCAGTGCCAACATTCACAGTAGTGATTTCATCCATTAAAGGTTTAACAAATCTTTCCTGCTCTTGATCAATTAATCGTTGCAAAACTGGGGGAATTTCTTCCTCGCTGTTTTCATCAAAATTTTGAAAATCCTGATTTAAGCAATAAATCAAAGGCACAGAAAAATACTCGGAAACCACATCCACATCATTCTCATTAAGTACTTCCAAGCCGTCAGATTCCTCTGTTACAACAGACTCAAAAGAAAATGAAAAAGACGACCTAGACAGGACTGTGGTATCCGGGATATCACCCCCAGGAATACCGGACTCAGACTCAGTCGAGCTGGAATCTGATTCTGACGCACAAGATTCGGTAGAATCAGATTCCGGCTCACTACCTGACCCGGAACTGCTAGATAAGAAGCCTTCTTCATATTGCCAGATGAGAGAAGGTGCGATAGATGCATCCAAGATCGGCGCTGGAAAGCCCACAGCTATTTCATCTCCAATCACAGAAACCGAAGAGTTATCCCCCAAGCACTCTTGGCCGATCGGAGGATCTGATAGTAGACTCGCCAGTGCTATCCCCATTTCCAGCTCTGTACTCTCAGGATCCACTGCTTCACATTGCTCAACCTCAGTTGGTGGGTCTGTCTGCGCTTCGGCAACGTCATCCCCAGATAATTGTATGTCGAAGAAGATTTCAAAACCAGGCACGCGCGTCCCCTCCGCGTTTAGCCATGGCTCCGGGAAGCCGCAGAACGGAAAATCTTCCCCCTCCCGGACGAAACGTCCGTTTAGGGTACCCCAGATGGGCCTGTGCATTAAATCAAATGGCTTCCCGGCCTTCTTTGCTCTGGCCCTTCCGGCCATTTCTCTTCCTTTCCTCACCCAATCCTCCTTGGTGGGCAGATAACCCAGTCCAAAGGTGTGAGGGTTGTGTGGCACTTCGGCCAATACTGAGACGCCCTTCCGGCCGCTTCTCCCTAATCCCATCCCGGGGGTATGTTTTAGCTTGTTCATGAGGTATATAGATTGAGCACTAACATACATGCCCTCATTCACAGCCATGACATTCTGCACCACTTGAGCCTCGGCCAAAGTGAACCCCGACAAAAATACATCCTCCGTGCCGTGCTCAATCTCTAGGACAGGTGTGGACACTTCCGGCGGCGGATGGATTGATGAATTCCCGAAAACTATTGCTACCCCTTTCCCGTGGGGGTATTTTAGCATCTGATGTAGAGTGGAAGAGACTGCTTTGATCTGGTGCAACCACGGTCGCCCCAAAAGTAGGTTAAAGGTTGCGGGAACGTCCAAGATATGAAATTCGACATTGTGTTGTCCTGGACCAACCTTGGTTTGAATTTTAACAGTCCCCATCACTTCTCTGCTGGTATTGTCGTATGCTCTGATCACTTGGGTGGTTGGGACGAAGTCTGCGGGTTTTAACCCGATTGCATATGCCGTTCTGGTTGGGCAGACATTGATCGCAGACCCGGTATCAACAAGTACCACCGGTATCCACTTATCTCTACATTCGACAGAGATATAGAGAGGTTTGTTATGACCTGTGCCCTCAGGCGGTAGCTCTTTGTCCGAAAAGGTTAATGCCGGGGAACCTCCTCCCGGAAAAACCAGCCCAACCAGCTGTTCAGGCGTGGTATCTATGGAGAGTTTGGACTTGTCCATAGCAGATAGAACAGCTTCTCTGTGCACTCGTGATGCCATTAGCAGTCCCCAGATGGAGATGTCTGCTTGTATCTTCTTCAACTGTTTCAGCACGGCTTCATCTTCAATCTGCTTCTCCTTCTGTCTTTCTACTTCTCTGTCCTTCCCGGATGCCTCAGGTTGGTCCAGGTGTGGGGGTTTGAAGTACCGCCCACTTCTTGTCATATGGTCAACCTCATCAAGGTACCAAGTATCATCCGGCTGGTTATTCCCCCAGTCTTCATCGGTGTGAGCAAGACACAAATCGTCATCTTCCCACCACATTCCGCTGGCAGCCAACAGACATCTGTCCGGCTCCGGTCTACTCGCACTCTCAGTGCTCTCTGTCCATATGCTCGCAGCATTGTCTGTCTTCGTGCACACGGCACTTACAGTCCCCTCAGGGCCCTTTGCCTTTCTGGCTCTCTCAGTAGCCTCAAATTTTTCTTGCTCCAACTGCGTCAGTACAGTTGTTTGCTCAACAGTTCCCATATCAATAATGCCCATGTCCCGAGCGGAATTCTCAACACCGGCGCTCTCCGGCGGTACAACTTGATTTTCGGCCGTTCCGGCCACAACTGATATTTCCGCCCCTGCCGGGCTCTGTTCTGGTTGGGCTTCCCCCACTGCATCCGGTTGATCTTCGAGCCATCCCGTGGCCTCCTCTGATTCCTCATAATCATACCAGTTAATCGATGCATCCCCCAGTTCCTGGTCCTCGAGAAATTGCAAGTTAGCAAAGTCCTCCTCTACGGCTGTCAGCTCATCTGCCCATAGCCCAGATCCATCCCCCCGGATCATGCATAGTTCTCCTGTCTCTGGCAATTCTACACTTAGCCCAATTCGGCTCATTGATAGGATGTACTTGCTTGGATCATAAACTCCCCCAGCGAAATTCTGCCCAGTCCCAGATTCAACAGACTCAGTCTCTCCCAAAATCTGCCCTGCCCTGTCTTCGACGGTCACCACCATCGGTTCCGGTTGGGTTTTGGAGACGTCCACCATGCACAAGAAGTTAGTGCAATCGGGGAGGAACACCTCCGGCTTGGGTAAGTGGGTGGGCGTAATATAGATGCTAGGATCGTAAGATGCGACCCCAGTCTGGATAAAGTTAATTCTTTTGGGAGGAGGAGCTTGGTTATGTGGTGGGAGAGGGTTGGTTGTGACGTTGGGTTTATCAGGAGGCGCGATCACCTGTTTGTCAATAAGATCTTGAATCTCATGACGCAATCTGTAACAACGGTCGGTGTCATGACCGTGTTGTTGGTGATATGCGCAGTACCTTGACGGGTCGTAAGAGGGGGGGAGTGGATTTGGTAATGGCTTTGGTTCCAGGGGTTTTAAATGATTTTTCCTGATCAATATTCCCAGAACCTTGGTCAGAGGCATATATAGTGGAGTAAAGGTTCTTTGGCCTCGTGGTTGGAAACGGTTGTTTTGTGAGTTGCTTCCGGACGCGCCGGAGAATGGTGTGGCAGTCATGGGCCTTGGAGGGGGAGGGGGAGTGGTGGTGACCATACTAACTTCCGAGGCTCTCGTATTTGCAGCGCCGCTCGGGCCTGCATTGTTATTGCGATTGAAGGTCCTCCTCGGTTGTTCTCTGTCCTGGTCAAACAGACCTTGCCTCATAGCATCTTCTATTTGCACCCCCAAATCATGTAAATCTGCGAAAGTAGGGAAGGGGACCACAATCATTCTTTGCATTAACTTCGGGTGGAGATTGCGCACAATCATCCGAATTTGATCTCTGTCAGTGGGCCTTAAAGTCATCGTCGACGCCTTTGCCCTCCATCGGATCACAAAGTCCGAGAAAGATTCCTTGGGCTCTTGCCTCGTCGTTTCAAGATCACGGGTTGTGATCTCGATCTGAGTGTTGTATGAATATTGTGTGACAAAGGCCTCAGCCATCTCGTCCCAATTCTTCTTCACCTCATCCGATAATCTTGCGTACCAATGGGAGGCCACACCCGACAGGGTTCGGCCGAATAGTGAGAGCTTCTGTTGTCGTGTTAGGCCCATTGGCCGCAAGACATCTGCAAACAGTCGGATATGGACCATGGGGTCGCCGGTTCCATCAAAACGGTCGATTTGTGGCATTTTGAATCTATCGGGGAGCGTTACGGCCTCCTCGGTATATCCATCTCCGATATCCGGCATAGCCTTGGCCCCTTGGGATTTCTTGAAGAGCTTCTCCAATTTGCTTAATTTCAGAGCTGTATGATCAACCTCGACCTCGGATGGAGAGTCCGGGTGATTGGATGTATGAACCTTGGACAGTTGTGGTGGAAGCGGGAGCGGAGCTGGCCCCGTTGGAAGACTCGTGTCCTCTTGTAAATTTTGGACAGTCGGTACAGTATTCTGGGTGTTCGGAGGAACGTCCTGAATAGCAGGAGCCTTCTCGGGTAATGGGGCCCCCGCCGGAGGGGGGATTTGGCGTGAAGCAGATGCTGTATTCTGCTGTTGTAACCTGGTAATCAGCTCAGCCTGTTGGGCCATGACTGCGGCCTGCTGTTTGGAGAATTCCGCTTGACGGGCGGCATCGTCATGCATTTGCTTCATACTCTCCTGCATCTGGCGCATTAGAGCCTCTATCCCCAATGTATTCTGTTGCTCCATCTGTCTAACTGGTATGTCTATTTCTGCAGCAGTAATTGAGACCTCAGTCCTATAGTCCTCTGATGAAGTAACCCACTGCCCTGACAACCTCTGTTCTGACACACTGCGCCTTTTCGGCTTCCTTCTGATAACAGGGGGTAGAGAATAGAACACTGGCTGTCCGTCGATTAGATCCTCAGATCGGTGGAGTCGACGACCTCGTGTCCAATGTGCTTGGGGAATGCCTGCTGGGTTGGAAGCAATCGTGCTAAAACTGACCCTAGCAAAAGATAAATAAAGCGAAAAGGAAATAAATAAACAGATAAACGGGCAGCATAACAGCTTAAAGTAAAATGCAAGACACACAGTCGGGCATAATCAACACACAGTCAATAAGCTGAAATATACACTGTCCTCAAACACTGATTATCATCCCTGTATCACTGTTCCCTAAAACAGAATCTGATATCCGCAGATAACTAATCCTCAAATTCTGGCTGATGCCCGCAGGCTTGATACCCGCAATACCAAACTGATGCCCGCAGGCCTGATGTCGACAATACTGAACTGATGCCCGCAGGCCTGATACTGTCAATACTGAACCGTAGCCCGCAGGCTTGATACTCAAACTCATATACTGATCTGATGCCCACAGGCCTGATACTGACAATTCTGAACTGATGCCCGCAGGCTTGATGCCCAAACTCATATACTGATACATGCATTCCTGTAGAGACGCACTCTAAAGCACATAACAGATAAGTGAGAGCCAAAACACCCCTATGTTGGGGTAAGGTTTCCCTGTCCTATTGTGTCAGGAGCTAAGGTTTCACTACGCACGCAGTAGTTTCAAACAACCTATAAACGGGTAAGCAACCTGTCCTAATTTGGAATGGTCACTATGGATCCGAATATGCACTAGGTCGAATTGTCAAAGAGGGTGCCCCGGTAAAACCGGGGTTTGTGTTCCCATACTGGCAGAGCCCACAACCGGTCAGCCTTATGGTCATGCCTTGACAAGACAAGCCTCCGGCAAACCGTTCAGGAATAGCAGATGGCAAACACGGTGTCCTAGGCGCACCAATGCAAATGCAATGCAAAGAAACACACAAGTGTAGTCAAAAACAGATATCATGAGTTCGAGTCAAGTTCTCTAAATCCCCAGCAGAGTCGCCAGAAACTGTAACAAGCCCGCGGGGGACCTCGCTACAGCTCGGACTCGACTTTTCGTAGTCACGGTTCTAAGTCTGAAACAGAGAGTCCAAATCCGGCAAATTGTTTTGAGAAACAGATTTTTGAAAAAGTAGTGCCAAACATGGACTGCTTTGCCAGATACAGAGTCGCCACCTAAATATTTTATTTTGGGAAATTTAGGAAACCCTGACTCGGTGCCGAAAGGCCACGTGTCCGTCATCACCAAAGTTGCCTCGGCTCGGGAACTTGGGTACGATTGGGGAAGGTCACTTCGTGAGCACCCCCGCTCGCCCGGTCATAGACCGGCCTCTACTAACCACGATATCAATTTTTGAAAACATTGTGAGTTCTTATTCCGGTTTATTAGCCTAGGTTACTATGTGATGCGCACAGCATACAAGTATAGACCGGGTCGCCCGAATTGGAAAAAAACATTTCATGCTTGTTTTTGAAAATGGTTTGCTACCCGCAGGTAGGCTTGAAACATTTGATGATTTGCTCCAATTCAGATAACACAGCCTCCACCCACAGGCATTCAGGCAGTTAAATCATGTAAGCACATAGCCTCATGGTAAGCATGCTATTCATGGCAACACTCACACGCATGCAAGGATGCTAAAGCATAAAACTTACCGGGTACTCCAAGCCAAAACAAGAACTGTATTAGAAATCATGCATGATCCTAAGTATACAGAAATGCCTAATGCAACACATGCAAGATGCAACTATAGCAGGCTCGGCTATCCTAAGATGGTATATGGAATGCTACAACTACCATGTATTCAATTTAGAATTGAAAGTACAATGCAGTTAGTATGATGCGCCGAGCCCGGTGCATGCAATACAGATGGATGATGCAAACATGCTGTCATACTGTATGCTAATTTAAATATGCCCTAATCTAACCATTATAAGCGGATAAATAAAAGGGAAGAAAGACGTGGGGTTGGAAGACATACAACACACACACGCACACTTATTACAGTTGTGCCCTCACTCGGAGGGTCCGAATAAATATACAGTCCAAATATTACAGTCCCGAATAAAAGAATGTTACAGTCCAAAATATTACAAAATCCTAATTAATTAAAGAATTAACTAAGAAAGCAAATAAAACTAGCGTGCAAGCCCGGGACCGCCTTGCTTCTGATGGATGATGCATGTCCGGGTTGTCTTGCGCGGAAATCCACCGGAATGTCCCAATTAGCCTCTGTTTACACCTGTCCTTGAAATGCGTGCCAAGTCCCAAAAAGTCGCTGATTCCTGATTTTGCTGCAACAGAGAGCAGGAAAGGGGCATAGCAATGTATTTACACAAATATATGCATGTCTCGATCCTCGTGCCACCAATCACGCATACCGAGGTATGATGGCCGAGGAGTCGAAATGCACAACTCAATATAGGATGAATGCACATGAAACTACAGCTAAAGCCTAACTCCATCATGGATAATCCGGAGTGTCGGTGACTGGGGAATTGAGACACATTCCGTCACTCGGAGTACGAAATGTACCTCGTTTCCCGTGCCCGGGCTAACTCCTATTCCGGACACGATGCGATATGCATGATATGCATGAAATGCAACTAAGATGCAATCCTAACATACTCAATGCTATGAAAATGAAATGCCTCGAAATGCGTGCGCACGGGCACGCAAACCGAGAAAATGACAGAGTGCAATCTAAGATACAACCTAGTATGCACTATGCTGTGAAAAATGAGGTGCCTCGAAATACGTGCACGCGGGCACGCAAACCGAGAGAATGACGTGTCCCAAAATGCGTGCACACGGGCAGGCAAACCGAGGCGATGATATGTGTCTCGAAATACGTGCACGCGGGCACGCAAACCGAGGCGATGATATGTGTCTCGAAATACATGCACGCGGGCACGCAAACCGAGGCGATGATAAAATGTGATGAAATGACACGGAAATGACAAATGGGCTTATACCAACATGAGTGAGCCTCAGCCACACTCACATGGGATGCCGGCGGATAAAAATGAGGTGCCTCGAAATGCATGCACACTGGCACGCAAACCGAGGCAATGGTAAAATGTGATGAAATGATATGGAAATGACAAATGGGCTTATACCAACATGAGTGAGCCTCAGCCACACTCACATGGGATGCCGGCGGATAAAAATGAGGTGCCTCGAAATGCGTGCACACGGGCACGCAAACCGAGGCAATGGTAAAATGCGATGAAACATGGCAAAAATGATATGCAAGCATGCCAATGGAATTTCAGCAACAAAATATGGGGGAAAACAGTCCCGAAATGAAGCGAAATGACATGAAATGCAAGGAAATGTCCCGAAACGCAACAATAGGCATCCGAAATGGCCTATAGCCATGCTAAACATGCACAATATGGACATGCAATGCAAATACAGAAGCTAGAAAGTCCCAAGAGATGCACTTTCACAGTTATAAACATGGCCAAACAGCAAGCATAGGTAAAGGAAAAATAGCATGCAAGAATAGGGGCCAAAAGAGGGGTAAAGAAGCAAGTGGTATAAGCAAAACCCAAACTGAAAAATTTCCTTCTACAACACTGAAGATGGACCAAAAATATGAACATTTACAGTATATGGCAGCCTCAAAATCAGTATACAAATATGCTAAAAATGTGATGCAAAACAAGGCTCAAAAGGTGCTATAACATGAAGTATATAAAATAATCACCAAACAGAAAAAAAGTGTGAATGAAACATGAAGTATAGGCCAAAACAAGGCCACTTTCGGTTCGGACCAAGGTCCAAAAACAGAAGCAAAGAGGGCTATCAATTTATGCAAAAATGGGGCCAAATAAGGGATATAACTACAAGTGGCACATGGAGACACCAAACAATGTTGAGCCCTTCTCCAATGTTGAAGAGGGGCTCAAAATAAGCCTAATATCAGTTTGCTTTGCCAGATACAGAGTCGCCACCTAAATATTTAATTTTGGGGGAAATTTAGGAAACCCTGACTCGTTTGCCTAAAGCCACGTGTCCGTCATCACCAAAGTTGCCTCGGCTCGGGAACTTGGGTACGATTGGGGAAGGTCACTTCGTTTGCACCCCCGTTCGCCCGATCAAAGATCGGCCTCTACTAACCATGATATCTAGTTTTGAAAACATTGTGTGTTCTTATTCCGGTTATTAGCCTAGATTTACTATGTGATGCGCACAGCATACAAGTATAGACTGGATCGCCTGAATTGGAACAAAACATTTCCTGTTTCTTTTTGAAATATGGTTTGCTACTCGCAAGTAGGCTTAAAATGCAGATTTTGCCACCCTCGGGTGGGCTTAGAAAAGATGGTTTTGCCATTATCTAGTGGGCTTAAAACTCACAGTTGATGATTTGTTCCAATCCAAGTAATCCAACCTTCACCCACAGGCATTCAGGCAGTTATATCACATAAGCATTTAGCCTCATGATAAGCATGCTATTCATGGCAGTCACTCACACGCATGCAAGGATGCTAAAGCATAAAACTCACCGAGTACTCCAAGCCAAAAAAGAAGTTAATTAGAAATTCATGCATGATCCTAATTATACAGAAGTGCCTAATGCAACACATGCAAAAATGCAACTATAACAGACTCGGCTATTCTAAATATGGCATATGAGATGCAACAGCTAACAAGTATTCAACTTTGAAATTGAAATACAAATGCAGTTAGTATGATGCGCCGAGCCCGGTGCATGCAAAACAGATGAATGAATGCAAACATGCTATCATACTGTATGCTAATTGAAACATGCCCTAATCTAACCATCATAAGCGGGTAAATAAAAGGAAGAAAGACGTGGGGTTGGAAGACATACAACACACACACGCACACTTATTACAGTTGTGCCCTCGCGCAGAGGGTCCGAATAAATAGTACAGTCCAAATAATACAGTCCAAATAATACAGTCCGAATATAAACAAATTCCTAATTAATTTACAAATTAACTAAGAAAGCTATAAACTGGCATGCAAGCCAGGGACTGCCTTGACTCTGATGAATGATGCATGTCTGGGCTGCCTTGCGCGGAAATCCACTGGGATGCCCCGATTAGCCTCTGTTTTGTAATTTTTCTTGGAAAGCGCGCCAAGCTCCGGAAGGTTGCTAATTCTTGATTTGCTGCAACAGAGAGCAGGAAAGGGGCATAGCAATGTATTTTCATAAATGTATGCATGCCTCGATCCTCGTGCCACCAATCACGCATATCGATGCATGATGGCCGAGGAGTTGAATTGCACAACTCAATATGGAATGAATGCGCATGAAAACAAAACAAAAACCTAACTCCATCATGGATAATTCGGAGTGTCGGTGACTGGGGAATTGAGACACGTTCCGTCACTCGGAGTACGAAATGTACCTCGTTTCCCGTGCTCGGGCTAACTCCTATCCCAAGCACAATGCAATATGCATGATATGCATGAAATGCAACTAAGATACAACCTAACATGCACAATGCTATGAAATGGCATACATGATGCACAAGATGACATGGCATACACAATGCGCTAACATACAACCTAGCATACGCAATGCTATGAAATGAAATGGCATACACAATGCATAATGGACTTACACCAACATGAGTGGATCTCAGCCACACTCACACAAGAGGCCATTAGATGAAAATGAGACACTCGAAATGCGTGCACACATGCACGCAAACCGAGGACCGAACCTAAGGCACAAAATGCCACACTAACAAGACATGGCAAAGCATGGAATATGGCATACGAGCATGAAAATTTCAGAGGCAATAAGTTATGCAAAACAGCCCCGAAAAATGGCAAAATGACACCCGATGCATGGAATGGTCCCGAAATGCAAGATTAAGCACATGAAATGACTTGTAGCTACATCAAGCATGCATTATTTGACTATGATATGTGAAGACAGATTCAAGGCAGTCCCAAAATAAGCATGTTTACAGTTTTAAGCAAGGCTAAACAGCAAACACAAATAGGGAAGAACTAGCATGCAAAAATGGCCCTAAATGTGAGATAAAGAAGCAACTCACAGCTGCTGACCCCAAACAGATTAGGGCCCTTCAACAATGTTGAAGAGGGGCCCAAAATATGATATTTTACAGTTTATGACCGAGCCAAAAACAGTACACAAGCATGCTCAAAATACTATGCAAAACAAGGCCAAAAAGAGAGCTATAACACAAAGTACAAAAAGGATGCCTCAAACAGTGAAAGACCCTTAATGAAACATGAATAGGGGGTCAAAATAAGGTCATTTGTAGTTCGGACCAGAGCCCAAAAACAGAAGCATAAGAGGCTAACAAATCATGCAAAAATGGAGCCAAAAGAGAGATATAAAGGCAAGTGGCAAATGAAAGCCACAAACAGTGATGAGCCCTTCAACAATGTTGAAGAAGGGCTCAAAATAAGCCACTTTACAGTTTATCTCAGAGCCCAAAAATGCTTAAAAATAGGGCTAACATATCATGCAAGAATAGGCCCTAAAAGAGAGGTAAAGAACAAAGGGGGAGAAGAAGACTTCAAACAGCAAAAAGTTCTTAATCAAACATGAAGATGACCTCAAAATATGATCTTTTTCAGTTTGGATCGAAGTCCAAAAATACTTGCAAGTAAAGCTAAACAATCATGCAAAAAAGTATAAGTTTAAGGGAAATAGGGACTCACCCTTGAAGAACAACTTTCCAGCAGCTTTTAGTCTGAAAATCTGAGCTTTCAACCTCTTCAAATGTCCTTCAAGGTACTGAAATGAGTAATGGAGGTGATAGGCTAGGGGTTGTAGTGTAAAAATGGTCCAAGAACAAAGGGTTTTGGAGTCTTGGAAGAGAGGGAGAGAGAGGTTGTGTGTATAATGCTTCAAACAATTTTCTAACCCTCAAACACAGCTGGGAGCTGCTGGTTTTATAAGCAAAAGAGGTGGAAAAGAGGGGGGAAAAATGGAGGGGAAATTGAAATTCAAATTTCCCCCCAAAAAGGCCAAAAAGTGGGATATAAAGGCAAGTGGTAGCTTCTGGATCCAAATTGCCGAGAGACCTTCAACAAAGTTGAAGAGGGGCTCAAAACAAGACACTTTGTAGTTTATGACCAAATCCAAAACAGCTCACAAGTAAGTCTAAAATACCGTGCAAAAAAAGGCCTAAAAGAGGGGTAAAGAAGCAAGTGGCAGTAGGAGATCTCAAATAGCAAAAGGTCCTTAATCAAACATGAAAAGGACCTCAAAATATGACTATCTCAAGTTTGGGTCGGAGCCCAAAAATGCAAAATGAAGGTTCGGGAGCCAAAACACGAAGTTTGAGGCCCCAAAAGTGGACTGTTAGGCACCGGAAGTGGTGTCCAACCACGAAGTTGGTCTCTCGGACCGCAGTGTCCCTCAAAAGGGAGTAAATAAGATGTATGCCAAAAACTAGAGCAAACGGAGATGGTTAAGCGGTCCCGAACCGAGGCACACGGCCAACGGCTCCGAAAAACCAGAAACCGGGCTCCAAACGGGCAAAATGGCCTACGACCACGAAACGTAGCCTACGGCCACTGAGAGATGATCTACGAGACCTCTCCCCCCCTTCGGGAAGAGAAAACGGAGAAAACGGAGCTTGGTTCGTAAACCGAGGGAAAGCACAAAAGAGTCCGGAAGTCCGGAGGCAAGGCTCGCAGCTGAGACTCTGAAACTTCTGAACGAGCACAATATGCAATATCACCGAGCACTCAACTGGTGACGTCTGAGTCTCAAGGTCGGTCAAAAATGAGGTGTCTACACTTATGTCCAGGGCCGGCCTGGCCTCTTTCCGCACATGTAGAGAACAATTCCATCCCGTCATCACGAGGCTCCAAATTTCCAGCACTATGCTATGCTCCGGATGCATACGATCTGGTTGCTCAATGAAGTCAAGAGCAACTTGTGCATCAGGCTCTAAAACCACACTGTGAAATCCTTTTACCCAAGCCGCCCAAAGGCCCTGGAACATGGCTCACAAAACCTAGAACAGTACCTAACCAGGCCACCAATAGGCAATCCTGTCAATTGTTTGTATCCTACGAAACGGAAAAATTTACAATTAAATGGTACTGTGTGAATTTAATTTCAGTTTAATGGTTTAGTTTTGAGTTATTATAAAGGCACAATTACAATGCAGTGGTCTTTTTAAATATTAATTACAAATTAATGGAAAAACTTATGATTTTATACTTCAGTTTATATAAAGTTTCTCACTGATTTATTTATTTATTTTTATATATATTTACATTGAACTAATATATCTCCTATTATAAATGAAAAATTATATACAATTGGCTTTTTAACAGAATAATTATAAATTCATGAAAAAAAATTATAATTATAATTATTAATATTCATAAAATTTACTGCTTATTTGAAATTATTTTTAACAAATTATACTAAATTGTAGATTCTGCATTATAAATTTGAAAATAAATATTGATTACAAGAGTGATGTATGACTTCATTAACTAATGAGAAATCTCACATTATGCTAATAGGGTTACATAGTGATTTTTGAAAGACATAAAATTCATTAATCTCATTTATGAGAGATTACAAAGAGAAAAATTATTACAAAAACATGAGAATGAAATGGTTAGGAAAAGGCCACTACACTAAAATTTTGAAATAATAACCACCAGATTCTTTAAACATATTTTGAGTGATTTTTGAGTTTTTTTTTTTATAAAAAAAAAAACATATTTGCCTTTTACTTTGATAATGAGAAAATTTTGAGATTTTTTAGACGTTTTGTGTATGTGAATGATCATTTAATACTACTAATGATATTAATATATTTATTAAAGTGATATATAGTTGAGATATTTTGAATTTTCTTTATGAGTTTTGATTTATATTTAGTTTATTTGTATTAGTTTGTAGTAAACTATGATATAAAAAGTGTAAG
Organism: Camellia sinensis; assembly: GCF_055761805.1. NCBI lineage: Eukaryota > Viridiplantae > Streptophyta > Magnoliopsida > Ericales > Theaceae > Camellia > Camellia sinensis. The sequence goes on along the minus strand of NC_138969.1, from coordinate 28,331,168 downwards.
TAGTTGAATTATTTAAAAAATATAAATTTTTACAATAATAAATTTATTAATAAAGTTGAAATACAACTTTTTGATGGTAATGTTTGGGATAAGCTAAATTGATTAAAATAGTCAATAAAACAAAAAATTTATACATCAATCAATTTTTTTTTCTCATAATTATTTATTCAATTAATAAAATAAAAATAAAATTAAATCATTTCAAACATAAATTTTTTTCATCTCATAAAGTAATTGAAAAACCAATTAAAATAATCAAATTTTTAAATAGGGGTTGAGTTTAATCTATGAAAAACTGTTGTCTGGTTCAGGAGTGTTACACGATAGTGCTCCTCATCAATCACAAACTATCATACTCTTTCATATTTTCAAATCACTTAAAACAAAATTTTAAATCCCACATTTTTTATTAATCACAACTGTTAATCGTACGACCAATCAACAACTTGTCCTAATCTACCTTACCCGCTCGTACTACCCATTAATTTTTTTAGTTGAGATTTGTGATGTGATGCTGGAAGTTGGTTGACTAATTTTTTTTAGGAAAATGATTGGTGGCCCTAAAAAAGTTGCCCCTAATACCCCTAATTTCTATTTTTGGAAACTGTTTTTTTTTTTACTTTCTTTTTCCTTTTTTTTTTTTTTTTTTTTTACCTTAAATGGAAATACGGGGCATTCGAGCCCCCTGTTTTCGGGCCCTGAATCACGGCTGTTTTTTTTATACTGGTTTGTCACATTAAGAGGAGGGTGTTGTATGTATATATAAGTGATTTGGAAAGTTTGGTAAAAGTTAAGTTTCGCTTGGTATTGGTTAATATAATTAATTTTTTATATTGAGATTTTTTTAGCTTAATTTTTTTAATTTTATTGGTTGATTTTTTTGATTTTTGTAAAAGAAAAAGTATAATAATTATGACTTAGATGTAATATTTTGTCTTATTAACTTACGTAGCCGATTTTGGACTTTTTTAGCCCTAAAATTAAAACCAAACGAGGGCTTTTTTTTTTTTTTTTTTTTTTTTTTTTAATCTTTGTGTGTAAATACTGTGAAATGTGATTTAATCCAAAATAGATTAAAAAGTTAAAAATTAAGTTTTTGCTAGCTTTCTAAATTACCCCTATATAGGTATAGGGATGATCATTTCGCCTGGTCCCAAAGAGAATACTGGGCAAGAATAGATTTTTTCTCTAGCGCTTGAAAAATTATTGATTGGCTTTAAGACGTCAGGTGACGATCTTTTTTATTAATCATAAATTATTACGTGTTCTTATATTTTTTAATTATTTAATATAGGATAATATTAGGGATATCAAATTTTCTACCAAATAAATGAACAAATGTGATTTGCAATTTTGTGTACCTCACACCAAAGTAAAATATTTAGTCATTTATTTAGTAGAAAATTTGGACCTATAATATTTTCCTTCAAATATAAAATCGTAAGTTTCATCTTTTTGACCAATTACAATGAATATAGAGTATCACATGACACTATTCCTAAACCAACCAATAAGTTCTCCTCAGCCTTAACCCAACTTATATTTATTAAATATATTAATATGTATATATTTATTTAATTTTCTTAATATAATATAACTAAAATATTAAAATATTCCATGTAAATACTCATTTTTACTTTTTTTTTTATTATTTATTTCACATCTTGGCCCTGTTTGGTGAAACTTTTTTTAAGTTAAAAATTGATAATTAAAAAGCAAAAGTTAAAAGCATTATTACCCCAGCTTTCAAATAATTAGCATTTTCCAGCTTATTTAAGTTATTTCTGCCTAATAAGTTATAAGCAAAAGTTACATTAAACAATCTGACATAAACTCTCAAATCAAAATAAGTTACAATCATTTCCAAAAGCTCTAACAAACAGTCCCCTTATGTTTTTTAGCTTTCATCATTTATTAATTATTGTTTTTAATAAAACATATCACTTTTCATTTTTATTAACAGTAAGTCTGGGAAAAAAATGAAATGTATGGCAAAGATTGAAAATGTGTATTATAAGACCCATGTTCAAAATAAATCTAAATCACACATGAATATTTATGAATAAAATTTTCTGAATTTATAATATTACCCTTTTATTAAGAGGGTAAATAATATATACACCTCTTGAGATTTACTTAAAATATGAATTGTCCCATGTGATTTGAAAAATTACAAAATACCTCCCTGTTAGAATTTTTTATTTAACATAATTTATTAAAAAAGTAAAATTTCTAGCTGTTCACCTATACAATAATAAAATTATTTGAATTCTTAATTGAAATAAAATTCTAATATTGTTAAAAATTATTAATTAACTTGATGATTTATTAATAAAAGGACCTATTTGTTATGAAATTAGGAATTTAGGAGGCATAATATAATTTCTAAAACCACAAAGAATAATTTATAATTTAAATAAGTCTCAAGAGATGTGTTTATAATTTATCCTTATTAATACCATCATTCTTACTGTTACAAGATTAACCTATCCTTGCCTTACCCTGCACCCAATATGATTTTGGATGAAGACAGGTAATTATAATCCAGTCCTTGATACTTTGGGCTCACCTAGCGTCAAATTTGGTATTTTGAAAAAAAAAAAATGTTGTCATCTAACAATGAAGATTTTAGTCCTCTATTAAGTATTTTTGATTATTTAATTCAAACTTGTTTAATCTTTAAAACAATCACAAAAACAAAATATATACCTACAAGTATTATAAATTAGTAAAAAAAAAAAAAAAAAAAAAACCTACCTAAATAAGATTTTATTATAGAAAATCTTAAATTTTTATTTTGTTTTTAAAAACTATTTTATTTCGTTGTGTATTTAAATTAGTATTAGAGTCTAATTTTTTAGTTTTGTCAATAAAATTATATGAGTATTATATATACTGAAAATGTAGAATTAGATAATTTAAATAATAACACTTCACTACAAATACTAGTATAACAAAATAATATATTAATTAAGCTATAAAAAGAACTTAGCGAAAAATTTAAAAACAATTAATAAAAAATTATAAACAAAATCTGACATATAATACTAGATAAAGCCAAACACATAGCCATTGTAAAATATAAGAAAAAAATACTATAAATAATTACTTTTACCTTTATGAAAGAAATTTACCATAAGAATTACGGCAACCTTTTTAAAATAAAATTTTAACTAAATATATACTAAATAGATATTGCACTATTCATGCCGTCCCATTTATTTGGTCCACCTTTTCATTTTAGTCCGTTCCAAAATATTTGACTATTTTATATTTTGGGATACTAAATTTTGTTAAATTTTCAAATTGCCACTATAAATTATTATAAATACATTTTAAAATTTAAATAGAAGGGTAGTAACGATTTTTTTTTTTTAAAATTTGAATTAAAATGTAATGATTGCATGTTTCTTTAATAAATTGAATTTTCTGTAATGAACAAACAAATTGAAAGTGAGGAAGTACTATTTTTCATCCATATTACTAGTAATATAATTTATAATTTGCAGTCATAATGTTCGGTGAATTTAAACATCAAGATAGTACGATATAATTGTGACAAATTTAAGCCTTTAATTTGTTATTTCTTAAGAAATAGATAAGGACTCCTCTCCAAATGTACGGAACACATTTAAACCAATGATGGTTATTTAAAATTTGCATTCATAATGTTAGGTGAATTTAAACATCATGATAGTACAATATAATTGTGACAATTTTAAGCCTTTAATTTGTTATTTTTTAAGAAATAGATAAGGACTCCTCTCCAAATGTAGGAGCACATGTAAAGCAATGATGCTATGAATCAACGTATTTAAAATTTAAAATATATGAATTAAATATATTTTGAGTATAATTCACACTGCATGAAGTTTAATTTTACATTACTTATTTAGAAAAAAATCTCTAAACATTGCAAATAAACTTGAAAATTCAAATTTATAATGTAGATTGAAAGAGCTGTATAATTTACACAAAACTATTTATAAATGGGTTAAACTGCCTTACATGAAAATTGAATTAAAAGTCTTGTCCTTGTTATATTTTATTTTATTCTTAACAAGAAAGAAAAGAAGCTTAGTATAGGCATCATAATTTTCGTAAGTCCTGATCTCAAGATAATTGGTTGACAAACAAATTTAACCAACCCAAAGGAAGGGGCGTCCAATCAAGATAACAATGGATTCCAGACAGTCCACAACAAGAATTGTAGAACTTTGCGATAATAGTACAGTGCATTGTTCAAAAGAGTTGTGCACCCTAAGTATCGAATCCAAACAACTTACATGGAAAGGGCCCGAAATATCACTCAACCACGACCCCCCGATGTTCTTGTAACGCCCTCAAAATAATACATATAAACCCAACATTCATAACATCCATAGACATAAGAGAATAAAGCGTATTTTCATTTATCAGAGTATTTAGTACAAAAAGTATTACATGTTGACAACAAAACTAAATACCCTATGGGTTTACAACTTTCCAAGCCAATACTTGGTTACGAAGAAGAGAGTTCTAACTCTTTACATATTAAGCCCTAGGCTTGAATTTATATGTAACACCAAAAGATAATCACAAAAGTAAGCCTTCAGCTTCTAAACCTCCCAAGCTACATCTTTGGAGGCGGCATATCACATGTACCTGAAAATGATGTCCCATATAGGGTGAGCCAAAGTCCAGTAGAGATACACTAAACCAAATATAAGCAATAACTAAAATATTAGCATTTAATAAATGTTTAACTCATATAAATGAACGTACATCTCTTTCATAACCAATTCCTATTCACAAATATATTTCAACCCCTTTCCATTTTATTATCCAAACCAATTCATAGATATGGTTCTCTATTCATCTAGACAGTTTATGGTGAGATTACAACTCATATTAACAATACTTCGACACTTCAAGTTCAAATGAGACTACAACTCATATTATTATCATTTCAATACTTCAATTCATCTACGTTACGCAAATGCAATTAGGATTTCGGGACTTTCACCCTGGACACTCCGGCTAACTTAGTTATCACAGGAGTCCATCCCCTATCTCCTCTCAAACTGGTTTAGGAGCGCATCCCCTATCTCCTCCCAAACCGTGGAGTACATCCCCTATCTCATCCCAAACAATATACATATACAATGTATTTAAACATTTATCATATACAATGATCAAGCAAAACACATATTCAATGTGTTATTCCATCAGTCATATTCAATGACATACTCAATTGATTAGTTTTAATTCACCTAATCATCATGCAGTGTCAACAACAATCAAGACTATCCTCCACCGATAGCCCAAAATAATTATTTCTAAACAAATAATAAATTATCAAACAGATAAATTATCTACAATTTCAAATGTGAGTGATTAATCCATCAAACTCCACCATTCAATCTCATAATCTCCCAATTTCGTGGTTTTCAACTTAATTTCATATTTCCATATTTCTAGATTAATTATACAAATTAATCAATTACATTAAATTAGGGCTTTTTTTCCCCTTTTCTCAAATATTGCACCCAATGCCAAATTTCATCTATCACACATAATAACTTCATTTTAGGGACCACTCATACACTTGAAACCCCAAAAATAGAAAACCCCTCTTTTATAATTTCAATTTCAAACCCTAGTTTCTCTCAAAAACCCCAAACAACACCATCTATACAAAAATACATAACATCTATGTCAAAACTCATAGAAAGGAGTAGGTTATCCCTACCTCAAGTGAAGAGACCCAAAGGAGATAATGAAGAAACTCGAAGGTGCTCTAAACTCACAACTTTTCAGATCAAAATTGAGGTCTTGAGAAGATCCAACACTTTAATGAAGACACAAGGGTTGGGTCTCACTAAATCAAGATCAAAATGTAGAGAGAGAGAGAGAGAGAGAGAGAGAGAGTATTCTAGAGTGAGAAGCTCTCAAATGAGGGTTTTGAAATGCTAGAAAGAGAGAGTGGGCCGAAAAAGTGATTCAAAAAGCTTCTTCTCGGACTGATATACATGACAGTCCGCTCGAGCGTGGGGCGCCCCGCTCGAGCGTCAGACACAGACTCTCGCTCGAGCATGAAAGGCGCCGCTCGGGCGTGAAATGCACACTTCCAGAAGTTTTGCAGACGAAGGTCCTCGCTCGAGCGTGAAAGTGGACGCTTGAGCGTCCGATGACCTGCAGGAAAAAAATACTGAAGGCTGAAGAATCCCGTTCGAGCGTTAGACTGCCCGCTCGAGCGTAGGAGCAAAAACAAAAACAAAAGGGCCCGCTCGAGCGTGAAAAGCCCCACTCGAGCAGAGAGGCCAAAATCTGGGCATTAACTATTGGTTTTTAAATACAACCAACCTGTTTCAAACCTACCCAACACATTCCGAAATTCAAATACAAAGAATTAAAGGACGGAAATGCGATACAGACAACAACAATTATCCACGGAACCGAGTTCGGAATACAATAAACAACGAAGGAAAAACCGAGATCGCTATAGTTCTTGTCCCTGTTATATTGTTTTGGGGTTTGCTTATTTTTTAGCTTATTTTCATTTTTAGTGAATTTTTTCTAATTTTTTAAAAACATTTTGGTTTCTAAATCTAGCTCAATAAGACAAAACCAGAAATTTATAGGGTATGTTTGGTTTGTGTTTAAGAGATGTGTTTTAGAGATAAAAAATAAGAAAAGTTGTTTGGTTTGGTTTTTTTCAAAAGATGTTTTGGAAAATTATTTTGAGAGAGAGTTTTGGAAAAAGTGATTGATTTGATGTGTGTGAGAGAGAGATTTGTTTGGAAAACTTGTTTGGTTTACAAGTTTTGAGAAATTTTTTTGAGAAAATTTGTTTGGTTTGATTACTTTTAAAAACTTATTTGTAGAGAAAATTTCCCAAACTTTTTTCAGAAATACAAACCAAACGAACCCATAATTTTTTAAAATTTTTCCAAAAAGACAAAAATAAACAAAATAAGTAATCTTTCACTATAAGAAAAAGCACCTTTGGCGACTAAATTTTTAGTCGCCAAAAGTCAACTTTTCACTTTCCCCGACTAAATATTTTAGTCGCCGGTTTTGTCGCGAATACATGGTCGCCGGAGGTATTGGCACTAAAAATGTTTTAGTCGGAAAAAAACAAGTCTTCACCGACCAAAGCTTTTGTCGCCAATAGTCAATTGCATTTTTGAAAACTATACATTTAGCAACTAATCTTTTAGTTGCTAATAGTGAATTATTATTTTTTTTATTTATACATTTGCCGACTAAGCTTTTCGCCGCCAATAGTCAATCTTTTGGCGACAACACATTTTAGTCGCCAAAAGCATATTTCAGGAAAAAAAATTACCCTCTGTTGTTGCCAAGTTTTGAACCACCAACCTCCCACATTCTAAACCATTAGCAACACACTCTCTCCACTATGCTAGTACGACATCACATGAATATAAATGCAACATATATTATTTATATAGTATATTGACCGGTATTAATACAAAACTATATATATAAAAATAATTATTTTTATTTAATATAATTTATGTAAAAAATAAATTATTTACTAAAAAAAATTGAGGCCACTTTTGGGCGACTAAATCCATTATTTAGTCGCCAATTCTATAATTTTGGGCTACTAATTATTTTTCAGTCGCTAAAAAAATAAGTTCCGCCTAAAAATAACCAGTTTTGGCGACTAACCTGTTTTTAGTCGCCAAAAACGTCTCCTTTTGGCTACTAAACTGAATTTTAGTCGCCAATTGCCTGTTTTTAGCTACGAAATTTTTTTTAGTAGCCAAAAAGCTTCACTTTCAGCGACCAAACTGTTTTTAGTCGCCAAAACACGTATAATCGGCTACCAAACTGTTTTTTAGTTGCCAAAACCGTCACTTTTGGCTACTAAAAACCTTTAGTCTCTAAAACCCATATAATCGGCGACTAAATTGATTTTTAGTCGCCAATAACTATACATTTGGCTACTAAATTGTTTTAGTCGCCAATAATTCCATTTTAGTCGTTGAAAAGCGACGAAATTTTTTTTTTAGTCGCCATTTGTGCTTTTTGTTGTAGTGTTTTTTGACTTATTTTGACTTTTTCAAAAAAAATGAAATTTTCAAAATAATATTTTTTTTAGATTCATCTCGATAAAATGGATTGGAAAAATAAAAAAAATTAGCATAATTTTAAAAAAAATTACTAAAGACAAAAAAAAAATAAAAATAAATAAATGTGACTATTTTTTTAAGTTGTCAAAAGGCCGTACAACTACGCTATCAGTTTTTATTACATCTAAAATAGGTTCATCAGTTTAATCTATTGGTTGGATTGTCGGGCCCCGTTTGTTTGGGGTTATGGGGAGGGGATTGGGTTTGATAGTGAGGAAGAGATTGAGAATGGGGTGTTTGTTTTGAGAGATAGGGAGGTGATTAGTAATCCCTTGGTATTAGTAAGGAGGAAGAAGGGAGATTGGTAAGGAGGAGGTAGAAATGGTATTAGAAAAATAGTGAGGGGATTAGAAATTTTTTTATTTTTTATTTTTTATATATTGAGAATTTTTTTTAAATATAATGTTTAATTTTTAATTTTTTTATTTATTTTATTATTTTATATAAAAATAATTTAACAATTCCTCACTATTGATCCCCTCACTATTAATTCCTTCATTATTAATCTCCTCACTATCAATCCCCTCCATTCTATCACCCAAAACAAACGGAGCTCATATAGTACACCTACACTATCAATTTTTATTTCCTCTGAAATAGTCTCATCAATTTAATGCATTGGTTGGAAGAGGGCCAGCATTTTTTTTTGTTTTTTTTGTTTGAGGTAAGATGGAGGCCAAAAGGCCAAACAACAAAGAAACACGTTACGATAAGACACTGCTTCTTTAGGAAGGGCCAATCAACTGAATCCCAAATCAAAAATTGTTGATTGAGAAGGATTTTGGACAAATTGGTGTTCCACCGTAGCTTGCAAAACCTTTTGCCGCCATTCTATCTACGCAACTATTATATTGTATTTGGTTAAAAGATTTGAAAACAAATTTAAAAAATGAAACGATAAAAGACATGTAAAATTAGGTGAAATATAAGTATATTTTATTCACATTTCATTTATTTTTTTCTTTTCTTTTTCTAAATCTCTTTCTAAATCCTCCAACCAAATATAGTGTTAGCCTCTTTGAGGCCCGGCCCTAAGACTTCTAGGGTCCAAAGCCGATAATCAACTGATAAATTTCTGAGGTCTTTCACATTTTTTTTTTCATTGAATGAAAAAAAAAAAAAATTCAAGGTAAATAACAAAAGATTTGTGTCAAAATCACAAAAAATATTTAGCGTTACATTACAACAACTAATACGTATCACTTTATTCTTGCCCTTCTTACATTTTTTAAAGCAAATAAATCAATCATACTTGCATAATCTAACTTTTTTACAAAATAATTTTCAAAGGATAACAATGCTAATTATTTTAAATGGGGCTTTCAATTTTTTTAATGAGTCAATTTATTTTAAATTAGTTTGGGCCTTCCTTAATTTTTTTTTGGACTTAAAACATACCTAATATATCACAACAAACTATAACAGGAGGGGACCCTTTTTTGGATCTATTGTCAATGGATAACAATATTAATTTTTTTGAATGGGCCTTTCAATTTTTCAATGGATCAATTTATTTCAAGTTAGTTTGGGCCGTCTTCAATTTTTTTTTGAACTTAAAACATACATAATATATTATACTAAATTATAATAAGATGAGCATTTTTTTTTAATTTATTTTGAGGAGCCTTAGGCCATGGCCTGGTAAGCCTATGTCCAAGGCTGGCCTGGCCTCTTTCTGCACATGTAGAGAACAATTCCATCCCTTCACCATGAGGCTCCAAATTTCCAACACTATGTTATGCTCCGGATGCATGCGATCTGGTTGCTCAATCAAGTCAAGAGCAACTTGTGTATCAGGCTCTAAAACCGCAGTGTGAAATCCTTTTACCCAAGCTGCCCAAAGGCCCTGGAACATGGCTCACATAACCTGGAACAGTACCTAACCAGGCCACCAATAGGCAATCCAGTCAATTGTTTGTATCCTACGAAATGGGAAAATTTACAATTAAGTGGTACTGTGTGAGTTTAATTTCAGTTTAATGGTTTAGTTTTGAGTTATTATAAAGGCACAATTACAATGCAGTGGTCTTTTTAAATATTAATTACAAATTAATGGAAAAACTTATGATTTTATACTTCAGTTTATATAAAGTTTCTCACTGATTTATTTATTTATTTTTTTATATATTTACAGTGAACTGATATATCTCCTATTATAAATGAAAAAATTATATACAATTGGCTTTTTAACAAAATAATTACAAATTCATGAAAAAAAAATTATAATTATAATTATTAATATTCATAAAATTTACTGCTTGTTTGAAATTATTTTTAACAAATTATACTAAATTGTAGATTCTTCATTATAAATTTAAAAATAAATATTGATTACAAGAGTGATGTATGACTTCATTAACTAATGAGAAATCTCACATTATGCTAGTAGGGTTACATAGTGATTATTGAAAGACATAAAATTCAAGTGGCTGGTCGGCCACTTGCTGTTTCAGACTTTTGGTTTTGCTGCAATAGAGGACAATAGAGGCACAACAATGTATTTTGCGGGAAATGTGTGTACTTCCACTCTCTTTATCATGTCTCAAGCTCAAAGGAGGGTGGCACTCGGCTTTCAAGCCACCAGCCAAGCATCTCAATGCATGATGGCTCGAGAACCAAGCTTGTACAAGCTTAGTGAATGCACAAACAATACACAAAGAGCCTCCACCCTATCATGCATGATCAAGGGTGTCAACGACCAAGAAATGTGACACGTTTCATCACTTTGAGTATGAAACGCCCCACATTTCTCGTGTTTGGATTAACGTCCGATCCAAACACAATGCAATGCAAACAACATGTTTATCTTTTACATGTTTTACTTGGTCCATTTCTTGTTTACTCATTTTACATTACCAAACCATTCTTTGCTTGATTTGTCCAATGTGAAAGTCCTCTAATGAGAGAGAGGATTAACCAAAAGAATGGCTTAAGGCATGAGAGAGATCACACCTTTGGCTAGGAGGAATCCTCATAAGAGGGTTAAAGCCATTTGAGCACAAACTCTATCAAGCTTAAGCACAATCACAAGGTAAACCAACCCCCAAAACAAATCAAAAGTGAAGAAATGGGGAAGATGGCATACATTTCAGTGCTAAAGTAGCATGAAAAACAAAACAACAACATGCAAACAATACATGTACAACATGTTAAAGGGCGAAAACATTGAAACTAGTGAAGGACACAACACTAGAGGCATGCATTATCAATCTCAACTGGCCAAACCAGCTATGGACAGACTTAAACCATGCCAAAACAGTGACCAAAACAATCTGAAATGGTGGCATAAAAAGCAAGAAAGGCATGCTCATGTATTGGCTTATAAACAAGGCACAAAGCTCACCTCTCAAAAGCAATTAAAGAGCAATGTATATGAGAGTATGATAAGGCTACATGCACTAAAATTATGTGTGAAATTATTCCATGCCATGCAATCATCACAAATAAAGCATGCTAAAGGGCCTAAAACACAAAGCTAGTCGAGGCCATTTGCACTATAGCTATACAAAGCGGAGCACATGTGACCAAGACCACTTGAAACAGAGTTTAAACATGGCAAAACATGAGCAAAAATGTGCTGGAGTGAAGCCAACACATGTTAAAATAATAGGCTACAACATCAAGTAAGCTAGGCTAGCAAACATGATTACACTACAAGTGTAAGAGGCAAACAAGAGGTGCTCCAACCAGCCCAAAACAGAGTTATAATGTGTTAAAATAAGGCCAAAATCATGTTGGGAATACACCAAGAGATGGTAGAAAAACATGCTTAACTACTAGGCCATTAACACATGCAAACAAGATGTAAGGAGGGGGGACCAACCCCCTATTTTGGTCCTCAAAACCAGGTTTTTGCCACTGAAAATCCCCTAGATTTCAGTAGTTAAAAGGCCAAAAAGAAGTTGTTTGAAAAGCTGTAAGAGATGGCACAACTCTTAGCAAGTAAGCAATAAAGGAGGGTGAACAGCCCCTAACTCCAAGAAGGACTTAAACCAACATTTTAAACACTTAAAAAAAAAAGGTTTTTATAGTTGACAACTAGGCCAAAACAACATGCAAAAGTGGCCCAAACTAGTGTACAAAAACAAGCTTAAAAGGGGTAAATGCTTACCCTTGAAGCACAACAGCTAAACAAGCAACTTTTGAGCCAAAACCAGCTTTTTGAGTCCAAACAAAGCCTTCAAGAACCTCAGCTCCAAGGTAGTGGTGTTCGGCTAAGGGGGTTATGTGCAAAAATGCAAAGAAAACTCACTTTCAAGCAATTTAGAGAGAGAGAGAGAGAGAGAGAGAGAGTGAAAGTGAAATTTTGTCTCAAATTTTAGAACCCTCAAATAGGGGGAGGGAGCTCCCCTTATATAGAACAAGCCAGCAAAAAGCTTGCTTTATCTCTCCATACACATGGAGGATGTATTCAGTGACCAACAGCTGGCTCAAAAGATCTGAAAATATCTGAAAAAGGAGAAAATTGGCCGTCGGCCACTTCGGCCACCTCTCCTAGCCGACCGACCACTTCAAGTGGCTGGCAAGAAGGAAAAGTGGCCGGCAAGGCCCTGCTCCCCTCCAAGCAAGAGGCACCAAGGTTTGGCCCAAAAACAAGGCCAAAACACAAAGGGTTAAGAGGCTCAAAGACAAGGCACTCAGCCGAGAACTTCGGGTGCTCAAACCAAGCACAAACATGCACAATCATCGCGCGCACAAACGATGACATCTAAGTCTTAAGGTTGGTCAAAAATGAGGTGTCTACACCGCCAAGTTGAGGATGCGGATGATTGTAAAGAGTACATTGCTCTTTCTTTTGTTGTGATCTTTTTGTAAGCCAATGGCTAATGTGTTTGGGTCTGAGAGACCATTTTATGTAACCGGACTATTGCCTTGGAACTTGTAAACCCCTTGAGGGCCTTATTCGTTTTGATTTAATGATTTTACATGCTATAGATTCATGTACTAATTTGTCAATGAATATATAATCGCATGTGAAATTACTTTTGTAAAACATTTGGAATCATGTAAGGGAATGAGGTTAATATCTCATTTTGGAAGGATTATTGTTATTGTGTAGTGAATGTTTAATTTACATGGGTAGTTTATGTCGAATCATTTTCGGGGCGTTACATGTGTGTAAAGATTATGTTAGTTGTTAGATTAATACTTTTAGATAATATAAGTTAGCTTCTTCATCCTAACAAAGTATCAAATACTTGCCGTCTAATTCAAGTCCCTCTTAGGGAGAGTTGAACCAATGATCTCTCTTTTGAGACTAAGACCTTAGGAGAATCACATTAGCTAACTAGGTTAGGCATAATCGGTTGTTTTTTTTTGTTTTTTGTTTTGTTTTGTTTTGTTTTTTTGTAGAGTTACAATAATTTGTGATTAAAAAATGATGTTATGCATTTTGTTATAATATTACGTATTTTTTTATGCGAAATTGGCCAATAAGTCCCATATTTTGAACTTATAATTCATATAGTCTCATATTTTTTCTTTTGATCTGTTTAGTCCTTTTGGATGTGTAATAACTTATTTGACTGCCACATTAAAGTATCACATTTGGAAAAAAGCACACTAAAGAATTTTTTAGTGTCACCTCATACCCGCCACATTAGAGTATCACATTAAGAGTTTTTAATTATTTTAGAGTGTCATATCATACCCGCCACGTTGAAGTGTCATATGCCACGTTTGGAAAAAGTATACTAAGAAATTTTTAATTTTTTTAGAATGTCACATCATACTCGTAACGTTGTCACATTTGAAAAAAAAGATACTAAAGAGTTTTTTTTTTTTTTTTTTTTTTTTTTTTTTTTTTTTTTTTTGTGAAGCATCACATCATACTAGCCACGATGTCACAAAAAGAAAAAGTACACTAAGGAGTTTTTATTTTTTTTGTAGTAAAAGTTTTGGAGTGTCAAATCATACTCGCCACGTTGTCATATTTAGGAAAAGTACACTAAGAAGTTTTATCATACTCGCCATGTTGGAGTGCCATATGTCACGTTTAGGAAAAGTACACTAGGAGTTTTTAATTTTTTTTAGAGTGTCACATCATATCTGCTATGTTGTCACGTTTGAGAAAAGTACACTAAGAAATTTTTATTTTTTTTGAAGTGTCACATCATACCCATCACGTTGTCATATTTGAGAAAAGTACACAAAAAAGTTTTTATTTTTTTTAAGTAAAAGTTTTGGAGTGTCACATCATACCCGCATTTTGTTACATTTAGAAAAAGTACACTAAGGAGTTTCTATTTTTTTTTTTTGGAGTGTCACATTAATATCTACCACATTGGAGTATTACATCATACCTGTCACATTAATAAAAGGGTATAGTTGTCCCCCAAAACACTCTCAAAATAAAAAATAAGACCACACGGAAAGAAACTCTCCACTAATAGGATTTAACAAATCAATAGAAAAAACTTGAGACTCATTGGAGTACTTGTTTGTGAGATGAGATTTATTGGTAAATATCTATTTCTTTAGCTAAATATTTTCTAACAAAAAAATGTGTAACATTAGCATAAAATGTATAACTTCATTTTTGAATAACAAATTATCGTAACTCTAGCAAAAAAAAAAAAAATGTAATATTTATCACAAAAATGCATAACACAACTACAAAAATGAAATTACATAACAAGGGTGCATTCGCATATGATACACACTTTTTGAGGGGTGTATATGACAAAATTATTTGAAAGTAGAATTAAAAGTCTTGTCCTTGTTATGGAATATTTTGAAAAGTAAATTTTTTTTATTAACTTTTTTTTTTCTAAAAACGTATATAAAAAAAAATAATGTCATCTAAGTAAATTAATAAATTAACTTTTTTTAGTTTTCCCAAAAAGGCCATAAAGTCCAGATTCTCTCCAGGCTCTCTCTCCGGTTGTTCTTGCGAGGGACTACTCAAATAGAACCACGTCACCCCGCAAAGAAATGAATGACTCAGATTTGGACGGTTAAACAAAAAAATTTCAAAACACACCCACATTGAATTTCATTCCCTTTTTCTCTAACAATCCTTTTCTCTCTCTTTCCCTCACTGACACACGCATACGTCTCACATCCCACCACTCACTCTCTCTGTCTCTCTCTCTCTCTCATTTCTAATAAAAAATTAAAAAAATTATTTTAATCTTTTTCATTTTATTTTCATAATATATATATATATATAATTTTTAATATAAAATTTTAATTTTATAAAATTAATATCATTAAAAATATACCTTTAAAATGAGACTAATATTAAATATATTTAATAAAATTTTAAAATAAATAAAAAGATTATGTTTTCAAATTATTATTTTTTTAATATAAAAATTAATTTGATGAAATAAACACACAAAAATCATATATTTTTGAAATTCTCAAAAACAATCTTCATTCCAAACAAAATCATATGAAAATAATGACTTTTAATTTAATTTTATTAACCAAATGAGTTTATAATTTTTTTTAAAGGAAATAAAAAAAATCCTATATTTGATTTACACCTATGCAAAAATTGAAGGAAAATTTACCCATAAATCCTATTTTGTGTAAAGTTGAATCATTTAATCCTAAGAGTTTTCTTATGCACCATTTAGTCTCCTTTTATTCGATAATGTTTGCTAATTATTACAACCCTCTTGCCTTGCCTCTTATTTAAGACTTTTGTCCTCTATCCAAATATCTCGAATTCCAGTATTACCGCACCATATCTCGGCAATACCGTAATCATCTCGACAATTTGACTCGTCCACGTGGCACCTCGGCCAACACCTCAACGACACCTCGGCCGCGTGGTACGACCTCGAAAATACATCCCCACAAAAAATTATAAATGAAATCTGACATATAATACTAGATAAAGCATGCACATAGTCATTGTAGAAGATAAGTAAAAAAATATTATAAATAATTACGTATACCTTTATAAAGGAAATTCACGATAAGAATTACGTCAGCTTTTTTAAAATAAAATTTTAACTAAATAGGTCTTTAACTAATTAATAATACTTATGGACTTATATTTTATTTATATAATCATCTCATGGATCAAATAGATTTGAATTAAATATTTTATAAATTTAATCGACAGTTTAAGAATTTAATAGACTGAGTCGAGAATTCAAAAACTAAATAAATTTAATAATAATTTAAGAATATAAACTGCGATAAACTCTTAAATTTATTGTTGGTGTGATGTCAAAGACAAAGGGAAATGTTACTATGGAAATATGTGAACTTAGCAGATCTTTTGAGTATGTATGTATAATTAATAACTTAGTTTTATGTCTTTTTCAAAAAGTCAATTTTTCAAACAACCCCTAAAGTAGCCCAGGTAGTGTTACATGTTTGAGAAAAGTCTATATAAGTATAGTATTCCCTCTCTTTTCTCTACCATTCCCACCTTTGAAGCTCCTCTCCTCTGATATTCCTACTTTGTAAGTCACCTCTCTCTCTCTCTCTCTCTCTCTCTCTCGCGGCAAGCAAGAAAAGCTTTTCACTTCTACAAGTCAAGGTAGTCAGTTCACCTCTCATTCATCCTAACTTTGTATTTAAATTATAGATTTAGATAAAAAAATTAGAAAGAAGAAATATATATGTATATATATAAATCATTCATATTTATTTCATTTTTCTTTTTAAATTTATATCTAAATCTATGATCCAAATAAAACATAAATATGTCTAATCATTCATGCATCACAAATACACATGCACATAGTTTTCCTTGATGACTTTTCAAATTGCAATCATGAATATTAGAGAAGTTTGATCAGGGCAATAAAGAAAAAATTTCATTTTAAATGTGTTATATGCTCAATTATGACTTCTTTAGTCTGTAATTATGACTTAATTGACTGTAGTAATAACTCATTGTGACTGGATTTTTTTTTTTTTTAACGACTCATTGATGTATTGGTTTTGAGCTAGTTGTGATTTTTGTTCTAATTATATCTAAAGTGGTGAGAGAAATCTACAACATGCATTCTTAAAAAAGTACATTTGAAAAAATGTTACGAGTTTTTGTTATAAAAATTATAAATTTTCATGGTGTTGTGATAAAGTTATGGATAATGAATTTATAGTGTGCACCATAAGATTATGAATGATGAAGTTAACACTTTAGTAATTTTGTTATGATATTTTATAATGAAAAATGGTTATATCAAATGTATACAATGTACACCCCATTGTAACATACCTTGAGTGACAATTTGGTAAGAATCTATTGTGCTGCTTTGATTATAATTGAAATAACTTAATTATGAGGCAAAATAATATCAAAATCACAATATTATAACTTGTATATAGCATACCAAAAACAAAATGTTTATTATAAAATTTCTCACAAAAAATGTCAAGTACGGATTCTTTAGAATAATTTTTCTTAAAGTGATGTATTATATAACTGCAATTTTTACTATTAGGATGGATATTGGCTCATGTGGGTTTAAGAGCTTTTCCCCCAATTTTTACTATAGATTTTTGAATTTTTAACACTCACAATAGTCCCCTCTTCTTTCAATCCTCCTCTCTTATTGTTGTGGATCTTCTTCTTCTTCAACTCTGGCTTTCGACAGTGACCGATCTACAAGAATGCAATGACAGAGTTGAACAACAAAAACAAACACAATGGCGATAAGAATGGCAACGAAGGGGCAAAGCTTCTTCTTTTTTTTTTTTTTATATGGATATTTTATTTTTCAAATCACATCTCTGAGTAGATTAGTAATTTTCACATATTGTTGCAAATTCTTTAACAATTTTTGTACTTTATTGTTATAGTTTCCATATGTTTTCGTATTTTAGTCCTTTTTTGTTTTTCTTTTGTTCAGTATGATATTAACTTTTATTTTAATATAAATGCTTTATAACTTTTTCTCAAAACAAAAAAAAAAAAAAAAAAAACAAACAAACAAAACATTAGCACATATGTGCATATCTGATATACATTTAATGTCTGGGAACTTTTAAATAAGTTAATTTTTTTTTTATCTTTAGTGATTTTTTTTTTTCAAAATCATGTTAACTTTTTTTAATATTTTTAAAACTTTTTTGGTCTATCTTATATAAACGAATCTAAAAATAAAATATTTCAAAAAAAAAAATTTAAAAAGCCAAAATAAATCAAAAAAACTATTTTTTGCTTGTTTATCTTTTCTAAATGTTTTTTCAAATATTTAATTTTCTGGTTTGTCTTGTCAAATAAAATTTAAAAGTATAAAACTTTTTAAATATCTTTAAAAAATTCACTAAAAACAAAAATAAACCAAAAAAAAAACTACACAAAAAAACCCCCAAAATGACAATAACATTTCAATAATTATACATAAATAATTATTTTAAACTTATCAACATTCATTAGATGTTATGTACACACCACAGTTTGCAATGAATTATAACTTCAAAATCTCTCCCCCTCTCTCTTATGTGCAATAGCTATCTGCTTTGTGTGTTGAATTGGCTACAGATTCTGGAGGACACCCCATGTGAAAGGGGTGATCCTCATGTCAACAATGGAAGGCCACCAACCTCATGTCAACAATGGAAGGCCACCAACCATGTCAAAAGTCAAAGAATGAGGGCTCTCCCACCTACTCCTTTGTGTATAAATAGAGACGGGAGGGAGAGGATATAGATATCAGATGTGGAGCTGAGAGGTGTGAGTTGAGAGCAAAGAGAGAGAGAATTACAGAGAGTGTTGTAATTCACCATTTTGTTCAATATAGTGAATCCGCTGCCCGTGGACGTAGGCGACTTGCCGAACCACGTTAAAACTTGTGTGTTATTGCTTGTTTGAGTTCCCTGGTGTGCCCCCGATCCTCAACAATTGGTATCAGAGCTCGGGTTGCGAAAAATCGAATTTTTCCCGAAAGTGCCCAGATTTCGAAGTGCTCAAAATCCACTTTTGACCATACCAGGAGGAAGAACTCCCCGAGAGGAGTCCAAAACAGCAAAAACAGAGCCCAGAAGCCTTCACACGCGCTCTCACGCGCTCTCTGAACAAAGCGCGTCAGCCCCAGTCTCACCACGCGCCACCACGCGCCGTTCAGGCAACCGGCGCGTGATCCCAGTCTCATCCACGCGCCACACGCGCGTCTCCAGGGAGAAGACGAGCCACGTGGCGCCACGTCAGTGCCGCGTCATCCGCCACATCATCCGCCACGTCATCGCCACGCGTCCGACAGTCAGGCCACGTGTCAGCCACGTGTCAGCCACGTGTCAGCCACGTGTCAGCCCAGTCAGCCTGAGCCGCTGACCAGCCGCGTTGACCAGCCGTCAAGCCGTTGACCGCGCCGCCGATCCTCCGTTGACCGCGCCGCCTGTGCCGTTGACCGAGCCGTTGACCAGCCGTTGACGGGGGAAATTATCCGGTGCATCTCAGCGCCCCAGATTCTGCAGATCTGACCCGTCCAAAGTATTTTTGCCAGATCGGAGCCATTCGGAGTCCGTTTTTGACGATCCAATAGTGCTTCCCAACTATTTGGAGTATTCCGGACACATCTGTACGGTCAGTTTTTTGAATTGAAGTTTCTAAAAAATGGCAGAATCTAGAGCATCCGAGTCCGTAAGTAATCCAGCCAGTACAAGCACTTCTAGGCATTGGACCCCGGTGTCCCATGCCAAGTTCGAGGTAGAGAAGTTCGATGGAAGCAGCAACTTCGGCATGTGGAGATGCGAAGTTAAGGATATGCTTGTCCAAATGAACCTGCACTTCACTCTGGGAGACAAACCAGATGACATGGACGAGATAGAATGGGAGAGGGTGAATCTCCTGGCCTGTAGTTCCATCCGACTTTGCCTTGCAAAAGAGGAGAAGTATGCCTTTACAGAATATGATATTGCGAAGAAGCTTTGGAAGGCGCTGGAAGATAAGTTCATGACAAAGAGCATTGAGAACCGGCTCTACTTGAGGAAGAGGTTGTTTCGTTTCGACTACGTTAAAGGTATTTC
The DNA here is from genome assembly GCF_055761805.1 of Camellia sinensis. Classification (NCBI taxonomy): domain Eukaryota; kingdom Viridiplantae; phylum Streptophyta; class Magnoliopsida; order Ericales; family Theaceae; genus Camellia; species Camellia sinensis. Next base: position 28,311,087 of record NC_138969.1, on the reverse strand, counting down.
GATGAACGAACACCTAAATAACTTCAACAAAATTATTACGGATTTGAAGAATTTGGATGATCATGTTGGTGATGAAGATAAAGCACTGTTATTGTTAAATTCCTTGCCTGACTCGTATGATCATCTCACTACTACTTTACTGTACGGTAAAGAGAAGATCAAGTATATTGATGTTGCAAACGCCTTGGTGAACAATGAGTTCAGAAGGAAAGATAAGTCTGCAAACAGGGACTCAACATCCGAGGCATTAACAGTCAGAGGCAGAACAAATAACAGAAGAAATACAGGGCGAGGAAAGTCTCGCTCAAAATCCAGGGGGAAACCTTCAGACAAAAGACGTCTTGCAAAAGACGAGTGTGCAGCTTGTCGCCAGAAGGGGCATTGGGCAAAAGATTGTCCAAATAAAGACAAGACAGAAGAGAAGGTGAATATTGCACGAGATGGAGATAATGATGAAGGAGGAGCCTTCACAGTTTCATCATATGGCCAGTCGGATGAATGGATAATAGATTCCGGATGTTCATTCCATATGTGTCCTAACAAGCAGTGGTTCTCGAGCTTACGAGAGTTCGATGGAGGAGTTGTGCTGATGGGCAACGACCAAGCTTGCCAGACAAAGGGGATTGGAACAATTAAACTGAAGATCCATGATGGAACAATCAGAATTCTTGAAGATGTACGGTATGTACCAGATCTAACCAAGAATCTCATCTCAGTGGGAGTTTTAGACTCCAAAGGTTACAGAATAACCATGGAAGGTGGAGTCCTTAAAGTTATTCGAGGAGCATTGGTTGTAATGAAGGGTACTCGACAGGGAAATTTATATTTCCTAGATGGCTCTACAGTCACAGGGAGAGTGGCTGTCTCCACCAGTTCCAGCTCAGAAGATGATGCATCAGACACTTCCAAACTTTGGCACATGCGCCTAGGGCATGTCGGTGAGAAGGCTTTACAAGGATTGGTAAAGCAAGGCCTGTTGAAAGGCGCCAAGACGGGGAAGCTTGAGTTCTGCGAGCATTGTGTATTGGGCAAGCAAACAAGAATCAAGTTTGGTACTGCAATTCACCGTACCAAAGGGATTCTAGACTACGTCCACACTGATGTATGGGGTCCTTCCAAGACTGCTTCGTTGGGAGGTAAACACTACTTTGTGTCGTTCATTGATGATTTCTCTAGAAGAGTTTGGATTTATACAATGAAACACAAAGATGAAGTCTTAGACATCTTTCTTACGTGGAAGAAGATGATTGAGACCCAGACAGGCAGACGGATCAAGAAGCTCAGATCTGACAATGGTGGAGAATATACATCAGATCCCTTCTTTGAGGTTTGCCAGAATGCAGGGATAGTGAGACATTTCACAGTTCCTGGAACACCGCAGCAGAATGGAGTTGCAGAACGCATGAACCGCACTTTGGTGGAGAAAGTCCGGTGTATGCTGTCACAGTCTGGATTGAGCAAGGCATTTTGGGGCGAGGCATTGAACTATGCTCGTCATCTTGTCAACAGACTACCTACTGCAGTATTAGATGGGAAGACTCCCATGGAGGTATGGTCAGGAGTCCCAGTTACTGATTATGATCAGTTACGTATCTTTGGATGTCCAGCATATTTTCATGTTACAGAATCTAAGTTGGATCCAAGAGCCAAGAAAGCCATCTTATTGGGCTTCGGTGACGGTGTCAAGGGATACAGACTGTGGTGCCCTGAATCAAAGAAAGTTCTCATCAGAAGAGACGTTACCTTTGATGAGTCTGCAATGCTGAAGCAATCAGATCCTCAACAGAATGAGGAAGCATTGAAGAAGTCAGTGCAGGTGGAGTTTGAGACTCCAACAAAGACTAGTCAGCCAATCAACCATCCTGAAGAAGTCTCAGAGGATAGCTCTGAAGAGAGTTCAGATGAAAATGAAGATCCAGAGGCTCCGCATCAATCAGAACCCATTGCAATCAGGAAAGGGAAAAGGGTGACTAAGAAACCCAGTTGGATGACCGATATGGTAGCCTATGCACTTCCAATCATTGAAGACAATATTCCTTGCACTTTCAAAGAAGCCGTGCATAATGTAGAAAGTGTCAAATGGAAGGAGGCTATGGATGAAGAGATCGGGTCACTTCACAAGAACCAGACTTGGGAGTTGGTGCAACTTCCAAAAGGCAAGAAAGCAATTGGGTGTAAGTGGGTTTACACCAAGAAGGAAGGCATTCCAGGCAGAGACAACATCAGATTCAAAGCTAGATTGGTAGCTAAAGGCTATGCTCAGAAGGAAGGAATAGACTACAATGAGGTATTCTCACCTGTTGTGAAGCACACGTCTATTCGCATCTTGTTAGCTTTGGTTGCACAGTTTGATCTCGAGCTCGCCCAACTCGACGTCAAAACTGCCTTCTTACATGGAGATCTTGAAGAGGAGATATACATGTCCCAGCCAGATGGTTTCAAAATTGCTGGAAAAGAGAATTGGGCCTGTAAGCTGAACAAATCGTTGTACGGATTGAAGCAATCCCCGAGACAGTGGTACAAGCGATTTGATCGGTTCATGATAGAGACAGAATACACAAGAAGTCAATTTGATCATTGTGTATATTTCCGTAAGCTTCCCGACGGTTCCTTCATCTATTTGCTCTTATATGTAGATGATATGCTGATTGCATCTACGAGCAAGGTGGAGATTGACAAACTCAAGGCACAGTTAGCAAGGGAGTTTGAAATGAAGGATTTGGGAGAAGCAAAGAAAGTTCTTGGCATGGAGATCAAGAGAGACAGGAAGAAGGGCACGGTTTGTCTGACACAAACCCAGTATCTGAAAAAGGTGTTAGACAGATTTGGCATCAATGGGAAAACCAAAGCTGTAAGTACACCATTGGCCTCTCATTTCAAGCTTAGTGCCTCGTTGTCTCCACGCACAGAAGAAGAACGGAAGCATATGGCACAGGTTCCATATGCAAATGCAGTTGGTGCATTAATGTATGCTATGGTTTGTACACGGCCTGACATCTCGCATGCTGTGAGTATGGTAAGCAGGTATATGCATGATCCAGGAAAAGATCACTGGCAGGCAGTGAAATGGATCCTAAGGTACATACATGGCACGGTCAATCTGGGATTGAAGTTCGAGAGAGATAACCGACTCGGGCAGAATTTGGAAGGATATGTGGACTCAGATTATGCTGGTGACTTAGACAAACGCCGGTCAACAACAGGGTATTTATTTACGCTTGCTAAAGGGCCGGTAAGTTGGAGGTCAACGCTTCAGTCAACGGTGGCTTTGTCTACTACAGAGGCAGAGTACATGGCAGTAACGGAAGCCTTTAAGGAAGCTATTTGGCTACATGGGTTGATTAAAGACTTGGGAATTGTTCAGAAGCACGTTGAGGTGTTTTGTGACAGTCAGAGTGCCATTTGTTTGGCAAAGAACCAGGTTCATCATGCCCGCACCAAGCACATTGATGTCCGTTTCCATTTCATCCGAGAAATTGTGAATGAAGGGGATATTCTGCTTCAAAAGATTGGTACTGCAGATAATCCGGCCGATATGCTCACAAAGGTAGTTTCTGGGATCAAGTTCCAACATTGTTTGGACTTGGTCAACATCTCTCGGAACTGAGCACCTTCGGGTGCATGGCAGTGTTGATCGATCACTATGTTGGATAAGAGAATCCTCGCCAAGGTGGAGATTTGTTGAATTGGCTACAGATTCTGGAGGACACCCCATGTGAAAGGGGTGATCCTCATGTCAACAATGGAAGGCCACCAACCTCATGTCAACAATGGAAGGCCACCAACCATGTCAAAAGTCAAAGAATGAGGGCTCTCCCACCTACTCCTTTGTGTATAAATAGAGACGGGAGGGAGAGGATATAGATATCAGATGTGGAGCTGAGAGGTGTGAGTTGAGAGCAAAGAGAGAGAGAATTACAGAGAGTGTTGTAATTCACCATTTTGTTCAATATAGTGAATTCGCTGCCCGTGGACGTAGGCGACTTGCCGAACCACGTTAAAACTTGTGTGTTATTGCTTGTTTGAGTTCCCTGGTGTGCCCCCGATCCTCAACATTGTGTTCATTTTAATTACTTAATTAGGTAATGTTAAGATCATCAAATGTTTGTATCAAATTTACTTATTAAACATCATTCATGCATTGTCGCAATCTATTAAAAATATCTATTATTTCACTCTTTATATAATGGCTCGTAAGTAGCACCTTACAGGTCATTCATGATGCAATGCAATGAAAGACAAGATTTATTCGCCAATGCATTAGTGAGGTAAGGCAAGGGAAGCAAGGGATGTACCCGCAAAATTATAGAATTCACTCTTTATATCTATGCTTGTATATTTTTGGAAAATTGCAATTCAGGGTGATTTTGAAATATAATTACAAATAAGTGACAAAGTTTATACATGTTAATAATTAAAAACAATTTTTTTTATTAAAAATCTGTGATAATTTTCTAAAACTATCACTAATCCGCAATTTCTATTATATTTTTGTGCAACTGGCATAAAAATATATAAAATTCTCTATTCTTTTTACGGTTAAAGAGTTTTTTTGCTATGTCAAATAATAGAATCCCATAATTCATAAAGAAAATTGCTAAATTCACAACTTTATAATCTTATCCAAAGTCATATTTTTCACAACATGGCGCCTAAAATTTAAATTGTGAATATTGAAATCAACCATCTAAATTCTAATTAATATTTTCATTTTATAAATTGTTATAGAACAAAGCTCATTAAACATTGTATGTGATTATTTGAGAACGATTTAAAACAAACAAAAAATAATCTGATTCGGAAAGTATCTAAAATAAAAATTTATCAAGTACTTTCTAATTTATGTCATATAAATGCAGACGTCTAAAAAAGGAGTTGAGAACTTGAAAAAACAAGAAAATGTGGAAGCTGAAGGTTGCAGAAGGTCATGGACCATACTTGTTTAGTACCAACAAATATATTGGTCGACAAATTTGGGAGTTTGAACCTAATGCAGGATCACCAGAAGAGCGAGCAGCAGTTGAAGAAGCACGAGAAGAATATAAAAAGAAATCCAAACAAAATCGAGCTCGGGCTTTGCCTTGCTCTGATCTTCTGATGCGAATGCAGGTGAACACATACAACCATTGCATGACCAAATAAATATAAATATGCAGCTAGCATAAGCATATCATTCAACAAGTTCACAGTCATGTTTCCCACTTGTAAGAAAATCAAATAGTATCTTAATGATTTTCGCTTGTCAAATTAACACATAGATCTCTCAAATCACTCTGCATCGTACCTAAAAACTTTTCATTTTCTAATAATTCTAAAGACCAGTAAAAAAAAATCCAAAAAATGGATGGGTTTCTCTCCAGTGCACTGGAATGTGACAAACTTTTTCAATTGTTCACCAACTTTACATGTATTTTGATCTTCAATCCATAGCTTAAAAAGGAAAACAACAATATCGACCTAAGCATACCACCGGTGAGAGTAGGGGAGAAAGAAGAAGTGACCTATGAGGCGGCAACAATTGCTTTGAGGAAAGCTATTCGGTTAAATCGCGCCATACAAGCAAGAGATGGGCATTGGCCCGCTGAAAATGCAGGACCGATGTTTTTTACACCACCCCTAGTAAGCGTTCACTCCTGTTTCGTTGGGTTTTCGTTTTCTGTTTTCTATTTTCATTTTGCAGAAAACACAACAAAACCAATACCAATTGAACAATGTTTCACATTTATATATAGAATTACTAATCAAATTTTCACCTAAGTGTTGGTAATGCAATATAACTAATGCAGATCATTATCCTATACATAAGTGGAGCAATTAATACTATCCTAACATGGGAACACAAAAAGGAGTTGGTTCGCTATCTCTATCTTCATCAAGTATGTATTACTCAAGATCCAAACACAACCTTAATGTTCAATATCAAAGTCATTAATGAACTATAAATCTAAAATGTGGCAAATGTTTGTATTATGCAGAATGATGATGGCGGATGGGGATTTTACATAGAGGGTCACAGCACCATGATTGGCTCAGCACTTAGCTACGTTGCTCTACGTTTGCTCGGAGAAGGGCCTGATGGTGGACAAGATGGGGCAATGACAAAAGCCCGGAAATGGATACTTGATAATGGCGGTGCGACAGGGATACCTTCTTGGGGGAAGACTTATCTATCGGTAAAATTAATACAATCTCATTAGTAAAAAGAAAGTAATATTTGTCACCAGATACATATTATCATTTTTTCACCTCCTATGTGGATCCATAAAATACCATGTAATTATAGGATTCATAATAGGGTAAATTACACTAACAGTCCCTGTAGTTTGGAACTTGTGTCACTTTAGTTCCTGACTTTTTAATTATGACGCATTTAACCCTAAATTTTGAATCTTATTCCAAATAAGGACAATTAAATATATTTCAAGGGCGAAGTCATCATACAACTTATTTTGTGTTGTTAGCTTGTATGTAGTTTGAAATGTAATGGCCTTTTTTTAATGAATAATGTTGAAACTTTTTTAGTTATAAAGTTTTGTTTGGTTCGGTTTTTAGAATCTATTTTTGGAAAAAATTTCTAAGAAACTAAAAATTAAATTGGTGAAAAAAATTAAAAACACATTATTTTTATATAATTTTATCTTCTAAAAAGGTAAAAATAATTTTTTAAAATAATTTTTTCGATATTTATTTTTGTTAAATTAGTTTTTAATTTTTCAAAAGTCAAATATGGCGACAACTTTGATATCATTATTAAACCAATTCATTAAATCCAAAAAATCCAAAACTAAAAACATTTCATATATTAAACATATCAATTACACATTAAAAGTTTAATAACCGCTCATTACATGATAACCATCTAAAAATATTTATATACAACTATCTATTACATGATAACTAGGGCTGCAAACGAACCAAAATGAGCCGAGCTTTGCTGAGGTCGAGCTCTGCTCGTTTACTTGTCGAGCTCGTTTATTGAGCTCGAGCTCGACTCGATAAGAAACTGAGCTCGAGCTCGGCTCGGCTCGGCTCGTTAACATTAATGAAACTTGAGCTCGACTCGGCTCAATAATTTTTTTAAATATTATTTATATTATTTAATATATAAATAATGTATTTATATTATTATTTATATATTTATATATTATTTAATATATAAATAATATATTTATTATATAACTTAAATAAAGGTAAACGAGCTAACCTTAACGAGCCGAGCTTATGCGAGCTCGAGCTCGGTTTATTTACTAAATGAGCTTAATAGTCGAGCTCGAGCTTGTTCATAAACAGTTCGGTTCATTTGCAACCCTAATGATAACTATCCAAAAATATTAACAAAAACAACCCCACATTACATGATCATCATTCAAACACATACTAAAAATTAATTTGATAAAAAAAATGTAAAAGATTTATCATTTTTATATAATTTTATCTTTAGTGGATAGAAATAATTTTTAAAAATTTTAAAATATTTTTTTTGACATTTATTTTTGCCAAACTAGTTTGTATTTTATCAAATTGACGACATTGACTTGAAATTGATTAATGGTATCTTCAATTGTCCTTATTTAAAATGAGATTCAAATTCATGATTAAATGTATTACAATTAAAAAGTAAAGGATCAAAGTGAATCAAATCCCAAATTATAAGGACTGTTAGTGTAATTTGCCCTTCATAATATTTAGAAATTGTTATATATCACCCAACAAAGTTACGTAACCAAAAAAATACCAAAAGTGCCCAAATCTTAAATGTGTGGATCAAATACCAAAAGTGCCCAAATCTTAAATGTGTGGTCAAATTCATTATGTCTACCAATTTAAATCTAAACCACATATTATAATTCTACATTTTTTTTTTTTTTATGGTCACAAAGTATTTCTATACATCACCAAGTGGGTTCCACAGTTTTTTACCTACACCATGCTATATGTATACATGGCATTTATTGTGTCAGATGCATGTAGGATGTTAAAAATAATAGTGACATCTATCCAGTGATATATAACCGTGGATATCTCTATCACTAAACCGATTTCAGTCGTGCTATAAGTTTTTAAATTGTTTTTTTCTCCATTTTCTACAGGTGTTGGGAGCGTATGAATGGGCCGGATGCAACCCACTGCCCCCAGAATTCTGGCTTTTCCCTTCATTTTTGCCTTATCATCCAGGTGACTAAAAGGGAAATTTATTTCCTATATTTTATCATTTTGTATTCGTTGTTTTAAACAAAAGTTATAGGAGTATCCTTTACTTGAAGAAAATATGTAAAACATTCTACATTCTCGTACTTGAAACTCTCAATTTAATGACCTATTAAAATGATCAAACCTAACATTTATACACAATCTAAGTCTGGCTCTCGTCTGGACATCTGTACTTGTTTTACTAATGATCATTAAACCAGTTACAAAGTTTCCACATTAAATAATTTGCAAGGTTACTAATTAAGATTAGGTAGTTTAAATGACTGAATTTCGTGCCAACCATCAAATGAATAAATTTATATCTTCTTGTTTGGTCTAAGCCTAACTCTATTCTTCTGCAAAATTAAGCAAAAATGTGGTGTTACTGTCGCACGACTTACATGCCCATGTCATACCTGTACGGGAGGAAATATCATGGGCCGATCACCGATCTTGTCAAGTCATTAAGACTAGAAATTCACCCAAAGCCATATGAGGAGATAAACTGGAATAAAGCGCGCCATGACTGCTGCAAGGTTAGGGAAATCTACTATTATTGCAATTATGATATGGAACTGAATTTTTGAACATGTTCAATCCTAATGAAGCCTATATATACTAAATTGTAAAATGCAGGAGGATCTCTACTATCATCATACCTTCATACAAGATCTCCTTTGGGATGGTCTTCATTATCTAAGTGAGCCGATCATGAACTATTGGCCCTTCAACAAGATAAGAGAGAGAGCCATCCGAAAAACAGTCAAGTACATGCGTTATGGAGCAGAGAGTAGCAGATACATTACCATAGGATGTGTCGAAAAGGCGAGTAACACAAACAAAATCAAATGGGTTATCGGTTTCGAAACTCTTCTGATTGGAAGTGTGAAACAAGTCTAATGTGTTTTTGTTACAGAGTTTGCAAATGATGTGTTGGTGGGCGGAGAACCCTGATGGCGATGAGTTCAAGCATCATCTTGCCCGAATTCCTGATTATTTGTGGCTTGCTGAAGATGGAATGAAAATGCAGGTTTATATCATAAAAACCTATAACTTACGATAATAGTTTCTTACTAAGACATAAGCAATCTCATCCCTATTTTCTGAGAGGTTTTGTGAGTTGAACCTGCGCCACTAGAAACGCAAATGACAAACCTTACAGTTACGCCAAATCTCCCTTTATAATTTGAAAACAGGATATTTTTGTTAATTACTTTGTTGAATTGCAGAGTTTTGGCAGCCAATTATGGGACACTACTTTCGCCACTCAGGCAATTATAGCAAGTAATATGGCTGACGAATATGGGGATTCTCTTAAGAAGGCACATGTTTACATAAAAGAATCACAGGTTTCTTCTTATCAAAAAAACAAAAAAAACATGATTTTTGTGTTTGCGCACGCAAAATGTATGCAACGACTTCATTTCACTCATTAACATTGTATGTTCTTCAAATTTGAAGATCCAAAAAAATCCAGCTGGGGATTTCGAGAGCATGTATCGTTGCCTTACTAAAGGAGCATGGACTTTCTCTGATCAAGATCACGGTTGGGGAGTCTCGGACTGCACAGCTGAATCACTGAAGGTAATCTTGCTTTATGTTACAACTATATAACAATTCAATGGTAATTAGCAATTTGGGGTTGTCAGACCCCACTTTAGCGGGAATCTAATGCATTGAGTTGTTCATTTTGAAGTTGTCATAACCAAATTTTCCCATTTCTTTGCAGTGTCTACTAACATTTTCGCAAATGCCTACCGAAATTGTAGGGAAAAAAGCTGACAATGAGAGTTTATATGATGCAGTGAATGTCCTTCTATTCTTACAGGTACAACATACATATTATATTTGATTTTTGACAATGAAGATCATATACAACTCTAATGCATAGAGACAGACACATGACTCAGACAGCAATATATATATATATATTTTTAATTTTTTTTTTACACCTTTTTCTTCACGTAGAGTCCTAAAAGTGGTGGATTTGCTGTTTGGGAGCCACCAGTTCCACTAACTGCTTTCCAGGTAAACACTTAGCATTGATTGTAAGAGCTTGTATCATTTTTACTTACCCTTTAAGCTTTGGAAATCCACCAATGTATGAATAATTATTTAGAAGACTAGGAGACTAAACGACCTTCAGCACAATGTATTCAAAAAGTACTCCATGCTTATTCTGGTACACTTGCTAAGGTCCTATTTCTAGTGGAGATACCATAAGATGGTTTGAGAACTAATCCCAATTAATTTACGACCTTGAAACTGCCTCAAAATAAATCATTTGGGGGTTCCTCGCTCGAGCGTTTAACAAAGTGCATAATCAACTCCAACATCCCACTAGATAAACCAATTTGATTAAACCAATTATTTGTGTGCACGTACTTTGAGACTTGACATAAATCAAAACCAAACAATTCAAGTACTTTTTGCATTGGAAGGCAATACATATGATGCTTTGACTGTGTCTTTAAGCTTGGCTATGCTAGCTTGTACCTTTAGCAGCATGGACCTGTATGTTGATATATCTTGCTTCTTTGAAATCAAATTAAATTTCCTAACTTGAATCCACTTGGACATCTAAAACTAAGTACAAAACAATTATAAATTACATAGGTTTTGTCTAAGGGATTGATAAATCCAACTAGAACAGGATTCTAATACTAACAACGCGGTGTATCGTACATAGAGAATACACAAATGCTCCCTCAAGACTGGTTTAAGCCATAGTTTGACCTGAGTCACCTAGGGTATAATAACAAGGAGTCGGTAGCCCATTCCCCCAAACGCCACCCCAAAGAGAAGAATTCATCTCCTCGTGGTCACCAATCCACATGGGAGTAAGCCACCAACCACCAGGATACTACTCTGGTAATTTGTATCATTTTACACCCAAACAAGTCCTCTTCGTAGTTTACAGGAACCCGACTTTTTAACATTTAATATGAAACAATGATTTTTACTATCACATTTCTCTTTATGTAGATGTTCAATCCTTCAGAAGTTTTTGCTGACATTATGGTCGAGATGGAGTAAGTTTTAATTTAGTTCATTATCATTAAAATATTTTTCACACCATGGATAGCTTATATTAACCTCGGTCAATTGGTTGTCTAGACATGTGGACTGCACTGCATCTATAATCTATGCTCTATTGTTCTTCAAACGTTTACATCCAACGCATCGAGAGAAAGAAATCGAAATTTCAGTGGCAAAAGCAATAGGTTTCCTTGAGCGGAGACAGTTTCCCAATGGTTCTTGGTGAGTTAGTTTCACTTCTAAATTTATATATATGTAGACATTAAAAAGAAAATTAAAAATGAAGAGCTGTGGCAATTGGAATTGATGTGTTCAATGACATGAGCAGGTATGGCTATTGGGGAATTTGTTTCATCTATGGAACATTTTTTGTGCTGCAAGGGTTAGTTTCAGCTGGAAAGACTTATAGCAATAGCCAAGCAGTTCGTAGAGGCATTGAATTTTTGCTTTCAATACAAAATGAAGAGGGAGGTTGGGGAGAGAGCTTGGAATCATGCCCTTCTATGGTAACTTCCATAACTAAGTTTTGTGTTCAATTATAGACTTGGCTCTAACACCTAATTAAACTGTGTTGACGAGTTCCAATTCCAAACTGGGCACAACAATATATATATATTAGAAAAAGAAAAAGAAAAATTCTACCCAACAATAATGTGAGAAATGATAGAACTATTCCAAATGCTCTGTTTTTTCCAAAGTTTTATGTTTTACTCATTTCGATGATTTTTATGCATGAAAAAGAAATATCAACCACTAGAAGGAAACAGAACAAATCTAGTACAAACATCATGGGCTATGTTGGGTCTTATTTATGGTGGACAGGTTAGTATCAATTTCGAGAGTCATATCATGAAGCATATAAGTTAGTTAACATACCTATATACAATTGTCTTATATTAAAGTTTTTTTTATCCATTTCTTATTAACTAGGCTGAGAGAGATCCAACACCTTTACATAGAGCAGCAAAGCTATTGATCAATGCACAGATGGAAGATGGTGATTTTCCACAACAGGTAATTTACCTTGGAAACACTTCTGTGTGTCCCAAAATGGTTCATACATTTTGGAAGAAATGACACAGTTGAGTCAATTGAGTTCACAAAGTTGTTAGTTCTTTTAGAATTTATGGTTTTATTATTTCAAAAAGTTATGTTCTTCAAAGATTATAACTTCCTAACCATGGAAATTCCCCTCACAGGAAATCACTGGAGTCGTCATGAAGAATTGTATGCTACATTATGGACAATACAGGAACATTTTCCCAATGTGGGCACTTGGAGAGTACTGCAAGCGTGTTAAATTCCAGATGGGAAAAAAGTAAAATAAAAAAAAAATAAGGATTAGTCTCTATGCATTAATTTGTTGCCTTAGTTTCTATCGTGATCCTAAGTTTGTTCAAGACATTTGACTAGCACAGTTTCCCTACTCTTTGTTTTGTCAAGTAATAGACTATGAAGTTGCTTTTGTACCCGCGCTTTAATTTGATAATTTGAAGCTAAGCTTCTATCCAAATTCTCTTTCGCATCTAAAAGTTCAGATTAAAAGCTAATGCAAATGCAATTCTCAGTTTCATGACTAGCTACAACACTAGAACTGACTCAAAAATTGTAGGACCCAACTTTAAGTAAATAACAGACTAATCATATCTCCAAGATGTTGCAATTTGTTTGTCTCTCATTCTTAATATCCAGAAGATAAAAATCAAAATGCTTCCAAAATTTTAATCTAAAGCAAAGATGTTTGATTATCGCATAAAATCATTCACAATGACTTTGGTCAGATTGTTCAGATCCAGGACTTTTTATCTTTATTTTCCTATTATCTTTTTATCTCCAACTCCGCCAACTCCTCCACCTCACATTTCAGCACCCTAAATTACCAACCAAACCATCCAATGACTCCACTTTTACTTTGTAAGTGGATCAAAAATCAACAGCAGAGTATCATTGGCCAGTCTATTTCAGTGTATAATGTGTTATACATACATATGTATAAACTATAAAGGTAGAGGATTAACTAACTTAATCCTCTCTCTAACACCTTAAGCCACTAATTCGACATGGCATTATAGGAGGCAAAAAAAATTCTTGTGTTCAAACCACTCCGCTAATTCAGAGATGACATCGATGTACTCATTTTTTTTTTCCTACTTAAAATGGAGTGTATCAAATTCAGATTTCATAGATCATAAATTCTTCAGTTCACTATGTAAATTATCTGTATGTATAGCAAAAGAGCTATGAGATTGATGAAATTTACTTGATCTGTTGAAGATTGTCATCGTACTTGGAATCGCGTGTATCAATTTCACTTGCTGATTTGCACTTCTCTCTCGGCTTTCGAGTTTAATAGTAATCGCATCGAATTAGTGCTTTTTAGAGAGAGAGAGAGAGAGAGAGAGAGAGAGTTTTAGAGAGAGAAAGAGAGAGTTTTAGAGAGAGAAAGGAGAAGAACCTGGAGGAGAGAGAGTCATTCAAGCCTCGAAATGCAGATGGAAGTGCCATTGTTGATGCAGAGAGAGAGAGAGAGAGAGAGAGAATGGGAGAGAGTTCACACTTCGCATTGAGAGAGTTCGAAGATTTCAAATTCCGATCTATTTATATGGGCAATGTGAGAGGATATTAATTCATGAGCCCACGAATTGATTTGGACCGGGCTGAAATCAGATCTTTGGTATGCTTGCCCGAGCCCAATCTTTTTGTATTATTTATTTATTTATTTATTATTATTATTATTAGAGGGTTGCATTCATGTCTAAAAGTTAGACCAACTTTCTAAATTCAGTGCCATCATTGGATCTAGAAAATAAATCTAAAAAGTAAACTTGTATATCATTTTCTTTATTATTATTATTATTATTATTATTATTATGTTTTTTGTGGGGTAGTTGATGGTTTCCAAATTTAAGTTAGAGTTAAGTAAGGCTATAATTTTTTTTTTTTATCGGAATAAAATATTTCATTCAAGAAAGTCAAACGGCACTTACAAGAGTTTATCCAACCCCAAACTTACACCAAACAAAGTGAAAATAAAGCAAGAAGCACAAAGGAAGAAAGCTATGAAAATATTCAGACATACATTTCGTACTCGTGCTCGTACTGTGAAGCAGAGCCGATTATAAAAGTTTGATAATAGAGTATGTTTGAGATAAATCATAGATCCCAACTACAAAAAGGGTAAGCATAACAAATCCACACAGATGGACTCTAAGAAACCAAACAAACCCAGAAACATCAAACTAACAGTAGGAAAAAAGAAAAAACAAAAGGAAACAACTCAAGACTAACGCTAAACAACAAATCAAAAACAAACCCACAACCAAACAAAAAACCGGCAATGACAGCAGTGAATTTGGCGATGGAGAAGGTGAGGGAGAAGAGACGGTGAAGGCGGCGGATCCATGAAAGCTACTCCCAGAGTGAATAGATGGGAGAAAGAAACACCTTACAAAGGAGGGAGATTGTGAAAAACCAAAGCTTCTAAGTTATTGGAAAGCAAAGTAAGGAAAGGAAAGAGAAAAAGAGGGGTAAGGAGAGGGGAGAGGAGGCCGGAGGCCGCCGGAACCCCCTCTCTCACTGCCGGCAGCCACAAGCTCTGAAAACCCTAGAGAAAGAAAAGTTTAGAGAGAGAAACTCTCAAACTAGTTTTTTTGCCCTTTTGGCTATAAAATGTTATTACATAACTATCACTATCAACCCTCTAAAACTCACACAACTATAATTACACAACTATCTTATTTATACATAAAAAATAAGAGAAATTGTAGTTCCATAAAATTATTAAAACAATACACATAATGAACTTTTAATGGGTCATATATATAAAACTACAAATGCTAAGTTGAATCATCAAACCACTAGTTTTTGGACTAACCCAATATATGTGGCCCATAAATGTTATTTATAATTGGTATTTTGTGAAAAATAAAATAGAGTTTTGAACAAGATTGTTAAATTTTAACATTTTGAATATTATTACATACTGGTTTGGTAACCAACTAAAAAAGTCATAAAAAACTTAGAAAGTCATAAAGTTAAAAAGTCACTAAAAAGTTAAAAAATTAAAAATTATACAAAAAGTGAAAGATTTCATTTCTTTTCTACTTTTTGCAAGATTTTTTTTTCCATAAAAAACCAAAAAAATATTTTTTTTTATCTCTTATTTTAGCCAAAAAATTAAAAAAATTTTATATGAAAATAGTCTATTCCTAAACCTTTGGTCTTGATTTGCCATTTTGACAATTCAACCTAGAGATTATTTGTCACGACCCGAACCCGTCCCTCTGGGTTAAGGCCATAACCGGCCAGTAATCACGAGACTACCTATGGCGTTAAACCAAATAAGACAAAACTCATCAGAGTAAAAGGGGCCAAACGGAAGCAATTTTAAAACTTTGTCCATAGAGCCGTGCTTATATGCACATCATAACATTCCAGACATACATATGTTAATAACTCACTACAGAAAGTATAGTAACATAAGTACTGTACAGACAGGATCATTTAAATCTAAGTCAGCCAAGCAAAACTACATACAGACGTATTCAAAACTTCACCAACCTGACAAAATGTAAATACATAACAAAAGGGCGAAGACGGGTCTCGTGCTTGAGACACAAGGGCTGACTCTCTCAAAACCTTAGTTGTTCCGTACAGACTTCACTGAGGCTGGGTCTGGACTTCTCTTGGCTCACCTACAAACACATGAATGAGCATGAGTGAAAGCCCAGTGAATAATATCAAATCAAATACAGAAGTTACATAACAATGTAGAACAACATGTTCCAAACGGCCTTGGACCCAATTCATATTTCTATTTAACAGATATATATAACTATACGAAATTCAATTCAAGTGACTGTAGTTCCAAACATTCTGGCCTTTGGCCCATTCAGATTTCCATTCATGTCAAAATGGCCTTCGGCCCATTCATTTATGTCAAAACGGCCTTCGGCCCATTCATTTCTATCAAAATGGCCTTCGGCCCATTTGTTTACGTCAAAACGGCCTTCGGCCCACTCATTTATGTCAAAACGACCTTAGGTCCATTTATTTCTATCAAAACCACCCTCGGTCCATTCATTTATCTCAAAACGACCTTCGGTCCATTCATTTATGTCAAAACGACCTTCGGTCCGTTCGTTTATGTCAAAACGGCCTTTGGCCCATTCACACTTTTGTGTCAAACTGGCCTTTGGCCCAATCATTCATATCGAAACGGCCTCTGGCCCATTCATTCATGTTTGTCAAAACGGCCTCTGGCCCATTCATTATTTCTCGTCAAAACGGCCTCTGGCCCATTGCAAACTTTCATGTCAGACATTGTCCACCATTCAAATTAATGAACTTACAGACTTACATAGAGGTAAGCAATAGGACAACAACATATTCAAACATCTTTTGTTAAGATATTACTCACAGTGATCGGCTTGTGGATTTGCCCTGGAGCTTGACCCTACACATTTCATGAACACAAAAGGGGTCACTAACAGTTCAATCAGTTCTTTAATTCACACATTCCTCTTTAGGCTTTATTCTTATCTCGTTAACTCATTTACAATGCTTAATACATGCCTAAGAGTGCTTACAAGTGAAAGAGAACGGAAAACGAAACACAGAACGAGCATACAAAATTTCAGAAAACATGGTCCACGCTCGAGCATGGACTTACCCGCTCGAGCGGACCCGAGAGGCCTGTAAAAGTACTGGTTACCTCAAAATTACGCTCGAGTGTGAGTTAGGGCGCTCGAGCGAAAGGCTTGTCTATAAAAGCTCCCCGCTCGAGCGTTAAATATTCCGCTCGAGCGGACATCCAACTCTGCAAAAAGTGTTGGGAGCACGATTTTCCCGCTCGAGCGGCAATCACCCCGTTCGAGCGGACATAAAAAATCTGGGTCTTCCAGATTGAGTTCTTGAGCTCCCTTCAACATTCAAACCATCATTTCTTGTCTTTAATGGCTCTAATTTCACATATACTTGTACTAACATGGTATACACACCAAAATACATCTTCATGGAGCCCAATTTCATAAATCAAATACATGCATGGCTCAATTTAATTCAAGCTCAATTCTATCATACACATTCATGTATTCAAAGCTCCTATCTTAATTATTCAAACATGCATGCAAATCTTGACTTCATTTCCATTCCAAATAATGCAAATGGTGTTCATTCTCATGGAGCTCAACAAAAACATGCTTGCATGTATGATTCAACATTTACCTTTCCATATTCAACTTAATACATGCTTGATTATGCAAAATCATGGTGATCCTACACATGCATGTGCACATTAGCTTCAAATTCATCAATTGTAGCATAACTCTTGTTCTTGATCACCAATTAGCCTTTAATTCACAAAATTACAAGTTCAATTTCATGAATTTACTCACCTAGGAGTTTAATTTTCCAAACCCTAGTCAATTCTTGGACTTAATCTTCAAGCTTCCCAAGCCTTGAGCCAAAACCACACAACTCTCTCCCTTCTCTCTCTAAGGCCGACCCCCCCTCTCTCTCTCTCTATCCTTGAGTTCAAAATCAGCCAAAGTGTTAAAAAGAGGAGGAATTGAAGTCTAATGGCCCTTATGTATAAGCCCACTAATCAAGTTTAATAATAATAAATAATATGACACTAATTCATTAATTAAATCAATGTAATCTGGCCTGAATCAGTTTTTCAATTAAATTTCAACGTAGGCTCTAAAAATTATGCCAATCACAATGGCGTAATCAATTTCGGGTTCTGTGGCCGATAAGGCCTCCAATTTAATTTATGAAGCGGTAAAATCAAACAGATATTCCTACGGTGAACAGATAGAAATTCAAAACCACATATTTTCACATAATGGCATACAAAACCATAACAAACACATAATCGTATACAAATTAAGGACCAATTAGCATAGTACGGAACAGGGGTATCACATTATTCTACAAGTATTTCTCATTGTACAACTACAACCTATGAAATTACAAGAGCCTACATGAGTTCATGCAATGCTAAATAAACTACAAAATGAATGGATTTAGGAGTGGATTTTTAGCCATCTTATTGACTGAAAAATTGTTAACTTATTTATAGCGATCCCGGTTTTCCCCCGTCATTTGTTGTGTTCCGGACTCGGGTTCTGTGATTGTTGTTGTTATCAATGTCTTGTTTCTATCATTTAATTCCTTGTATTTGAGTTTTGGGATGTGTTGGGCACGTTTGAAACAGGTTGGTTGTGTGTTGAAACAAATGGTTGCTGCCCAGATTTTGGCTTCTTCGCTCAAGCGAGGCTTTTTGTGCTCGAGCGAGCCTTGGGTATTTTCTTCTTTGCTCGAGCGAAGGTTCTTGTGCTCGAGCGAGCTTTGTGTTATTTGTCTCTTCGCTCAAGCGAGCACTCTTGCACTAGAGCGTGCGTTTGCGTCTCTTTTAGACTTGAAGATTGTTATTCTTCGCTCGAGCGAGCGAACCCTATGTTTTGCGTTCCTTCGCTCGAGCGTACGTCTGGGTTACAGACCTGAAGCTTTGCATTGTTCGCTTGAGCGATGCTTCTTGCGCTCGAGCGAGGTCCTTTTGTGTCTGGTCGCTCGGGCGACCACTCCTTCGCTTGAGCGAGCCCTGTTCATATTAGTTCGCAGCAGCGTGAATTATATCACTTTTTCATCTCGTTTTTCACTCCAAACCCTAGATCCGACTCTTTCTCTCTACACACTCCTCTCTACAAATACACTTGATCTAGAGTGTCTCTACCCTACTTCCTTTGTTAAAAAGGTAGAGCTTTGTGTGGGCTACATTTTGATCCAAAAAAGCTTGAGTTTGGAGCATCTTTGGGTTTCTCTCTTTGTCATCTTTGAGCTTCACCACTTGAGGTAGGGATAATCTACTCCTTCTTATGGGTTTTGACATAAATGTTGGTCATTTCGTATAGATGGTAGTGTTTGGGAATTTTGGGCAAAGTTAGGGTTTGGTTTGAAATTATAAAAGAGGGGTTTTATTTTTTGGGGGCTCCATGTGTCTATGAGACCTTGTTAATGGGTTAATTGTGTGTAATGGATGAAAATTTGGCCTTAGGTGCAATTTTAGAGAAAAGGGAAGAAAATGCCCTAAATGGGATTAATTGACCTACATGCCTAAATAATGAAGCGAGATGTGGAAATATGAAATTGGTTCGGTAACTATGAAATTGGGAAAAATTGTGATATAATGGTGTAGTCGGATTGATAAATCACTCACCTACAGAAATGTTGATAATTTATCTGTTTGATAAATTTACTTATCTGTTTAGAAATAACTGTTTTGGGCTATCGGTGGAGGATAGCTTTGATTTTTGTAAAACTGCATGATGATTAGGTAAATCGAAACTAATCAACTGAATTATGTCATTGAATATGACAGTTGGATTAACACATTGAATATGTGCTTTAATTTGATCATTGTACATGATAACGTGTTTAAATACATTGTATATGTATCTTTGTATGAGAGGAGATAGGGGATGTGCTCCATCGTTTGGGAGGAGATAGGGGTTGGACTCCATTGATAATTAAGTTGGCCGGAGTGTCTAGGGTGAAAGTCCCGAAATCTTAAATACGTTTGAATAACGTTGATGATTGAAGTGTTGATAATATGAGTTGTAGTCTCGTGTTTAATTGTTTGGACAAATAATGAACCATGTATGTGAATTGATTCGGATAACTAAAAGGAAGTGGATTGAAATATGGATGTATTAGTTGTTGGGCCATGGTAAGGGTATGTTGGTTTACAAGTGTTAACCATTTATTGAATGCTAATGTTTTAGTTATTTCTCATATTTGGTTTATAATATCTCTACTGGGCTTTGGCTCACCCTACTTGGGACACTATTTTCAGGTACTGGTTACATACCGCCTCCAAGGTCCTAGCTTGGGAGGTCTAAGAGTCGAAGGCTCTGTTTTGTTATTTTTGTTTCGGTAATTACATGTAAATTCAAGCTGAGGGCTTTATATGTAAGGAGTTAGCACTCTTCTTTTGTGCAACCAAGAACAACTTGGAAAGATGTAAGCCCGCAGGGCATTCTATTACTTTTTTGTAAACATTTATAACTTATATGAAATACCCTTTTGTAATATTAAATCTGATGAATGAAAATGTGACTTATCTATCATGTTTATAGAGCTGTTAAATGATGGGTTGATGGATTATTTTGAGGGCGTTACATTGTTTGCTGAACTCATTTTTTTGACAAAAATTCAAACCAATCAAATTTGTTTAAGCTAAAAAATAGTTAAAAAAAGTAAAAACTTAAAAATGTATAAAACAAGCTAAACTTTTGAGCAATAATTTTTTTCTATGTTTATTTTTAACTAATTGGCTAGCTTTTTAGCTAACTTTTATAGGAAGCCTTAAATGTCTCTAATTCTTAGATTATGTTTGACAATTTCCAAGCAAGTTGTTTTTAATTAAAAAAGTAAAAGGTAAAAATATTAACTTAGTAAATAAGTAACTTCTTCGAAAAAGTAACATTTTTTAAAAATCTTTACTGATATGTGTAAAGATTATGTTAATTGTTAGATTAACACTTATAAATTATACAAGTTAGCTCCTCTACCTTTGCAAAGTATCGAATGCTTGCTATCTAATTCAATTCCCTCTTACAGAGAGTTGAACCAATAATCTCTCTCTTGAGACTAAAACCTTAGGAGAGTCATAGTAGCTAATTAGGCTAGGCATAATCAGTTTTTTTTTTTGGTGGAGGGGGGGGGGGTTAGAGTTACAATAATTTGTGATTAAAAAATGATGTTACACATTTTGTGATAATATTACTGTAGACACCCCATTTTTGACCGAGCTTAAGACTCAGATGTCATAGTTCGCACATGCGATAATCGTGCATGTTTGTGCTCGTTTTGAGTGCCCGAAGGTCTCGGCCGAGTGTCTTGTCTTTGAGCCTCTAAACTCTCTGTGTTTTGGCCTTATTTTTGGGCCAAACCCTGGTGCTGTAGACACCCCATTTTTGGCCGTCCTCAAGGCTTGGATGTCACCGTTTGAACACTAGGTGATCATCCATATTTGTGTTCGTCTTGAGTTCTTGGAGGTTTCGGTCGCGCACCTTGCCTCAAGACCTCTCGACTTATTTGTTTTGTGCTTGGTTGTATACCAAACACTTGTGTTTTTGCTTCTGAGGGCAGGGAATGGCTTGTTGGCCATTCCCACACCTCACCGGCCTTGGCTTGAGGCCACCAGCCCTCTTTTCTTGCTACCGGCCAAATATTTTGGTTGGTCAGCAATGTTTTTGGTCGGCCGGCCATTTTTGTTGGTCAATCGGCCATATTTTCCAGCCGACCCCTGTTCATCTGCTTTATGCAGATATTTAGTGCCAGCTGGCACAGCTGGCATGCACAATTCACCCCCTCCATACACGTGGATGGAGGGATTTGCCTCTTGGGTTAGCTTCTCTTTGAGGCTTTAGAATTGAACCTCTATAAGAGGAGAGCCCCTCCTCCCTCCTCCAAGGTTCAGAGAATTAGGGTTAGAAATAGTTGTATCTATCTATCTTTATATCTCCCTTTCTTTACATATTTGTGTGTGTATAAGGTTGTTTTGTTCATACTTTTGCACACAAACACCTAGCACTACACCATCCTCTTGGAGCTGAGGTCCTTGGAGGTTGATTTTGGTGTTCTTGGGTTGCTTTGGACTCAAAACACTTGCTGGACCATTGTTCTTGAAGAAGGTCTACAAGGGTGAGTGTTCTTACTTTAGTTTCTCCATTTTTGCACAAGCTTTTAGCCTATCTTTCTTATTGTTTTAAGCTTCGACTATAACTGATAAAAGTTTTGATTTTGTGTGCTTTAGAACTTTGCTTAAGGTCACTTTGAGGTTTGGGGTTGTCTCCCCGCTCCAAGGCCTTGTTAGGCCTTGTTTTAGGCCATACCTTTTGGCCATTGTTCTTAGCTTTGCATGACCTCTCTACCACTGAAATCCAAAGGATTTTCAGTGGTGGAGAGGTGGTTTTGGTGTCCTAAATAGGAGACGGTCATCCCCTCTCCTTGTTGTCTTTGATGCTTGCACAAATGGCTTGTGTTGTAGCTTGTATGCCTAGCTTGCTTTAGCTTCATTTCAGTAGGTATTAGGCTTCATTTTGCCATGTTATACCTCTATTTCAAGTTGGTTTAGACATGCCATGTATGCTTCATACACTTGTCTTGTAATCCCATGTTTTAGCCTTAACATGCATCATGTTGTAACATGTGTTTTTAGCATGATTTTGGCTCAATCTCATGAAGCTTCTAGTTTTGTTATAACATGCTAAAGCTCTGATTTTGGTTGTTTTGGTCGTCCATGACTTGCTTTGTATAGCTACCATGTAATCTTGCTTGTTAGCTTCGAGTGTTGAATCCTCTAGCATGCTCCATTTGGATCATTTCAGTGGTTTGGCACCACTTATAATGCTATTTCAGTCCATATGTTATGCTTGTATGCTTGCATTTATAACTCCTTTAATGCTTCAAAGAGTTAGGGTTGTATGCCTCATGGATGTGTCATTGTGTATGCCATCATGTCTAGGCATTTGGGATGCCATCTAAGTGGGTTTTTGGGCTCATTTTAGCATGTCATATCTCTGATTTTGGTCGCCTAAATCATGCCATGTTTGGTTGTCTTAGGGGTAGTGTAACACCTCTTTGGTGGCCTTGTTTGCCTTATGCCTTGCCCTTTTGTTTTAGCTTGTTTTAGCTTTGGCCATTGCATGTTTTAGGCTTACTTTGGCATGATTTGGAACTATTTTGGTCCACTTTGGTCATTTGCTTCATGTGTCACATGATCATGGTTTGAGCCTTTGGGCTAGTTTCAAGCTTTTTGTGCATGACTTGTTTGCATTATTAGGTTGATTTGGCATCATCCTTTGCATGTTTTCAGAGCATTAAAATGCTTGCCATATGTCCATGTTTGTCTCTTTTAAGTGTCCTTAAAAGTTGTCCTTTTATGCTTAAGTGTTGGACCATTATACATGCATGTTTGTATGTGACTTTGTCCCTTATCCCTTAGCATATTGGCCGCTGATTTGGGCCTATTTGAGAGCTGCCTATATTGGTTTAAGACCATCCTTTGCATGTTGTTACATGCTTGCCTTGCATGTTGTCGCATACTTGGCCCCTTTGCATATTGTTGCATGCTATGCATGTTGTACGTCTAGATGATAGGACGATTAACATGTTGTTGCATGTTTAAGTGATATTGCATTTTGGCATGCATCTTTGATTAAGTTGCTTAACATGTTGCTACATGTCTTGCATGTTTGCATGTTTAAATTGCATCTTGCATGCTTGTTAGCTTGCATACTTGTTACATACTTGCATGTTTGCATGCTTGTTCACATGCTCATATTGCATGCTTAGCTCGCATGCTTAGGTTGCATAGCATTGTGCATGCATCCCATCCCTCTTGATCAAAAATGATAGAGATTGGAGGGGCCCTTTGTATGTTTTGTGTACATTTCATTTGATATCAAATTGCACACTTGGTCTCCTTGGCCATCATGCATCGAAACGCGTGATTGATGGCCCGAGGGTCGAGTACCATACTCTCTTGAGTCTTAAACATGATAGGGAGGGTGGTTGTGCATACATTGCTTTGAAAATGCATTGCCATGCCTTGTCTTCCCTCTGTTGCAGCAAAACAGGGTTCTGCAGGAAGAAATGGCCGACCGACCACATTCAGTGCCGGCCGACCATGAATTGTTGGCCGAGAGCCTCACAACTGGCCGATGCCCAATTTTCCATGGCCGGTGACCATTCCTCTTGGCCGGTGACATCTCACAGTGATTAGGGAGTGGTTCAGAAACATCCTGGAGACTTGTGCAGTTTTCAGAAGTGCAGAGCAGTGTAAACAGAGACAGCATGAATATGGCGATGGATTTCCGAGCGAAACCGAACATGCATGCATTGATCCCTCTTCCTGAGTCCTCTTTATTGCTTTCTTAGCTTAATTACTTCATTTAATTAGTTAAGTGTTGTGTAATAATTAATTAGTTTGTTAGTTAGTTAATTTGTATTATTCTTTCGGACCCTCCTAGTGAGGGCACAATTGTAATAAGTGTGCGTATGTGTGATGCATGTCTTCCAACCCCACGTCTTTCTCCCTTTTATTTACCAGCTTATGATGGTTAGATTAGGGCACATTTCAATTAGCATACTTATGCTCGCATGTTTGCATCCATTCATCTGTCTTGCATGCACCGAGCTCGGCACATCATACTAACTGCATAGTATTTGAATTCCAAGTTGAATACGTGTATCGAATTGTCGCATCTCATATGCCATTTTAGATTAGCTGAGCCTATTCTAGCTGCATTTTGTACGTGATGCATTAGCCATTGCTAACATGAACTAGGATCATGCATTGATTACTAACTAGTTTCTGTTTTGGCTCGGAGTACATTATAAGTGTTTATGCTTTAGCATCTTGCATGCGTGTGAGTGTTAACATGACAGCATGCTTGCCATGAGGCTAATTGCTTATGTGATAGAACTGCTTGAATGCCCGTGGGTGAAGGTTGGATTACTTGAATTGGAATAATTAATTGAAATTCGTGTTTTAGCCTACTTGCGAGTAGCAAACTTCAAACCATTTCCAAACAAACGGATATGCGATGCTTTGTTCCAAATTAGGCGATCTAGTCTATACTTCTTTGTTATGCGCATCATGTAGTAAGATTAGCTAACTAACCGGAATAAGAACACACATGTTTTCAAAACAAGATATCATGTTTAGTAGAGACTGATTTTTGATCGGGCGAGCGGGGGTGCTCATAGCTGACCTTCCCCAATCGTACCCAAGTTCCCGAGCTGAGGCAACTTTGGTGATGACGGACACGTGGCCTTAGGCAATGAGTCGGGGTTTCCTAAATTCTCCCAAAATAAATATTTAGGTGGCGACTCTGTATCTGGCAAAGCAGTCCATGTTTGGCATTTCTTTCTAAAAATTAGTTTTTCAAAAACGATTTGTCGGATTTGGACTCTTTGATGATTCATCGGTCTTGCATTGCACTCTACGAGATTAGATGCAGGACTGTGTCATTGAGTCTTGAACTGTAGTAAGCCCAAATGAACAAAACGGGATTTCCTCTCGGGACGTTCGGGGACGTCTACAGGTGCCCCTTTGCCTGGAGGGAGGAAATGGCCCTTGTCAGCCACTTTTGGCCCTTGTCGGTCACTTGTGCCTCTTGTCAGCCACCTTGGGTGGCTGGTCGGCTAGATGAGGTGGCCAGTCGGCCACCTAGAGTGGCCGACGACCATTTTTCTCATTTTTCAGATATTTTGTGTGCCAGCTGTGCCAGCTGTTGGTCATTGAAGCCATACTCCATACACATGTATGGAGGGATAGAAATAAGCTTTTAGCTTGTATTCCTATATAAGGGGAGGTCCCTCCCCCTTTCATGGGGTTCAAAAATTTTAGAAGCAAAATTTCCCCCCTCTCTCTCTAAACTTTCTTTCTGAGGGTGGTGCCTTATGCCTTGCTTGTTAGCCAATTTGTGTGCATGATTTTCTTGCCTTTTAAGTTTCAATCTAAGCATGATTTAGCCTTTGTTTTGGTATGCTTTAACTCTGTTTTGAGTTGGTTTGGCCATTTGAGGCTTGTGTTGTACGGTTGTAGTATAACCCCTTTCATTAGCTTAATGACTTAAGCCTTTAAACATGCATTACATGGGTTATTTGCATGATCTTGAGTCACTTAGCATGTTATTTCAGTGCTGAAATATGTGTCATTGCACTCCATTGTTTCAATCTTTTATTCGCTTTGAAAGTAGTCTTGAGCCCCTTGATGGCTTGAATGTGGAATTGAGGTTCGCATGCCTAATGGTTTTAATCCTTCCTTGAGGGTTTCTACTAACCAACAACATGATACCTCTTTCATGCTTAAGGCACTCGAAGCTTAGGCCATCTTTCCAATTAGAGGACTTTTCACATTGGACTTAATCGGTTAATGGACTAATTCGTAAGCTAAAATGTGTAAACAAGAAATGGACCAAGTAAATTGTACAAGATAAACATGTGTATTGCATTGCATGTGTTTGGATCAGACGTTAATCCAAACACAAGAAATGTGGGATGTTTCATACTCAAAGTGATGAAACGTACCACATTTCTTGGTCGTCGTCACCTTTGATCATGTATGATAGGGTGGTGGCACTTTGAGTCTTGTTTGTGTACTCACTAAGCTTGTACAAGCTTGGTTTTTGGGCCATCATGCATTGAGATGCTTGGTTGGTGGCTTGAGAGCCAAGTGCCACTCTCCTTTGAGCTTGAGACATGATGAGGAGAGTGACAGTACACACATTTCTTTACAAATACATTGTCTTGGCTCTGTTGTTCTCTGTTGTATCAAAACCAAGAGTTTGGGAAAGGAGGTAGCCAACCGGCCACATAGAGTAGCCGACCGGCCACTTGCACTAGCCGACCTGCCAGTTGAAGTGGCCGGCAGCCACTTTTAGTGGACGACCGGCCACCAGTTCATTTTTGGTGCAAAAATGATTCTGTTTTGAAACAGAGGCAATCTGAAATTGGCACAATGTTCAGAAAACAGAGGTGAGTGCAAACAGAGACAACCGATGGCAAGGCGGTGGATTTCCGGGATGACGCCAACTGAGCATGCATCTCTCCCTCGCCCGTAAGGCCATTTAATTGCTTAGGATTAGTTTAGTCTATGTAACTAGTTAATCATTCAAGTGTTGCAATATTTTAATTAGATTAGATTGGCTAGTTATTCATTTGGTTTGTAATAATTAATTAGGCAGAGTTAGTTAATTGTTGATTTGTAATAATTAGCTTAGCTTAGTGTAGCTTAGCTTATTCATTCAGACCCTCATTCGCGAGGGCGCAACATTATAATAAGTGTGCGTGCATGTGTACATGTCTTCCAACCCCACATCTTTCTCCCTTTTATTTAACCGCTTTCGATGGTTAGTTTAGGGCATGTTTCGATTAGCATACCTTATGCTTGCATGTTTGTATCATTCATTTGTCTTGCATGCACGGGGCTCGGTGCATCATTAAAATTGCATCGTATTTCAATATACTTACTTGAATATGTGTTTCAAAGCATGTTATCAAGTGTTGCATTCATATGCCATCTTAGGTAGCCGAGCCTATTTAGTTGCATTACTGCATGTGTTGCATTGGGCATCTTGCCTAGCTAGGATCATGCATTGATTTCAAACTAGCTTTTTTTTTTTTTTTGGCTCAGAGTACACTGTAAGTTTTACGCTTTAGCATACTTGCATGAGTATGAGTGTTGCCATGTTTTTTATGCTTGCCATGAAGCTATTTGCTTAAGTGATTAACTGCAAGAATGCTTGTGGATGAAGGCTTGATTACTCGAATTGAAACAATTCATCAAATGTGAGTTTTAAAGCCCACTTTGCGAAGTGGCAAAATCATGTTTTAAGCCCACTTGAGGGTGGAAAATCCGCGCTTTAGCCCACTTGAGGATGGCACTTTCAAACCATTTTTGAAAACAAACATGAGTTGTTTTGTTCCAATTCTTGCGATTTTAGACTATACTTGTATGCTGTGCACATCGCATAGTAAGTTAGCTAATAACCAGAATAAGAACACATGTGTTTATAAAACAACATATCATGCTTAGTAGAATCTGATTTTTGATTGGGCGAGCGGGGGTGCTTATTTCAGGACCTTTCCCTCTCGTACCTAACTTCCCGAGCCGAGGTAACTTTGGTGATGACGGACACGTGGCCTTTGGCACGAGTCAGGATTTCCTAAATTTTTCAAAAATAAAATATTTAGGTGGCGACTCTGTAATCTGGCAAAGCAGTTCATGTTTGGCGCTTTTTGATTCAAAATTGATTTTCCAAAACCAATTGCCGGATTTGGACTCTTTGGTGTTTATCAGCCTCACATTGCACTTTGTGAGATTAGATTCAGAACCGTGACGGGAGTCCGAATTGTAAGATGACCAATTCGCGTCTTCTCCGAAAGGGGGGCGCGCGAAGAAAGTCGGGTCTACAATTACGTATTTTTTTATCTAAATATTTTTTAACCAAAAAATGTGTAACATTACCATAAAATGTATAACTTCATTTTTGAATGACAAATTATCGTAACTCTAGCAAAAAAAAGTAATATTTATAAAAAAAAATACGTAACACAACTACAAAAAGGAAATTACATAATAAAAGTGCATGTCCATATGATACATATTTTGAGGAGTGTGTATCACAAAATTACTCGAAAGTAGAATTTAAAGTCTTGTCCTTGTTATGAATTATTTTGGGAAGCAACTTTTTTTTTTATTATTTCCCATCTTACATCTTTTAATTTGTATCATTTATTAATAATTGTTCGTAATATAACTTCTTATTTTTATTAATACTATCACTCCTAACATAATAAAATTAAAGTCAAATTATAAATACACCTCTTAAGATATAATTAAATTATGAATTGCTTTTGTAATTTAAAAAATTACATTCCACCCCTTGAGGTTTTTAATTTCATAACAAATATTCCCTTTATTAATAAATCATCAAGTCAATTAACAGTTTTTAATGATATTAGAAATATGTTTAAATTAATAATTTAAGTAATTTTATTATTGTATAAGAGAGTAATTATACATTTTATTTTTTTAACTAATTATGTTAAATAAAAAATTATGAAAATAAGATATTTATAATTTTTTAAATTATAAGGGACAAACATTAA
Organism: Camellia sinensis; assembly: GCF_055761805.1. NCBI lineage: Eukaryota > Viridiplantae > Streptophyta > Magnoliopsida > Ericales > Theaceae > Camellia > Camellia sinensis. Next base: position 28,282,170 of record NC_138969.1, on the reverse strand, counting down.
ACAAATCTCACTAAGTATATTTATAATTTACCTAAAATTAACCTATCCTCGCCTTGTTTTTTAGATAGGAACCTATTCTCGACTTACCTTGTGCCAAGTATGATTTGGGATGAAGGCGGAAGATCTCAACTCACCTACCATCTATTATTATTATTACTATTATTATTATTATTATATTATAAAAGTATGAAGAGCTTACAATATTTTTTTATTTTTTTTAAATCTTAATTTTATCTTTTTAAATTTATTATATTTTTTAAAAGTCATAAAGAGTCCTATATAAATCAACTATCTCTTTATTTTTGAAATTGAATACTAAAAAAGATATATTTGTTTCCAAAGTTCTATATAAAAATAAATAAACTGTCTCCTTTCTTATTAAAAAAAAAAATCTTCTCCTTATGTTTTACATTGATGATTATAGCGATCCCGGTTTTTTCCCGACATTTATTATATTTCGGACTCGGGCTTCCGTGGTTGTTGTGGTTGTCTATGTCTTGTTTCCATCCTTTAATTCCTTGTATTTGAGTTATGGGATGTGTTGGGTAAGTTGGAACAGGTTTGTTGTGGGTTGAAACAAATGGTTGCTGCCCAGGATTTGGCTTCTTCACTTGAGCGAGGCTTTTTGCGCTCGAGCAAGCCTAGGGTATTTGCTTCTTCGCTCGAGCAAGCCAGCTGCGCGCCCAAATCCAGAATGACCTCCGAAGGCAGGTGGTTGACAACTTCGAGCACGACAAGACACTGATAGAGACTCCGACTCATTATCCCCGGAGCCCAGGAAGAAGGGACGACACGAAACCACCAGTTCTTCCGAAGAAAGTCCCCGTGCAATGCACAAGCGAAGAAGGAACAGTTCAGACGAAGACCAACACGATCCCTTCGTACGACGGATTGCAAAAGCTGTGCTACCCAAGAAATTCAAAGCATCGTCGTTCACCTTGTACGACGGCAAATCAGACCCTACCGACCACATCCGCCACTACAAGTAGGCCATGACATTGCATGCAGATGACGAGGCCCTCATGTGCCGAATATTTCCCAGCAGTTTGGGACCGTTGGCGGTCAAGTGGTATTTTGAACTGGAGCCGGCGTCGAACAAAACCTTCCACCAACTACAGAAATCCTTTAGGGCCAGATTCGTCACCAATGAAGTCCAGCCAAAGTAAGCCAACTCTCTCTGGGCAATGCAAATCCTGCCAGGAGAAACACTAAGAGCATATTCGGCGCGATATTGGAAATGCTTTAATCTTGTTGATGACGCTTGCAACGACTCCATGGCCATCGCCGCCTTCAAAATGGGATTACACCCAGATAGTGCCCTTCGCAGTTCCTTGACTAGAAGACCCCTCAAAACAGTCTGGGGGTGGATGAAGAAAGTCGAGGAATACTGCAAAGTGGAAGATGACGCCTTGCGAGTTAAAACCGGACACGTGGCCAACAAAATGGCCCCTCCCGAAATCGCTCAACCAATAAGTTCCGCACCACCTTAGAGCCTTGAACCACGACAGCGGGCTAAACGAGACAAGAGACGGGACTCTCGCCGATCCAGTGATCAATGCTCGCACCAAGCAAATGAGCAGCTGCAGGTCAATAGCAGGCGCACAAAGCGCGCCGACAAGAAATATATAGAGCTGTCAGAGCCAGTCAGCTCAATTATGACCAAAATCCAACATCTTCCATTCTTCAAATGGCCGTCCAAGATGGTGGGACATCCTGACATGAGAAGGCGGGACATGCGTTGTGAATATCACAAAGATCATGGTCATGATACGGACAATTGATATGCCTTGAAAGACCATCTCGAGGAATTGGTGCAAGATGGTCGGCTCCAGCAACACGTCCGGAAGAGCACAATCAAAACTGTTGCCCTTCGGCAGGAGTCACCTCCCCTCGGCGTTATACATATGATATATAGCCTTCCAACGCCATGTACCATACACTCAATTCATTCAGCCCCCCAGAAGCAACGCACACAAGCGAAACAGCCCCACGAAGCTCCGAGTATCATCTTCGACGATTCCGATCTTATCGACATAACGCTCCCCCATATTGATCCATTGGTCATTGAACTACACGTGAATCGATTTACCGTTGAACGCGTCCTCATAGACCAGGGAAGCACTTCGGAGGTCATGTACTACGAGACCTTCCTCAAACTCGGCTTCAACGAATCAGACCTGTCTCCGGCTCCTCATCTATTAGACGACTTCAACGTAAATCCAGAGTACCCGTTGGGGAAAATCACGTTGCTCGTTCGGGCGGGCTCCCAAACAGTGGATGTGGAATTCATGGTCGTCAAGCTCCCTTCGTCGTATAACCGCATCATGGGGCAAACTTGGCTGCATACTATTCGGGCTATGCCAAGCACCTATCATCAGCTGCTATGCTTCCCGACTAAACACAGCATTGAACAAATCTTCGGTTCCTGGTAATCTGGACAAGCATGCTATATCCTTTCTGGAAAGACACCAACGCTGATGCAAGTTAACTCCACTGAAGTGTCGAATCGAGACAGTCTCGTTGATGTCGGACGGCTCCCTGATGACAAGCCACAGAAGCTCTAGGTGATACCAGCAGCAGCTTCCCATGACGTATGCTCAACGCGTCCAGCTGCGCCGCTACACTCCGGAAAAACTGATTCTGAAGGTATTTCCAGATGATAGGGGGGCCGGTTGATGGAAAATTAGGCCCGTGGCCTTGCTTCTAACGCACTTGCGCAAATTCTATCATTAAACCCGATCTGTGGGGAATGATACTAGTTCTGAATGGCTCACCATGTACACTTTCCACTTTTGTAATGCAAAGATTCCTGTTTACTCACTGTGAAATCCAGCTCAAAAGTATTCCGAATAAAGCCTCCGGATTCGGAGCGCCCTTCATAGATGTCACGATTGGCCCAATAAAGTCTCCGGATTCGGAGCGCCCTTCGTGGATATCACGATTGGCCGACAAAGCCTCCAGATTTGGAGCACCTTTCGTGGATATCACGATTGGCCGACAAAGCCTCTGGATTCGGAGCACCCTTCATGGATGTCACGATTGGCCCAATAAAGTCTCCGGATTCGGAGCGCTCTTCGTGGATATCACGATTGGTTGACAAAGCCTCCGGATTCAGAGCGCCCTTCGTGGATGTCACAATTGGCCCAATAAAGTCTCTGGATTCGGAACGCCCTTCGTGGATATCACGATTGGCCAACAAAGCCTTCGGATTCGAAGCGCCCTTCATAGATATCAAGATTGGCCGACAAAGCCTCCGGATTCAGAGCGCCCTTCGTGGATGTCACGATTGGCCCAATAAAGTCTCCGGATTTGGAGTGCCCTTTGTGGATATCACGGTTGGCTGACAAAGCCTCCGGATTCGGAGCGCCCTTCGTGGATATCACGATTGGCCCAAAGTCACCGAATTCGGAGCCCCATCGGCGCATGATGTCTTTGGGCCGACAAAGTCTCTGGATTCGGAGCGCCCTTCATGGATATCACGATTGGCCGACAAAGTCTCCGGATTCGGAGCCCTATCGGCGCATGACATCTTTGGGCCGACAAAGTCTCCGGATTCGGAGCGTCCATGGATATCACCATTGGCCGATTGAAGTCTTCGAATTCAGAGCCCCATCGGCGCATGACGACTTTGGGCCGATAAAGCCTCCAAATTCGGTTGACCAGTGTCACTGAGCGGCGCTTGAGGGTCGAGTAATATTCCGAATTCGGAACGTCCTCCAGAATGAAAACATTTATACATCGAAACAGGGATATGTAGGTTGAACCAGTACAACCGCGTGAACAAGACAGAACGTTCCAGCATTCAAAATAAGATGCTTAATTAAGCATACAAAAATTCAGAATGAGATAAACTTCTAGAATGAAACATTTTATTCGATTAAATAGTAATTACAAGAAACACAATCTGCGTTCGAAGCATTACAATATCTATTCTCATACGGTGTCACATTGGGACCAGCGGCAGCGCCGAATCGATGCCCGTTGTTCAGAGAGCACCCGCAACTTGAAATGCTTTGATCTGGCCGTGCTAGAATCCACGATTCACACCGACGAAATAATCACCCTTGAGGCTGGGACCTTTGACACCATAGACAACGTCAAGGCCAAGATCCAAGACAAGGAAGGAATTCCCCACGAAATCAATAGTACCCAACGGTCGCGGTGCTACGTCAGCTCCGTTTCTTGATTGCGGTTGCGGAGAACTTCACCATTGCTGTTTCTCCCTTCGGGGTAATCTGCCTTGACGACTTAGAGGCTGACGTTTTTCCTGTCTTTTGAACGCCCTACCTCCCGCGCGAGTGGGTTCTCTGCTGCGATTCATTGCAATGTCAAGATCAGCCAAAGTTCGAGCTTCTTTGCTGCTGAAGAAAAACTCCATTCGACATTCACACTTATCTAACCCCACGTCACAAAATCATTTAAATCGAGTCTGAGCACTGAAAGCGATGTCACTAAAGCGAAAAATCTAAGGCGATTTATTTCTAAACACCTTATGCTGGTCCCGAGGCGATTTCATTAACATTGAACTCAAAAAGACAGATGCTGAGCGATATTGGCCAAAGCCACTCCATGCGCCGGCTGTCTCCGGATTTGGAACATCTGGCGCATGACGCCTTTGGGCCGGTTGAGCCTCTGAATTCGGAGCCTCATCGGCGCGATTGACTGCGCGTAACACATGCAATATATATATTTAATGAAGAGTGCTCATGACAAACCGACATCTAACCATTCGGAATTAAAATGCCAAGTTGACTCCGGCCAGTCAATGTTTATAAATGACACACATGCAAACACGTATGTGCCGAATGCAAATTACAATGAAACTTAAAAAAAAAAAGGACATTTTACTCAATCAGGCAATAATTACATAGTTATGAACGCGATCTGCGTTCGAACGTTACATTGAGTGTTTTTACACAACGTCGCACTCATCTTCACTCTGCCCGACTTCAAATGCGGCAAACAGAAGATGGTTACGTTGGTACAGTGGCAATGCGGAGTCGACGCCCATTGTTCAGAGAGCTTCTTCGGCCTGTAGCGCCTTGATCCAACCGTGCTTAAATCCACGATTTTCGCATCGGCAAACCTCCTCGGCGAGTTTTTCTTTGGTCTTTTGTATCCCTACTTTTCGGCCATCGTGGAAGCCTTTTTCATAGGCCTTCCCCTTCACAGATTCCATCGCGAACATGCTCGCTGTATCTCGATCGGCGAGCGCGATACTAATAAGCTGCTGGGTGACCCTTTCTTCCACGATTGGGTTAGCCTGTCCGACGGGTTGTCTGTGAACGACCTTGACCCTCTTCAGCTCACGCTCAGCCTCTTCCGCACGAGCCTCCAAGCTTTGGATGTGTTCATCCCTCTTCTCTATTTCTCGGCGGGCAGCACGGAGACGCATGCCAATTTTGTAGGCGGTGTAGAGCCCCTTCACCGCACCATGAATGCCTTCATGAAACACTTCGAAGTCTTGTCGACCTACCATCGACTGCTGGACCTCGGGAGGAAAAATTTGTCGAGCAAATTTGACCGGCACACTTGAATCTCGAACGATCGAGTCCGCCTCCGTCATGGGTCTATTCCCCATGAAGACTGCAAAGCTCAATGGGCGTGGGTTCGCACCAGGCTCCCTTCCAGAACGAGGTTGCGGGGATTTGCCCTGTGGTTCCTTGTCCCTCCTAGGTGACCTACTTCGACGACGAGGAGATACAAGTCTCTCCCGATCCCTCCTCGAAATCCTGCCTCCCGCCTGCGAAGGTTCGCCACTTCGATTCATGTCTCCTCCCAGCTCAGCTAGCATCTTTGCTTCCCCTTTGCTGTTAAAGAAGAGTCTATTTGACATTTGTGCTTGTTTATTCTTCATCGAAGACCTGAACTGAGTTGCTCACTGAGCACGTAGATAGGACCTTCGTTCATTTATTTCCTACGAGGGTAGCGCCACCAAGGCAATCTCATTAATATTGAAACCTCAATAACCCGGCGCCGACAGCGTTGTGCCCCCATCACACTGTTATTCGGCAGTTTTACCTTCCACTGGGTCAAATTCGTGAACCAGTTGGGGCAAGGGTAGATTCACCAATCTATCTGGCTTGAGTGCTCTAGCTGCTTCACGAATCGACTAATCAGTATTGTTCGATTCGGCTCTTAATGCTCGAGAACCAACTGGGGTAAGGGCAGATTCACCAGTCTATCCGGCTTGAGTGCCCCAGCCACTTCACGAATCGACTAATCATTATTGTTCGATTCGGCTCTTAATGCTCGCGAACCAGCTGGGGCAAGGGCAGATTCATCAATATATCCAGCTTGAGTGCCCCAGCCGTTTCACGAATCGACTAATCAATATTGTTTGATTCGGCGCTTAATGCTTGCGAACTAGCTAGGGCAAGGGCAAATTCATCAATCTATCCGGCTTGAGTGCCCCAGCCGCTTAACGAATCGACTAATCAATATTGTTTGATTCAGCGCTTAATGCTCGTGAACTAGCTGGGGCAAGGGCAGATTCATCAATATATTCGGCTTGCGTGCCCCAGCCGTTTCATGAATCAACTAATCAATATTGTTTGATTCAGTGCTTAATGCTCGCGAACCAGTTGGGGCAAGGGCAGATTCATCAATCTATCCGACTTTCATGTCGCAGCCGCTTCATGAATCGATTTACTAGCCATATTCGGCACCAAGAGTCCGTTTACTTGTACGGATGAATTAAAGTTTAACTAATATAATTGCCAAGCTTACACTATTATACAATCGCCGGTTAGAAGGCACAATAGTCTAATCATTTTATCCAAAGTAGTGGAAGGCAAAACTCTTCATTAATATCAAAAGCTTTGTACAGTTAATAGTGAAATGGTAAGGAAATTTTCATCAATAAATTAAGCACAGATAGTATCTAATTTGTACATGAAAATTTCCTTGAACTAATAAGGATCCACTAAACAAAAACATGCATCGAAATTAAAGATACCTAATAAAACTAGAATGTCTCCCAGATCAATCCTCGGGGTCAGACTCAAGTGGCTTAACATCCACTTGCTCGTATGGAATTGGCAATGCAAATGTAACTCCAGCGGCAGCAAGGGCTTTGAGCCACCCATGTTTGAATCCCCGATTCTCAAATTTGGGGACCTCATCTATGTATTCCTTCAAGGCGGCGCTCTTCCCAGCTTCTAGCACTATAGAAGCTTCAGATTCGCCTTTTTCCTTGGCTGTCTTCAACTCTTCTAACTCGGCCTCTGCCTTGGAAAGCGCCTCCTAGGTTAACTTGAGTGACTCATCGCTCGCGTTTGCCCTATCTTCAGCTTCGGATCTGAACTGGTCAGCAGTCCGAGCCCTCTCCTTTTCAGCTTCGGCTCGAGCACTTTCCATGGCGGCTCTCATCACCTCGAACTCGGCCCTACTTCTTTCACCCTCAGCTTCAAACTTTAAATGGCCAATTCTTTCAATGGCATTACGCTGCCGGTGGCCTAGTTCGACAATCTTTCCAACCGTCTGTAAAACAAGTTTGGATCACCAAATCAAGCAACGTCGTATGCAAACCAAACCAAACGAGCAAAAACGAAAGTATCGTACACGTACCAGAAAGGCTGACTGGGCAGTAAACGCTATAGCTACCAAATCCGGCTCTTCTCGAAAGGTGCCCATGTCAGCCAGTAGCGAAACTAAGGTGGCCAAGCTCAACGCCATGGCTGGATCCTTCATGGCAGATGCGTCAGAGGAGATTGGCGTGTCTTTGATCTTTGGTTGAAAAACGAAGAGGACAACCACGTCGGACTCCTCTAAGCGAGGCCATTTGTCAGCAGGGCTATCCTCTGAGCCGGCCTCTCCCTCGGCGGAACGTTTTTCACCCCGCTCTTTTGAAACCAGCCGCTCTTCCATAACCTGTTGTCTAGCTCCCTCTGTCTCGGCCACTATAACTTGAGCCGTTTCTTCTCCAGTAAGCGGTTGGAAAGATTCAACCGGGGTAGGCTCAAAACAAGCGGCCTCGGCTTTCTTTCGGGCCGCCATTCGCTCGGTATTTTTCTTTCTCGCCATCTGCATGAGGTTTTCCCCAGCCATGCCTTCAGAAAAAATGCCAGGTAGATCGTTCAAGTTTGTAAAAATGTCTTCGAAGGAAAACTCCGCCCGACCCGAAGTGGACAGAGAGTTAGGCTCGTTAAGATCGGTTGCCGCAAACGCTGATTTGAGGGCTGCGCTGACTTCTTCGGCCTCCGCAACAAACGCCTTCGTTAATTCAACAACTACTTCGACCACCGACTCTGAGCCTTGCTCCGAATCGGAAGCCTCAAGACCAATTTGCCTGAGGGTCTTGAAGCTGGGGAAGATAAGAGCTGAAAGGTGCTGATCACCGATTGGGATCGGAATATCGTCCGCAGTCGAGAATGTGGTATAAGTAGGCTCGTACCGTAGAAGAATATGGGTGGCCCTCCCTTGCTTCTGTACGTTCAGACGACCAAAGTACTTTAGTGCTGTTTTAATTTCCGCAAGGACTACATCGTCAGTCGAGGTCAAAATCCTCTTTAACTTATTGCCTGCAAGAATAAAGGGTAAGGCTTGGAGAAAACGCCACATAAATGAAAGATCAACAAACAAGTAGTTACACGGCAACCTGGTTCACCCCTCCTTTTGGGAATAGGGTCTAGGCGATCTTCGCCTTCGTCGAATTCCCAGTTACCTCGGACATTGAACATTACATCGTCACCAGGTGATGGTCGGTGTCCCTGGCCCTGAGAAAGTAGCGGCCGAGCCGACCAGAGGATTTGGCTAAAGCATAGCAGTGCCGAATTGCTGGAATGCCAAGGTTGATCCTGAGACGTCGGTTCAGCTCTTCGATTTTCATCAAGATTCGAAAAAAGTTTACAATGGGTTGCGAAGGAATCAGACTCCAATAGCGAAGGACGGCCTTGAGAAATGGGTGTAGGGGAAAGCGAACTCCGCCCTTCGCAATAGACAGGAGAGGGAAGACGATTGTGTTTTGGTCATCCCTTTCCATATCAAGGGTGTTGTCTATTACTAGAGCAAGATGGATATCCTCAGGAATAGAAAAATATTTTCGGAACCCAGAAATTCGACCCTCGGAAAGGAGGTCTTTCAAATACTTAGCCATTCTAGCAAGGACTCAAGGATATTCTAAATCAAAAATAAATACCAAAAATAGGATTGCGAGAAGAAGAAAAGGAAACTTGCGAAAGGCAAAGGACAGAACGGAAAAAAGTTGCAGAAGATGCGTCGAAGAGGAGATACCGACTGGCAGTCCAGAAGGTTCGAATATTCGAAAAAGCATGTTTTCGAAGGGACTTAAGTTTCAAATCATAATAAATGCTAGAGAAGCACGAATGGGGTGGGAAAGCGTTACAATGACCAAAAAGCACGCACGCATTCTGACACGCATCGGGAAAAGGATTAACCGTCGAAGTTTTGACTTCTAGCCCAACACACCGACTAACTGACGCTAGCAATGTGTTTGGGGGCAATTGTGGGAGCCAGATAATTGGAATAATCAGAAGCGTGCTCTATAAGACATACATTACACGGCTCTATCCTAACGATAATGATGCCGAATATAATACATGGGCCGAACATATATTAAATTATGGAGCCGAGTAAATAAGAGAATAGTGAGAGACGAGTGGGCCCGGCCATGAGGCCCAGGAAACAAGTATAAATAAAGGAACAACAAACTGAGAAAGATGTGTGAGAATTGTAGTGCTTAACTTAGAATACAAGCATTCCTGAGTGTGGTTATTGACTTGTCCGTCGGAGTGCTAATTCCGGCACCCCCGACCGGAGTGTTTATTCATTTTCAGGTGACCACAAGAGGATCACGAGCGTTCCCCATGATCAGAAGAGTATTTCCAAACCACTTCTCCACAGTTGTAGACACTGCATGATGAATAGGAAAATTGAAACTAATCAATTGAGTTATGCCATTGAATATGACTGTTGGATTAAAATGTTGAATATGTGAATTGTTGGGTCATTGTATATGCCAACATGTTTAATACATTCTATATGTATCTTTGTATGGGAGGAGATAGGGGATGTACTCCATTGTGTGGGAGGAGATAGGGGATGAACTCCATTAATAATTAAGTTGGCCGAAGTGTCCTGGGTGAAATTCCCAAAATCTTATTTATTTATGGGTGCTGGTTCCCTCGGACGTAGTTCCGTAAAATGGAAAGTGGATGGAAGTGCATGAAAAATGTTTCTAATTAAAGTGTTAATAATATGAGTTGTAGTCTCATTTTAAATTGATTTGGATAAATAAAAGGAAATGGGTTGAAATGTGGATGTAAATGTTGATTGGGCATGGAAAGTGTATAAGTTGGCCTTATATGTTAAACATTTATCGGATGCTAATGTTTTAGTTAATTCTCATATCCTGTTTAGCATATCTCTACGGGGCTTTGGCTCACCCTACTTGGGACATCATTTTCAGGTACAGGTGACATGCCACCTCCAAGGTTGTGACAACCAGGTCTCTTTTTCCCTTTTTTTTCTTCCTCCATTCCATTCCCTATGCTCTCGTTGGATCTAAAACGTTCGAAAGCTATTTCTTTTGAATAAGTTCTCATTCTTGTTTTTGGTTCGGTGATTGAATTTCATCTATTTCGGAGTGGGCGCGGTCGAATCCGGGGCATCCGGGAACCGATTCAGAAAAATCTGGGTTGGAAAAACACGGGCCGCACGTGCGGGGGCCCAGGCCCGTACGTGCGGAATTCGGGGAATTGTGTGGCTCACACACTGGAATAAATGCATGAGTGGTCGAGGTGCGGGAGAGGAGCCCCGCACGTACGGGGGTGAGGGCCGCACGTGCAGGAGAGGCACTCCGCACATGCGGGATGGGCGCTGCACGTGCGGTCGGTTTGTACCCAAAATTTTGCATTTTTGTATCTTTAGGGTCGAGTTGTATATCACATTTAGGGCTTCATTCTCTCACTCTAAAGGCCATTTTGCTCTCCCTTCTCTCTACAAAACTTCCTTAAACATTAAAACCCTTTGAATCCTTGCAAATCCTTGGGTTAGATCTTCACCTCTTTCTCTAAATCTTGAAGATCAAGCTTGAAACCCCTTTTGGTGTAGTGAGGGTTGAAGAATCCTCCATTGAAGCTAGGGTTTCACTTTCTTTCTTCATCAAGCTTTGTGGGAGCCGAATAAATAGAAGAGTCGGAGGATATGCGCTCTAGAAATTAGATACTATCCAGCTTCATATTGCGTGACCAGGACGCCGAATACGTGAGTAAAGCCAAATAGATGGAGATCAGCAGCTCTGAATGAAAGAAAGGGCAATGATCAAAAAGTAGGCCCTGGCCCCGACGATAAAAAAGAACAGGTATAAATACAAGAACAACGGTTATAGAAAGGTATGTAAGAATCACTTCACAAAGACTTAGAAAGTAAGCTATCCTGAGTGTCTGAACTAACTTGTCCGCCGGAGTGCTAATTCCGGCACCCCCGACCGGAGTGCTTGTATCTTTTCAGGTGACTAGCTGAGGATCACTAGCGTCTCCCAGGATCCGAAGAGTATTTCCAAACCACTTCCCCATAATTGGCGCCATCTGTGGGAATACTCAAACACATCCATGGCAGGCGTGACTGAAGATCCTCTGCTAGCCACTGACGAGACCGCACAGAGAGTTGACCTCATTCCAGCAAACTCGCTTGGACCAAAAACCATCGCGGCAAGACTTGCCTCGGACCTTTGCTCATCATCAAACCCAACGCAAACGACAATGCAAGTGACCATGGCACAAGCTAGGCAAACCCAACAGAGGTTGGCCAACATCATCGCTGAGAACGAACGCTTTCGTCGCGATCTAGCCTCGAAAATAGCAAAATCCAAACAAACGGTGCCCAAGGCTTCTGAGTGACCCCTGAGGGCAGATCATCTCGAGGAGTTGGCAAAGGACGAACGTCTCCACCAATGCGTCCGGAGGAGTATGGTCGAAACACCTGCCCGTCCGGAGGATGCATCTCCGCTTGACACCGTCCACATGATATACAGCTTTCCAGCGGCCCCGGCCGTGCATGCGATCCAATCACATCCAGGCCCCCAACCGCAACTCACGCCAGCAAAGCGGCCCCGAGAAATGCCAAGTATCACCTTCGACGATTCTAACTTGATCGGTGTAACACTCCCCCACATCGATCCGTTAGTTGTTGAGCTGCGCGTAAACCGGTTCACCGTCAAACGCGTTTTTATCGACCAGGGCAGTACCTTGGAGGTTATGTATTATAAAACCTTCACCAAACTCAGATTCAACGAGTCAGACCTGACTCTATCTCCTTATCCACTATTCGGCTTCAATGCCACTCCAGAGTACCCATTGGGAAAAATCAGCTTACCCGTTCGAGCAGGTTCCAGAACGGTGGACGTGGAATTCTTGGTCGTCAGGCTGCCATCGTCGTACAATCTCATCATGGAGTGATCATGGTTGCATACCTTGCAGGCCGTCCCAAGCACCTATCATCAACTGCTACGTTTCCCAACAGAACACGGCATTGAGCAACTCCGCGGATCCCAGAAATCGGTACAAGCATGTTATCTCATTGCCGCCAGAACGCCAAAGGAACTGCAAGTAAACTCCATTGAGATGCCGAATCGGGAGATCCTGGACGATGTTGGGCGGTATCCAAATGAGAAGGCCACGGAAGATTTGGACCGAGTTGACATTGATGGCAGCCTAGAAAAGTTCTTCATGATCGGTGCCTCTCTGAATCAGGCCGACAGGCAGCAGCTGATCTCTTTCTTGCACAATAACCTTGACTTCTTTGCGTGGACTCCGTATGAAATGTCGGGAATAGATCCGTCAGTTTCACTGCACCATTTGAATGTCGATCTGAAATGTAAGCCGATCATTCAGAAAGGCCGACGGTCAGCCGCAGAGCACACTACCGCCGTTGTTGAGGAGGTAGACAGACTGCTTGACGCCGGGGCAATTAGAGAAGTCACTTACCCTACGTGGCTCTCCAATACAGTGGTGGTGAAGAAGAAAAATGGGACTTGGCGAGTGTGCGTCGACTTCACGGATCTGAACAAAGCTTGCCCCAAAGACTGTTTTCCTCTACCCAGAATCGACCAGCTTGTCGATGCGACGGCACGCCACCAACGCATGAGCTTCCTTGATGCTTACAGAGGCTACCATCAAATCGCCATGCATCCAGATGACCAGGATAAAACTGCCTTCCTCACCCCAAGAGGAACCTATTGCTACAAAGTTATGCCCTTTGGGCTGAAGAATGCAGGGGCAACTTACCAAAGATTGGTCATCGCCATGTTCAAAGAGCAACTCGGCCACACTATGGAAGTATACATCGACGATATGGTGGTCAAGTCCAAAGAAGAACAGAGTCATATAGCCGATCTAGAAAAGACATTCAGCATCTTACGCAAACACAGAATGAAACTGAATGCTTCCAAGTGTGCGCTCGGAATTGGCTCTGGCAAATTCCTGGGTTACATCGTCAATCACTGAGGAATCGAAGCCAACCCAAGGCAAGTCACAGCAATCTTGGAACTCGGCTCCCCCCGCTCAGTAAAAGAAGTCCAAAAGTTGATGGGGATGGCTGCTGCACTCAACATGTTCATCAGCCGGTCTACTGATCACTGCCGACAATTCTTTCAGACACTACGACAGGGTAAGGCCTTTGAACGGTCCACCGAATGCGAAACAGCTTTCAACGGACTCAAGACCTACCTCCGCTCAGTACCTCTCTTGACAACACCCGCTGCTGGTGACCCGCTCATCCTATATCTGGCAATTTCCGATAGGGCCGTCAGCGCCGTACTGTTAAAAGAAGAGGAGGGGGAGCAACGACCAGTGTATTATGTGAGCAAGGCAATGGTTGATGCCGAAACTCACTACCTTCCGCTTGAAAAACTCATCTTAGCCCTAGTCATGGCGGCAAGAAAACTGATGCATTACTTCTAGGGACATAGCATTGGGGTGCTAATAGATTATCCCCTTTGATCAGTACTATAGAGTGCAGAAGCATCAGGACGTGTTTCAAAATGGGCTCTTGAGCTCGGCCAATACGACATTCAATTTTTACCTAAAACTGCAATCAAGGGGCAGGTGTTGGCCGACTTTGTTACCGAATTCATCGGCGAGCTCGCCAACCTCAAACTTGATGAAGCTCGACCAAAGGCTGAAGTTCTACCAAAGCTGAATTGGAGAATTTATGTCGGGGATATTTGGCAATTATACTGTGATGGATCATCTAACCAAAGGGGCAGTGGCGCCGGAGTTGTAATCATGTCTCCAGACGGCGCAGTAATTGAGCAGGCCGTCAAGCTTGGCTTCGAAGCACCAAATAACGAAGCCGAATACGAAGCCCTTCTAGCTGGTCTGCGGAATGCGCACCTTCTCGGCGCTGGCATCTGCTTGTGTTTTGTGATTCAAAATTGGTAATCAATCAGCTAAAGGGGGAATACGCGGCAAGAAACGACTGTATGGCAGCCTACATGAAAACGGCCAATTTCTTGCTGGCAAAATTTGACCATCACGAACTGAACCAAATAACACGCGACCAGAACACACACGTGGATGCCTTGGCGTGCCTAGCCTCCGCCATCAATTCTTAGATCAAGCGGACCATCGAAGTAGGTTTCGTCCCGGAGCCGAGCATTGGCCCTCCGAATGAAATCCATGTCAACGTTATAGAATCCGCACCAAGCTGGATGGACCCCATTGCTGCATTCCTCTCCTCTGAACAACTCGCAGAGGACAAAAAAGAAGCACACAAGCAGCGAAATAAAGCCCTGCGATACTATCTGGATCCGCAAGGAGGGCTTTACAAAAAGTCCCTCTCTGGTCCATATTTAGAATGCGTGCACCCCGTCAAAGTGGAGGGGCTTTTGACAGAGATACATAAGGGCAGTTGTGCTGCCCATTCTGGCGGACGCTCCTTGGCCCATCGAGCTATAACGCAGGGATACTATTGGCCGACAATGAGAGCTGACGCGGAGAGTTATGTAAAAAAATACGAACAGTGCCAAAAGTTCTCCCCATTAACCCATCTGCCTACTGAAGAATTGAATTTTATCACCAGCCCCTGGCTGTTTGCTCAGTGGGGACTTGATATCGTAGGACCATTGCCCAGGGCCCTAGGGAACAAGCGATTCTTAATTGTCGCGATAGACTACTTCACAAAATGGGTCGAAGCGGAGGCTTTGACACATATACGAGATGTCGACATTAAACGCTTTGTATGGAGAAACATCTAACACGATTTGGTATTCCGAGAGCTCTCATCTCAAACAATGGCACCCAGTTCGATTGTGGCATATATCGAGAGCTATGCAGCAAATATGACATTCGACCTTACTTTTCGACACCGGCCTACCCCCAAAGCAATGGTCAAGCCGAAGCCTCTAACAAATCCATCTTGGACGGCATAAAAAAGAGGCTGGAAAAAGCTAAAGGCAAATGGGTGGAAGAATTGCCGAGTGTATTGTGGGCTCATCGTACTACGTCGAGGAGATCCACTGGAGAAACGCCGTTTGCTCTATGCTTCGGAACCCAGGCAATCTTACCCCTGGAAATTGGCCTCCCAACTCTGAAATCGCAAGTTTTTGACATGGGCCGAAACGACATGATGCTTGCCATGGATCTAATCCTCATCGAGGAACGAAGGGACCGCGCCCTGGCATCCATGGCACGGTACTAGTAGCAGCTCGCCAAGTCGTATAATCAGCGAGTTCAGTTGTGCCGATACACGCCAGGAGAGCTTGTCCTGAAGAAGGTACTTCCAGCCGACCGGAGACCGGTTGATGGAAAATTGGGTCCAAACTGGGATGGCCCCTATCAGATAGAATCCATCGCAGGAACAGGGGCATATCGGCTCTCAGACATGTCAGGAAGAAGCCTACCACGGCCTTGGAATTCAACGCATTTACGTAAATTCTATCATTGACCCGACTTGTGGGTTTGATACTTGTACATGTTCCACCTTTGCAATACAAAGTTTCTTGCTTTCGCCAGCATGCTCCCAAGCCTTGATTAATTAGGGCCGTAGGGCCGACCAAGCCTATTAAGGCCGATTAAGTCTCCGGATTCGGAGCCCCTTTTGGTGCATGACACCTTAGGGCCGATTAAAGTCTCCGGATTCGGAGCGCCCTTCGTGGATATCACGATTGGCCAAATTAAAGTCTCCGAATTCGGAGCCCCTTTCGGTGCATGACACCTTAGGGCCGACTAAGTCTCCAGATTCGGAGCCCCTTTCGGTGCATGACACCTTAGGGCCGATTAAGTCTCCGGATTCGGAGCCCCTTTCGGTGCATGACACCATAGGGCCGATTAAAGTCTCCGGATTCGGAGCGCCCTTCGTGGATATCACGATTGGCCAAATTAAAGTCTCCGAATTCGGAGCCCCTTTCGGTGCATGACACCTTAGGGCCGACTAAGTCTCCGGATTCGGAGCCCCTTTCGGTGCATGACACCTTAGGGCCGATTAAAGTCTTCGGATTCGGAGCGCCCTTCGTGGATATCACAATTGGCCAAATTAAAGTCTCCGAATTCAGAGCCCCTTTCGGTGCATGACACCTTAGGGCCGACTAAGTCTCCAGATTCGGAGCCCCTTTCTGTGCATGACACCTTAGGGCCGATTAAGTCTCCGGATTCGGTGCCCCTTTCGGTGCATGACACCTTAGGGCCGATTAAAGTCTCTGGATTCAGAGCGCCCTTCATGGATATCACGATTGGCCAAATTAAAGTCTCCGAATTCGGAGCCCCTTTCAGTGCATGACACCCTAGGGCCGACTAAGTCTTCGGATTCGGAGCCCCTTTTGGTGCATGACACCTTAGGGCCGATTAAAGTCTCCGGATTCGGAGCGCCCTTCGTGGATATCATGATTGGCCAAATTAAAGTCTTCGAATTCGGAGCCCCTTTCAGTGCATGACACCTTAGGGCCGACTAAGTCTTCGGATTCGGAGCCCCTTTCGGTGCATGACACCTTAGGACCGATTAAAGTCTCCGGATTCGGAGCACCCATCGTGGATATCACGATTGGCCAAATTAAAGTCTCCGAATTCGGAGCCCCTTTCGGTGCATGGCATCTTAGGGCTGACTAAGTCTCCGGATTCGGAGCGCCCTTCGTGGATATCACGATTGGCCAAATTAAAGTCTTCGGATTCGAAGCCCCTTTCGGTGCATGACACCTTAGGGCCGATCAAGTCTCCGGATTCGGAGCCCCTTTTGGTGCATGACACCTTAGGGCCGAATACATATTTACAGAATTGTTGTTAATTCAAGCCGATTAATACATGTTAAAATATTTACGCCACGCAACACAAACCTTGGCAGAAAGTTGAAATAATACGATTAATTAAAAACAACAGTTCAAGACTGAATACAAACGTTGAAAATAAAAGAAATTCTATTTATTCGGCGTGAAGTCTATTCATTCGGCGCCCTCATCGTCGCTCTTCTCAATTTCGAAATCGGAATAAGGAAAGTAGTGGCGATGATACAGGGGCAAGGCCGAATCAATGCCCACGGCTTTGAGAGCTTCCTCGGTTTGAAGGGCCTTGATCCAGCCGTGCTTGAATCCACGATTTTCACATCGGCAGACCTCCTCGGCAAGGTCTCGTTTGGTCTTCTCTATCCCGACCTTCAGGCCGTCTTGAAACCCCTTTTCATAACCCGAGGTCCGTTGGGTCACTCTCTCAACGACCAATTTAGATTGACTGACCGCCACCGATGTGCTTGTTTGAACATTCTTCAACTCTTGAAGCTCACGCTCAGCCTTTTCCGCGCGAATCTCCAGACTGTGATTCCTTTCGTCCCTTTTCTCACTCTCACGTTACGCTTCTCACAGACGCATGCTGACTTCGTGAGCAGTATATAGTCCTTTCACAGCCCCATGTATGCCGTCTCGAAATACTTCGAAATCTTGACGTCCGACCATCGATTGTTGGACTTCTGGCGGGAAGATCTGTCGAGCGAACTCGACTGCTACACCTGGGTCTTTAATGATAGAATCCGCCTCCGTCATTGGTCTATTCCTCACAAAAACTGCAAAACTCAACGGTCGTGGCGTCGTATCAGGCTCGATTCTTGGTCGCGGGCGTGGAGAATTTCCCCGTTGTTGCCTGTCCTTTCGGGGCGATACGCTTCGACGACTAAGGGGCTACTGTGTTTCCCGATCCTTGGACGTTCTTCTTCCCGTACACATAGGCTCGTTACTACGACTCATTGCGGCGTCTAATTCAGCCAATCTTCGTCCCTCCCAAGTTGCCTGAATGGAAATAAGTAGAGCCTCTGGCGTGCACCCGCGCCACTTATCCTTCAATGTATGCAGCTCTCCCGAGGCAACGTCAGTAATCCCAAGCGTCAAAAATCGGATGACAATTGTCCAGCCCACGAGTTCCGCCATTCGGCTTCCTAACTCCAAAAGCTCGCGCCCGGGCTAAGGCGAGGGCAGATTCACTAATCTGGTCGGCCATGTTTTCAAGCGCAAGCGCCGATCAATGTGTGCCTCAGCCAGCCCACGAGTTATGCCATTCGGCTTCTCAAGCTCGCGCCCTGGCTAAGGCTAGGGCAGATTCACTAATCTGGTCGACCATATTTTGAAGCGCAAGCACCGATCAATGTGTGCCTCAGCCAGCCCAATTACCCCATTCGGTTTCTCAAGCTCGTGCCCTGGCTAAGGCAAGGGCAGATTTACTAATCTGGTCCGCCATGTTTTTA
Organism: Camellia sinensis; assembly: GCF_055761805.1. NCBI lineage: Eukaryota > Viridiplantae > Streptophyta > Magnoliopsida > Ericales > Theaceae > Camellia > Camellia sinensis. Next base: position 28,263,489 of record NC_138969.1, on the reverse strand, counting down.
AGCGCAAGCGCCGATCAATGTGTGCCTCAGCCAGCCCATAAGTTCCGCCATTCGGCTCCCTAACTCCAAAAGCTCGCACCCGGGCTAAGGCGAGGGCAGATTCACTAATCTGGTTGGCTATGTTTTCAAGTGCAAGCACCGATCAATGTGTGCCTCAGCCAGCCCATGAGTTACGCCATTCGGCTTCTCAAGCTCGCGTCCTGCCTCAGGCAAGGGCAAATTTACTAATCTGGTCCGCCATGTTTTCAAGCGCAAGCGCCGATCAATGTGTGCCTCAACCAGCCCACGAGTTACACCATTCGGCTTCCCAAACTTGCGCCCTGGCTAAGGCAAGGGCAGATCTGATCGGCCAAATACCTAAGCTAAGCAGCTGATCTAACCATAACCGAAAGCAATAACATTCATCAACAACATCTTCCTTAGCCAGTTGAGCACAACTCTGGAAATTTTATATACTCAAGTTACCAAACAGAAAGCTACAAGATGAAAAATACTAAATTAGAATCGTAAAAATACATTCAAAAAAAAAACAATGACTGTTACAAAAGATGAAAAATACTAAATTAAAATCATAAAAATACATGCGACATCCTAAAAACTGTCAGTCGGCCGGATCAGCCATCGGAATCAGACTCCAATCGCTCAACATCCACTTGCTCATATGGTATTGGCACAATCAATGAAGCGTTAGCAGCAGCAAGGGCTTTGTGCCAGCCATGTTTGAATCCCTGATTTTCAAACTTGGGGACTCGGTTCACGTACTCGGCGAGCCTAGCATTTTTCCTGGCCTCGAATACTTTGGAAGACTCTGATTCGGCTGATTCCTTCGCCGTCTTCATTTCAGCCAACTTAGCCTCCAGTTTGGAGATTACTTTCTAGGCCAACTTGAGCGCATCTTCGCTCACGTCCGCCTTCCTCTCGGCATCCGACCTCAATTGATCCGCACAACGAGCCATCTCCATCTCGGCGTCGGCCCTTGAGGCTTCCTTGTTCGCCCTCAATGCTTCGACGTCAGCCCTTCTCCTCTGGCCTTCAACTTCCTCGCGTAAATGACCAATTTGTTTGACGGCATCGCGATGTCGATGACCCATATCGGCTATCCATCCGACGGTCTGTAAAACAAGAATTTAGAACCATAACTTCAATAGTATTTGGATTAAGTGAAGCTAAGTTCGAATATGTACCAAAAGTGCCGATTGGGCGGCCAGTGCTGTCGCATCTAGATCCGTTTCCACCCGAAAAGCCTCCTTGTCAGACGACAAAGACACAGACGTAGCCAAGATGAATGCGACTTCTGGATCTTTAAGTGCCGAAGCATCAGAAGAAATCGGCACATTTTTTATTATCGGCTGAATAACAAAAGGAACGATCACGTCCGATCCCTCTAATCAAGGACGTTTGCCATGTTCTTCTACGCCGACTTCAAACTCGGCGGAGCGTTTCTCTGCCTTGACTTCTTGGCCGGCCTGCACGATCAAGGTAGATTCGGCATCCCGATTTTCTGCCGTCTCCACCTCAATAATGCGGAAGGACTCTGATTTGCTAGCAGACAGGGAAAATTGAGATGTGGTGGCGGGTGGTGCTTCAGACGGAAGGGCCTCTGCTCTTCGCCGCGCCGCCAACCTTTCAGCATTCGCCTTCCTGGCTAGTATTGTCAGGCTTAACCCGGTCATGTCTTCGGGGTTTGCAGCGGAAATATCCTCTAAACCGTGAAAAACGCCGTCAAGCGAAAGATCCTCTCGCCCGAAGCAGATGGGGGATCGGCCGAATTCAATACCGCGTCAGATTCGGTTTCGGACTGATTTGATTCAGTAACATTAGCTACACCCCACTCCGAATCTGACCCTTCAAAACCAACCTGCCTCAAATTTTTGAAGTCGAACAAAATGATAGCGATTAGAGAATCTTAACCCTCCGGAACCGGGATACTTTCCGCCGCCGAGAAGGTTGTATATGTCGGCTCGTAACGAAGCAGAATGTGGGCCGCCCTGCCTTGTTTCTGAAGACTTCGATGGCCGAAATATTTGAGCGCGACTTCGATATCCGAAAGAATGGCGCCGTTAGTTGAAGACAGAACTTTTTTCAAATTTCTCCCTACACAAGCCAAGTCGTAACATTTCAAAAAAGATGCTTTATAACAAAAACGAACAAATAATAAAAGCGAGACAGCAATCAGCCACCTGGCTCGCCCCTCCGTCTAGGAATAGGGTCGGCGTGATCCTTCCCTTTGCCAAATTCCCAGTTACCCTGGAAAACGACCATAACATCATCAATTCATTTTCCAGAACTGGAAAGCATAGTTATCAGCTGATGGTCGACATCCTTGGCCCTAAGGAAGAAACGCCCGTGCTGACCCGAAGACTTAGCCAAGGCATAACAATGCCGGATGGTTGGAATGCCAAGGTTAATTCTTAGGCGACGGTTGAGCACTATAACCCCATTATGACTCTAAAGAAATTCACATTAGGTTGGGAAGGGATTAAACCCCAATGGCGAAGCACAACCCTAAGAAACGGGTGAAGGGGGAAACGGACTCCACCCTCTGCAATTGACAGAATAGGAAAGACAATCTTGGTTTCATTCTCCCTCTCCATATCAAGAGTGCCGTCTGCCACAAGTGACAAACGGACATCATCAGGAATGGAGAAATGGCATTTAAAGCCAGCAATACGATCTGACGAGAGGAGGTTTTTTAAATGTTTCGCCATATCCTAGTCTATGAGAATATGCCGAGGAAGGAATAAACCAGAAAGAGTCCTTGAAGCAAGGGAGGAGAGAACTTACAAAGGACGAAGAGGATACCGGAGGAGAGTTTTGGGGACGAACCAGAAGGCAATCCAGCGATGAGCATCATAAAATATATACTGGAAAGGACCTTAAAATTTTAAATCGCAATAAATAGACACGTACGAGGGGGCGGGGAGTCGACACGACAATCGAAAGGGGTGCGCTTAGATGTCCGCAAGAGGATGAGGCCAACCGCCGAATTTTGGCTCCGACTTTTAGGAATTCAAAACCAAGCACTCCAGCCAACTGTCGTCGGTGAAATGCTTGGGGTGCAATTGTGGGAGACGAATAAATAGAAGAGTTGGAGGATACGCGCTCCAGAAATTAGATACTATCCGGCTTCATATTGCGTGACCAGGACGCCGAATACGTGAGTAAAGCCGAATAGATGGAGATCAGCAGCTTCGAATGAAAGAAAGGGCAATGATCAAAAGTAGGCCCTGGCCCCGAGGATCAGAAAGAACAGGTATAAATACAGGAACAACGGTTATAGAAAGGTATGTAAGAATCATTCACAAAGACTTAGAAAGTAAGTTATCCTGAGTGTCTGAACTAACTTGTTCGTCAGAGTGCTAATTCCGGCACCCCCAACCGGAGTGCTTCTATCTTTTTAGGTGACTAGCTGAGGATCACTAGCGTCTTCCAGGATCCGAAGAGTATTTCCAAACCACTTCCCCACAAGCTTGAGGTAGGGATATTCTTGAGTTATATATACATGTTTTGCAAGATTTAAGGTTGTTTTTATGTTTCTCTTGAAATTCTTATGAGATTTTAGTTGTAGGCTTACAAATGATGAGATTTCTTAAAAGTGGGTTGAAGCTTTAAAAGTTTCTATGTTGATCATTGAGCCTTTTTATTTATTGTTTAAGAAAGATGATTTTGATGAACTTTCTCCATGAAAATGCGGGATGTTTTGGTTTTTGTGAAAAACCCTAGAAATTTGGGGATTTTTGGAATGTATGGAAATGTCTAGAGTGACTTTATCCTTCTTATGATAATGGAATTATTATGTGTAGATTTCATGTTTTGCTCTACAAAATGGTAGCCAAAATGATATATAATAGAGATGAAGAAAGTGTATGAAGGCATATGATTGGAAAAATGGCAAAAGGTGTACACTATGAATTATGAAAACCATACATTCTTGGGAATAAATGTTGAAAACCTCATACATTGCTTTGAGGAAACTAACTTGTGTGACTTGTGCATGGTGGGAGATTATTGTTACTATGAATTGAAAACATCTGGTTATCTTGTGTAATAACTTTGAAAACAAGAATTGAGGAATAGGATTAATTGATAGTGTTGTAGAGATATTTTGAAAATAGAGAAATGCTATGAGATAGAAGTTCTGCATCAAATTCTGAATTGATTTATTATCATTATTGTACATCTAGGCATGAATTGAAAAGAATATTTTCATTGAGAAAGATATTATCGTAATGAAAACTATGGTAATGTGTATGGGGTAAATACGTGGTAAGTCTGGATAGGGGGTGTAGTTGAACTTGTTAAGTTGGCCTGAGCGTCCATGGTAAAAGACCAGAAAACCACGCGGATAGGTGTCGAGCCTTCCGGTTAACACCAGTAAAAATAACAGTTTAGTAGTACTCGTAGAGTCTACTTGGAAACACCAGCCTAGGGATAACCAGTGTTGTATTTACCGCCCCTATTGATTAAAATTAAAAGTTTTGAAATGTGTTGAGATTGCAAGTTTTGATTGAATGATGGAAATCTTCAAGACGAGCATGAAATGAAATTTCTTTGAAAGAGCATGGCATGGCATTGACATTTGCATCCTTATTGAGAATTGCATAACTGTATATCCTTTGTTAGAATTCTCTACTGGGCTTTATGCTCACCCCTATGGGACTTTGGTGCAGGTAAAGACGTAGTGATCCCGCCAAGTTGAGGGCGCGAATGATTGTAAAGAGTACATTGCTCTTACTTTTGCTGTTATCTTTTTGTAAGCCAAGGGCTAATGTGTTTGGGTCCGAGAGACCATTTTGTGTAACCGGGCTATTTCCTTGGAACTTGTAAGCCCCTTGAGGGCCTTATTCGTTTTGATTTAATGATTTTACATGCTATAGATTCATGCATTTATTTGTCAATGAATGTACAATCGCATGTGAAATTACTTTTGTAAAACATTTGGAATCATGTAAGGGAACCAGGTTAATATCTCATTTTGGAAGGATTATTGTTATTGTGTAGTGAATGTTTAATTTACATGGGTAATTCATGTCGAATCATTTTTGGGGTGTTACAAAGGTTATAACTTGGGAGGTCTTGGGGCTAAAGTCTCTGTTTTGTTGTTTTCATTTGATGTGTATATATATATGCTTTTCCTTTTAAGCCGAGGGCTTTAAATTGTAAAAGGCTTCTGACCCTCTTTTGTTGTAACCAAGTTATATTTGGAAAGTTGTAAGCCCGTAGGGCACATATTTTTGTTGTTAACAGTTAGAATTACATGCTATGGTTTCAAGATAAATATTTATGAAAGTGTAGTGCATGTAATACCTTTTGTAATATTAACTCTGATGAATGAGAATAGAACCTTTCTATCATGTGTTATGGATCTTGTGAATGGTTGGGTTATGTCATATTTTGAGGGCGTTACAATGACGATTAAAGAACAAAAAATAATTATTTTTTCTTATTTTCTGTGTCTGCTTCTATACTGATATACATAATATTTATAATCGTCCATCATGGATCAAATCACTGTGAATAATTGTGGTTGAATCTTAAAGTTTTATGCATTCGTTCGAATTTAGACAAAGAAAAGTGCACGTGTTTTTAAAATAGAGATTTGCATTGCATCTTAAAAATTTGTAACTTATCTTCATACATGTAATGCTCTCAAAATAAGACATAACTCATTCATTCACAAGATCCATAAAACATAGAAGAAGTAATATATTCCATACATCAGGGTGTTCTTTACAAAAGATGTTACATGCTTGTCAACAAAAATAGATGCCCAACGGCTTACAACCTCCTGTAAACACCCCATTTTTGACCGTCTTCAAGACATGGATGTCATCGTTTGAACACTCGATGATCATCCATGCTCGTGTTCGTTTTGAGTTCTCGGAGGTCTCGGCCGCGCACCTTGCCTTAAGATCTCTTAACTTGTCTATTTTGTGCTTGGTTGTGGACCAAACACTTGTGTTTTTGCTTCTAAGGGAAGAGGGTGGCTTGTTTGCCATCCCCTCAACCCATCGGCCAAGGCTTGAAGCCATCGGCCAAGAGTGTTGGTCGATTGACACTTTTTTTGGTCGGTCGGCCCTTATGTTGGTCGATCGGCCATTTTTGGTGGCCGAACCCTGTTCATCTGCTTTATGCAGATATTTTATGCCAGCTGTGCCAGCTGGCATCCATAATTCACCCCTTCCATACACGTGTATGGAGGGATTTGTCCCTTGCCTTAGCTTGCTTAGGAAGCTTAGAATTTGGACTTCTATAAGAGGGGAGGCCCTCCCCCCTTCTCAGAGATTCTGAAAATTGGAGATTAAAGAAGTTGTATCTACCTATCTCTATATTTCCCTCTCTCTATACATTTATATGTGTATTGGTGCCTTGAAGGGTATTTTGTTCATACTTTTGCACTAGAGCACCTAGTAGAACACCATCCCTTTGTTGCTGAGATCCTAGAGAGTTGGTTTTGGAGTTCTTGGAGTGGTTTGAACTCAGAAAACTTGCTGGAGCCTTGTTCTTGCAGAGGTTCTACAAAGGTGAGCCTTCTTGCTTTAGATACCCCTTTCTTGCTTAAGCTTTTAGCCTATCTTGCTTATTGTTTTAGGCTTAGCTCTTAACTGAGAAAAGTTCTGATTTTACTTGCTTTAGGCCTTTGTTTAAGGTCACTTTTTGGTTTGGGGTTGTTTATCCCCTCCAAGGCCTTGTTAGGCCTTATTTTAGGCCATCCCTTTTGGCCTTTGTTCTTAGCTTTGCATGACCCCACTGAAATCCAAAGGATTTTCAGTGGTGGAAAGGTGGTTTTGGTGTCTTAAATAGGTGAGAGTCATCCCCTTTCCTTGTTGTCTTGAATACTTACATAAATGGCTTATGTTGGTGGCTTGTATGCTTAGCTTGTTTTAGCTTTATTTCAGTGTGTATTAGACTTTGTTTTGCCATAATATACCTCTGTTTCAAGTTGGTTTGATGGCCTTTTATATGCTTCATATACTTGTCTTGTAATCCTCTTGTTTGCCTCAACATGCATCATGTTGTAACATGTCATTTTAGCATGATTTTGACTCAACTCCATGAAGCTTTTAGCCTTGTTTTACCATGCTAGAGCTCTGTTTTGCCTTGTCTTGGTCATGCTTACATTGTTTTGTATAGCCACCATGCATTCTAGCTTGTTAGCTTTAATTGTCAAAGTCACTAGCACGCTTTACTTGGGTCATTTCAGTGATTTGGCATCACTTGTTATGATATTTCAGTCCGTATAGTATGCTCATATACTTGCATTTGTCACTCCTTTAATGTTTTAAAGAGTTGATGTTTTATGCCTCATGAATGGGTCATTGTGTATGCCTCCATGTTTAGGCTTCTAGAATGACATTTCAATGTGTTTTTGGTCTTGTTCTAACATGCCATTACTTTGATTTTGGTTGCTTAAATCATACCATGTTTGGTTTTGATAGGTGTAGTGTAACACCCCTTTTGTAGCCTTGCATGCTCCATGCTTTGAACCCACCTTTCTAGCATGTTTTGACCTTGTCCATTGCATGTTTTAGGCTCATCTTGACATGATTTAGGACTGTTTTGGGTTATACTTGCCATATGCTCTTTGTTTTGTGTAGCTTTGGTTCAAGTCCCTTTACTAGTCTTAGGCTTTAAGCCTTATGCATGTTATGATTATGATTATGTGTATGATTTGGCATCATTTCTAACATCATTTCAGAGCATGTAGTATTGTCACACTTGCATGTTTTTCACTCTTTTAAGTGTGCTTAAGAGTTGTGTCTTCATGCCTAGGTGATAGGCCAATTAGCATGCATGTTTGTATATGCTTTTGTCCTTCATTTCTTAGCATTTTGGCCACTGATTTCGGCGTGTTTGAGAGCTGTCCTTATTAGTTTAAGTCCATTTTCGCATGTTGTAGCATGTTTGCCTTGCATGTTGTTGAATGCTTGGCCTATCGCATGTTGTCGCATGCTTGAGTTATATCACATTTGGCATGTTTTTTTTGTTAAGTTGCTTTGCATGTTTGCATGCTAGTCCCATTGCATGTGGTTGCATGCTTATCATTGGTATTGTTGTTGCATGCCTATTACATTGTAATGCTTGCATGATTATGATACTTTGTTAAGTTCATCATGCATGTATTACATTGGTCTAAATATACTTGTCCCTCTACATGTTGTCACATGTTTGCCTCACATGTTGTTCCATGTTTGTCTTTGGCATTATTGTTACATGCCTTGCATGTTTACTTGTTTAGGTTATATGCCTATTGCATATTGCTTGTTTGCATGCTCATGTTGCATTAGCTTGCTTGCATGCCTAGGTTGCATAGCATTAAGCATGCATCCCTTGCCTCTTGATCAGCCATGATAGAGGTTGGGGCCCCTTATATGTTGTGTGCATTTCATTTGACATTAAATTGCACACTTGGCTCCTTTGGCCATCATGCATTGAAATGCGTGATTAATGGTCCGAGGGTCGAGAACCATACTCCCTTGAGTTCATGACATGATAGGGAGGGTGGTTGTGAATACATTGTCTTGAAAATGCATTGCCATGCTCTGTTTGTCCTCTGCTGCAGCAAAACAATATTCTGCAGGAAGATATGGCCGGCCGGCCATCTTCAGTGCCGGTCGGCTACAAACATCTGGCCGAGAGCCATACTTTTGGTTGTTTACCTATTTATCTTGGCCGATGGTCCTATATTTTGACCGGTGACCTCCCACAACATTCAGGGAGTGGTTCAGAAGCATCCTTGAGACTTGGCACAGTTTTCAGAGGTACAGAGCAGCGCAAATAGAGGCAACATGAAACATGGCAATGGATTTCCGAGCGAAGCTGATTGAGCATGCATTTGTCCCTCTTCCCGAGGCTCCATTACCTACTTTCGTAGCTTAATTAACTTGTTAATTATTTAAGTGTTGTAATAATTAGCTTGTTAGTTAGTTAATTAGTTAATTTGTATTATTCTTTCAGTTCCTCCGTCGAGAGGGCGCAATTGTGTAATAAGCGTGCGTGTGTGTAATGCATGTCTTCTAAACTCCACTTCTTTCTCCTTTTTACTTAACCGCTTACGATGGTTAGTCCTAGGGCACGTTTCAATTAACATCCTTATGCTGTGCATGTTTGCATCCATTCATCTGTATTGCATGCACCGGGCTCGGCGCATCATACTAACTGCATTGTATTTCAATTCCAAGTTGAATACATGTATCGAATTGTCACATCTTATATGCCATCTCAAAATAGCCGAGCCTATTTCTAGTTGCACTTTGCATGTGATGCATTAGCCATTTTAACATGAACTAGGATCATGCATGATTTCTAACTAGTTTCTTGTTTTGGCTCGGAATACACTGTAAGTGTTTATGCTTTAGCATCTTGCATGTGCGTGAGTGTTAACATGACAGCATGCTTGCCATAAGGCTAATTGCTTATATGATATAACTGTCTGAATGCCTGTGGGTGAAGGTTAGATTGCTTGAATTGGGACAATTCATCAAAATTTGTGTTTTAGCATACTTGCGAGTAGCAAACTTCAAAACGATTTCAAACAAACAAATGTGCGATGCTTTGTTCCAAATTAGGCGATCTAGTCTATACTTGTTTGCTGTGCGCATCACGTAGTAAGATTAGCTAATTAAGCGAAAAAAGAATGCATGTGTTTTCAAAAACAAGATATCATGCTTAGTACAGGCCGATCTTTGATCGGGCGAGCGGGGGTGCTCATAGATGACCTTCTCCAATCGTACCCAAGTTCTCGAGCCGAGGCAACTTTGGTAATGACGGACACGTGGCTATAGACGCGCCCTGAGGGCCTATGCTACTAAAGTTTGGACTCAATGTCACGGTCCTGTATCTAATCTCGCGGAGTGCAATGCAAGACCGATGAATCATCAAAGAGTCCAAATCTGACAAATCATTTTGGAAAACTGATTTTTGTAAAGAAGTGCCAAACATGGACTGCTTTGCCAGATACAGAGTCACCACCTAAATATTTTGTTTTAGGGGAATTTAGGAAACCCTGATTCGTGCCTAAGGCCATGTGTCTGTCATCACCAAAGTTACCTCAGCTCGGGAACTTGGGTACGATTGGGGAAGGTCAGTTATGAGCACCCCCGCTCGCCCGATCAGAAGATCGGCCTGTACTAAGCATGATATCGAGTTTTGAAAACATATGTGTTCTTATTCCGGTTAATTAGCTAGAATTACTATGTGATGCGCACAATACACAAGTATAGACTAGATTACCTAATTTGGAACATAGCATCGCATATCCGTTTATTTGGAAATGGTTTGAAGTTTTGCTACTCGCAAGTAGGCTAAAATGCGGATTTGATTAATTGTTCCAATTTAAGTAATCCAACCTTCACCCATAGGCATTCAGGCAGTTATATCACATAAGTAATTAGCCTCATGGCAAGCATGCTGTCATGTTAACACTTACACACATGCAAGATGCTAAAGCATAAACACTCACAGTATACTCCGAGCCAAAACAAGAACATGTTAGTAATCAAATGTATGATCCAAGTCCATGCTAAGATGGCTAATGCAACACATACGAAAATGCAATTAGAATAGGCTCGGCTAATCTAAGATGACATATGATATGCGGCAATTTGATATACATATTCAAGTTGGAATTGAAATACTATACAGTTAGTATGATGCGCCGAACCCGGTGCATGCAATACAAATGAATGAATGCAAACATGCATAGCATAAGGTATACTAAATCAAATATGCCCTAAAACTAACCATCATAAGCGGTTAAATAAAAGGGAAAAAGAAGTGGGGGTTGGAAGACATGCATCACACACACGCACGCTTATTACACAATTGCACCCTCTCGAGGGAGGGACCGAATAAATAATACAAATCAACTAACTAATCAACTAACTAATCAACTAACAAGCTAATTAATTAATTACACAACCAAATCGAAATAACTAACCAGTCTAAGTTATAAAAATGCTGAAATGGCCTCGAGGCGAGGGATACATGCATGCTTGTACGGCTTCGCTCGGAAATCCATCGCTATACTCATGCTGCCTCTGTTTACACTGTTCTGCACCTCTGAACACTGCGCAAGTCTCAAAGTTGCTTCTAAACTACTCCCTGAGGGTTGTGGGAGGTCACCGACCAAGAGGTGAGGTCATCGACCATTTGTGGTAATCTCGGCTAACAATTAATGGCCGGCAGACATTAAAGATGGTCGACCGATCATCTCTTTCTGCAGAATCCTGTTTTGCTGCAGTAGAGGGCAGACAGAACATGGCAATGCATTTTCAAAGCAATGTTTGCACCACCACCCTCCTTAGCATGTTTGAGACTTAGAGGAGCATGGTTCTCGACCCTCGGGCCATTAATCACGCATTTCAATGCATGATGGCCAAAGGTGTCGAGTGTGCAATTTGACATCAAATGAAATGCATACAAACACAAAAGGGGGCCCTAACCTCCATCATGGTTGATCAAGAGGCAAGGGATTCAAATATATAAGCAAAACTAATGCAACATGATCATGGCGAGGGTAACAAGCATGCCAAATGCAATGCAACCTAGACAAGCATGCAAGATGCAACATGGACGTTCAAGCATGCAAGGCGAACATATGACAACATGTGAGGATAGGCAAGCATGTAACAACATGTTAGGCAACTTAACGAGGCACAATTAAACTAGCATGCTACAACATGCAATTTACCAAATATGCAACAAGTATGTGACAACATACAAGGCAAGCATGCAACAAAATACGGGGATGGTCTTAAACCAAAATGGGCAGCTCTCGAATAGGCCCAAATCAGTGGCCAAAATGCTAAGGGATAAGGGACAAAACCACATACAGACATGCATGCTAATGACCCATCACTTTAAGCACAAAAGGGTAACCTTTAAGCACACTTAAAAGGAATGAAAAGCATGCAAATGTGACAACATTACATGCTCTAAAATGAAGCTAGGAGTGATGCCAAATCACATAAATAAGTCAAGCATGGCATGCTCAAGATTGAAGCCTAAGACTAGTCGAGGGACTTGAACCAAAACTACACAAAACAAAGAGCATATGGCAAGTATGACCCAAAACAGTCCTAAATCATGCTAAAGTGAGCCTAAAACATGCAATGACCAAAGCCAAAACAAGCTAAAACAAAGGGGCAAAATCATGAGGCATGCAAGGCCATCAAAGAGGTGTTACACTACACCTAATACAACCAAACATGGTATGATTTAAGCAACCCAAAACAGAGTTATGGCATGTCAAAATGAGCCCAAAAATCCACTTAGATGGCATCCCAATGACCTAAGCATGATGGCATACACAATGACACATTTATGAGACATAAAACACAAACTCTTTAAGACATTAAAGGAGTGATAAGTGTAAGTTTATAAGCATGAAATATGGACTGAAATAACATTCTAAGTGATGCCAAACCACTGAAATGATCCACATAGAGCATGCTAGAGGATTCAATACCCAAAGCTAACAAGCTAGATTGCATGGTGGCTATACAAAATAATGCAAGCATAACCAAAACAATGAAAAACAGAGCTTAAGCATGCTACAACAAGGTTAGAAGCTTCATGGAGTTGAGCCAAAATCATGCTAAAAACATATGTTACAACATGATGCATGTTAAGGCCAAATCATGGGATTATAAGACAAGTGTATGAAGTATACATGGCATGTCTAAACCAACTCAAAATATAGGTGTATCATGGCAGAACAAAGCCTAATACATGCTGAAATGGAGCTAAAACAAACTAAACACACGTGGTAGCACATAAGCCATTTATGCAAGCATTAAAGACAACAAGGAGAGGGGATTACCCTCTCATTTTTAGGACCTCAAAACCACCTCTCCACTACTGAAAATCCTCTGGATTTCAGTGGTAGAGAGGTCATGCAAAGACCAAAACTATGGCCAAAAGGTATGGCCTAAAACAAGGCCTAACATGGCCTTGGAGGGGGAAGACAACCCCAAACCTCAAAGTGACCTTAAACAAAGTTCTAAAACACACAAAATCAGAACTTTTATCAGTTATAGTCGAAGCTTAAAACAATAAGCAAGAATGGATAAAAGCGTAAGCAAGAAAGGGGCAACTAAAGTAAGGATGCTCACCCTTGTAGACCTTCTTTAAGAACAAAGCTCCAGCATCTTTCTTTGGTCAAAACCAGTCCAAGAACCCTAACAACAACCTTCTAAGGCCTCAACAACCCAAGGATGGTGTAATGCTAGGTGCTCTAGTGCAAAAGTAAGACAAAACTCACTTTAGGACACAAAATATAATCAAACAAGGGAGTATAGATACAAAACTATATCTAAACTCTCTAACCTAATTTTTCTAAACCTGGAGGAGGGAGGAGGAGCTCCCTCTTTATAGAGGTTCAAATGCCAAGCTTCTTAAGCAAGCTAAGCAAGAGGCAAATCCCTCCATACTCGTGTATGGAGGGGGTGTAATGTGGATGCCAGCTGTGACAGTTGGCATAAAATATCTGCCAAACGCAGATGGAAAGGGGTCAGCTGGAAAATATGGCCGATTGACCAACAAATATGGCCGGCCGACCAAAATATTTGGCCGGGAGCAAGAAAACAGGGCCGATGGCCTCAAGCCAAGGTCGGTGAGGTGTAGAGATGGCCAACAAGCCATTCCCTACCCTCAGAAGCAAAACACAAGTGTTTGGTGCACAACCAAACACAAAACAAACAAGTTGAGAGGTCTTGAGGCAAGGCGCGCGACCGAAACCTCTGAGAACTCAAGACGAACACGAACATGGATGATCACCTAGTGTTCAAACGGTGACGTCCAAGTCTTGAGGACGGTCAAAATGGGGTGTCTACAGTGGCCTTAGGCACGAGTCAGGGTTTCCTAAGTCCCCCCAAAACAAAATATTTAGGTGGCGACTCTGTATCTGGCAAAGCAATCCGTGTTTGACACTTCTTTCTTAAAAATCAGTTTTCCAAAAGGATTTGTCGGATTTGGACTCTTTGGTGATTTATTGGTCTCGCATTGCACTTTGCGGGATTAGATTCAGAACCGTGACATTTGAGTCTGAACTATAGCAGCAAAAGCCCTTTAGGGGCGCGTTAACACTTGCTGACACAAAAGAAGAGTTCTAACTCTTTTACATATAAAGCCCTTGACTTGAATTACACGTAACACAAAAAGGGTAACAACAAAAAGAAGCCTTCAGCGCCTAAACCTCCCAAGCTATGTCCTTGGAGGCAGGCATATCACCTGTACCTAAAAATGGTGTCCCAAGTAAGGTGAGTCACAGCCTAGTAGAGATATGCTAAACATTACTTGGGAATTAACTAAAACATAAGCATTCGATAAATGTTTAACACTTATAAGTCAACTTACATTCTTTCCATAACCAATCAACACTTACAAACCGCTTCCTTTCATTTATCCAAAACAATCCACTTACATTATCCAATATTATCCAATCAATTTAAAATGAGACTACAACTCATATATCAACACTTCAATGATCAACAACCTTCAACACTTCCATTTTCTTGCCATTTTACAGAACTACGTCCGAGGGAACTGGCACCCAAATATATAAAAGATTTCGGGACTTTCACCCTAGACACTCCGGCCAACTTAATTATCAATGGAGTCCATCTCCTATCTCTTCCCAAACAAATGGAGTACAACCCCTATCTCCTCCTACACAATATACATGTACAATGTATTTAAACACAATCATATACAATGACCCAACAATTCACATATTCAATGCATTAATTCCACCGTCACATTCAATGACATAATCCAATTGATTAGTTTCAACTTCCCTAATCATCATGAAATGTCTACAACAATCAAGACTATCCTCCACCAATAGCCCAAAACAGTTATTTTTAAACAAATAAATAAATCTATCAAACAGATAATTTATTACATTTTCCATCGGTGAGTGATTTATCAATCTAACTACACCATTCAATCGCAATTTCTCCCAATTTCAAGATTCTTAACCCAATTTTATATTCCCACAATTTACCAAATTAATTATACAAATTAATTATTTAAATTCAATTAGGGAATTTTTTTCCTTTTTTTCAGACATTGATCCTGAGACCAAATTTCATCCATTCTACCCAAATATCCCCATTTTCAAGACCTCACACACACAATGAAGTCCAAAGATAGAAAACCCCTCTTTCAAACATTTCAAATTTCAAACCCTAACTTCCCAAAATTACCAAATCTCACCATTTATACAAAATGACTAACGTCTATGTTAAAGCCCATAAAAAATGAGTAGATTATCCCTACCTCAAATGGAGAAGCTCAAAGGAGATGAAGAGGAAAAACCCAAGATGCTCCAAAGTCTAACTTTTTCGGATCAAATGATAGCCCACACGATACTCTACCCTTTTTTACAAAGAGACTAGGATAGAAAACTTCTAGAACATGGAGTATTTGTAAAGAGAGATAGTATGTGTAGAGAGAGAGGCTGTCGATTTTAGGGTTTGGAATGAAAAGGGGATGAAAAAGTGATGTGAAACTCGCTGCTGCGAACTGATATATACGAGGCTCGCTCGAGCGAAGAAGTTGTCACTTGAGCGACCCAGCACAAAAGAACCTCGCTCGAGTGCAAGAAGCGTCGCTCGAGCGAACAATGCAAAGCTTCAGGTCTACAACACAGAAGCACGCTCGAGCACAAAAGTTCTCGCTCGAGCGAAAAAATACAAAACATAGGTGTAGACACTCCATTTTTGACCGTCCTCAAGACTTGGACATTATCATTTGAACACTCAATGATCATCAATGCTCGTGTTCATTTTGAGTTCCTGAAGGTCTCGGCTGCGTGCCTTGCCTTAAAACCTCTCAACTTGTCTGTTTTGTGCTTGGTTGTGGACCAAGAGCGTCTGGTTTTGTTTCTGAGGGAAGGGGGTGGCTTGTTGGCAAGCCCTACAACCCATCGGCCAGGCCTCATGCCTATCAGCCTTTCCTTCTCTCCATCAGCCATCAGTGGTGGCCGGTCGGCACCCTTTTTGGCCGGTCGGCCATGTTTGTTGGCCAAGGTCTTTTTATTTGCTTTTGCAGATATTTTTGTGCTAGCTGTGACAATTGGTGAGCACAGATTTCATCCTCCATATGTATGGAGGAATTGAACCAAGCCCTTAGCTTGTCCAACAAGCTTAGGACTTGAATTTCTATAAGAGGGGAGGTCCTCTCCCTTTCTAGAGGTTCTGAAAATTGGAGATACAAAACATATATATAAATCTCTCTCTCTCTATATATACATATATTTCCCTCTCTCTCTCTCTATATATATATATATTGCTTAAAAGTGTGTTTTGTCTTCACTTTTGCACTACAACACCTAGTAAAGCACCATTGCTTTGTTGCTGAGGTACTAGAGGACCTTGTTTGGACTCTCAAAGTTTATTTTCTTTGGCTCAGAAGTGCTGGTTTGCTGTGGTTCTTCAAGGGTGAGTTGTTACCCCTTTTAAGCCTTGTTTTGCTTAATTGTTTGGCCCCTTTTGCATACTGTTTTAGGCCTTGCTTTCAACTAAAGAAAGTCTTGTTTTGAAGTGCTTAAAGTGTTTTTTTAAGGAACCTTTGGTGTTGGGGGTGGTCTATCCCCTTTTTGTGCCTTGTTTGGCCTTGTTTTGTGCCATCCTTTTAGGCCTTCGAGATCATCTCCTCTTGGCCTTTTAGCCACTGAAATCCAGTGGATTTTTAGTGGTATAAAGTGTGTTTTGAGGTCTTAAATAGGAGGGGGTCGTCCCCCCTCCTCTTCTCTTGTATGCTTGTGTTGATGGCTCATCAAAGTAGCATGTTTTTCTACCTCTTTGAGGCTCCATCTTAGCATGTTTTTGGCATTATTTCAGCATGCTATAGCTCTATCAAGGGTTGGTTTGATAGCTTCTTATATGCTCCTTGCACTTGTAGTGCATTTCCATTCACTAGCCTAACATGCATCATGCTTTTGACCATCATTCTAGCATGTTTTTGGCTCAACTCCAGCAAGCTTTTGCTTATGTTTTAGCATGCTTAAGCTCTGTTTTATATTGTTTTGGTCATGCATGCCTTGCTTTATATAGCCGTAGTGCAACCTTGCTCACTAGCTTTGAGTTTCCAAGTCACTAGCATGCATTGCTTGGGCAATTTGCATGATTTAGCATCATTTGGTATGTGATTTAGGTATGTGTAGTATGGCCATACTCTCTCATGCTTCACTATTTCAATGCTTTTGGTGAGTCATGCTTTATGCCTTAAATATGAGCCCTTATGTATGCCATCTTGCCTAGGCTTTTGGGCTGCCATTTCAATGTATTTTTGGTCTTATTTTGCCATGATACAACTCTGTTTTTGGTTGGTTAGAGCATCCCTCATTTGCTTCTTACACTTGTTTTACTAGCCTTGCATGCCTAATGAGTGAGCTTGTTATTCTATCATGTGTTTGCTCCAGTCCATGCATGTTTTGGTCTTGTTTTGACCTGCCTCGGGATTGTTTTGAGTCATCTTGACTCTTTGGGGATTAATTGATATGGCCATGGTGTGAATCCCCTTGTTGGCCTTAAGCTTTGAGCCTCCTAGCATGCTATGCTTCTGTTGTGTGCATGATTTGGCATCATTCCTTACATGATTTCAGCGCATATTTTAGTGTCACACTCTCACATTTTCCACTCCTTTAATGTGCTTGAGAGTTGTGTCTTCATGTCCTGTTTGTGAACCAGTGTGTATGCATGCTTGTATTTGCTTTTGGACTTCATTTTCAGCATGTTTTGGCCATTGTCTTGGCACGCATGAGGCTTGTTTGAGGTTGGTTTGGTCCATTGAGTATTGCATTTCATAGCCCTTCCCATTGCATTGTTGTTTGCATGTTGTTGCATTGCATCATGTTTGCATGTTGTCACATTCACATGTTGTTGCATGCTCATGTTATTTGCATGTTGCATGTTGCATTATGTTTGCATGTTTGATTGCATTGCATTGTGTTTGGATCGGATGTTGAGCCAAATGCAAGGAGCGAGGGACGTTTCGTACTCAAAGTGATAAAACGTGCCTCATTCCTTAGGTCACTGGCACCTTTGATCATGTATGATAAGGTGGGGGTTCATCGAGTCTTATGTGGTATTTGTGTGCATTCATTGACATCGATTTGTGCAATTCGGCCTCTTTGGCCATCATGCATTGATATGCATGATTAGTGGCTCGAGAGCCGAGCACTACATTCCTTTGAGCTTAAGACATGATAAGGAGTGTGGTTGCACACACATTTTCTTGCAAATACACTGCCATGCCTCTGTTTGTGCTCTGTTGCAGCAAAAAGGAGGAATTTGCAGGAAGCAGTGGTCGACCGGCCATCAGAGCTGCCGATCGACCACTTAGTCTGCCGATCGGCTATCAAAGTTGGTTGATAGCCATAAACTCTGGTCGATGGCCATTCCTCTTGGCCGACCACCCCTCAGCGTGTCCATGAGGTGGATCAGAAGCATCTTGGAAGTTGGCATAATTTTCAGAAGTCTAAAACAGTGCAAATAGAGGCATCACGAGGCACGGTAGTGGATTTCAGAGCGAAGCCGACCGAGCATGCATACACCCCTCCCCGCGAGGCCATTTTTACCGCTTTACTAGCTAGTTGTAGTTAATCACTTGTTTTGTAATTAATTAGTTTAATCTGTGTTGTAATATTCTAATTAGCTTAGTATAGCTAGTTTCAATTCGGTTTGTAATTAATTAGCTTAGCGTAACTTGTTAGTTGATTCATTCAGACCCTCCGTCGCGAGGGCAAATTTTGTATTAAGTGTGCGTGTGTGTGATGCATGTCTTCCCACCCCCATTTCTTTCTCCCTTTTATGTACCCGCTTTCAGTGGTTAGATTAGGGCATATTTCAATTAGCATCCTTATGCTTGCATGCGTGCATCATTCATTTGTCTTGCATGCACCGGGCTCGGTGCATTATACAAACTGCATTGTATTTCAACTCCAATTTGAATGCATGCATCAATTGTTGTATTTCATATGCCATCTTAGGTAGCCAAGCCTATCTCATTGCATTTTGCATGTGTTGCATTAGGCATTGATAACATAGCTAGGATCATACATTGATTACTAACTAGCTTTTGTTTTGCTCGGAGTACTAGGTAACCTTTTATGCTTTAGCATACTGCATGAGATGTGTATGTTGCCATGTTAGCATGCATGCCATGCGGCTATTTGCTTAACTGATATAACTGCATGAATGCCTGCGGATGAAGGTTGGATTGCTTAAATTGGAACAATTCATCGAAATGTGAGTTTTAAGCCCACTTGAAGTGACAAATCATCATGTTTTAAGCCCACTTGAGGGTGGCAAATCCGCGTTTTAGCCTACTTGCGAGTAGCAACTTCAAACCATTTTCGAAAAACAAACATGAGATGTTTTGTTCCAACTTTAGTGATTTAGTCTATATTTGTATTTTGTGCGCATCACGTAGTAAGATCAGCTAATTAACCGGAATAAGAACGCATGTGTTTTCAAAAATAATATATCATGTTAGTAAAGGCCGATCCTTTGATCGGGCGAGTGGGGGTGCTCATTTCATGACCTTCCCCCCTTGTACCCAAGTTCCCGAGCCGAGGCAACTTTGGTGATGACGGACACGTAGCCTTAGGCATGAGTTAGGATTTCCTAAATTTTTCCAAAACAAAATATTTAGGTGGCGACTTTGAAATCTGGCAAAGCAGTCTATGTTTGGCGCTTTTTGATTAAAATCGATTTTCCAAAACGATTTGCCGGAGTTGGACTCTTTGGTGATTTATCTGTCTTACATTGCACTTTATGAGATTAGATTCAGAATCGTGACATGAGTCTAAACTGTTATAGCTAAGAACTACGATTCGCGCCCTCGCGCGCGGAGGAAGTTCGGCCAGTCTACAGTTTTTGGAGACTCCACTGGGGATTTAGAAAACTTGACTCAAATTCATGATATCTTGTTTTGACTACACTTATATGTTTCTTTGCATTGTATTTGCATTGGTGTGCCTAGGACACCGTGTTTGCCATCTGCTATTCCTGAACGATTTGCCGGAGGCTGTGTGCCATAAGGTTGACCGGTTACGGGCTCTGTCATAATGAGAACACAAACCTCAGTTTTTACCGACGCACCCTTTTTGACCATTCAACCTAGTGCATATCGGTATCCATAGTGACCATTCCAAACTAGGACAGGTTGCTTACCTGATTGTAGGTTGTTTGAAACCGTTATGTGCGTAGTGAAACCCTAGTTCCTGACAAGATAGGACAGGGAAACTCTACCCCTCCATAGGGGTGTTTTGGCTCTCACTTGCTTGCTATGTGCTTTTAGAGTGTGTCTTTACAGGAATGCATGTATCAGTTTGCAAGTCTGGGTATCAGGCTTGCGGGCATCAGTATCTGGGGGAATCAGTTTACCTGAGGGTATCAAATTTGAGGCAGTGATTCGGGAACAGTGATCAGTATTGGGAACGGTGTATTCAGCTTACAAATGCCGACTGTGTGTTGTGTTTATTTAAGCCGTATGCTGTCCATTTTTCTGGTTGTTTATTTCCTTATTATGCTTTATTTATCTTTTTGCAATATAGTTTAGTATCATTGCTTCAGACCGGGCAGATATTCCCCAAGCCCTTTGGATCAGAGGTCGAAGACTTCATCGATCTGAGGATGTGATAGATGGACAACCAGTGTTCCTTTCATTACCCCCGGTTACTAGATGGAGGCCAGTTAGGCACCGTTCACCAGTACAGCGGTTACCAGATCAGTGGTCCTTATCCACCCCACCAATGTGTAGTTGGGCTGAGGGTTCCGTTTCTACCGCAGAGAGAGATATACCTGTTGTTCAGTCAGGTCAGCACCACACAGCCAATATGGAGGACATGATGCGTCAACTCTAAGAGACTATGCAAGCCATGCAACGGGATGCTGCCCACCAGGCAGAGGTTGTGGCAAAACAAACAGAGTTAATTTGCCAGACTACAACAGCAGCAACAACCGCAACAAGCCGGAGCATCTGCTTCGCATCCATCCCCACCCCCACCTAGAGTTCCAACACTCGGGGAGACTGCAAACGTCCAGGAAGATTTGGACGTCCCAACGGGACCAGTTCCGCCACCGGTTTTACCACAGATTTCAAAGACACCGGCCTTCTCAACATATGCACCGTTTGAATCAGAGATGGACCCAACCGCTCTGAAGATGAGTAAGCTTGAGAAGTTGTTCAAATGGGCCCAGGGGGTCAATTCCATTCCGGACATAGAGAATGGATACACTAACGCAGTGGTGACATTGCCGGACCGGCTCAAGATGCCATATATAGACCGTTTTGACGGTTCTGGAGATCCCATGGTACATCTGTGGCTGTTTTCAAATATCCTATGGCCGATGGGCCTCTCCAGATTGCAAAAACATTCGCTCTTCGGCCGGACCCTGTCGGGTATCACGGCCATTTGGTACGTGAAGTTGGAAGACTCTGTCAAGAGAAGCTAGGAGGAGATGACTGAGGCCTTTGTAGATCAATACTCCTATAACACGTAGATCGAGATCACAACTCGTGATCTTGAGACAACTAGACAAGAGCCAAAGGAGAGCTTCTCTGACTTTGTAACCTGTTGGAGAGCCAAAGCTTCTATGATGACCACCAGGCCGGTCGAGAAGGATCAAATACGGATGGTTGTGCGCAACCTCCAACCCAAACTGATGCAAAAGATGATCGTCCTACCTTTTCCCACCTTTGCAGATTTACACAAGATCGGGGTACAGATTGAGGATACCATGAAGCAGGCTCTGATTGACCATGAGAGAGAACAGCCCAAAAGGGCGTTTACTCGCAGTTTGAATGTAGGCACGAGTAATGCTGCAGCTGCCAGAACTTCTAATGTGGGTATAGTCACCACCACCACTCCAAAAACACTTACAGCTACTCCGTTCACCGGTGCGTCCGGTACCAGCTCACAAACAGCCAGATATCCACTCCAAGCCCAGAGAACCTTCACTCCACTGTACATGCCCCTGTCCAAAGCTCTGGGGGTTCTAATCAGGAAAGGGCATTTGAAGCCCCTGGAGCCGCGGCCATTACCAGCCAAACTTCCTGCTTCCCATAATCCAGCCAAATATTATGCCTTTTACCAACAGCATGGTCATGACACCGACCAATGCTATAGACTGCATCATGAGATCCAGGATTTCATTGACAATAGGGTTATCACACCTCCAGAAAAACCAAATGTCACAACCAACCCTCTCCCACCACATAACCAAGCTCCACCACCTAAATGCATCAACCAGATCCAAACTAGGGTTGTGTCATACGACCCTAGCATATATATCACACCCTCCCACCTACCCAAGCCTGAGGTGTTCATCCCGGATAGCATAGACTTGTGCATGTTGAGCACCTTCCAAACCCAACCTGAATCGGTGGTAGTGACTATCGAAGATAGAATTGGGTTGACTTCGGAGGCAGATGAGAATGATGATTCAGAGCCTAAGGGGTTTGGGAGCTTTGCATACAACCTGAGTGGTTATATCACATTAATGGATCAGCTTAAGCTGAGGGTAGAATTGCTAGTTGGGGCAGAGATCAGTGTGATTCGGGAGGATGGACCTAGTTAGGGGTTAGATGACCTAGCAGAACTGGAGGAGGATATTGCGAATTTGCAATTCTTCAATGAACAGGATCCGGGGGACGTGACTGTCAACTGGTTTGATCTGAATGGGTCAGCAGAAACTACTGGGTGGCTCAGTGACGAGCCAAATATTGTTGAGTAGCCTCAGCCAGGACATGGACTGTCAGGAACGAGAACATCATCAGTGCTCGGAATGGCCGAGAATCAGCAGGGATCGCTGGAAAGCACAGGTGTTAAGAGTTTTGCTCGAGATCCGGGCAGTTTGAGCATGGTACATACTGAACAGCAAGCTGCTGTAGCGCGCCCGTGGGCCTCACTACAGTTCGGACTCAATTTGTGTCACGGTTCTAAATCTGAACCAAAGAGTCCAAATCCGGCAAATCGTTTTGAGAAAACAGATTTTGAAAGAAGTGCCAAACATGGACTGCTTTGCCAGATGCAGAGTCGCCACGTAAATATTTTATTAAGGGGGAATTTAGGAAACCCTGACTCGGTGCCAAAGGCCACGTGTCCGTCATCACCAAAGTTGCCTCGGCTCGGGAACTTGGGTACGATCGGGGAAGGTCAGCTATGAGCACCCCCTCTCGCCCGGTCCGAAGACCGGCCTCCACTAACCGTGATATTCTGTTTTGAAAACGTTTATGTGTTCTTATTCTGGATATTAGCCTAGAATTACTATGTTATGCGCACAGCAAACAAGTATAGACCAAATCGCCTAAATTGGAACAAAACATTTCATGTTTGTTTTGAAAATGGTTTGCTACTCGCAAGTAGGCTAAAATGCAGGTTTTGCCACCCTCAAGTGGGCTTTTAGAAAAGATGGTTTTGCCACTATCTAGTGGGCTTTAAAATTCACAGTTTTAATGTGTTATCCCAATTTAAGCAATTCGACCTCCATCCACAGGCATTCAAGCAGTAATATCACGTAAGCAACTAGCCTCATGGTAATCATGCTATCATGGCAACACTCACACGCATGTAAGGATGCTAAAGCATAAATACTTACATCGTACTCCGTGCCAAAACAAAGAACTCGTTAGCAATCAATGCATGATCCAAGTCCATGTTTAAATGCCTAATGCAACGCACACGGAATGTCACTAGAGTAGGCTCGGCTAGTCTATGAATGACATGTGGAAATGCACAAGTAGCATGTATTCAAGTTAGATTTGAAATGCTAATGCTGTTAGCATGATGCGCCGAGCCTGGTGCATGTAAGACAAATGTATGGATGCACGCATGCTATCATACTGTTATGCTAATTTAAATATGCCCTAGTCTACCATCATAGGCAGGTAAATAAAAGGGAGAAAGAAGTGGGGGTTGGAAGACATACACACACGCACCCATACTTATTACAAATACGCCCTCACTCGGAGGGACCGAATAAATAACTAACTACTTAATTAATTATTACAGAATTCCTATTTAATTAATAAATTAAATGCAAAGGGAAGGTGGCCACGGCCCCCGCCTTGGGATGCGCGAATGATGCATGCTTGACCCATATCGCTCGGAAACTCGCTGCCATAGCACTACTGCCTCTGTTTTCACTGCCTTTTCTTCTCTGAAAACTTGTCAAAGTCCCAGAGAACCTTCTATGAGCATTGCAGAACATCATCGGCTGGGAGGGATGGCCACCGGCCGTGTACAATATCCATCGGCTGGAGATAAAGCTATCGGCACTGAATAAATGGCCGGTCGGCACTGAATGTTGTCGGTCGGCAGAAACTTCCTGCAGAAGACAGTTTTGACAGCAACAAAGGACAGATAGTGTATGGCATGAAACTCCAAGCAAATGTGTGCACCAACACATCCCTTATCATGCTTTTGACTCAAAGGGGGATGTTCCTTGATTCTCGGACCACCAATTGCACATTTCGATGCATGATGGTCCAAGAAACCAAGTATGCGCTTTGATTTCAAATGTCATGCAAACCAAACAAACACATAAAGCCCAACCTCTATCATATGATCAAGAGGCAAGGCATGCATGCCAATGCAATGCAACCTAGGTATGCAAACAAGAATACAAGCATGCTATGCAACTACATGGCATACACAATGCTAACAACATAACATGCGCAACGCTTTGAAACATGGCATACACAATGCAAGATGGGCTTACACCAATACAAGTGGACCTCAGCTACACTCACATAGGAGGCCATAAGATGAAAATGAAGTGCCTCGAAATGCGTGCACATGGGCACGCAAACCGAGGCAATGGCATATGCAATGCAATGGCTAAAATGGCATATAGAATGCAACATGGACTTATACTAACATGAGAGAGCCTCAGCCACACTCACATAAGAGGCCGATGGATGAAAATGAAGTGCCTCGAAATGCGTGCACACGGGCACGCAAACCGAGGCAATGGCATATGCAATGCAATAGCATGGAAATGATATGCAAACATGCTAATGGAATTTCAGCACTAAAATGTGGGTGAAAACAACCCCGAAATGAGGCGAAAGCACACCCGATGCATGGGATCTCTTCCGAAATGCAAAATTAGGCACATAGAATGAACTACAGCTATACAAAGCATGCATAATTGGTACATGGAATGAAAAAACAGAAGCAAGGAAGCCCCAAAATAAGCATTTTACCAGTACAAGTCATGGCCAAACAGCAAGCAAAGATAGGGTAAAACTAGCATGCAAAAATAGGGGCCAAGAGAGGGTAATGAAGCAACTCACAGTTGCTAACCCCAAAACGGTTAGGACCCTTCAACAAAATTGAAGAGGGGCCCAAAATAAGCACATTTACAGAACTGTAAAAACCCTAAAAACAAACATAGATAAGGATAAGCTCCTATGCAAGAAAATGGGCCAAAAGGTGGCCAAAGAGGCAAGTGGTATATGCACAGCCCAAACTGAAAAATTCCCTTCTACAACATTGAAGAGGGACCAAAAATAAGCATATTTACAGAACTGTAAAAACCCAAAAATAGTATACAAACATGCTAGAAATGCAATGCAAAATGAGGCTCAAAAGTGGCTATAACACAAAGTATGCAAAATATTCAACAAACAGCCAAAGACCCTTAATGAAATATGACAAGGGGGTCAAAATATGGCTGTTTTCAGTTCTGTAAAATAACCAAAAACGGAAGCACAATGGGCTGCCAATGCATGCAAAAATGGGGACCAAAAGAGAGATATAACACAAGGTGTATAAAATATGCCTCAAACAGTGATGAGCCCTTCTTCAATGTTGAAGAGGGGCTCAAAATAAGCCTATTTATAGTTTACAACATGCTCCAAAACAGATCACATATAGGCTAAAAATATCATGCAAGAAGATGGCATTCAAGGAGGATATTGAAGCAAGTGCAATATGGAGGGCTCAAACAGGGTTGAGCCCTTAATGAAACAAGAAAATGAGCTCAAAAGAAGGCCACTTTCAGTTACGGCCGGAGCTCAAAACAGCAAGCATATATGGCTAAGGAATGTTGCAAAAATAGGCTTAAAAAGAAGGAAATGGCAACTCACCCTTGTAGACCAATCTTTGGTTGCTTCTTGGACCAAGTTGCAGCACCTTTAGCCTCTGAGAAGTCCTCCTTGCTGCTGGAAATGGAGTGGTGGTATTGTGCTATGATTTGATGAAGAAATGGCCCAAGAACAAGGGTGTTTGATCACTATAACACACCCAAATGTAGAGAGAGAGGGAGATATATAGAGAGAGGGTGATATATATGTTATATGTATGTATTAGGTCTGGTTTTGCTGAACCAAAACAATGGAGGAGGATGGCTTCCTTTTATAGAGCAAGGAAAATGACATAAAGCTTCTCAAGGAAGCTATACAAAAGGGTCAAAGGGACCAAGCTTCTAAGAGAAGCTAATGCAAAGGTGCAAGCTTCTTGAGGAAGCCAAGACAAGGGGTCAAAGCTTCCTCAAGAAGCTTTGAGCAAAGGGTGCAAAAAAAAGGGTCAAAAGGTGTGCAAAGGGTGCAAAACAGCCACACACTTGCATGGGGAGCAGGGTCTGTGCATTCCAGCTGCCACAGCTGGCATCCATTCAATCTGTAGAATACTCCGGAAGGTCATCGGCTAGAAAAAAAGGTCGGTCGGCTACTTTAACCTGCCGGTCAGCAATCTATTTGGCCGGTCGGCCATCTGTTCTGGCCGGTCGGCCATATATTTGGTTGGTCGGTAGGAAAAATCTGCTCTGCAGGTCCAACTTCAAACGGGCATAACTTCTTCATATGAACTCCTTTTTAGGTCAATCTTGTGTCCAAATTGAAGCCCCGGAAGTAAGCTTTCCAATGGAACCAGCCTTGCATCAAAATTCCAACTGTGCAAAAGGTTATGCTTGTTTTAGTGAAGGCTGCTCAGTTTCGGTCCAACCGGGATGATGCCCAACTTCAACCAATCATATCTCCACCCTCCGGACTCGGATTTAAGAGATTCTTGAATGAAAAATGAAGCCCCGGAAGTCTTCTTTCCAACGGTGGTGGCCTCATAGATTAACTCCAAGTGTATAGACTGATAAGCTTGATTTAGCGAGGACTGCTCGTCCCTCTCCTAGCGATTCTTGCCTATCTTCTTCTCCAACTTGGCTTCTCCCCTCTTCTCCTCTTTTCTTCAACTTCAAACCCCTAAGCAAGGTGTTTTGAAAGATTTTTCAAAGATTTCATCT
Source organism: Camellia sinensis (assembly GCF_055761805.1). NCBI lineage: Eukaryota > Viridiplantae > Streptophyta > Magnoliopsida > Ericales > Theaceae > Camellia > Camellia sinensis. The sequence goes on along the minus strand of NC_138969.1, from coordinate 28,236,235 downwards.
CTCTTTCATTCATTTCCACCTTGTCCTTGCTCGGTTTATCGAAAAGCGTATTTTTTGACAAAATGTGAGCCTCGGAACATCGTAGAAGTTTTATTTCAAAAATGTTTCGAAAGAGAGGATTTTAAGGTCTAAAAACCATTCAAAATAGCTTTGGTCTAAATTGGGGTGTGAAGTTGGGATTTGTCTCTCTTCTTGCCGAAGAAACTGAACCTTTGCCCTGCACACCTTTCTCTACCAAGTAAACCATCAGTAACGCCCAAGTCTTATGGGCTGTCAAAAATGGGGTGTCTACAGCTGCACTAAAGTAGTTTGAGTAGGAAAAGATCGAGGATCTTAAGAGGGCTAGAAAGGCCAAAGCCCCTGCGGGGACAGAATGTGTTGTGTGCACAGGAATAGTTGCAACGGAACCGAACAGCTGTCTGTCGGTGGCCGACGGGATGTGGTGGGAAGACGACGACCTACGTCTTGCCCACACTAACGAGGATTGGGGGCATAATCAACTGAATGATACCTGGTATGTTGAAGAGGTAGATCATATGATGAGGAGTGGGCGGTACTTCAAGTCCCCACACTTAGATCAACCAGAGGCGTCCGGAAAGGACAAAGAAGCAGAGAGGCAGAAGGAAAAACTGCTCAAAGAGGAGGCTGTGCTAAAACAGCTTAAGAAAATCCAAGCAGACATCTCTATCTGGGGACTGCTTATGGCCTCAAGAGTCCACAGACAAGTTGTCCTTTCTGCAATGGACAAGGTGAAACTTTCAATTGACACCACCCCCGAACAGCTAGTAGTGCTGGTTTTTTCGGGAGGAGCTTCCCCGACGTTGACCTTCACTGACAAGGAACTGTCACCTGAGGGCTTAGATCACAACAAATTGCTCTATATCTCTGTCAAGTGTAGAGAGAAATGGATACAGGTGGTCCTTGTTGACACAGTATCTGCTATCAACGTGCGACCGTCAAGGATGGCATATGCTATCGCGTTGAAGCCCGCAGATTTTGATCCTACTGCCCAGGTGATACGGGCCTACGATAATACCAGCCAAGAGGTGATGGGGACTGTACAGATTCGGACTCAGGTTGGTCCAGGGCAACAGGATATTGACTTTCATGTCTTGGATGTCCCGACAACCTTCAACCTACTCCTAGGGCGGTCGTGGCTACACCAGGTGAAGGCGGTCTCTTCCACCCTGCACCAAATACTGAAGTACCCCTACGGGAAGGGGGTGGCGATCGTTTTTTGGGAATTCTTCAATCCATCTGTCGCTAGAGGTTTCTACACTAGTTCTGGAGATTGAGCATGGCGTGGAGGATGTGTTTTTGTCAGGGTTCACCCTAGTTGAGGCCCGGGTTGTACAGAATATCCTAGCTGTTGATGAGGGCTATACGTCAGTGCACAGTCTCTCTACCTTATGAGCAAGCTTCAGCACATCCCCGGGATGGGATTAGGGCGAAGTGGCCGGAAAGGTGTTGCAGCATCGGCCGAAGTGTCGCACAACCTATATACCTTTGGCTTAGGTTATTTACCTACCAAAGAAGATTGGGTGAGGAAAGGAAAAGAGACGGTCGGAAGAGCCAGAGCCAAGCAAGCCGGGAAGCATTATGAGTTGATGCACCGACCTATCCAGGGCACCCTGAATGGAAGCTTTGTCCAAAAGGGGGAAGACTTCCCGTTCTGCGGTTTCTCAGAGCCATGGCTAAATGTAGAGAGGCGGCGCTTGCTGGGGTTTGAGATTTTCTTCAACTTGCAATTGTCCGGGGATGATGTTGCCGAAGAGCAGACAGACCCACCAGCTGAGGCTGAGCAGTGCAAGGAAGAGGATTCCGAGAGCACAGAGATTGAAATGGGGGTAGCACTGGCTTGTTTACTCTCAGATCCTCAGATCGTACATGAGTGCTTGAGGGATAACTTCTCAATCACCATGAACGGGAATGAAGCGGCTATGAGCCCATCTTCAAACATTCTGGATGCATCCATCACATCCTCTCTCATCTGGCAATACGAGGAGGGCTTTTTATTGAGCAGCACCGGGTCAGGTAGTGAGCCGAAATCTGATTCCACTGAGTTTGTGGAGTCGGAATCAGGTTCCAGCTCGTCTGAGTCTGAGTCTGGTATTCTTGGAGGTGACAACCCGGATGCCACTGTCCTGTCCAGGTCATCTTTTTCTTTTTCCTTTGTGTCTGTTGTAATAGAGGAATCAGGTGAATTGGATGTTATTAATGAGAATGGTACGGCTGTGGCTTCCAAGTACTTTTTTGTGCCTTTAATTTATTACATTGATCAGGATTTTCAAAATTTTGATGAAAACGATGATGAAGAAATTCATCCGGTTTTGCAATATTTGTTTGATCAAGAGTAGGAGAGGTTTGTAAAACCCTTGGTTGATGAAATCACCACAATTAATGTTGACACTGAGAAGGACCTGCGGCTGGTCCAGATCGGGTCCACGTTGTCTTCGGAGGAGCGCAAGCGCTTAGTCGCTTTATTAAAAGATTTCAAAGATGTTTTCGCGTGCTCCTACGAAGACATGCCTAGAATCGATCCTAAGATTGTACAACACTGGATCCCTCTTGACCCAGAGGCTCGACCTGATAAGCAGGAGCTCCGAAGGATCCGCCCGGACTGGGCTCTGAAGATCAAAGAAGAGGTCACCAAGTAAATTGACGCAGGGTTCCTGCTGGTATCTGAATACCCAACTTGGTTGGCCAATATAGTTTCAGTGCCGAAGAAGGACGTCAGAATTTGGGTATGTGTGGACTTCAGGGATTTGAACAAAGCCAGTCCAAAGGACGACTTTCCTCTGCCGCATATTGACGAATTAGTGGACTTCACTGCTGGGCATGCGCTGCTCTCATTCATGGATGGGTTTTCAGGCTACAATCAGATTTTGATGGCACCCAAAGATAGGGAGAAGACTGCTTTCACCACCCCGTGGGGAACCTATTGTTATAGGGTGATGCCGTTTGGGCTGAAGAATGCTGGAGCTACGTATCAACAGGTTGCGACCACAATTTTACACGATATGATCCATAAAGAGGTTGAGGTGTACGTGGATGACATGGTTCTCAAGTCCAAGGAAAGAGAGGGCCACTACACCGCCTTGCAGAAATTCATCCAACAGATCAGGGAGTGTCGGTTGCGGTTGAATCCTCAGAAATGTACATTTGGTTTTACAGTAGGGAAATGCTGGGGTTCTTGATCTCACACAGAGAGGTATCGAAGTCGATCCTTCTAAAATCAAGGCCATCTTAGAAATGTCACTACTGAGGACTGAAAAGGAGGTGTGAGGCTTTCTGGGTAAAGTGCAATTCATAAAATGGTTTATTGCAAAATTAACCTTGACTTGTGAACCACTGTTTGGTCTCCTAAAGAAAGGAAAGAAGTTTCAATGGGACGACTGATGCCAAGTTGCTTTCGAGCAGATCAAGCAATATCTACAGAACCCACCTGTGTTGTCACCGCCTGAGCCAGGAAAACCGTTGATTCTGTACCTATCAGTGACTGAAACTACAATTGGTTGCATGCTTGCACAGGAGTCTGAGGACAAAGTGGAGAAGGCTATCTACTACTTGAGCAAGAAAATGCTGGATTATGAGACCCGCTACACTCCGCTGGAAAAGGCTTATCTGGGCTTGGTATGGGCTACCAGGAAGCTGAGGCACTACCTGTTAGCTCACTCTGTAATACTAGTTTCGAGATTAGATCCCATCAAATATCTTTTTGAGAAATCGGCACTTACGCATAGGCTAGCCTGTTGGTTGCTTCTGCTTTCCGAATTTGATCTGAAGTACATGACGCGCAAGTCAGTGAAAGGGAGAGCGATAGCAGAATTCCTAGCCGATCACCCAGTTGAAGGGGATGAAGCAGTTGAATATCTGTTCCCAGACAAGGCTATTCTGCATGTTGAAGAAGAGACTTGGACAATGTACTTTAACGGAGAGTCAAACTAATACGGGTATGGGATAGGGGTGTTGCTGATAGCACCTGACAATTCCCGTATACCTCTAGCATTCAAACTCCGGTTCAAAGTGTCGAACAATAAGGCAGAGTATGAGGCATGTATTGCTGGACTAGAAGCCGCCCTGGAACTAGGGCCAAAATGGTTAGATGTCATCGAGGACTCGAACCTTGTTGTATCTCAAGCTAAAGGAGATTGGAAAGTTAAAGAAGAAAAGATGAGAATCTACCACCAGACCTTGGACGTTTTGATTCCTCGGTTTGAGAAACTGAATTTCGCTCATTTGTTAAGAGAGAACAACAGGTTCGTTGATTCATTAGCAACTCTATCTTTTATGATAGACATCCTTTTTGGAGTCCGGATGCGTCCGATCATCATCGAACAGAAATTCGTGCCGGCCTACGAGCTGATTGCAACCATAGATGAGGTACAAGATGAGAATCCCTGGTATTTCGACATCTGGAACTTCTTGGAAAAGGAGGTGTATCCACCAAGGGAAAATGCCAAAGATAAGAGGGCAATTCAAAGAATGGCTGCACAGTTCATTGTTGGCGAGGATAAACTGTACAAGAGGGGTCATCTCGGGATGCATAAGCTATGCGTTGATGCTGAAGAATCCAAGTGCCTGATGGAGGCCATCCATGGAAGCGAGTGCGGAGCGCACATGAACGGGGTGATGCTAGCCCGGAAGATCCTTAGACAGGGTTATTACTGGTCCACCATAGAGGAGGATTGTATTGGCTTTGTTCGGCGATGCCACAAATGCCAGATCTATGCAAACTGCATGAACATTCTATCGTCGAAGCTGTACAACATGACTTCGCCATGGCCGTTTTCGGTCTGGGGGATTGATGTGATTGGGGCTGTCACTCCGAAGGGGTCCAATGGGCATGAGTATATTTTGGCAGCGATAGACTACTTCACGAAGTGGCTTGAGGCCCAATCTTACGCGGTGTTGAAAGCATCGCATGTCGCTAAGTTCATCATGAACAACATCATCTGTTGCTACGGGGACCCGAATGAGATTATTTCGGATAATGGTTCCCATTTCAAGAAGGAGGTGATCGACTTGTTGGAGAAGTACAACGTGGCTTTTCATAAGTCATCTATATATAGGCCGTAAACCAACAGAGTAGTTGAGGCCGCCAACAAGAACATCAAACACATTCTGCAGAAGATGGTGGAAACCTACCGGGACTAGCCAGATAAGCTGCCATTTGCTCTGTGGGGCTACCCGACTTCAATTCGAACTTCTACTGGGGCAACCCCGTATTCCTTGGTTTATAAGATGGAGGCTGCTTTGTCTATCGAAGTTGAGGTTCCGTCATTACGGGTATTGGCTGAGTGTCAGATAGCTGAGGCAGATTGGCAGCAAAGCAGGTTCGAAGAACTCATGCCCTTTGATGAAAGAAGGTTGAAAGCACTGTATCACGTCCAGGGTTATCAACGAAGAATTGCCAGGGATTTCAACAAAAAGGTTAAGTCCAGGAATTTGAAGGAAGGGGATCTAGTTCTCAAAGACAACCGAGCTCCCATCCACGACCCTTGGGGCAAGTTCAAACCCAATTGGACTGGCCCTTACATCATCAAGTCTATCTGGTCGGGTGGAGCTGTCGTTCTGATGGACCTAGATGGCCTAGAGTTCTCCCAGCTGATCAACATGGACAAGTTGAAGAAATACTTTCCCTGAGTGGCTCGCTAGGTCAAAAACCCGAAAGGGTGACCTAGGCAAAAGTTAAAGCATGAAAAATTTGAAATAATAAAAACTGAGCTCGCAAGGTTGAAAACCTAGAAAGGGGGGCCTTGGCAAAAGTTAGAGCGCAAAAGGAGAGTGTTAATACATGAGTGAACCAGAGCCAAACTACGTAAGGCTTGATTCCCACTTTTAGGATATATAGGCAACTTCATTCTGAAGTCTAGCCATAAACACTTCCAAATCAACTTTGTTTGTGTGATCTTGTTGGTCATCGTTGTTTATTCTGCATTCAAGAGCTCGGTTGTGATCTCCAGTGCAGTGCTATTCAGACTAGGGGCAACTTTCCAGTTGCTGGGATCCGGGGTTGTACATCTCAGTGATAGATCTCGGGCGTGTCCAATTGTGATCCATATCGAAAATGGTTTTGAAAAGTTTTAATAAAAGTTGATTTTGCTCAAATTAATCTTTTTACGACTTAGACCATTTTTGGACCAAACAGAAAATTTTCAGTACCCACCACCTTCAATTACATTGATTTCAGTACAGAGTTCTCCTACTCTTGAATACAAATTGAAGTTTATTACATTCATAAAGAAAACTTGAAAGTACTGATTAAAGTAATAAACTCGGGGCATAGTCAGGTGTTCCTGCGCCCCCTTCCAGAGCTTGTGGAAGCCTCTGATGCCAAACTAGGCCCAACCTGTGCCTCTTCATCAAGCCAAGCTATGCACTCATTAGAGAGGGTGCAACTGAAAATAGGAGGGGGGGCCAGAAGCTCTCTCATCCTCTATGCTAGGGCATTCTGAGCTAGCTGTGCACCTCAGACTGGAAATGCGTCAGGGTACTCTATCCCTTCCTCCGGGCAAGTCTGATCATGCCCAAATTGGTGCCGGAATCGGAATGGGAAGTAAAAGACACAGTGTGTCAGGCCGATCAATTGAATGCTTGGCTGGCGAGACATGCTGTAGCTCATCGTCAGAAAATTGAGCCAGGGGCAACACCAAGCAATGTGGGCAGTAGACAAACTGTACATCCATTCGCACCACCATCCCTCATCTGGAGCATTGACTAGACGTCGCCGGAAGAAATAGCCGTGAGCTGAATATGTCAGGCATGAGTCCATAACCTTCAGTTTATCCATTAACCATATCTGGAAAAATATGAAAAATGAGAGATTAAAGAATAGAGAGGTATAGGTGGAGAGGAAAATGAGAAAAGGATTTTGAGAGAAAAACCAAGCCTGAGGGCCAAGTGATATGAGAAATATATGTGAGATAGGGTGGGAAACATTACCTGCAGCAGTAGTGGATTCCCCGTGAATTTAGTCGTCTCTCAGCGATGAAAAGCATCTAAACCCATCAATGTCTCAGCTAGTGTCATGGCGATACAGCTCTTGACCTCTTTTAAGCCCTCGGCAACCTCAATCAAACGGACGTTAGATCCTTCGGAGCCTGGGGCAAGCAAGAAATGGGACAATATGCACAAGCAAAGCGCATGTCGCCGAAGACCCTACTAGTGATGATCGTCGCGGTCACCAGCATCAGAAAACCGATGAATCAAGCTGGGGATGTCCAGTTCTCCATTGCGAATCAATGACCGAGCGTCATGCAAAGTGAGCCCGCATATCTGTCCCAAGGCTTGGATATGGCCGAAGCAGAATTGGGGCAAGATCTCTTCATCGCGCTCGGATTCCATCAAAGCTTGAAAGTCTTCGAAAGTGGGACATATCTCTTGTTTGCCAAAGCTAGAAATGTGAGTTACCGGATTCCAACACCTTGCCGCAGCATGGAGGAACGGAAAATGCAGCGGGGTGCGGTTCAACGTGAATAGTGCATTTACTCCAAAGCCCCAGAAATTCAGCTTTTCCAAGCCATCCAAGTTAGCAATCTAATTTGTGAGATTTTGGACAAGAAATGCCTCCATTTGGTGCAAAAACTTAGTTGAAATGCAGAAACTACGAAGCTGGGGCTTTCGTAGAAGATAAGGTGTTGAGTGGAAGACAGGTGGCAGCATTCTGGAGGTTCTTGCCATTTTTGGCCGATCGGCCAGTAATTATGACCGACCAACCATCTTTTTAGCTGATCGGCTAGTATTGGTGGCCGATGGTCATTTCTTGTGGCCGATGGCCTTCTACTTTGGCCGATGGCCCTTCCTTTGTCCTCTGAAGTTGTCCATGTGTTGGAGGTGTTGAGAACATGTGACTTGTTCCACTTTGAATGCCTTTTTGCGACGATTTTGCGAAGTCGTGCCTGTGTTACTTCAATTTGTTTATCGAGTTGTATATTGCATTGATTGTTAAGTTCTTGTCTTGCTTATCGAGTTGTATTTACATTTTGTTAGCACGTCAAGTCCTTGTTTTGCTTATTGAGTTGTTTTGTTCTTTCAGCTGTTAGTTGGTTCACTACCTGATTAAGGCAATGCAATCCGAGTGTGCAATTTTCAAACAAAGTTCAATCTCATTTACATGTTGTGTAATGTAATGCGATGCGGTGCGATGCTTAGAATGTATAAATGTAACACTTTTTCAATCAAAAAAGCTGTTTTTCACTCCAGCATGTTTTCATTTGTAAAAGTACAAAGTTTTGAAGAAAATAAAACTTGCCTGAGGCAATACAATGTGCAAAACTACTAGCAAAAAGAAAAATAAAGCCAAAAAGCAAAACATCCGAATCGGCGCCAGTCGCCTCAAGAGCGGGAACCCCTCCTCGCCCTCTTCCACGACGAAGGCCCGGAACCACCGCCGTCAGCTCCGCCGCCTGAGTCTGAACCCGAGCCGTCTCCAGCCTCATCTCTATCATGAGAAGACTTTGACTGTGGACTTACTGCCTCCTCATCTGACTCGTCATCATCTGGGGCAGGCGCCCATGAACTACTCCCGGTCTAAGCACGCCCAGCTTTGCTGCGGCTGTGCGCTAGAACCCCTCGTCCCGCTCTCCCTGCTGCTCAGGGAGGTACTGATGGTCCCACTAAGGCACCCGCTGTGGCTGGTATCTGGAATGGGGCCTGAAAAGAACAAATTGGCAGATGCATCAGTTATGCTATGCGAAACTGAGTATGATATCAAATGCAGTATATGATTATAGTGTACGATTACAGTGTACGAACGCCGTGAGCAGTGTATGATTGCAGTGTATGATTGCGGTGAGCAGGATATGAAAGTCGTGGCCAGTGTATGAGATGCAGTATATCGGTGCCGTGAGTGGTATATGAATGTGGTGTATCAAATGCAGTATTGATAATGTGAAGCATAAGATTAATATGGAATAGATTACAGAGGGTTTCAGGATAGAGGTTGAGAGAACTTACCGGAATACCGTAGATACTCAGCAGGTCTATACTCCTCTACAGCATCCCCATCACCGAAGCTGACGGCTCCAGAGCCTGCCTAGTGTACTCTATCGAAGCCTGCAAAAGTGTTAACGTAATTAGTAATCTGCGGGATATCAATGGAAATGAAATGAATGATCAGAATGTAAGGTATAGCATATACCGGGGTCGAGCCTCGAACTCCGATGAGCTCATGATCAACTGGGGGAGGAGCCATGGGAATTTGATAAGTCTCTCTAGCCTGCCCTCGGCATGTCATGGTAGTGGGCAGGTCTGGCCACTTCGCTCTCCGCCCCCTCCGGGAACCCCTCCTACCATGGACCTGGGTCACCCTCGGTGCTCCCACTCCCCCCGCTAGAGCTGCAGGTCTCTCACTCTCACCTCGGTGAACACTGGCCAAAGGCGGTATGAGATATGTCTCGATGAAGACGGTGTAGTCACCCTCGAGCCTGAAGAAGTCAGCATCCCAGCCGATCGTGTAATCAGTCATCTCCAGTGGGGTATACGTCGCTGTATGCCTCATGTGCGAGGGAGGCGGCATCGGGACTATCTGCTCAGGCAAACCGAGGCTCTGCCGCAAGAAGCGCTCTTCCAAGTACCACGCTCGGCAGATCGGACTCTCAAGTAAAACCCAGAATCGGGCAGTCTCCCGACCGCCCATGTACTACCAAGGGCTGCCAGGTGATCTGCAAATGATAGGATGTACAGGTTGTTATCTGCTATCGAAAGTGCAATATGAAGCAAAGCTCAAATGAACTGTAAGGTTTGAAGTACCTCTGCTGCGGCTATAGTGTCAAAATATCTGTGGAAGAACAAGAAAGACTCTTATGGCCTCCGCTCGCATCTCCCATCGAACCGATGTGAATATGGAACCATGGGCGGCATCTCCCCCTCCGACTCTGGAGCAAGCCTAGGGAAGTAGACATATACCCACAACTACAGAATGCAAAGGGCAATAGTGAGTATGTTTATTAGTAAAGCAGTATACAAATAAAGTAGATATCAGAGAATAGTGTGCAGTGTCTGTAGTGTACAGCCAGTGTAAAGCAGATTGCGTGTATGCAGTGTGCGTGGTGTACAGATAATGTCAAATAGGATTGTAAAGCATAAAGGAAAGGTGTACCTCCCATGCTCGCCAATAGCCTCCTAGCAGGTGCCCACTCCGGCGAGATGAAGGACTCATATATCTGTATAGTGTGGCCAGGCCTGCGCCGCCCCAGTCATAGCGCCAGATGCGAGTCACGTCCACCAGTGCGCTCAAAAGGTAGAGGCCAACGGTGTTCGCCCTGTGGGCGAAGAGAGTAGTGCCCAACAAGAACATGAGAAACCCCCGAGCGTAGTGCTCGACCTCCTCGCGGGTCATCGGTTTCTCCTCTTTGAACTGGTCCTCGAACCATGAATACCTTACGAACCCTGGTTGGGAGAGAGGTGGGCGAATGGCGAGCAAAAAGATCTGGGTAGCATCATACTCGCCCATATCAGTGTCGAAGGGGATCGGATCACCCCCCACTCCGATGCCGGTGAGTATGGAGAAGTCGAAGGGAGTCATCGTCGTCTCCTCTGCTGTAGAAAGGTGGAAGGAATCGGTGGTGTTCCACCACCTCTCCACTAGCGCGCCTAGGAGAGGTCGACTCGCAGTGAGGCGCAAGAGTCCCATGCAGAAAATGCCAAAACCGGCCTGATCGACGATGTGGCATACATCATCGGGTAGCTCCATGTACCAGTCGCGTGCAATGGTGTTCCCATACCCCCAGAAGGCATGAGAATCTCCCTGTGTTCAAGACAAATAGATGTGGAGTAGTGTCAGGAAATACAGTGTATGCATGTGTTCGGAATTGATAGAAATACAGTGTGTACATATGTTCGAATTGACAGAGATATCAGTGTATGAATGTGCTCAGAATGAACTACGCATGCGGTGTACAAGTGTGTTTGGGGTTAATCAGATAAAGAGCAGTATTGGTTATCCAAGATGTATGACCTACATTGCAGAAAGTAAAGGGAAGAGTATACCTCAGTGGTACCAAAGGATAAATGCGACCCCGGCTCACGTAGCAGGAGGCCCTCTGGAGCACCTCGTGCGAAGCTCTTGAACTAGCAAATACTGTTGGGAGACAACACATGTACCTCAGGCTAGTACGTCGCCGGGTCGAAAGGTCGAACACTGAGTGGCAAGAGCTCGAACTCGGGATCCATCTCCATCCCTGGAGGAGCCCCACCATATGGAATATCATCTTCCATCTTGAGAAGAGGGAGAAAATGGTCGAAGGTATGAAAAATGGGCAAGAATGCCAAAAGTCAACCAAAAGTCAACCTCGAGGGGTGAAAAATGGAAGAAAATGTCGAAGTCTGGAAGAGGGCACAAAGATCAAGGGTAACTCGGGGGAAACAAACCCCAAGTGATGGAAATCAAGAATGGGACACTAAATCCACTTTTCAATCGGTTCAAAGTGTGTAAAACAATGAGCGTTTCGCGAATCAAATGTTTTTGGGACGTTGGAAAATGTGTTTGAAGCACGGATCTAAGGGGAAAAATGATCTAGAGCAAGAGGGAGTGTTTTTTCGGCAAAGAGGAAGTGGTAGAACAGGGTTTGAAACCCTATACTTAAAGACCAAAGGCAAATGGAAAAAACTGCCTTGAATCTGCCACTTTTGGCCGATCGGCCAAATTGTTGGCCGATAAGCTTGTTTGATGGCCGATGGGTGGCCGATGGCTCCCCCTGGTGGTCGATGGACTTGTAATGCCCTTGTTTGGGGTATTTCTGTTGATTTGTACCCCCATCTCTCAACAAAGTGCCAGAAAATACACTTTTGAAGCTTAAACGGCCTCTGTGGTGACCTCGAACCGTGTCTTCCGTGTGCGGCACTCGATACGCACAAGGTGTATCCTTTTTTTGTATCCTCTTGAATATTGCAAGGTTCCAAAATTGGTTTTGAATATGTTGCATTACAGTGTTTCTGTCATGTTTGCAAGGTGTGCATTTGTTACGCGCCTTTTCACTCTTACATTGAGCATGCCTCATCTCGTTTTGAGGTTGTATCTCAATATTGCGGAGAACATGCCTTTACCATGCTTACATTGAATATGTGCATTTCTATGTTGTTGCGTGGAGCATGAATTTTGCATGATCGCCTGGAATATGCATTGTCACGCTTGCATGGCATATGCATGTTCTATTGGATATGTATCCACGATTACATTGCATGGAGCATGCATGTTGCATTAAACATGCATTTTTGTTGTTTTGCATAGAATATGCATTTCTCCCTCTTGCATAGAATATGCATCATAATGTTGCAGTGTCATGCACACTTTACTTGCGTTGTCACGCACACTTGTTGCAGTGTCATGCACACTTTACTTGCGTTGTCACGCACACTTGTTACATTGTCATGCACACCTTACTTGCGTTGTCACACAAACTCGTTGTATTGTCATGAACACCTTACTTGCGTTGTCACGCACACTCGTTGCATTGTCATGCACACCTTACTTGCGTTGTCACGCACACTCGTTGCATTGTCATGCACACCTTACTTGCATTGTCACGCACACTTGTTGCATTGTTATGCACACCTTACTTGTGTTGTCACGCACCTTACTTGCATTGTTATGCACACTTTACCTGCGTTGTCACGCACCTTGTTGCATTGTCATGCACACCTTACTTGCGTTGTCACGCACACTCGTTGCATTGTCATGCACACCTTATCTGCGTTGTCACGCACCTTGCTTGCATTGTCATGCACACCTTATCTGCGTTGTCACGCACCTTACTTGCGTTGTCACGCACACTCGTTGCATTGTCATGCACACCTTATCTGCGTTGTCACGCACCTTACTTGCATTGTCATGCCCACCTTATCTGCGTTGTCACGCGCCTTACTTGCATTGTTATGCACACCTTACTTGCGTTGTCACGCACCTTACTTGCATTGTCATGCAGACTTTACCTGTGTTGTCACGCACCTTGTTGCATTATCATGCACACCTTACTTGTGTTGTCACGCACACTCGTTGCATTGTCATGCACACCTTATCTGCGTTGTCGCGCACCTTACTTGCATTGTCATGCACACCTTATCTGCGTTGTCAAGCACCTTACTTGCATTGTTATGCACACCTTATCTGCGTTGTCACGCACCTTACTTTCATTGTTATGCACACTTTACCTGCCTTGTCACGCACGTTACTTGCATTGTTATGCACACTTTACTTGCATTGTCACGCACGTTCTATTTGCATTATTATGCACTTCTTCAATTGCATTGTTTTGCAATGTTCCCCTACATTGTTATGCACTATTTCGCTTGCCTTGTTATGCACGTCTCCCATGCATTTTTATGCACCTTTCCATCGGCATCATATGTGCACGCTTTTATCTTGTATTGAAGTTATATCTTGATATAGCGCTGATCATGTGTTCCTATTATATTGTACCTGTCAAAATCTCTCTTTTGTGCAGGCACGATATTGTCTGTACGGTTCATGTGAAGCTGGCACAACTAGGCGATATGGTGTGTGTGTTTCAGTCAGAGGAACTCCCAGTGAGATCATTCCTGTTCCCTCGAACTCTCTTGGTTACCTTTCTCCTTTCGTATTTGACATACGTTTGGACGTACCCTTCTCTTCTTGCATTTGACATGCGTTTGGATGCCTTTCTCCTTTTGCGTTTGATACGCTAGGAGGTTTTTCATTTGAGACTCCGAGTATTCTTGGTAGTCGCTTTAAGCCTTCTCCGCGTAAGACGCAGTAAGAATTGTATAATTTTCTTACATCCTTTCTGTTGGAATGTGTGAGACTGTTGTTTCTTATTCGCTTGCTTAAAATGTTGTATTTGTTTTGCATGAATGCTTCATTACAGCCCTCTTTGCACAATCATAAGTTATGTTCTTCATTGTGCATGTCATTTGCATCTTGCCCCTGCTTGCAGGCGCATCTTATTATTGTCTTGTATGTTTGTCTAAGTCTTCAGCCTTGTCAAAAATGGGTCGTCTCTGGGCTTTGACATTCACTCCCGTCATCTTATGACTTTCGAGTTCTGTCAAAGAGGGGCAACTATAGACACCCCATTTTTGACCATCCTCACGACTTGGATGTCATCGTTTGAACACTCGATGATCATCCATGCTCGTGTTCGTTTTGAGTTCCTGAAGGTCTCGGCTACGCGCCTTGCCTTAGAACCTCTCAACTTGTCTGTTTTGTGCTTGGTTGTGGACCAAGAGCTTTTGGTTTTGTTTCTGAGGGAAGGGGGAGGCTTGTTGGCCAGCCCATCGGCCAGGCCTCATGCCTATCGGCCTTTTCTTCTCTCCATCGGCCATCAGTGGTGGCCGGTCGGCACCATTTTTGGCCGGTTGACACCTTTTTTGGCCGGTCGGCCATGTTTGTTGGCCGAGGTCATTTTATTTGCTTTTGCAGATATTTTTGTGCTAGCTGTGACAACTGGTGAGCACAGATTTCATCCTCCATACATGTGTATAGAGGGATTGAACCAAGCCCTTAGCTTGTCTAACAAGCTTAGGACTTGAATTTCTATAAGAGGGGAGGTCCCTCTCCCTTTCCAGAGGTTCTGAAAATTGGAGATACAAAACATATATATATATATATCTCTCTCTATATATTTCCCTCTCTCTCTCTCTCTATAAATATATATATATATATATTGAGTAAAAGTGTGTTTTGTCTTCACTTTTGCACTACAACACCTAGTAAAGCACCATTGCTTTGTTGCTGAGGTACTAGAGGACCTTGTTTGGACTCTCAAAGTTTATTTCTTTGGCTCAGAAGTACTGGTTTGCTGTGGTTCGTCAAGGTTGAGTTGTTACCCCTTTTAAGCCTTGTTTTGCATAAGTGTTTGACCCCTTTTGCATACTGTTTTAGGCCTTTCTTTCAACTGAAGAAAGTCTTGTTTTGAAGTGCTTAAAGTGTTTTTTTAAGGCACCTTTGGTGTTGGGGGTGGTCTATTCCCTTTTTGTGCCTTGTTTGGCCTTGTTTTGTGCCATCCTTTTGGGCCTTCGAGATCATCTCCTCTTGGCCTTTTAGCCACTGAAATCCAGTGGATTTTTAGTGGTAGAAAGTGTGTTTTGAGGTCTTAAATAGGAGGGGGTCGTCCCCCCTCCTCTTCTCTTGTATGCTTGTGTTGATGGCTCATCAAAGTAGCATGTTTTTCTACCTCTTTGAGGCTCCATCTTAGCATGTTTTTGGCATTATTCCAGCATGTTATGGCTCTGTCAAGGGTTGGTTTGATAGCTTCTTACATGCCCCTTGCACTTGTAGTGCATTTCCATTCACTAGCCTAACATGCATCATGCTTTTGACCATCAGTCTAGCATGTTTTTGGCTAAACTCCAGCAAGCTTTTACACATGTTTTAGCATGCTTAAGCTCTGTTTTATGTTGTTTTTCTCATGCATGCTTTGCTTTGTATAGCCGTAGTACAACCTTACTCACTAGCTTTGAGTTTCCAAGTCACTAGCATGCATTGCTTGGGCAATTTTCATGATTTAGCATCATTTGGTATGTGATTTCAGTATGTGTAGTGTGGCCATACTCTCTCATGCTTCACTATTTCAATGCTTTTGGTGAGTCATGCTTTATGCCTTAAATATGAGCCCTTATGTATGCCATCTTGCCTAGGCTTTTGGGCTGCCATTTCAGTGTATTTTTGGTCTTATTTTGCCATGATACAACTCTGTTTTTGGTGGGTTAGAGCATCCCTCATTTGCTTCTTATACTTGTGGTGTAAGTCCTTTTTACGAGCCGTGCATGCCTAATGAGTGAGCTTGTTATTCTAGCATGTGTTAGCTCTAGTCCATGCATGTTTTGGTCTTGTTTTGACCTGCCTCGGGATTGTTTTGAGTCATCTTGACTCTTTGGGGCTTAATTGATATGGCTATGGTGCAAATCCCTTTTGCTAGCCTTAAGCTTCGAGCCTTCTAGCATGCTATGCTTGTGTTGTGTGCATGATTTGTCATCATTCCTTACATGATTTCAGAGCATATTTTAGTGTCACACTCTCACATTTTCCACGCCTTCAATGTGTTTGAGGGTTGTGTCTTCATGTCTTCGTTGTGAACCAATGTGTATTCATGCTTGTATTTGCATTTGGACTTCATTTTCAGCATGTTTTAGCCATTGTCTTGGCATGCATGAGGCTTGTTTAAGGTTGGTTTGGTCCATTGAGTATTGCATTTCATAGCCCTTGCCATTGCATTGTTGTTTGCATGTTATTGCATTGCATCATGTTTGCATGTTGTCACATTCGCATGTTATTAGCATGTTGTTGCATGCTCATGTTATTTGCGTGTTGCATGTAGCATTATGTTTGCATGTTTGATTGCATTGCATTGTGTTTGGATTGGATGTTGATCCAAATGCAAGGAACGAGGGACGTTTCGTACTCAAAGTGATGAAACGTGCCTCATTCCTTAGGTCACCGACACCTTTGATCATGTATGATAAGGTGGGGTTCATCGAGTCTTATGTGGTATTTGTGTGCATTGCTTGGGCAATTTTCATGATTTAGCATCATTTGGTATGTGATTTCAGTATGTGTAGTGTGGCCATACTCTCTCATGCTTCACTATTTCAATGCTTTTGGTGAGTCATGCTTTATGCCTTAAATATGAGCCCTTATGTATGCCATCTTGCCTAGGCTTTTGGGCTGCCATTTCAGTGTATTTTTGGTCTTATTTTGCCATGATACAACTCTGTTTTTGGTGGGTTAGAGCATCCCTCATTTGTTTCTTATACTTGTGGTGTAAGTCCTTTTTACGAGCCGTGCATGCCTAATGAGTGAGCTTGTTATTCTAGCATGTGTTAGCTCTAGTCCATGCATGTTTTGGTCTTGTTTTGACCTGCCTCGGGATTGTTTTGAGTCATCTTGACTCTTTGGGGCTTAATTGATATGGCTATGGTGCAAATCCCTTTTGCTAGCCTTAAGCTTCGAGCCTTCTAGCATGCTATGCTTGTGTTGTGTGCATGATTTGTCATCATTCCTTACATGATTTCAGAGCATATTTTAGTGTCACACTCTCACATTTTCCACGCCTTCAATGTGTTTGAGGGTTGTGTCTTCATGTCTTCGTTGTGAACCAATGTGTATTCATGCTTGTATTTGCATTTGGACTTCATTTTCAACATGTTTTAGCCATTGTCTTGGCATGCATGAGGCTTGTTTAAGGTTGGTTTGGTCCATTGAGTATTGCATTTCATAGCCCTTGCCATTGCATTGTTGTTTGCATGTTATTGCATTGCATCATGTTTGCATGTTGTCACATTCGCATGTTGTTAGCATGTTGTTGCATGCTCATGTTATTTGCGTGTTGCATGTAGCATTATGTTTGCATGTTTGATTGCATTGCATTGTGTTTGGATTGGATGTTGATCCAAATGCAAGGAACGAGGGACGTTTCGTACTCAAAGTGATGAAACGTGCCTCATTCCTTAGGTCACCGACACCTTTGATCATGTATGATAAGGTGGGGTTCATCGAGTCTTATGTGGTATTTGTGTGCATTCATTGACATTGATTTGTGCCACTCAACCTCTTTGGCCATCATGCATTGAGATGCGTGATTGGTGGCTTGAGAGCCGAGCACTACATTCCTTTGAGCTTAAGACATGATATGGAGTGTGGTTGCACACACATTTTCTTGCAAATACACTGCCATGCCTCTGTTTGTGCTCTGTTATAGCAAAAAGGAGGAATTTGCAGGAAACAGTGGCCGAACGGTCATCAGAGCTGTCGATCGACCACTTAGTCTACCGATCGGCTATCAAAATTGGTCGATAGCCATAAACTCTGGCTGATGGCCATTCCTCTTGGCCGACCACCCCTCAGCATGTCCATAAGGTGGATCAGAAGCATCTTGGAAGTTGGCACAATTTTTAGAAGTCTAAAACAGTGCAAACAGAAGCATCATGAGGCACGGTAATGGATTTCCGAGCGAAGCCAACCGAGCATGCATGCACCCCTTCCCGTGAGGCCATTTTTACCGCTTTACTAGCTAGTTGTAGTTAATTACTTTTTTTGTAATTAATTAGTTTAATCTGTATTGTAATATTCTAATTGGGTTAGTATAGCTAGTTTCAATTCGGTTTGTAATTAATTAGCTTAGCGTAGCTAGTTAGTTGATTCATTCGGACCCTCCGTCGCGATGCGTGTGTGTGATGCATGTCTTCCAACCCTCATTTCTTTCTCCCTTTTATTTACCCGCTTTCAATGGTTAGATTAGCGCATATTTCAATTAGCATCCTTATACTTGCATGCGTGCATCATTCATTTCTCTTGCATGCATCGGGCTCGGCACATCATACAAACTGCATTGTATTTCAACTCCAATTTGAATACATGTATCAATTGTTGCATTTCATATGCCATCTTAGGTAGCCGAGCCTATTTCATTGCATTTTGCATGTGTTGCATTAGGCATTGATAACATAGCTAGGATCATGCATTGATTGCTAACTAGCTTTTGTTTTGGCTCGGAGTACTAGGTAAGCTTTTATGCTTTAGCATACTGCATGAGATGTGTATGTTGCCATGTTAGCATGCATGCCATGAGACTATTTGCTTAACTGATATAACTGCATGAATGTCTGTGGATGAAGGTTGGATTGCTTAAATTGGAACAATTCATCGAGATGTGAGTTTTAAGCCCACTTGAAGTGGCAAATCATCGTGTTTTAAGCCCACTTGAGGATGGCAAATCCGCGTTTTAGCCTACTTGCGAGTAGCAACTTCAAACCATTTTCGAAAAATAAACATGAGATGTTTTGTTCCAACTTGAGTGATTTAGTCTATACTTGTATGTTGTGTGCATCACGTAGTAAGATCAGCTAATTAACCGGAATAAGAACGCATGTGTTTTCAAAAATAATATATCATGTTAGTAAAGGCCGATCCTTTGATCGGGCGAGTGGGGGTGCTCATTTCATGTCATTCCCCCCTCGTACCCAAGTTCCTAAGCCAGGGTTTCCTAAATTTCCCCAAAACAAAATATTTAGGTAGCGACTCTGAAATCTGGCAAAGCAGTCAATGTTTGGCACTTTTAGATGAAAATCAATTTTCCAAAATGATTTGCCGGATTTGGACTCTTTGGTGATTTATCAGTCTTACATTGCACTTTGTGAGATTAGATTCAGAACTGTGACATGAGTTTGAACTGTAGTAGCTAAGAACTACGATTCGCGCCCTCGTGCGTGGAGGAAGTTTGGGCGGTCTACAATAGGGCTCGCTCGCTCGAGCGCAAGAAAGCTCGCTCGAGCGAAGAATGCCATCCTTTAGGTCTAAAAGAGACGTAGACGCACACTCGAGCGCAATACTGCTCGCTCGAGCGAAGAGACACAGGACACAAGGCTCGCTCGAGCACAAGAAAGCTCGCTCGAGTGAAAGTTGCGTTTGAAACGGAAACCTGAAGACCCACAATACTCGCTCGAGTGCACAAACCCTTGCTCGAGCGAAGAAGCAAACACCTAAGGCTCGCTCGAGCGCAAAAAGCTTCGCTCGAGCGAAGAAGCCAAATCCTGGGCAGCAACCATATGTTTCAACTCACAACCAACTTGTTCCAAACTTACCCAAGACATCCCACAACTCAAATACAAGGAATTAAAGGATGGAAACAAGATATAGATAACAACAACCAACCATGGAACCTAAGTTCGGAGTACAATAAATGAAGGGGAAAAATTGGGATCGCTATAACCTCCTCCCTTAAAGAATTTCGTCCTTGAAATTTTATACAAGTTTCAAAATTGTGATTTCTCAATTCTCAACATGATTATAATTCAATACCCACCATCTTGAACCATTACCAGTCATTCCATCTCTTCTCAAGAGAACCATATACAGCACAACTCAACATGCATTATCAACATGCATTCATTTGAAATTTAACTAAGTTCAACACATACTATATCATGTTCCAAAACATATTCAATGTTTATAACAAGTTTATATTTTCAAAACTTAAATAACATATACAATGTTTAAATTCAACTTGTATTTCTGAAGCATACTCAACATTCTCAATACTTTCATAATCTCAAAACATATACAATGTTCTCTTAGTTCTTACACAAAACTAAAATTTCACTACACATTCAAACATCTATAAACAAGTCCGGATATTTTTCTCGGACCTTCAACTCACGCTCCCAAGTAGCTTCCTCAACTCCATGATGTTCCTATAACACTTTGACTAAGGGAATTGTCTTGCCTCGCAAAACCTGGTCCCGTCTATCCAAGACCCTCACCGGTCTCTCCTCATACGAGGCATCCTCATTTACCTCTAAGTCGGTCCAATCCAATACATGTGATGGATCCAGCTCATATTTCCAAAGCATACTAACATGAAACACGTCATGCACTCTGGATAGTTGCGGCGGTAATGCTAAACGGTAGGTAACCTCTCCAATCAGCTCAAGGATCTCAAAAGGGCCAATAAATTGAGGGGACAGCTTCTCACTCTTCCCAAACCTCATCAAACCCCGCCTAGGTGATATTTTCAGAAAGACGTGATCACCCATCTCGAATGACAAAGGTCTCCTCCTACGGTCGGCATAACTCTTTTGGCGACTCTAGGCTGTAACTAACCTCTTACGGATAAGTACCACTTTCTCCGTCATCTCCCGAACTGACTCCGGGCCTACAAAGGTACATCAGCCACCTCGGACCAACACATTGGAGATCTACATGGTTGGCCATACAAGGCC
The DNA here is from genome assembly GCF_055761805.1 of Camellia sinensis. Taxonomy (NCBI): domain Eukaryota; kingdom Viridiplantae; phylum Streptophyta; class Magnoliopsida; order Ericales; family Theaceae; genus Camellia; species Camellia sinensis. The sequence continues at coordinate 28,215,541 of NC_138969.1, read as the reverse complement.
TCAAATGGTGCCATGCCAATACTCGATTGGAAACTGTTGTTGTAGGCAAACTTCACTAAGGGTAGGTGTCTCTCCCACGACCCCTTAAAGTCAAGGACACAGCCTCGAACCATATCCTCAAGGATCTGAATAGTGCGCTTGGACTGCCCGTCAGTCTGAAGATGATAAGCCGTGCTAAAAGTTAATCTAGTGCCCAAGGCACTCTGCATACTTTGCCACAACCTAGCAGTAAAATGCGGATCCCTATCATAGACAATCGACACTGGGACCCTGTACAACCTCACTATGTCCCGAATATACAAGTCGGCAGGATAATCTACCGAATCTCTTACGCGCATAGGAATAAAGTGTGCTGACTTAGTCAACCGGTCAACTACCACCCAAATGGCATCGCTACCCCATTGAGTCCTCGAAAGACCCACGAAAAAATCCATCGTGACGTGCTCCCATTTCCACTCCGCTATAGGCAAGGATTGCAACAAACCCGCTGGCGTCTAATGTTCGGCCTTCACTTGCTGACAAGTAAGGCACTTTGACACAAACACCGCCATATCTTTCTTCATACCCCTCCACCAAAACTGGTGACTCAAATCATGATACATCTTTGTGCCTCCCGGATGCACCGCAAGGCGCGAATGGCGAAACTCTCGGAGTACCTCCTCTCGGCAAGACTTCGGCACAAACAAACGGTCTCGGTAGCTCACACTCAAGTCAGGATACACGGTCAAACCCTTCTCTACCTTTCCACTGGAGATCTTCTCCCGGAGGGATTCCGCCTCAAGGTCATCCTTCTATGCCTCTAACATTCGGTTCACAAGTGTAGGTTGTGAAACCACAGAAAACAGGGCTGCAGACTCAACAGACTCACCAGATACAAGTCAAACTCCCCAAGTGCACCCAATATCTCCCACTCTCGAATAGCAGTACAAGCTACATCACTAATAGACTTCCTGCTTAGGGCATCGGCCACAACATTGGCCTTCCTTGGATGATAATGCAACTCGAAGTCATAATCTTCTATGAACTCCATCCACCGTCTCTGCCTCAAATTCAAGTCTTTTTGTGTAAACAGATACTTCAGACTCTTATGATCCAAGAACACCTCAAATCTCTCACCATACAGATAGTGCCTCCAAATCTTCAAGGCAAAAATCACAGCTGCTAACTCTAAGTTATGAGTAGGGTAATTCCTCTCGTGTGTTTTCAACTGTCGCGAGCCATAGGCTACTACTTTCCCCTCTTGCATTAATACACAATCCAAACCCTCTCGTGAGGCATCACAATACACTACATAACCCAAACCCCTTTCTCGAATAATCAAAACTGGAGCGGTGGTAAGTCTAACTTTAAGCTGTTGGAACGACTTTTCACAAGTCTCACTCCACACAAATTTGACCCATTTCGGCGTCAATCTAGTCAAAGGCGAAGCTAGCTTGGAGAAATCCTTCACAAATGGACAGTAATACTCAGCCAATCCTAGAAAACTATGGATCTCAAAAACACTCTTAGGCTGTGCCCAGTCTTGCACTGCCTCTATCTTGGATGAATCTACAGTCAACCCTTCCCCGGATACCACGTGGCCTAAGAATTTAACCTCTCTTAGCCAGAACTCACACTTCCCAAACTTAGCATATAGCTTATGGGCTCTAAGCAACTCAAGCACTACCCACAAGTGTTCCTCGTACTCCTCCTCCGAAGGTGAATAAATAAGAATGTCGTCCACAAAAATGACCACAAAGCGATCTAAGAACTCCTGGAAGATCCGGTTTATCAAGTCCATAAACACAGCTGGTGCATTGGTGAGCCCAAAAGGCATCACCAGAAACTCATAATAGCCATACCGCGTACGGAATGCCGTCTTCGGGATATCCTTATCCCTGACCCTCAACAGATGGTAACCCGATCTCAAGTTTATCTTAGAGAAACAACGAGATCCTTTCAACTGATCAAACAGATCATCTATACAAGGCATAGGGTATTTATTCTTAACCATAGCCCAGTTCAGTTTTCGGTAATCAATGCAAAGTCTCAAAGCCCCATCTTTCTTTTTAGCAAAGAGGGCCGATGCTCCTAAAGGCGAAGTACTAGGGCGAATAAAACCTTTATCTAGCAACTCCTGGAGTTGAATCTTCAACTCACTCAACTTGGCTGGGGCAAAACGAAATGGTGCCATGGAAATCGGTGTCGTGCCAGACACTAAGTCAATAGGGAACTCGATCTCTCGATGGGATGGTAAACTAACAAGATCCTCGGGAAAAATGTCCGAGTACTCACAAACACTCTTGGCAATTCAGTCTGGGTCTCATCACACTCACTACTTATAAAGTTAGAGAGAAAACAACTAAGCTTACTTCGCCCTCGCAGATCATACACCGATGGTAAGACTCTACCAATCCTATCTCCCAAGAAATGAAAACAATCTCCGTTCAAGGTACATACAGTAACCCTCTGATGGTAGCAATCTATAACAGCCAAGTATGACGATAACCAGTCCATACCCAAATCACATCAATTCCAGACATATCCATCAGCATAAAAGAAAAGGGAAGCCGATGATCGGCAACCTCTATATCACAACCCTGACACTCCTGTTTCAGAACCATCTTGCTCCCAATGGGTGATACTACACAAATAAGAGATGCTAACTGCGCCAACTCCAAGCCCAATACAAATGCATATGCTGAAGATATAAAAGAGTGGGATGCACTCGTATCAATTAACACATTAGCAACCGAGTTGCAAAACAAAAAGGTACCTCTCACTACTGATGGAGCAGGTACAAGATCCGGCGCTGTAACAGCGTACACGTGCCTCGTAGGCCTCTGATCCACCTGCTCACCTCTTAGAGCATAAGACTACTGCACAAACTGAGCTAAAGAGGCTTCTTGATTGGCCCTCAAGGCCAGAATTGACTGTGCCGACTGGTGACCTTGTGTCTGCCTCGAACCAGATGCACCAGGTGTGTCACCCAACTGTGGACAAAATCTCTTCAGGTGCCCTACCTGTCCACACTGATAACAAGTGAGCGGCTGGCCTCTGCCCTGACTCTGGCCTTGAGAATGGGCCAAAGATGATGCTGCACGCTGCCCTCCTCCTCTCTGCGGGCAAGCTAGAGACTTGTGACCCAACTGACCACATTTGTAACAGGTGATGTCTCCCTGACCGCCTCTTTCACAACCCAAACTCAGTACTGGAAAGGTAGATCTAGAATGCACTCCCTGGGACTGCTGAGGGTTAGAACCCCTCTGCCTCTTACCGTCCCCCTGGCCATCCTGACTCCTCCTAGAGCCCCTCATCCTCTCCTCCTCCACATGCGTAATGGTCTCAAGATGGGCTGCAGCCTCCACAAGGCAACCATAATCCCTAATCATGGACCTAGTAACTCGAAACATGAGTCCGGTCCTCAACTTCTTCTCAAACTCCAAACACCTACGGTCCTCAATCGTCACCAACTCCGGTGCAAACCTAGATAGGCTGGCAAAAGTGGCCTCAAACTTTGCCACTGGTGTATTCAACTGCTTGAGCTGAGAAAACTGATCCCTTAACTTTTTGCTCACCGTAGTCGGCAGATACTTGTCCTGGAAAGCTCCAACGAAGGCCTCCCAAGTCCCTCCTATGCACCCTCGCACATATTTCCATCACTAACCCGCGTCTCCCTTCAGCTGGAAGGACGCCAAGGTCACCCGCAAACCTCCGTCTTCGATGCCAAGCATCGCAAACATCTTCGTTATCTGTTCAAGCCATTCATCAGCTTTCAGTGGCTCCTTAGGGTCAACTAAAAAGTCATCCGGATTTGACCGGAAGAACTCTCTCTTCAGAGAAGACGGCCCTGCCTCAGCTACTTGGGCTTGGACTTGATTCTTAGCTCGGAGAATGTCCATAGACTCCCTCAATGCTCTGGTCATTTCACGGGCTAAAACACCCATGGCCTGCTGACCTACTGGCTCAGCCACGTTGGCTTGACCAACACCCTCCTCTTGCGTCGGAATCTCATCCGGTATGGGCATTTCCTGCCTTCCACGCCTACCACGCCTACCACCACGACCTCGTCCTGACATCCTAATAAAGGTAACAAAGACATTAGCACATTTACATATATGTTGAAGCTATTTCACTCACATCCTAATACGATGGACAATTGTAATTCACTCCACATAAGCACATAATCAAATAAGCACTTGCGAATTTCATTTTCGGATAATGACCATCCCGTGGCGTTGCTAGAGTTTCAGTTAGAAATGGCAGTGATCAAGTGCCTTTCCAATAGAACTCCCAGAAACCCATGGACCCGAGCAACATCCTAGAAACCAAATCTCATACCCATATAATCACATAAGCATGTTATCATATAAACACATATTATCATACATAAGTCTCTAACAAGCGAGACAAACCCATTGTGGTACTAACCACTTCCCACATACCCAAAGTATTCAAACCCAGTACGCTCTGATACCAAGTTGTAATGCCCTCAAAATAAGACATAACTCATTCATTCACAAGATCTGTAAAACATAGAAAAAATAATATATACCATACATCAGGATGTTCTTTACAAAAGATGTTACATGCTTGTCAACAAAAATGGATGCCTAACGGCTTACAACCTCCCAAGTTAACACTTGGTGACACAAAAGAAGAGTTCTAACTCTTTTACATATAAAGCCCTTGGCTTGAATTACACGTAACACAAAAAGGGTAACAACAAAAAGAAAACTTCAGCCCCTAAACCTCCCAAGCTATGTCCTTGAAGGCGGCATATTACCTGTACCAGAAAATGGTGTCTCAAGTAGGGTGAGCCACAGCCCAGTAGAGATATGCTAAACATTACATGGGAACTAACTAAAACATAAGCATTCGATAAATGTTTAACACTTATAAGTCAACTTACATTCTTTCTATAACCAATCAACATTTACAAACCGCTTCCTTTCATTTATCCAAAACAGTCCACTTACATTATCTAATATTATCCAAACAATTTAAAATGAGACTACAACTCATATATCAACAATTCAACAATCAACAACCTTTAACACTTCCATTTTCTTGCCATTTTACGGAACTACGTCCGAGGGAACCGACACCCAAATATATAAAAGATTTCGGGACTTTCACCATGGACACTCTGGCTAACTTAATTATCAATGGAGTTCATCTCCTATCTCCTCCCAAACAAATGGAGTACATCTCCTATCTCTTCCCACAAAATATACATGTACAATGTATTTAAACACATAATCATATACAATGACCCAACAATTCACATATTTAATGCGTTAATTCCACTGTCATATTCAATGACATAATCCAATTGATTAGTTTCAATTTCTCTAATCATCATGCAATGTCCACAACAATCAAGACTATCCTCCACTGATAGCCAAAAATAGTTATTTTTAAACAGTTAAATAAATCTATCAAACAGATAATTTATTACATTTTCCATCGGTGAGTGATTTATCAATCCAACTACACCATTCAATCGCAATTTCTCCCAATTTCAAGATTTTCAACCCAATTTCATATTCGCACAATTTACCAAATTAATTATACAAATTAATTATTTAAATTCAATTAGGGCATTTTTTTCCTTTTTTTCAAACATTGATCCTGAGACCAAATTTCATCCATTCTACCCAAATATCCCCATTTTCAAGACCTCACACACACAATGAAGTCCAAAGATAGAAAACCCTCATTCAAACATTTCAAATTTCAAACCCTAACTTCCCAAAATTACCAAATCTCACCATTTATACAAAATGACTAATGTCTATGTTAAAACCCATAAAAACGGGTAGATTATCCCTACCTCAAATGGAGAAGCTCAAAGGTAATGAAGAGGAAAAACCCAAGATGCTCCAAAGTCCAACTTTTTTAGATCAAATGATAGCCCACACGATACTCTACCCTTTTTACAAAGAGACTAGGATAGAAAACTTCTAGAACATGGAGTATTTGTAGAGAGAGTGTGTGTAGAGAGAGAGGCTGTCGATTTTAGGGTTTGGAATGACAAGGGGATGAAAAAGTGATGTAAAACCCGCTACTGCAAACTGATATATACGAGGCTCGCTCGAGCAAAGAAGTTGTCGCTCGAGCGACCCAACACAAAAGAACCTCGCTCAAGTGCAAGAAGCGTCGCTCGAGCGAACAATGCAAAGCTTGAGGTTTGCAACACAGATGCATGCTCGAGCACAAGAGTTCTCGCTCGAGCAAAGAAACACAAAACATAGGGCTCACTTGCTCGAGTGCAAGAAAGCTCGCTCGAGTGAAGAATGCCATCCTTCAGGTCTAAAAGAGACGTAGACACACGCTCGAGCGCAATACTGCTCGCTCAAGCGAAGAGACACAAGACACAAGGCTTGTAACGCCTCGAAATAATTCAACACAAACTGTCCACATTAATTAACAATCATTCATCAGTCACAATAACCCATCCATCTTTACATAGTTAATAAATGAGTTTATACAAAATATTCACATGTGGATATACATTCAACGATAAAAGAACACCTGAATCTATAACATGTGAAGCATCTAGTCTCAAAACAATAAAATGCCCTTTAGGGCTTACATCTTCCAAGGCAATGGCCTAGTTACACAAAATGGCCTCTCGGACCCATGCACATTTAGCCCTTGGCTTTACAAAACAAAAATAAAAGAGCTATTTACTCTTCACAAAAATACCCACGCCCTCAGTTCGGTGGGATCACCACATTTTTACATGCACCAAAATCCCATAGGGGTGAGCATAAAGCCCAGTAGAGAAATTCCTAACAAAGTATATATGTAAGGCGTCCAACATTAAATGCAAGTGTGAAATGCGATGTAATGCCCTTTTCACAGTGATCTCATATCATGCCTTTCTTAAAAGAAAATCACTATGCTCATCATTAACGTTGTTCAGTCTCATCAATTTCAAACTTCCAATTCTATTAATCAATGGGGTGGTAAATACGACACTGGTAATCCCTAGGCTAGTGTCTGCAAGTAGACTCTACGAGTACTACCAAACTGTCATTTTTATCGGCATTAACCGGAAGGCTCGACACCTATCCGCGCAGTTTTCTAGTCTTTCACCAAGGACACTCAGGCCAACTTATCAAGTTCAATTACACCCCCTATTCGGACTTACCACGTATTTACCCCATACACATTACCGTTGTTCTCATTACAAGCCTTTCTCAATTGTGGAATAAACATCTTCAATCCAAGTTTACAATGCATAAAATTAAATTAAATTAAATTAAATTAAATTAAATTAATATGCAACATCAAGATTTCTCCATGTCACACAACATTTCTCATTTCTTCTCTTCATGCTCTTTCACAAGATAGCTTACATGTTATCAACTCATAGTAACAACACTTTCCCATCATGCACAATTATTTGTTATTTCATAACAATACACATTTAAAGGTATAACAATAATGTTGCAATAACACCTCACTCCTCATGTATCAAATAATTTTGCCATTCTTGCTAAACATATGATAAAAATTCACTTTCTTAGTACTAAACACAAGATACTCATAAACATATTCATTTTTATCAAAAATCCCCAAAACTTCTCTAGGGTTTTTTGTCAAAACCAAGGCAAACCTTCTCCTCTCTTTTGAGAGGGTTTTCTCTCAAGATGACATCCTCCTATTATGTGAGTAAAATCCTCTAGAAGATAGTTTAGGAAGAGAGAGATCAAAACCCATCTTGAAACTCTAGCATTTATGAGACAAGACTAAACTTTCAATATCATTAATGGAGCTTTAAAATCAACCAAAACTAACATAAATGTATATATAACTCAAGGAAAATTTCCCTACCTCAATGTTTTGATGAAGAGAGAGAATGAAACCCTAGCTTCTATGGAAGGTTCTTCAACTTTCCACAACACTAAGAGGAGTTCAAGCTTGATCTCCAAAGCTTGAGAGGGAGAGATGATGAGGATGGAGAATCTAGATCCAAGGGGCTTGTAAAATCAAGGAGTTTTTGGTGTTTGAGGAAATTTTCTAGAGAGAAGGGAGAGCAAAATGGCCTTTAGAGTGAGAGAGTGAAGCCCTAAAAATAATATACAACTCGCCCTAAAGATACAAAAATGCAGAAATTCGGACTCAAGCCGACTGCACGTGCGGCGCCCTTCCTCGCACCTCCGGAGCGTGCCCTCGCGTACGTGCGGCTATCACCCCCGCACGTGCGGCACCTTCCGCACCTCACCTACGCACGTGCATATTTTGCAGTGTGCACACCCAGCCTTCCACTGAAATCCGCACATTTGGCCTCTTCCTTCCGCACGTGTGGCCCAAGGCCCTCTGCATGTGCGGCAAGCCAACTAGTCTAGCAAAGTTTTTGGTTCGACCTCGGGCACTCTGGATCTGTCCTTTCGCTCTTCGGAACAAGTGAAATTCAATACCAAGCACAACAAAAGCAAGAACTTTATTTAGAGGACTATTTCCAGACATTTCAAACCCAACGAAATTAAAAGAAGAACAGAGCGACGAGGGGAAAAAAGAGAAGGAAATAGAAGAAGGGAGGAGAAAGGACCCAGTCGCTATAAGGCTCACTCGAGCGCAAGAAAGCTCGTTCGAGCAAAAGCTGCGTCTGAAAAAGAAACCTAAAGACTCACAATACTTGCTCGAGCAAACAAACCCTCACTCGAGCGAAGAAGCAAACACCCAAGGCTCGCTCGAGCACAAAAAGCCTCGCTCGAGTAAAGAAGCCAAATCCTAGGCAACAACCATATGTTTCAACTCACAACCAACATGTTCTAAACTTATCCAACACATCCCACAACTCAAATACAAGAAATTAAAGGATGAAAACAAGATATAGACAACAACAACCAACCATGGAACCCGAGTTCAGAATACAATAAATGAAGGGGAAAAACCGAGATCGCTATAATACACATTCTTTTTGTTTAACTTATATTTTATGAACTGTAATATTTTACATGGTATTTGAATAACTAAGGTATAATGTCAACAATTCAAAACAAGAACCACTTTTGTTAGTTTTATTTTTTAAATCTGTTTTTCAGTTTTTTATTTTTGATTTTTTCTCAATTTTGGTAATTAAAGAAACTAAAATTTCTTCTTATTTTATATTTAAATTATACTTTTATATGAAAATCTAATGTCTAATAATCTAAATAGAATTAAAAAGTAAAATATTGATAAAAAAGTTTATAAATTTAAATATGTACTGATTTATTATTATTATTATTATTATTATTATTATTATTATTATTATTATTATTATTATTATTATTATTATTATTTAATGTGAATAAATTTTTTTTTCCAAAAACAATACACAACAAATTATTTTCTAAGTATATTTAGATGAAGTGAATCTAAATCTAAAAGTAAAATTTAAAAAGTATTAAATTATGTGAATCTAATAAAAAAAATGAAAGAGTTATTAAAAAAATGTCAAAGACAAGAAAAAAAAAATTGAAAAAACAAACCTAACCAAACCAAACCAAACCAAACCAAGTCAAACGCTATAAATTTCTCTTTTTTTAAAATCTTTCTTCACTAATTTCTAATTTTACACAAACTATTCACAAATTCCTTTCAATTTTTATGTAAATTTAATAATCTAATTAAAAATAGTGCATACACACAAAAAATGTAATACTAAACATCTACATTATGACCAACTATTTAATTATAAATAATTAACTTCTCATTGTTACCTGTATTATACTGTTACAAAAGATTTCATATTTTTTTTTTTTTGTGATATCTTATATATGTTAGTGTTTACATATATAAATATATAAAAAATATATAAATATAAATTTATATATATTACTGTATTCATGCATTGTTAATCTGTAATGCTATGTTACCTTCGGATATTTTAATTTTCTAATATGTATGGCTTTAATAATATAGTTATATTTATTAGGAAAAATTACAGAATTGTGTATTGTTCTCCTATCAATTTATGTTCAATTGTCATACAAACAAGTGTCCACAACAAACACTTTCAATAACAAATCAAAATTTTGCAAAACGCCTCCATCACGACAATAACTATACTTTTTTTCCCACAGAAAAAAAATCACATTATTGAGGGAAAATAGATTTTGAAATTCATAATAATATGGCATTTCAAACTCTTACTCCTCAAAATATTTTTATTACAATGAGTTATAATGATGAGAAAGAAGAAAAATAAGAAGATGATGAAACAAAAACTACAGAAGATATATTGCAACATACTCTCCAAAGAAAGTTAAAAGCTGAAGTAGAAATTGTCCTATTTATTGTGAAATTTAAGAAAATTAATGTACCTCATATACACATTTTAGTGAAATTATAAGAAAAAATCAAATGATACTAAAAAATTATCGCAACAACTCAATGACGCAGAAAGTAAGTACATCAAATAAAAAGTTTCAATAATTTTTTGTTATATATTGATTACTTACAAATGCCAATGTAACTTGACAATTTCATAAAAGTAACCCTGCAAACACTTATAAGTATAGATCTATAAATGCCGTAAAAACAATTATAAAATTCTTATATCGATCGAAATATGGGTAAATTACACTGACACCTTCTGAAGTTTCTGTTTAATAAAAATCTCCCATTCATATTTGGAAAATTACATTCGCCTCCTTGAGGTTTGTAATCTCATTACAAATTATCCCATGGAGTGTTGATGTCATGTCCTAAAATTTTCTAAATGACCATCTTGTCATTTTTCTTACCATTTCTTCTACATATCATCATGACTACATTCTACAACTTTTTATCATTACATTTTACCTGAACATATTCTTATTGAGTAATGATACACAAGCATAAATTTTATATAGAATTTTCAAACACAATGATATAGCTTAATTGTGGGGAAATTCTGTTTCCACACACTTAATTACCTCAGTGCACATCTTCTCTCAGTACACATACTTATTAATTTGATTATTAATTAAAATTTTCAATCTACATATTAAAAGTTATAATTATATCCTTCACTTATACACACACCACTCAACCCTCCTTTCCACACAGTTGTTGAGTGATCCTGCTTCTAGATTTGTAGACCCATTGTAAACCCACGTGAATATCATTCAAGGCCACAGTGTGCAGTGAAATGAAGACAAAGTCCTCCATTGAAGACTTTATTGAACCTCCATTAAAAACATCATTGAAAACTCTCTAAAATATTATTGAAGATAAAACATCTTTCTATTTTGTTATTGTATTTACCATTTCCAGATCTCCATTGACATAAAACCGTTGTTTTTTTATATTAAATTTTTTTTCATGTTTTTCGGATTGGGGATTTCAGCACTGGTTTTCCGAAATTATATATTTAATTTGAAATTTAACTTCTAAATAAAAGTGATTAGTTCAACAAATTGTTCTGAAAAAAATTTAAAAAAAAAAACTTTTGACAGTTGATGTCCAAATATAATGAAATAATTCGGTAGTTGATGTCTAAATATAATGAAATAATTAGGCACTGGTTGTCATATTAAAAATCGCGAAAAAAAGAAGTTATGCGCAAAAAAACTAAGATTTCCATCACTAATAAAGTATAAATCTATGGATTAAAGTAATATGAGAATTGTTATGAGAGTATTGCTTTGCAAGCAATAGAGGAGCATAGAGTATGTAGCAAGCAAAGCGACAATAATAGAAAAATTAGGGTTTAGTTTTTTTTTTACTCAAAATGTATACATTGATATATATATATATATATATATATATATATATATATTTAAAAGATGTGTACAGAGAATATTTTCATATAATATTATGGGTGTTAGTAGATGTCCATTATGTTCATTTTAGTTTAAGATATAATTGTTATTAAAATAATATTTCATTAAGTGTGTACACTGAGATAATTAGGTGTGTGAAAATAAAATTTCCCTTAATTGTGACCTTTCACTTTAAAACAAAATATCTATAAACATGATTTATATTTACAACAATATCACTATCACAACATTTTTATGATATTTTTTTGTATAAATTTTTACATATGAATATAATTTTTCATTTTTATTTCCACCATTATATTTAGATTAGATCAATTTAATCTAGATATATATTTAAAAAGTATAAAATTTGTATAAAAAACTTTTTATAAATCCATTAAATACAACAAAATAAGATAATGCATTCAATTTTTATATTTTTATATTTTTTTGTATTCACCCTGTTTGTTTCCATTTTTTAGAATTCACTTTTTAGAAAATTCAACTTCTTCGTTTCCGTATTTGTTTGTTTTCACTAAATTTTTAAAAATATTTTAAACATTTTTAAAAATTTTTAAACACACCTAACATAAATACACTTAGCAAGTACAATATTTGTGGAAAAAAACTTTAAAAAATTCACTAAATACCAAAAAAAAAATGAAAATTTTGTACATTTTTCATATTTTTGTGTATTTATTAATTTGTTAAAATATTTTTTCACAAATAAATTACTATTTAGATACATCTAAGTAAGGTACATCTAAAAAAGTAAAAAAAAATGCTTAAAATTTAAAAAATAGTCACTAAAAATATAAAAATATTAAAAACGAAAAAACTCAATTTTCAGAAAACTGAATTTAGAAAACTGAAACCAAACACACTGATTATATTTCTTTAGAATATTTAGATTAGGTGTATCTAAAAGATAACAAATAAAATATTATTTAAAATATTAAAAAAATAAGTAAAAATAAAAAAACACGAAAAATAAAAAAACTCAATTTTTTATGTGAGTTAAACAGAAGAAAATTATTGTAATTTCTCTTGAAATGATATGAACAAAATATCTATATTATTTTATTATTTTATATGTATAAAGGCTAAGGAGGTAAATATGTCATTTTAATTTGATAATGGGTAAGTGAAAATTTTCAAATGTGAAAGGTATCATTAAACAGAAACCTCAAGGGGGTGTTAGTGTAATTTACCCATCAAAATATTAAGTTATAATATCATTTCATTTTCTTTAAAAAAAACTATTTCACATTTTCTACATAAATGAAAATATACTAATGACTAATATTATTATTATTTTTTTTCATCAAGCAAGATATTCGTGGCATAGAAAACGAGACTCAACAACTCTTGATGTATAGAAATATATTACATATTGATATTAATGCATTTTTACACAAATAGTATGCAAATAATATGCAATAATGGGTTCAATGAATTTGTATTATGAGATAAACTATTAAATAAAATTGTGTCATTGTGCATTTAATTTTATACTTTCAATTGTATTACAAGTACGGATTATGAAAAATTGATATTAATAACTCAACAACTCAACAACTCTTGATGTATAGAAATATATTACATATTGATATTAATACATTTTTACACCAATAGTATGCAAATAATATGCAATAGTGGGTTCAATGAATTTGTATTATGAGATAAACTATTAAATAAAATTGTGTCATTGTGCAATTAATTTTATACTTTCGATTGTATTATAGGTACGGATTATGAAAATTGAAGTACGAAGCTGATAGAATTTTTTTTGTATAATACTATATATTTAAAAGACCTGCTTATTATTTTTTGTTTAAGATAAGATTGTAATATCAACAATCTAGTTATAAAATTTCTCATTTATTATTTAAATTCTTCAGTCGAGAATGTATTAATTTCTTATTTAGTTGTATTTTAGATATAAATCAATTTATCCATAGGGCCATGCTACAGACCCCCAGTGGGGTGACCCCCACTGATGACCCCCAGTGACGTGTCGCACTAGGGTTGGCCGAAAATCCAAAAAAAAAAAAAAAAAAAAACAGTTTTTTTTGTCCAATGGGAGCTGACCCCCAGCACCCCCAGCTGGGGGTCTCAGTCATTTTTCTTATCCATATAAGTCTTCATACTTTAGCCTATTTTAGAAAGGTCGTTAAAAGTTGACTTTTTAATTTTTTTAAAATTTTTTTTTTTTTTATAAAACATATAATAAATTTAAGAAATGATATGATTCAAAATATTTTAAAAATTAACTTTTGACTTTTAAAAAAAAAAAACATGCCACATGCATGTACCCAACCACTAATTCCTCATTGTATGTGAAAATATTTTGATGAGAGCGGAAGGTCAGTCAACTCACCTATCATTCCACTTAATAAAATAAATAAACTACAAATATCCTTTTTAAAATTTATTTAAAATATAAATTGTCTGTTATGATTTAAAAAATTATAAATATATCGTTGTTAGAATTTTTTATTTCATAAAATTAACTAAAAAATTATAATTATTCTCCTATACACTAATAAAATTATTTAAATTATTAATTAAAACATATTTATAATATTATTAAAAATTATTAATTGACTTAATAATTTATTAACAAAAATGATGATTTATTATGAAATTAGAAAGTTCAATAAGTAAAATATAATTTCTATAAACATAAAAAATAAATTATATTTTAATTAAATTTGAAGAATGTATTTGTGATTTATCCTAATAAAATTAATCTATCATAGCCTTACCCCGTGCCCAATATATTAGTCAACTCACTTATCATTACTCATAAGTATGTGAAAAGTAGTTCTATTGTTTCAACTAATATCAATAAACTAATAGATCAGGCCTAAATTTGACATATTGTCTAAAATCTTATTGTGTTTAATGTATTTTTTTTTTTTTTTAATAATTGAGTGCCTAGCCTAATTTAAGTGCATCTTGATTAATCCTGAAATTTTAAAATTAACGACTAAGCAAACCTTTAATAATCCCAACATTTGGAATATTTGACATTTGTGAGATTCAAACCTTATAGCCTCTTAAATGGTAAGCCATTTGGTTTCCTTTCTTTTCACTAAGCCAAACTCCGTAGATTTCTATCTAATATATTTGTCAAATACTTTAAGAGTGGATTTGTAATTTATTCCATTTTTTATATTAAATTGAGGAGCGCTTACTATAGCGATCTCAGTTTCTTCCCATCATTTATTATTTGCCGGACTCGAGTTCCGTGATTGTTAGTTGTTCTCTATGTCTTGTTTCCATCCTTCAAATTCCTTGTATTTGAGTTTTGGGATGTGTTGGGCGAGTTTGGAACATGTTGGTTGTGTGTTGAAACAAATGGTTGTTGCCCAGGATTTGGCTTCTTCGCTTGAACGAGGCTTTTTGCGCTCGAGCGAGCACTTTTGCGCTCGAGCGAGCATTTAGATCAGACCTGAAGGTTGGTATTCTTCGCTTGAGCGAGCTTTCTTGCACTCGAGCGAGCCCTGTGTTATGTGTTCCTTCACTCGCGCGAGAAGTCTTGCGCTCGAGCGTACATCTGCGTTGCAGACCTAAAGCTTTGCATTGTTTGCTCGAGCGCTTCTTGCGCTCGAGCAAGGTTCTTTTGTGTCTGGTCGCTCGACCGACAACTCTTTCGCTTGAGCGATCCCCGTATATATCAGTTTGTAGCAGCGAATTTTCATATCACTTTTTCATCTCCTTTTTACTCCAAACCCTAAAATCGGTTGTCTCTCTCTCTACAAATACACCTTGTTTTTGGGTCTCTCTACCCTAGTCTCTTTGTAAGAAAGTTAGAGCTAGGCTTAGGCTTCTCTTTGATCTGAGAAAGTGTAGATTTGGAGCATCTTTGGGTTTCTCTTCTCTTCCTTTGAGCTTCTTCCTTTGAGGTAAGGATAATCTACTCATTTTTATGAGCTTTAACATAAATGTTAGTCATTTTGTATAAATGGTGTGATTTGGAAATTTTGAGAAGTTAGGGTTTCAGATTTGAAATGTTTGAAAGAGGGGTTTTCTACTTTTGGGCTCCATTGTGTATGTGAGGTCTTGAAGAGAAGTTATGTGTATATAATTGGTAAAATTGGGCCTTGGGTGCAAAAATTAAGAAAGGGGGATTAATGCCCTAATTTAAATTGAAGAAATCATTTGTATAATTGATGAAATAAGTTGTGCAAATATGAAATTGACTTGGAAATCATGAAATTGGATGGAATTGGGATTAATTGGTGTAGTTGGATTGATGAATCACGTAGATATGGAAAATGTGGTAAATTATCTGTTTGATAAATTTATTTATCTGTTTAGAGATAACTGTTTGGGCTATCGGTGGAGGATAGCCATGATTATGTAGATACTGCATGATGATTAGGTAAATTGGAACTAATCAACTGGAATATGTCACTGAATATGACGATTGGATGTAAACGTTGTCTATGTGAATGAATTAGTCATTGTATATGACAACTTATTTAAATACGTTGTATATGTATTGTAAGAACCCACATTTTTCATCTTAATCATGTTCATGAGCATCTGTATGATTATGGTTTGTTAAGCTTGCATGTGTATGTTCGTGACTTGACCTGCTTAAGTGAGTGAGATCCATGCCTTGATTTGATACCTTTGAGATTTGTCTGAGTGTTATGTGCTTGTCTAAGTTATGATTAGCCAACGTTACGCCAAGCCTAGGTTACGTTGCGCCTAGACCATTCCGAGCCGAGGTCATCCTCAGCCTAGAAGTATCTTGAAAACCCCTTTTGTCGACCACCATCCTTGCTTTGATGCATTAGCCGAGATGTTATCTTCGCACCCAAGTGATCTCGTCCTGGAGTGGTATGACCTAGACCGAGGTGTGGCGCATCTAGGCCAAGATGTGGCACAGCTTAGTCAAGTGTCGTCCTTCCTAGCCGAGGTCATTGTCACCTTAGTTGCCGAAGTCCTTTTGTTAGCCGATGTCACCCCTTGCCGGAGTACCGTTCCGTGTAGCTTGTTAGATACGCCTTGTTATTAGCCGATGTCGTTGCCTTTCGCCGCCACGTGTCCCAACAGAGGGATTAAGCACAGAACCGAGTGAGAGCACTTATCATTTTAGTGTCATAACCTTGCCTTGTAGAGAGAGAAACTCTAGGAGGAAGAAGGAGTTTTAGAGTGAGAAAGTAAGTCTTCAAGCTTGATTCCTTGAGATCAAACCGTTAGATTCGTGTTCTAAGGTTAGATTCTTGATCTGCTCATGATGTTCTTTATGTTCATGATATTGCATTGCATGATCGGATATGATTTGTAAGCCATGCATCGTCTTGAAATTCGGTTTTAGAAAGAGAAAATGACATTCATGTGTTCTTCAAGAAAAGTCATGTTTTGATCCGAAAGCTTTTTGCCTAGACTCATGTTTTGTGTTTGTTCTTGCATGATTTTCAACTATGGGTACCCAGGTCCATGTTTTCAAACCCGTAACATGAAAATCCCAGATTTGTGATAACAGATTGTGATCGAACATTCATATTTTCCATGTTTTCATACTCATGTTCTTCATATTCATCAGCAGAGGGAAACCCAGAGTTTCCCGACCTCTTTTCCTTGCATGTGGCCCTCGGGAACACACCTCGGCGAGGAGGTGTGGAACCTCGGCCTAGACCTGGTTGGTGCCCAGCATGTTTTCTGAAAATCATTTGTGTACATACGAAACTTGTTGAAGGTGCATTCAATAGGCTTTGCCATGTGTTTGTAGGACTTGGGCTTGTTTCGACCCCGACGTGTGAAGAACTATGTGAGTGGTATTCTTAATAAAGCTATGTTACACTTGTTTTCATAAATCTCGTCTTGCCTTGTTTTGAAAAGTACTTGATCTAGCATGAATGACTATCCCTACTTGTATAATTAAGCTCTATCTTGTTTTGATGACATGTCTTGAAAGTCCTTAGCTGCAGGGGACTATAATGCAACTGCACTCTTGTCTTGAAAGTCCTTAGCTGCAGGGGACTATAATGCAACTGCACTCTTGTCTTGAAAGTCCTTAGCTGCAGGGGACTATAATGCAACTGCACTCTTGTCTTAAAAGTCCTTAGCTGCAGGGGACTATAATGCAGCTGCACTCTTGTCTTGATATGTCATCACCCCCTTGTATTAAGTAGATGTAATAACATCCAAAGAACTTGAAAGGCCGGCAATGAACTTGATTTCCCCCTTGATTGAAAAGTATGCTATGTATTGTTTTGAAAGAAATCTTGGATATCAATCATGCAAACCTTTATTTCTAATATCATTCACTGAGTATCCAAGCTCACCCTCTCTATATATATGTAGGTGATGAGCAAGAAGGCAATGAGGCCTAGACGTGTAGCCGATGTGTTTTTGGGTGCATTGCCGACGTGTTTTGGATTAGCATTTTACACCATCTTGAAGATTATGCTTCTTAGCTTATATTTCATGTGTACTTGTATATGTCGGCTTGAGAAGCCTTTTGGTCAAGATGTATTTTTGTATCTCATTTCCTTATTGTATCTAAGTTGTAAGACTTTGTAAGAATGTATGTCATTTCATTGGACTTAAGCACGGCTCTCATGGACTATATAAATTCTGTATATGTATACATATTGCTTCCGCACTTGTAAGCCCCGTATTTTATACTCTGATTGGGTGTGATTCTTGTAAGTCGGCCTTCGGTAATCTCGGATTACTGGCCATCACGGCACCAAACTACTAGGGGCGGTTTGGGGGCGTGACAGAATGGTATCAGAGCACAAGATCTTTATAGTACGTTAATCACCTACCTTGAGTCCTAAAGAGCCTAGGATTTTCCTTAGAATGATATTAGGATTGCATCATATTACTTGCTACTTGACTACGTGTGCATCATTTCGGCATAGACATTTGTTACTTGTATACGTATTATATGTTCAGTTATTTTTTAAAGTTCATCTTGCATCTTCCTAGCATCATGAGGAGAGGTAGACCTCCGGTTGGCCGAGATCGTTCAGAAGATAGATTGGAGAGATTGGAAAGGTTAGTCGAAGGCTTGGTTCGTGAGCAGAGACAACCTAGGCCACAGGATACTGGTACGACTTCCACGCAGGCCGAACAGACGAATGGCCGTTATACAGCTCCACCCCCTCCAGTACCGCAAGTGCCTCTACCACAAGCTTTGTATGGGAACGACACGATAACTCTGATCAGAGAGTTCAAGAAGATGAAACCGCCGAGATTTCAAGGAGGTATAGAACCAATGAAAGCCGAGGCATGGGTTTTAGAGATGGAGAAGTTGTTTGAGATCTTCCCCAGTACAGACGCTCAGAAGGTATCTCTGGCAGCATTCACATTAGACGACGATGCTCGTAGGTGGTGGATGATGGTCCGAGAAAGCAATCCGGGTTTGACTTGGGCAAAATTTTTGGAGTTGTTCTATAACAAGCATTTCCCCCTTAGCGTCCGAGACCGAAAGACCACGGAGTTTCAGAATCTGATGCAAGGGAACAAGACAGTCGCAGAATACGATCGTGCCTTTACTGAACTGGCGAGGAAGTTCGAAAGTGGGTTGCGTGGACCGATACAAGATCGGGTCAATATGCTCAATATGCCGACATACGCTGGAGTACTGGACAAGGCCATCCTGGCTGAAGCTAATTTAAACCGATACCAGAGTTCAGGTGAGGGTCAGAGGAAGAGACATAATTATGATAATCGCCGAGTTCCGTTCAACGCCAAGAAGAGAATGAGCATAGACAGTTCCAGCAACTCAAATCAGGAAGGTAACGCCAAGCCGGTGTGCGCGAGCTGTGGAAAACTACATTTCGGGGTTTGTCGTTGGGCAACAGGAGCTTGCTATGAGTGTGGCGAGATAGGCCATCGCGTGAAGGACTGCCCGAAAGCAAGGACCGATGATGGGAAGAGGAATGGAAGCACCTCAGGCTCTGCACAGAAGAATAACATCGGGGGGATACAGGCGAGGCAGGGCAGAGTTTTCGCATTAGTGCCAGGAGACGCCCAGAATGCTGAAGCAGTGGTGTCAGGTACCATTTCAATTTGTTCTCAAGATGCATACGTATTGATTGATTCGGGTTCTACGCATTCATTTGTGTCCACTATATTTGCCGAGAAGTTGAGTAGAGAATTAGAACCCCTTGACTACATATTATATGTGTCTACTCCATCTGGGAGAAATATGATTGTCACATCCATTTATAGGGCGTGTATTGTTGTGATTGAGAGGGTAGAGTTGTTAGTTGATTTGATGCCATTAAGCATGACCCAGTTCGATGTCATATTGGGAATGGATTGGTTAGTAGCGAACCATGCATCCATTAATTGTGTTACTAAGAGCGTCACATTGAAGACCCCAAGTCAAGCTGAGGTCATTTTCCAAGGTAAAGGAGTAGTACCCCCACCTTACTTAATCTCATCCATGAAGGCCTACAAGTTGATCCAAAAGGGATGTCAGGGTTATTTGTGCAGTATACTAAGTGATTCGAATGGAAGTGTTGAGTTAGCCGACATACCCGTGGTTGAGGAATTCCCCGATGTCTTTCCGAATGAGTTGCCTGGCCACCTTGTCGATAGAGAAATAGAGTTTACTGTGGACGTCTTGTCAGGAACACAACCTATCTCCAAAACACCCTACAGAATGGCCCCAGCCGAACTTAGAGAACTAAAATTGCAACTACAAGAATTGTTGGATAAGGGATTTATCAGGTCGAGCACTTCGCCATGGGGGGCACCCGTTCTGTTTGTTAAGAAAAAGGATGGCACACTTCGCCTTTGCATCGACTACAGAGAACTTAATAAAGTGACCATTAAGAATAAGTATCCATTGCCAAGGATTGATGATTTGCTTGATCAACTACGAGGAGCACGAGTCTTTTCCAAGATTGACCTTAGGTCAGGCTACCACCAGTTGAAGGTTAAAGCCGAGGACATCGAGAAAACTGCTTTTCGGACAAGATATGGCCACTACGAATTTTTGGTAATGCCCTTTGGAGTAACCAACGCCCCAGCGGCATTCATGGACTTGATGAACAGAGTCTTTAAGCCATACCTAGATGAGTTTGTCATTATTTTTATCGACGACATATTGATCTATTCCGGGAGTACGAGCGAGCACGAGAATCATTTGAGACTTGCCCTGCAGACCTTGAGAGATAAAAAGTTGTACGCCAAGTTGAGTAAATGCGAGTTTTGGCTTTCCAGCATTTCATTTCTAGGGCATGTGATTAATGAAGATGGTATATCAGTTGACCCCAGTAAGATTGAGGCTGTTGTGAATTGGCCGACGCCGACCAACGTGTCCGAGGTTCGTAGTTTCCTGGGTTTGGCAGGTTATTACAGAAAGTTTGTGAAGGATTTCTCGAGGATTGCAGTGCCTTTGACACAACTAACTAAGAAGGGAGCAGCTTATGAATGGACCCATGAAAGAGAATCAGCCTTCCAGGAGCTGAAGACGAGGTTAGTTACAGCACCAGTTCTTATACTACCATCGGCTAATGAGGAATTTCAAATTTACAGTGATACTTCACATAAGGGTTTGGGTTGCGTGTTAATGCAAGAAGGTAAAGTCATAGCGTACGCGTCTCGTCAGTTGAAGCCCAATGAAAGGAATTATCCTACCCATGATCTGGAGTTAGCTGCCGTGGTTTTTGCCTTGAAGATATGGCGTCATTACTTGTATGGAACATCTTGCCAAGTTTTCACCGACCACAAGAGTCTGAAGTACTTGTTCACCCAGAAAGAGTTAAATATGAGGCAGAGAAGATGGCTCGAGCTGTTGAAGGACTATGACATGCAGATTCAGTATCACCCAGGTAAGGCAAACTCCGTAGCCGACGCATTAAGAAGGAAGCTAGTGGGAAGTTTGGCGTGTCTGGCAACGATCTCAGCGGAACCGACCATCGTTGAGGAAGTGAAGACCAGGCAGATGGAAGATAAGTTCCTAAAAAGGGTAATTGATGAATTCGTCTCCAAGCCGAGGCCAGGATACACAGTGGAAAATCAGGTGCTTAAGTTTGAAGGAAGATTGTGTGTAGCCGACGTACCAGAGTTGAAAAGGAAGATTTTGCAAGAGGCCCATAGTTCCAAGTTTGCCATTCATCCAGGGAGCACCAAGATGTATCAGGACGTAAAGCGGACCTTTTGGTGGCCAAACATGAAAAGAGAGATAGCCGAGTTTGTATTTCAGTGTTTGAGTTGTCAGCAAGTGAAGGCAGAACACCAGAGACCGGCAGGACTTCTTCAACCCTTGTCAATTCCTGAATGGAAATGGGAGCACATCTCCATGGATTTCGTAGTGGGTTTGCCGAGGACGCAAAGAGGTATGGATTCCATTTGGGTTATAGTCGACAGGTTTACTAAGTCAGCTCACTTCTTGCCTGTCAAGACTACATTCAATGCCGACCGACTTGCCGAATTGTACATGAATGAGATCATTAGGCTTCATGGTGTGCCAATGTCCATTGTGTCAGACCGAGATCCGAAGTTCGTTTCTAGATTTTGGCAGAGTCTACAAGGAGCCTTGGGAACAGAGTTGAGATTTAGCACAGCCTTCCACCCCCAGACTGACGGGCAAACGGAGAGAATGATCCAAACACTCGAAGACATGCTCAGACTATGCGTATTGGATTTCCAGGGAAGCTGGGAATCGCATTTGCCATTAGTGGAATTCGCGTACAACAACAGTTATCAAGCCAGCATAGGCATGGCGCCGTATGAAGCTTTGTATGGAAGAAAGTGCAGATCGCCGATATGTTGGACCGAGGTAGGAGACAAAGCTCTAATTGGCCCCGAGTTGATTCAGGTGACAACTGAAAAGATCAAACTCATTCAGTAGAGGATTAAAACCGCACAGAGTCGACAGAAGTGTTATGCCGACCAAAGAAGGAGGGAGTTAGAATTTGAAATCGGGGATCATGTATTTCTGAAGGTCTCACCGATGACAGGAGTTTCGAGATTTGGGAAGAAGGGTAAACTTGCACCCCGGTATATTGGGCCGTTTGAAATTCTTGAGAAAGTTAACACCGTTGCTTACAGACTCGCTTTGCCACCAGATTTGAGCCAAGTCCACAGCGTGTTCCATGTTTCGATGCTGAGAAAATATATCCGAGACCCACTGCATGTAATAGATTACTCCGGGGTTGTAGTCAATGAAAACCTGGGCTACGAAGAGAAGCCGATGAGAATTATCGACAGACAAGTGAGAAAGTTGAGAAACAAGTCGATATCAATGGTGAAAATCGAATGGGAGAAGCATTATGGCAAGGAGGCCACATGGGAAAAGGAGGAAGAAATGAAAATCTGTTACCCGGAGTTATTTGTAGGACAAGGTAACTTAAGTTTGGGGACCAAACTTCTTTAAGGAGGGTAGACTGTAAGAACCCACATTTTTCATCTTAATCATGTTCATGAGCATCTGTATGATTATGGTTTGTTAAGCTTGCATGTGTATGTTCGTGACTTGACCTGCTTAAGTGAGTGAGATCCATGCCTTGATTTGATACCTTTGAGATTTGTCTAAGTGTTATGTGCTTGTCTAAGTTATGATTAGCCGACGTTACGCCAAGCCTAGGTTACGTTGCGCCTAGACCATTCCGAGCCGAGGTCATCCTCAGCCTAGAAGTATCTTGAAAACCCCTTTTGTCGACCACCATCCTTGCTTTGATGCATTAGCCGAGATGTTATCTTCGCACCCAAGTGATCTCGTCCTGGAGTGGTATGACCTAGACCGAGGTGTGGCGCATCTAGGCCAAGATGTGGCACAGCTTAGTCAAGTGTCGTCCTTCCTAGCCGAGGTCATTGTCACCTTAGTTGCCGAAGTCCTTTTGTTAGCCGATGTCACCCCTTGCCGGAGTACCGTTCCGTGTAGCTTGTTAGATACGCCTTGTTATTAGCCGATGTCGTTGCCTTGTCAGGAAGCCCATACCGTTTTGCTTGTTGAACACCCTTTCACCATGCTTTGTCCAGTCTGTCAGCCACCTTTTCAGGGTGAACCCAACCAGTCGCCGCCACGTGTCCCAACAGAGGGATTAAGCACAGAACCGAGTGAGAGCACTTATCATTTTAGTGTCATAACCTTGCCTTGTGGAGAGAGAAACTCTAGGAGGAAGAAGGAGTTTTAGAGTGAGAAAGTAAGTCTTCAAGCTTGATTCCTTGAGATCAAACCGTTAGATTCGTGTTCTAAGGTTAGATTCTTGATCTGCTCATGATGTCCTTTATGTTCATGATATTGCATTGCATGATCGAATATGATTTGTAAGCCATGCATCGTCTTGAAATTCGGTTTTAGAAAGAGAAAATGACATTCATGTGTTCGTCAAGAAAAGTCATGTTTTGATCCGAAAGCTTTTTGCCTAGACTCATGTTTTGTGTTTGTTCTTGCATGATTTTCAACTATGGGTACCCAGGTCCATGTTTTCAAACCCGTAACATGAAAAACCCAGATTTGTGATAACAGATTGTGATCGAACATTCATATTTTCCATGTTTTCATACTCATGTTCTTCATATTCATCAGCAGAGGGAAACCCAGAGTTTCCCGACCTCTTTTCCTTGCATGTGGCCCTCGGGAACACACCTCGGCGAGGAGGTGTGGAACCTCGGCCTAGACCTGGTTGGTGCCCAGCATGTTTTCCAAAAATCATTTGTGTACATACGAAACTTGTTGAAGGTGCATTCAATAGGCTTTGCCATGTGTTTGTAGGACTTGGGCTTGTCTCGACCCCGACGTGTGAAGAACTATGTGAGTGGTATTTTTAATAAAGCTATGTTACACTTGTTTTCATAAATCTCGTCTTGCCTTGTTTTGAAAAGTACTTGATCTAGCATGAATGACTATCCCTACTTGTATAATTAAGCTCTATCTTGTTTTGATGACATGTCTTGAAAGTCCTTAGCTGCAGGGGACTATAATGCAACTGCACTCTTGTCTTGAAAGTCCTTAGCTGCAGAGGACTATAATGCAACTGCACTCTTGTCTTGAAAGTCCTTAGCTGCAGGGGACTATAATGCAACTGCACTCTTGTCTTGAAAGTCCTTAGCTGCAGGGGACTATAATGCAACTGCACTCTTGTCTTGATATGTCATCACCCCCTTGTATTAAGTAGATATAATAACATCCAAAGAACTTGAAAGGCCGGCAATGAACTTGATTTCCCCCTTGATTGAAAAGTATGCTATGTATTGTTTTGAAAGAAATCTTGGATATCAATCATGCAAACCTTTATTTCTAATATCATTCACTGAGTATCCAAGCTCACCCTCTCTATATATATGTAGGTGATGAGCAAGAAGGCAATGAGGCCTAGACGTGTAGCCGATGTGTTTTTGGGTGCATTGCCGACGTGTTTTGGATTAGCATTTTACACCATCTTGAAGATTATGCTTCTTAGCTTATATTTCATGTGTACTTGTATATGTCGGCTTGAGAAGCCTTTTGGTCAAGATGTATTTTTGTATCTCATTTCCTTATTGTATCTAAGTTGTAAGACTTTGTAAGAATGTATGTCATTTCATTGGACTTAAGCACGGCTCTCATGGACTATATAAATTCTGTATATGTATACATATTGCTTCCGCACTTGTAAGCCCCGTATTTTATACTCTGATTGGGTGTGATTCTTGTAAGTCGGCCTTCGGTAATCTCGGATTACTGGCCATCACGGCACCAAACTACTAGGGGCGGTTTGGGGGCGTGAAATGTATATTTTTTGGGCGGAGGTAGGGGATGTACTCCATTGTGTGGGAGGAGATAGGGGATGAACTCCATTGATAATTAAGTTGGCCGGAGTGTCCAGGGTGAAAGTCCCGAAATCATATATATTTGGGTGCCGATTCCCTCGGACGTAGTTCCATAAAATAGCAAGTTATTGGAAGTGCTGAATGATGTCTATGATGTTTGTTATTGAAGTGTTGTTATATGAGTTGTAGTCTCATTTTAGACTATTTGGATAATATTGAGCTATGTCAATGAATTGCTTTGTATAAACAATGGGAAGTGGATTAATCATGATGTAAATAAGGATTGGTTGTGGAAATGAAAGGATGTACTTATGTTACATGTGTTAAACATTTATCGGATGCTAATGTTTTAGTTAATTCTCATATAGTGTTTAGCATATCTCTACTAGGCATTGGCTCATCTTACTTGGGACACCATTTTCAGGTACAAGTGACATGCTGCCTCCAAGGTCGTAGCTTGGGAAGTTTAAGGGCTGAATGCTTCTTTTTGTTGTCACACCTTTGTGTTACATGTAATTCATGCCAAGGGATTTATATGTAAAAGAGTTAGGACTCTTATTTTGGTGTAACCAAGTTATACTTGGAAAGATGTACGCTCGTAAGGCATTTATTTTGTTGGTTAACATGTAACATCCTTTGTAAAGAACACTCTGATGAATGTGAATATAATGTTTCTTTTTATTGTTTATGGATTTTATGAATGATTGTTTTAAGTCATGTTTTGAGGGCGTTGCACTTACGGGCCGGTCCTATTAACTAAATTTATTTTTTATATCCACTATCCTTACTCAAGAATCCATTCTCCTCTTCTACGTACACAAAAAATAAGAGAGATTAATAAATTTAACACTAAAAAATAAATCTAAATATGATTTTAGTTTGCAGCAGATCTTATTTAAGAGAAAGTGATCTAGAAAATCACCATTTTTTAGAGTCAATTTTACCATCTAAAACAAAGAAGACGGTTTGAGATGATGGTTGTGTTGTTGTTGTATTGGAAACCTTATGTCCATGTTGGACAGGAGATTTTTATTGCAGTTACGATTTAGACCCCCATACAAAACCGAGTTCAGATCGTCGGTCGCTTTCCCCTGCCACCCTTCTTGCGGTGCCCCAAAACGACGTCGTTTTGGGGCCAAATTTCAATTTAAAAAAAAAAAAAAAGACAGAACAGAAGAGAAAAAGGAAGGCAGAGAAGGAAGGCAGAAAAAGAAAGAAGGAGGAGGAGGAAGAAGAAGAAAAGGAGAGGAGAAGGATCGCAACCACCACACACCAAAATCTGTGAACTCCATTGAGATCGATGGAGTTCGAAGGGCCTCGTTGAGATCGATTTCGAAGGACCTGGGTCGGACACTGGTACCGGGTTTGTGTAAATCTGTGAACTCCATTGTTAAAAGGGAAAAAAAGTTTCGATCCACCACCTCTCCTCTTCTTCTTCTTCTTCTTCCTCATCCTCTCTTTCTTTGCCTTCCTTTTTCTCCATTCTTCTTCTTCTTCCTCTCTAGGTTGCTTCTGTTCTGTCTTTTTTTTTTTTTTTTTGGTTGCGATCCTCCTCCTCTCCTCTTCTTCTTCTTCCTCCTCCTCCTTTATTCCTCCTCCTCTCTTTCTCTGCCTTCCTTCTTCTCTTCTGTTCTGTCTTTTTTTTTTCTATAATTGAAATTTGGCCCCAAAACGACGTCGCTTTGGGGCACCGTAGGAAGGGCAGCAGGGGAAGGCGACCGACGATCCAGACTCTACAAAACCACCCCCAGCACCCCCACTGAGTTGGCAACTTCCTTTATCTATGTGAAGAATACTTGCACTGTAATAATGTGTTATACACGCACCTGTGAGATAATAATACCAATAAAAAAAATAAAAAATCAAAACAAATAATAATAATAATCGCCCTAAACCTCAACTTTCACTCTTCCTTTGTCCGTCCGCCCTGTCCCTCTTCCGTCCTCCGTCCACCATAGCTCTCTTTTCCAGAAATCAACGGCCATAGGTCTCCGGAACTTGTTGTTTCTCCACTTCATCTCTGTCTCTCGATCTCCTGATTCCCTCTTCCCTGGTCCATCCGTCCGCCATAGCTCTCTTTCCCAAGAAATCAACGGCCATCGCTTCGTCTGTCTCTTTCCTAAGTGTAATGTACGAAACCTAAGGAGAGTTTTTCTAATTGTAACCTCAAGAGAGGTCACTGTAATTTTCCTTTTCTAGAAATATAATCAAGGTGAAATAGTTTGTGATCTGAATTTTGTGATCACTTCTTTCTCTAACAAAACAGTTGGTGCTTGATTAGTTGTAAGAATGCCAACTCCCCCAAATTGTAGTTAAATAACTTGTATGTTTAATGCTGGAGGCAATGCATACCTTGGAATACCTCCTGAATGTGGCCCAAACAGGTTTCTGGGCGCTGTTTTTTTTTTTTTTTTTGAGCAAGGAAAATTGGCGTAAAGTGTAAACAAATAATATAGTGTGCAAGGTTTCCCGTTGGATGTGTATAAAAATTGATTTCTATGCTCATATTGTAGTTGGATTTCGTGTTGATATAGATGTGGGATTTGTAAAACTTCCAGTATGTTTCTTATTATCCTTCTCTTCCATTAGGGTGCTCTTGGTACCTTCCATTCACATAATTAAAAGGACCAAACAAATTACACGTGTTATATGAACCCAATTTAACTTGATTCTAAATTATGGCTCTTGAATCAAATTTCCACCCATAACTAAACATGCCCCAAATATATACGAAACTAAACCCATAAATTAAAAACTGTTCAATTCGTAAACTAAACCCATAAACTAAACATGCTCTTGAATCAAATCTCAACACAAAAATTCTACTATAAATTAAATTAAACACTGTTCAATTCGTAAATTTTCAGAAAATAATTATTCATGCATAAATACTTCGTAAAATTTTCGTAAGTGTTTTTGAGCTATACAACTATATATATATATATATATATATATATTTAAATATAACAAAAGCAAGGTCTTCAACTCGAGAAACACAAATTTCACCTTGAACTTGTGTGACAAATAAAGAACTATTTTTTTTTTCAATTATCATAAACTCATTTACAAATGACCTTTTAATATAAAGCAAATATCACTAATCATGTGATGCAACAACCATTCAATTAAATTATGTAATGATTTTTTTTTTTAAAAAAAAATTCAAGTCATTACATCAGTGATATACATTTGATGTTTGTTTAGGAACTTACAACAAAGCCAATTTTTTGCCTTTATTGAATTTTAAAAAAAAAAAATTAAAACTTTTTTGATCCATTTTGTATAGATGAATCTAAAAATAAAAAGTTTGAAAAATTCCAAAAAAAAAAAATAAATTTAAGCCTAAATAAGCAAGAAAATTATTTTTTACTTATTTTTGTCTTTTCTTTTTTATTTTTCGGGTCATCTCATCAAGTAAAATTGAGAAGCATAAAACTTTTAAAAATATTTTCAAACAATTTCATTAAAAATGAAAATAAACCAACAAAAAAGGCACCCAAAAAAAAAAAAAAAAAAAAAACTAGATGATAATAACATTTTTATAATTATATAAAAATAATTATTTTAAACTTGTTAATATTCATTTAAGTGTTATGTACACACTACTCTTTGCAATGAATTATAAGTGGCGTTTTGAAACATTGGTAAAAAAAACTGACTTTTGGACTTTTTTTTTTGTGGCTTTTTTGACTTTTTGTATAAAAAAATAGAAAGGTAACATGACTCAAAAAAGTCAAAAAATCAAAAAATTGACTTTTTAACAACTTGTCAAAACACCCATAAGCTTCAAAATATCTGCCCTCAATTATGTGCATTAGATATCTGCTTTGTGTTAATTTAATTTCGTAATGTCAAGATATCATCAAAAAAAAAAAATTATCAATCCAATATGGTACCTTAAACATCATTCATGAGTAATATTATTCGAATAATATTAGGAATTATGAAAAAAATATCATGGAATGCTTCATAAAGATTTTTTATCCTTTGATTAATGTGTGGAGTTTTATTGTATGTGTAATCTAACGGTGGAGAATCTTTTATGATCATTTTCATGATATTTTTTTACATGATTTCTAGCATTACTCATGATTTCATGCATTAACAAAATCTATTAAAAGTAAGATCTATTATTTCACTACTGCAATAATGACAAGTGGTACCACTTCAATAATGCTAGATAAGATATCATGAAAATGATTATAAAAAATTATTCATCATTAGATTAGATATACAAGAAAGCACCACATACTAATCAAAGGATAAAAACCTTCATAAAGCATTTCATAATATTTTTTTTATGATCCCTATTATTATTCCAATTTTATTCACCAATGCATTAATGACATGTAAGCGAAGCAAAGGATGTACCCACAAAATTATAGAATTCACTTCTATGTGCTTGTATATTTTTGAAAAATTTCACTTCATGGGCCATTTCGAAAAATAATTATAAATAAGTGATATACTCTCTATATATTAATAATTAAAAATATAATTTTTTTTTTCCGAATCTATAATAATTTTCTCAAACTATCATTTATCTGTAATTCTCACTATATTTTTGTGTTACTGAAAGTTTTTTGCAATGTCAAATAATAGAATCCTGTAATTCATAAAGAAAATTGCTAAATTCATATCTGTATAATCTGTATCCAAAGACCTACCTTTCAGAACAGGGTGCCTAAAATTTAAATTGTGAATATTGAAATCTACCATATGAATTCTAATAAATATTTTTTTTTTACAAATTCTTATAGAACAGAGCTAATTAAACATTGTATTTGATCATTTGTGAAAAGCTCTAAATATAATATGATTCGAAAGTATGAAAAATAAAATTTTACAAAGTACCTTCGAAATTGTCATAAATGCAGAGGCCTAAAAAAGGAGTTGAGCACTTGAAGAAACGAGAAAATGTGGAAGCTCAAGATTGCAGAAGGTCGTGGATCATACTTGTTTAGTACCAACAATTATGTTGGTAGACAAATTTGGGAGTTTAACCCCGATGCAGGGTCGCCAGAAGAGCGAACAGCAGTTAAAGAAGCATGAGAAGAATATAAAAAGAAATGCAAAAAAGAACGAGCTCGGGCTCTACCCAGTTCTGATCTTTTGATGCGAATGCAGGTGAAAACATACAACCATAGCATGACCAAATAAATATATATCTCCAGCTAGCATAAGCACTTCATTCAACAAGTTCACAGTCATGTTTCTCACACATAAGAAAATCAAACAGTCAGGCCCAATGGTTTTTACGCCACCCCTAGTAAGCGTCTTGTCCAATTTTGCTGGGTTTTCAATTTCTATTAACAATTTTCATTTTGCAGAAAACACAACAAAACAATACCAAACGCACAATGTTTCACACGTACTTATGGAATTACTAGTCAAATTTTGACCCAACTGTTGGTAACGCAACATAACTAATGCAGATCATTATCCTACACATAAGTGGAGCAATTAATACTATCCTAACATGGGAACACAAAAAGGAATTGGTTCGCTATATCTATCTTCATCAAGTATGTATTACTCAAGATCCAAACACAACCTTAATGTTCAATATCAAAGTCATTAATGAACTATATATCTAAAATGTAGCAAATGTCTATATTATGGAGAACGATGATGGTGGGTGGGGATTTTACATAGAGGGCCATAGCACCATGATTGGCTCGGCACTTAACTACGTTGCTCTGCATTTGCTTGGAGAAGGGCCTGATGATGGAGAAGAAGGGGCAATGACAAAAGCTCGGCAATGGATACTTGATAATGGCAGTGCTACTGGAATACCCTCTTGGGGGAAGACTTATCTCTCGGTAAAATTAACAGAATCTCATTAGTAAAAGGAAAGTAACATTTGTCACCAGATATACATATAATCATTTTTTTTCACCTCCTACGTCGATCCATAAAATACCACGTAAATATAGGATTCATAATATTTAGAAATTGTTATATATCACCCATAAAATACCACGTAAATATAGGATTCATAATATTTAGAAATTGTTATATATCACCCAACAAAGTTACGTAACCAGAAAAAATACACAGAAAAGTCCACAAATCTTAGATATGTGGATCAGATTTATTATGGGTACCAATTTAAATCTAAAACACAGATTTTAACTTTACATTTTTTTTTCTGGGCACATAGTATTTCTATATATCACCAAATGGGTTTCACAGTTTTTTACCTACACCATGCTATATGTATACACATGGTATGTAAGATGCATGTGGGAAGTAAAAAATAATAGTGACATTTATCCAGTGATGTATAACCGTGGATATCACTGTCACTAAACTGATATCAGTCATTATTTTTAGATGTTGAACCCGAAAATCTAATTTGCACATGGTGATACAAAAAAGTGTAACTTTCCATTATTTTTTTCTCCGTTTTCTACAGGTGTTGGGAGTCTATGAATGGGCCAGATGCAACCCACTGCCCCCAGAATTCTGGCTTTTCCCTTCATTTTCACCTTGTCACCCAGGTGACTAAAAGGGAAATTTATTTCCTATATTTTATCATTTTGTATTCGTTGTTTTCAACAAAAGTTATAGGAGTATCCTTTACCTGAAGAAAATATGTAAAACATTCTACATTCTTGTACTTGAAACTCTCAATTTAATGACCTATTAAAAGGATCAAACCTAACATTTATACACTATCTAAGTCTAGCTCTCGTCTAGACAACTGTACTTGTTTTACTAATGATCACTAAACCAGTTACAAAGTTTCCACGTTACATAATCTACTAGGTTACTAATTAAGATTAGGTAGTTTAAATGACTGAATTTCGTGCTAGGCATCCAATGAATAAATTTTTATCTTCTTGTTCGGTCTAAGCCTAACTCTATTCTTTTGCAAAATTAAGCAAAAATGTGGTGCTACTGTCGCACGAATTACATGCCCATGTCATACTTGTATGGGAGAAAATATCATGGGCCGATCACCGATCTTGTCAAATCATTAAGACGAGAAATTCACCCAAAGCCATATGAGGAGATAAATTGGAATAAAGCGCGCCATGACTGCTGCAAGGTTAGGGAAATCTACTATTATTGCAATTATGATATGGAACTGCATTTTTGAACATGTTCAATCCTAATGAAGCCTATGTGTACTAAATTGTAAAATGCAGGAGGATCTCTACTATCATCATACCTGTTGGAAAAATGATTTAAATTTTGATGTTTCGGAAACTTTATGCTACTTATTTGGTGAACTAGATTATATAATTAGTGAGTCAAACCATTTTTAGGTGAATGGGAAATTGACTTCTAATTGAGGTTTATAAACATTAGACATGGTAAGGTCCTAGATAAGTTGGGTTTGGGTCAAGCCCATTACTTATTTTCATGGGCCCAAGCTATTTGAATTGATATTAGTTAGTTGGTAGAAAGTTTGAATTTTACATTCAAATTTCAACGGACATCAACGGACTGATTTTTCAAAGTTGCAGAGACCAGTCTTTCCGAAACAATGTTTCCATTGCCTATATTAGGCAGTCCTCCGTTCTGGTTATTTCGAAGAAAAATATAACTATTTTTCTAGATCTTCCTTTTCCTTCTCTATTCATCTTGCATATTCCATTTTTAGAGTTTAAGTTTGAGGGAGTATAAAGCACATATTCTGGTTCGCTATACAAACAAGGTTGCAGTGCTGCATCTGTTTGGGGTGATTGTTGAATCCTGGAGGCAGGACGTCCATTATTCTCAAGCACCTAGGAGAGGACGAATTTCTGTCTTAAAGACATAGTGTCCATACACTGGCCTCAATCACAAATTTGTTCTAAGTTTGATTTTCAAGAAAGTTGTAAGTTCTGTATTTTATTTATTATTCTGTTAAGGGAAAATCTACATGATCTGTTTCTGTTTATTATTCTGTCTGTATGTAATATCTGTTGTTAATATTCTGTAAATTACATATTCTCGGAGAGAAAGATATCCAACAAGTTTAAGACAGAAATTCTATACTTCGTTGGTTACTGTTTTACCGTTGTAATCCTATATAGATGGTCTTCGTTTTAAAAAAAAAAAAAAAACTAATTTACAGAATATAAAGGTAGTTTGTTTATTTATATTCCAGACAGAACAATAAAGCAGTCAGTGTGTTTATATTCCTGTTAGTATATGAGATCATATTGTGATAGGATTTTTTATTCTTTAGATTCATAAGTGCAGTAGCCGTTTTATTTTTTATAAAATTCTGGTTTGATCATTTACTAGTTTGACAGATATTCTGATTTGAATACAATTCTTGTGAATAATAAAATATTCATATTTTGCATTGTTTCTTGAATAATATATTTTATTCTTTATTTCATAAATGCACAAGTAGTTTATCACATGCCATGTGTGTTGAATAAGTTGTTTTTTAATATATGAGCAGTATGTTCAGTTTCTGGTTTAATGGTTTTCTATATTATTAGAATACTGTTTTATTTTGTTTGTTTCCTATATGAGCAGTATGTGGTTATCCATTTATTTGGATTCATGGAGCATGATCAGTTTAGTCTTTAGGAATTTTGGACATATTGTCTTTAGCATTTACTGTGTATTACAGTAAGTTTTCATTGTGTCTAATGCTCAACGGGTTGCCATTTATCATTTGAATTCTGTATTTTTATGTTCTGGTTTAAATTAGATTGTAATGTTTTTACACAGTATGACTCTTTGATTAATTGTTTTGTTTAGTCATGTTACTGTTGGTCATTATAATTTGATTAATTTGATAAGTGAATTCATTTGGTCAATTTGATTGATTCTCTTAAACAGTTTGTTTGTTTGATTTAGTTTATACTATTTATTTTGTTTGTTTCCAATAAAGATATATTCTAGATCTCCTTATGGTTAGTTAGTTGTTTATTTTCCTATAGAATATTTTGTTCTAGATTTTTGTTTAGATTATTTATTCTTTGGAAAATAATTTCTGTTTAATTTAATTTATTTTATTAATCAGAAAGATGGCAACTGAGGGTACTGTTATTCCTCCTAATCCCATTGTGCCTCCACCGGTGGTTTCTATACTCCAACTCTGACTCATGGCCCGGGTCATGGACATGTTCCAGTGAACCATGGGGAAAAACCTGAAAAATTCAGTGGTACCGATTTTAAAAGGTGGCAACAAAAAATGTTATTTTATTTAACCACCCTGAATTTGGCAAGGTTTTTACGAGAAGATGCGCCAACTCTAAAAGAAGATGAGAGTAATGCGCAAGTTGTCACTGCAGTAGATGCATGGAAACATACAGATTTTCTCTGTAGGAACTATATCCTCAATGGATTGGACAACACACTTTACAATGTGTATAGTCCTATCAAGACAGCAAAAACGTTGTGGGATTCCTTGGATCGCAAATACAAGACGGAAGATGCAGGAACAAAGAAATTTATTGTTGGTCGCTTCCTGGATTTTAAGATGGTGGATTCCAAGACGGTGATCAGTCAAGTCCAAGATCTAAAACTTATCTTGCATGAAATTCATGCAGAAGGTATGTCTCTGAGTGAATCTTTTCAGGTAGCAGCTATGATTGAAAAATTACCGCTGTCTTGGAAGGATTTCAAGAATTATTTAAAACACAAACGCAAAGAGATGTCACTGGAGGACTTGATTGTTCGGTTGAGGATTGAAGAAGACAACCGTGGGTCTGAAAAGAAAAATGGGCGTAATCTGATGGAGGCTAAGGCTAATGTGGTGGAACAGAAGCCTAAGCACAACAGTAAGAAGAGAAAGTATCCCGGTGAGAGTTCAAAACGTAGCTCTGGTTCAAAGACAAGTGAAATTCAAAACTTCACAGGCAAATGCTATGTGTGTAACAAGCAAGGACATCGTGCCAAAGATTGTTACAAGCGTCGGACTCAACGAACCATGAAAAAGAAACCTGCTCAAGCTAACATAACAGAGGAGGAAAATCTTTGTGCAATGATTTCGGGATTACATGTGTCCGGAATGGTGTCTGAAGTGAATTTGGTAAACAACCCCAAAACATGGTGGGTGGACACAGGTGCTACACGTCATATTTGCTCTGAGAAAAAGATGTTCTCCACATATCAATTGTCAGATAATGAGGAACAACTTTATATGGGCAATGCTTCTATAGCGATCCCGGGTTTACCCTTGTTGTACAATGATCCGGACATGTGTCCGTGAAGGTTGGTAGTTGTTTATTTCCTAGTTTGCATCCTCTTTACTTTGTATTTTGAGTTATGGGATGTGTTGGGCAGGTTTGTTACAGGTTGGTTGCGTTTGGGAGCCTAGTGTTGCTGCCCAGATTTTTGGTCCTTCGCTCGAGCGAGGAGTTTGTCGCTCGAGCGAGGAGTAGTGTTGCCCCGGTTCTGGACCTGAGAGTTGTAGTTTCTGGCTCGAGCGAGCTTTTCGTGGCTCGAGCGGTCTGGGTTTTTCTTCGCTCGATCGAGAACTTCTTGGCTCGAGCGAGAGTTTTCTGTGTCTGGTCGCTCGAGCGACCAATCCTTCGCTCGAGCGAGGGTGTTTTATATCAGCGGACAGCAGCGTCTAAAACATCACTTTTTCAGTCCTTTTCTTTGATTAAACCCTAAATCCGACACCCTCTCTCTCTAAACTTGCACTCTCTCTAAGGTTTGATCTCCCTAAGGTGTAAATCTAGCCTAGGGCCTTTGTTAAAAAGATAGAGGGCGTTGAGAGCTTCGATTTAATCTGAAAAAGTTTGGATTTGGAGCAAGTTGATCTTGGAGTCTTCATCTCCTTTGTGGCTTAAACTTCGAGGTAGGGATATCCTACTCCTCTCTATGGGTTTTGTCTTTAAATTTTGGTATTTTGAGATGTTGGGCTTGGTTTGGTAATTTTGTGAAAGTTTGGGGCTTTTGTGTAATTTTACAAAAGTTGGGGTTTTATTCATAATAAACCTAGATGCATGTTTAGCATGAAAAAAATGGAATGATTGCTGAATCATTGAAGAAAATGGGACCTAAGAGTTGAAATGGTAATTATGGAAAATGGTCTAATTGCATTGTTTAATTAATTGGGATAATTAATTGATGAGAAATGAGGAAATGAAATGTTGATTGAATATCCATTTGTGCATTTATTTTCTGTTTTAGAAATAACTGCTTTGGGCTATCGGTGGAGGATAGTCGTGATTGTTGTAGACAATGTATGTTGATTAGGCAAACTGAAACTAATCAATGGAATGTGTTATGGAACTTGACAGTTGCTAGAATACATTAATTGTTTGTATTGTGTGATTGTATATAGAACCAATGTGTTTATATACGTTATGTGTAGAGGAGGAGATAGGGGATGTACTCCGCGGTTTAGGGGAAGATAGGGGATGGACCTCTAAACCGGATAGGTATTTGGAGGAGATAGGGGATGTACTCCGTAGACAGAGCTCATATGCTTGTCTAGAGAAGTGAAGATAGAGCTCATATGCTTATCTTTGTGAAGTGAAGTGTGGATACAGCTTGTATGCTTATCTGTGGATATTGTTGATATACATATCTGTTGTAGAGTGTGGATACAGCTTGTATGCTTATCTGTGGATATTGTTGATATACATATCTGTTGAGAATGTGGATATAGCTTTTATGCTTATCTGAATGTGAGATATAGTTTTTATACATATCTGTGGAAATGATGATAGAGCTAGCATGCTTATCTGTTGAAAAAGGGAAAATGAAAGGTAATTGGGACTTGTAAGTCATTGACATAAATATGTAATTTATGTGATTGTATCAGTGTTGACCAACTATCAATTGCTAATGTTTTAGTCATTGTCCATGGTTGGTTTAGTGTATTTCTACTGGGCTGTGGCTCACCCTATATGGGAATATCATTTTCAGGTGCAGGAAGCATGCCACCTCCAAGGACATAGCTGGGAGGCTAGTGGCGGACATAGTTTTGTCGTTTTACTGTTGATGTATTACATGTAATTTCAAGCCAAGGGCTTAATGTGTAAACGAGTTAGAACTCTTTGTTGTAACCAAGTGTTAACTTGGAAAGCTGTAAGCCCGTAGGGCATTTTGTTATGAGGTTAACATGTAATACTTATGTCTTGGAATTCTAATGAATGAAAGGAATGCAGTTAGTTTAAATGTAAATGCATGTCTTACCTGATGGGTTTATTGTTATTATTTTGGGGGCGTTACAACTTGGTATCAGAGCGTACCGGGTTCGAATACTTTGGGTACGTGGGAAGTGATTAGGATCACAATGGGTTTGTCTCGCTTGATAGAGACGTAGATGTAGTACCATATGCTATGTGTTTATTTGATAACATGCTTATGTGACTATGTGGGTATGGGATTTAATTTCTAGGATGTTGATTGGATCCTTGAGTTTCTGGAAGTCTTGTTGGAAAAGCACTTGATCAATGTTGTTTCTAACCGGAACTCTAGTAACGTCTTGGGACTATCATTATCCGGAAATGAAATTCGTAAGTGCTTATGTGTTTATGTGCTTATGTGGAGTGAATTACAGTTGTCCATGCATTAGGACGTGAGTGATTAGTTTCGGCACACCTATGAATGTGCTAACGTTCTGTGTTGCCTTTATTAGGATGTCAGGACGAGGAAGAGGTGCTAGGCGTGGTAGACCTGCGAGGCAGGAAGTACCGTTACAGGGTGAGATTCCGGCAGTGCAGGAGGGAGTTGGGCAGGCCAATGTGGCCGAGCCAGTGGGTCAGCAGGCTATGGGTGCCTTGGCCAGAGAGATAGCAGGAGCTTTGGGTATTCTTAGAGCTGGGAATCAGGCAGCTGAGACAGGGCCTTCCTTCTTGAAGAGGGAGTTCTTTCGGTGTAATCCGGATGAGTTTATCGGGGATACTAAAGAGCCGCTTAAGGCAGATGAATGGCTCGAACAGACAACGAAGACGTTTGAGATGCTTGGCTTCGAGGACGGAGCACTGAAAGTGACCTTGGCATCCTTTCAACTGAAGGGAGATGCGGGTCAATGGTGGAAGTACGAGAAAGCTCGTGTTGGTGGTACTTGGGAGGCGTTTGTGAATGCTTTTCAGGAGAGGTTTTTATCAGCAGCAGCTAGGGAGAAGCTGAGGGATCAGTTTAGCCGGCTTAATCAGCAGGGCTTGTCAGTGGCCGAGTTTGAGGCTACTTTTACCAGTCTGTCTAGGTTTGCACCTGAACTGGTGGCGTCTGAGGAACGCCGTTGCTATGAGTTTGAGCGGAAGTTGAGGCGGGGCCTCAAGTTGAGAATTGGTGGGTCTTATATTCGAGAGTATAGACACCTAGTGGACGCTGCAGCTCATATGGAGCTTATGATGCAGGAGGAGGATGAGGGTCAGAGAGGCTCCAAGAGGAGCCAAGATAGTCAGAGTGATGGCAGGAGACAGAAGGGTTATAACCCTCAGCAGTCTCAGGGTGCAGTCTCTAGATCGACCTTTCCAGTGCCGAGTGTAGGCTCGGGGAGAGGCAGTCAGGGGGAATTCACTTGTTACAAGTGTGGCCAGCTGGGTCACAAGGTTTCAGTTTGCCCGCAGAAGGGTGGGGGTCAGAAAGCTGCTTCTTCTTCAGCTAGACCGCCGAGTCAGAGTTTGGGCAGGGGGCAGCTCTTGATTTGTTATCAGAGTGGACAACCTGGGCACATGAAGAGGTTTTGCCCACAGTTGAGTGCCACTTCGGGAGCGTCTGGTTCTAGGCAGACGCAGGGTTTTCAGCCAGCTCAGTCTGTGCAGGCCTCGAGGGCCAATCCGGGAGCTTCGTCATCCCAGTCTGTGCAGCAGTCTTTTGCTCCGAGAGGTGAGCAGGTAGACCAGGGGCCTACGGGGCGCGTGTATGCTGTTACCGCGCAGGATTTAGTACCAGCTCCATCAGTAGTGAGAGGTACTTTTTTATTTTGCAACTCGGTTGCTAATGTGTTGATAGACACGGGTGCATCTCATTCTTTTGTATCTGCTGCATTTGCATCTGTTTTGGAATTGGAGTTAGCACAGTTAGCATCTCCTATTTGTGTGGTATCGCCTTTGGGCGGTGAGTTGATTCTGAAACAGGGTGTTAGAGGATGTGATATAGAGGTCGCCGATTATAGGCTTCCTTTTCCGTTTGTTGTCATGCCCATGAAGGGTTTTGATGTTATTTTGGGTATGGACTGGTTATCGTCATACCGGGCTGTTATTGATTGCTACCGCCAGAGGGTCACGTTATGTACCTTGAGCGGGGAGTGGTTCCATTTCTTGGGAGACCGGGTTGGTAGTGTTTTGCCACCGGGGTATGATTCGCGAGGGCGAAGTGAGCTTAGTAGTCTACTTGCTAGCTTTGAGAGTGGTGAGAGTGGTGAGACCCAGCATGTATTGCCGAGGGTGGTTTGTGAGTATTCGGATGTCTTTCCCGAAGATCTTGTTAGTTTGCCACCTCACCGAGAGATAGAGTTCTCTATTGATTTAGTGCCTGGTACGGCACCGATTTCTATGGCACCTTACCGTTTTGCTCCAGCAGAGTTGGTTGAGTTGAAAGTTCAGCTCCAGGAATTGCTTGATAAGGGCTTTGTTCGCCCTAGTGTTTCACCGTGGGGAGCACCGGCCCTCTTTGTTAAAAAGAAAGATGGTGCCTTGAGATTGTGTATAGACTACCGGAAGTTGAATCGGGCTACGGTTAAGAATAAGTACCCTATGCCCCGTATAGATGATTTGTTTGACCAGTTGAAGGGTTCCCGTTGTTTCTCTAAGATAGACTTGAGATCGGGTTACCATCAGTTGAGGGTCAGGGAGGAAGATGTTCCTAAGACGGCATTCCGTACGCGGTATGGCCATTATGAGTTTTTGGTGATGCCATTTGGGCTTACCAATGCACCGGCAGTCTTTATGGACTTGATGAACCGGATTTTCCGGGAGTTCTTAGACCGCTTTGTGGTTGTTTTTGTGGACGATATCCTTATCTATTCGTCATCTAAGGAGGAGCACGAGGAACACTTGAGAGTGGTGCTTGAGTTACTTAGAGCCCATAGGCTGTATGCCAAGTTTGGGAAGTGTGAGTTCTGGCTGGGGGAAGTCAAGTTCTTAGGCCATGTGGTATCCGGGGAAGGGGTGTCTGTTGATACATCCAAGGTTGAGGCAGTGCAAGATTGGGCACAGCCTAAGAGTGTATTTGAGATCCGCAGTTTTCTGGGATTAGCTGGGTATTACCGTCGGTTTGTGAAGGATTTCTCCAGGTTAGCGTCACCGTTGACTAGGCTGACTCGGAAGGGAGTCAAGTTTGTGTGGAGTGAGACTTGTGAAAAGTCGTTCCAAGAGTTGAAAGTTAGATTGACCACCGCTCCGGTGTTGATTATTCCGGAGAGAGGGTTGGGTTATGCGGTTTATTGTGATGCCTCACGAGAGGGTTTGGGTTGTGTGTTGATGCAAGAGGGGAAAGTGGTAGCTTATGGCTCACGTCAGTTGAAAATACACGAGAAGAATTACCCCACACATGACCTAGAGTTAGCAGCTGTGATCTTTGCCTTGAAAATCTGGAGGCACTACCTTTATGGTGAGAGGTTCGAGGTATTCTCGGATCATAAGAGTTTGAAGTATCTGTTTACACAGAGAGACTTGAATCTGAGGCAGAGGAGGTGGATGGAATTCATCGAGGATTATGATTTTGAGTTGCATTATCATCCGGGAAAGGCCAATGTTGTGGCCGATGCCCTTAGTAGGAAGACCATTAGTGATGTAGCTTGTATAGCCATCCGGGAATGGGAGATGTTGGGAGCACTTGGCGAGTTTGATTTGCTACTGGGCGAATCTGTCGAGGCTGCGGCCTTGTTTTCTGTTGTTGCGCAGCCTACACTTATGATTAGAGTGTTAGAGGCACAGAGAGGTGACCTTGAGGTAGAATCCCTCCGAGAGAAGATCTCCAGTAGGAAAGTTGAGAAGGGTTTGACGGTGTGTCCCGACCTGAGTGTGAGATACCGAGACCGTTTGTTTGTACCGGAGGCTTGCCGTGAGGAAGTACTCCGAGAGTTTCACCATTCGCGCCTTGCGGTGCATCCGGGAGGTACTAAGATGTATCTGGATTTGGGTCGCCAGTTTTGGTGGCGGGGTATGAAGAGAGATGTGGCTGTTTTCGTATCGAAGTGCCTTACTTGCCAGCAAGTGAAGGCCGAGCATCAGAGGCCAGCGAGTTTGTTGCAACCCTTGCCTATTGCCGAGTGGAAGTGGGAGCATGTCACTATGGACTTCGTTGTAGGTCTTCCGAGGACTCAGCGGGGTAGTGATGCTATTTGGGTGGTTGTAGACCGGTTGACTAAGTCGGCGCACTTTATTCCTATGCGCGTAAGAGATTCGGTAGATCATCTTGCCGATTTGTATATTCGGGACGTAGTGAGATTGCACGGGGTCCCAGTGACGATTGTCTCAGATAGAGATCCTCGTTTTACTGCTAGGTTGTGGCAGAGTTTGCAGAGTGCCTTGGGCACTAAGTTGACCTTTAGTACGGCTTATCATCCTCAGACTGACGGGCAGTCCGAGCGTACTATTCAGATCCTCGAGGATATGCTTCGGGGTTGTGTCCTGGATTTCAGTGGGACGTGGGAGAGGCACTTGCCATTGGTAGAGTTTGCCTACAACAACAGTTTTCAGTCTAGCGTCGGTATGGCACCGTTTGAGGCCTTGTATGGCCGACCGTGTAGGTCTCCAGTGTGTTGGGCCGAGGTGGGTGATGCACCTTTGTTGGGTCCGGAGTTGGTTAGGGAGACGACGGAGAAAGTTGAGCTTATCCGTAGGAGGCTTGTTACAGCCCAGAGTCGACAAAAGAGTTATGCCGACCGTAGGAGGAGGCCTTTGGCGTTTGAGGTAGGTGATCATGTCTTTCTGAAGATATCACCTAGGCGAGGCCTGATGAGGTTTGGGAAGAGTGGGAAGTTATCCCCTCGGTTTATTGGTCCTTTTGAGATCCTTGAGAGGATAGGTGAGGTTGCTTATCGGTTAGCCTTACCGCCGCAGTTGTCCGGAGTACATGACGTGTTTCATGTGAGTATGCTTCGGAAGTATGAGCCAGATCCATCACATGTGCTGGATTGGACTGATTTAGAGGTAGATGAGGATGCCTCGTATGAGGAGAGACCGGTTCGGGTCTTGGATAGGCGGGATCAGGTCCTGCGTGGCAAGACCATTCCTTTGGTGAAAGTCTTGTGGAAACATCACGGAGTGGAGGAAGCCACTTGGGAACGTGAGTTGGAAGTCCGAGAGAAATATCCGGACTTGTTTGTTGATATGTAATCTTGTATTTAAATTTTACATTTTGTTGAACTTAAGAGCTTTTATATATGTCTTAAGTTGTGAAACATTGAAAATGTTTTGGTTATTGGAAGTATGTTTTGGAACTTGCCTCATATGGAAGTTGAATGTAACATTATAGGTGTTAAGTATATTGTTGACATTGGAAAGTTAGTGCATAATGTTAGTGCATGTTAATAATACATATGTTTGTGTTATGTCTCTTGTTTAAGGGATGGGATGACCAGTAATGGGTCGAATTGTTGAATGTTAAATTGTAACATTGTTTAAAATGGAGGAAAACCTGTTTTTGAAAACTTGTGCTTAATTTCGGGGGCGAAATTCTTTAAGGGGGGGAGGTTATAGCGATCCCGGGTTTACCCTTGTTGTACAATGATCCGGACATGTGTCCGTGAAGGTTGGTAGTTGTTTATTTCCTAGTTTGCATCCTCTTTACTTTGTATTTTGAGTTATGGGATGTGTTGGGCAGGTTTGTTACAGGTTGGTTGCGTTTGGGAGCATAGTGTTGCTGCCCAGATTTTTGGTCCTTCGCTCGAGCGAGGAGTTTGTCGCTCGAGCGAGGAGTAGTGTTGCCCCGGTTCTGGACCTGAGAGTTGTAGTTTCTGGCTCGAGCGAGCTTTTCGTGGCTCGAGCGGTCTGGGTTTTTCTTCGCTCGATCGAGAACTTCTTGGCTCGAGCGAGAGTTTTCTGTGTCTGGTCGCTCGAGCGACCAATCCTTCGCTCGAGCGAGGGTGTTTTATATCAGCGGACAGCAGCGTCTAAAACATCACTTTTTCAGTCCTTTTCTTTGATTAAACCCTAAATCCGACACCCTCTCTCTCTAAACTTGCACTCTCTCTAAGGTTTGATCTCCCTAAGGTGTAAATCTAGCCTAGGGCCTTTGTTAAAAAGATAGAGGGCGTTGAGAGCTTCGATTTAATCTGAAAAAGTTTGGATTTGGAGCAAGTTGATCTTGGAGTCTTCATCTCCTTTGTGGCTTAAACTTCGAGGTAGGGATATCCTACTCCTCTCTATGGGTTTTGTCTTTAAATTTTGGTATTTTGAGATGTTGGGCTTGGTTTGGTAATTTTGTGAAAGTTTGGGGCTTTTGTGTAATTTTACAAAAGTTGGGGTTTTATTCATAATAAACCTAGATGCATGTTTAGCATGAAAAAAATGGAATGATTGCTGAATCATTGAAGAAAATGGGACCTAAGAGTTGAAATGGTAATTATGGAAAATGGTCTAATTGCATTGTTTAATTAATTGGGATAATTAATTGATGAGAAATGAGGAAATGAAATGTTGATTGAATATCCATTTGTGCATTTATTTTCTGTTTTAGAAATAACTGCTTTGGGCTATCGGTGGAGGATAGTCGTGATTGTTGTAGACAATGTATGTTGATTAGGCAAACTGAAACTAATCAATGGAATGTGTTATGGAACTTGACAGTTGCTAGAATACATTAATTGTTTGTATTGTGTGATTGTATATAGAACCAATGTGTTTATATACGTTATGTGTAGAGGAGGAGATAGGGGATGTACTCCGCGGTTTAGGGGAAGATAGGGGATGGACCTCTAAACCGGATAGGTATTTGGAGGAGATAGGGGATGTACTCCGTAGACAGAGCTCATATGCTTGTCTAGAGAAGTGAAGATAGAGCTCATATGCTTATCTTTGTGAAGTGAAGTGTGGATACAGCTTGTATGCTTATCTGTGGATATTGTTGATATACATATCTGTTGTAGAGTGTGGATACAGCTTGTATGCTTATCTGTGGATATTGTTGATATACATATCTGTTGAGAATGTGGATATAGCTTTTATGCTTATCTGAATGTGAGATATAGTTTTTATACATATCTGTGGAAATGATGATAGAGCTAGCATGCTTATCTGTTGAAAAAGGGAAAATGAAAGGTAATTGGGACTTGTAAGTCATTGACATAAATATGTAATTTATGTGATTGTATCAGTGTTGACCAACTATCAATTGCTAATGTTTTAGTCATTGTCCATGGTTGGTTTAGTGTATTTCTACTGGGCTGTGGCTCACCCTATATGGGAATATCATTTTCAGGTGCAGGAAGCATGCCACCTCCAAGGACATAGCTGGGAGGCTAGTGGCGGACATAGTTTTGTCGTTTTACTGTTGATGTATTACATGTAATTTCAAGCCAAGGGCTTAATACGTAAACGAGTTAGAACTCTTTGTTGTAA
Organism: Camellia sinensis; assembly: GCF_055761805.1. NCBI lineage: Eukaryota > Viridiplantae > Streptophyta > Magnoliopsida > Ericales > Theaceae > Camellia > Camellia sinensis. The sequence continues at coordinate 28,170,657 of NC_138969.1, read as the reverse complement.
CCAAGTGTTAACTTGGAAAGCTGTAAGCCCGTAGGGCATTTTGTTATGAGGTTAACATGTAATACTTATGTCTTGGAATTCTAATGAATGAAAGGAATGCAGTTAGTTTAAATGTAAATGCATGTCTTACCTGATGGGTTTATTGTTATTATTTTGGGGGCGTTACAGCTTCTACCTCCAAGGTTGAAGGCAAATGACAAGTAGTACTCAAGATGACTTCAGGCAAAGAGCTTACTTTGAAAGAAGTGTTGCATGTACCAGAAATTCGGAAGAACCTGGTATCTGGATCATTGTTGAGCAAGAACGGATTTCGCCTTGTGTTTGAATCTGACAAATTTGTACTCACTAAAAATGGGATGTATGTGGGGAAAGGGTATTTGAGCGATGGGCTCTTTAAACTAAATGTAATGACAGTGGTTCCTATTTCTAATAAGAATGACACATCTTCTGCTTACTTTGTTGAGTCTTTATATAATTGGCATGGTAGATTAGGACATGTTAATTATGGTACCTTGCGTAGATTAATTAACTTAGAATATCTACCTAAATTTCATATTGATGCAAATCATAAGTGTGAAGTATGTGTTGAATCAAAATTGACTAAGGCATCTTTTAAGTCAATTGAAAGAAATACTGAACCTCTGGATCTAATCCATAGTGATATATGTGATTTGAAATTTGTTCAAACACGAGGAGGGAAAAAATATTTCATCACCTTTATTGATGATAGCACTCGGTACTGCTATGTATACTTGTTGCGAAGCAAAGATGAAGCCTTAGAAAAAATTCATAGAATTTAAGGCTGAGGTTGAGAATCAACTTGGCAAGGAAATCAAGGCTATAAGGAGTGACAGAGGTGGTGAATATGAAGCACCATTTGGTGACTTGTGTTCACAATTAGGAATAATACATCAAACCACTGCACCTTATACACCTCAGCAAAATGGAGTTGCTGAGCGGAAAAATCGTACTTTAAAAGAAATGATGAATGCCATGTTAATTAGTTCAGGGTTACCTCAGAACTTGTGGGGGGAAGCTATTCTTTCCGCTAATTATATTCTCAATAAAATTCCTCATAAGAAGTCTCATAAAGCACCCTATGAACTGTGGAAAGGTCGAAAGCCTTCCTACAAATACTTGAAAGTGTGGGGGTGTTTGGCTAAAGTGGCAGTACCAGAACCGAAAAAGGTTAAAATTGGACCTAAGACTGTTGATTGTATTTTCATAGGATATGCAAACAACAGCAGTGCCTATCGATTTTTGGTACATAAAAGTGAGAACACAGAGATTCATGTCAATACAATTATCGAGTCTAGGAATGCATCATTCTTTGAAAATGTGTTTCCTTGTAAATTGACTCAAGAGCCTAAAAGGACATATGATGCTGCTTTTGACAATGATCAAAGGCAAGTTGAGGAAAACCCAGAGGAAAAAATCGAGGAGGAACCCAGACGTAGTAAAAGAGCTAGGACAGAAAAATCATTCGGTCCTGATTTCTTAACATACTTACTGGAAGAAGAGCCTCGAACTTTCAAAGAAGCAATGTCTACTCCTGAAGCTCCTTCCTGGAAAGAAGCTATCAATAGTAAAATTGAATCAATCCTGGAAAATCATACATGGGAATTGGTGGATCTTCCACCAGGCTGTAAGCCTCTTGGTTACAAATGGATTTTTAAAAAGAAGATGAAGCCGGATGGTTCAATTGATAAATACAAGGCGAGACTTGTAGTTAAAGTTTACAGGCAAACTGAAGGAGTAGATTATTTTGATACTTACTCACCTGTAACAAGAATAATGTCTATTCGAATGTTAATAGCTATTGCAGCTTTGAATAATCTTGAGATCCATCAAATGGATGTTAAGACTGCATTCTTGAATGGCGATCTGAATGAGGAAATTTACATGGAACAACCAGAAGGGTTCGTGGTTCCAGGGCAAGAGAAAAAAATGTGCAAACTTGTGAAGTCTCTTTACGGTCTAAAACAAGCACCTAAACAATGGCATGAAAAATTTGACAATGTAATGATGTCAAATGGCTTTAAAATTAATGAATGTGATAAATGTGTTTATGTGAGAAACAAAGAAAAGGGATATGTCATTGTTTGCCTATATGTAGATGATATGCTCATCCTTGGTAGTAATAATGAAATGATCAAAGCTACCAAGAAAATGTTGAACTCTAAGTTTGACATGAAAGATATGGGAATAGCAGATGTTATACTTGGAATAAAAATTACAAAGACATCTGAAGGATATACCTTGTCTCAAGGACATTATGTTGATAAAATACTTGAGAAATTTAACAAGCATGACGATCGTCTCGCTAAGACCCCTATAGATGCTAATCTTCATTTGATGAAGAATATGGGTGAAGGTGTATCACAAGTAGAATACTCCCGGATCATCGGAAGTTTAATGTACCTCATGAACTGCACTCGTCCAGATTTAGCATATGCAGTTAGCAGATTAAGTAGGTATACAAGCAATCCAGGAACAAACCACTGGACAACAATAGTTAGGGTACTTAGATATCTAAAGTATACTCGAAACTATGGGCTGAACTATATGAGATATCCAGCAGTATTAGAAGGTTATAGTGATGCTAATTGGATCTCAGACACTAAAGACTCTAAGTCTACTAGTGGTTATGTCTTTACCCTGGGAAATGCAGCAGTCTCATGGAAGTCATCCAAACAGACATGCATTGCAAGGTCCACAATGGAGTCCAAATTTATTGCTTTAGATAAAGCAGGTGAAGAAGGAGAGTGGCTTCGTCAATTTCTAGAGGATATCCCAATGTGGCCAAAACCTGTGCCAGCCATTTGCATTCATTGCGATAGTCAAGCAGCAATGGCAAGAGTACAAAATAATATGTATAACGGTAAGTCTCGTCATATTCGACGTAGACATGATACTGTTAGGCAACTGCTCTCAAATGGAGTTATCTCCATTGAGTACATAAGGTCAAAAGATAATATCGCGGATCCGTTAACCAAAGGTTTGACCAGAGAGCAAGTTTTAAGATCATCGAGGGGAATGGGATTAAAGCCTTTTAACTAAAGAGTCGCCTTAATGGCAACCCAACCTAGTTGACTGGAGATCCCAAAATCTAGGTTCAAAGGGACAACCGAATTATGTGTGACTCGTTAGTATCACTAAGGGAAAATTTTCCTACCCTTTCCTATGATGACATAGTGATGTCTGCAGCGCTAATCAGGTTAAGCTTTGCTTTTAATGATATTCATATCTTCGAAATCCAGGTGGGGTATAGCAGAATACTCTTAATGAGAATCACCTATATGAGTGTGAACTGGGCCGGTTCTATGGGAATTGGAAAAAGGCTAATTCTCTAGAGCACTCAGGAAAACCAGGTATTGTCCAGGGCCAAAATGGGCACAACCGATAGAACCAGATTGTGTAAGGAAATAAAACTGTGTGACAGACTGTTGTCTCGGTTTACACCAATGGCAGAATAGTTCAAGACATCATGTTCACTAATCAGCCAGTAAACCTGATCGTCTTTCACACGGGAAGGTTCAAAGCCAAAAGCTACCTATCCTTTGCAGGATATTTTCAATTTTGTACTTTCTCAGGTTGCATGTTGTTGCATTTCCTTTTCGTCAATTTCATTCATGTGGGGGATTGTTGGAAAAATGATTTAAATTATGATGTTTCGGAAACTTTATGCTACTTATTTGGTGAACTAGATTATATAATTAGTGAGTCAAACCATTTTTAGGTGAATGGGAAATTGACTTCTAATTGAGGTTTATAAACATTAGACATGGTAAGGTCCTAGATAAGTTGGGTTTGGGTCAAGCCCATTACTTATTTTCATGGGCCCAAGCTATTTGAATTGATATTAGTTAGTTGGTAGAAAGTTTGAATTTTACATTCAAATTTCAACGGACATCAACGGACTGATTTTTCAAAGTTGCAGAGACCAGTCTTTTCGAAACAGTGTTTCCATTGCCTATATTAGGCAGTCCTCCATTCTGGTTATTTCGAAGAAAAATATAACTATTTTTTTAGATCTTCCTTTTCCTTCTCTATTCATCTTGCATATTCCATTTTTAGAGTTTAAGTTTGAGGGAGTATAAAGCACATATTCTGGTTCGCTATACAAACAAGGTTGCAGTGCTGCATCTGTTTGGGGTGATTGTTGAATCCTGGAGGCAGGACGTCCATTATTCTCAAGCACCTAGGAGAGGACGAATTTCTGTCTTAAAGACACAGTGTCCATACACTGGCCTCAATCACAAATTTGTTCTAAGTTTGATTTTCAAGAAAGTTGTAAGTTCTGTATTTTATTTATTATTCTGTTAAGGGAAAATCTACATGATCTGTTTCTGTTTATTATTCTGTCTGTATGTAATATCTGTTGTTAATATTCTGTAAATTACATATTCTCGGAGAGAAAGATATCCAACAATACCTTCATACAAGATCTCCTTTGGGATAGTCTTCATTATCTAAGTGAGCCGATCATGAACTGTTGGCCCTTCAACAAGATAAGAGAGAGAGCCATCCAAAAAATAGTCAAGTACATGTGTTATGGAGCAGAGAGTAGCAGATACATTACCATAGGATGTGTCGAAAAGGCGAGTAACACAAACAAAATCAAATGGGTTATCGGTTTCGAAACTCTTCGTATTGGAAGTGTGAAACAAGTCTAATATGTTCTTATTACAGAGTTTGCAAATGATGTGTTGGTGGGCAGAGAACCCTGCGATGAGTTCAAGCATCATCTTGCCCGAATTCCTGATTATTTGTGGCTTGCTGAAGATGGAATGAAAATGCCGGTTTATATCATAAAAACCTACAACTTACGATAATAGTTTCCTACTAAGACATAAGCAACCTCATCCCTATTTTCTAAGAGGTTTTTGTGAGTTGAACCTGCACCACTAGAAACGCAAATGACAAACCTTACAGTTACACCAAATCACCCTTTATAATTTGAAAGCAGGATATTTTTGTTAACTACTTTGTTGAATTGTAGAGTTTTGGCAGCCAATTATGGGACACTACTTTCGCCACTCAGGCAATTATAGCAAGTAATATGGCTGACGAATATGGGGATTCTCTCAAGAAGGCACATGTTTACATAAAAGAATCACAGGTTTCTTCTTATAAAAAAAAAAAAAAAAACATGATTTTTGTTTGTGCGCGCACAAAATGTATGCAACGACTTCATTTCACTCATTAACATTGTATGTTCTTCAAATTTGAAGATCCAAAACAATCCAGCTGGGGATTTTGAGAGCATGTATCGTTGCTTTACTAAAGGAGCATGGACTTTCTCTGATCAAGATCATGGTTGGGGAGTCTCGGACTGCATAGCTGAATCACTGAAGGTAATCTTGCTTTATGTTACAACTATATAACAATTCAATGGTAATTAGCAATTTGGGGTTGTAGACCCCACTTTAGCGGGAATCTCATGCATTGAGTTGTTCATTTTGAAGTTGTCATAACCAAATTTTCCCATTTGTTTGCAGTGTCTACTAACATTTTCGCAAATGCCTACTGAAATTGTAGGGGAAAAAGCTGACAATCAGAGTTTATATGATGCAGTGAATGTCCTTCTATTCTTACAGGTACAACATACATATTATATTTGATTTTTGACAATGAAGATCATTTTCAACTCTAATGCATAGAGGCAGGCACATGACTCAGACAACAATATATTATATTTTTTTTTTATACCTTTTTCTTCACGTAGAGTCCTGAAAGTGGTGGATTTGCTATTTGGGAGCCACCAGTTCCACTAATTTCTTTCCAGGTAAACACTTAGCATAGATTGTAAGAGCTTGTATCATTTTTACTTACCCTTTAAAATTTGGAAATCCACCAATGTATGAATAATTATTTAGAAAACTAGGAGACTGAACGACCTTCAGCACAATGTATTCAAAAAGTACTCCATGCTTATTCTGGTACACTTGCTAAGGTCCTATTTATAGTGGAGATACCATCAGATGGTTTGAGAACTAATCCCAATTAAATTATGAGCTTGAAACTGCCTCAAAATAAATCATTTGGGGGTTCCTCGCTCGAGCGCTTAACAAAGTGCATAATCAACTCCAACATCCCACTAGATAAACCAATTATTTGTGTGCACGTACTTTGAGACTTGACATAAATCAAAACCAAACAATTCAAGTACTTTTTGCATTGCAAGGCAATACATAGAATTAATTGAGACATGATGCTTTGACTATGTCTTTAAGCTTGGCTATGCTAGCTTGTACCTTTAGCAGCCTGGACCTGTATGTTGATATATCTTGCTTCTTTGAAATCAAATTAAATTTCCTAACTTGAATCCACTTGGACATCTAAAACTAAGTACAAAACAATTATAAATTAAATAGGTTTTGTCTAAGGGATTGATAAATCCAACTAGAATAGGATTCTAATACTAACAACGCGGAGTATCGTACATAGAGAATACACAAGTACTCCCTCAAGACTGGTTTAAGCCATAGTTTGACTCGAGTCACCTAGGGTATAATAACAAGGAGTCGGTAGCCCATGCCCCCAAACGCCACCCCAAAGAGAAGAATTCATCTCCTCGTGGTCACTAATCCACATGGGAGTAAGCCACCAACCACCAGGATACTACTCTGGTAATTTGTATCATTTTACACCCAAACAAGTCCTCTTCGTAGTTTACAGGAACCCGACTTTTTAACATTTAATATGAAACAATGATTTTTACTATCACATTTCTCTTTATGTAGATGTTGAATCCTTCAGAAGTTTTTGCTGACATTATGGTCGAGATAGAGTAAGTTTTAATTTAGTTCATTATCATTAAAATATTTTTCACACCATGGATAGCTTATATTAACCTTGGTCAATTGGTTGTCTACACATGTGGACTGCACCGCATATATAATCCATGCTCTATTGTTATTCAAACGTTTACGTCCAACGCATCGGGAGAAAGAAATCGAAATTTCAGTGGCAAAAGCAATAGGTTTCCTTGAGCGGAGACAGTGGCCCAATGGTTCTTGGTGAGCTAGTTTCACTTCTAAATATATATATATATATATATGTAGACATTAAAAAAAATTAAAAATGAAGAGTTGTGGCAATTGGAATTGATATGTTCAATGACATGAGCAGGTATGGCTATTGGGGAATTTGCTTCATCTATGGAACATTTTTTGTGCTGCAAGGGTTAGTTTTAGCCGGAAAGACTTATAGCAACAGCCAATCAGTTCGTAGAGGCATTGAATTTTTGCTTTCAATACAAAATGAAGAGGAAGGTTGGGAAGAGAGATTGGAATCATGCCCTTCTATGGTAACTTCCATAACTAAGTTTTGTGTTCAATTATAGACTTGTCTCTAACACCTAATTAAACTGTGTTGACAAGTTCGAATTCCAAACTGGGCACAACAATATATATATTAGAAAAAGAAAAAGAAAAATTCTACCCGACAATAATGTGAGAAATGATAGAACTATTCCAAATGCTCTGTTTTTTTTCCAAAGTTTTATGTTTTACTCATTTCGATGATTTTTATGCATGAAAAAGAAATATCAACCGCTGGAAGGAAACATAACAAATCTAGTACAAACATCATGGGCTATGTTGGGTCTTATTTATGGTGGACAGGTTAGTATCAATTTCGAGAGTTATATCATGAAGCATATAAGTTAGTTAACATACCTATATACAATTGTCTTATATTAAAGGTTTTTTTTATCTGTTTCTTATTAACTAGGCTGAGAGAGATCCAACACCTTTACATAGAGCAGCAAAGCTATTGATCAATGCATAGATGGAAGATGGTGATTTTCCACAGCAGGTAATTTACCTTGGAAATACTTATGTGTGACCCAAAATGGTTCATACATTTTGGAAGAAATGACACAATTGAGTCAATTGAGTTCACAAAGTTGTTAGTACTTTTAGAATTTATGGTTTTGTTATTTCAAAAAGTTATGTTCTTCAAAGATTACAACTTCCTAACCATGGAAATTATCCTCACAGGAAATCACCGGAGTCGTCATGAAGAATTATATGCAACATTATGCACAATACAGGAACATTTTCCCAATGTGGGCACTTGGAGAGTACTGCAAGCGTGTTAAATTCCAGATGGGAAAAAAGTAAAAATAAAATAAAATAAATAAGGATTAGTCTCTATGCATTAATTTGTTGCCCTAGTTTCTATCGTGATCTTAAGTTTGTCCAAGACATTTGACTAGCACAGCTTCCCTACTCTTTGTTTTGTCAAGTAATAGACTATGAAGTTGCTTTTGTAACTGCGCTTTAATTTGATAATTTGAAGCTAAGTTTCTATCCAAATTCTCTTTCGCATGCAAAAGTTCAGATTAAAAGCTAATGCAAATGTAATTCTCAGTTTCACGACTAGCTACAACACTAGAACTGACTCAAAAATTGTAGGATCCAACTTTAAGTAAATAACAGACTAATCATATCTCCAAGATGTTGCAATTTGTTTGTCTCTCATTCTTAATATCGAGAGGATAAAAATCAGAATGCTTCCAAAATTTTAATCTAAAGCAAAGATGTTTGACTATCACATAAAATCATACACAATGACTTAGGTTAGATTGTTCAGATCCAAGACTTTTTATCTTTATTTTCCTATTATCTTTTTATCTCCAACTCTGCCAACTCCTCCATCTCACATTTCAGCACCCTAAATTACCAACCAAACCATCCAATGACTCCACTTTTACTTTGCAAGTGGATCAAAAATCAACAGCAGAGTACCATTGGCCGGTCTATTTCAGTGTATAATGTGTTATACATACATATGTATAAACCATAAAGGTAGAGGATTAACTAACTTAATCCTCTCTCTAACACCTTAAGCCTCTAATTCGACATGGCATTAGAGGAGGCAAAAAAATTCTTGTGTTCAAACCAGTCCGCTAATTCAGAGATGGCATTGATGTACTCATTTTTTTCCTAATTAAAATGGAGTGTATCAAATTCAGATTTCATAGATCGTAAATTCTTCAGTTCACTATGTAAATTATCTGTATGTATAGCAAAAGAGCTATGAGATTGATGAAATTTACCTGATTTGTTGAAGATTGTCATCGTACTAGGAATCACGTGTATAAATTTCACTTGCTGATTTGCACTTCTCTCTCGGCCTGTGAGTATAATAGTAATCGCATCGAATTAGTGCTTTTTACACAGAGAGAGAGAGAGAGAGAGGGAGAGAGAAAGAGAGAGTTTTAGAGAGAGAAAGGAGGAGAACCTGGAGGGGAGAGAGTCATTCAAGCCTCAAAATGCAGATGGAAGTGCCATTGTTGATGCACACAGAGAGAGAGAGAGAGAGAGAGAGAAAGAGGGGGGGAGAGAGAGTTCACACTTCGCATTGAGAGAGTTCAAAGATCTCAAATTCCGATCTATTTATATGGGTAATGTGAGAGGATATTAATTCATGAGCCCACAAATTGATTTGGACCGGGCTAAAATCAGATCTTTGGTATGCTTGCCTAAGCCCAATCTTTTTGTATTATTTATTTATTTATTTATTTATTATTATTTTTAGAGGGTTGCTATTCATGTCTAAAAGTTAGACCAACTTTCTAAATTCAGTGTCAAGGAGATGATTGGTTGATAATTAAATAAGGCTATAATTTGAGTTAGTTAAGTAAGGCTATAATTATTTTTTTTTATCGGAACAAAATATTTCATTCAAGAAAGCCAAACGGCACTTACAAGAGTCTATCCAACCCAAAACTTACATGAAACAAAGTGAAAATAACGCGAGAAGCACAAAGGATGAAAGCTATGAAAATATTCAGACATACATTTCGTACTCGTGCTCATACTGCGAAGAAGAGCCGATCATAAAAGTTTGATGATAGAGTATGTCCGAGATAAATCATAGATCCCAACCACAAAAAGGGTAAGCTTAACAAATCCACACAGATGGACTCTAAGAAACCAAACAAACCCAGAAACATCAAACTAACAGTAGGAAAAAAAAAACAAAAGGAAACAACTCAAGACTAACACTAAACAACAAATCAAAAACAAACCCACAACCAAACAAAAAACGGGCAACGACAGCAACAAATTTGGCAATGGAGAAGGTAGGGGAGAAGAGACGGTGAAGGCAACGGATCCGTGAAAGCTACTCCCAGAGTGAATAGACGGGAGAAAGAAACACCTTACAAAAGAGGGACATTGTGAAAAACCAAAGATTCTAAGTTATTGGAAAGCAAAGTAAGCAAAGGAAAGAGAAAAAGAGGGGTAAGGGGAAGGGAGAGGAGGCCGGAACCCCCTCTCCCACCTCGGGTTCTGTGATTGTTATCTAATCAATGTCTGGTTTCTATCCTTTAATTCCTTGTATTTGAGTTTTGGGATGTGTTGGGTACGTTTGAAACATGTTGGTTGTGTGTTGAAACAAATGGTTGCTGCCCAGGTTTTGGCTTCTTCGCTCGAACGAGGCTTTTTGCGCTCAAGCGAGCCTTGGGTATTTGCTTCTTCACTCGAGTGAAGGTTCTTGCACTCGAGCGAGGTCTATGTTATTTGTCTCTTTGCTCGAGCGAGCACTCTTGCACTCGAGTGTGCGTCTGCGTCTCTTTTAGACCTGAAGGTTGGTATTCTTCGCTCGAGCGAGCATTCTTGCGCTCGAGTGAGCGAGCCCTATGTTTTGCGTTCCTTTGCTCGAGCGAGAACTCTTGCGCTCGAGCGTGCGTCTAGGTTGCAGACCAGAAGCTTTGCATTGTTCGCTCGAGCGAGGTCCTTTTCTGTCTGGTCGCTCGAGCGACCACTCCTTCGCTCGAGCGAGCCTTGTTCATATCAGTTCGCAGCAGCGCGAATTATATCACTTTTTCATCTCCTTTTTCACTCCAAACCGTAGATCCGACTCTCTCTCTCTTTCTCTACACACTCCTTCTCTCTACAAATACACTTGATCTAGATTGTCTCTACCCTACTTCCTTTGTTAAAAAGGTAGAGCTTTGCGTGTGCTACATTTTGATCCGAAAAAGCTTGAGTTTGGAGCATCTTTGGTTTTCTCTCTTCGTCTCCTTTGAGCTTCTCCACTTGAGACAGGGATAATCTACTCCTTCTTATGGGTTTTGACATAAATGTTGGTCATTTCGTATAGATGGTAATGTTTGGGAATTTTGGGCAAAGTTAGGGATTGGTTTGAAATTATAAAAGAGGGGTTTTATTTTTGGGGGCTCCATATTTCTATGAGACCTTGTTAATGGATTAATTGTCTATAATGGATGAAAATTTGGCCTTGGGTGCAATTTTAGAGAAAAGGGAAGAAAATGCCCTAAATGGGATTAATTGAACTACATGCCTAAATAATGAAGTGAGATGTGGAAATATGAAATTGGTTCGGTAATTATGAAATTGGGAAAAATTGTGATATAATGGTGTAGTCGGATTGATAAATCACTCACCTACGGAAATGTTGATAATTTATCTATTTGATAAATTTACTTATCTATTTAGAAATAACTGTTTTGGGCTATCGGTGGAGGATAGTTTTGATTGTTGTAGAATTGCATGATGATTTGGTAAATCGAAACTAATCAATTGAATTATGTCATTGAATATGACGGTTGGATTAACACATTGAATATGTGTTTTAATTTGATCATTGTATATGATAAGGTGTTTGATTACATTGTATATGTATCTTTCTATGGGAGGAGATAGGGGATGTACTCCATCGTTTTGAGGGAGATAGAGGATGTACTCCATTGTTTCGGAGGAGATAGGGGATGGACTCCATTGATAATTAAGTTGGCCGGAGTGTCCAGGGTGAAGGTCCAGAAATCTTAAATACGTTTTAACAATGTTGATGATTGAAGTGTTGATAATATGAGTTGTAGTCTCATGTTTAATTATTTGGACAAATAATGAACTATGTATGCGAATTGATTTGGATAACCTAAAAGGAAGTGGATTGAAATATGGATGTAATAGTTGTTGGGCTATGGTAAGGGTATATGTTGGTTTACAAGTGTTAACCATTTGTTGAATGCTAATGTTTTAGTTATTTCTCATATTTGGTTTAGAATATCTCTATTGGGCTTTGGCTCACCCTACTTGGGACACTATTTTCAGGTATTGGTGACATACCGCCTCCAAGGTCCTAGCTTGGGAGGTCTAGGAGTCGAAGGTTCTGTTTTGTTATTTTTGTTTCGTAATTACATGTAAATTCAAGTCGAGGGCTTTATATGTAAGGAGTTAGCACTCTTCTTTTGTGCAACCAAGTAACAACTTGGAAAGATGTAAGCCCGCAGGGCATTCTATTACTTTTTTGTAAACATTTATAACTTATATGAAATACCTTTTTTTAATATTAAATCTGATGAATGAAAATGTGACTTATCTATCATGTTTATAGAACTGTTAAATGATGGGCTGATGTATTATTTTGAGGGCATTATAACTTGGTATGAGAGCGTACCGGGTTTGAATACCTTGGGTACGTGGGAAGTGGTTAGTACCACAATGGGGTTGTCTCGTTTGTTAGAGACTTAAGTGTAATGTTATGTGCTTATGTGATAACATGTTTATGTGACTATATGGGTATGGAATTTAGTTTCTAGGTTGTTGATTGGATCATTGGGTTTCTGGGAGTCTTGTTGGAAAGGCAGTTGATCACTGCTGTTTCTAACTGGAACTCCAGCAACGCCACTGGATGGTCATTATCCGGAAATGAAATTCGTAAGTGCTTATGTGATTATGTGCTTTTGTGGAGTGAATTACAGTTGTCCATTTTATTAGGACATGAGTGAAATAGCTTCAGCACATTTGTGAATGTGCTAATGTCTTTGTTACCTTTATTAGGATGTTAGGGTGAGGATGTGGTGGTAGGCATGGTCGGCCTCGGAGGCAGGAGATGCTTATATCAGATGATATTCCGGCACAGGAGGAACGGATTGGACAGGCCAATGTGGCCGAGCCGGTTGGTCAGCAAGCCATGGGTACCTTAACCCGCGAGATGGTAGGAGCATTGAGGGAATCTATGGACATTCTCAGGGTTGAGAATCAAGTCCAGGCCCAAGTAGCTAAAGTGGGCCCTTCTTTTCTAAAGAGGGAGTTCTTTCGGTCGAATTTGAACGAGTTTTTGGGTGATCCGAAAGAACCACCGAAGGCTGACGATTGGTTGTTGCAGATGACAAAGATGTTTGAGATGCTAGGCATTGAAGACGGAGGCTTGAGGGTGACCTTGCCGTCCTTCCAGTTGAAAGGAGATGCGGGTCAGTGGTGGAAGTTTGTACGAGAGTGTATTGGAGGGAGATGGGAGGCTTTCGTTGATGCCTTTCAAGAGAAGTTTATGCCTCTCACTGTTAGGAAGAAGTTGAGGGATCAGTTCTGTTAGCTCAAGCAACTAAATACACCAGTGGCGGAGTTTGATGCCACCTTTACTAGCCTATCTAGGTTTGCACCTGAGTTAGTGGCGACTGAGGAATGCCGTTGTCTAGGGTTTAAGAAGAAATTGAGGGCTGGGCTCATGTTTCGAGTTGCCGGGTCCATGATTAGAGATTATGGGCGCCTTGTGGAGGCTGCTGCCCATCTTGAGACCATTATGCATGCAGAGGAGGAGAGAATGAGGGGCTCCAAGAGGAGTCAGGATGGCTAGGGAGATGGTAAGAGGTAGAGGGGTTCTACCCCTCAACAGTCCCAGGGAGTGCATTCGAGGTCTACCTTCCCGGTACTGAGTTTGGGTTCTGAGAGAGGCGGTCAGGGAGACATCACCTGTTACAAATGTGGTCAGTTGGGCCACAAGTCTCCAGCTTGCCCGTAGAGGGGAGGAGGGCAGCGTGCATCATCATCTTCGGCTCGTTCTCAGGGCCAGAGTCAGGGCAGAGGCCAGCTGCTCACTTGTTATTAGTGTGGGCAGCCGGGGCACTTGAAGAGGTTTTGCCCGCAGTTGAGTGGCACATTTGGTGCATCTAGTTCGAGACAGACACAGAGTTTTCAGCCAGCTTAGTCAGTTCAGGCCTCGATGGCCAATCAGGGAACCTCTTCGGCTCAGTCTGTGCAGCAGTCTTATGCTCCGAGGGCTGAGCATGTGGATCAGAGACCTAAAGGGCGCGTGTATGCTGTTACAGCGCCAGATCTTATATCGGCTCCATCTGTGGTGAGAGGTACCTTTGTGTTTTGTAACTCGGTTGCCAATGTGTTAATTGATACGGGTGTATCCCATTCCTTTATATCTTCTGCATTTGCATCTGTTTTGGGGTTGGAGTTGGCGCAGTTAGCATCTCCTATTTGTGTTGTATCACCTATTGGGGGCGAGATGGTTTTGAAACAAGGGTGTCGGGGCTGTGATATAAAGATCGTCGATAGCCGGCTTCCATTTTGTTTTGTAGTAATGGTTATATCTAGGTTTGATGTGATTTTGGATATGGACTGGTTATCGTCATACCAGGCTGTTATAGATTGCTACCGTCAGACGGTTACTGTATGTACCTTGAGTGGTGACTGTTTCCATTTCTTGAGGGATCGGGTTGGTAGAGTCTTACCATCGGTGTATGATCCGTGAGGGCAGAGTGAGCTTAGTTGCCTTCTCACTTGCTTTATGAGTAGTGAGTGTGATAAGACCCGGACTGAGTTGTCAAGAGTGGTCTGTGAGTACTCGGACGTCTTTCCCGAGGATCTTATTAGTTTACCACCCCATCGAGCGATCGAGTTCTCTATTGACTTAGTGCCTGGCACGACACCGATTTCTATGGCACCGTATCGTTTTGCCCAGCTGAGTTGAGTGAGTTGAAGATTCAATTCCAAGAGTTGCTAGATAAGGGCTTTATCTGCCCTAGTACTTCGTCGTTGGGAGCATCGGCCCTCTTTGCTAAAAAGAAAGATGGGACTTTGAGACTTTGCATCGATTACCGAAAATTGAACCGGGCTATGGTTAAGAATAAGTACCCTATGCCCCGTATAGATGATCTGTTTGACCAGTTGAAGGGATCCCGTTGTTTCTCTAAGATAGACTTGAGATCGGGTTACCAAAAGTTAAGGTTCAGGGAGGAGTATATCCCGAAGACGGCGTACCATACGCGGTATGGCCATTATGAATTTTTTGTGATGCCTTTTGGGCTTACCAATGCACCGCCTGTGTTTATAAACTTGATGAATCGGATTTTCAGGGAGTTCTTAGATCGCTTTGTGGTCATCTTCATGGACGACATTTTGATTTATTCACCTTATGAGGAGGCACACAAGGAACACTTACGAGTGGTGCTTGAGTTTCTTAGAGCCCATAAGTTATATGCTAAGTTTGGGAAGTGTGAGTTCTGGCTAAGAGAGGTTATGTTCTTAGGCCACGTGGTATCCGGGAAAAGGGGTGACTGTTGATTCATCCAAGATAGAGGTAGTGCAGGATTGGGCACAGTCTAAGAGTGTCTTTGAGATCCGTAGTTTTTTGGGATTGGCCGATTATTACCGTCGGTTTGTAAAGGATTTCTCCAGGCTAGCTTTACCGTTGACTAGATTGACGCGGAAAGGGGTCAAATTTGTGTGGAGTGAGACTTGTGAAAATTTGTTCCAAGAACTTAAAGTTAGACTTACCACCGCTGCAGTCCTGATTATTCCGAAGAGGGGTTTAGGTTATGCAGTATTTTGTGATGCCTCACGAGAGGGTTTGGGTTGTGTGTTGATGCAAGAGGGGAAAGTAGTAGCCTATGGTTCATGCCAGTTGAAAACACACGAGAGGAACTACCCTACACATGATCTAGAATTGGCGGCTGTGATATTTGCCTTGAAGATTTGGAGGCACTATCTTTATGGTGAGAGATTCAAGGTGTTCTCAGATCATAAGAGTCTGAAGTATCTGTTTACACAGAAAGACTTGAATTTGAGGCAGAGACGGTGGATGGAGTTCGTAGAAGATTATGACTTCGAGTTGCATTATCATCCGAGAAAGGCCAATGTTGTGGCCGATGCCCTAAGCAGGAAGACTGTTAGTGATGTAGCTTGTATTTCTATCCGAGAATGGGAGATGTTGGGTGCTCTTGGTGAGTTCGACTTGCTTTTGGGTGAGTCTGTTGAGTCAGCAGCCTTGTTTTCTGTAGTTGCACAACCCACGCTTGTGAATCGAGTGTTAGAGGCACAGAGGGGTGACTTTGAGGTAGAATCCCTCCGGGAGAAGATCTCTAGTGGGAAGGTAGAGAAGGGTTTGACTGTGTATCCCGACCTGAGTGGACCGTTTGTTTATGCCGGAGTCTTGCCGAGAGGAAGTACTCCGAGAGTTTCATCATTCGCGCCTTGCAGTGCATCCGGGAGGCACGAAGATGTATCATGATCTAAGTTGCTAGTTTTGGTGGAGAGGTATGAAAAAGGATGTGGCAATTTTTGTATCTAAGTGCCTTACTTGTCAGTAAGTGAAGGCCGAGCATCAGAGGCCAGCAGGCTTGTTACAACCCTTGCCTATAGCCGAGTGGAAATGGGAGCACGTCACGACGGATTTTGTCGTGGGTCTTTCGAGGACTCAATGGGGTAGTGATGCCATATGGGTGGTGGTTGATCAGTTGACAAAGTCAGCGCACTTTATTCCTATGCACGTGAGAGATTCAGTGGATCATCTTGCCGACTTGTATATTCGAGACATAGTGAGGTTGTACGGGGTCCCAGTGTCAATTGTCTCAGATAGAGATCCACGCTTTGCTGCTAGATTATGGTAGAGTTTGCAGGGTGCTTTGGGCACTAGATTGACTTTTAGCACGGCTTACCATCCTCCGACTGATGGGCAGTTCGAGCGTACTATTCAAATCCTTGAGGATATGCTTCGAGGCTATGTCCTTGATTTTAAGGGGTCGTGGGAGAGACACTTACCCTTAGTGGAGTTTGCCTACAACAACAGTTTCCAATCGAGTATTGCTATGGCACCATTTGAGGCCTTGTATGGCCGACCATATAGATCCCCAGTATGTTGGGCCGAGGTGGATGATGTACCTTTGTTGGGCCCGGAGTTGGTGCGAGAAACGACAGAGAAAGTAGCACTTATCCGTAAGAGGTTGGTTACGGCCCAGAGTCGCCAAAAGAGTTATGCCAACCGTAGAAGACCTTTGTCATTTAAGGTGGGTGATCACGTCTTTATGAAAATATCACCTAGGCGGGTTTGATGAGGTTTGGAAAGAGTGGGAAGTTGTCCCCTTGGTTTATAGGCCCTTTTGAGATCCTTGAGCGGATTGGGGAGGTTGCATATCGTTTGGCATTGCCTCCGCAGTTGTCCGGAGTGCATGACATATTTCATGTTCGTATGCTTCGAAAATATGAGCCGAATCCGTCATATGTGTTGGATTGGACCGACTTAGAGGTAGATGAGGACGCTTCGTATGAGGAGAGACCGGTGAGGGTCTTGGATAGATGGGACCAAGTCTTGCAAGGCAAGACCATTCCCTTTGTCAAGGTATTGTGGAGACATCATGGGGTTGAGGAAACTACTTGAGAACGTGAATTATGAGTCCGCGAGAAATATCCGGACTTGTTTGTTAATGTTTGAGCATATGTTTCAGATTTTGTTTTATTGATAAACTCTAAAAACATTGTATATGTTTTGGCCTATGGAAATATTGTAATTGTTGAATATGTTTCAGAAATGCGAGTTGAATCCAACATTGTATATGTTGAATGTGTTTTAGAAATGTAAATACGTTGTTAACACTGAATATGTTATGGAGTTATGGAATATGTGTATTGAAATCAGTTGGATTTTGGGAGAATGCCTGTTAATAATGTATATTTAGCTATACTTGTAAATTGTCCTCTTGAGAAGAGGTGGAATGATCGGTAGTGGATCATGTTGGTAAGTGATGTATTGAAATCATGTTGGAAATTAAAAGGATCACAATTTTGAAACTTATATATAAAATTTCGGGACGAAATTCTTTAAAGGGGGAGGTTACAGCGATTTCGATTTTCCCCCGTCATTTGTTGTGTTCCGGACTCAGGTTCTGTGATTGTTGTTGTTATCAATGTCTTGTTTCTATCCTTTAATTCCTTGTATTTGAGTTTTGGGATGTGTTGGGTACGTTTGAAACGGGTTGGTTGTGTCTTGAAACAAATGGTTGCTGCCCAGGTTTTGGCTTCTTCGCTCGAGCGAGCCTTGGGTATTTGCTTCTTCGCTCGAGCGAAGGTTCTTGTGCTCAAGCGAGGTCTGTGTTATTTGTCTCTTCGCTTGGGCAAGCACTCTTCGCTCGAGCGTGCGTCTACGTCTCTTTTAGACTTGAAGGTTGGTATTCTTTGCTCGAACGAGCTTTCTTGTGCTCAAGTGAGCGAGTCCTATGTTTTGCGTTCCTTCGCTCGAGTGAGAACTCTTGCGCTCGAGCATGCGTCTTGGTTACAAACCTGAAGCTTCACATTGTTTGCTCGAGCGAGGTCCTTTTGTGTCTGCTTGAGTGACCACTCCTTCACTCGAGTGTGCCCTGTTCATATCAGTTCACAGCAGCGTGAATTATATCACTTTTTCATCTCCTTTTTCACTCCAAACCGTAGATCCGACTCTCTCTCTCTCTCTCTCTCTCTCTCTCTTTACACACTCCTTCTCTCTACAAATACACTTGATCTAGAGTGTCTCTACCCTACTTCCTTTGTTAAAAAGGTAGAGCTTTGCGTGGGCTACATTTTGATCCGAAAAAGCTTGAGTTTGGAGCATCTTTGGGTTTCTCTCTTCGTCTCCTTTGAGCTTCTCCACTTGTGGTAGGGATAATCTACTCCTTCTTATGGGTTTTGACATAAATGTTGGTCATTTCGTATAGATGGTAGTGTTTGGGAATTTTAGGCAAAGTTAGGGATTGGTTTGAAATTATAAAAGAGGGGTTTTATTTTTGGGGGGCTCCATATTTCTATGAGACCTTGTTAATGGATTAATTGTCTATAATGGATGAAAATTTGGCCTTGGGTGCAATTTTAGAGAAAAGGGAAGAAAGTGCCCTAAATGGGATTAATTGAACTACATGCCTAAATAATGAAGTGAGATGTGGAAATATGAAATTGGTTCAGTAATTATGAAATTGGGAAAAATTGTGATATAATGGTGCAGTCGGATTGATAAATCACTCACCTACGGAAATGTTGATAATTTATCTATTTGATAAATTTACTTATCTGTTTAGAAATAACTGTTTTCGGATATCGGTGGAGGATATCTTTGATTGTTGTAGAATCGCATGATGATTAGGTAAATCGAAACTAATCAACTGAATTATGTCATTGAATATGATGGTTGGATTAACACATTGAATATGTGTTTTAATTTGATCATTGTATATGATAATGCGTTTGAATACATTGTATATGTATCTTTGTATGGGAGGAGATAGGGGATGCACTCCATCGTTTGGGAGGAGATATGGGATGGACTCCATTGATAATTAAGTTGGCCGGAGTGTCTAAAGTGAAATTCCCGAAATCTTAAATACGCTTGAATAACGTCGATGATTGTAGTGTTGATAATATGAGTTGAAGTCTCATGTTTAATTATTTGGACAAATAATGAACCATGTATGTGAATTGATTTGGATAACTAAAAGGAAGTGGATTGAAATATGGATGTAATAGTTGTTGGGATATGGTAAGGGTATATGTTGGTTTACAAGTGTTAACCATTTGTTGAATGCTAATGTTTTAGTTATTTCTCATATTTGGTTTAGATTATCTCTATTGGGCTTTGGTTCACCCTACTTGGGACACCATTTTCTGGTACTGGTGACATACCGCCTCCAAGGTCCTAGCTTGGGAGGTCTAGGAGTCGAATGCTCTATTTTGTTATTTTTGTTTCGGTAATTACATGTAAATTCAAGCCGAGGGCTTTATATGTAAGGAGTTAGCACTCTTCTTTTGTGCAACCAAGTAACAACTTGGAAAGATGTAAGCCCACAAGGCATTCTATTACTTTTTTGTAAACATTTATAACTTATATGAAATACCCTTTTGTAATATTAAATCTGATGAATGAAAATGTGACTTATTTATCATGTTTATAGAACTGTTAAATGATGGGTTGATGTATTATTTTGTGGATGTTACATTATTTTGCTGAACTCATTTTTTTTTGGACAAAAATTCAAACCAATCAAATTTGTTTAAGCTGAAAAATAGTTAAAAAAAGTAAAAACTTAAAAATGTATAAAACAAGCTAAACTTTTTAGCAATAATTTTTTTCTAAGTTTATTTTTAACTATTTGGCTAGCCTTTTGGCTAACTTTTATAGGAAGCCTTAAATGTCTCTAATTCTTAGATTATGTTTGACAATTTCCAAACAAGTTGTTTTTAATTAAAAAAGTAAAAAGTAAAAATATTAACTTAGTAAATAAGTAACTTCCTCAAAAAAGTAACATTTTTTAAAAATCTTTACTGATATGTGAAAAGATTATGTTAATTGTTAGATTAACACTTATAAATTATACAAGTTAGCTCCTCCACCTTTGCAAAGTATCAAATGCTTGCTATCTAATTCAATTCCCACTTAGAGAGAGTTGTACCAATGATCTCTCTCTTGAGACTAAAACCTTAGGAGAGTCATAGTAGCTAATTAGGCTAGGCATAATCGGTTTTTCTTTTTTTTTTTTTCTTTTTTTTTTTTGGGGTAGAGTTACAATAATTTGTGATTAAAAAATGATGTTACACATTTTGTGATAATATTACTATAGACACCCTATTTTTGACTGACCTTAAGACTCAGACATCATCGTTCACACATGTGATGATCATGCATGTTTATGCTCGTTTTGAGTGCCCGAAGGTCTCGGCCGAGCGCCTTGTCTTTAAGCCTCTAAACTCTTTGTGTTTTGGCCTTATTTTTGGGCCAAACCCTAGTGCCCCTTTGCCTGGAGGGAGGAAATGGCCTGTTGGCCACTTTTGGCCCTTGTCGGCCACTTGTGCCTCTTGTTGGCCACCTTAGGTGGCCGGTCGGCCACCTAGAGTGGCTGACGGCCATTTTTCTCCTTTTTCAGATATTTTGTGTGCTAGCTGTGCCAACTGTTGGTCACTGATGTCATGCTCCATACACGTATGGAGGGATGAAAACAAGCTTTTAGCTTGTATTCCTATATAAGGGGAGGTCCCTCCCCCTTTCATGGGGTTCAGAAATTTTAGAAGCAAAATTTCCCCCCTCTCTCCCTCTAGAACTCTCTCTCTCTCTTCCTATTTTAGGCTTGAAAGTGAGTTTTCTTCACATATTTGCACACAACCCCTTGCCCAAATACTGTCATCTTGTTGCTGAGGTACTTGGAGGTCCTATTTGAAGTCAAAAGCTTGGTTTTAGCTCAAAGAAGTTATTGTTTTGCTATTGTGCTTCACGGGTGAGTAGTTACCCCTTTTAAGTTTATTTTTTCACATTGGTTTGGCCACCTTTGCATGTTGTTTTTGGCCAAGTTATCAACTACAAAAAACTCTATTTTTAAGTGCTAAAAATGATAGTTTGAGGTCCTTTTGGAGTTAGGAGTGGTCCACCATCTTTTGTTGCTTATTTACTAAGCGTTGTGCCATCTCTTAAAGCATTTCAAACAACTTCTTTTTGGCCTTTTAACCACTAAAATCCAGGGGATTTTCAGTGGTAAAAACTTGGTTTTGAGGTCCCAAATAGGAGGGGGTGGCCTCCCCTCCTTGAGTCTTCTTTGCATGTGTAGATGGCCTAGTATTTGAGCATGCTTTTCTACCTTCTTGTAGCCTAGTTCAACCATGTTTTTGGCCATGTTTTAGCATGTTATAACTTTGTTTTTGGCTGGTTGGAGCACCTCTTGTTTGCTTCTTACACTTGTAGTGCAATCTTGCTTATTATCCTAGTGTGCTTGATGTTTTAGCCTATCGTTCTACCTTTTTGTAGCCTAGTTCAAGCATGTTTTTGGTCATATTTTAACATGTTTAAACTCTGTTTTTGGCTAGTTTAGTCACTGGTTGCTTGCATTTTACACTTGTAGTGCAATCTTGCTCACTAGCTTTGTGTTTTAAGGCTCTTAGAATGCTTTATTTGAGTTATTTGCATGATATGGCATCATTTAGCATGTGATTTCAGAGCATGTTCCTCTGTCAAGCTCTCACATATATGACGCTTTAAATGCTTTTGAGGGTGGTGCCTTATGCTTTGCTTGTTAGCCAATTTGTGTGCATGATTTTCTTGCCTTTTAAGCTTCAATCTCAACATGATTTAGCCTTTGTTTTGGTATGTTTTAACTCTGTTTTGAGTTGGTTTGGCCCTTTGAGGCTTGTGTTGTAAGGTTGTAGTATAACCCCTTTCATTAGCTTAATGAGTTAAGCCTTTAAACATGCATTACATGGGTTATTTGCATGATCTTGAGTCACTTAGCATGTTATTTCAGTGCTGAAATATGTGTCATTGCACTCCATTGTTTCAATCTTTTATTTTCTCTGAAAGTGGTCTTGAGCCCCTTGATGGCTAGAATGTGGAATTTAGATTCGCATGCCTAATGGTTTTAATCCTCCCTTGAGGGTTTCTACTAACCAACAGCATAATACCTCTTTCATGCTCAAGGCACTCAAAGTTTAGGCCATCTTTCCAATTAGAGGATTTTTCACATTGGACTTAACCGGTTAATGGACTAATTGGTAAGCTAAAATCTATAAACAAGAAATGGACCAAGTAAAATTCTGCAAGGAAAACATGTGTGTTTGCAGTGCATGTGTTTGGATCGGACGTTAATCCAAACACAGGAAATGCAGGACGTTTCATGCTCAAAGTAATGAAACGTACCACATTTCTTGGTCATCGTCACCCTTGATCATGCATGATAGGGGGGTGGCACTTTGAGTCTTGTTTGTGCACTCACTAAGCTCGTACAAGCTTGGTTTTTGGGCCATCATGCATTGAGATGCTTGGTTGGTGGCTTCAGAGCTAAGTGCCACTCTCTTTTGAGCTTGAGAGATGATGATGAGAGTAGCGGTACACACATTTCCTTGCAAATACATTGTCTTGGCTCTGTTGTTCTCTGTTGTAGCAAAACCAGGAGTTTGGGAAAGGAGGTAGCCATCCGGCCACATAGAGTAGCTGACCGGCCACTTGCACTAGCCGACCGGTCAGTTGAAGTGGCCGACCAGCCACCAGTCCATTTTTGGTGCAAAAATGATTCTATTTTGAAGCAAAGGCAGTATGAAATTGGCACAATGTTCAGAAAACAGAGGTGAGTGCAAACAGAGAAAACCGACGGCAAGGCAGCAGATTTTCGGGATGACGCCAACCGAGCATGCATCTCTCCCTCACCTGCAAGGCCATTTAATTGCTTATGATTAGTTTAGTCTGTGTAACTAGCTAATCATTAAAGTGTTGTAATATTTTAATTAGCTTAGATTGGTTAGTTATTCATTTGGTTTGTAATAATTAATTAGCCAAAGTTAGTTAATTGTTGATTTTTAATACTTAGCTCAGCTTAGTGTAGCTTAGCTTATTCATTCGGACCCTCCTTCGCGAGGGCGCAACGCTGTAATAAGTGTGCATGCATGTGTGCATGTCTTCCAACCCCACGTCTTTCTTCCTTTTATTTAACCACTTTCGATGGTTAGTTTAGGGCATGTTTTGATTAACATACCTTATGCTTGCATGTTTGCATCATTCATTTGTCTTACATGCACTGGGCTCGGCGCATCATTCAAACTGGATCGTATTTCAATACACTTACTTGAATATGTGTTTCAAAGCATGTTATCAAGTGTTGCAATCATATGCTATCTTAGGTAGCCGAGCTTATTTAGTTGCATTATTATATGTGTTGCATTAGGCATCTTGCCTAGCTAGGATCATGCATTGATTTCTAACTAGCTTTTGTTTTGGCTCGGAGTACATTGTAAGTTTTACGCTTTACCATACTTGCATGAATGCGAGTGTTGCCATGTTTCACATGCTTGCCATGAGGCTATTTGCTTACGTGATTAACTACATGAATGCCTGTGGATGAAGGCTTGATTACTCGAATTGGAACAATTCATCAAATGTGAGTTTTAAAGGCCACTTTGCGAAGTGGCAAAATCATGTTTTAAGCCCACTTGAGGGTGGCAAATCCGCGCTTTAGCCCACTTGTGGGTGGCACTTTCAAACCATTTTCAAAAACAAACATGAGTTGCTTTGTTCCAATTCTTGAGATTTTAGTCTATACTTGTATGCTGTGTGCATCACATAGTAAGTTAGCTAATAACCAGAATAAGAACGCATGTGTTTGTAAAACAACATATCATGCCTAGTAGGGGCCGATCTTTGATCGGGCGAGCGGGGGTGCTCATTTCAGTACCTTCCCCTCTCGTACCCAAGTTCCCGAGCCGAGGCAACTTTGATGATGACGAAGACCTGGCCTTTAGCACGAGTCAGGGTTTCCTAAATTTCTAAAAATAAAATATTTAGATGGCGACTCTGTAATCTGGCAAAGCAGTCCATGTTTGGCGCTTTTTCATTCAAAATTGATTTTCCAAAACCAATTGCCGAATTTGGACTCTTTGGTGTTTATCAGTCTCACACTGCACTTTGTGAGATTAGATTCAGAATCATGACGGGAGTCCGAACTATAGGACGGCCAATTTGCGCCTTCTCCGAAAGGGGGGTGTGCGAAGAAAGTCAGGTCTACAATTACGTATTTTTTTATCTAAATATTTTTTAACTAAAAAATGTGTAACATTACCATAAAATGTATAACTTCATTTTTGAATGACAAATTATCGTAACTCTAGCAAAAAAAATTAATATTTATCAAAAAAAATACATAACACAACTACAAAAAATAAATTACATAATAAAAGTGCATGTCCATATGATACATATTTTGAGGAGTGTGTATCGCGAAATTACTCGAAAGTAGAATTAAAAGTTTTGTCCTTGTTATGGATTATTTTGGGAAGCAACTTTTTTTATTATTATTATTTCCCATCTTACATCTTTTAATTTGTATCATTTATTAATAATTATTCGTAATATAACTTTTCATTTTTATTAATACTATCACTCCTAACATAATAAAATTAAAGTCAAATTATAAATACACCTCTTAATATATAATTAAATTATGAATTGCTTTTGTAGTTTTGAAAATTACATTCCACCCCTTGAGGTTTTAATTTCATAACAAATATTCTCTTTTATTAATAAATCATCAAGTCAATTAACAATTTTTAATGATGTTAGAAATATGTTTTAATTAATAATTTAGGTAATTTTATTATTGTATAGGAGAACAATTATAAATTTTATTTTTTTAACTAATTCTGTTAAATAAAAAATTATGAAAATAAGATATTTATAATTTTTTAAATTATAAGGGACCAACTTTAAACAAATCTGACTAAGTATATTTATAATTTACCTAAAATTAACCTATCCTCGCCTTGTTTTTTAGATAGGAACCTATTCTCGACTTACCCTGTGCCAAGTATGATTTGGGATGAAGGCGGAAGATCTCAACTCACCTACCATCTATTATTATTATTATTATTATTATTATTATTATTATTATTATTATATTATAAAAGTATGAAGAGCTTACAATAATTTTTATTTTTTTTAAATCTTAATTTTATCTTTTTAAATATATTATATTTTTTAAAAGTCATAAAGAGTCCTATATAAATCAACTATCTCTTCATTTTTGAAATTGAATACTAAAAAAGATATATTTGTTTCCAAAGTTCTATATAAATATAAATAAACTGTCTCCTTTCTTATTAAAAAAAGAAAAAAAAAATCTTCTCCTTATGTTTTACGTTGATGATTGTAGCAATCCCGGTATTATCCCGACATTTATTGTATTTCGGACTCGGGTTTCCGTGGTTGTTGTGGTTGTCTATGTCTTGTTTCTATCCTTTAATTCCTAGTATTTGAGTTGTGGGTTGAAACAAATGGTTGCTACCCAAGATTTGGCTTCTTCGCTCGAGCGAGGCTTTTTGCGCTCGAGCGAGCCTAGGGTGTTTGCTTCTTCGCTCGAGCGAGGGTTTGTGCGCTCGAGCGAGTATTGTGGGTCTTCAGGTTTCTTTTTTAGACGTAGTTTCCGCTCGAGCGAGCTTTTTTGTGCTCGAGCGAGCCTTGTGTCTGTGTTTCTTCGCTCAAGCGAGAAGTATTACGCTCAAGCGTGCGTCTGCGTCTCTTTTAGACCTGTAGGATGGCATTCTTCGCTCGAGCGAGCTTTCTTTTGCTCGAGCGAGCCCTGTGTTGTTTGTTCCATAGCTCGAGTGAGAACTCTTGCGCTCAAGCATGCGTCTGTGTTGGTTCAGACCTGAAGCTTCTCATTGTTCGCTCGAGCGAGGTCCTTTTGTGTTTGGTCGCTTGAGCGAGCCCTATTTATATCAGTTCGCAGTAGCATGATTTTACATCACTTTTTCATTCCCATTTCTCTCCAAACCCTAAATCCGGCTATCTCTCTTTTTACAATCCCTCTCTCTCTACAAATACACCTTGTTTTAGAGATTCTCTACCCTAGTCCCTTTGTATAAAAGTTAGAGCTTGGCTTGGGCTATCTATTAATCTGAAAAAAGTTTGGTTTTGGAGCATCTTCCAGGTTCTTTTCCTTCTCCTTTGAGTTCCTTCATTTGAGGTAGGGATAAACTACTCATTTCTATGAGCTTTAACATAAATGTTGGTTATATTGTATAAATGGTTGGATTTGGGAAGTTCAGGTGAAGTTAGGGTTTGGGTGTTGATTTGTGAAAGAGGGATTTTAAGTTTTCAACACCATATGTGTATATAGGTCCTAAAAATGGGGTTAGTGGTGTATAATTGTTGAAATTGTGAGATTTAGACCTTTGGATCAATGTTGTGGAATTTGTGGGAAAATACCCTAGTTTGGGATTAAATAACTATTTTGTATAAACAGTAAATTCATTGTGGAATTGGGAAGGATTGTGATTAGATGGTGGATTGAATAATCACCCTCCTATGGAAAAATTGATAAATTATCTGTTTGATAAATTTATTATCTGTTTAGAAATAACCATTTTGGGCTATCGGTGGAGGATAGTCTTGAATGTTGTAGACACTGCATGATGGATAGGTAAATTGAAACTAATCAATTGAGTTATGTCATTGAATATGACGGTTGGATTAAAATGTTGAATATGTGAATTGTTGGGTCATTGCATATGCCAACATGTTTAATACATTGTATATGTATCTTTGTATGGGAGGAGATAAGGGATGTACTCCATTGTGTGGGAGGAGATAGGGGATGGACACCATTGATAATTAAGTTGGCCGGAGTGTCCTGGGTAAAAGTCCCGAAATCTTATTTATTTATGGGTGCCGGTTCCCTCGGATGTAATTCCGTAAAATGGCAAGTGAATGGAAGTGCATGGAAAATGTTTCTAATTAAAGTGTTAATAATATGAGTTGTAGTCTCATTTTAAATTGATTTGGATAAATTAAAGGAAATGGGTTGAAATGTGGATGAAAATGTTGATTGGGCATGGAAAGTGTATAAGTGCATGAAAACGTGGTGTTAAACATTTATCGGATGCTAATGTTTTAGTTAATTCTCATATCCTGTTTAGCATATCTCTATTGGGCTTTGGCTCACCCTACTTGGGACATCATCTTCAAGTACAGGTGACATGCCACCTCCAAGGTTCTGACGACCGGGTCTTTTTTTCCCTTTTCTTTCTTCCTCCACTCCATTCCCTTTGCTCTCGTTGGATCTAAAACGTTTGGAAGCTATTTCTTTTGAATAAGTTCTCATTCTTGATTTTGGTTCAGTGATTGAATTTCATCTATTCCGGAGTGGGCGCGGTCGAGTTCGGGGCGTCCGGGAACCGAGTCAGAAAAATCTGGGCTGGAAAAACAAGGGTCGCATGTGCGGAGGCCCAAGGCCACACATGCGGAAGGCCATGCCGCACACGCGAAATTCAGGGGATTGTGTGGCTCACACACTGGAATAAATGCACGAGCGGCCAAGGTGCGGGAGAGGAGCCCCGCACGTGCGGGGGTGAGGGCCGCACGTGCGAGAGAGGCACTTTGCATGTGTGGGGATGGGCGCCGCATGTGCGGTCGGTCTGGACCCAAAATTCTGCATTTTTGTATCTTTAGGGCCAAGTTGTATATCACTTTTAGGGCTTCATTCTCTCACTCTAATGGCCATTTTTCTCTCCTTTCTCTAGAAAACTTCCTCAAATATTAAAAACCCTTTGAATCCTTGCAAATCCTTGGGTTAGATCTTCACCTCTTTCTCTAAATCTTGAAGATCAAGCTTGAAACCCCTCCTGGCGTAGTGAGGGTTGAAGAATCCTCCATTGAAGCTAGGGTTTCACTTTCTTTCTTCATCAAGCTTGAGGTAGGGATATTCTTGAGTTATATATACATGGTTTACAAGATTTAAGGCTGTTTTTATGTTTCTCTTGAAATTCTTATGAGATTTTAGTTGTAGGTTTACAAATGATGAAATTTCTTAAAAGCAGGTTGAAGTTTTAAAAGTTTCTATATTGATCATTGAGCCTTTTTATTTATTGTTTAAGAAATATGATTTTGATGAACTTTCTCCATGAAAATGTGGGATGTTTTGGTTTTTGTGAAAAACCCTAGAAATTTGGGGATTTTTGGAATGTATGGAAATGTCTAGAGTGACTTTATCCTTCTTGTGATAATGGAATGATTATGTGTAGATTTCATGTTTTGCTCTACAAAATGGTAACCAAAATGATATATAATAGAGATGACGAAAGTGTATCATGGCATATGGTTGGAAAAATGGCAAAAGGTGTACACTATGAATTGTGAAAACCATACATTCTTGGGAATAAATGTTGAAAACCTCACACATTGCTTTGAGGAAACTAACTTGTGTGACTTGTGCATGGTGGGAGATTATTGTTACTATGAATTGAAGACATCTGGTTATCTTGTGTTATAACTTTGAAAAGAAGAATTGAGGAATGGGATTAATTGATAGTGTTGTAGAGATATTATGAAAATAGAGAAATGCTATGAGATAGAAGTTCTTGCATCAAATTCTCAATTGATTTATTATCATTATTGTACATCTTGGCATGAATTGAAAAGAATATTTTCATTGAGAAAGATATTATCGTAATGAGAACTATGGTAATGTGTATGGGGTAAATACGTGGTAAGTCCGGATAGGGGGTGTAGTTGAACTTGTTAAGTTGGCCTAAGTGTCCATGGTGAAAGACCATAAAATCGCGCGGATAGGTGTCGAGCCTTTCGGTTAATACCGGTAAAAATGAAAGTTTGGTAGCACTCGTAGAGTCTACTTGCAGACAATAGCCTAGGGATTACCAGTCTCATATTTACCGCCCCTATTGATTAAAATTGAAAGTTTTGAAATGTGTTGAGATTGCAAGTTTTGATTGAAAGATGAAAATCTTCAAGAAGAGCATGAAATGAAATTTTTTTGAAAGAGCATGGCATGGCATTGACATTTGCATCCTTATTAAGAATTGCATAACTATATATACTTTGTTAGAATTCTCTACTGGGCATTATGCTCACCCCTGTAGGACTTTGGTGCAGGTAAAGATGTGGTGATTCCGCCAAGTTGAGGGCGCAAATGATTATAAAGAGTACATTCCTCTTACTTTTGTTGTGATCTTTTTCGTAAGCCAAGGGCTAATGTGTTTGGGTCCAAGAGATCATTTTGTATAACTGGGTTATTGCCTTGGAACTTGTAAGCCCCTTGAGGGCCTTTTTCGTTTTGATTTAATGATTTTACATGCTATAGATTCATGCACTAATTTGTCAATGAATGTATAATCGCATGTGAAATTACTTTTGTAAAACATTTGGAATCATATAAGGGAACAATGTTAATATATCATTTTGGAAGGATTATTGTTATTGTGTAGTGAATATTTAATTTACATGGGTAGTTCATGTTCAATCATTTTCGGGGCGTTACAAAGGTCATAGCTTGGGAGGTCTTGGGGCTAAAGTCTCTGTTTTGTTGTTTTCATTTGATGTATATATATATGCTTTTCCTTTCAAGCCGAGGGCTTTGAATTGTAAAGGGCTTATGACCCTCTTTTGTTGTAACCAAGTTACACTTGGAAAGTTGTAAACCCTTAGGGCACATATTTTTGTTGTTAACAGTTAGAATTACATGCTATGGTTTCAATATAAACATTTATGAAAGTGTAGTGCATGTAATACCTTTTGTAATATTAACTCTGATGAATGAGAATAGAACCTTTCTATCATGTGTTATGGATCTTGTCAATGATTGGGTTATGTCATATTTTTTGAGGGCGTTACAATGATGATTGAAGAACAAAAAATAATTATTACAATGATGATTGAAGAACAAAAAATAATTATTTTTTCTTATTTTCTGTGTCTACTTCTATACTGATATACATAATATTTATAATCGTCCATCATGGATCAAATCACTGTGAATAATTATGGTTGAATCTTAAAGTTTTATGCATTCGTTCGAATTTAGACAAAGAAAAGTGCATGTGCTTTTAAAACAAAGATTTGTATTGCAGCTTAAAAATTCGTAAGTTATCTTCATACATGTAACGCCCTCAAAATAAGACATTACTCATTCATTCACAAGATCCATAAAACATAGAAGAAGTAATATATTCCATACATCAGGGTGTTCTTTACAAAAGATGTTACATGCTTGTCAACAAAAATAGATGCCCAACGGCTTACAACCTCCCAAGTCAACACTTGGTAACACAAAGGAAGAGTTCTAACTCTTTTACGTATAAAGCCCTTGGCTTGAATTACACATAACACAAAAAGGGTAACAACAAAAAGAAGCCTTCAGCCCCTAAACCTCCCAAGCTATGTCCTTGGAGGCGGCATATCACCTGTACCTGAAAATGGTGTCCCAAGTAGGCTGAACCACATCCCAGTAGAGATATGCTAAACATTACATGGGAATTAACTAAAACATAAGTATTCGATAAATGTTTAACACTTATAAGTCAACTTACATTCTTTCCATAACCAATCAACATTTACAAACTGCATCCTTTCATTTATCCAAAACAATCCACTTATATTATCCAATAGTATCCAATCAATTTAAAATGAGACTACAACTCATATATCAACACTTCAATAATCAACAACCTTCAACACTTCCATTTTCTTGCCGTTTTACGGAACTACGTCCAAGGGAACCGGCACCCAAATATATAAAAGATTTCGGGACTTTCACCGTAGACACTCCGGCCAACTTAATTATCAATGGAGTCCATCCCCTATCTCCTCCCAAACAAATGGAGAACATCCCCTATCTCCTCCTACACAATATACGTGTACAATGTATTTAAACACATAGTCATATACAATGACCCAACAATTCACATATTCAATGCGTTAATTCCACCGTCACATTAAATGGCATAATCTAATTGATTAGTTTCAATATCCCTAATCATCATGCAATCTCTACAACAATCAAGACTATCCTCCACTGATAGCCCAAAACAGTTATTTCTAACCAGATAAATAAATCTATCAAACAGATAATTTACTACATTTTCCATCGGTAAGTGATTTATTAATCCAATTACACCATTCAATCGCAATTTCCCCCAATTTCAAGATTCTCAACCCAATTTCATATTCCCACAATTTACCAAATTAATTATACAAATTAATTATTTAAATTCAATTGGAGCATTTTTTCCTTTTTTTTCAAACATTGATCCTGAGACCAAATTTCATCCATTCTACCCAAATATCCCCATTTTCAAGACCTCACACACACAATGAAATCCAAAGATAGAAAACCCCTCTTTCAAACATTTCAAATTTCAAACCTTAACTTCCCAAAATTACCAAATCTCACCATTTATACAAAATGACTAATGTCTATGTTAAAGCCCATAAAAACGAGTAGATTATCCCTACCTCAAATGGAGAAGCTCAAAGGAGATGAAGAGGAAAAACCCAAGATGCTCCAAAGTCCAACTTTTTCGGATCAAATGATAGCCCACACGATACTCTATCCTTTTTACAAAGAGACTAGGATAGAAAACTTCTAGAACATGGAGTATTTGTAGAGAGAGAGTGTGTGTAGAGAGAGAGGCTGTCGATTTTAGGGTTTGGAATGAAAAAGGGGATGAAAAAGTGATGTGAAACCTGTTGTTGCGAACTGATATATACGAGGCTCGCTCGAGCGAAGAAGTTGTCGCTCGAGCGACCAAACACAAAAGAACCTCGCTCGAGTGCAGGAAGCGTCGCTCGAGTGAACAATGCAAAGCTTCAGGTCTGCAACACAGAAGCACGCTCGAGCACAAGAGTTCTTGCTCGAGCGAAGAAACACAAAACATAGGGCTCGCTTGCTCGAGCGCAAGAAAGCTCACTCGAGCGAAGAATGCCATCCTTTAGGTCTATAAGAGACGCAGACGCACGCTCGAGCGCAATACTGCTCGCTCGAGCGAAGAGACACAAGACACAAGCCCCGAAATAATTCAACACGAACTACCCACATTAAGTAACAATCATTTATCAGTCACAATAACTCATCCATTTTTACATAGTTAATAAATGAGTTTATACAAAAGATTCACATGAGGATATACATTCAACGATAAAAGAACACCTGAATCTATAGCATGTGAAGGATCTAGTCTCAAAACAATAAAATGCCCTTTAGGGCTTACATGTTCCAAGGCAATAGCCCAGTTACACAAAATGGTCTCTCGGATCCATACACATTTAGCTCTTCACAAAAATACCCACGCCCACAGTTCGACGGGATCACCACATGTTTACATACACCAAAATCCCATAGGGGTGAGCATAAAGCCTAGTAGAGAAATTCCTAACAAAGTATATACACTTATGTAAGACGTCCAATATTAAATGCAAGTGTGAAATGCGATGCAATGCCCTTTTTACAATGATCTCATATCATGCCTTTCTTAAAAGAAAATCATTATGCTCATCATTAACATTGTTCGGTCTCATCAATTTCAAACTTCCAATTCTATTAATCAACGGGGTGGTAAATACGACACTGGTAATCCCTAGGCTGGTGTCTACAAGTAGACTCTACGAGTACTACCAAACTGTCATTTTTGCCGGTGTTAACCGGAAGGCTCGACACCTATCCGTGCAATTTTCTAGTCTTTCACCAAGGACACTCAGGCCAACTTTTCAAGTTCAATTACACCCCGTATCCAGACTTACCACGTATTTACCCCATACACATTACTGTTGTTCTCATTACAAGCCTTTCTCAATTATGGAATAAACATCTTCAATCCAAGTTTGCAACGCAAAAAATTAAATTAAATTATATGAATACGCAACATCAAGATTTCTCCATGTCACACAACATTTGTCATTTCTTCTCTTCATGCTCTATCATAAGATAGCTTTGTGGACCCGACTTTCTCTGTGCGCCCCCCTTTCGAAGAGGGCGCAAATTGGTCGTCCTACAGTTCGGACTCCTGTCATGGTTCTGAATCTAATCTCACAAAGTGCAATGTGAGACTGATAAATACCAAAGAGTCAAAATCTAGCAATTGGTTTTGGAAAATCAATTTTGAATGAAAAAGCGCAAAACATGGACTGCTTTGCCAAATTACAGAGTCGCCACCTAAATATTTTATTTTTGAAAAATTTAGGAAACCCTGACTTGTGCCAAAGGCCACGTGTCCGTCATCACCAAAGTTAGCTCGGCTCGGGAACTTGGGTACAAGAGGAGAAGGTCCTGAAATGAGCACCCCCGCTCGCCCGATCAAAGATCGGCCTCTACTAACATGATATGTTGTTTTATAAACACATGTGTTCTTATTCCAGTTATTAATCCAACTTACTATGTAATGCGCACAACATACAAGTATAGACTCAATCACAAGAATTGGAACAAAACAACTCATGTTTGTTTTTGAAAATGGTTTGAAAATGCTACTCGCGAGAAGGCTAAAACGTGTATTTGCCACCCTCAAGTGGGCTTAAAACATGATTTGCCACTTCGCAAAGTGGGCTTAAAACTCACATTTATTGAATTGTTCCAATTCAAGCAACAGAGCCTTCATCCACAAGCATTCATGCAATTTAATCAATTAAGCACATAGCCTCATGGCAAGCATGCTAACATGGCAACACTCACACATATGCAAGGATGCTAAAACGTAAACACTTACAGTGTACTCCAAGCCAAAACAGAAAACTAGTTAGAAATCATGCATGATCCTAACTATACAAAATGCCTAATACAACACATGCAAAAATGCAATTAAATAGGCTCGGCTATCTAAGATGGCATATGAATGCGACATTTGATACATGTGTTCAAATAGGTATTGAAATACACTGTAGTTTCAATGATGTGCCGAGCCCGGTGCATGCAATACAAATGAATGATGAAAACATGCAAGCATAAAGTATGCTAATTGAAAATGTCCCTAAACTAACCATCGAAAGTGATTAAGTAAAAATGAGAAAGACGTGGGGTTGGAAGACATGCACACACACACGCAGGCTTATTAAAACATTATGCCCTCGTGAAGGAGGGTCTAAATAGAGAAACTAAGCTATACTAAGCTAAGCAAATTATTACAAATCAACTAATTAACTAACTTAGCTAATTAATTATTACAAACCGAATTGAAACTAGCTATGCTAAGCTAATTAGAATGTTACAGAGATGAATTAAATTAGCTAAACACATTAACTAATTAATTATAAAATCGG
Organism: Camellia sinensis; assembly: GCF_055761805.1. Taxonomy (NCBI): domain Eukaryota; kingdom Viridiplantae; phylum Streptophyta; class Magnoliopsida; order Ericales; family Theaceae; genus Camellia; species Camellia sinensis. Next base: position 28,136,076 of record NC_138969.1, on the reverse strand, counting down.
CAATTAACTAGTTAAGTAAAGTAGTAAAATGGCCTCGAGGGGAGGGAGGCATGCATGCTCAGTGTGCTTCACTCGAAAATGCATTGACTTGCCATGAGTTGCCGCTGTTTGCACTCGCGGTGATCTTAGAACATCATACGAACTTCCAGATTGCATCTGCCCCAACACAGGAACACTTTGGACAATTTTCCGTACAGGTGGTCGGCCGACCACCTCAACTGGTTAGTAAGCTACCTCAAGTGGCCAGCCGGCCAGTGCAAGTGGTCTGTAGGCTAGTGCAAGTGGCTGGCCAGCCACTTCTCTTTGTAGAATTCTGCTTTTGCTGCAACACAGAGCAATAAAGGCAAAGCAATGTATTTGCAACGAAATGTGTGTACTGCTGCACTCGTCATGTCTCAAGCTCAAAGGAGTATGGTGCTCAGCTTTCAAGCCACCAACCAAGCATCTCAATGCATGATGGCCCAAAAGATAAGACTCAAATGGCCATCACCCTATCATGCATGTCAAGGGTGTCGGTGACGAAGAAATGTGACACGTTTCTTCACTATGAGTATGAAACGTCTTACATTTCTTGTGTTTAGATTAATGTACGATCCAAACACATGCAATGCAACACAAATATGTTTATCTTGCATGTTTTACTTTGCTCAATTTCTTGTTTACTCATTTACATTACCAAACTATTCCTTAATTGATTTGGTCCAATGTGAAAGTCCTCTAATTGGAAAGATGACCTAAGCCACAAGCACCTTAAGCATGAAAGAAGCCTCATGCTTTTGGTTAGTAGAAACCCTCAAGAGAAGGCTAAAACCATTAGGCATGAGAGCCTCGATTCCATGCTTAAGCCAACAAGGGGCTTAAGACCACTTTCAAAACAAATGAAAGAGTGAAGCATGGAGGAAGGTTGCACAAATTTCAGCACTGAAATGGCATGCAAAAGACACTAAATCATGCAAGCAATGCATGTAAGGCATGCTAAAAGGCCAAAAGCACCAAAGCTAGTGAAGTGCATTACACTAGGAACATGCAATATCAAGTTTAAACAACCAAACCAGCTATGGACAGGCCTAAAACATGCCAAAATAGAGGCCAAAATGTGTTGGGATGATAGCATGAAAAGCAAGAAAATGATGTTCATGTATTGGCTCACAAACAAGACATAAAGCTCAACTCTCAAAAGCACTTAAAGAGTGAAAGATGTGAGAGTGCGATAGAGGAATATGCTCTGAAATCACATGTGAAATGATGTCATACCATGCAAATCACTCAAATAAAGCATGCTAAAGGGCCCAAAACACAAAGATAGTCAAGGCCATTTACATTATAGCTATACAAAGCAGAGCACATGTGACCAAAACCACTTGAAACAGAGTTCGAGCATGTTAAATCAAAGCCAAAAACCTGCTGGAGTGGAACCAATACATGCTAGAATAATAGGCTAAATCACCAAGCACACTAAGCTAGTGAACAAGATTGCACTACAAGTGTAAGAAGCAAGAAAGAGGTGCTCCAACCAGCCAAAAATAGAGTTATAACATGCTAAAATATGGCCAAAAACATACTGAGAACAAGCCAAGAGATGGTAGAAAAACATGCTCAACTGTTAGGCCATCTACTCATGTAAACAAGACGAGGAGGGGGGACCACCCTCTCCCATTTTGGTCCTCAAAACCAAATTTCTACCACTGAAATTCCTTTGGAATTGAGTGGTTAAAAGGCCAAAAAATTGTTTTAGAAAGCTTTGAAAGATGGCACAAAAGCTTAACAAGCAAAGAGACAAGAAGGGTGGACCACACTCAAACTCAAAAGGGGCTTAAACCACCATTTTTAGGACTAAAAAACAGAGTTTTCTTCAGTTCAAAACCAAGCAAAAAATAGTTTTCAAAGGTGGCAAAACAAGTGTGCAAGACAAGCTTAAAAGGGACAAGTGCTTACCATTGAAGCACAACAGCAAAATAGGTACAAATCTAAGCCAAAACCAGCTTTGAGAGCTCAAATAGGACCTCCAAGAGCCTCAACAACAAGGTAGAGGTGTTTGGTCTAGGGTCTCTTTGCAAGAGTGTAGGAAATTCTCACTTCTAAGCACAATATAGAAAGAGAGGGATGCTTCTAGAGAGAGAGGCTGGAATTTTGCTCACAAAATTATAGAGAGAGAGAGAGAGAGAGAGAGATTTAGAGAGGCTCCCAAACCTGTCAACCTTCCAAAATATGAGATATAGCCTCCATATATAGCAAAAACATGAGCCTTGGTCGAAATATCTGAATTGGGACAGCTGGAGGTTGTGTAGAACAGCTGGAGGGAAAAGATCTGCAAAAAATATGAGTTTTAGACCTTAGTGGCCGTTAGGCTACCTCAACTGGCCGGCCAACTACCCCTAGTGGCCGGCCGGCCAACCCTAGTGGCCGACCGGCCACCCCTGTGGCAAATATCAAAAATTTGCTCTGCAGGTCAAACTTCAAATGGCCATATCTCCTTCATCTGGACTCCTTTTCAGGTCATTCTTGTATCCAAATTGAATCCCTGGAAGTAAGATTTCCAATGGTCATAGCCTGACATCAAAATTCTAAGTGTGCAAAAAGATATCCCTCTTTTAGTGAAGACTGCTCAGTTTTGGTCCTCTCGGATTCATACCCAACTGCTCGTCAGCTTGTCTTCTTCTCTCATCTCCTATTTTCTTCAACTCCAAACCTCTAACTAAGGTGTTTTGAAAGATTTTTTCAATGAGCTCACCTCTCTTTCATTCATTTCCACTTTGTCCTTGCTCGGTTTACCGAAAGCGCAATATTTAACAAAATGCGAGCCTCGAAACATTATAGCAACTTTCTTGCAAAAAATTTTTTAAAAGAGAGGGTTTTACGGTCTAAAATATTTTTAGTCCAAAAATGGGGTGTGAGGTTTGGATTTGATGCTCTTCTTGCCAAAAAAATCGAACCTTTGCATAGCATAGCCTACACCATCAAGTAAGTAATCAGTAGTGCCCAAGTCTTAAGGGCGGTCAAAAATGGGATGTCTATAGTTGCCCCTCTTTGATAGTGCTCAGAGTCATGAAATGACGTGAGTGAATGTCAAATCCTAGAGACGACCCATTTTTGACAAGGCCGAAGACTTGAACAAACAAACAAAATACAGATGCAGAAACAAATGGTTGCACCCACAGGCTGCCTACATATCCCTTTGCAAGGAATCAAACCAGCATAGTTCTGGGGTAGGATGCAAAATGATGCACAATATAACAAACAGTGTAAACGATATGCAATGCAATGAAATAATCAAACCACAAGCACTGCAAAACCATACAAATATCATAAATGAATGAAGATGCAACATCAAACTACGTTTAACACAGAAAAGAAGTGGGCACGAGCCGAATGACGCCTAACATAGGCTAAGTGCCTACATCCTCAGTACTGGCCTCAGCGCAGCATGGATGCTTACACATGACAGAACCGTGTCTCAATGTAAAAGGGCTGCGAGCACATGCAAAACTATGTGTTTCGCAGAGAGACCACAAAATACAAGTAATTGGGTGGGATGATATAAGTGAGGAATGATCTGCTATGGAAAGATCATGATCCTACATACTGAATGCAACAAAACAAACTACGATGCAATGGATGCAGTGAATAAGGCGCGCGGCCATACCACATTTTGGCTAGAAAAGGCATGGACACAAAACAGACCACGTCTAACATAGAAAAGGTGCTGACAATCTCAGACCACAATTCTCTTAGTGGAATAGGCGCATACACATGCAAAGCTATACTGTAACATGAAAAGTATGGGCACATGCCAAACTAAGCTCAACATGAAAAGGATGCATGATAACAAGGATATGATGCAATAGATGTAATAGATAGTGCAGTAGATGCAAAAGGGTGACATGCTCCAACCATGCTAAAATTATGAGAGAAGGAAAAACAAATCCTAAACACGCCAAAATCGTGTGAGGAAAGAGACACTCTAATCACGCTGAAATCGTGAGAAGAGGTCCGAAAACAACCGCTCAAGGGCGCACTCGACGCAACCTGAGATAAATTCCAAATGCGCTGAAATCGTAAGAAGAGGTCCAAAAACAACCGCTCAAGGGCGCACTCAACGCAACCTGAGATAAATTCCAAACATGCTGAAATCGTGTGAGGAAAGGAACACTCTAACCACGCTGAAATCGTGAGAAGAGGTCCGAAAACAACCACTCACGGGCGCACTCGACGCAACTTGACATAAATTCCAAACACACTAAAATCGTGTGAGGAAATCAACACTCTAACCACGCTGAAATCGTGAGAAGAGGTCCAAAAACAACCGCTGAGGGGCGCACTCGACGCAACCTGAGATAAATTCCAAACACGCTGAAATCGTGTGAGGAATGGAACACTCTAACCATGCTGAAATCGTGAGAAGAGGTTCAAAAACAACAGCTCAGGGGTGTACTCGACGCAACCTGAGATAAATTCCAAACACATTGAAATTGTGTAAGGAAAGGAACACTCTAACCATGCTGCAATCGTGAGAAGAGGTCCGAAAACAACCGCTTAGGAGCGCGCTCGATGCAACCTGAGATAAATTCCAAACACGATGAAATCGTGTGAGGAAATGAACACTCTAACCACGTTGAAATCGTGAGAAGAGGTCCGAAAAAAACCGCCCAAGGGCGCACTTGACGCAACCTGAGATAAATTACAAGCACGCTGAAATCGTGCAAGGAAAGGAACACTCTAACCACACTGAAATCGTGAGAAAAGGTCCCAAAACAATCGCTCAGGAGAGTTCTCGACGCAACCTGAGATAAATCCCAAACACGTTGAAATCGTGTGAGGAAAGGAGCACTCTAATCACGCTGAAATCGTGAGAAGAGGTCTAAAAAAAATGACTCAGGAGCGCACTCGATGCAACCTGAGATAAATTCCAAACACACTGAAATCGTGTAAGGAAAGGAACACTCTAATCACGCTGAAACCGTGAGAAGAGGTCCCAAAACAATCGCTCAGGAGCGTGCTCGACGCAACCTGAGATAAATTCCAAGCACGCTAAAATTGTGTGAGGAAAGGAACACTCTAACCACGCTGAAATCATGAGAAGAGGTCCGAAAACAACCGCTCAAGAGCGTGCTCGACGCAGCCTGAGATAAATCCGAAACACACTTAAATTGTGTGAGGAAAGGAACACTCTAACCACGCTGAAATCGTGAGAAGAGGTTTGAAAACAACCACTCAGGAGCGCGCTCGACGTAACCTGAGATAAATCTCAAACACGCTGAAATCGTGTGAGGAAATGAACACTCTAACCATGTTAAAATCGTGAGAAGAGGTTCGAAAACAACCGCTCAGGAGCGCGCTCGACGCAACCCGAGATAAATTCCAAACACACTGAAATCATGTGAGGAAAGGAACACTCTAACCACGCTGAAATCGTGAGAAGATGTTCGAAAACAAGCAATCAGGAGCGCGCTAGACGCAACCTGAGATAACTCCCAGAGGATAACGATCCTAAACGCTGCTCAGCATGAAAGGATAAATGATACAAGATAGCACAAGATGTAAAGAAATGCAATAAGTACGATGATATTATACATGTTACAAGCCATGTATGATGCTTACGGAATGCAATAAACAAACAAAGCGGCGCTTTAAAAAGCACCTCATGGGGTGAGTGGCGATGAACCGCTCTACTCTGATAGGGATCTCCCCTTCGTGTTCTTCGAACTCTTACCTTCAACTCACAGTTCAGAGGCTCTGAAATACTGACAAGGAGTAACCTCTGCATGTAGAAGCCACAGATGCCGCTTTTCTTCCTGATCATATTCACAACTTTCCCTATTCTCCAATAGGGTGACAGACTAGGTTGGTTCAGTATCCAGAATTGAGGCGCATACACACTACCTCAACCTATGGGGCTGCCATACCGATTTCAAGCTGAGGATACACCCCTAGGTATTTAAACCAGACTTTAGTCCTGGAAATTCTGAACCTTTGCATTCTGGGCATCGGCCATTCGAACTCTAGTTTCCACCGTCGCAGTTGGTCTCTTAGGAACTCATTGCAAACACAGCCAAGATGCCTCTGGCAGGGACTGGTTTTCAGGGGGAGCACTTTGATTGCGATTCTGGCTTGAAGCAGACTTGATCATGAGATTGAGCTTGAGGCAGAGGTACACTCATACTTCGGAGCATTGACAAGGCCTGAAAAGGTACATCCGGAATACAATCTCGGAATTTACTGAAGTCGAAACCCACTCAGATGCTTCGATTTTCCCTCTTTTCTTTTGCTTTGTAGTCTGGAACCCATGTAGCTTCAGATAGGTCCTTGTTCTACTGTTCTCACATAACCTGGGTTTAACCCTGTAGTTTTATGAAAGAACAAATCCTGTTTTGCACATATGTGGAGAACGACACAGCACTCTGAGCATAAAACGAATTTTATTTTATTTTGAAATTGAGAGTAAGTTCTCAACCGGGTATTGAGCCTACGACTAACCACAGTCGAAATGACTCAACAAAGGAAAACAAAGGTAAAACAACCTAAACATATGTGTTGACACTCAAAATGACTCAAAACAATAATCGAGACAAACGACAAACACAACACTTGGATGTTTTCCAACAATGGGAGACCTCTCGGTTCACGAGGAGCCTATTTTTTTTGGGTATTGTTTCCCACCCATTCTTATTTGTGATTCTCATATCACTCTGGCACTTAATCTCTTTTTCTCTGAAAAGTCCTTTTCTCACTTTTTCCCTCAGCGTACATCTCTCTATTCTTCAATCTCTCTTATTTTTTATCCCTCCCCTGGGTGGTTGATGAATAAACAGGAAGTTGTGGGCTCGTGCCCCTAGTATTCAACTAGATTCTCGTTCTTTAGCTCACAACTAGTGAGCCTTCCCACAGAGGGGTTGTGGAGCGACTGGATGTGCAGCAGAGCTGCAACTGACATCGGTTGATTTATTGGCCAGTTCAGATGTGATCAGACCTGTCCAGATGAGGGAGTGGAATATCCTGATCCATTCCAATTTGTGCTTCGCACATGGCTTGATACCTCGCTGCTTGGAGGATGTGAGAGCTTTTGGCCCTTTGCTGTTAGCTTCAGTTGTGCCCTTTCTGGCGAATATGGTGCCCTTTTCCGGCAAGTATGTTGACAAGGGGGAAAAGATAGAAAGCCTGACTCAACTGTGCCCCTAGTTCATCATTTTGACCATTTTTTTTGTTTTGGCTTCCTGCTAAAACAATTTTAATCAATATGAGACTTAGATTAACATGCTTATTCGATTTTCTGATTTGAAATCATGCAAGTCAGGTTATGAGCACTGAAAATTTTCCTTTTTGCGTCCAAGATATGGTCCAGTTTTGGAAAAAAATATGAAATAATTTTCAAGAGAAATAGTCAACCTCATTAAAAATCCTCAAAAATGATTTTTGCAAATGGCCACTGCTCGACCAACACAGAATCTACTCTTGAGATGCACAACCTTAAATCTGAATTTGAAATGTCTTGCAGCTGAATCTTCTAACGGAATAGGACAATCCGATTTTGAACAAAGATGAGCACGAAGACGAGCCAATTTGCACATGGATAAGATAGCCGAGTTGAACAAGGATAAACCAATCAACTTGGATAGGCCCAACAGGCTGAGAATGATTGGGGCCAAACTTCAGGATGAAGTTGCCTACGTATCCCAAACATGGGAATCAAGCCTGACGTAGTTCCAGGTCAGGTTCACTCGGGTGTTGACACTTTCCTTTTATGCTCTAACTTTTGCCAAGGTCGCCCTTCTAGGTTTTCAACCTTGCGAGCTATTTTTCTTTTCTTTTCATTTGTTCTTCTTTCTTTTCATTTCTTCTTTCATTTACTTTTCTTCTTTTTTTCTTTTCTTCTTTTCTTTTTTTCCTTCATTTTCATTTGCTCTAACTTTTGCCTGGGTCGCCCTTCCGGGTTTTCGGCCCAGCGAGCCTCTCAAGGATAGAAAAGTGTAACTTGTCCATGTTGATCGGTTTTGAGATCTCGAAGCCATCTGAATCCAGGAGAATGGCTGCTATTCGCTGATAATGTAGGAGTCCATCCAATCGGGTCTGAATTTGGCCCTAGTGTTGCGGATAGGAACTTGGTTATCCTTCAGCAATACTTTCTTGTTCCAGCTACTACAATTTGGCTTTCTTACCAGTCTTCATTGGTTTGCAGAATGAGCCATCTTTTGAATCTTTGAGCACATCTGACATTTTTTGCCACTAGTTCAAGGGCTACTTTTGATCTAGCTTTGCAAGCTTCCTTTGATCAATTTGACATTCTTGCCCCTAGTTTGAGGGCTACTTCAAATCTGGCCTGGCGGGCCTCTTTGGATGTCATACGACCTTATTGCCCCTAGTTCATGGGCTGCTTCAAATCTGGCCATACAAGCCTCACATTGTGGTTGACCGTTGAACATTCTGAATCCAAGTTCAAGGTTTGAAAGCAAAAGGGGTTGAGTCTTGAGGCTGAGAGTGGTCCTATGCTGCACAATCTCAAAATCAATTCCACGCATGTCTTCGCAGGGCCACACAAAACATTTTTTGAAATCTTTTAAGAAAGCGACTAGTCGCTCACGCTGAAGATAATGCGAAACCAGTCTGGATGAAGCTAGGATCCTTCTCAGTACTCACATTAACAAACATGATCTCATTCATTAAGGGCTTAGCATGCCTCTCTTTCTCTCAGTTGATCAAATTTTTGTAAATCTCGAGGAATTCCTCCCTCTTTGTTTTCATCACAGCGTTAAAAAAGTTTTGAAAAACTTAGGTCAATGCAATGCTTTCAAGGCACAGAAAAGTAGGTGAAAAGCACTGTCGTTTCATTCAAATCTGCTGGCACAACTGGCTCCAAGGTAGGAACAGACTCAAAAGAAAGAGCGTAAAAGACAAACACAAAACATGATAGTGATACCTGAGGTAACACCCCCGAGATCACCTGACTCCAACACAACCGGACTGACTCGATACAACAAGACAGACTCAACCGACTCAGTACAAAAAGATTGACTCGAAACGACACAACAGAACTGACTCAATACCCAAGTCATAAACTTAAATAAATAGCATTCGCAAATTGCCCAAACAGTGCGTGCCATCCCCATATCTGGAGTAAAATGAGCACCCTCAGCGAGTGGTTCATCCCCCGATCACATAGTCACATTATCCCCCAAGTTGATCGATCCAGTACCAAGACTTTGCATGACCTGGTGCGACAATGACCTTGTTATCAATCAGATCTTGTATTTCGTGGCGAAGACGAAAACACATGTTAGTGTCATGGCCGGCTTGTTGATGGTAGGCACAGTACTTGGCTGGATCATGTGAGGGAGGGAGATTATTTGGCAGTGGTCGTGGTTCCAGGGGCTTCAGATGCCCTTTTCTGATCAGGACCTTCCAGGCCGCTGATAGAGACATATAGAACGGGGTAAAAGTCCTCTGACCCCGGGGTGGATATTTTGCTGGTTGTGGGGCGGTCGGGTTGGATGTACTAGCGAAAAGATTGGCAGGTGCTGACTGGGTTTGCTGATTTCTAATAGATGTAAGACTGAAGTTGAAAGGAACGTTTCTGGTATGATGGCCCTTCTTCTGGCTTGCCCCTTGGTTCAAACTGCTCTCATTTTGAGTGGCAAAAGTGTCATCCACAGTCTTTGCAACAACTGCAAGCACTTGCTATTTGTTCAGTCCCTCGGCTTTCAAAGCCTCAACAGCCCACTGAAGGTGTTCATGGGAACCAATGCATGCCCCTACCTTGTTCTTACCACTTGCCCCCACTTTGTCAAAGAATCGGATCGCTATATAAGAGCGGAGCCCAGTTGTTGTCGACATGTCATTGCACATACCTGGGATGGCTTTAGGTTGGCCATTTTCAATTGCAGCTTGCCCCAAGATTGGAGAGCCTTTTCTGGCATGTGATGTGGTCGATGACGGAGCCAAAATTCCAAAGGCCAGATCTGCCACAGTTCTCTGAAGATTCTCAATCATTCTCATCAGCTCAGAAGTAGTGGGTTCTTGGGTTTGAGATGATTGGGGTTCCGAGACTAGATGTGTGGTAGGTGCCCCAGATGGGCATTGCGTTTCAACATTGGTCTCATCCTGCATGGTACTTCCCTGGTTTAATGCCGTCATCATGGCCACAACTGCTTCCGGACTCCGTGCCATGACGGTCTGCTAAGTTTGAACAAAAGTGATGTGACTGGTGACTGTCGGATCAGATGAACCGATGAGCCCTAACGGCCCTTTCTTTGCCTTGCCTCAGCGAAGGAAACACTGGTTGCCCTTGAACTGAATCTCTGACCTAACAAAGTCTATCAACACAAGTCCAATGCACTCGGGGGATATTGGAGCCTTCTGAAGCTATGGTTCCAAGACTACCTTGCAAAAGAGAAAACAGATAGCATCTCAGCCTAATTTCACTAGAACGGATATGAGCATAGTTGAATGACTACAGTCTTTATAGAATTCTACCCCAAAATAGATACCAGACTCACAACGGATATGCACATCCCTGTACAGTTCACGCTAAAGCACATACTAGTTAATTGAGAGCCAAAACACCCCTATGAGGGGATAAGGTTATCCTATCCTAGTTTCGTCAGGAACTAGGGATTCACTACGCACGCATACGGTTTTAAACAATCCTGCATTCAAGTGAGCAACCTGTCCTAGTTTGGAACAGTCTCTATGGCTTCCGATATGAAACTAGGTTGAATGGTCAAAAAGGGTGCCTCCAGCGATGATACCGATCCAAGGTTTGTGTTCCCATCATGGCAGAGCCGGCAACCGGTCAACCTTATGGCACGCTTTTCCAAGCAAGTCTCCGACAAACCGTTTAGCAATAGCAGATGGCAAACACTGTGACTTAGGCACACCAATGCAAATGCAATGCAAAGAAACATATAAGTGTAAATAAAACAACATATCAGGATGTTCGAGTCAAGTTCTCTAAATCCCCAGCGGAGTCGCCAGAAACTGTGGACCCGACTTTCTCCGTGCGCTCCCCTTTCGGAGAGGGCGCGAATTGTCGTCCTATAATTCGGACTCCTGTCACGGTTCTGAATCTAATCTCACAAAGTGCAATGTGAGACTGATAAACACCAAAGAGTCCAAATCTGGCAATTGGTTTTGGAAAATCAATTTTGAATGGAAAAGTCCCAAACATGGACTGCTTTGCCAGATTACAGGGTAGCCACCTAAATATTTTATTTTTAGAAAATTTAGGAAACCCTGACTCGTATCAAAGACCACGTGTCCGTCGTCACCAAAGTTGCCTCGGCTCGGGAACTCGGGTACGAGAGGGGAAGGTCCTGAAATGAGCACCCCCGCTCACCTGATCAAAGATCAGCCTCTACTAACATGATATGTTGTTTCATAAACACATGTGTTCTTATTCTAGTTATTAATCTAACTTACTATATGATGCGCACAACATACAAGTATAGACTCCATCACAAGAATTGGAACAAAACAACTTATGTTTGTTTTTGAAAATAGTTTAAAAGTGCTACTTGCGAGTAGGCTGAAACACGGATTTTCCACCCTCAAGTGGGCTTAAAACATGATTTGCCACTTCGCAAAGTGGGCTTAAAACTCACATTTATCAAATTGTTCCAATTCAAGCAACAAAGCCTTCATCCACTGGAATTCATGCAATTTAATCAGTTAAGCACATAGCCTCATGGCAAGCATGCTAACATGGCAACACTCACACTTATGCAAGGATGCTAAAACGTAAATACTTACAGTGTACTCCAAGCCAAAACAGAAAACTAGTTAGAAATCATGCATGATCCTAACTATACAAAATGTCTAATGCAACACATGCAAAAATGCGATTAAATAGGCTCGGCTATCTAAGATGGCATATGAATGCGACATTTGATACATGTATTCAAATAAGTATTGAAATACACTGCAGTTTGAATGATGCAACGAGCCTGCTACATGCATTACAAATGAATGATGCAAACATGCAAGCATAAAGTATGCTAATTGAAAATGTCCCTGAACTAACCATCGAAAGCAGTAAAGTAAAAAGGAGAAAGACGTGGGGTTGGAAGACATGCACACACACGCACTCTTATTACAACATTATGCCCTTGCGAAGGAGGGTCCACATAAAGAAGCTAAGCTATACTAAGCTAAGCTAATTATTACAAACCAACTAATTAACTAACTTAGCCAACTAATTATTACAAACCGAATTGAAACTAGATATGCTAAGCTAATTAGAATATTACAGAGATGAATTAAATTAGCTAAGCACATTAACTAATTAATTATAAAACTGGGAAATTAACTAGCTAAGTAAAGTAGTAAAATGGCCTCGGGGGGAGGGAGGCATGATTGCTCAGTGTGCTTCACCCGAAAGTGCATTGCCTTGCTATGAGTTGTCTCTGTTTGCGCTCGCGGTGCTCTCAGAACATCATACGAACTTCTAGATTGCATTTGCCCCAACAGAGGAACACTTTGGACAATTTTCCCTACAGGTGGCCGGCCGGCCACCTTAACTGGTCGGTAGGCTACCTCAACTGGCCAGTTGGCCAGTGCAAGTGGCCGGCCTGCCACTTCTCTTTCCAGAATTCTGCTTTTGCTACAACACAGAGCAACATAGGCAAAGTAATGTATTTGCAAGGAAATGTGTGTACTGCCACACTCCTTATCATGTCCCAAGCTCAATAGAGTATGGCGCCCGGCTTTCAAGCCACCAACCAAGCATCTCAATGCATGATGGCCCAAAAGCCAAGCTTATACAAGCTTAATGAATGCACACATAAGACTCAAATGGCCATCACCCTATCATACATGATCAAGGGTGTCAGCGACGAAGAAATGTGACACGTTTCATCACTATGAATACGAAACGTCCCACATTTCTTGTGTTTGGATTAATGTCTGATCCAAACACATGCAATGAAACACAAATATGCTTATCTTGCATGTTTTACTTTGCTCAATTTCTTGTTTACTCATTTACATTACCAAACCATTCCTTAATTGATTTGGTCCAATGTGAAAGTCCTCTAATTGGAAAGATGACCTAAGCCACAAGCACCTTAAGCATGAAAGAAGCCTCATGCTTTTGGTTAGTAGAAACCCTCAAGAGAAGGCTAAAACCATTAGGCATGAGAGCCTCAATTCCACGCTTAAGCCAACAAGGGGCTTAAGACCACTTTCAAAACAAATGAAAGAGTGAAGCATGGAGGAAGGATACAGAAAATTCAGCACTGAAATGGCATGCAAAAGACACTAAATCATGCAAGCAATGCATGCAAGGCATGCTAAAAGGCCAAAAACACCAAAGCTAGTGAAGTGCATTACACTAGGAACATGCAATATCAAGTTTAAACAACCAAACCTACTATGGACAGGCCTAAAACATGCCAAAATAGAGGCCAAAATGTGCTGGGATGATAGCATGAAAAGCAAGAAAATGATGTTCATGTATTAGCTCACAAACAAGACATAAAGCTCAACTCTCAAAAGCACTTAAAGAGTGAAAGATGCGAGAGTATGACAGAGGAATATGCTCTGAAATCACATGTGAAATGATGTCATACCATGCAAATCACTCAAATAAAGCATCCTAAAGGGCCCAAAACACAAAGCTAGTTAAGGCCATTTACATTATAGCTATACAAAGCGGAGCACATGTGACCAAAACCACTTGAAACAGAGTTAGAGCATGCTAAATCAAAGCCAAAAACATGCTGGAGTGGAGCCAATACATGCTAGAATAATAAGCTAAATCACCAAGCACACTAAGCTAATGAACAAAATTGCACTACAAGTGTAAGAAGCAAGCAAGAGGTGCTCCAACCAGCCAAAAACAGAGTTATAACATGCTGAAATATGGCCAAAACATGCTAAGAACAACCAAGAGATGGTAGAAAAACATGCTCAACTGTTAGGCCATCTACTCATGCAAACAAGACAAGTGAAAGTGGGACCACCCCCTCTCATTTTGGTCCTCAAAACCAACTTTCTACCACTGAAATTCCTTTTGAAATTCAGTGGTTAAAAGGCCAAAAAAATTGTTTTAGAAAGCTTTGAAAGATGGCACAAAAGCTTAACAAGCAAAGAGACAAGAAGGGTGGAGCACCCTCAAACTCAAAAGGGGCTTAATCCACCATTTTTAGGACTGGAAAACAGAGTTTTCTTCAGTTCAAAACCAAGCCAAAAACAGTTTGCAAAGGTGGCAAAACAAGTGTGCAAGACAAGCATAAAAGGGACAAGTGCTTAACCTTGAAGCACAACAGCAAAACAGGTGCAAATCTGAGCCAAAACTAGCTTTGAGAGCTCAAATAGGACCTCTAAGAGCCTCAGTAACAAGGTAGAGGTGTTTGGTCTAGGGTCTCTTTGCAAGAGTGTAGGAAATTCTCACTTCTAAGCATAATATAAGGAGAGAGAGAGAGAGAGAGAGAGAGAGAGAGAGAGAGAGAGATTTAGAGAGGGTGGCTCCCAAACTTGTCAACCTTCCAAAATATGAGATATAGCCTTCATATATAGCAAAAACATGAGCCTTTGTTGAAATATCTGAATTGGAACAGCTGGAGGTTGTATAGAACAGCTAAAGGGAAAAGATCTGCAAAAAATCTGAGTTTTGGACCTTAGTGGCCGGTAGGCTACTTCAAGTGGCTGGTAGGCTACCTCAACTGGTTGGCCGGCCACCCCTATGGTCAACAGCAAAAATCTACTCTGCAGGTCAAACTTCAAATGGGTATATCTCCTTCATCTTGACTCCTTTTCCGGTCATTCGTTTGTCCAAATTGAAGCCCTGGAAGTAAGATTTCCAATGGTGGCAACCTCACATCAAAATTCTAAGTGTGAAAAATGATATCCTTCTTTTAGTGAAGACTGCTCAGTTTTGGTCCTCTCAGATTCATGCCTAACTGCTCCTCAGCTAGTTTTCTTCTCTCCTCTCCTCTTTTCTTCAACTCCAAACCTCTAACTAAGGTGTTTTGAAACATATTTTCAATGAGCTCACCTCTCTTTCATTCATTTCCACTTTGTCCTTGCTCAGTTTACCGAAAAGCGCAACATTTAACAAAATGCGAGCCTCGGAACACCGTAGCAAGTTTCTTTCAAAAAAAACATTTTAAAAGAGAGGGTTTTAAGGTCTAAAATCTTTTTAGTCCAAAAATGGGGTGTGAGGTTTGGATTTGATGCTCTTCTTGCTAAAGAAATCGAACCTTTGCATAGCGTAGCCTACACCATCATGTAAGCAATCAGTAGTGCCCATGTCTTAAGGGCGGTCAAAAATGGGGTGTCTACAAGCTTACATGTTATCAACTCATAGTAACAACACTTTCCCATCATGCACAATTATTTGTTATTTCATAACAATACACATTTAAAGGTTTAACAATAATGTTGCAATAACACCTCACTCCTCATGTATCAAATAATTTTGCCATTCTTGCTAAACATATGATAAAAATTCACTTTCTTAGTACTAAACACAAGATACTCATAAACATATTCATTTTTATCAAAAATCCCCAAAACTTCTCTAGGGTTTTTTGTCAAAAACAAGGCAAACCTTCTCCTCTCTTTTGAGAGGGTTTTCTCTCAAGATGACATCCTCCTATTATGTGAGTAAAATCCTCTAGAAGATAGTTTAGGAAGAGAGATCAAAACCCATCATGAAACTCTAGCATTTATGAGACAAGACTAAACTTTCAATATCATTAATGGAGCTTTAAAATCAACCAAAACTAACATAAATGTATATATAACTCAAGAAAAATTTCCCTACCTCAATGTTTTGATGAAGAGAGAGAATGAAACCCTAGCTTCTATGGAAGATTCTTCAACTTTCCACAACACCAAGAGGAGTTCAAGCTTGATCTCCAAAGCTTGAGAGGGAGAGATGATGAGGATGGAGAATCTAGATCCAAGGGGCTTGCAAAATCAAGGAGTTTTTGGTGTTTGAGATTTTCTAAAGAGAAGGGAGAGCAAAATGGCCTTTAGAGTGAGAGAGTGAAGCCCTAAAAATGATATACAACTCAGCCCTAAAAATACAAAAATGCAGAAATTCGAACTCACGTGCGGCGCCCTTCCCTAAACGTGCAGAGCGTGCCCTCCTGCACGTGCGGCTATCACTTCCGCACGTGCGGCACCTCCTGCACCTCACCCATGTACGTGCACATTTTGCAGTGTGCACGCCCAGCCTTCCCCTGAAATCTGCATGTGCGGCCTCTTCCTCCTGCACGTGTGGCCCTAGGCCCCCGTATGTGCGGTAAGCCAACTAGTCTAGCAAAGTTTTTGGTTCGACCCCCGGGCACTCCAGATCTGTCCTTACGCTCTTCGAAACAAGTGAAATTCAATACCAAGCACAACAAAAGCAAGAACTTTATTTAGAGGACTATTTCTGGACATTTCAAACCCAATGAAATTAAAAGAAGAATGGAGCAACGAGGGGAAAAAAAGGGAAGAAAAGAGGAGAAGGGAGAAGAAAGGACCTAGTTGCTATAAGGCTCGCTCGAGCGCAAGAAAGCTCGCTCGAGCAGAAGCTGGGTCTGAAAAAGAAACATGAAGACCCACAATACTCGCTCGAGCGCACAAACCCTCGCTCGAGCGAAGAAGCAAACACCCAAGGCTTGCTCGAGCGCAAAAAGCCTCGCTCGAGTGAAGAAGCCAAATTCTGGGCAGCAACCATATGTTTCAACTCACAACCAACCTGTTCCAAGCTTAGCCAATACATCCCACAACTCAAATACAAGGAATTAAAGGATGGAAACAAGATATAGAAAACAACAACCAACCATGGAACCCGAGTTCGGAATACAATAAATGAAGGGGAAAAACTGGCATCGCTATAATACACATTCTTTTTGTTTAACTTATATTTTATGAACTGTAATATTTTACATGGTATTTGAATAACTAAGGTATAATGTCAACAATTCTAAACAAGAACCACTTTTGTTATTTTTATTTTTTAAATCTGTTTTTCAGTTTTTGATTTTTTATTTTTTCTCAATTTTGGTAATTAAAGAAACTAAAAGTTCTTCTTATTTTATATTTAAATTATACTATTATATGAGAATCTAATATCTAATAATCTAAATAGAATTAAAAAGTAAAAAATTGGTAAAAAAATTTATAAATTCAAATATGTACTGATTTATTATTATTATATATTATTATTTAATGTGAATAATTTTTTTTTTTTTTCCAAAACCAATACACAACAAATTATTTTCTAAGTATATTTAGATGAAGTGAATCTAATAAAAATAAATAAAAGAGTTATTAAAAAAATGTCAAAGACAAGGAACATAAAAAAACAAAAATTTGAAAAAAACAAACACTATAAATTTCTCTTTTTTTTAAAATCTTTCTTCACTAATTTCTAATTTTACACAAACTATTCACAAATTCCTTTCAATTTTTATGTGAATTTAATAATCTAATTAAAAAATAGTGCATACACACAAAAAATGTAATACTAAACATCTACATTATGACCAACTATTTAATTATAAATAATTAACTTCTCATTGTTACCTGGATTATGTTGTTACAAAAGATTTCATATATTCTTTTTGTGATATCTTATATATGTTAGTGTTTACATATATAAATATATAAATATAAATTTATATATATTACTGTATTCATACATTATCAATCTGTAATGCTATGTTACCTTCGGATATTTTAATTTTCTAATATGTATGGCTTTAATAATATAGTTATATTTGTTAGGAAAAAATTATAGAATTGTGTATTATTCTCCTATCAACTTATGTTCAATTGTCATACAAACAAGTGTCCACAACAAACACTTTCAATAACAAATCAAAATTTTTCAAAATGCCTCCATCACGACAATAATTATACTTTTTTTCTCATAGAAAAAAAAAATCGCATTATTGAGGGAAAATAGATTTTGAAATTCATAATAATATGGCATTTCAAACTCTTACTCCTCAAAATATTTTTATTACAATGAGTTATAATGGTGAGAAGAAAGAAAAATAAGAAAATGATGAAACAAAAACTACAAAAGATATATTGCAACATATTCTCCAAACAAAGTTAAACAAGCTGAAGTAGAAATTGTCCTATCTATTGTGAAATTTAAGAAAATTAATGTACCTCATATACACATTTTAGTCAAATTATGAGAAAAAATCAAATGATACTCAAAAATTATTGCAGCAACTCAATGACGCAGAAAGTAAGTACATCAAATCAAAAGTTTCGATAATTTTTTGTTATATATTGATTACTTACAAATGCCTATGTAACTTGGCAATCTCATAAAAGTAACCCTGCAAACACTTATAAGTATAGATCTATAAATATCGTAAAAACAATTATGAAATTCTTATATCGATCGAAATATGGGTAAATTACACTGGCACCTTCTGAAGTTTCTGTTTAATACAAATCCCCTATTCATATTTGAAAAATTACATTCCCCTCCTTGAGGTTTGTAATCTCATTTCAAATTATCCTATGAAGTGCTGATGTCATGTCCTAAAATTTTCTAAATGACCATCTTGTCATTTTTTTTACCATTTCTTCTTCATATCATCATGACTACATTCTACAACTTTTTATCATTACATTCTACCTGAACTTATTCTTATTGAGTGATGATACACAAACATAAATTTTATATAAAATTTTCAAACACAATGATATAGCTTAATTGTGGGGAAATTCTATTTCCACACACTTAATTACCTCAGTACACATCTTCTCTCAGTACACGCACTTATTAATTTGATTATTAATTAAAATTTTCAATCTACATATTAAAAGTTATAATTATATCCTTACTTATACACACACCACTCAACCCTCCTTTCCACACAGTTGTTGAGTGATTCTGCTTCTAGATTTGTAAACCCATTATAAACCCACGTGAAGATCATTCAAGGCCACAGTGTGAAGTGAAATGAAGACAAAGTCCTCAATTGAAGACTCAATTGAACCTCCATTAAAAACATCATTGAAAACCCTCCAAAATATTGTTGAAAATGAAGCATCTTTTTATTTTGTTATTGCATTTACCATTTCCAAATCTCCATTGACATAGAACCCTCATTTTTTTTATTAAATTTTTTTTTTTATGTTTTACGGTTTGGGGATTTCGGTACTGGTGTTCCGAAATTATACATTTAATTTGAAATTTAACTTCCGAATAAAAGTGATTAGTTCAACAAATTTGTTCTGAAAAAAAAAAAAAAAAAAACTTTTGACAGTTGATGTCCAAATATAATGAAATAATTCGGCAGTTGATGTCTAAATATAATGAAATAATTCGGCACTGGTTGTCATATTAAAAATCACGAAAGAAAAGAAGAAGATGTTATGCGCAAAAAAACTAAGATTTTCATCGCTAATAAAGTATAAATCTATAGATTAAAGTAATATGAGAATGGTTATGAGAGTATTGCTTTGCAAGCAATAGAGGAGCATAGAGCATAGAGTGTGTAGCAAGCAAAGTGACAATAATGGAAAAATTAGGGTTTAATTTTTTTTTTACTCAAAATGTTTGCATTGATATTTTTTTTTTTTAAAGATGCGTACAGAAAATATTTTCATATAATATTATGGGTGTTAGTGGATGTCCATTATGTTCATTTTAGTTTAAGATATAATTGTTATTAAAATAATATTTCATTAAGTGTGTACACTGAGATAATTAAGTGTGTGAAAATAAAATTCCCTTAATTGTGACCTTTCACTTTAAAACAAAATATCTGTAAACATGATTTATATTTACAACAATATCTCTATCACAACATTTTTATGATATTTTTTGTACAAATTTTTACATATGAATATAATTTTTCATTTTTATTTCCACCGTTATATTTAGATTAGATCAATTTAATCTAGATATATATTTAAAAAGTATAAAATTTGTATAAAAAACTTTTTAAAAATCCATTAAATACAACAAAATAAGATAATGTATTGAATTTTTATATTTTTATATTTTTTTGTATTTGGTGAATTTAAAAAAAAAAATCACTTTGCCTGTTTCCATTTTTTAGAATTCACTTTTCAAAAAATTCAACTTCTTTGTTTCCATATTTGTTTGTTTTCACTAAATTTTTAAAAATATTTTAAGCCTTTTTTAAAATTTTTAAACACACCTAACATAAATACACTTAGCAAGTATAATATTTGTGAAAAAAAAATCTTTAAAAAATTCACTAAATACCAAAAATACAAAAAAAAATAAAATGAAAATTCAGTAAATTTTTCATATTTTTGTGTATTTTTTAATTTTTTAAAATATTTTTTCACAAATAATTTACTATTTACATACATCTAAGTAAGGTACATCTAAAAAATTTTAAAAAATTGCTTAAAATTTAAAAAATATTCACTAAAAAAAATGGAACACAAAAAAACTCAATTTTCAGAAAACTGAAACCAAGCACACTGATTATATTTCTTAAGAATATTTAGATTAGGTGTATCTAAAAAATAAAATATTGTTTAAAATATTTAAAAAATAAGTAAAAATAAAAAAAAACACGAAAAATAAAAAAACTCAATTTTTTATGTGAGTTAACCAAAAGAAAATTATTATTATTTCTCTTGAAATGATATGAACAAAGTATCTATATTATTTTATTATTTTATAATTATAAAGGCTAAGGAGGTATGTAGCACTTGTGCCTTTTAAAGCTTTTGGTAAATGTATTTGGACCCTTTATTCTATTTTGGGAACCTTTGCTGCTGTTGTACTTTAGTTTTGGAGGAGTCCAAATTGATTTAAACTTGTTGGGTTTGGTTGTTCGCACTTATTCTTGTCAAAAAGTCCATTGGAGAGTTAGAAATTCCATTCTAGGGTCGACACTAGCCTTCCTAGGGTTGACCCTTACCTGTTGATGAAGTTCTGGAAATGTTGCTAGAACATAGGGTAGACACCAGACTGTGAGAGGGTCGACCCTCTTCGGTCTGTGTGTTGGATGCTGGAAGATAGGGTAGACACCAGACTGGGAGAGGGTCGACTCTCCTTTGTCTGTGTGTTGGCTGCTGGAAGATAGGGTAGACACCAGTCTGGAGTGGTGTCGACACCCGCAGTGCAGTCAAAGCTTTCCTATATTCTTTTTTCCTCTTTGGTGTCGACACCACTGTTGCAGGGGTCGACACCTGCAACTTTTTCCCAGATTTTTCTACCGCTTTGGGCCTACTTTTTGGGGATATTTTGACTACATATTTTGAGTTGACTTTGGGGCTTATATCTATTTTTGACCTAGTACTATATAAAGGCCCTCACTTGACCTTTTCTCTCACTTTTTCTTCCCTTTCCTCTCTCTAAACCGTGAAACACCTTCTCTCTCTCTCTCTCTCTCTCAAGGCACTTTTCACTCAAAGATCCTTAGATCTACTTGTTTGAAGACCTCTACTCACCTTGCTCCTTTGAGATCAAGTGTAGACCTTGTCGAGGGCTTCATTTTGATCCGAGAAAAGCTTGGTTTCTCCTCTGTTGACTTTTGGGTTTTTCTTCCTTCTTCCCTTTCTAAACTTGAGATAGGGATAACTACTCACTTTTATGAGCTTTAACATAGATGTTGGGTACTTTGTATAAATGGTTTGATTTGGGAAGGTTAGGGTTTGAGATTTGAAATATTGAAAAGAGGGGTTTTGTTCTTTTGACCAATACATGTGTGTTTGGGTCTTAAAAGAGGTTATTGATGTTTATTGTTAAAATTTGAACCTTTGGGGTCAATGTTGAGAAAAAGGGGGAAAAGCCCTAATTTATTATTATGAATTAATTTGTATAATTAATTTTGGAAAGTTATGGAAATATGGAATTGGGTTGGAAATAATGAAATTGGGTTATTATGAGATTGAATGGCGGAGTTGGATTTAGTAATCACCAACCTTTGAAAATATTGATAATTTATCTGTTGGATGTATTATTATCTATTTAGAAGTAATTGCTTTGGGCTATTGGTAGAGGATAGTCTTGATTGTTGTAGACACCGCATGATGATTAGGTGAATTAAAACTAATCAATTGAGCATGCCATTGAATATGATGGATGGAATAACACATTAAATATGTGCTTTGCTTGATCATTTTATATGATAAGTGTTTAATACATCGTATATGTATGTCATTTGGGAGGAGATAGGGGATGTACTCCACGGTTTGGGAGGAGATAGGGGATGGACTCCTAAACCGGATGTTTGGGAGGGGATAGGGGATGGACTCCATTAATACAACAAATATATGTATTAATTGAAGTATGGAAGTGTTTTTGATATGAGTTGTTATCTCATTTGAAATTGAAGTATTGTTGATATGAGTTGTTATCTCATTTGAAATTGAAGCACTGTTGATATGGGATGTAGTCTCATTTAATTGTTTGGCCAGGTTCTGAGCCATGTTTATGAAAGGAATTGGTTAAGTAAATGAAAGAGGAATGAAACATGTGCATATTTGTCATGAAACTGACATGTGTTATAAGTTGATTTATATGAGTTAGACATTTATCAAATGTTAATGTTTTAGTTATTGCTCATATTATGTTTAACATATCTCTATTGGGTGTTGGCTCACCCTATATGGGATATCATTTTTAGGTTCAGGTGACATGCCACCTCCAAGGACGTAGCTTGGAAGGTTTTGAGGCTGAGAGATCGTTTTGTGATTACCTTTTTGTATTACATGTATATCAAGCCAAGGGCTTATTTTTGTGTAAAGTGAGTTAGGACTCTACTTTTGTTGAACCCAGGTGTTAGCTTGGAAAGTTGTAAGCCTATAGATTATTTACTTTTGTTGCCAACGTGTAATATCTCTTGTAAGAATACTCTGATGTTGGTAATATGATATCTTCTTTTGTATCATAGATGTATGATTATGGATTTATTTTGAGGGCGCTAAAACTTGGTATCAAAGCGTACCAGGTTTGAATACTTTGGGTACGTGGGAAGTGGTTAGTACCACAATGGGTTTGTCTCGCTTGTTAGAGACTTAGATGTAGTGTTAAGTGCTTATGTGATAACATGTTTATGTGACTATATGGGTATGGAGTTTAGTTTCTAGGATGTTGATTGGGTCCTTGGGTTTCTGGGAGTCCTATTGGAAAAGCACTTGATCAATGCTGTTTCTGATCGGAACTCTAGCAACGCCATGGGACTGTCATTTTCCGAAAATGAAATTCGTAAATGCTTATGTGATTATGTGCTTACGTGGAATGAATTACAGTTGTCCATTGCATTAGGACGTGAGTGTTATAGCTTCGGCACATTTGTGAATGTGCTAATGTTCTTCGTTACCTTTATTAGGATGTCAGGACGAGGACGTGGTGGTAGGCGAGGTAGGCCTAGGAGGCAGGAGATGCCTATACCGGATGAGATTCTGGCACAGCAAGAGGGTGTTGGTCAGGCCAATATGGCCGAGCCAGTGGGTCAGTAGGCCATGGGCGCCTTAGCCCGCGAGATGGCAGGAGCATTGAGGGAATCCATGGACATTCTCAGAGCTGAGAATCAAGTCCAAGCCCATGTGACTGAGGTAGGGCCTTCTTTTCTGAAGAGAGAGTTTTTCCGGTCTAACCCAGACGAGTTTCTGGGGGATCCGAAGGAGCCACTTAAGGCTGATGAGTGGCTTGAGCAAATGACGAAGACGTTTGGCATCGAAGACGGGGCTTTAAAGGTGACCTTGGCGTCTTTCCAACTGAAGGGAGATGCAGGTCAGTGGTGGAAGTTTGTTCAAGGACGTGTTGATGGGACTTGGGAGGCTTTCGTCGATGCCTTCCAGGAGAAGTTCTTGTCTCCCACTGTCAGGGAGAAGTTGAGGGATCAATTCTGTCAGCTCAAATAGCTAAGTAAGCCAGTGGCCGAGTTTGAGGCTACATTTACCAGTTTATCTAGGTTTGCACCTGAGCTAGTGGCTTCTGAGGAACGCCGTTGCCTTGAGTTCGAAAAGAAGTTAAGACACGGACTCAAGACTAGGGTTGCTGGGTCCATGACTCGGGAGTATGGGCGCCTTGTGGATGCTGCAGCACATCTTGAGATAATTATGCAGGACGAGGAGGAGAGGATGAGGGGCTCCAAGAGGAGTCAGGATGGCCAGGGAGATGGTCAGAGGCAGAGGGGTTCTAAGCCTCAGCAGTCCCAGGGTGCTTTTATGAGATCTACCTTTCCAGTGCCGAGTGCAGGTTCTGGGAGAGGCAGTCAGGGAGACATCACTTGTTACAAATGTGGTCAGCTGGGTCATAAGTCTCCAGTTTGCCAATAGAGGGGAGGAGAGCAGAGAGCAGCTTCATCTTCGGCTCGACCTCAGAGCCAGAGTCAGGGCAAAGGCCAGCCGCTCTCTTGTTACTAGTGTGGTCAGGCGGGGCACCTGAAAAGGTATTGTTCGCAGTTGAATGGCACATCTCGTGCATCTGGTTCGAGGCAGATGCAGAGTTATCAGCCCGCACAGTCAGTTCAGGCCTCGAGGGCCAATCAGGGAGCCTCATCGTCTCAGTCTGTATAGCAGTCTTTTGCTCCGAGAGGTGAGCAGGTAGATTAGTGACCTTCAGGGCGCGTGTATGCTGCTACTGCGCAGGATCTTCTACCGGCTCCATCTGTTGTGAGAGGTACCTTTTTGTTTTGCAACTCGGTTGCTAATGTATTGATTGATACGGGCGCATCCCATTCCTTTATATCTGCTACATTTGCATCTGTTTTGAGGTTGGAGTTGGCACAGTTAGCTTCTCCTATTTGTGTTGTATCACCTATTGGGGATGAGTTGATTTTGAAACAAGCGTGTTGGGGCTATGATATAGAGGTCGCCGACTGCCGGCTTCCATTTTCTTTTGTAGTTATTGTTATGTCAAGTTTTGATGTAATTTTGGGTATGGACTGGCTATCGCCATACTGGGCTATTATTGATTGTTACCGCCAGAGGGTCACTGTATGTACCTTGAACGGGGATTGTTTCCATTTCTTGGGGGATCAGATTGGTAGTGTTTTGCCACCAGTGTATTATCCGCGAGGACGGAGAGAGCTTAGTGGTCTTCTCGCTAGCTTTATGAGCAGTGAGTGTGATGAGATCCAGATTGAGTTACCTATAGTGGTTTGTGAGTACTCAAACGTCTTTCCCGAGGATCTTGTTAGTTTACCACCCCATCAAGAGATCGAGTTCTTTATTGACTTAGTGCCTGGCATGGCACCGATTTCTATGGCACCGTATCGTTTTGCCCCAGTTGAGTTGAGTGAGTTGAAGATTCAACTCCAGGAGTTGTTAGATAAGGGCTTCATCCGCCCTAGTACTTCGCCGTGGGGAGCACCAGCCCTCTTTGCTAAAAAGAAAGATGGGGCTTTGAGACTTTGTATTGATTACTGAAAATTAAATCGGGCTACGGTCAAGAATAAGTACCCTATGCCTCGTATAGATGATCTGTTTGGCCAGTTGAAAGGGTCCCGTTGTTTCTCTAAGATAGACTTGAGATCGGGTTACCACCAGTTAAGGGTCAAGGAGGAGGACATTCTGAAGACGGCATTCCATACGCGGTATGGCCATTATGAGTTTCTGGTGATGCCTTTTGGGCTCACCAATGCACCGGCAGTGTTTATGGACTTGATGAACCGGATCTTCCGGGAGTTCTTAGATCGTTTTGTGGTCGTCTTCGTAGACGACATTCTGGTTTATTCACCTTCGGAAGAGGAGCACGAGGAGCACTTGAGAGTGGTGCTTGAGTTGCTTAGAGCCCATAAGGTGTATGCCAAGTTTGGGAAATGTGAGTTCTGGCTAAGAGAGGTTAAGTTCTTAGGCCATCTGGTCTCCGGGGAAGTGGTGTCTGTTGATACATCCAAGATAAAGGCAGTGCAAGATTGGGCACAGCCTAAGAGTGTTTTTGAGATCTGCAGTTTTCTGGGATTAGCTGGGTATTACCGTCGGTTTGTGAAGGACTTCTCCAGGCTAGTTTTGCTGTTGACTAGATTGATGCGAAAAGGGGTCAAGTTCGTATGGAGTGAGACTTGTGAAAAGTCGTTCCAAGAGTTGAAAGTTAGACTTACCACCGCACCTGTTTTGATTATTCCAGAGAGAGGCTTGGGTTATGCAGTTTATTGTGTTGCCTCACGAGAGAGTTTAGGTTGTGTGTTGATGCAATAGGGGAAAGTGGTAGCCTATGGCTCGCGGCAGTTGAAAATACACGAGAGGAATTACCCTACACATGACCTAGAGTTAGCAGCAGTGATCTTTGCCTTGAAGATTTGGAGGCACTACCTTTACGGTGAGAGATTCGAGGTATTCTCGGATCATAAGAGTCTGAAGTATTTGTTTACATAAAGAGACTTGAACTTTAGACAAATGAGGTGGATGGAGTTTATTGAGGATTACATCTTCGAGTTGCATTACCATCCGGGGAAGGCAAATGTTGTGGCTGATGTCCTTAGTAGGAAATCCATTAGTGATGTAGCTTGTATAGCCATCCAGGAGTGGGAGATGTTGGTTGCACTTGGCGAGTTTGATTTGCTTTTGAGTGAATCTATTGAGGCTGCGACCTTATTTTCTGTAGTTGTGCAGCCTACACTTGTGAATCGAGTGTTAGAGGCACAGAGAGGTGACCTTGAAGTAGAATGCCTCCGAGAGAAGATCTCCAGTGGGAAGGTTGAGAAGGGTTTGATTGTGTATCCCGACCTAAGTGTGAGATATCGAGACCATTTGTTTGTGCCGGAGTCTTGCCGAGAGGAGGTACTTCGAGAGTTTCACCATTTGCACCTTGCGGTGCATCCGGGAGGCACTAAGATGTATCGTGATTTGGGTCGCCAATTTTGGTGGCGGGGTATGAAGAAGGATGTGGCTGCTTTCGTATCGAAGTGCTTTACTTGTCAGCATGTGAAGGCCGAGCATCAAAGGCCAGCGGGTTTATTACAACCCTTGCCTATAGCTGAGTGGAAGTGGAAGCATGTCACGATGGTGTAGACACCCCATTTTTGACCGTCCTCAAAGACTTGGACGTCACCGCTTGAACACTCGGTGATCATCCATGTCCGTGTTTGTTTTGAGTTCCCGGAGGTCTTGGCTGCGCGTCTTGCCTCAGGATCTCTCGACTTGCTTGTTCTGTGCTTGGTTTTGCACCAAGGACTTGTGTGTTTTTGTACCTGAGGGAAGAGAGTAGCTTGTTAGCTACCCCTGACCCCCACCGGCCTTGGCTTGAGGCCACCGGCCGTGTCTTCTTGCTACCGGCCATTGGTGAAATACACCATTGGCCGGTCGGCATTTGGTGTGGTCGGCCGACCATCTATTCGGCCGATGGACTCCTTTTCTGGCCGGTACCACCTTTTTGCCTTTTTCAGGCATATTGCATGCCAGCTGTGCCAGCTGGAGTGCACAAACCCTGTCCCCGTGCACATATGTGGCTGTTTTGTCCCTTTTGCACCCTTTTGGTCTAGCTTCTTGAGGAAGCTTAGACCTTTGTCTTAGCTTCCCCAAGAAGCTTGGACTCCTGTCCCAGCTTCCTGAGGAAGCCTTGGCCCCTTTGCCTTGGCTTCTTTAGGAAAACTTGACCCTTTTTTAATAGCTTCCCTTGGAAGCTTAGTCTTTGCTTTGTCTATATAAGAAGCCTCCCCTCTCCTTTGTTTTGGTTCAGCAACATTAGACCTAGAACATACATATATCTGATATACACCTTCTCTCTCTATATCTCCCTTTCTCTCTTTATTTTGTGTGTGTTTAAGGGCCTAAGAGTGTGTTTTGTTCTTAGTTTTGCACTAAAACACACACCATACTTCGACTTGGGAGGTCTTGAGGGTTTGTTCTTGAAGTTTTGGGTCGATTTTGGACAGAAGAAGGTGGCTGACCTTGCTGTTCTTGAGGTGTTCTTCAAGGGTAACATTCTTACTTTATTTCCCTCAATCTTGCACTAGCTTTTAGCCTATCTTGCATACAGATTTAAGCTTTGTGTATAACTGAAAAATGTCTTATATTTGCATGCTTAAGATACCTCATTAAGGTCACTTTGGTGTTGGGGGTCGATCTCCCCCTCTTAGGCCTTGTTTGGCCCTTTTTTGTGCTCTCTTTGTTGAGCTTTGAATACTATTGTGTTTTGGCCTTCTCACCACTGAAATCCAGTGGATTTTCAGTGGTGATGAAGGGGTTTTGAGGTCTTGCATAGGGGAGGGACACCCCTCTCCCCTTGGTCTCTCATTTGTGCATGTTTTTGGCTCATAAGGGTAGCATATGTGCTTGATTGTTTTTGACCCCTTTTCAAAGGTTTTTGGATGTTATTTTGTCATATGTTGCCTCTTTTTTTGGTCAGATTAAAGGTCCCTTGCATGCATAATATACTTGCTTTGTATTTCCTTATTTTGCCTAGAGGAGCATCATGCATTTAGCCCACCATGCTCTCATGTTTTGGCCTAACTTTGTGAAGTTCTTAGCCATGTCTTACCATGCTTGAGGTTTGTTGGGTGCTAATTTGATCATATTTTCCATGTTTGGTATAGCCCCTTTGTATTTTGGCTTGTGAGCCTTGAGTGTGTGAGTCATTCGCATGCTTTAGTTGGGTTGTTTCAATGATTTGGAGTCATTTCACATGCCATTTCAGCCCCTAATCCATGCTCATATTCTTACATTCATCATCACTTTCTTGCCTTGAAGGGTTGTTCTTTTGTGCCTTAAAAAGGGTCATAGTGCATGCCTTGTGTTTAAGTCATTTGGGGCTGCCATATCAGTGGGTTTTGGGGCATATTTTGATGCATTAAAACTCTATTTTTGGTTGCATGATTCATGCCATGAGAGGTTGGGGTGGTTGTAGTAGAATACTCCTTTTTGTGGCCTTGAATGCTTCCTTTTTCACATTCATTCCCTAGCATGTTTTGGTGCCATCTTTTGCATGCTTCTCAAAGTTTAACATGAGTGTTTAATGTCCAAGTATATTGTCTTCATGTGTGCTTGGAGTTGTCCCCTTCCATGCTTAAGTGATGAACCTTGGTATGTGCATGCTTGCATACATGATTTGTG
Source organism: Camellia sinensis (assembly GCF_055761805.1). Classification (NCBI taxonomy): domain Eukaryota; kingdom Viridiplantae; phylum Streptophyta; class Magnoliopsida; order Ericales; family Theaceae; genus Camellia; species Camellia sinensis. Next base: position 28,107,138 of record NC_138969.1, on the reverse strand, counting down.
CCCTCTTACACCACTTTTGGTCACTGTTTTGGGGTGGGCTGAGGTTTCCCCCTTTGGTTTAAGTCCACCATTGCATGATCATGTTACATTATTTTGGTTTCGTGTTTGCATTGTATCATGTTTGCACACTTGCATATTGTTTAGCTAATTGCATTTCATGTCATAGCATTGTATGATAGTTTGTATCACATTGCATGTTTCCATGCTTGGTTTGCATTACATTTGGCATGTTTGCATACTCAAGCCATCTTATATACCTGAGCCATATTTGTATACATGCATTGCATTGTTTGGTTTGGGGTGTCAAACCAAACATGAGAATTGAGGTGCGTTCGTACTCAAAGTGACGTAACGCGCCTCGATCCTCGGTCGCCGACGCCCTTGACCTCAACATGATAGGGCATTGGCACTCATTTGTTTTCGTTTGCATGTATTTACATTGATTTGTAACTTGGCCTCTTAGGCCATCATGCATCGAAATGCGCAACTGATGGCCCGAGGGTCGAGGGCCACACTTTCTTGAGTCCATTACATGATTGGGAGAGTGGCCATGCACACATTTGCTTGAAAATTCCATGCCATACACTACTTTCCCTCTGCTGCTATCAGCTGCAGGTTTTAGCAGGAAGAATTGGCCGGCCGACAATGTTGGGTGCCGACCGGCAAAACATGTTTGGCCGAGAGCATAAGATTTGGCCGATAATCCCATTCCCATGGCCGGTGGCATTTTGTTCTGGCCAGTGACACTCCAGAGCACTCAGGGAGTGATTCAAAGCAGTTCTAGAAATTTATGTGATCCTCAGAGGGGCAATGCAGTGTAAACAGAGGCAACAGTGCTATGGCAGCGAGTTTTCAAGCAAGATGAGTCGAGCATGCATCATTCACGCATCCCGAGGCAGAGCTGTGGCCATCTTCTTTCTGCATTTAATATTTTTAATTGATTAGAAATTCTGTAATAATTAATTTAATATTATTTATTCAGACTGTAATATTTATTCAGACCCTCCGAGTGAGGGCAATTGTGTAATAAGTGTGCGTGAGCATGTGTATGTCTCCCAACCCCACGTCTTTCTTCCCTTTTATTTACTAGCTTTCGATGGTTAGTCTATGGCATGTTTCAATTAGCATACAGCATGATAACACGGTCGCATCCATTCATTCGTTTTGCATGCATCGGGCTCGGCGCATCATCCTAACTGCATTTGTACTCCAATTCCAAATTGAATATGTGTTAGTCGTAGCATTTCACATGTCATTGTAGATTTGCCAAGCCCATCTTAGTTGCATTTTGCATGTGTTGCATTAGCCATCTTAACATGAACTAGGATCATGCATATGATTACTAACTAGTTTCTGTTTTGGCTCAGAGTACTCGGTAAGTTCTCATGCTTTAGCATCCTTGCATGTGTGTGAGTGTTGCCATCACAGCATGCTTACCATGAGGCTATTTGTTTATATGATATAACTGCTTGAGTGCCTGTAGATGGAGGTTGAATTACCTAAATTGGAATAATGCACTAAAACTGTGAGTTTTAAGCCCACTAGATAGTGGCAAAACCATCTTTTCTAAAGCCCACTTGAGGGTGGCAAAATCTGGATTTTAGCCTACTTGCGAGTAGCAAACCATTTTCAAAACAAACATGAAATGTTTTGTTCCAATTTAGGCGATTTGGTCTATACTTGTTTGCTGTGCGCATAATGTCGTAATTCTAGGCTAATAACCGGAATAGGAACACATAATGCTTTCAAAACAAGATATCACGGTTAGTAGAGGCCGATCTTTGATCAGGCGAGAGGGGGTGCTCATATCTGACCTTCCCCAATCGTACCCAAGTTCCTGAGCCGAGGCAACTTTGGTGATGACGGACACGTGGCCTTTGGCACCGAGTCAGGGTTTCCTAAATTTCCCAAAATAAAATATTTAGGTGGCGACTCTGTATCTGGCAAAAGCAGTCCATGTTTGGCACTTCTTTTCTAAAAATCTATTTTTCTCAAAACGATTTGCCGGATTTGGACTCTTTGGTTCAGATTAAGAACCGTGACAATTCGAGAGTCCGAACTGTAGTGAGCCCAATATGAACAGAACGGGACTCATCCTCCCGGGGCGTTTGGGGATGTCTACAGATGTACTTTGTTGTAGGTCTTCCGAGGACTCAGCAAGGTAGTTATGCTATTTGGGTGGTTGTAGACCGGTTGACTAAGTCGGCGCACTTTATCCCTATGCGCATGAGAGATTCGATAGATCATCTTGCCGACTTGTATATTCGAGACATAGTGAGATTGCATGGGGTCCCAGTGTCAATCGTCTCAGATAGAGATCCATGTTTTACTGCTAGGTTATAGCAGAGTTTACAGAGTGCCTTAGACACTAGATTGACTTTTAGCACAGCTTATCATCCTCAGACTGACGGGCAATCCGAGCATACTATTCAAATCCTTAAGGATATGCTTCGAGGCTGTGTCCTTGACTTTAGTGGGTCGTGGGAAAGGCACTTACCCTTAGTGGAGTTTGCCTACAACAATAGTTTCCAATTGAGTATTGGAATGGTACCATTTGAGGCCTTATATGGCCGACCGTGTAGATCTTCATTGTGTTGGGCCGAGGTGGGTGATGCACCTTTGTTGGGCCCGGAGTTGGTGCGAGAAACGACGAAGAAAGTTGAGCTTATCTGTAGGAGACTTGTTACAGCCCAGAGTCACCAAAAGAGTTATGCCGACCGTAGACGAAGGCCTTTGGCATTTGTGGTGGGTGATCACGTCTTTCTGAAAATATCACCTAGGCGGGGTTTGATGAGGATTGGTAAGAGTGGGAAGTTGTCCCCTCAGTTTATTGGCCCTTTCGAGATCCTTGAGAGGATTGGCGAGGTTGCCTACCGTTTAGCTTTGCTGTCACAGTTGTCCGGAGTGCATGACGTGTTTCATGTTAGTATGCTTCGGAAATACGAGCCGGATCCGTCACATGTTTTGGATTGGACCGACTTAGAGGTTGATGAGGAGGCCTCGTATGAGGAGAGACCGGTGCGGGTCTTGGATAGGTGGGATCAAGTCTTGCGAGGCAAGACGATACCCTTGGTAAAAGTTTTGTGGAAACATCACGGGTTTGAGGAAGCCACTTGGGAATGTGAGTTGGATGTCTGTGAGAAATATACGGACTTGTTTGTTAATGTTTAACCATGTATTGGGAATTTTGTCGTATTGATAAACTTTAAGAACATTAAATATGTCTTAAGTTGTAAAACATTGTATATGTATTGGTTTATGGAAGTATTATTGAATATGCCTTGAAAATGGAAGTTTAATTTAACATTGTATATGTCGAATGTGTTGTAGAAATGCAAATATATCATTAACATTTATTATGCTATGGAATTGGGAGGCATGTATATTGAAATTTCTTGAATTTCGAAGATATGCATGTTGATAATGCACGTTGTAGCATATGTTGTAATTTGCCTCTTGAATAGAGATGGGATGACCGGTATTGGGTCAGGATGTTGAATATTGAATTGTAATATTGTTGAGAATTAAGAAACAATGATTTTGAATATTATAACAAATTTCGAGGATGAAATTTCCTAAGGTGGGGAGGTTGTAGCACTTGTGCCTTTTAAAGCTTTTGGTAAATGTATTTGGACCCTTTATTCTATTTTGGGAACCTTTGGTGTTGTTGTACTTTGGTTTTGGAGGAGTGCAAATTGATTTAAACTTGTTGGGTTTGGTTGTTCGCACTTATTCTTGTCAAAAAGTCCCTTGGAGACTTAGAAATTCCATTCTAGGGTCGACACCAGCCTTCCTAGGGTAGACCCTTACCAGTTGATGAAGTTCTGGAAATGTTGCTAGAACATAGGGTAGACACCAGACTGGGAGAGGGTCGACCGTCTTCTGTCTGTGTGTTGGTTGCTGGAAGATAAGGTAGACACCAGACTGGGAGAGGGTCGACCCTCCTCTGTCTGTGTGTTGGTTGCTGGAAGATAGGGTAGACACCAGTCTGGGGTGGTGTCGACACTTGTAGTGCAGTTAGAGCTTTCCCAGACTTCTTTTCCTATTTGGTGTCGACACCACTGTTGCAGGGGTCGACACCTGCGACTTTTTTCTAGATTTTTCTACCAGTTTGGGCCTACTTTTTGGGGATATTTTGACTAGATATTTTGAGTTGACTTTGGGGCTTATATCTATTTTTGACCTAGTACTATATAAAGGCCCTCACTTGACCTTTTCTCTCACTTTTTCTTCAATTTCCTCTCTCTAAACCGTGAAACACCTTCTCTCTCTCTCTCTCTCTCTCTCTCTCTCTCTCTCTCTCTCTCAAGGCACTTTTCACTCAAAGATCCTTAGATCTACTTGTTTGAAGACCTCTACTCACCTTGCTCCTTTGAGATCAAGTGTAGACCTTGTCGAGGGCTTCATTTTGATCCGAGAAAAGCTTGGTTTCTCCTCCGTTGACTTTTGGGTTTTTCTTCCTTCTTCCCTTTCTAAACTTGAGATAGGGATAACTACTCACTTTTATGAGCTTTAACATAGATGTTGGGTACTTTGTATAAATGCTTTGATTTGGGAAGGTTAGGGTTTGAGATTTGAAATATTGAAAAGAGGGGTTTTGTTCTTTTGACCAATACATGTGTGTTTGGGTCTTAAAAGAGGTTATTGATGTTTATTGTTAATATTTGAACCTTTGGGGTCAATGTTGAGAAAAGGGAGGAAAAGCCCTAATTTATTATTACGAATTAATTTGTATAATTAATTTGGGAAAGTTATGGAAATATGGAATTGGGTTGGAAATAATGAAATTGGGTTATTATGAGATTGAATGGTGGAGTTGGATTTAGTAATCACCAACCTTTGAAAATATTGATAATTTATCTGTTGGATGTAATTATTATCTGTTTAGAAATAATTGCTTTGGGCTATTGGTAGAGGATAGTCTTGATTGTTGTAGACACAGCATGATGATTAGGTGAATTAAAACTAATCAATTGAGCATGTCATTGAATATGATGGATGGAATAACACATTGAATATGTGTTTTGCTTGATCATTTTATATGATAAGTGTTTAATACATCGTATATGTATGTTGTTTGGGAGGAGATAGGGGATGGACTCCTAAACCGGATGTTTGGGAGGAGATAGGGGATGGACTCCATTAATACAGCAAATATGTGTATTAATTGAAGTATGGAAGTGTTTTTGATATGAGTTGTTATCTCATTTGAAATTGAAGTATTGTTGATATGAGTTGTTATCTCATTTGAAATTGAAGCACTATTGATATGGGATGTAGTCTCATTTAATTGTTTGGCCAGGTTCTGAGCCATGTTTATGAAAGGAATTGTTTAAGTAAATGAAAGAGGAATGAAACATGTGCATATTTGTCATGAAACTGACATGTGTTATAAGTTGATTTATATGAGTTAGACATTTATCAAATGCTAATGTTTTAGTTATTGCTCATATTATGTTTAGTATATCTCTACTGGGCGTTGGCTCACCTTATATGGGACATCATTTTCAGGCTCAGGTGACATGCCACCTCCAAGGACGTGGCTTGGAAGGTTTAGAGGCTGAGAGATCTTTTTGTGATTACCTTTCTGTATTACATGTATATCAAGCCAAGGGCTTATTTTTGTGTAAAGGGAGTTAGGACTCTACTTTTGTTGAATCCAGGTGTTGACTTGGAAAGTTGTAAGCCTATAGGGCATTTACTTTTGTTGTCAACATGTAATATCTCTTGTAAGAATACTCTGATGTTGGTAATATGATATCTTCTCTTGTATCATGGATGTATGATTATGGGTTTATTTTGAGGGCGTTAAAAGGTAAATATGTCATTTTAATTTGATAATGGGGTAAGTGGAATTTTTCAAATGTGAGAGGTATCTGTATTAAACAGAAACCTCAAGGGGTGTTAGTGTAATTCACCCATCAAAATATTAAGTTATAATATCATTTCATTTTCTTAAAAAAACTATTTCACATTTTCTACATAAATGAAAATATACTAATGACTAATGTTATTTATTTATTTTTTTCATCAAGATATTCGTGGCATAGAAAACGAGACTCAACAACTCTTGATGTATAGAAATATATTACATATTGATATTAATGCATTTTTACACTAATAGTATGCAAATAATATGCAATAATGGGTTCAATGAATTTGTATTATGAGATAAGCTATTAAATAAAATTGTGTCATTGTGCATTTAATTTTATACTTTCAATTGTATTACAGGTACGGATTATGAAAAATTGATATTGGTAACTCAACAACTCTTGATGTATAGAAATATATTACATACTGATATTAATGCATTTTTGCACCAATAGTATGCAAATAATATGCAATAGTGGGTTCAATAAATTTGTATTATGAGATAAACTATTAAATAAAATTGTGTCATTGTACAATTAATTTCATACTTTCAATTGTATTATAGGTACGGATTATGAAAATTGAAGTACGAAGCTGATATAAATTTTTTTGTGTAATATTATATATTTAAAAGACCTTCTTATTATTTTTTGTTTAAGATAATATTGTGATATCAACAATCTAGTTATAAATTAATATTTATATTTATAAATTTTCTCATTTATTATTTAAATTCTTCAGTCGAGTATGCATTAATTTCTTACTTAGTTGTATTTTGGATACAAATTAAATTATCCATGTAAGTTTTCATACTTTAACCAATTTTACGAAAGTCGTTAAAAGTTATCTTTTTAATTTTTTTAAAATATACAAAAAATATAAGAAATGCTATGATTCAAAATATATTAAAAATCAACTTTTGACTTTAGAAAAAATCGCATGCCACATGCATGTACCCAACCACTAATTCCGCATACGTATGTGAAAATATTTGGATGACAGCGGAAGGTCTAGTCAACTCACCTATCATTCCACTTAATAAAATAAATAAACTACAAATATCCTTTTTAAAAATTCTTTAAAATATAAATTATTCTTTATGATTTAAAAAATGATAAATATATCATTATTAGAATTTTTTATTTCACAAAATTAACTAAAAAAATCATAATTATTCATCTATATAATAATAAAATTATTAAATTATTAATTAAAACATATTTATAATATTATTAAAAATTATTAATTGACTTGATAATTTATTAATAAAAAAGATGATTTATTATGAAATTAGAAAATTCAATAAGTAAAATATAATTTCTATAAACATAAAAAATAATTTATATTTTAATTAAATTTCAAACATGTATTTGTAATTTATTCTTAAAAAATTTAATTCTTCATAGCCTTACCCTGTGCCCAATATATTAGTCAACTCACCTATCATTACTCATAAGTATGTGAAAAGTAGTTCTACTGTTTCAACTAATATCAATAAACTAACACATCAGGCCTAAATTTGACATATTATCTAATTGTGTTTAATGTTTTTTTTTTTTTAATAATTGAGTGCCTAGCCTAATTTAAGTGCATCTCGATTAATCCTGAAATTTTAAAATTAACAAATAAGCAAACCTCTAATAATCCCAACATTTGGAATATTTGACATATGTGAGATTTAACCTTATAGCCTCTTAAATGGTAAGCCATTTGGTTTCCTTTCCTTTCACTAAGCCAAACTCCATAGATTTCTATCTAATATATTTGTCAAATACTTTAAGAGTGGATTTGTAATTTATTCCATTCTTTATATTAAATTGGGGAGCGCTTACTATAGCGATCCCTGTTTCTCCCCGTCATTTATTGTTTGTCAGACTCAAGTTCTGTGATTGTTAGTTATTGTCTATGTCTTTTTTCCATCCTTCAAATTCCTTGTATTTGAGTTTTGGGATGTATTGGGTGAGTTTGGAACAGGTTGGTTGTGTGTTGAAACAAATGGTTGCTGCCCAGGATTTGGCTTCTTCGCTCGAGCGAGCCTTGGGTATTTGCTTCTTCACTCGAGCGAGGCTTCTTGTGCTCGAGTGAACTTTGTGTGGTGTGTCTCTTCGCTCAAGCTAACACTTTTGCTCTCGAGCGTGCGTTTGCGTTTAGATCAGACCTGAAGGTTGGTATTCTTCGCTCGAGCGAGCTTTCTTGCGCTCGAGCGAGCCCTGTGTTATGTGTTCCTTCGCTCGAGCGAGAACTTTTGCGCTCAAGCGTGCTTCTGCGTTGCAAACCTGAAACTTTGCATTGTTCGCTCGAGCGACGCTTCTTGCACTCGAGCGAGGTCCTTTTGTGTCTGGTCGCTCGAGCGACAACTTCTTCACTCGAGTGAGCCCCGTATGTATCAGTTCGCAGCAGTGGGTTTTCACATCACTTTTTGATCTCCTTTTTACTCCAAACCCTAAAATTGGCTGCCTCTCTCTCTACACGTCCTCTCTCTCTACAAATACACCTTGTTTTTGGGTCTCTCTACCCTAGTCTCCTTGTAAGAAAGTTAGAGCTTGGCTTGGGCTTCTTTTTTATCCGAGAAAGTGTAGATTTGGAGCATCTTTGGGTTTCTCTTCTCTTCCTTTGAGCTTCTTCCTTTGAGGTAGGGATAATCTACTCATTTTTATGAGTTTTAACATAAATGTTAGTCATTTTGTATAAATGGTGTGATTTGGAAATTTTGAGAAGTTAGGGTTTGAGATTTGAAATGTTTGAAAGAGGGGTTTTCTACTTTTGGGCTCCATTGTGTATGTGAGGTCTTGAAGAGGGGTTATGTGTATATAATTGGTAAACTTGGGCCTTGGGTGAAAAAATTGAGAAAGGGGGATTAATGCCCTAATTTAAATTGAAGAAATCATTTGTATAATTAATGAAATAAGTTGTGGAAATATGAAATTGATTTGGAAATCATGAAATTGGATGGAATTGGAATTAATTGGTGTAGTTGGATTAATGAATCACTCACATATGAAAAATGTGATAAATTATCTGTTTGATAAATTTATTTATCTGTTTAGAGATAACTGTTTGGGCTACTAGTGGAGAATAGCCATGATTGTTGTAGATACTGCATGATGATTAGGTAAATTGGAACTAATCAACTAGAATATGTCATTGAATATGACGGTTGGATGTAAACGTTGTATATGTGAATGAATTAGTCATTGTATATGACAACTTATTTAAATACGTTGTATATGTATATTGTTTGGGAGGAGATAGGGGATGTACTCCATTGTGTGGAAGGAGATAGGGTATGGACTCCATTGATAATTAAGTTGGTCGGAGTGTCCAGGGTGAAAGTCTCAAAATCATAGATATTTGGGTGTCGGTTTCCTCGGACGTAATTCTGTAAAATGCAAGTTATTGGAAGTGTTGAATGATGTCTATGATGTTTGTTATTGAAGTATTGTTATATGAGTTATAGTCTCATTTTATACTGTTTTGATAATATTGAGCTATGTCAATGAATTGCTTTGGATAAACAATGAGAAGTGGATTAATCATGATGTAAATAAGGATTGGTTATGGAAATGAAAGGATGTACTTATGTTACATGTGTTAAACATTTATCGGATGCTAATGTTTTAGTTAATTCTCATATGGTGTTTAGCATATCTCTACTGGGCATTGGCTTACCCTACTTGGGACACCATTTTCAGGTACAGGTGACATGCTGCCTCCAAGGTCATAGCTTGGGAGGTTTAGGGGCTGAAGGCTTCTTTTTGCTGTCACACCTTTGTGTTACATGCCAAGGGCATTATACGTAAAAGAGTTAGAACTCTTCTTTTGGTGTAACTGTAGACACCCCATTTTTGACCGTCCTCAAGACTTGGACGTCACCGTTTGAACACTCGGTGATCATCCTTGATTGTGTTCGTTTGGAGTTCCCGGAGGTCTCGGCTCGCGCGCCTTGCCTCAGGATCCCCGAACTCGACTGTTTAGTGTCTGGTTTTGCACCAAACACTTTTGTTTTGCCTTAGATGGGCAGGGAATGCCTTGTGAGACATCCCCATACACCACCGGCAGTGGCTGGAGGCCATCGGCTGGTCTTTTTCTTCCATCGGCACTTTTGTTTGCCGGTAGGCACATTTTATTGCCGGTCGGCACTATTTTTTGCCGAAATAGCATTTTTGGGCAGCCGACCACTGTTCATCCACTTTATGGAGATATTTTGTGCTAGCTGTGATAGCTGGCACCAACTCTTTTCCCCTCCATACACGTGTATGGAGGGATTTCCCTCTAGCCAAGCTTGTTGAATAAGCTTTGCAAGAGGGAGTCCTATAAGAGAGAGGCTTTCCTCTTGGTTCTAGGTCAGAAAAACAGAAGCAAAAATCAGCCTTTACAGATATAGATACATATTATCTCTATACCTCTCTCCCTCTCCCTTCTTGTGTGTGTTTCTTGGCCCAAAAGGTGTGTTTTACCTTACTTTTGCACCATTACACACACCATTACACCTTAGTCCGAGATTGAGGGACTTGGAGGAGTTGTTTCTTGAGTTTTGGACTGGTTTTGATCCAAAGAAGGAGGTTAGACCATTTGTTCTTCAAGGGTTCTTCAAGGGTGAGCATCTTCCCTTTTATTCCCCAAACTTGCATTGGTTTTCTACCTATTTTGTTTATTGTTTTGGCTCTTGTGTATAACATAAAAAAGGCTCATATTTTCCTGCTCTAACACTTTCATTAAGGTCACTTTGTGGTTAGATTGCAAACTCACCCTCATAGGCCTTGTTTAGCCTATTTTGGTGCCTCTTTGATAAGGTTTTGCTCACTTCAGCATTTTGATCTTTTCATCACTAAAAATTAGTGTATTTTAGTGTCAGAAAAGTTGGTTTGAAGTCTTGCATAGGGGAGGGACACCCCTCTCCCTTTATGGTTTTGTTTCTTTGCTTTTTGGGCTCAAGAGAGTAGCATGTGTGCTTGTTGTTTCCTGGCTTCATTTCAACATTTTTTTAGGCATGTTAGGTCATATATAATCTCTGTTTTTGGTCAAATTTGTGCCTCCTTGCATGCTTGTAATACTTGTTTTGTATTGCTCTACTTTGCTTAGAAGTGCACATCATGGTTAGGCCATGATTCTTGTGAGAGTTGGCTTAGTTCCATGAAGTTCTTGGTGATGTTTTTCCATGCTTAAGGTTTATTGGTTATCCATTTAGCCATGCTTGACATGTTTGTGAGGGTTGCTTTGTATTTTAGCTTAAAAGCTTTGAGCATGATGGTCTCTAGCATACATGTTTGTGACTACCCTCTTGGTTTAATATCATCTAAGGACTTTCTTTTTAGTCCAAGAATCATGCCTACATGTGTGCATGCATGGTCTTTTTCATATCTTGAGGGTGTGTCTTCCTATGCCTAAGGATGAGCCTTGGTGTATTTGTTTCATGGGATTTATTTTAGTTGCCATATTAGGAGTTTTTGGGCTCCTATCTTGCATGGATAAATTCTGTTTTTACTTGTTTTAATCATGCCATGAATGGTCATGTTGGTGGGGGGTAAGTTGTCTCCTTTTGTGCCTTAGCTTTGGGACTATAAGTTTGCTTGTTAACATGAGTTGATTGTCTGTCATTTTGAGCACTTTTGGCCACTGTTTTGAGAAGGGTGAGGGCATGCCCCTTCGCCACTCCAAGCCCTCTTGCATGCTTGCTCCATGTTTGTTGCATATTTGTTCCATTAAGCTTTGTAGCACATCAATTCCATGGTCAATTTGCTCCATGTTTGTATCATGTTTGTATCTTGTGTGCTTGGTATCATACATTTTGTCATGATAGTTGCATATTGCTTGTTGTGTTTTACATCTTGGTGGCATGATACATTTGAGGCTTGTGAGCATTACATGCATTGCATTTACTTGGTTTGGGGTGTCAAACCAAGTGCGGGAGTCAAGGACCATTCATACTTCAAGTGATGTAATGTGCCTTGATCCCCGGTCGTCGGGACCTTTGACTCCAACTTGATAAGGCCCCGGTTTTCATGTTGTTTGTTGCATGCATTTTCATATCAAATGGCAAATTCGATCCTTTGACCCACCATGTACCATTGATAGTTCAAGGATCGAAAGTCATGCTTCTTTGAGTTCAAAATATGATAAGAAGTAGGACCATGCTTACATATGTCCAAAAACTCCATGCTATGCACTGTCTGTTCTCTGTTTGCTGTCAAATTGTCTGCTGCAGGAAGTTTCTGCCGACCGGCAAAATTTAGTGCCGACCGGCACTATCTGGAGTGCCGATGAATCCGATAAAGTGCCGACGGGAATTTTGAAGTGCCGGTGGCAATTCTGTCTGGCCGGTGGTGCTCTGCAGGATACAAAGAGCTTGTTCCAGAACTTTGGCAATTTTCAGAAAGACAAGGCAGTACAAACAGAGGCGACAAGAGTGTAGCACGGGTTTTCCGGGCAGGACGGATCCGAGCATGCATCACTCGCGCATCCCGAGGCAGAGGCTGTGGCCACCCTCTTCTTTCCTTTTGTTTCCTTTCTTTTAATTAATTAAGGAAGTTTTGTAATAATTTTATTTGTTCATTATTTTGGGACTGTAATATTAATTCGAACCCTCTGAGTGAGGGTAAACATGTAATAAGTGTGGGTGAGTGTGTGTATGTCTTCCAATCCCCATTTCTTTCTTCCCTTTTATTTATCTGCTTATAATGGTAGATTAGGGCATTTTTGAGATTAGCATACCTTATGATATGCATGCGTGCATTCATGCATTTGTTGGCATGCACCGGGCTCGGTACATCATACTAACCGCATTCGTATTTTCAAATTCCAAAATTGAATACATGAAACAATTGATTGCATATCATATGCCATATTTAGGTCAACCGAGCCTACCTAAAAAAATTGCATCTTGTATGTGTTGCATTAGGCAAAATAACATGAACTAGGATCATGCATATGATTACTAACTAGTTTCTGTTTTGGCTCGGAGTACTAGGTAAGCTTTTATGCTTTAGCATATCGCATGCGTGTGAATGTTGCCATGATAGCATGATTACCATGAGGCTAGCTGCTTATGTGATATAATTGCTTGAATGCCTGTGGGTGAAGGTTGGATTGTTTGAGTTGGAAAAACTCGTTGAAATCCGTATTTTAGCCTACTTGCGAGTAGCAAATTCCAAAGCATTTTCAAACCAAACGGATATGCAATGTTTATTTCCCAATTAGACAATCTAGTCTATACTTGTTTGCTGCACGCATAACATAGTAATTCTAGGCTAATAATTGGTTTAAGAACACATAAAGTTTTCAAATACGGATATCACGGTTAGTAGAGGCCGGTCTTCGGACCGGGCGAAAGGGGGTGCTCATAGCTGACCTTCCCCGATCGTACCCAAGCTCCCGAGCCGAGACAACTCCGGTGATGACGGACATGTGGCCTTCGGCACCGAGTCAGGGTTTCCTAAATTTCCCCAGTTTAAAATATTTAGGTGGCGACTCTGTATCTGGCAAAGCAGTCCATGTTTGGCACTACTTTTTCAAAAATCTGTTTCTCAAAACGATTTGCCAGATTTGGACTCTTTGGTTCAGATTAAGAACCGTGACACAAATCGAGTCCGAACTGTAGCGCGAGGCCCACGCGGGCGCTGTTACAGTTTCTGGCGACTCTGCTGGGGAGTTTAGAGAGTTTGACTCGAACTCGTGATATCCTGTTTTGATCTCATTTATGTGTTTCTTTGCATTGCATGTGCATTGGTGCGCCTAGGAACACAGTGTTTGCCATCTGCCATTCCTGAACGGTTTGCCGGAGGCTTGTCTTGTCAAGGCATGTCCATAAGGCTGACCGGCTATGGGCTCTGACAGCATGGGAACACAAACCCCGGTTTTTACCGGGGCACCCTTTTGACCATTCGACCTAGTGCATATTCGGATCCATAGTGACCATTCCAAGCTAGGATAGGTTGCTTACCCGATGCTAAGTTGTTTGAGAACTGCTGTGTGCATAGTGAAACCCTAGCTCCTGACAAAATAGGACGGGGAAACCCTACCCCAACATAGGGGTGTTTTGGCTCTCTTTACTTGCTATGTGCTTTCAAAATGTATTTCTGCAGGGGAAATGAACACATCAGTTTGTAAGTTTGGGCATCAGGCCTGAGGGCATCAGTATCAGTTTTAAGAGAATCAGTTATCTGCGGGTATCAGGGTTCAGTATTGGGAATAGAGATTTTGAGAACAGTGATCAGTATCGGGGAACCGTGTGCTCAGCTTATCGACTATGTGTTCTAAAAATCCAACTGTATATTATTTATTTATTTTATGCTGTTGTGCTGTCCGGTTGTTGGTTTATTTATTGCTTTATTTATCTTTTTGCTAGGTAGTTTAGCATCATTGCGTCTAACCCAGTAGACATTCCCCAAGCACTCTGGATCAGAGGTCGCCGACTCCATCGATCTGAGGATCTGATAGAAGGACAACCTGTGTACCATTCTCTACCCCCGGTTACTAAACGGAAAGCAACTAGGCAGAGGATATCGGTTCAACAGTCAGTACAGAGGGCTTCGTCTACCCCACCTGTATACAGTAGGGATCAGGATCCCGTTTCACCCACAGAGAGGGAACGCATACCAGCAATTCAACCAGAGCAGAACAGTATGGCTAGCTTAGAGGAGATGGTGTGCCAACTTCAGGAAAGCATGAAAATGATGCAGCAAGATGCTGCCCGCCAGGCAGAATTTGCCAGACAACAGGCTACAGTTATGAGTGAGCAAGCGGATTTAATTGGGAGATTGCAACAACAAACTGGGGCATCACCTTCGCAGCAAACCCCTCCTCCATTAAGGGTTCCAATACCCGAGGAAACACCAAACGCCCGGAATGTCCAAGAAGATACAGACATCCCAACGGGGCCGGCTCCACCCCCGATTCCGCCTCAACAATCCAAGGCACCCACTCCCATTAATGTATCGGATTCTCCCTTTGAGTCTGAGGTAGACCCCATGACGTTAAAAATGCACAAGCTCGAAAAGCTGTTCAAGAAATCTCAAGGTGCGAAGTCCATTCCGGACATTGGAGATGGGTACATCGACACAGCCGTGACGCTGCCAGATCGGTTTAAGATGCCCCAAATTGATCGTTTTGACGGGTCTGAGGATCCCATGGTACACCTGCGACTGTTTTCAGACGTCTTAAGGCCAATGGGCCTCACCAGATTACAGAAGCTGTCTTTATTTGGCCGTACCCTGTCGGGTGTGGCGTCCGCATGGTATGCCAAGTTGGGGGATGACGTCAAGAGAAACTGGGACGAGATGGCTGAGTCCTTCATCCTGCAGTACTCGTATAACACACAAATCGAGATCACGACCCGGGATCTCGAGACAACGAGGCAAGAACCCAAGGAAAGCTTCTCAGAGTTTGTAACTAGATGGCGGGCTAAGGCTTCAATGATGACCTTGAGACCCACAGACAAAGACCAGATTCGGATGATTGTGCGCAATCTTCAGCCGAAGCTAATGCAAAAGATGATTGTAGTCCCCTTTCCCACCTTTGCTGATCTGCATGAAATGGGGGTACAGATCGAGGACGCCTTGAGACAAGGTTGGATTGATAATGATCGGGATCAACCCCGCAGAAATTTCAATCGTAGTACTAATGCAGGCCCGAGTGGCGCTACGACTGCCAGGACCTCCGAAGTGAGTATGGTCACCACTAACCCCTCCCCAAGAAATACAGCAGCCACACCATTCTCCGGCGCGTTCGGAAGCAACTCGCAAACAGCCAAATACCCTCCCAGAAACACCAGAACCTTCGCTCCCCTTTATATGCCCCTTGTCCAAAGCTTTGGGGGTTTTAATCAGAAAAGGGCATCTGAAGCCCCTAGAGCCGCGGCCCTTACCTGAAAGACTACCCGCCACCCACAACCCAGCCAAATATTGTGCGTTCCACCAGCAGCATGGTCATGACACTGACCTATGCTTTCGTTTACGTCATGATATTCAAGATCTCATTGATAATGGGGTGATTCTCCCCCCTGAGAAACCTAATGTTACCACAAATCCTCTCCCCGCACATAACCAAGTTCCACCACCCAAAAGAGTCAACTTCATCTACACTGGGGTCGCATCCTACGATCCCAGTATCTACATCACACCCTCCTACCTGCCTAAACCTAAAGTTTTCCTCCCCGATTGCACCGATTTGTGCATGACGGACGTCTCCATAACCCAACCCAAGCCAGTGGTGGTGACCATCGAGAACAGGAAAGAGGTTGTCAAACCAGGGCCCGTGGAGCCTGAGAATGATGTTGGGAATGCTTACAGTCCGAATGACTACATTTCACCGGTGGGCCAGAATAGACCAAATGTCGAATTTTCAGTCGGGGGAGAGCTGTGTGTAATCCGAGGGGACAATTCAGGACAGGGAATGGATGATTTGACAGCCGTGGAAAAGGATGTTGTCAAGTTCCAATTTCATGATGACCAAGACTCAGCCATCAACTGGTATGATGATGAAGAATCAGCAGAGGCCACGGGGTGGTTAGACGATCAACCGGATGTAATAGGGGAGTTCCAGTCAGAACAAGGCCCGGCAGGAGCAAGAATGTCAACAACGGCCGGGAGTGTCGAAGAGCAGAATGCATCGCCGGAGAGCGCCGGTGTCGAGAGTTTCGCTCGGGAATGGAGCATTTTAAGTACAGGGATCAGTGAGCAATCTACTGCATTGACACAGTCAGAACAAGAGAGATTCGAGGATTCTGAGAGGATCAGGAAAGCAAAAGGCCACGTGGGGGTCGAAATCGCCGCAAGTGCGGAAATGGAGGATGCTGTGAACATAGGGATAAAAGGTACTGTGAGTATCGGGACAGTTGTGCCAGAACCAGACAGATGCTTGTCAGTCGCAGATGGTATGTGGTGGGAAGACGACGATCTATGTCTTGCCCACACGGACGAGGATTGGAAAGGTAACCAACCAGACGATACCTGGTATATCGGCGAGGTCGATCACATGACTAGGAGTGGGCGGTATTTCAAGCCTCCACACCTAGATCAGCCGGAGGCGTCTGGGAAAGATAATGAAGCAGAGAAACAAAAGGAGAAGCAACTTGAAGACGAGGCCGTGTTGAGACAATTGAAGAAGATACAGGCAGACATCTCCATCTGGGGACTGCTTATGGCTTCTCGAGTACATAGACAAGCTGTCCTTACAGCCATGGACAAGGCCAAGCTGTCCATAGACACCACGCCCGAACAACTGGTGGGCTTAGTCTTTTCAGGAGGAAATTCCCCAGCATTGAGTTTTTCTGACAAAGAGCTACCACCCGAGGGTGCGAACCATAACAAGCCGCTCTACATCTCTGTGGAGTGCAGGGATAAATGGATACCTGTGGTACTTGTCGACACGGGGTCCGCCATCAACGTCTGCCCGGCAAAGACAGCTTATGCAATTGGTTTGAAAGTCGTGGATTTTGTGCCAACGGCCCAGGTAATTCGGGCATATGACAACACGAGCCGGGAAGTAATGGGGACAGTCAAGATTCAAACAAAGGTTGGTCCAGGACAGCACGAGATAGATTTCCACGTCTTAGAGGTTCCTGCAACGTTTAATTTGCTTTTGGGGCGGCCGTGGCTGCATCAGGTAAAGGCGGTCTCCTCTACCTTACATCAAGTGGTGAAATACCCCTATGGGAAGGGAGTAGCCATTGTTTTTGGAAACTCATCAATTCATCCACCACCAGAGGTATCTACGCCTGTTCTAGAAATTGAGCACGGTATAGAAGATGTGTTCATATCGGGTTTCACCTTGGCCGAGGCTCGGGTCGTACAGAACATCATGGCAGCTAACGAAGGGGTGTATGTCAGTGCCCAAGCAGTCTATCTCATGAACAAACTCCAGCACATCCCCGGGATGGGATTAGGCAAGAGCGGTAGGAAAGGTGCCGCAGCATCGACCGAAGTGCCACATAACCCCCATACCTTTGGTTTGGGCTACCTACCCACCAAAGAGGATTGGATAAGGAAAGGAAAGGAAATGGCCGGAAGGGCCAGGGCGAAACAGATGGGGAAGCCCTTTGACTTGATGCACCAGCCCATTCGGGGGACCCTGAACGGACGTTTCGTCCGGGAGGGGAAGGACTTCCCGTTCTGTGGCTTCCCGGAGCCGTGGCTCAATGCGGAGAAGAAGCGCGTACCGGGATTTGAAATTTTCTTTGATTTACGATTACTTGAGGATGACATCGCCGAAGGACAGGCAGATCTATCGGCTGAGGCCGAGCAAAGTAAGGAGGTACAGTCCGAGGACGCTGAAAATGAAATGGGGGCAGCGCTGGCGTGTCTGCTGTCAGATCCTCCGATCGAACAGAGGTGCTTGGGGGATAGCTCCTCGGTATGTGTGATTGGGAATGAAGCGGCTGCGGGCCTACCATCAGCTATTCTGGATGCATCCATCGCACCTTCTCTCATCTGGCAATATGAAGAAGGCTTTTTATCAAGCAGCACCGGGTCAGGTAGTGAGCCGGAATCTGATTCTACCGAATCTTTTACGTCGGAATCAGATTCCAGCTCAACTGAGTCTGAGTCCGGTATTCCCGGGGGTGATAACCCGGATGCCACAGTCCTGTCTAGGTCATTTTTTTCATTTTCTTTTGAGTCTGTTGTAACAGAGGAATCCGACAGCTCGGAAGTATTTAATGAGAACGACGTGGATGTGGTTTCGGAGTATTTTTCTGTGCCTTTGATTTATTGCTTAAATCAGGATTTTCAAAATTTTGATGAAAACGACGAGGAAGAGATTCCTCCGGTTTTGCAACGGTTAATTGATCAAGAGCAGGAAAGATTTGTTAAACCTTTAATGGATGAAATCACTACTGTGAATGTTGGTACTGAGAAGGACCCGCGGCTGGTCCAGATCGGGTCCACGTTGTCTTCTGAGGAACGTGAGCGCTTAGTCGCTTTGTTAAAAGATTTCAAAGATGTTTTCGCGTGGTCCTACGAAGACATGCCTGGAATCGATCCTGAGATTGTACAGCACCGGATCCCTCTTGATCCCGAGGCCCGACCTGTCAAACAGAAGCTCAGGAGGATCCGCCCTGATTGGGCCATTAAGATCAAGGAAGAGGTCACCAAGCAGATTGATGCAGGCTTCCTGTTGGTATCTGAGTACCCGACTTGGCTGGCCAACATTGTTCCGGTGCCGAAGAAAGACGGCAGAATTCGGGTCTGTGTAGACTTCAGAGATTTAAACAGGGCCAGTCCAAAGGACGACTTTCCCTTGCGGCACATCGATGAACTGATAGATTTCACGGCAGGACACGCCTTGCTTTCGTTTGTGGATGGTTTCTCAGGCTATAATCAAATAGTAATGGCGCCCGAAGACCGGGAGAAGACTGCATTCACTACCCCGTGGGGTACATATTGTTATCGAGTGATGCCATTTGGGCTGAAAAACGCGGGAGCTACCTATCAGCGGGCAGCAACTACGATATTGCATGATATGATCCATAAAGAGGTCGAGGTGTATGTGGACGACATGATTGTCAAGTCCAAAGAAAGAGAGGGCCACTACACTGCCTTACAAAAGTTTTTTCAAAGGATCAGAGAATTTCGGCTGCGGCTAAATCCCCAGAAGTGTACTTTTGGTGTTACAGCAGGAAAGATGCTAGGGTTTCTGATAACGCAAAGGGGCATCGAGGTCGACCCTTCCAAAATCAAGGCCATCTTAGAAATGCCACCACCAAGGATTGAAAAGGAGGTGCGAGGCTTTCTAGGTAAAGTGCAATTCATAAGGCGGTTTATCTCTAAACTAACCTTGACTTGTGAACCACTTTTTGGCCTCCTGAAGAAAGGAAAGAAATTCCAATGGGACGGCCGATGTCAAGCAGCTTTTGAGCAGATCAAAGAATATTTACAGAACCCGCCTGTATTGTCACCGCCAGAACCGGGAAGACCGTTGATACTGTATCTTTCGGTAACTGAGACCACCATGGGTTGCATGCTCGCACAGGAGTCAGAAGACAAAGGGGAAAGGGCTATCTACTATCTGAGCAAGAAGATGCTGGATTACGAGATCCGCTATACACCACTGGAGAAGGCTTGTTTGGCCTTGGTATGGGCTACCCGGAAGCTGCGGCACTACCTGTTAGCTCACTCTGTAATGTTGGTTTCACGTTTGGATCCCATCAAATATCTTTTCGAGAAACCAGCACTTACAGGTAGGCTAGCTCGTTGGTTGCTATTGCTTTCCGAATTTGACTTGAAGTATGTAACACGCGAGTCGGTGAAAGGGAGAGCGGTAGCGGAGTTCCTTGCCGACCACCCGGTTGAGGGGGATGAAGCGGTTGAGTACCTATTCCCAGATGAAGCGATTCTGCATATCGAGGATGAAACTTGGACGATGTACTTTGACGGAGCGTCAAACCAGTATGGGTATGGGATAGGGGTGTTGCTGATAGCGCCTGACGATTCCCGTATCCCTTTGGCATTCAAGCTCCAGTTCAGAGTCTCGAACAATGAGGCAGAGTATGAGGCATGTATTGCTGGTCTGGAAGCAGCCCTAGAGCTAGGGGTAAGACGGCTGGACGTCATTGGGGACTCGAATCTTGTTGTATCTCAAGCAAAAGGAGACTGGAAGGTCAAGGAGGAAAGGATGATAATTTACCACCAAACCTTGGATTTGTTAATTCCTCGGTTCGAGAAACTAAATTTCACCCACCTCGTAAGAGAGAACAACAGGTTTGCAGATTCGTTAGCAACTCTATCTTCCATGATAGACATCCCGCCGGGAGTCCGGATGCGTCCAGTCATCATTGATCAGAAGTTTGCGCCAGCATACGAGTCAATTTCCGCCATAGATGAAGCCCAAGACGGCAACCCCTGGTATTACGATATTTGGAACTTCTTGGAAAAGGAGACGTATCCCCTAGGGGCAAGCGCCAAGGATAAAAGGGCCATTAGAAGAATGGCTATTCAGTTCATCATCTGCGGAGGTAAGCTGTACAAAAGAGGTCATCTGGGAATGCATAAGCTCTGTGTAGAAGCTGAAGAGTCGAAGCGCCTAATGGAGGCCATCCATGGAGGGGAGTGCGGTGCACACATGAATGGAGTAATGTTGGCCAGAAAGATCCTTAGGCAGGGTTACTACTGGTCGACCATGGAAGAGGATTGTATCGGCTTTGTTCGGCGATGCCACAAATGCCAGATCCATGCGAACCGTATGAATATCCCACCATCCAAGTTGTACAACATGACTTCCCCGTGGCCGTTTTCCGTGTGGGGAATTGATGTGATCGGAGCTGTTACCCCGAAGGGATCGAACGGACATGAGTATATCCTGGTAGCGATAGATTATTTCACAAAGTGGGTCGAGGCCCAATCATACGCGGTGTTGAAAGCGTCGCACGTCGCAAAGTTCATCAGGAACAACATCATTTGTCGCTACGGGGTGCCAAATGAGATCATCTCGGATAATGGATCCCACTTTAAGAAAGAAGTGGTCGACTTGTTGGAAAAGTATAATGTGGCTTTTCATAAGTCATCTACGTATCGGCCGCAAACCAATGGAGCAGTTGAGGCCGCCAACAAGAACATCAAGCATATACTGCGGAAAATGGTGGAGACCTATCGAGATTGGCCAGATAAGTTGCCGTTTGCTCTGTGGGGCTACAGAACTTCGATTAGAACTTCTACCGGAGCAACTCCGTATTCGTTAGTTTATGGAATGGAGGCTGTTCTACCTATTGAAATTGAAGTTCCGTCTTTACGGGTATTGGCCGAGTGTCAGATAGCTGAGGCAGATTGGCAGCAGAGCAGGTTCGAGGAACTAATGCTCTTTGATGAAAGAAGACTGAAAGCACTGTACCACGTTCAGAGTTATCAGCGCAGGATTGCTCGGGCTTTTAACAAGAGGGTTAAGTCCAGAAATCTAAAGGAAGGGGATTTGGTACTCAAAGACAACCGAGCTCCCATCCACGACCCGAGGGGCAAGTTCAGACCCAATTGGACTGGTCCCTACATCATCAAAGCTATCTGGTCAGGCGGAGCTGTGGTTCTGATGGACTTAGATGGCTTAGAATTCTCTCAACCGATCAATATGGACAAGTTGAAGAAATACTACCCTTGAGAGGCTCGCTAGGCCGAAAACCCGGAAGGGCGACCTAGGCAAAAGTCAGAGCACAAAAAATTAGAAAATATAAAAACTGAGCTCGCAAGGCTGAAAACCCGCAAAGGGCGGCCTTGGCAAAAGTTAGGGCGCAAAAGGAGAGTGAAAATACTCGAGCGAACCTAAACCGGAACTACGTAAGGCTTGATTCCCATGTTTGGGATACGTAGGCAGCTTCATCCTGAAGTTCAGCCATAACACTTCCCCGATCAACTTTGTCCATTTGATCATCTCAGTCATCTTTGTCCATCAGCATTCGTTGGAATCTCCGGTGCAGTGCCACTCAGACTAGGGGCAACTTTCCGTTGCTATGCAGTGCTGCGGCGCTCTTCAGACTAGGGGCAACTTTCCAGTTGCGGGGATCTGGGGTTGTGCATCTCAGTGACAAATCTCAGGCGTGTCCAGTTCTGACCCACATCAAAAATGTTTTTGAAAAGTTTTAATATAAGCTGACTTTGTTCAAATAATCTTTTTACAACTTTGACCATTTTTGGACCAAAGTGGAAAATTCTTAGTACCAGAACTTTCAATTTCATTGATTTCAAAACAGAGTTCTCCTGCTCTTACAGACAATTGAAGTTGCTTTTTTTTACTACATTCAGGAAAGAAAACTTGAAAGTACTAATAAAGCAATAAATTTAGGGCATGGTCAAATCAGGTGTTCCTGCGCCCCCTCCCAGGGCTGGTCGAAGCCTCTGATGCCAAGCTGGGCCCGATCTGTGCTTCTTCATTGAGCCAATCTATGCACTCGTCAGACAAAGTGCAACTAAAAGTAGGAGCGGGGGCCAGGAGTTCTCTCATCCTCCACGCAGTGGCCTGCCAAGCAAGCTGCGTGCCTCGGGCTGGAAATGCAGCAGGATACTCTATCCCCTCTGGCGGGCAGGTCTGATCATGGCCAAATTGACGTCGAATCCGAAATGGGAAGTAAAATACACAATGAGTGAGACCAACCAGTTGAATTCCAGTCTGTCGAGGCATGTTGTAACTCATTGCCGGAAGGTTCAACCAAGGGCACCGCCAAGCAATACGGTCTGCGGACAAGTGGCACATCCAAGCAAACCACCATTCCTCATCCAAGGCATTGACTAGACAATGCCGGAAGAAGTAGCCGCGAGCTGAGTATGTTGGGCAGGAGTCCACAACCTGCAATTTATCCATCAACCACACCTGGGAAGGGATTGAAAAAATGAGAGATTAAAGAATAGAGAGATGTACGAGGAGAGAAAAGTGAGCATGGGGGTTTTGTGAGAAAAGACTGAGCTCGAGGGCCGAGTGATGTGAGCAATACAGAAATGCGAGATTGGGTGGGAAATATTACCTGTAGTAGTAGTGGGCTCCCCGCCAATCTGCACGTCTCATGACGGTAAAAGGCGTCTAAACCCATTAGTGTCTCGGCCAGAACCATGGCAATACAGCTCTTGCCCTCTCTCAAGCCTTGGGCAACCTCAATCAGCCGGACACTAGCCCCTCCAGAGCCCGAAATGAACAGGAAATGAGACAGCATGCACAAGCAGAGGGCATGTCGCCGGAAGCCTTGCCAGTGATGGTTGCTGCGATCACCAGCATCAGAAAATTGATTGGCCAAACTCGGAATGTCTAACATCCCGTCGCCCATCAGAGACCGAGCGTCGCGCATGCTGAGTCCGCACATGCGCCCTAAGGATTGGGCATGACCAAAATTAAGTTGGGACAGGAGCTCCTCGTCGCGCTCGGACTCCATTAAAGCTCGGAAATCTTCGAAGGTAGGACACATCTCTTGCCCGGCGAAGCTAAAGACATGTGTCACCGGATTCCAAAATCTTGCCGCGGCATGAAGAAACGGGAGATGCAACGGGGTACGACCTAGAGTGAATAGTGCATTTATGCCGAAGCCCCGGAAATTCACTTTCTCCGAGCCGTCCAAGTTAGCAATCCAAGTTGTGAGATTTTGAGCAAGAAACTCTTCCATTGGAGCAAATCAGTGTAAAAATGAGAAAAACTACGAAGCTGGGATCTTTTGTAGGAGATAAGGTTGAGTGGGGGGACAGGTGTCAACATTCTGGTGGTTCCCCTCGTTTAGTGCCGACCGGCCAAAAATATATGTCGACCGGCCAGAAAAATATGCCGACCGGCCATTTCAGTTTGCCGACAAAACAGACATACGGCCGGTAGCCATTCCTTGCAGTCGGTGGTCCCTACACTGTGCTGGTGGGCTTCCTCCTGGTTTCCTGAGCTGTTTATGCTAAAAATTGGGGAACTTCAACACCTCCAACCCCCTCCCCGGCGGTAGACTCTTGCGGAACCACGACTGTCTGCTTGTCGAGTTTTCAAACATTTGCTCATCGAGTTGTATTTCGCTCACTTTGAGTTCTTGATTTGTTTATCGAGTTGTATTCACACTTGTTTGGTTGTGTCATGGCTTTGTTTTGCTTATCGAGTTGTAAGTCGGTTCACTACCTGATTATTACGATGGCAACTTTCCAAAATGAGTTCAATTTCGTTCACATTGTGGTGTGAAACCCTGCGATGCGATGCACAGAAAATCCACAAATGCAACATCTTTTGAATAAAACGATTCGTTTCATTCCCCATCACATGTTTTGCAAAGTGTGTGAATTTTGAGAAAGAAAATAAACCTGCCTGAGGCAGTGCAATGTGCTTAAACTACTAGTAAAAAGGGAAATAAAACGTAGAATGGCAGGATAGCCAAGTATCAGAATTGATACCAGTAAACTCCCCTTGCGGTTAACGTACCTTCCGCATCTTTGTTCGGGTCAGCCGCGTTGTTGGACGCCCTCACAATACGGGAAATCACACCTTTGAAACGTGAACCTTTGAGTTGACCTCAGGCCACGACTTCTGCAAGCAACGCTCGATACGTGCGAAGAATGTCCCGCCCCGTATCCTTTTCATGCTTTGTGAGCCCCGCAAATTGTTCCGATTATGCTGTGTAACAGTACGTTCCTTTACTTGCGTAGACCGCATGTCTTGATTGCGTAGACCGCATGTTAAGTTTCATTACCTGTGTAGACCGCATGTCTTGATTGCGTAGACCGCATGTTAAATTTCATTACCTGCGTAGACCGCATGTCTCGATTGCGTAGACCGCATGTTTAGATTTCATTACCTGCGTAGACCGCATGTCTTGATTGCGTAGACCGCATGTTAAATTTCATTACTTGCGTAGACCGCATGTCTTGATTGCGTAGACCGCATGTTAAATTTCATTACCTGCGTAGACCGCATGTCTTGATTGCGTAGACCGCATGTTGAATTTCATTACCTGCGTAGACCGCATGTCTTGATTGCGTAGACCGCATGTTTAGATTTCATTACCTGCGTAGACCGCATGTCTTGATTGCGTAGACCGCATGTTTAAATTTCATTACCTGCGTAGACCGCATATCTTGATTGCGTAGACCGCATGCTCAATTCCATTATCTGCGTAGACCGCATATTTTGATTGCGTAGACCGCATGTTTAGATTTCATTACCTGCGTAGACCGCATGTCTTGATTGCGTAGACCGCATGTTTAAATTTCATTACCTGCGTAGACCGCATATCTTGATTGCGTAGACCGCATGCTCAATTCCATTATCTGCGTAGACCGCATATTTTGATTGCGTAAACCGCATGCTTAGTTTCGTCACCTGCGTAGACCGCATATGTTAATTGCGTAGACCGTTTGTTTGTTTCGTCACCTGCGTAGACCGCGTGCTTATGATCAATTTCGTTGCCTGCGTAGACCGCTTGCTCCGCTTGCCTAGTTGTATTTCAATATGCATTGTCATGCTCTCTACTTACTTTGCGCTGTCACGCATTTCGAGTACACCGCTATTCCTGCATTGTCATGCACGTTGCTAACAAAATTGTACCTGTTAAGTTTGTTTTCTTTGCAGGCACGATATTGTATGTACGATTCATTTGCAGCTGGTGCAACCAGACGAGCCGCACAGGTATTGTATCTCCCGAGTGAGACGTATTGAGAATTCCATAATTCTCTTACATCCTTTCTGCATTGTAGTGTAGTTTGGTATGCTAGCTTAAAACTGTCGCATGTATGCTTCGTTACAGCTTTCTTTGCATGATCATAAGTTATGCTTGGCTCTGTGCATTGTTTTGCATTTTGCCCCTGCCTCCGGGCGCATACCTTATTTGTCTTGTATGTTTGCCTGAGTCTTCGGCCTTGTCAAAAATGGGTCGTCTTTGGGCTTTGACATTCACTCCCGTCATTGTTATGACTTTCGAGTTCTGTCAAAGAGGGGCAACTGTAGACACCCCATTTTTGACCGTCCTCAAGACTTGGACGTCACCGTTTGAACACTCGGTGATCATCCTTGATTGTGTTCGTTTGGAGTTCCCGGAGGTCTCGGCTCGCGCGCCTTGCCTCAGGATCCCCGAACTCGACTGTTTAGTGTCTGGTTTTGCACCAAACACTTTTGTTTTGCCTTAGATGGGCAGGGAATGCCTTGTGAGACATCCCCATACACCACCGGCAGTGGCTGGAGGCCACCGGCTGGTCTTTTTCTTCCATCGGCACTTTTGTTTGCCGGTCGGCACATTTTATTGCCGGTCGGCACTGTTTTTTGCTGAAATAGCATTTTTGGGCAGCCGACCACTGTTCATCCACTTTATGGAGATATTTTGTGCCAGCTGTGATAGCTGGCACCAACTCCTTTCCCCTCCATACACGTGTATGGAGGGATTTCCCTCTAGCCAAGCTTGTTGAATAAGCTTTGCAAGAGGGAGTCCTATAAGAGAGAGGCTTTCCTCTTGGTTCTAGGTTAGAAAAACAGAAGCAAAAATCAGCCTTTAGAGATATAGATACATATTATCTCTATACCTCTCTCCCTCTCCCTTCTTGTGTGTGTTTCTTGGCCCAAAAGGTGTGTTTTACCTTACTTTTGCACCATTACACACACCATTACACCTTAGTCCGAGATTGAGGGACTTGGAGGAGTTGTTTCTTGAGTTTTGGACTGGTTTTGATCCAAAGAAGGAGGTTAGACCATTTGTTCTTCAAGGGTTCTTCAAGGGTGAGCATCTTCCCTTTTATTCCCCAAACTTGCATTGGTTTTCTACCTATTTTGTTTATTGTTTTGGCTCTT
This sequence comes from Camellia sinensis, assembly GCF_055761805.1. Classification (NCBI taxonomy): domain Eukaryota; kingdom Viridiplantae; phylum Streptophyta; class Magnoliopsida; order Ericales; family Theaceae; genus Camellia; species Camellia sinensis. Next base: position 28,080,057 of record NC_138969.1, on the reverse strand, counting down.
GTGTATAACATAAAAAAGGCTCATATTTTCCTGCTCTAACACTTTCATTAAGGTCACTTTGTGGTTAGATTGCAAACTCACCCTCATAGGCCTTGTTTAGCCTATTTTGGTGCCTCTTTGATAAGGTTTTGCTCACTTCAGCATTTTGATCTTTTCATCACTAAAAATCAGTGTATTTTAGTGTCAAAAAAGTTGGTTTGAAGTCTTGCATAGGGGAGGGACACCCCTCTCCCTTTATGGTTTTGTTTCTTTGCTTTTTGGGCTCAAGAGAGTAGCATGTGTGCTTGTTGTTTCCTGGCTTCATTTCAACATTTTTTTAGGCATGTTAGGTCATATATAATCTCTGTTTTTGGTCAAATTTGTGCCTCCTTGCATGCTTGTAATACTTGTTTTGTATTGCTCTACTTTGCTTAGAAGTGCACATCATGGTTAGGCCATGATTCTTGTGAGAGTTGGCTTAGTTCCATGAAGTTCTTGGTGATGTTTTTCCATGCTTAAGGTTTATTGGTTATCCATTTAGCCATGCTTGACATGTTTGTGAGGGTTGCTTTGTATTTTAGTTTAAAAGCTTTGAGCATGATGGTCTCTAGCATACATGTGTTGTGACTACCCTCTTGGTTTAATATCATCTAAGGACTTTCTTTTTAGTCCAAGAATCATGCCTACATGTGTGCATGCATGGTCTTTTTCATATCTTGAGGTTGTGTCTTCCTATGCCTAAGGATGAGCCTTGGTGTATTTGTTTCATGGGATTTATTTTAGTTGCCATATTAGGAGTTTTTGGGGTCCTATCTTGCATGCATAAATTCTATTTTTACTTGTTTTAATCATGCCATGAATGGTCATGTTGGTGGGGGGTAAGTTGTCTCCTTTTGTGCCTTAGCTTTGGGACTATAAGTTTGCTTGTTAACATGAGTTGATTGTCTGTCATTTTGAGCACTTTTGGCCACTGTTTTGAGAAGGGTGAGGGCCTGCCCCTTCGCCACTCCAAGCCCTCTTGCATGCTTGCTCCATGTTTGTTGCATATTTGTTCCATTAAGCTTTGTAGCACATCAATTCCATGGTCAATTTGCTCCATGTTTGTATCATGTTTGTATCTTGTGTGCTTGGTATCACACATTTTGTCATGATAGTTGCATATTGCTTGTTGTGTTTTACATCTTGGTGGCATGATACATTTGAGGCTTGTGAGCATTACATGCATTGCATTTACTTGGTTTGGGGTGTCAAACCAAGTGCGGGAGTCAAGGACCATTCATACTTCAAGTGATGTAATGTGCCTTGATCCCCGGTCGTCGGGACCTTTGACTCCAACTTGATAAGGCCCCGGTTTTCATGTTGTTTGTTGCATGCATTTTCATATCAAATGGCAAATTCGATCCTTTGACCCACCATGTACCATTGATAGTTCAAGGATCGAAAGTCATGCTTCTTTGAGTTCAAAATATGATAAGAAGTAGGACCATGCTTACATATGTCCAAAAACTCCATGCTATGCACTGTCTGTTCTCTGTTTGCTGTCAAATTGTCTGCTGCAGGAAGTTTCTGCCGACCGGCAGAATTTAGTGCCGACCGGCACTATCTGGAGTGCCGATGAATCCGATAAAGTGCCGACGGGAATTTTGAAGTGCCGGTGGCAATTCTGTCTGGCCGGTGGTGCTCTGCAGGATGCAAAGAGCTTGTTCCAGAACTTTGGCAATTTTCAGAAAGACAAGGCAGTACAAACAGAGGCGACAAGAGTGTAGCACGGGTTTTCCGGGCAGGACGGATCCGAGCATGCATCACTCGCGCATCCCGAGGCAGAGGCTGTGGCCACCCTCTTCTTTCCTTTTGTTTCCTTTCTTTTAATTAATTAAGGAAGTTTTGTAATAATTTTATTTGTTCATTATTTTGGGACTGTAATATTAATTCGAACCCTCTGAGTGAGGGTAAACATGTAATAAGTGTGGGTGAGTGTGTGTATGTCTTCCAATCCCCATTTCTTTCTTCCCTTTTATTTATCTGCTTATAATGGTAGATTAGGGCATTTTTGAGATTAGCATACCTTATGATATGCATGCGTGCATTCATGCATTTGTTGGCATGCACCGGGCTCGGTACATCATACTAACCGCATTCGTATTTTCAAATTCCAAAATTGAATACATGAAACAATTGATTGCATATCATATGCCATATTTAGGTCAACCGAGCCTACCTAAAAAAATTGCATCTTGTATGTGTTGCATTAGGCAAAATAACATGAACTAGGATCATGCATATGATTACTAACTAGTTTCTGTTTTGGCTCGGAGTACTAGGTAAGCTTTTATGCTTTAGCATATCGCATGCGTGTGAATGTTGCCATGATAGCATGATTACCATGAGGCTAGCTGCTTATGTGATATAATTGCTTGAATGCCTGTGGGTGAAGGTTGGATTGTTTGAGTTGGAAAAACTCGTTGAAATCCGTATTTTAGCCTACTTGCGAGTAGCAAATTCCAAAGCATTTTCAAACCAAACGGATATGCAATGTTTATTTCCCAATTAGACAATCTAGTCTATACTTGTTTGCTGCGCGCATAACATAGTAATTCTAGGCTAATAATTGGTTTAAGAACACATAAAGTTTTCAAATACGGATATCACGGTTAGTAGAGGCCGGTCTTCGGACCGGGCGAAAGGGGGTGCTCATAGCTGACCTTCCCCGATCGTACCCAAGCTCCCGAGCCGAGACAACTCCGGTGATGACGGACATGTGGCCTTCGGCACCGAGTCAGGGTTTCCTAAATTTCCCCAGTTTAAAATATTTAGGTGGCGACTCTGTATCTGGCAAAGCAGTCCATGTTTGGCACTACTTTTTCAAAAATCTGTTTCTCAAAACGATTTGCCAGATTTGGACTCTTTGGTTCAGATTAAGAACCGTGACACAAATCGAGTCCGAACTGTAGCGCGAGGCCCACGCGGGCGCTGTTACAGTTTCTGGCGACTCTGCTGGGGAGTTTAGAGAGTTTGACTCGAACTCGTGATATCCTGTTTTGATCTCATTTATGTGTTTCTTTGCATTGCATGTGCATTGGTGCGCCTAGGAACACAGTGTTTGCCATCTGCCATTCCTGAACGGTTTGCCGAAGGCTTGTCTTGTCAAGGCATGTCCATAAGGCTGACCGGCTATGGGCTCTGACAGCATGGGAACACAAACCCCGATTTTTACCGGGGCACCCTTTTGACCATTCGACCTAGTGCATATTCGGATCCATAGTGACCATTCCAAGCTAGGACAGGTTGCTTACCCGATGCTAAGTTGTTTGAGAACTGCTGTGTGCATAGTGAAACCCTAGCTCCTGACAAAATAGGACGAGGAAACCCTACCCCAACATAGGGGTGTTTTGGCTCTCTTTACTTGCTATGTGCTTTCAAAATGTATTTCTGCAGGGGAAATGAACACATCAGTTTGTAAGTTTGGGCATCAGGCCTGAGGGCATCAGTATCAGTTTTAAGAGAATCAGTTATCTGCGGGTATCAGGGTTCAGTATTGGGAATAGAGATTTTGAGAACAGTGATCAGTATCGGGGAACCGTGTGCTCAGCTTATCGACTATGTGTTCTAAAAATCCAACTGTATATTATTTATTTATTTTATGCTGTTGTGCTGTCCGGTTGTTGGTTTATTTATTGCTTTATTTATCTTTTTGGTAGGTAGTTTAGCATCATTGCGTCTAACCCAGTAGACATTCCCCAAGCACTCTGGATCAGAGGTCGCCGACTCCATCGATCTGAGGATCTGATAGAAGGACAACCAGTGTACCATTCTCTACCCCCGGTTACTAAACGGAAAGCAACTAGGCAGAGGATATCGGTTCAACAGTCAGTACAGAGGGCTTCGTCTACCCCACCTGTATACAGTAGGGATCAGGATCCCGTTTCACCCACAGAGAGGGAACGCATACCAGCAATTCAACCAGAGCAGAACAGTATGGCTAGCTTAGAGGAGATGGTGCGCCAACTTCAGGAAAGCATGAAAATGATGCAGCAAGATGCTGCCCGCCAGGCAGAATTTGCCAGACAACAGGGTACAGTTATGAGTGAGCAAGCGGATTTAATTGGGAGATTGCAACAACAAACTGGGGCATCACCTTCGCAGCAAACCCTCCTCCATTAAGGGTTCCAATACCCGAGGAAACACCAAACGCCCGGAATGTCCAAGAAGATACAGACATCCCAACGGGGCCGGCTCCACCCCCGATTCCGCCTCAACAATCCAAGGCACCCACTCCCATTAATGTATCGGATTCTCCCTTTGAGTCTGAGGTAGACCCCATGACGTTAAAAATGCACAAGCTCGAAAAGCTGTTCAAGAAATCTCAAGGTGCGAAGTCCATTCCGGACATTGGAGATGGGTACATCGACACAGCCGTGACGCTGCCAGATCGGTTTAAGATGCCCCAAATTGATCGTTTTGACGGGTCTGAGGATCCCATGGTACACCTGCGACTGTTTTCAGACGTCTTAAGGCCAATGGGCCTCACCAGATTACAGAAGCTGTCTTTATTTGGCCGTACCCTGTCGGGTGTGGCGTCCGCATGGTATGCCAAGTTGGGGGATGACGTCAAGAGAAACTGGGACGAGATGGCTGAGGCCTTCATCCTGCAGTACTCGTATAACACACAAATCGAGATCACGACCCGGGATCTCGAGACAACGAGGCAAGAACCCAAGGAAAGCTTCTCAGAGTTTGTAACTAGATGGCGGGCTAAGGCTTCAATGATGACCTTGAGACCCACAGACAAAGACCAGATTCGGATGATTGTGCGCAATCTTCAGCCGAAGCTAATGCAAAAGATGATTGTAGTCCCCTTTCCCACCTTTGCTGATCTGCATGAAATGGGGGTACAGATCGAGGACGCCTTGAGACAAGGTTGGATTGATAATGATCGGGATCAACCCCGCAGAAATTTCAATCGTAGTACTAATGCAGGCCCGAGTGGCGCTACGACTGCCAGGACCTCCGAAGTGAGTATGGTCACCACTAACCCCTCCCCAAGAAATACAGCAGCCACACCATTCTCCGGCGCGTTCGGAAGCAACTCGCAAACAGCCAAATACCCTCCCAGAAACACCAGAACCTTCGCTCCCCTTTATATGCCCCTGTCCAAAGCTTTGGGGGTTTTAATCAGAAAAGGGCATCTGAAGCCCCTAGAGCCGCGGCCCTTACCTGAAAGACTACCCGCCACCCACAACCCAGCCAAATATTGTGCGTTCCACCAGCAGCATGGTCATGACACTGACCTATGCTTTCGTTTACGTCATGATATTCAAGATCTCATTGATAATGGGGTGATTCTCCCCCTTGAGAAACCTAATGTTACCACAAATCCTCTCCCCGCACATAACCAAGTTCCACCACCCAAAAGAGTCAACTTCATCTACACTGGGGTCGCATCCTACGATCCCAGTATCTACATCACACCCTCCTACCTGCCTAAACCTAAAGTTTTCCTCCCCGATTGCACCGATTTGTGCATGACGGACGTCTCCATAACCCAACCCAAGCCAGTGGTGGTGACCATCGAGAACAGGAAAGAGGTTGTCAAACCAGGGCCCGTGGAGCCTGAGAATGATGTTGGGAATGCTTACAGTCCGAATGACTACATTTCACCGGTGGGCCAGAATAGACCAAATGTCGAATTTTCAGTCGGGGGAGAGCTGTGTGTAATCCGAGGGGACAATTCAGGACAGGGAATGGATGATTTGACAGCCGTGGAAAAGGATGTTGTCAAGTTCCAATTTCATGATGACCAAGACTCAGCCATCAACTGGTATGATGATGAAGAATCAGCAGAGGCCACGGGGTGGTTAGACGATCAACCGGATGTAATAGGGGAGTTCCAGTCAGAACAAGGCCCGGCAGGAGCAGGAATGTCAACAACGGCCGGGAGTGTCGAAGAGCAGAATGCATCGCCGGAGAGCGCCGGTGTCGAGAGTTTCGCTCGGGAATGGAGCATTTTAAGTACAGGGATCAGTGAGCAATCTACTGCATTGACACAGTCAGAACAAGAGAGATTCGAGGATTCTGAGAGGATCAGGAAAGCAAAAGGCCACGTGGGGGTCGAAATCGCCGCAAGTGCGGAAATGGAGGATGCTGTGAACATAGGGATAAAAGGTACTGTGAGTATCGGGACAGTTGTGCCAGAACCAGACAGATGCTTGTCAGTCGCAGATGGTATGTGGTGGGAAGACGACGATCTATGTCTTGCCCACACGGACGAGGATTGGAAAGGTAACCAACCAGATGATACCTGGTATATCGGCGAGGTCGATCACATGACTAGGAGTGGGCGGTATTTCAAGCCTCCACACCTAGATCAGCCGGAGGCGTCTGGGAAAGATAATGAAGCAGAGAAACAAAAGGAGAAGCAACTTGAAGACGAGGCCGTGTTGAGACAATTGAAGAAGATACAGGCAGACATCTCCATCTGGGGACTGCTTATGGTTTCTCGAGTACATAGACAAGCTGTCCTTACAGCCATGGACAAGGCCAAGCTGTCCATAGACACCACGCCCGAACAACTGGTGGGCTTAGTCTTTTCAGGAGGAAATTCCCCAGCATTGAGTTTTTCTGACAAAGAGCTGCCACCCGAGGGTGCGAACCATAACAAGCCGCTCTACATCTCTGTGGAGTGCAGGGATAAATGGATACCTGTGGTACTTGTCGACACGGGTTCCGCCATCAACGTCTGCCCGGCAAGGACAGCTTATGCAATTGGTTTGAAAGTCGTGGATTTTGTGCCAACGGCCCAGGTAATTCGGGCATATGACAACACGAGCCGGGAAGTAATGGGGACAGTCAAGATTCAAACAAAGGTTGGTCCAGGACAGCACGAGATAGATTTCCACGTCTTAGAGGTTCCTGCAACGTTTAATTTGCTTTTGGGGCGGCCGTGGCTGCATCAGGTAAAGGCGGTCTCCTCTACCTTACATCAAGTGGTGAAATACCCCTATGGGAAGGGAGTAGCCATTGTTTTTGGAAACTCATCAATTCATCCACCACCAGAGGTATCTACGCCTGTTCTAGAAATTGAGCACGGTATAGAAGATGTGTTCATATCGGGTTTCACCTTGGCCGAGGCTCGGGTCGTACAGAACATCATGGCAGCTAACGAAGGGGTGTATGTCAGTGCCCAAGCAGTCTATCTCATGAACAAACTCCAGCACATCCCCGGGATGGGATTAGGCAAGAGCGGTAGGAAAGGTGCCGCAGCATCGACCGAAGTGCCACATAACCCCCATACCTTTGGTTTGGGCTACCTACCCACCAAAGAGGATTGGATAAGGAAAGGAAAGGAAATGGCCGGAAGGGCCAGGGCGAAACAGATGGGGAAGCCCTTTGACTTCATGCACCAGCCCATTCGGGGGACCCTGAACGGACGTTTCGTCCGGGAGGGGGAGGACTTCCCGTTCTGTGGCTTCCCGGAGCCGTGGCTCAATGCGGAGAAGAAGCGCGTACCGGGATTTGAAATTTTCTTTGATTTACGATTACCTGAGGATGACATCGCCGAAGGACAGGCAGATCTATCGGCTGAGGCCGAGCAAAGTAAGGAGGTACAGTCCGAGGACGCTGAAAATGAAATGGGGGCAGCGCTGGCGTGTCTGCTGTCAGATCCTCCGATCGAACAGAGGTGCTTGGGGGATAGCTCCTCGGTATGTGTGATTGGGAATGAAGCGGCTGCGGGCCTACCATCAGCTATTCTGGATGCATCCATCGCACCTTCTCTCATCTGGCAATATGAAGAAGGCTTTTTATCAAGCAGCACCGGGTCAGGTAGTGAGCCGGAATCTGATTCTACCGAATCTTTTACGTCGGAATCAGATTCCAGCTCAACTGAGTCTGAGTCCGGTATTCCCGGGGGTGATAACCCGGATGCCACAGTCCTGTCTAGGTCGTCTTTTTCATTTTCTTTTGAGTCTGTTGTAACAGAGGAATCCGACGGCTCGGAAGTATTTAATGAGAACGACGTGGATGTGGTTTCGGAGTATTTTTCTGTGCCTTTGATTTATTGCTTAAATCAGGATTTTCAAAATTTTGATGAAAACGACGAGGAAGAGATTCCTCCGGTTTTGCAACGGTTAATTGATCAAGAGCAGGAAAGATTTGTTAAACCTTTAATGGATGAAATCACTACTGTGAATGTTGGTACTGAGAAGGACCCGCGGCTGGTCCAGATCGGGTCCACGTTGTCTTCTGAGGAACGTGAGCGCTTAGTCGCTTTGTTAAAAGATTTCAAAGATGTTTTCGCGTAGTCCTACGAAGACATGCCTGGAATCGATCCTGAGATTGTACAGCACCGGATCCCTCTTGATCCCGAGGCCCGACCTGTCAAACAGAAGCTCAGGAGGATCCGCCCTGATTGGGCCATTAAGATCAAGGAAGAGGTCACCAAGCAGATTGATGCAGGCTTCCTGTTGGTATCTGAGTACCCGACTTGGCTGGCCAACATTGTTCCGGTGCCGAAGAAAGACGGCAGAATTCGGGTCTGTGTAGACTTCAGAGATTTAAACAGGGCCAGTCTAAAGGACGACTTTCCCTTGCCGCACATCGATGAACTGATAGATTTCACGGCAGGACACGCCTTTCTTTCGTTTATGGATGGTTTCTCAGGCTATAATCAAATAGTAATGGCGCCCGAAGACCGGGAGAAGACTGCATTCACTACCCCGTGGGGTACATATTGTTATCGAGTGATGCCATTTGGGCTGAAAAACGCGGGAGCTACCTATCAGCAGGCAGCAACTACGATATTGCATGATATGATCCATAAAGAGGTCGAGGTGTATGTGGACGACATGATTGTCAAGTCCAAAGAAAGAGAGGGCCACTACACCGCCTTACAAAAGTTTTTTCAAAGGATCAGAGAATTTCGGCTGCGGCTAAATCCCCAGAAGTGTACTTTTGGTGTTACAGCAGGAAAGATGCTAGGGTTTCTGATAACGCAAAGGGGCATCGAGGTCGACCCTTCCAAAATCAAGGCCATCTTAGAAATGCCACCACCAAGGACTGAAAAGGAGGTGCGAGGCTTTCTAGGTAAAGTGCAATTCATAAGGCGGTTTATCTCTAAACTAACCTTGACTTGTGAACCACTTTTTGGCCTCCTGAAGAAAGGAAAGAAATTCCAATGGGACGGCCGATGTCAAGCAGCTTTTGAGCAGATCAAAGAATATTTACAGAACCCGCCTGTATTGTCATCGCCAGAACCGGGGAGACCGTTGATACTGTATCTTTCGGTAACTGAGACCACCATGGGCTGCATGCTCGCACAGGAGTCAGAAGACAAAGGGGAAAGGGCTATCTACTATCTGAGCAAGAAGATGCTGGATTACGAGATCCGCTATACACCACTGGAGAAGGCTTGTTTGGCCTTGGTATGGGCTACCCGGAAGCTGCGGCACTACCTGTTAGCTCACTCTGTAATGTTGGTTTCACGTTTGGATCCCATCAAATATCTTTTTGAGAAACCAGCACTTACAGGTAGGCTAGCTCGTTGGTTGCTATTGCTTTCCGAATTTGACTTGAAGTATGTAACACGCAAGTCGGTGAAAGGGAGAGCGGTAGCGGAGTTCCTTGCCGACCACCCGGTTGAGGGGGATGAAGCGGTTGAGTACCTATTCCCAGATGAAGCGATTCTGCATATCGAGGATGAAACTTGGACGATGTACTTTGACGGAGCGTCAAACCAGTATGGGTATGGGATAGGGGTGTTGCTGATAGCGCCTGACGATTCCCGTATCCCTTTGGCATTCAAGCTCCAGTTCAGAGTCTCGAACAATGAGGCAGAGTATGAGGCATGTATTGCTGGTCTGGAAGCAGCCCTAGAGCTAGGGGTAAGACGGCTGGACGTCATTGGGGACTCGAATCTTGTTGTATCTCAAGCAAAAGGAGACTGGAAGGTCAAGGAGGAAAGGATGATAATTTACCACCAAACCTTGGATTTGTTAATTCCTCGGTTCGAGAAACTAAATTTCACCCACCTCGTAAGAGAGAACAACAGGTTTGCAGATTCGTTAGCAACTCTATCTTCCATGATAGACATCCCGCCGGGAGTCCGGATGCGTCCAGTCATCATTGATCAGAAGTTTGCGCCAGCATACGAGTCAATTTCCGCCATAGATGAAGCCCAAGACGGCAACCCCTGGTATTACGATATTTGGAACTTCTTGGAAAAGGAGACGTATCCCCTAGGGGCAAGCGCCAAGGATAAAAGGGCCATTAGAAGAATGGCTATTCAGTTCATCATCTGCGGAGGTAAGCTGTACAAAAGAGGTCATCTGGGAATGCATAAGCTCTGTGTAGAAGCTGAAGAGTCGAAGCGCCTAATGGAGGCCATCCATGGAGGGGAGTGCGGTGCACACATGAATGGAGTAATGTTGGCCAGAAAGATCCTTAGGCAGGGTTACTACTGGTCGACCATGGAAGAGGATTGTATCGGCTTTGTTCGGCGATGCCACAAATGCCAGATCCATGCGAACCGTATGAATATCCCACCATCCAAGTTGTACAACATGACTTCCCCGTGGCCGTTTTCCGTGTGGGGAATTGATGTGATCGGAGCTGTTACCCCGAAGGGATCGAACGGACATGAGTATATCCTGGTAGCGATAGATTATTTCACAAAGTGGGTCGAGGCCCAATCATACGCGGTGTTGAAAGCGTCGCACGTCGCAAAGTTCATCAGGAACAACATCATTTGTCGCTACGGGGTGCCAAATGAGATCATCTCGGATAATGGATCCCACTTTAAGAAAGAAGTGGTCGACTTGTTGGAAAAGTATAATGTGGCTTTTCATAAGTCATCTACGTATCGGCCGCAAACCAATGGAGCAGTTGAGGCCGCCAACAAGAACATCAAGCATATACTGCGGAAAATGGTGGAGACCTATCGAGATTGGCCAGATAAGTTGCCGTTTGCTCTGTGGGGCTACAGAACTTCGATTAGAACTTCTACCGGAGCAACTCCGTATTCGTTAGTTTATGGAATGGAGGCTGTTCTACCTATTGAAATTGAAGTTCCGTCTTTACGGGTATTGGCCGAGTGTCAGATAGCTGAGGCAGATTGGCAGCAGAGCAGGTTCGAGGAACTAATGCTCTTTGATGAAAGAAGACTGAAAGCACTGTACCACGTTCAGAGTTATCAGCGCAGGATTGCTCGGGCTTTTAACAAGAGGGTTAAGTCCAGAAATCTAAAGGAAGGGGATTTGGTACTCAAAGACAACCGAGCTCCCATCCACGACCCGAGGGGCAAGTTCAGACCCAATTGGACTGGTCCCTACATCATCAAAGCTATCTGGTCAGGCGGAGCTGTGGTTCTGATGGACTTAGATGGCTTAGAATTCTCTCAACCGATCAATATGGACAAGTTGAAGAAATACTACCCTTGAGAGGCTCGCTAGGCCGAAAACCCGGAAGGGTGACCTAGGCAAAAGTCAAAGCACAAAAAATTAGAAAATATAAAAACTGAGCTCGCAAGGCTGAAAACCCGCAAAGGGCGGCCTTGGCAAAAGTTAGGGCGCAAAAGGAGAGTGAAAATACTCGAGCGAACCTAAACCGGAACTTCGTAAGGCTTGATTCCCATGTTTGGGATACGTAGGCAGCTTCATCCTGAAGTTCAGCCATAACACTTCCCCGATCAACTTTGTCCATTTGATCATCTCAGTCATCTTTGTCCATCAGCATTCGTTGGAATCTCCGGTGCAGTGCCACTCAGACTAGGGGCAACTTTCCGTTGCTATGCAGTGCTGCGGCGCTCTTCAGACTAGGGGCAACTTTCCAGTTGCGGGGATCTGGGGTTGTGCATCTCAGTGACAAATCTCAGGCGTGTCCAGTTCTGACCCACATCAAAAATGTTTTTGAAAAGTTTTAATATAAGCTGACTTTGTTCAAATAATCTTTTTACAACTTTGACCATTTTTGGACCAAAGTGGAAAATTCTTAGTACCAGAACTTTCAATTTCATTGATTTCAAAACAGAGTTCTCCTGCTCTTACAGACAATTGAAGTTGCTTTTTTTTACTACATTCAGGAAAGAAAACTTGAAAGTACTAATAAAGCAATAAATTTAGGGCATGGTCAAATCAGGTGTTCCTGCGCCCCCTCCCAGGGCTGGTCGAAGCCTCTGATGCCAAGCTGGGCCCGATCTGTGCTTCTTCATTGAGCCAATCTATGCACTCGTCAGACAAAGTGCAACTAAAAGTAGGAGCGGGGGCCAGGAGTTCTCTCATCCTCCACGCAGTGGCCTGCCAAGCAAGCTGCGCGCCTCGGGCTGGAAATGCAGCAGGATACTCTATCCCCTCTGGCGGGCAGGTCTGATCATGGCCAAATTGACGTCGAATCCTAAATGGGAAGTAAAATACACAATGAGTGAGACCAACCAGTTGAATTCCAGTCTGTCGAGGCATGTTGTAACTCATTGCCGGAAGGTTCAACCAAGGGCACCGTCAAGCAATACGGTCTGCGGACAAGTGGCACATCCAAGCAAACCACCATTCCTCATCAAAGGCATTGACTAGATGATGCCGGAAGAAGTAGCCGCGAGCTGAGTATGTTGGGCAGGAGTCCACAACCTGCAATTTATCCATCAACCACACCTGGGAAGGGATTGAAAAAATGATAGATTAAAGAATAGAGAGATGTACGAGGAGAGAAAAGTGAGCATGGGGGTTTTGTGAGAAAAGACTGAGCTCGAGGGCCGAGTGATGTGAGCAATACAGAAATGCGAGATTGGGTGGGAAATATTACCTGTAGTAGTAGTGGGCTCCCCGCCAATCTGCACGTCTCATGACGGTAAAAGGCGTCTAAACCCATTAGTGTCTCGGCCAGAACCATGGCAATACAGCTCTTGCCCTCTCTCAAGCCTTGGGCAACCTCAATCAGCCGGACACTAGCCCCTCCAGAGCCCGAAATGAACAGGAAATGAGACAGCATGCACAAGCAGAGGGCATGTCGCCGGAAGCCTTGCCAGTGATGGTTGCTGCGATCACCAGCATCAGAAAATTGATTGGCCAAACTCGGAATGTCTAACATCCCGTCGCCCATCAGAGACCGAGCGTCGCGCATGCTGAGTCCGCACATGCGCCCTAAGGATTGGGCATGACCAAAATTAAGTTGGGACAGGAGCTCCTCGTCGCGCTCGGACTCCATTAAAGCTCGGAAATCTTCGAAGGTAGGACACATCTCTTGCCCGGCGAAGCTAAAGACATGTGTCACCGGATTCCAAAATCTTGCCGCGGCATGAAGAAACGGGAGATGCAACGGGGTACGACCTAGAGTGAATAGTGCATTTATGCCGAAGCCCCGGAAATTCACTTTCTCCGAGCCGTCCAAGTTAGCAATCCAAGTTGTGAGATTTTGAGCAAGAAACTCTTCCATTGGAGCAAATCAGTGTAAAAATGAGAAAAACTACGAAGCTGGGATCTTTTGTAGGAGATAAGGTTGAGTGGGGGGACAGGTGTCAACATTCTGGTGGTTCCCCTCGTTTAGTGCCGACCGGCCAAAAATATATGTCGACCGGCCAGAAAAATATGCCGACCGGCCATTTCAGTTTGCCGACAAAACAGACATACGGCCGGTAGCCATTCCTTGCAGCCGGTGGTCCCTACACTGTGCTGGTGGGCTTCCTCCTGGTTTCCTGAGCTGTTTATGCTAAGAATTGGGGAACTTCAACACCTCCAACCCCCTCCCCAGCGGTAGACTCTTGCGGAACCACGACTGTCTGCTTGTCGAGTTTTCGAACATTTGCTCATCGAGTTGTATTTCGCTCACTTTGAGTTCTTGATTTGTTTATCGAGTTGTATTCACACTTGTTTGGTTGTGTCATGGCTTTGTTTTGCTTATCGAGTTGTAAGTCGGTTCACTACCTGATTATTATGATGGCAACTTTCCAAAATGAGTTCAATTTCGTTCACATTGTGGTGTGAAACCCTGCGATGCGATGCACAGAAAATCCACAAATGCAACATCTTTTGAATAAAACGATTCGTTTCATTCCCCATCACATGTTTTGCAAAGTGTGTGAATTTTGAGAAAGAAAATAAACCTGCCTGAGGCAGTGCAATGTGCTTAAACTACTAGTAAAAAGGGAAATAAAACGTAGAATGGCAGGATAGCCAAGTATCAGAATTGATACCGGTAAACTCCCCTTGCGGTTAACGTACCTTCCGCATCTTTGTTCGGGCCAGCCGCGTTGTTGGACGCCCTCACAATACGGGAAATCACACCTTTGAAACGTGAACCTTTGAGTTGACCTCAGGCCACGACTTCTGCAAGCAACGCTCGATACGTGCGAAGAATGTCCCGCCCCGTATCCTTTTCATGCTTTGTGAGCCCCGCAAATTGTTCCGATTATGCTGTGTAACAGTACGTTCCTTTACTTGCGTAGACCGCATGTCTTGATTGCGTAGACCGCATGTTAAGTTTCATTACCTGCATAGACCGCATGTCTTGATTGCGTAGACCGCATGTTTAGATTTCATTACCTGCGTAGACCGCATGTCTTGATTGCGTAGACCGCATGTTAAATTTCATTACCTGCGTAGACCGCATGTCTCGATTGCGTAGACCGCATGTTTAGATTTCATTACCTGCGTAGACCGCATGTCTTGATTGCGTAGACCGCATGTTAAATTTCATTACTTGCGTAGACCGCATGTCTTGATTGCGTAGACCGCATGTTAAATTTCATTACCTGCGTAGACCGCATGTCTTGATTGCGTAGACCGCATGTTGAATTTCATTACCTGCGTAGACCGCATGTCTTGATTGCGTAGACCGCATGTTTAGATTTCATTACCTGCGTAGACCGCATGTCTTGATTGCGTAGACCGCATGTTTAAATTTCATTACCTGCGTAGACCGCATATCTTGATTGCGTAGACCGCATGCTCAATTCCATTATCTGCGTAGACCGCATATTTTGATTGCGTAGACCGCATGTTTAGATTTCATTACCTGCGTAGACCGCATGTCTTGATTGCGTAGACCGCATGTTTAAATTTCATTACCTGCGTAGACCGCATATCTTGATTGCGTAGACCGCATGCTCAATTCCATTATCTGCGTAGACCGCATATTTTGATTGCGTAAACCGCATGCTTAGTTTCGTCACCTGCGTAGACCGCATATGTTAATTGCGTAGACCGTTTGTTTGTTTCGTCACCTGCGTAGACCGCGTGCTTATGATCAATTTCGTTGCCTGCGTAGACCGCTTGCTCCGCTTGCCTAGTTGTATTTCAATATGCATTGTCATGCTCTCTACTTACTTTGCGCTGTCACGCATTTCGAGTACACCGCTATTCCTGCATTGTCATGCACGTTGCTAACAAAATTGTACCTGTTAAGTTTGTTTTCTTTGCAGGCACGATATTGTATGTACGATTCATTTGCAGCTGGTGCAACCAGACGAGCCGCACAGGTATTGTATCTCCCGAGTGAGACGTATTGAGAATTCCATAATTCTCTTACATCCTTTCTGCATTGTAGTGTAGTTTGGTATGCTAGCTTAAAACTGTCGCATGTATGCTTCGTTACAGCTTTCTTTGCATGATCATAAGTTATGCTTGGCTCTGTGCATTGTTTTGCATTTTGCCCCTTCCTCCGGGCGCATACCTTATTTGTCTTGTATGTTTGCCTGAGTCTTCGGCCTTGTCAAAAATGGGTCGTCTTTGGGCTTTGACATTCACTCCCGTCATTGTTATGACTTTCGAGTTCTGTCAAAGAGGGGCAACTGTAGACACCCCATTTTTGACCGTCCTCAAGACTTGGACGTCACCGTTTGAACACTCGGTGATCATCCTTGATTGTGTTCGTTTGGAGTTCCCGGAGGTCTCGGCTCGCGCGCCTTGGCTCAGGATCCCCGAACTCGACTGTTTAGTGTCTGGTTTTGCACCAAACACTTTTGTTTTGCCTTAGATGGGCAGGGAATGCCTTGTGAGACATCCCCATACACCACCGGCAGTGGCTGGAGGCCACCGGCTGGTCTTTTTCTTCCATCGGCACTTTTGTTTGCCGGTCGGCACATTTTATTGCCGGTCGGCACTGTTTTTTGCTGAAATAGCATTTTTGGGCAGCCGACCACTGTTCATCCACTTTATGGAGATATTTTGTGCCAGCTGTGATAGCTGGCACCAACTCCTTTCCCCTCCATACACGTGTATGGAGGGATTTCCCTCTAGCCAAGCTTGTTGAATAAGCTTTGCAAGAGGGAGTCCTATAAGAGAGAGGCTTTCCTCTTGGTTCTAGGTTAGAAAAACAGAAGCAAAAATCAGCCTTTAGAGATATAGATACATATTATCTCTATACCTCTCTCCCTCTCCCTTCTTGTGTGTGTTTCTTGGCCCAAAAGGTGTGTTTTACCTTACTTTTGCACCATTACACACACCATTACACCTTAGTCCGAGATTGAGGGACTTGGAGGAGTTGTTTCTTGAGTTTTGGACTGGTTTTGATCCAAAGAAGGAGGTTAGACCATTTGTTCTTCAAGGGTTCTTCAAGGGTGAGCATCTTCCCTTTTATTCCCCAAACTTGCATTGGTTTTCTACCTATTTTGTTTATTGTTTTGGCTCTTGTGTATAACATAAAAAAGGCTCATATTTTCCTGCTCTAACACTTTCATTAAGGTCACTTTGTGGTTAGATTGCAAACTCACCCTCTTAGGCCTTGTTTAGCCTATTTTGGTGCCTCTTTGATAAGGTTTTGCTCACTTCAGCATTTTGATCTTTTCATCACTAAAAATCAGTGTATTTTAGTGTCAAAAAAGTTGGTTTGAAGTCTTGCATAGGGGAGGGACACCCCTCTCCCTTTATGGTTTTGTTTCTTTGCTTTTTGGGCTCAAGAGAGTAGCATGTGTGCTTGTTGTTTCCTGGCTTCATTTCAACATTTTTTTAGGCATGTTAGGTCATATATAATCTCTGTTTTTGGTCAAATTTGTGCCTCCTTGCATGCTTGTAATACTTGTTTTGTATTGCTCTACTTTGCTTAGAAGTGCACATCATGGTTAGGCCATGATTCTTGTGAGAGTTGGCTTAGTTCCATGAAGTTCTTGGTGATGTTTTTCCATGCTTAAGGTTTATTGGTTATCCATTTAGCCATGCTTGACATGTTTGTGAGGGTTGCTTTGTATTTTAGTTTAAAAGCTTTGAGCATGATGGTCTCTAGCATACATGTGTTGTGACTACCCTCTTGGTTTAATATCATCTAAGGACTTTCTTTTTAGTCCAAGAATCATGCCTACATGTGTGCATGCATGGTCTTTTTCATATCTTGAGGGTGTGTCTTCCTATGCCTAAGGATGAGCCTTGGTGTATTTGTTTCATGGGATTTATTTTAGTTGCCATATTAGGAGTTTTTGGGGTCCTATCTTGCATGCATAAATTCTATTTTTACTTGTTTTAATCATGCCATGAATGGTCATGTTGGTGGGGGGTAAGTTGTCTCCTTTTGTGCCTTAGCTTTGGGACTATAAGTTTGCTTGTTAACATGAGTTGATTGTCTGTCATTTTGAGCACTTTTGGCCACTGTTTTGAGAAGGGTGAGGGCCTGCCCCTTCGCCACTCCAAGCCCTCTTGCATGCTTGCTCCATGTTTGTTGCATATTTGTTCCATTAAGCTTTGTAGCACATCAATTCCATGGTCAATTTGCTCCATGTTTGTATCATGTTTGTATCTTGTGTGCTTGGTATCACACATTTTGTCATGATAGTTGCATATTGCTTGTTGTGTTTTACATCTTGGTGGCATGATACATTTGAGGCTTGTGAGCATTACATGCATTGCATTTACTTGGTTTGGGGTGTCAAACCAAGTGCGGGAGTCAAGGACCATTCATACTTCAAGTGATGTAATGTGCCTTGATCCCCGGTCGTCGGGACCTTTGACTCCAACTTGATAAGGCCCCGGTTTTCATGTTGTTTGTTGCATGCATTTTCATATCAAATGGCAAATTCGATCCTTTGACCCACCATGTACCATTGATAGTTCAAGGATCGAAAGTCATGCTTCTTTGAGTTCAAAATATGATAAGAAGTAGGACCATGCTTACATATGTCCAAAAACTCCATGCTATGCACTGTCTGTTCTCTGTTTGCTGTCAAATTGTCTGCTGCAGGAAGTTTCTGCCGACCGGCAGAATTTAGTGCCGACCGGCACTATCTGGAGTGCCGATGAATCCGATAAAGTGCCGACGGGAATTTTGAAGTGCCGGTGGCAATTCTGTCTGGCCGGTGGTGCTCTGTAGGATGCAAAGAGCTTGTTCCAGAACTTTGGCAATTTTCAGAAAGACAAGGTAGTACAAACAGAGGCGACAAGAGTGTAGCACGGGTTTTCCGGGCAGGACGGATCCGAGCATGCATCACTCGCGCATCCCGAGGCAGAGGCTGTGGCCACCCTCTTCTTTCCTTTTGTTTCCTTTCTTTTAATTAATTAAGGAAGTTTTGTAATAATTTTATTTGTTCATTATTTTGGGACTGTAATATTAATTCGAACCCTCTGAGTGAGGGTAAACATGTAATAAGTGTGGGTGAGTGTGTGTATGTCTTCCAATCCCCATTTCTTTCTTCCCTTTTATTTATCTGCTTATAATGATAGATTAGGGCATTTTTGAGATTAGCATACCTTATGATATGCATGCGTGCATTCATGCATTTGTTGGCATGCACCGGGCTCGGTACATCATACTAACCGCATTCGTATTTTCAAATTCCAAAATTGAATACATGAAACAATTGATTGCATATCATATGCCATATTTAGGTCAACCGAGCCTACCTAAAAAAATTGCATCTTGTATGTGTTGCATTAGGCAAAATAACATGAACTAGGATCATGCATATGATTACTAACTAGTTTCTGTTTTGGCTCGGAGTACTAGGTAAGCTTTTATGCTTTAGCATATCGCATGCGTGTGAATGTTGCCATGATAGCATGATTACCATGAGGCTAGCTGCTTATGTGATATAATTGCTTGAATGCCTGTGGGTGAAGGTTGGATTGTTTGAGTTGGAAAAACTCGTTGAAATCCGTATTTTAGCCTACTTGCGAGTAGCAAATTCCAAAGCATTTTCAAACCAAACGGATATGCAATGTTTATTTCCCAATTAGACAATCTAGTCTATACTTGTTTGCTGCGCGCATAACATAGTAATTCTAGGCTAATAATTGGTTTAAGAACACATAAAGTTTTCAAATACGGATATCACGGTTAGTAGAGGCCGGTCTTCGGACCGGGCGAAAGGGGGTGCTCATAGCTGACCTTCCCCGATCGTACCCAAGCTCCCGAGCCGAGACAACTCCGGTGATGACGGACATGTGGCCTTCGGCACCGAGTCAGGGTTTCCTAAATTTCCCCAGTTTAAAATATTTAGGTGGCGACTCTGTATCTGGCAAAGCAGTCCATGTTTGGCACTACTTTTTCAAAAATCTGTTTCTCAAAACGATTTGCCAGATTTGGACTCTTTGGTTCAGATTAAGAACCGTGACACAAATCGAGTCCGAACTGTAGCGCGAGGCCCACGCGGGCGCTGTTACAGTTTCTGGCGACTCTGCTGGGGAGTTTAGAGAGTTTGACTCGAACTCGTGATATCCTGTTTTGATCTCATTTATGTGTTTCTTTGCATTGCATGTGCATTGGTGCGCCTAGGAACACAGTGTTTGCCATCTGCCATTCCTGAACGGTTTGCCGGAGGCTTGTCTTGTCAAGGCATGTCCATAAGGCTGACCGGCTATGGGCTCTGATAGCATGGGAACACAAACCCCGGTTTTTACCGGGGCACCCTTTTGACCATTCGACCTAGTGCATATTCGGATCCATAGTGACCATTCCAAGCTAGGACAGGTTGCTTACCCGATGCTAAGTTGTTTGAGAACTGCTGTGTGCATAGTGAAACCCTAGCTCCTGACAAAATAGGACGAGGAAACCCTACCCCAACATAGGGGTGTTTTGGCTCTCTTTACTTGCTATGTGCTTTCAAAATGTATTTCTGCAGGGGAAATGAACACATCAGTTTGTAAGTTTGGGCATCAGGCCTGAGGGCATCAGTATCAGTTTTAAGAGAATCAGTTATCTGCGGGTATCAGGGTTCAGTATTGGGAATAGAGATTTTGAGAACAGTGATCAGTATCGGGGAACCGTGTGCTCAGCTTATCGACTATGTGTTCTAAAAATCCAACTGTATATTATTTATTTATTTTATGCTGTTGTGCTGTCCGGTTGTTGGTTTATTTATTGCTTTATTTATCTTTTTGCTAGGTAGTTTAGCATCATTGCGTCTAACCCAGTAGACATTCCCCAAGCACTCTGGATCAGAGGTCGCCGACTCCATCGATCTGAGGATCTGATAGAAGGACAACCAGTGTACCATTCTCTACCCCCGGTTACTAAACGGAAAGCAACTAGGCAGAGGATATCGGTTCAACAGTCAGTACAGAGGGCTTCGTCTACCCCACCTGTATACAGTAGGGATCAGGATCCCGTTTCACCCACAGAGAGGGAACGCATACCAGCAATTCAACCAGAGCAGAACAGTATGGCTAGCTTAGAGGAGATGGTGCGCCAACTTCAGGAAAGCATGAAAATGATGCAGCAAGATGCTGCCCGCCGGGCAGAATTTGCCAGACAACAGGGTACAGTTATGAGTGAGCAAGCGGATTTAATTGGGAGATTGCAACAACAAACTGGGGCATCACCTTCGCAGCAAACCCCTCCTCCATTAAGGGTTCCAATACCCGAGGAAACACCAAACGCCCGGAATGTCCAAGAAGATACAGACATCCCAACGGGGCCGGCTCCACCCCCGATTCCGCCTCAACAATCCAAGGCACCCACTCCCATTAATGTATCGGATTCTCCCTTTGAGTCTGAGGTAGACCCCATGACGTTAAAAATGCACAAGCTCGAAAAGCTGTTCAAGAAATCTCAAGGTGCGAAGTCCATTCCGGACATTGGAGATGGGTACATCGACACAGCCGTGACGCTGCCAGATCGGTTTAAGATGCCCCAAATTGATCGTTTTGACGGGTCTGAGGATCCCATGGTACACCTGCGACTGTTTTCAGACGTCTTAAGGCCAATGGGCCTCACCAGATTACAGAAGCTGTCTTTATTTGGCCGTACCCTGTCGGGTGTGGCGTCCGCATGGTATGCCAAGTTGGGGGATGACGTCAAGAGAAACTGGGACGAGATGGCTGAGGCCTTCATCCTGCAGTACTCGTATAACACACAAATCGAGATCACGACCCGGGATCTCGAGACAACGAGGCAAGAACCCAAGGAAAGCTTCTCAGAGTTTGTAACTAGATGGCGGGCTAAGGCTTCAATGATGACCTTGAGACCCACAGACAAAGACCAGATTCGGATGATTGTGCGCAATCTTCAGCCGAAGCTAATGCAAAAGATGATTGTAGTCCCCTTTCCCACCTTTGCTGATCTGCATGAAATGGGGGTACAGATCGAGGACGCCTTGAGACAAGGTTGGATTGATAATGATCGGGATCAACCCCGCAGAAATTTCAATCGTAGTACTAATGCAGGCCCGAGTGGCGCTACGACTGCCAGGACCTCCGAAGTGAGTATGGTCACCACTAACCCCTCCCCAAGAAATACAGCAGCCACACCATTCTCCGGCGCGTTCGGAAGCAACTCGCAAACAGCCAAATACCCTCCCAGAAACACCAGAACCTTCGCTCCCCTTTATATGCCCCTGTCCAAAGCTTTGGGGGTTTTAATCAGAAAAGGGCATCTGAAGCCCCTAGAGCCGCGGCCCTTACCTGAAAGACTACCCGCCACCCACAACCCAGCCAAATATTGTGCGTTCCACCAGCAGCATGGTCATGACACTGACCTATGCTTTCGTTTACGTCATGATATTCAAGATCTCATTGATAATGGGGTGATTCTCCCCCCTGAGAAACCTAATGTTACCACAAATCCTCTCCCCGCACATAACCAAGTTCCACCACCCAAAAGAGTCAACTTCATCTACACTGGGGTCGCATCCTACGATCCCAGTATCTACATCACACCCTCCTACCTGCCTAAACCTAAAGTTTTCCTCCCCGATTGCACCGATTTGTGCATGACGGACGTCTCCATAACCCAACCCAAGCCAGTGGTGGTGACCATCGAGAACAGGAAAGAGGTTGTCAAACCAGGGCCCGTGGAGCCTGAGAATGATGTTGGGAATGCTTACAGTCCGAATGACTACATTTCACCGGTGGGCCAGAATAGACCAAATGTCGAATTTTCAGTCGGGGGAGAGCTGTGTGTAATCCGAGGGGACAATTCAGGACAGGGAATGGATGATTTGACAGCCGTGGAAAAGGATGTTGTCAAGTTCCAATTTCATGATGACCAAGACTCAGCCATCAACTGGTATGATGATGAAGAATCAGCAGAGGCCACGGGGTGGTTAGACGATCAACCGGATGTAATAGGGGAGTTCCAGTCAGAACAAGGCCCGGCAGGAGCAGGAATGTCAACAACGGCCGGGAGTGTCGAAGAGCAGAATGCATCGCCGGAGAGCGCCGGTGTCGAGAGTTTCGCTCGGGAATGGAGCATTTTAAGTACAGGGATCAGTGAGCAATCTACTGCATTGACACAGTCAGAACAAGAGAGATTCGAGGATTCTGAGAGGATCAGGAAAGCAAAAGGCCACGTGGGGGTCGAAATCGCCGCAAGTGCGGAAATGGAGGATGCTGTGAACATAGGGATAAAAGGTACTGTGAGTATCGGGACAGTTGTGCCAGAACCAGACAGATGCTTGTCAGTCGCAGATGGTATGTGGTGGGAAGACGACGATCTATGTCTTGCCCACACGGACGAGGATTGGAAAGGTAACCAACCAGATGATACCTGGTATATCGGCGAGGTCGATCACATGACTAGGAGTGGGCGGTATTTCAAGCCTCCACACCTAGATCAGCCGGAGGCGTCTGGGAAAGATAATGAAGCAGAGAAACAAAAGGAGAAGCAACTTGAAGACGAGGCCGTGTTGAGACAATTGAAGAAGATACAGGCAGACATCTCCATCTGGGGACTGCTTATGGCTTCTCGAGTACATAGACAAGCTGTCCTTACAGCCATGGACAAGGCCAAGCTGTCCATAGACACCACGCCCGAACAACTGGTGGGCTTAGTCTTTTCAGGAGGAAATTCCCCAGCATTGAGTTTTTCTGACAAAGAGCTGCCACCCGAGGGTGCGAACCATAACAAGCCGCTCTACATCTCTGTGGAGTGCAGGGATAAATGGATACCTGTGGTACTTGTCGACACGGGGTCCGCCATCAACGTCTGCCCGGCAAGGACAGCTTATGCAATTGGTTTGAAAGTCGTGGATTTTGTGCCAACGGCCCAGGTAATTCGGGCATATGACAACACGAGCCGGGAAGTAATGGGGACAGTCAAGATTCAAACAAAGGTTGGTCCAGGACAGCACGAGATAGATTTCCACGTCTTAGAGGTTCCTGCAACGTTTAATTTGCTTTTGGGGCGGCCGTGGCTGCATCAGGTAAAGGCGGTCTCCTCTACCTTACATCAAGTGGTGAAATACCCCTATGGGAAGGGAGTAGCCATTGTTTTTGGAAACTCATCAATTCATCCACCACCAGAGGTATCTACGCCTGTTCTAGAAATTGAGCACGGTATAGAAGATGTGTTCATATCGGGTTTCACCTTGGCCGAGGCTCGGGTCGTACAGAACATCATGGCAGCTAACGAAGGGGTGTATGTCAGTGCCCAAGCAGTCTATCTCATGAACAAACTCCAGCACATCCCCGGGATGGGATTAGGCAAGAGCGGTAGGAAAGGTGCCGCAGCATCGACCGAAGTGCCACATAACCCCCATACCTTTGGTTTGGGCTACCTACCCACCAAAGAGGATTGGATAAGGAAAGGAAAGGAAATGGCCGGAAGGGCCAGGGCGAAACAGATGGGGAAGCCCTTTGACTTGATGCACCAGCCCATTCGGGGGACCCTGAACGGACGTTTCGTCCGGGAGGGGGAGGACTTCCCGTTCTGTGGCTTCCCGGAGCCGTGGCTCAATGCGGAGAAGAAGCGCGTACCGGGATTTGAAATTTTCTTTGATTTACGATTACCTGAGGATGACATCGCCGAAGGACAGGCAGATCTATCGGCTGAGGCCGAGTAAAGTAAGGAGGTACAGTCCGAGGACGCTGAAAATGAAATGGGGGCAACGCTGGCGTGTCTGCTGTCAGATCCTCCGATCGAACAGAGGTGGTTGGGGGATAGCTCCTCGGTATGTGTGATTGGGAATGAAGCGGCTGCGGGCCTACCATCAGCTATTCTGGATGCATCCATCGCACCTTCTCTCATCTGGCAATATGAAGAAGGCTTTTTATCAAGCAGCACCGGGTCAGGTAGTGAGCCGGAATCTGATTCTACCGAATCTTTTACGTCGGAATCAGATTCCAGCTCAACTGAGTCTGAGTCCGGTATTCCCGGGGGTGATAACCCGGATGCCACAGTCCTGTCTAGGTCGTCTTTTTCATTTTCTTTTGAGTCTGTTGTAACAGAGGAATCCGACGGCTCGGAAGTATTTAATGAGAATGACGTGGATGTGGTTTCGGAGTATTTTTCTGTGCCTTTGATTTATTGCTTAAATCAGGATTTTCAAAATTTTGATGAAAACGACGAGGAAGAGATTCCTCCGGTTTTGCAACGGTTAATTGATCAAGACCAGGAAAGATTTGTTAAACCTTTAATGGATGAAATCACTACTGTGAATGTTGGTACTGAGAAGGACCCGCGGCTGGTCCAGATCGGGTCCACGTTGTCTTCTGAGGAACGTGAGCGCTTAGTCGCTTTGTTAAAAGATTTCAAAGATGTTTTCGCGTGGTCCTACGAAGACATGCCTGGAATCGATCCTGAGATTGTACAGCACCGGATCCCTCTTGATCCCGAGGCCCGACTTGTCAAACAAAAGCTCAGGAGGATCCGCCCTGATTGGGCCATTAAGATCAAGGAAGAGGTCACCAAGCAGATTGATGCAGGCTTCCTGTTGGTATCTGAGTACCCGACTTGGCTGGCCAACATTGTTCCGGTGCCGAAGAAAGACGGCAGAATTCGGGTCTGTGTAGACTTCAGACATTTAAAGAGGGCCAGTCCAAAGGACGACTTTCCCTTGCCGCACATCGATGAACTGATAGATTTCACGGCAGGACACGCCTTGCTTTCGTTTATGGATGGTTTCTCAGGCTATAATCAAATAGTAATGGCGCCCGAAGACCGGGAGAAGACTGCATTCACTACCCCGTGGGGTACATATTGTTATCGAGTGATGCCATTTGGGCTGAAAAACGCGGGAGCTACCTATCAGCGGGCAGCAACTACGATATTGCATGATATGATCCATAAAGAGGTCGAGGTGTATGTGGACGACATGATTGTCAAGTCCAAAGAAAGAGAGGGCCACTACACCGCCTTACAAAAGTTTTTTCAAAGGATCAGAGAATTTCGGCTGCGGCTAAATCCCCAGAAGTGTACTTTTGGTGTTACAGCAGGAAAGATGCTAGGGTTTCTGATAACGCAAAGGGGCATCGAGGTCGACCCTTCCAAAATCAAGGCCATCTTAGAAATGCCACCACCAAGGACTGAAAAGGAGGTGCGAGGCTTTCTAGGTAAAGTGCAATTCATAAGGCGGTTTATCTCTAAACTAACCTTGACTTGTGAACCACTTTTTGGCCTCCTGAAGAAAGGAAAGAAATTCCAATGGGACGGCCGATGTCAAGCAGCTTTTGAGCAGATCAAAGAATATTTACAGAACCCGCCTGTATTGTCATCGCCAGAACCGGGGAGACCGTTGATACTGTATCTTTCGGTAACTGAGACCACCATGGGCTGCATGCTCGCACAGGAGTCAGAAGACAAAGGGGAAAGGGCTATCTACTATCTGAGCAAGAAGATGCTGGATTACGAGATCCGCTATACACCACTGGAGAAGGCTTGTTTGGCCTTGGTATGGGCTACCCGGAAGCTGCGGCACTACCTGTTAGCTCACTCTGTAATGTTGGTTTCACGTTTGGATCCCATCAAATATCTTTTCGAGAAACCAGCACTTACAGGTAGGCTAGCTCGTTGGTTGCTATTGCTTTCTGAATTTGACTTGAAGTATGTAACACGCAAGTCGGTGAAAGGGAGAGCGGTAGCGGAGTTCCTTGCCGACCACCCGGTTGAGGGGGATGAAGCGGTTGAGTACCTATTCCCAGATGAAGCGATTCTGCATATCGAGGATGAAACTTGGACGATGTACTTTGACGGAGCGTCAAACCAGTATGGGTATGGGATAGGGGTATTGCTGATAGCGCCTGACGATTCCCGTATCCCTTTGGCATTCAAGCTCCAGTTCAGAGTCTCGAACAATGAGGCAGAGTATGAGGCATGTATTGCTGGTCTGGAAGCAGCCCTAGAGCTAGGGGTAAGACGGCTGGACGTCATTGGGGACTCGAATCTTGTTGTATCTCAAGCAAAAGGAGACTGGAAGGTCAAGGAGGAAAGGATGATAATTTACCACCAAACCTTGGATTTGTTAATTCCTCGGTTCGAGAAACTAAATTTCACCCACCTCGTAAGAGAGAACAACAGGTTTGCAGATTCGTTAGCAACTCTATCTTCCATGATAGACATCCCGCCGGGAGTCCGGATGCGTCCAGTCATCATTGATCAGAAGTTTGCGCCAGCATACGAGTCAATTTCCGCCATAGATGAAGCCCAAGACGGCAACCCCTGGTATTACGATATTTGGAACTTCTTGGAAAAGGAGACGTATCCCCTAGGGGCAAGCGCCAAGGATAAAAGGGCCATTAGAAGAATGGCTATTCAGTTCATCATCTGCGGAGGTAAGCTGTACAAAAGAGGTCATCTGGGAATGCATAAGCTCTGTGTAGAAGCTGAAGAGTCGAAGCGCCTAATGGAGGCCATCCATGGAGGGGAGTGCGGTGCACACATGAATGGAGTAATGTTGGCCAGAAAGATCCTTAGGCAGGGTTACTACTGGTCGACCATGGAAGAGGATTGTATCGGCTTTGTTCGGCGATGCCACAAATGCCAGATCCATGCGAACCGTATGAATATCCCACCATCCAAGTTGTACAACATGACTTCCCCGTGGCCGTTTTCCGTGTGGGGAATTGATGTGATCGGAGCTGTTACCCCGAAGGGATCGAACGGACATGAGTATATCCTGGTAGCGATAGATTATTTCACAAAGTGGGTCGAGGCCCAATCATACGCGGTGTTGAAAGCGTCGCACGTCGCAAAGTTCATCAGGAACAACATCATTTGTCGCTACGGGGTGCCAAATGAGATCATCTCGGATAATGGATCCCACTTTAAGAAAGAAGTGGTCGACTTGTTGGAAAAGTATAATGTGGCTTTTCATAAGTCATCTACGTATCGGCCGCAAACCAATGGAGCAGTTGAGGCCGCCAACAAGAACATCAAGCATATACTGCGGAAAATGGTGGAGACCTATCGAGATTGGCCAGATAAGTTGCCGTTTGCTCTGTGGGGCTACAGAACTTCGATTAGAACTTCTACCGGAGCAACTCCGTATTCGTTAGTTTATGGAATGGAGGCTGTTCTACCTATTGAAATTGAAGTTCCGTCTTTACGGGTATTGGCCGAGTGTCAGATAGCTGAGGCAGATTGGCAGCAGAGCAGGTTCGAGGAACTAATGCTCTTTGATGAAAGAAGACTGAAAGCACTGTACCACGTTCAGAGTTATCAGCGCAGGATTGCTCGGGCTTTTAACAAGAGGGTTAAGTCCAGAAATCTAAAGGAAGGGGATTTGGTACTCAAAGACAACCGAGCTCCCATCCACGACCCGAGGGGCAAGTTCAGACCCAATTGGACTGGTCCCTACATCATCAAAGCTATCTGGTCAGGCGGAGCTGTGGTTCTGATGGACTTAGATGGCTTAGAATTCTCTCAACCGATCAATATGGACAAGTTGAAGAAATACTACCCTTGAGAGGCTCGCTAGGCCGAAAACCCGGAAGGGCGACCTAGGCAAAAGTCAGAGCACAAAAAATTAGAAAATATAAAAACTGAGCTCGCAAGGCTGAAAACCCGCAAAGGGCGGCCTTGGCAAAAGTTAGGGCGCAAAAGGAGAGTGAAAATACTCGAGCGAACCTAAACCGGAACTACGTAAGGCTTGATTCCCATGTTTGGGATACGTAGGCAGCTTCATCCTGAAGTTCAGCCATAACACTTCCCCGATCAACTTTGTCCATTTGATCATCTCAGTCATCTTTGTCCATCAGCATTCGTTGGAATCTCCGGTGCAGTGCCACTCAGACTAGGGGCAACTTTCCGTTGCTATGCAGTGCTGCGGCGCTCTTCAGACTAGGGGCAACTTTCCAGTTGCGGGGATCTGGGGTTGTGCATCTCAGTGACAAATCTCAGGCGTGTCCAGTTCTGACCCACATCAAAAATGTTTTTGAAAAGTTTTAATATAAGCTGACTTTGTTCAAATAATCTTTTTACAACTTTGACCATTTTTGGACCAAAGTGGAAAATTCTTAGTACCAGAACTTTCAATTTCATTGATTTCAAAACAGAGTTCTCCTGCTCTTACAGACAATTGAAGTTGCTTTTTTTTACTACATTCAGGAAAGAAAACTTGAAAGTACTAATAAAGCAATAAATTTAGGGCATGGTCAAATCAGGTGTTCCTGCGCCCCCTCCCAGGGCTGGTCGAAGCCTCTGATGCCAAGCTGGGCCCGATCTGTGCTTCTTCATTGAGCCAATCTATGCACTCGTCAGACAAAGTGCAACTAAAAGTAGGAGCGGGGGCCAGGAGTTCTCTCATCCTCCACGCAGTGGCCTGCCAAGCAAGCTGCGCGCCTCGGGCTGGAAATGCAGCAGGATACTCTATCCCCTCTGGCGGGCAGGTCTGATCATGGCCAAATTGACGTCGAATCCTAAATGGGAAGTAAAATACACAATGAGTGAGACCAACCAGTTGAATTCCAGTCTGTCGAGGCATGTTGTAACTCATTGCCGGAAGGTTCAACCAAGGGCACCGCCAAGCAATACGGTCTGCGGACAAGTGGCACATCCAAGCAAACCACCATTCCTCATCCAAGGCATTGACTAGACGATGCCGGAAGAAGTAGCCGCGAGCTGAGTATGTTGGGCAGGAGTCCACAACCTGCAATTTATCCATCAACCACACCTGGGAAGGGATTGAAAAAATGATAGATTAAATAATAGAGAGATGTACGAGGAGAGAAAAGTGAGCATGGGGGTTTTGTGAGAAAAGACTGAGCTCGAGGGCCGAGTGATGTGAGCAATACAGAAATGCGAGATTGGGTGGGAAATATTACCTGTAGTAGTAGTGGGCTCCCCGCCAATCTGCACGTCTCATGACGGTAAAAGGCGTCTAAACCCATTAGTGTCTCGGCCAGAACCATGGCAATACAGCTCTTGCCCTCTCTCAAGCCTTGGGTAACCTCAATCAGCCGGACACTAGCCCCTCTAGAGCCCGAAATGAACAGGAAATGAGACAGCATGCACAAGCAGAGGGCATGTCGCCGGAAGCCTTGCCAGTGATGGTTGCTGCGATCACCAGCATCAGAAAATTGATTGGCCAAACTCGGAATGTCTAACATCCCGTCGCCCATCAGAGACCGAGCGTCGCGCATGCTGAGTCCGCACATGCGCCCTAAGGATTGGGCATGACCAAAATTAAGTTGGGGCAGGAGCTCCTCGTCGCGCTCGGACTCCATTAAAGCTCGGAAATCTTCGAAGGTAGGACACATCTCTTGCCCGGCGAAGCTAAAGACATGTGTCACCGGATTCCAAAATCTTGCCGCGGCATGAAGAAACGGGAGATGCAACGGGGTACGACCTAGAGTGAATAGTGCATTTATGCCGAAGCCCCGGAAATTCACTTTCTCCGAGCCGTCCAAGTTAGCAATCCAAGTTGTGAGATTTTGAGCAAGAAACTCTTCCATTGGAGCAAATCAGTGTAAAAATGAGAAAAACTACGAAGCTGGGATCTTTTGTAGGAGATAAGGTTGAGTGGGGGGACAGGTGTCAACATTCTGGTGGTTCCCCTCGTTTAGTGCCGACCGGCCAAAAATATATGCCGACCGGCCAGAAAAATATGCCGACCGGCCATTTCAGTTTGCCGACAAAACAGACATACGGCCGGTAGCCATTCCTTGCAGCCGGTGGTCCCTACACTGTGCTGGTGGGCTTCCTCCTGGTTTCCTGAGCTGTTTATGCTAAGAATTGGGGAACTTCAACACCTCCAACCCCCTCCCCGGCGGTAGACTCTTGCGGAACCACGACTGTCTGCTTGTCGAGTTTTCGAACATTTGCTCATCGAGTTGTATTTCGCTCACTTTGAGTTCTTGATTTGTTTATCGAGTTGTATTCACACTTGTTTGGTTGTGTCATGGCTTTGTTTTGCTTATCGAGTTGTAAGTCGGTTCACTACCTGATTATTACGATGGCAACTTTCCAAAATGAGTTCAATTTCGTTCACATTGTGGTGTGAAACCCTGCGATGCGATGCACAGAAAATCCACAAATGCAACATCTTTTGAATAAAACGATTCGTTTCATTCCCCATCACATGTTTTGCAAAGTGTGTGAATTTTGAGAAAGAAAATAAACCTGCCTGAGGCAGTGCAATGTGCTTAAACTACTAGTAAAAAGGGAAATAAAACGTAGAATGGCAGGATAGCCAAGTATCAGAATTGATACCGGTAAACTCCCCTTGCGGTTAACGTACCTTCTGCATCTTTGTTCGGGTCAGCCGCGTTGTTGGACGCCCTCACAATACGGGAAATCACACCTTTGAAACGTGAACCTTTGAGTTGACCTCAGGCCACGACTTCTGCAAGCAACGCTCGATACGTGCGAAGAATGTCCCGCCCCGTATCCTTTTCATGCTTTGTGAGCCCCGCAAATTGTTCCGATTATGCTGTGTAACAGTACGTTCCTTTACTTGCGTAGACCGCATGTCTTGATTGCGTAGACCGCATGTTAAGTTTCATTACCTGCGTAGACCGCATGTCTTGATTGCGTAGACCGCATGTTTAAATTCCATTACCTGCGTAGACCGCATATCTTGATTGCGTAGACCACATGCTCAATTCCATTATCTGCGTAGACCGCATATTTTGATTGCGTAGACCGCATGTTTAGATTTCATTACCTGCGTAGACCGCATGTCTTGATTGCGTAGACTGCATGTTTAAATTTCATTACCTGCGTAGACCGCATATCTTGATTGCGTAGACCGCATGCTCAATTCCATTATCTGCGTAGACCGCATATTTTGATTGCGTAAACCGCATGCTTAGTTTCGTCACCTGCGTAGACCGCATATGTTAATTGCGTAGACCGTTTGTTTGTTTCGTCACCTGCGTAGACCGCGTGCTTATGATCAATTTCGTTGCCTGCGTAGACCGCTTGCTCCGCTTGCCTAGTTGTATTTCAATATGCATTGTCATGCTCTCTACTTAC
This sequence comes from Camellia sinensis, assembly GCF_055761805.1. NCBI lineage: Eukaryota > Viridiplantae > Streptophyta > Magnoliopsida > Ericales > Theaceae > Camellia > Camellia sinensis. The sequence continues at coordinate 28,048,545 of NC_138969.1, read as the reverse complement.
TTTGCGCTGTCACGCATTTCGAGTACACCACTATTCCTGCATTGTCATGCACGTTGCTAACAAAATTGTACCTGTTAAGTTTATTTTCTTTGCAGGCACGATATTGTATGTACGATTCATTTGCAGCTGGTGCAACCAGACGAGCCGCACAGGTATTGTATCTCCCGAGTGAGACGTATTGAGAATTCCATAATTCTCTTACATCCTTTCTGCATTGTAGTGTAGTTTGGTATGCTAGCTTAAAACTGTCGCATGTATGCTTCGTTACAGCTTTCTTTGCATGATCATAAGTTATGCTTGGCTCTGTGCATTGTTTTGCATTTTGCCCCTGCCTCCGGGCGCATACCTTATTTGTCTTGTATGTTTGCCTGAGTCTTCGGCCTTGTCAAAAATGGGTCGTCTTTGGGCTTTGACATTCACTCCCGTCATTGTTATGACTTTCGAGTTCTGTCAAAGAGGGGCAACTGTAGACACCCCATTTTTGACCGTCCTCAAGACTTGGACGTCACCGTTTGAACACTCGGTGATCATCCTTGATTGTGTTCGTTTGGAGTTCCCGGAGGTCTCGGCTCGCGCGCCTTGCCTCAGGATCCCCGAACTCGACTGTTTAGTGTCTGGTTTTGCACCAAACACTTTTGTTTTGCCTTAGAGGGGTAGGGAATGCCTTGTGAGACATCCCCATACACCACCGGCAGTGGCTGGAGGCCACCGGCTGGTCTTTTTCTTCCATCGGCACTTTTGTTTGCCGGTCGGCACATTTTATTGCCGGTCGGCATAATTGGTTGCCGGTCGGCACTGTTTTTTGCCGAAATAGCATTTTTGGGCAGCCGACCACTGTTCATCCACTTTATGGAGATATTTTGTGCCAGCTGTGATAGCTGGCACCAACTCCTTTCCCCTCCATACACGTGTATGGAGGGATTTCCCTCTAGCCAAGCTTGTTGAATAAGCTTTGCAAGAGGGAGTCCTATAAGAGAGAGGCTTTCCTCTTGGTTCTAGGTTAGAAAAACAGAAGCAAAAATCAGCCTTTAGAGATATAGATACATATTATCTCTATACCTCTCTCCCTCTCCCTTCTTGTGTGTGTTTCTTGGCCCAAAAGGTGTGTTTTACCTTACTTTTGCACCATTACACACACCATTACACCTTAGTCCGAGATTGAGGGACTTGGAGGAGTTGTTTCTTGAGTTTTGGACTGGTTTTGATCCAAAGAAGGAGGTTAGACCATTTGTTCTTCAAGGGTTCTTCAAGGGTGAGCATCTTCCCTTTTATTCCCCAAACTTGCATTGGTTTTCTACCTATTTTGTTTATTGTTTTGGCTCTTGTGTATAACATAAAAAAGGCTCATATTTTCCTGCTCTAACACTTTCATTAAGGTCACTTTGTGGTTAGATTGCAAACTCACCCTCATAGGTCTTGTTTAGCCTATTTTGGTGCCTCTTTGATAAGGTTTTGCTCACTTCAGCATTTTGATCTTTTCATCACTAAAAATCAGTGTATTTTAGTGTCAAAAAAGTTGGTTTGAAGTCTTGCATAGGGGAGGGACACCCCTCTCCCTTTATGGTTTTGTTTCTTTGCTTTTTGGGCTCAAGAGAGTAGCATGTGTGCTTGTTGTTTCCTGGCTTCATTTCAACATTTTTTTAGGCATGTTAGGTCATATATAATCTCTGTTTTTGGTCAAATTTGTGCCTCCTTGCATGCTTGTAATACTTGTTTTGTATTGCTCTACTTTGCTTAGAAGTGCACATCATGGTTAGGCCATGATTCTTGTGAGAGTTGGCTTAGTTCCATGAAGTTCTTGGTGATGTTTTTCCATGCTTAAGGTTTATTGGTTATCCATTTAGCCATGCTTGACATGTTTGTGAGGGTTGCTTTGTATTTTAGCTTAAAAGCTTTGAGCATGATGGTCTCTAGCATACATGTTTGTGACTACCCTCTTGGTTTAATATCATCTAAGGACTTTCTTTTTAGTCCAAGAATCATGCCTACATGTGTGCATGCATGGTCTTTTTCATATCTTGAGGGTGTGTCTTCCTATGCCTAAGGATGAGCCTTGGTGTATTTGTTTCATGGGATTTATTTTAGTTGCCATATTAGGAGTTTTTGGGGTCCTATCTTGCATCCATAAATTCTATTTTTACTTGTTTTAATCATGCCATGAATGGTCATGTTGGTGGGGGGTAAGTTGTCTCCTTTTGTGCCTTAGCTTTGGGACTATAAGTTTGCTTGTTAACATGAGTTGATTGTCTGTCATTTTGAGCACTTTTGGCCACTGTTTTGAGAAGGGTGAGGGCCTGCCCCTTCGCCACTCCAAGCCCTCTTGCATGCTTGCTCCATGTTTGTTGCATATTTGTTCCATTAAGCTTTGTAGCACATCAATTCCATGGTCAATTTGCTCCATGTTTGTATCATGTTTGTATCTTGTGTGCTTGGTATCACACATTTTGTCATGATAGTTGCATATTGCTTGTTGTGTTTTACATCTTGGTGGCATGATACATTTGAGGCTTGTGAGCATTACATGCATTGCATTTACTTGGTTTGGGGTGTCAAACCAAGTGCGGGAGTCAAGAACCATTCATACTTCAAGTGATGTAATGTGCCTTGATCCCCGGTCGTCGGGACCTTTGACTCCAACTTGATAAGGCCCCGGTTTTCATGTTGTTTGTTGCATGCATTTTCATATCAAATGGCAAATTTGATCCTTTGACCCACCATGTACCATTGATAGTTCAAGGATCGAAAGTCATGCTTCTTTGAGTTCAAAATATGATAAGAAGTAGGACCATGCTTACATATGTCCAAAAACTCCATGCTATGCACTGTCTGTTCTCTGTTTGCTGTCAAATTGTCTGCTGCAGGAAGTTTCTGCCGACCGGCAGAATTTAGTGCCGACCGGCACTATCTGGAGTGCCGATGAATCCGATAAAGTGCCGACGGGAATTTTGAAGTGCCGGTGGCAATTCTGTCTGGCCGGTGGTGCTCTGCAGGATGCAAAGAGCTTGTTCCAGAACTTTGGCAATTTTTAGAAAGACAAGGCAGTACAAACAGAGGCGACAAGAGTGTAGCACGGGTTTTTCGGGCAGGACGGATCTGAGCATGCATTACTCGCGCATCCCGAGGCAGAGGCTGTGGCCACCCTCTTCTTTCCTTTTGTTTCCTTTCTTTTAATTAATTAAGGAAGTTTTGTAATAATTTTATTTGTTCATTATTTTGGGACTGTAATATTAATTCGAACCCTCTGAGTGAGGGTAAACATGTAATAAGTGTGGGTGAGTGTGTGTATGTCTTCCAATCCCCATTTCTTTCTTCCCTTTTATTTATCTGCTTATAATGGTAGATTAGGGCATTTTTGAGATTAGCATACCTTATGATATGCATGCGTGCATTCATGCATTTGTTGGCATGCACCGGGCTCGGTACATCATACTAACCGCATTCGTATTTTCAAATTCCAAAATTGAATAAATGAAACAATTGATTGCATATCATATGCCATATTTAGGTCAACCGAGCCTACCTAAAAAAATTGCATCTTGTATGTGTTGCATTAGGCAAAATAACATGAACTAGGATCATGCATATGATTACTAACTAGTTTCTGTTTTGGCTCGGAGTACTAGGTAAGCTTTATGCTTTAGCATATCGCATGCGTGTGAATGTTGCCATGATAGCATGATTACCATGAGGCTAGCTGCTTATGTGATATAATTGCTTGAATGCCTGTGGGTGAAGGTTGGATTGTTTGAGTTGGAAAAACTCGTTGAAATCCGTATTTTAGCCTACTTGCGAGTAGCAAATTCCAAAGCATTTTCAAACCAAACGGATATGCAATGTTTATTTCCCAATTAGACAATCTAGTCTATACTTGTTTGCTGCGCGCATAACATAGTAATTCTAGGCTAATAATTGGTTTAAGAACACATAAAGTTTTCAAATACGGATATCACGGTTAGTAGAGGCCGGTCTTCGGACCGAGCGAAAGGGGGTGCTCATAGCTGACCTTCCCCGATCGTACCCAAGCTCCCGAGCCGAGACAACTCCGGTGATGACGGACATGTGGCCTTCGGCACCAAGTCAGGGTTTCCTAAATTTCCCCAGTTTAAAATATTTAGGTGGCGACTCTGTATCTGGCAAAGCAGTCCATGTTTGGCACTACTTTTTCAAAAATCTGTTTCTCAAAACGATTTGCCAGATTTGGACTCTTTGGTTCAGATTAAGAACCGTGACACAAATCGAGTCCGAACTGTTGTGCGAGGCCCACGCGGGCGCTGTTACAGTTTCTGGCGACTCTGCTGGGGAGTTTAGAGAGTTTGACTCGAACTCGTGATATCTTGTTTTGATCTCATTTATGTGTTTCTTTGCATTGCATGTGCATTGGTGCGCCTAGGAACACAGTGTTTGCCATCTGCCATTCCTGAACGGTTTGCCGGAGGCTTGTCTTGTCAAGGCATGTCCATAAGGCTGACCGGCTATGGGCTCTGACAGCATGGGAACACAAACCCCGGTTTTTACCGGGACACCCTTTTGACCATTTGACCTAGTGCATATTCGGATCCATAGTGACCATTCCAAACTAGGATAGGTTGCTTACCCGATGCTAAGTTGTTTGAGAACTGCTGTGTGCATAGTGAAACCCTAGCTCCTGACAAAATAGGACGGGGAAACCCTACCCCAACATAGGGGTGTTTTGGCTCTCTTTACTTGCTATGTGCTTTCAAAATGTATTTCTGCAGGGGAAATGAACACATCAGTTTGTAAGTTTGGGCATCAGGCCTGAGGGCATCAGTATCAGTTTTAAGAGAATCAGTTATCTGCGGGTATCAGGGTTCAGTATTGGGAATAGAGATTTTGAGAACAGTGATCAGTATCGGGGAACCGTGTGCTCAGCTTATCGACTATGTGTTCTAAAAATCCAACTGTATATTATTTATTTATTTTATGCTGTTGTGCTGTCCGGTTGTTGGTTTATTTATTGCTTTATTTATCTTTTTGCTAGGTAGTTTAGCATCATTGCGTCTAACCCAGTAGACATTCCCCAAGCACTCTGGATCAGAGGTCGCCGACTCCATCGATCTGAGGATCTGATAGAAGGACAACCAGTGTACCATTCTCTACCCCCGGTTACTAAACGGAAAGCAACTAGGCAGAGGATATCGGTTCAACAGTCAGTACAGAGGGCTTCGTCTACCCCACCTGTATACAGTAGGGATCAGGATCCCGTTTCACCCACAGAGAGGGAACGCATACCAGCAATTCAACCAGAGCAGAACAGTATGGCTAGCTTAGAGGAGATGGTGCGCCAACTTCAGGAAAGCATGAAAATGATGCAGCAAGATGCTGCCCGCCAGGTAGAATTTGCCAGACAACAGGCTACAGTTATGAGTGAGCAAGCGGATTTAATTGGGAGATTGCAACAACAAACTGGGGCATCACCTTCGCAGCAAACCCCTCCTCCATTAAGGGTTCCAATACCCGAGGAAACACCAAACGCCCGGAATGTCCAAAAAGATACAGACATCCCAATGGGGCCAGCTCCACCCCCGATTCCGCCTCAACAATCCAAGGCACCCACTCCCATTAATGTATCGGATTCTCCCTTTGAGTCTGAGGTAGACCCCATGACGTTAAAAATGCACAAGCTCGAAAAGCTGTTCAAGAAATCTCAAGGTGCGAAGTCCATTCCGGACATTGGAGATGGGTACATCGACACAGCCGTGACGCTGCCAGATCGGTTTAAGATGCCCCAAATTGATCGTTTTGACGGGTCTGAGGATCCCATGGTACACCTGCGACTGTTTTCAGACGTCTTAAGGCCAATGGGCCTCACCAGATTACAGAAGCTGTCTTTATTTGGCCGTACCCTGTCGGGTGTGGCGTCCGCATGGTATGCCAAGTTGGGGGATGACGTCAAGAGAAACTGGGACGAGATGGCTGAGGCCTTCATCCTGCAGTACTAGTATAACACACAAATCGAGATCACGACCCGGGATCTCGAGACAACGAGGCAAGAACCCAAGGAAAGCTTCTCAGAGTTTGTAACTAGATGGCGGGCTAAGGCTTCAATGATGACCTTGAGACCCACAGACAAAGACCAGATTCGGATGATTGTGCGCAATCTTCAGCCGAAGCTAATGCAAAAGATGATTGTAGTCCCCTTTCCCACCTTTGCTGATCTGCATGAAATAGGGGTACAGATCGAGGACGCCTTGAGACAAGGTTGGATTGATAATGATCGGGATCAACCCCGCAGAAATTTCAATCGTAGTACTAATGCAGGCCCGAGTGGCGCTACGACTGCCAGGACCTCCGAAGTGAGTATGGTCACCACTAACCCCTCCCCAAGAAATACAGCAGCCACACCATTCTCCGGCGCGTCCGGAAGCAACTCGCAAACAGGCAAATACCCTCCCAGAAACACCAGAACCTTCGCTCCCCTTTATATGCCCCTATCCAAAGCTTTGGGGGTTTTAATCAGAAAAGGGCATCTGAAGCCCCTAGAGCCGCGGCCCTTACCTGAAAGACTACCCGCCACCCACAACCCAGCCAAATATTGTGCGTTCCACCAGCAGCATGGTCATGACACTGACCTATGCTTTCGTTTACGTCATGAGATTCAAGATCTCATTGATAATGGGGTGATTCTCCCCCCTGAGAAACCTAATGTTACCACAAATCCTCTCCCCGCACATAACCAAGTTCCACCACCCAAAAGAGTTAACTTCATCTACACTGGGGTCGCATCCTACGATCCCAGTATCTACATAACACCCTCCTACCTTCCTAAACCTAAAGTTTTCCTCCCCGATTGCACCGATTTGTGCATGACGGACGTCTCCATAACCCAACCCAAGCCAGTGGTGGTGACCATCGAGAACAGGAAAGAGGTTGTCAAACCAGGGCCCGTGGAGCCTGAGAATGATGTTGGGAATGCTTACAGTCCGAATGACTACATTTCACCGGTGGGCCAGAATAGACCAAATGTCGAATTTTCAGTCGGGGGAGAGCTGTGTGTAATCCGAGGGGACAATTCAGGACAGGGAATGGATGATTTGACAGCCGTGGAAAAGGATGTTGTCAAGTTCCAATTTCATGATGACCAAGACTCAGCCATCAACTGGTATGATGATGAAGAATCAGCAGAGGCCACGGGGTGGTTAAACGATCAACCGGATGTAATAGGGGAGTTCCAGTCAGAACAAGGCCCGGCAGGAGCAGGAATGTCAACAACGGCCGGGAGTGTCGAAGAGCAGAATGCATCGCCGGAGAGCGCCGGTGTCGAGAGTTTCGCTCGGGAATGGAGCATTTTAAGTACAGGGATCAGTGAGCAATCTACTGCATTGACACAGTCAGAACAAGAGAGATTCGAGGATTCTGAGAGGATCAGGAAAGCAAAAAGCCACGTGGGGGTCGAAATCGCCGCAAGTGCGGAAATGGAGGATGCTGTGAACATAGGGATAAAAGGTACTGTGAGTATCGGGACAGTTGTGCCAGAACCAGACAGATGCTTGTCAGTCGCAGATGGTATGTGGTGGGAAGACGACGATCTATGTCTTGCCCACACGGACGAGGATTGGAAAGGTAACCAACCAGATGATACCTGGTATATCGGCGAGGTCGATCACATGACTAGGAGTGGGCGGTATTTCAAGCCTCCACACCTAGATCAGCCGGAGGCGTCTGGGAAAGATAATGAAGCAGAGAAACAAAAGGAGAAGCAACTTGAAGACGAGGCCGTGTTGAGACAATTGAAGAAGATACAGGCAGACATCTCCATCTGGGGACTGCTTATGGCTTCTCGAGTACATAGACAAGCTGTCCTTACAGCCATGGACAAGGCCAAGCTGTCCATAGACACCACGCCCGAACAACTGGTGGGCTTAGTCTTTTCAGGAGGAAATTCCCCAGCATTGAGTTTTTCTGACAAAGAGCTGCCACCCGAGGGTGCGAACCATAACAAGCCGCTCTACATCTCTGTGGAGTGCAGGGATAAATGGATACCTGTGGTACTTGTCGACACGGGGTCCGCCATCAACGTCTGCCCGGCAAGGACAGCTTATGCAATTGGTTTGAAAGTCGTGGATTTTGTGCCAACGGCCCAGGTAATTCGGGCATATGACAACACGAGCGGGGAAGTAATGGGGACAGTCAAGATTCAAACAAAGGTTGGTCCAGGACAGCACGAGATAGATTTCCACGTCTTAGAGGTTCCTGCAACGTTTAATTTGCTTTTGGGGCGGCCGTGGCTGCATCAGGTAAAGGCGGTCTCCTCTACCTTACATCAAGTGGGGAAATACCCCTATGGGAAGGGAGTAGCCATTGTTTTTGGAAACTCATCAGTTCATCCACCACCAGAGGTATCTACGCCTGTTCTAGAAATTGAGCACGGTATAGAAGATGTGTTCATATCGGGTTTCACCTTGGCCGAGGCTCGGGTCGTACAGAACATCATGGCAGCTAACGAAGGGGTGTATGTCAGTGCCCAAGCAGTCTATCTCATGAACAAACTCCAGCACATCCCCGGGATGGGATTAGGCAAGAGCGGTAGGAAAGGTGCCGCAGCATCGACCGAAGTGCCACATAACCCCCATACCTTTGGTTTGGGCTACCTACCCACCAAAGAGGATTGGATAAGGAAAGGAAAGGAAATGGCCGGAAGGGCCAGGGCGAAACAGATGGGGAAGCCCTTTGACTTGATGCACCAGCCCATTCGGGGGACCCTGAACGGACGTTTCGTCCGGGAGGGGGAGGACTTCCCGTTCTGTGGCTTCCCGGAGCCGTGGCTCAATGCGGAGAAGAAGCGCGTACCGGGATTTGAAATTTTCTTTGATTTACGATTACCTGAGGATGACATCGCCGAAGGACAGGCAGATCTATCAGCTGAGGCCGAGCAAAGTAAGGAGGTACAGTCCGAGGACGCTGAAAATGAAATGGGGGCAGCGCTGGCGTGTCTGCTGTCAGATCCTCCGATCGAACAGAGGTGGTTGGGGGATAGCTCCTCGGTATGTGTGATTGGGAATGAAGCGGCTGCGGGCCTACCATCAGCTATTCTGGATGCATCCATCGCACCTTCTCTCATCTGGCAATATGAAGAAGGCTTTTTATCAAGCAGCACCGGGTCAGGTAGTGAGCCGGAATCTGATTCTACCGAATTTTGTACGTCGGAATCAGATTCCAGCTCAACTGAGTCTGAGTCCGGTATTCCCGGGGGTGATAACCCGGATGCCACAGTCCTGTCTAGGTCGTCTTTTTCATTTTCTTTTGAGTCTGTTGTAACAGAGGAATCCGACGGCTCGGAAGTATTTAATGAGAACGACGTGGATGTGGTTTCGGAGTATTTTTCTGTGCCTTTGATTTATTGCTTAAATCAGGATTTTCAAAATTTTGATGAAAACGACGAGGAAGAGATTCCTCCGGTTTTGCAACGGTTAATTGATCAAGAGCAGGAAAGATTTGTTAAACCTTTAATGGATGAAATCACTACTGTGAATGTTGGTACTGAGAAGGACCCGCGGCTGGTCCAGATCGGGTCCACGTTGTCTTCTGAGGAACGTGAGCGCTTAGTCGCTTTGTTAAAAGATTTCAAAGATGTTTTCGCGTGGTCCTACGAAGACATGCCTGGAATCGATCCTGAGATTGTACAGCACCGGATCCCTCTTGATCCCGAGGCCCGACCTGTCAAACAGAAGCTCAGGAGGATCCGCCCTGATTGGGCCATTAAGATCAAAGAAGAGGTCACCAAGCAGATTGATGCAGGCTTCCTGTTGGTATCTCAGTACCCGACTTGGCTGGCCAACATTGTTCCGGTGCCGAAGAAAGACGGCAGAATTCGGGTCTGTGTAGACTTCAGAGATTTAAACAGGGCCAGTCCAAAGGACGACTTTCCCTTGCCGCACATCGATGAACTGATAGATTTCACGGCAGGACACGCCTTGCTTTCGTTTATGGATGGTTTCTCAGGCTATAATCAAATAGTAATGGCGCCCGAAGACCGGGAGAAGACTGCATTCACTACCCCGTGGGGTACATATTGTTATCGAGTGATGCCATTTGGGCTGAAAAACGCGGGAGCTACCTATCAGCGGGCAGCAACTACGATATTGCATGATATGATCCATAAAGAGGTCGAGGTGTATGTGGACGACATGATTGTCAAGTCCAAAGAAAGAGAGGGCCACTACACCGCCTTACAAAAGTTTTTTCAAAGGATCAGAGAATTTCGGCTGCGGCTAAATCCCCAGAAGTGTACTTTTGGTGTTACAGCAGGAAAGATGCTAGGGTTTCTGATAACGCAAAGGGGCATCGAGGTCGACCCTTCCAAAATCAAGGCCATCTTAGAAATGCCACCACCAAGGACTGAAAAGGAGGTGCGAGGCTTTCTAGGTAAAGTGCAATTCATAAGGCGGTTTATCTCTAAACTAACCTTGACTTGTGAACCACTTTTTGGCCTCCTGAAGAAAGGAAAGAAATTCCAATAGGACGGCCGATGTCAAGCAGCTTTTGAGCAGATCAAAGAATATTTACAGAACCCGCCTGTATTGTCACCGCCAGAACCGAGGAGACCGTTGATACTGTATCTTTCGGTAACTGAGACCACCATGGGCTGCATGCTCGCACAGGAGTCAGAAGACAAAGGGGAATGGGCTATCTACTATCTGAGCAAGAAGATGCTGGATTACGAGATCCGCTATACACCACTGGAGAAGGCTTGTTTGGCCTTGGTATGGGCTACCCGGAAGCTGCGGCACTACCTGTTAGCTCACTCTGTAATGTTGGTTTCACGTTTGGATCCCATCAAATATCTTTTCGAGAAACCAGCACTTACAGGTAGGCTAGCTCGTTGGTTGCTATTGCTTTCCGAATTTGACTTGAAGTATGTAACACGCAAGTCGGTGAAAGGGAGAGCGGTAGCGGAGTTCCTTGCCGACCACCCGGTTGAGGGGGATGAAGCGGTTGAGTACCTATTCCCAGATGAAGCGATTCTGCATATCGAGGATGAAACTTGGACGATGTACTTTGACGGAGCGTCAAACCAGTATGGGTATGGGATAGGGGTGTTGCTGATAGCGCCTGACGATTCCCGTATCCCTTTGGCATTCAAGCTCCAGTTCAGAGTCTCGAACAATGAGGCAGAGTATGAGGCATGTATTGCTGGTCTGGAAGCAGCCCTAGAGCTAGGGGTAAGACGGCTGGACGTCATTGGGGACTCGAATCTTGTTGTATCTCAAGCAAAAGGAGACTGGAAGGTCAAGGAGGAAAGGATGATAATTTACCACCAAACCTTGGATTTGTTAATTCCTCGGTTCGAGAAACTAAATTTCACCCACCTCGTAAGAGAGAACAACAGGTTTGCAGATTCGTTAGCAACTCTATCTTCCATGATAGACATCCCGTCGGGAGTCCGGATGCGTCCAGTCATCATTGATCAGAAGTTTGCGCCAGCATACGAGTCAATTTCCGCCATAGATGAAGCCCAAGACGGCAACCCCTGGTATTACGATATTTGGAACTTCTTGGAAAAGGAGACGTATCCCCTAGGGGCAAGCGCCAAGGATAAAAGGGCCATTAGAAGAATGGCTATTCAGTTCATCATCTGCGGAGGTAAGCTGTACAAAAGAGGTCATCTGGGAATGCATAAGCTCTGTGTAGAAGCTGAAGAGTCGAAGCGCCTAATGGAGGCCATCCATGGAGGGGAGTGCGGTGCAGACATGAATGGAGTAATGTTGGCCAGAAAGATCCTTAGGCAGGGTTACTACTGGTCGACCATGGAAGAGGATTGTATCGGCTTTGTTCGGCGATGCCACAAATGCCAGATCCATGCGAACCGTATGAATATCCCACCATCCAAGTTGTACAACATGACTTCCCCGTGGCCGTTTTCCGTGTGGGGAATTGATGTGATCGGAGCTGTTACCCCGAAGGGATCGAACGGACATGAGTATATCCTGGTAGCGATAGATTATTTCACAAAGTGGGTCGAGGCCCAATCATACGCGGTGTTGAAAGCGTCGCACGTCGTAAAGTTCATCAGGAACAACATCATTTGTCGCTACGAGGTGCCAAATGAGATCATCTCGGATAATGGATCCCACTTTAAGAAAGAAGTGGTCGACTTGTTGGAAAAGTATAATGTGGCTTTTCATAAGTCATCTACGTATCGGCCGCAAACCAATGGAGCAGTTGAGGCCGCCAACAAGAACATCAAGCATATACTGCGGAAAATGGTTGAGACCTATCGAGATTGGCCAGATAAGTTGCCGTTTGCTCTGTGGGGCTACAGAACTTCGATTAGAACTTCTACCGGAGCAACTCCGTATTCGTTAGTTTATGGAATGGAGGCTGTTCTACCTATTGAAATTGAAGTTCCGTCTTTACGGGTATTGGCCGAGTGTCAGATAGCTAAGGCAGATTGGCAGCAGAGCAGGTTCGAGGAACTAATGCTCTTTGATGAAAGAAGACTGAAAGCACTGTACCACGTTCAGAGTTATCAGCGCAGGATTGCTCGGGCTTTTAACAAGAGGGTTAAGTCCAGAAATCTAAAGGAAGGGGATTTGGTACTCAAAGACAACCGAGCTCCCATCCACGACCCGAGGGGCAAGTTCAGACCCAATTGGACTGGTCCCTACATCATCAAAGCTATCTGGTCAGGCGGAGCTGTGGTTCTGATGGACTTAGATGGCTTAGAATTCTCTCAACCGATCAATATGGACAAGTTGAAGAAATACTACCCTTGAGAGGCTCGCTAGGCCGAAAACCCGGAAGGGCGACCTAGGCAAAAGTCAGAGCACAAAAATTTAGAAAATATAAAAACTGAGCTCGCAAGGCTGAAAACCCGCAAAGGGCGGCCTTGGCAAAAGTTAGGGCGCAAAAGGAGAGTGAAAATACTCGAGCAAACCTAAACCGGAACTACGTAAGGCTTGATTCCCATGTTTGGGATACGTAGGCAGCTTCATCCTGAAGTTCAGCCATAACACTTCCCCGATCAACTTTGTCCATTTGATCATCTCAGTCATCTTTGTCCATCAGCATTCGTTGGAATCTCCGGTGCAGTGCCACTCAGACTAGGGGCAACTTTCCGTTGCTATGCAGTGCTGCGGCGCTCTTCAGACTAGGGGCAACTTTCCAGTTGCGGGGATCTGAGGTTGTGCATCTCAGTGACAAATCTCAGGCGTGTCCAGTTCTGACCCACATCAAAAATGTTTTTGAAAAGTTTTAATATAAGCTGACTTTGTTCAAATAATCTTTTTACAACTTTGACCATTTTTGGACCAAAGTGGAAAATTCTTAGTACCAGAACTTTCAATTTCATTGATTTCAAAACAGAGTTCTCCTGCTCTTACAGACAATTGAAGTTGCTTTTTTTTACTACATTCAGGAAAGAAAACTTGAAAGTACTAATAAAGCAATAAATTTAGGGCATGGTCAAATCAGGTGTTCCTGCGCCCCCTCCCAGGGCTGGTCGAAGCCTCTGATGCCAAGCTGGGCCCGATCTGTGCTTCTTCATTGAGCCAATCTATGCACTCGTCAGACAAAGTGCAACTAAAAGTAGGAGCGGGGGCCAGGAGTTCTCTCATCCTCCACGCAGTGGCCTGCCAAGCAAGCTGCGCGCCTCGGGCTGGAAATGCAGCAGGATACTCTATCCCCTCTGGCGGGCAGGTCTGATCATGGCCAAATTGACGTCGAATCCGAAATGGGAAGTAAAATACACAATGAGTGAGACCAACCAGTTGAATTCCAGTCTGTCGAGGCATGTTGTAACTCATTGCCGGAAGGTTCAACCAAGGGCACCGCCAAGCAATACGGTCTGCGGACAAGTGGCACATCCAAGCAAACCACCATTCCTCATCCAAGGCATTGACTAGACGATGCCGGAAGAAGTAGCCGCGAGCTGAGTATGTTGGGCAGGAGTCCACAACCTGCAATTTATCCATCAACCACACCTGGGAAGGGATTGAAAAAATGATAGATTAAAGAATAGAGAGATGTACGAGGAGAGAAAAGTGAGCATGGGGGTTTTGTGAGAAAAGACTGAGCTCGAGGGCCGAGTGATGTGAGCAATACAGAAATGCGAGATTGGGTGGGAAATATTACCTGTAGTAGTAGTGGGCTCCCCGCCAATCTGCACGTCTCATGACGGTAAAAGGCGTCTAAACCCATTAGTGTCTCGGCCAGAACCATGGCAATACAGCTCTTGCCCTCTCTCAAGCCTTGGGCAACCTCAATCAGCCGGACACTAGCCCCTCCAGAGCCCGAAATGAACAGGAAATGAGACAGCATGCACAAGCAGAGGGCATGTCGCCGGAAGCCTTGCCAGTGATGGTTGCTGCGATCACCAGCATTAGAAAATTGATTGGCCAAACTCGGAATGTCTAACATCCCGTCGCCCATCAGAGACCGAGCGTCGCGCATGCTGAGTCCGCACATGCGCCCTAAGGATTGGGCATGACCAAAATTAAGTTGGGGCAGGAGCTCCTCGTCGCGCTCGGACTCCATTAAAGCTCGGAAATCTTCGAAGGTAGGACACATCTCTTGCCCGGCGAAGCTAAAGACATGTGTCACCGGATTCCAAAATCTTGCCGCGGCATGAAGAAACGGGAGATGCAACGGGGTACGACCCAGAGTGAATAGTGCATTTATGCCGAAGCCCCGGAAATTCACTTTCTCCGAGCCGTCCAAGTTAGCAATCCAAGTTGTGAGATTTTGAGCAAGAAACTCTTCCATTGGAGCAAATCAGTGTAAAAATGAGAAAAACTACGATGCTGGGATCTTTTGTAGGAGATAAGGTTGAGTGGGGGGACAGGTGTCAACATTCTGGTGGTTCCCCTCGTTTAGTGCTGACCGGCCAAAAATATATGCCGACCGGCCAGAAAAATATGCCGACCGGCCATTTCAGTTTGCCGACAAAACAGACATACGGCCGGTAGCCATTCCTTGCAGCCGGTGGTCCCTACACTGTGCTGGTGGGCTTCCTCCTGGTTTCCTGAGCTGTTTATGCTAAGAATTGGGGAACTTCAACACCTCCAACCCCCTCCCCGGCGGTAGACTCTTGCGGAACCACGACTGTCTGCTTGTCGAGTTTTCGAACATTTGCTCATCGAGTTGTATTTCGCTCACTTTGAGTTCTTGATTTGTTTATCGAGTTGTATTCACACTTGTTTGGTTGTGTCATGGCTTTGTTTTGCTTATCGAGTTGTAAGTCGGTTCACTACCTGATTATTACGATGGCAACTTTCCAAAATGAGTTCAATTTCGTTCACATTGTGGTGTGAAACCCTGCGATGCGATGCACAGAAAATCCACAAATGCAACATCTTTTGAATAAAACGATTCGTTTCATTCCCCATCACATGTTTTGCAAAGTGTGTGAATTTTGAGAAAGAAAATAAACCTGCCTGAGGCAGTGCAATGTGCTTAAACTACTAGTAAAAAGGGAAATAAAACGTAGAATGGCACGATAGCCAAGTATCAGAATTGATACCGGTAAACTCCCCTTGCGGTTAACGTACCTTCCGCATCTTTGTTCGGGTCAGCCGCGTTGTTGGACGCCCTCACAATACGGGAAATCACACCTTTGAAACGTGAACCTTTGAGTTGACCTCAGGCCACGACTTCTGCAAGCAACGCTCGATACGTGCGAAGAATGTCCCGCCCCGTATCCTTTTCATGCTTTGTGAGCCCCGCAAATTGTTCCGATTATGCTGTGTAACAGTACATTCCTTTACTTGCGTAGACCGCATGTCTTGATTGCGTAGACCGCATGTTAAGTTTCATTACCTGCGTAGACCGCATGTCTTGATTGCGTAGACCGCATGTTTAGATTTCATTACCTGCGTAGACCGCATGTCTTGATTGCGTAGACCGCATGTTAAATTTCATTACCTGCGTAGACCGCATGTCTCGATTGCGTAGACCGCATGTTTAGATTTCATTACCTGCGTAGACCGCATGTCTTGATTGCGTAGACCGCATGTTAAATTTCATTACCTGCGTAGACCGCATGTCTTGATTGCGTAGACCGCATGTTGAATTTCATTACCTGCGTAGACCGCATGTCTTGATTGCGTAGACCGCATGTTTAGATTTCATTACCTGCGTAGACCGCATGTCTTGATTGCGTAGACCGCATGTTTAAATTTCATTACCTGCGTAGACCGCATATCTTGATTGCGTAGACCGCATGCTCAATTCCATTATCTGCGTAGACCGCATATTTTGATTGCGTAGACCGCATGTTTAGATTTCATTACCTGCGTAGACCGCATGTCTTGATTGCGTAGACCGCATGTTTAAATTTCATTACCTGCGTAGACCGCATATCTTGATTGCGTAGACCGCATGCTCAATTCCATTATCTGCGTAGACCGCATATTTTGATTGCGTAAACCGCATGCTTAGTTTCGTCACCTGCGTAGACCGCATATGTTAATTGCGTAGACCGTTTGTTTGTTTCGTCACCTGCGTAGACCGCGTGCTTATGATCAATTTCGTTGCCTGCGTAGACCGCTTGCTCCGCTTGCCTAGTTGTATTTCAATATGCATTGTCATGCTCTCTACTTATTTCGAGTACACCACTATTCCTGCATTGTCATGCACGTTGCTAACAAAATTGTACCTGTTAAGTTTGTTTTCTTTGCAGGCACGATATTGTATGTACGATTCATTTGCAGCTGGTGCAACCAGACGAGCCGCACAGGTATTGTATCTCCCGAGTGAGACGTATTGAGAATTCCATAATTCTCTTACATCCTTTCTGCATTGTAGTGTAGTTTGGTATGCTAGCTTAAAACTGTCGCATGTATGCTTCGTTACAGCTTTCTTTGCATGATCATAAGTTATGCTTGGCTCTGTGCATTGTTTTGCATTTTGCCCCTGCCTCCGGGCGCATACCTTATTTGTCTTGTATGTTTGCCTGAGTCTTCGGCCTTGTCAAAAATGGGTTGTCTTTGGGCTTTGACATTCACTCCCGTCATTGTTATGACTTTCGAGTTCTGTCAAAGAGGGGCAACTGTAGACACCCCATTTTTGACCGTCCTCAAGACTTGGACGTCACCGTTTGAACACTCGGTGATCATCCTTGATTGTGTTCGTTTGGAGTTCCCGGAGGTCTCGGCTCGCGCGCCTTGCCTCAGGATCCCCGAACTCGACTGTTTAGTGTCTGGTTTTGCACCAAACACTTTTGTTTTGCCTTAGAGGGGCAGGGAATGCCTTGTGAGACATCCCCATACACCACCGGCAGTGGCTGGAGGCCACCGGCTGGTCTTTTTCTTCCATCGGCACTTTTGTTTGCCGGTCGGCACATTTTATTGCCGGTCGGCATAATTGGTTGCCGGTCGGCACTGTTTTTTGCCGAAATAGCATTTTTGGGCAGCCGACCACTGTTCATCCACTTTATGGAGATATTTTGTGCCAGCTGTGATAGCTGGCACCAACTCCTTTCCCCTCCATACACGTGTATGGAGGGATTTCCCTCTAGCCAAGCTTGTTGAATAAGCTTTGCAAGAGGGAGTCCTATAAGAGAGAGGCTTTCCTCTTGGTTCTAGGTTAGAAAAACAGAAGCAAAAATCAGCCTTTAGAGATATAGATACATATTATCTCTATACCTCTCTCCCTCTCCCTTCTTGTGTGTGTTTCTTGGCCCAAAAGGTGTGTTTTACCTTACTTTTGCACCATTACACACACCATTACACCTTAGTCCGAGATTGAGGGACTTGGAGGAGTTGTTTCTTGAGTTTTGGACTAGTTTTGATCCAAAGAAGGAGGTTAGACCATTTGTTCTTCAAGGGTTCTTCAAGGGTGAGCATCTTCCCTTTTATTCCCCAAACTTGCATTGGTTTTCTACCTATTTTGTTTATTGTTTTGGCTCTTGTGTATAACATAAAAAAGGCTCATATTTTCCTGCTCTAACACTTTCATTAAGGTCACTTTGTGGTTAGATTGCAAACTCACCCTCATAGGCCTTGTTTAGCCTATTTTGGTGCCTCTTTGATAAGGTTTTGCTCACTTCAGCATTTTGATCTTTTCATCACTAAAAATCAGTGTATTTTAGTGTCAAAAAAGTTGGTTTGAAGTCTTGCATAGGGGAGGGACACCCCTCTCCCTTTATGGTTTTGTTTCTTTGCTTTTTGGGCTCAAGAGAGTAGCATGTGTGCTTGTTGTTTCCTGGCTTCATTTCAACATTTTTTTAGGCATGTTAGGTCATATATAATCTCTGTTTTTGGTCAAATTTGTGCCTCCTTGCATGCTTGTAATACTTGTTTTGTATTGCTCTACTTTGCTTAGAAGTGCACATCATGGTCAGGCCATGATTCTTGTGAGAGTTGGCTTAGTTCCATGAAGTTCTTGGTGATGTTTTTCCATGCTTAAGGTTTATTGGTTATCCATTTAGCCATGCTTGACATGTTTGTGAGGGTTGCTTTGTATTTTAGCTTAAAAGCTTTGAGCATGATGGTCTCTAGCATACATGTTTGTGACTACCCTCTTGGTTTAATATCATCTAAGGACTTTCTTTTTAGTCCAAGAATCATGCCTACATGTGTGCATGCATGGTCTTTTTCATATCTTGAGGGTGTGTCTTCCTATGCCTAAGGATGAGCCTTGGTGTATTTGTTTCATGGGATTTATTTTAGTTGCCATATTAGGAGTTTTTGGGGTCCTATCTTGCATGCATAAATTCTGTTTTTACTTGTTTTAATCATGCCATGAATGGTCATGTTGGTGGGGGGTAAGTTGTCTCCTTTTGTGCCTTAGCTTTGGGACTATAAGTTTGCTTGTTAACATGAGTTGATTGTCTGTCATTTTGAGCACTTTTGGCCACTGTTTTGAGAAGGGTGAGGGCCTGCCCCTTCGCCACTCCAAGCCCTCTTGCATGCTTGCTCCATGTTTGTTGCATATTTGTTCCATTAAGCTTTGTAGCACATCAATTCCATGGTCAATTTGCTCCATGTTTGTATCATGTTTGTATCTTGTGTGCTTGGTATCATACATTTTGTCATGATAGTTGCATATTGCTTGTTGTGTTTTACATCTTGGTGGCATGATACATTTGAGGCTTGTGAGCATTACATGCATTGCATTTACTTGGTTTGGGGTGTCAAACCAAGTGCGGGAGTCAAGGACCATTCATACTTCAAGTGATGTAATGTGCCTTGATCCCCGGTCGTCGGGACCTTTGACTCCAACTTGATAAGGCCCCGGTTTTCATGTTGTTTGTTGCATGCATTTTCATATCAAATGGCAAATTCGATCCTTTGACCCACCATGTACCATTGATAGTTCAAGGATCGAAAGTCATGCTTCTTTGAGTTCAAAATATGATAAGAAGTAGGACCATGCTTACATATGTCCAAAAACTCCATGCTATGCACTGTCTGTTCTCTGTTTGCTGTCAAATTGTCTGTTGCAGGAAGTTTCTGCCGACCGGCAGAATTTAGTGCCGACCGGCACTATCTGGAGTGCCGATGAATCCGATAAAGTGCCGACGGGAATTTTGAAGTGCCGGTGGCAATTCTGTCTGGCCGGTGGTGCTCTGCAGGATGCAAAGAGCTTGTTCTAGAACTTTGGCAATTTTCAGAAAGACAAGGCAGTACAAACAGAGGCGACAAGAGTGTAGCACGGGTTTTCCGGGCAGGACGGATCCGAGCATGCATCACTCGCGCATCCCGAGGCAGAGGCTGTGGCCACCCTCTTCTTTCCTTTTGTTTCCTTTCTTTTAATTAATTAAGGAAGTTTTGTAATAATTTTATTTGTTCATTATTTTGGGACTGTAATATTAATTCGAACCCTCTGAGTGAGGGTAAACATGTAATAAGTGTGGGTGAGTGTGTGTATGTCTTCCAATCCCCATTTCTTTCTTCCCTTTTATTTATCTGCTTATAATGGTAGATTAGGGCATTTTTGAGATTAGCATACCTTATGATATGCATGCGTGCATTCATGCATTTGTTGGCATGCACCGGGCTCGGTACATCATACTAACCGCATTCGTATTTTCAAATTCCAAAATTGAATACATGAAACAATTGATTGCATATCATATGCCATATTTAGGTCAACCGAGCCTACCTAAAAAAATTGCATCTTGTATGTGTTGCATTAGGCAAAATAACATGAACTAGGATCATGCATATGATTACTAACTAGTTTCTGTTTTGGCTCGGAGTACTAGGTAAGCTTTTATGCTTTAGCATATCGCATGCGTGTGAATGTTGCCATGATAGCATGATTACCATGAGGCTAGCTGCTTATGTGATATAATTGCTTGAATGCCTGTGGGTGAAGGTTGGATTGTTTGAGTTGGAAAAACTCGTTGAAATCCGTATTTTAGCCTACTTGCGAGTAGCAAATTCCAAAGCATTTTCAAACCAAACGGATATGCAATGTTTATTTCCCAATTAGACAATCTAGTCTATACTTGTTTGCTGCGCGCATAACATAGTAATTCTAGGCTAATAATTGGTTTAAGAACATATAAAGTTTTCAAATACGGATATCACGGTTAGTAGAGGCCGGTCTTCGGACCGGGCGAAAGGGGGTGCTCATAGCTGACCTTCCCCGATCGTACCCAAGCTCCCGAGCCGAGACAACTCCGGTGATGACGGACATGTGGCCTTCGGCACCGAGTCAGGGTTTCCTAAATTTCCCCAGTTTAAAATATTTAGGTGGCGACTCTGTATCTGGCAAAGCAGTCCATGTTTGGCACTACTTTTTCAAAAATCTGTTTCTCAAAACGATTTGCCAGATTTGGACTCTTTGGTTCAGATTAAGAACCGTGACACAAATCGAGTCCGAACTGTAGCGCGAGGCCCACGCGGGCGCTGTTACAGTTTCTAACCAAGTTATACTTGGAAAGATGTAAGCTCGTAGGGCATTTATTTTGTTGGTTAACATGTAACATCATTTGTAAAGAACACTCTGATGAATGTGAATATAATGATTCTTTTATTGTTTATGGATCTTATGAATGATTGTTTTAAGTCATGTTTTGAGGGCGTTACACTTACGGGCTGGTCCTATTAACTAAATTTAATTTTTATATCCACTATCCTTACTCAAGAATCCATTCTCCTCTTCCACGTACACAAAAAATAAGAGGGATTAATAAATTTAACACTAAAAAATAAATCTAAATATGATTTTAGTTTGCAACAGATCTTATTTAAGAGAAAGTGATCTAGAAAATCACCATTTTTTAGAGTCAATTTTACCATCTGAAACAAAGAAGAAGGTTTGATATGATGGCTGTGTAGTTGTTGTATTGGAAACCTTATGTCCACGTTGGACAGGAGATTTTTATTGCAGTTTCGATTCAGACCCCCATACAAAACCGAGTCCGGATCATCGGTCGCCTTCCCCTGCCGCCCTTTCTGCGGTGCTCCAAAATGACGTCGTTTTGGGGCCAAATTTCAATTAAAAAAAAAAGACAAAACAGAAGAGAAGAAGGAAGGTACAGAAAGAAGGCAGAGGAATAGAGGAGGAGGAGGAAGAAGAAGAAGAGGAGAGGAGGAGGATCACAACCACCACACACCAAAATCTGCGAACTCCATTGAGATCGATGGAGTTCGAAGGGCCTCGTTGAGATCGATTTCGAAGGACCTGGGTCGGAAACTGGTACCGGGTTTGGGTAAATCTGCGAACTCCATTGTTAAAGGGAAAAAAACGTTTCGATCATTCTCCTCTCCTCTTCTTCTTCTTCCTCCTCCTCATCTCTTTCTCTGCCTTCCTTCTTCTCCTTTCTTTCTTCTTCTTCCTCTCTAGGTTGCTTATGTTCTGTCTTTTTTTTCTTTTTTTTTAATTGCGATCCTCCTCCTCTCCTCTTCTTCTTCTTCCTCCTCCTCCTCCTCTCTTTCTCTGCCTTCCTTCTTCTCTTATGTTCTGTCTTTTTTTTTCTTTTTTTTATAATTGAAATTTGGCCCCAAAACGACGTCGCTTTGGGGCGTTGTAGAAAGGGCGGCAGGGGAAGGCGACTGACGATCCAGACTCTACAAAATCACCCCCAGCACCCCCACTGAGCTAGCAACTTCCTTTGTCCATGTGAAGAATACCTGCACTGTAATAAGGTGTGATACACGCACTTGTGAGATGATAATAATAATAAAAAAAAACAAATCAAAACAAAAAATAATAATAATAATAATAATCACCCTAAACCTCAACTTTCACTCTTCCCTTATCCGTCCGCCCTATCCCTCTTCCCTCCTCCATTCGCCATAGCTCTCTTTTCCAAAAATCGACGGCCATAGGTCTCCGGAACTTGTTGTTTCTCAGCTTCATCTCTGTCTCTCGATCTCCTGATTCCCTCTTCCCTGGTCCGTCTGTCCGCCATAGCTCTCTTTCCCAAGAAATCAACGGCCATCGCTTCGTCTGTCTCTTTCCTAAGTGTAATGTACGAAACCTAAGGAGAGTTTTTCTAATTGTAACCTCGAGAGAGGTCACTGTAATTTTCCTTTTCTAGAAATATAATCAAGGTGAAATAGTTTGTGATGTGAATCTTGTGATCACTTCCTTCTCTAACAAAACAGTTGGTGCTTGATTAGTTGTAAGAATGCCAACTCCCCAAAATTGTAGTTAAATAATTGGTATGTTTAATGCTGGAGGCAATGCATACCTTGGAATACCTTCTGAATGCGACCCAAACAGGTTTCTGGGCGCTGTTTTTTTTTTTTTTTGAACAAGGGAAATTGGCGTAAAGTGTAAACAAATAATACAGTGTGCAAGGTTTCCTGTTGGATGTGTATAAAAATTGATTTCTATGCTCATATTGTAGTTGGATTTTGTGTTGATACAGATGTGGGATTTGTAAAACTTCCAGTATGTTTCTTATTATCCTTCTCTTCCATTAGGGTGCTCTTGTTTTTCTTGCTGCAAAATCAGGATTTATAGGGGATACAGAGGAGGCTGCTGAATTCCAGAATTTTGTAATTTGTGTTGAGATGCTTATTGCAGCGGGTCGGGCGTCGATCGTCGGAGTGCAGGGAAGGACAAAGAAAGAGGAGCTGTTGGGTGTCGGCATGAAGGGGACATCGGGCGTCGGAGTGAAGGAGAGGAGCTGTCGGGGGAGAACTCTGGAAGGACAGAGAAAGAGGAGAGATCTGTATCTCTCTGATAATAACATGATTTTTGAATTCTGAATGAGGAGAGACAAAGAGGAGGTGCGTGGCTCTCAAAGTCACATGACCGCTCATGTGACTTTCCAGCTCAGCTGGGGGTCGTGGGGTCGATTTCAGTGGGGGTCCGAAGCATTTCTCTTTTTATTGTCTTTGTTCTTGATCAAGAGTAGTTTAAATTTGAAATCTTACAGGGAACCACAGTTTTAGTAAAATTGAGTTTATGTTTATGCAGGTACAAGAAGTTTTGTATGACCCGTAAATAAGGATGTTCATCTCCGTAAAAAGATAATCCGTTTCACTCTCTCATAAAGTGAGTTTTTTTTTTTTTTTTTTGGAACACTCATGAAGTGTGAATTGCTAACAACATTAGTTTCTTTGCATTTTCACATATCCTTCGCAGTAATGGTGATCATTACAATATATAAAAGTTTTAAAAATTAATTTTTTTAGTTTGTAAAAGTAAAAATTTTGTAGCAAAAAACATTTAAGGATCAATTTATATCATCATAAAGGTAATCGTTAAAAGATCAATCCGAGAAGTTAAAAACAAGGTTTTTAGTAACAAAATTTTTAAAATGTCACTAATAAATATATGAGACAAAATAATTTGACCCCAAAAGAATTTATTTTTTGAAACAAATTTTGGCTCCAAACGAATAATAATTTATCACTAATGTCCAATTTTCGTTGTTAAAAATATAATGACACTTTTGGCAATAAAAATATTTCATCTCTAAAAAGTAATTTTGTCTCTAAATTTTTATCCCTAAAACCTTAATTTTTTGTAGTGGTTGGACAACAATAATGGTGGTAGTGGTAGTGATAGTGGTGGTGATGGGTAGATGACGACAGTGCCGATGGGTAGATGGTGGCGGCAATAGTAGTAGACAATGGTGGCGTAAAGCTTTTAGAAAAATAATGAAAAGAAAGAGATGGAGAATTCTATTATGCATACTACACACCATATGCAATCTTAATTATGCATTTTTCTTTTTTAGTTATGATCAATTTTCTTCTTTAGTTACGACATTATTTTGAAATATTTAATTATGACTTTTCTATGTTTAGGCATAAATTTTTTCTTTTAGTTATGACTCAAAATATATGGAGTTATACTATTTTCTTTTATAGTTGTAAGGTACATATGGTACACCCTTCGAGAGATGTGTACCATAGTCATACCCAAAAGAGATAGAGAGAAGATGAAACAAATAATTTAAGAGTAATGTTTTACAAACAAAAAATTCATACATAATGATGTAGCTTATTATGAACTATTCACTTTAAAATAAAACACCATTAAACATACATTTATTTATAATAATGACATTGTCACATCATTTTTATGAAATTTTTTATATAAATTTTATGTATGAATAGATTTGTCCATAATTTAATAGTATTTAAATTTATTTAATGGGACTAGGTAGTATTTACCACTTAAATTTATTGTTGTGACATAGAAAAATGTAAGACTATGGACCTTAATTATGGTACCAACTATGATTCTTTTAGTGATTTCTAAATTTTTTATGAGATTAAAAAATTTAGTGTGTTTAGAAATATATATTTTTTTAGTTATATAAGAAAATGTAAATAACCAAAATGTATGACTTTTTTAATTAAAAAGCCAATTTTGCAAACAACCCCTAAACTAGCCCAGGTAATGTTCCATGCTTCAGAGAACTCCATATAAGTAGCATTCCTGTCTTTTCTCAACCTTTCCAACCTTTGAAGCTCCCCTGATATTCCTATCTTGTAATTCACATCTCTCTCTCTCTCTCT
Organism: Camellia sinensis; assembly: GCF_055761805.1. Classification (NCBI taxonomy): domain Eukaryota; kingdom Viridiplantae; phylum Streptophyta; class Magnoliopsida; order Ericales; family Theaceae; genus Camellia; species Camellia sinensis. The sequence goes on along the minus strand of NC_138969.1, from coordinate 28,023,655 downwards.
CTCTCTCTCTCTCTCTCTCTCGGTAAGCAATAAAAGCTTTTCACTTATGGAAGTCAAGGTAGTCAGTTCACCTCATTCATCTTGACATTGTATTAGGATAAATTCTGTGGTGTGCATCGCTTAAGAGTGCACATCATACGCATATTATCATAAAAATATATAATTTTATCATAAAATTTGATAATATAAATCATCAAATATAAAATTTTGTTATAAATTGACATAACATATGTCTGAAATTTTGTTATTAATGTTACAAAAATTTACTACTTAATTACGATATTTTTAGTTATCCCAATTTGTGATAAGGTAACATATTTTATAATTAATGTTACAAATTTTTATGTTAAAATTACACATTTTGTGATAGGGTGCATATAGTGTGCACCCATTTCCCAGTATTTAGATTGTAGATTTAGATAAGAATTTATTTATTAAGAAAAAGAGAAATGAAAAAAAAAATCATTTCATTCACATTTTTCTCCCTTTTTTTTTTCTTTTTTTTTCTTCTTTCCAAATTTATACCCAAATTCATTATTCAAATTCTGTTTACCACTCATACACCACAAATACAAATGCACATAGTTTTCCATAATGCCTCTGCAATCATAAATATTAAAGAAGTTTCACCAGGGCAATAAAGAAAAATTAAATTTTCATGTTAAATGTATTATATGCTCAGTTATAACTTCTTTAATCTATAACGTGTAGTAATAACTCATTTCGACTGGGGACTTCTTCTTTTCTTTTCTTTTTTTAATTTTTACGACAAATTGATGCATTGGTCATGAGCTAGCACTACAAGAAACTACACTTTTGGCGACTAATGTTTTAGTCGCCAAAAGCATTGATTTTGGTCGCCGAAGATATTCCCCGACCAAAACTTTTTGTCGCTGCCTTTGTTGCGGGTACGTTGTCGGCGAAGGTAGTGGCGACTAAAACAAATTTAGTCGGCATAAGTGCAGCAGAAATGGCGACTAATATGTTGGTAGGCAAAAGTGCAGGGTATTAGCGACTAAAAGTGGGTTAGTCGCGGATGAGTGACATTGGCGACTAATTATTAGTCGCCCAAAGGGTGCATCAATTCATAACTAACATTTTCAGCTAGTATTCCTTTTGTCGCCAAAAAATTAAATTTTTATTTACGGCGACCAAATTATTAGTCGCCAAAAAGTGCTATTTTTTAGCTACTAAATTTTTAGTCGCGGAAAGATTGATTATTCTTTAGCTACTACAGATTTTAGTCGCGCATACATAATTAATTATGTTTTGTCGACTAAATATTTAGTCGCCAAAACGGTTGTCAGTTTTACCTGCTACAAATTAGTCGCCAAACTATTTTCAATTTGTTTTGGCTACTAAGAATTTAGTCGCCAAAAGTTTTTTTACTTTTTGCTACTAAACAATTTGTCACCAAAACTTTTTTTCATTTTGTTTTAGTTACTAAATGTTTAGTCGCCAAAATATTTATTTCTTTTTTTGGCTACCAATTGTTTTGTCACCAAAAATATAAATTTTTTGTTTTGTTTTGTTTTGTTTTTTTTTCATTTTAATAAATTTGTTCACAACCTGTATGTATTCACCACAACCTATGATAGGTATACAAACAAATCAATATATATATTATCACCTATTCCGTAATGCATGTTTCATTTACAACCATCAAACAAAAAAAAATTCCTTACAATATAAACTTATATACAAACCAAGTAATATATTCCAATTACGAATAATAACGTCATACATTCCAAATGTCCTACCAAAACAATGTCCTCTACACACAACATTTTTACTATACTATGTATTGTAATGACCATTTGGCATGGTACAAATTACCATGGTAATATGTACCACAACAAAAGGTAATCAATATATATCACCAAAGCAATTAAAACAAGTTCCAAAAATTTTATGTACGATTCATCCAAATTCCACACAAAAAGTAGAGGACGTCCAAAAACTTTCCAATGTTGCACAACTATGAATTATCTTCCAAATAAAAATATAGAAGATCCACATGTCAATGCCAATAGCCATCTACACAACAAAAATTACACCCATTAGTTCCACTGTAAACACAAATTTTCAACAAAAAATTACAACCATCTACAGAACACAAATTGCAAGGATGTCAATTGAAATTGTATTTAGGGTTACATTGAATTGAGGAAGTATTTAGGAAATATACAACCATCTACAGAACACATGTTTAAGCAAGCGGCCCAGACTGGGCAATGAAGTCCACATAATGAGTGAAGCAAAGCCCATTAAAAAAAGAGGCACTTTGAATCGCTTTGAATCTCAATACCCTTTTCAATTTAGACAAACAAAAGGCCACTAAGACTACTACTTGACCCAACAACGAGGTACCTATTGCTGCAATGACAGTTCTAATCAGTCCACACAACCAGAGGAACATCTTTATCTGAACCATTTTTAACATGATCAGACAGAGTGATGAATAGAAGAGGAGAATATGAATCTAGGAAGCAAGGAAGGCATTAGTCTAGTGAGATGAATACACTTCGAATCTATGTTCATTTGGTCTTTAAATCTCCTCATGTGGGATACATATAATCTAATGATGAAAAAATATTTAATGATGAATCAAGAAATACAACAAATAACATCTTATTGGAAATTTTTTGCTGAACTCTGTGAATTATTCTATGCATCTGACTCATTTTGATGAATTTCCATGCCCAAAGAATTGGCCCTCCCCAATGAAGTATGAAATCTATGGTACAAAATACAACAGACTTCAAGATTTTGTAAAATGTGTTGAACACTTGCATAGGAATAGGATTGATGCAAAAGTTACAACTGATATACAGCTAACATATACAAAGACATACATGATAAAGCTCTTTGTATTACCCAAAAAAACAAAAACAAAAAGGCCCTTTGTTTTGTGCACTCTGACTGGAAATTTATTTTTCAAAACCTACCTAACAGAAGACATATTGTTACATAAGCAACACAATTCAAGTACCAATAATTCAGCCTGCTTGCAGACAGATCAGATTTAACTGCCTTTGCAACGAATTTAACTGGAATAGACCCAATATTATTACTTCAAGTATCATAAGAAGTTGACCTAGTAAATTCATTTAGTCCAGGATAATCATCCAATATTAATTTACAGATATTAATAATTCAGTTAGTAGGTTGGGTCATATGAATTATTTAACAGGATAGCCCAGACCATTTCTTGGAATCCAAGCATAACTGGACCTGAATTGCTGTGCAGGCTTTATGATATGGATGGTGCCTTAAATCCTTCAATTTTTCCTACTCATTGGAGTATTTTTTGTTAAGGGCATGGCAATTATTTTTTCTTATACCGTCTCTTGCTTTGGGCGTACTGTGTTAAGAAATGAAAATGTTTTTGCTCAGTTGTTGCAGGGGTTTAGTTGGACATTACGCTGGTTCTTCACAAGCAGATCATGGATATAAGTAAGTCTTTATGTACACAATAACACAGAAATGCATGCTAGATGACAGTAAAACAACATCATCATCAATAGGCTCAGTTGGTACAACAGTAGTGGTTTCATCTTCTTGCAACACTTCATCAAATTCTGGCACATCCAGCTCTGGCACATCCCAAATTCGTCGATGTTGAAACTTTTCTACAACTCGCCAATTCGGGCCTAACTTCGTATCATGAACATAGAAAACTTGTTGAACTTGGCTTGGGAACACAAACGAGTCATCTTTATACCATCGACTTCTTACATCAACAATTGTCACATGTGGTTCGACACGCAAAGTTCGGCTACTGCCGGTGTTATACCATTCACATTGGAACAAAGCAACCCGATGTCCAAACAAATATGTCAGTTTCCACACTTTACAAAGGTAGCCATAGAACTTTATCAATTGGCCTTGGTGGTCGCCTTCCACTACCAACCCACTATTTTGACATTTACGACGGTTGTCACGCTAGATAGTATGGAATCGAACGCCATTAGAAATGCACCCCTCATATGTGTTCACCAAGGCATTAGGTCCATTGGCTAATGACCACATCTCATCGGTTACGTCGGGTGACTTTTGATTTCGCAATTGGTTCATCTAGACAAGAAAGTATGTCATGTTAATTCAAACTTGGAATAATGTAAGGTTCTATGCAAACTATACACTAATGAGTTTAAACTTACGCGATCTTTGAACCATTTAGGAAATTCTTTGCATTGTCACGTTGGAATGTTGGATGAACTTCCATATTTTTGTTGCAACACGAGCTTGTGTTCCCTAGTTAATACAACATAATTCATAAGTAATTTGAATAATGGAGACTTTAAAAAATAAAAACCATGTAGAAAATGTATGTTGCATATATGAAGAGGAATCATACTCTAGATATTCGTCCACTTCCAAACTATTGTGTAGGATAAACCAATGAGCCAATTCGCGGCCAGCTACGGACACATCAATTGCCCTTGGGAGTTGACCAAAAGGACGAACATTTTGAGTGAAAATCGCCAACCCCAGCCCATTGTCACCCCCATCGTAGTTCCTTTCTTCCCGGTTAAGCACCGTTTCAACTCCATCCAAATACATTGAACAAAACGTCGTACACTCTTTCGATATGTAGCCCTCCGCAACTGAACCTTCTGGCCGAGCTTTATTGCCCACAAATCCTTTAAGAACTCCGAGCATCCTACATGTAAACATCAGCCTGATCATTAGTATGGTCATATTGAAGTATATTTTAAATGGAAAAAAACACCCCCATCGTACTTATACCTCTCAATAGGATACATCCATCGATATTGCACAGGCCCTCCGAGCAAAGCCTCATAAGGCAAATGAATTGCCAAGTGGACCATGACATCAAAAAAAGCAGGAGGAAAAATCATCTCAAGCTTACAAAGTATAAGCACGATTTGTTCTTGCAATTTCTCCAAATCAGTCACCCTCAATGTCTTTGAGCACAACTGTTTGAAAAAAGTTCCCAACTCAAACAATGTGGTCCCAATCTCGGTAGGAAGGTATCATCGCATCCCAATGGGAAGAATTCGTTGTAGAAGGACATGACAATCATGACTCTTGATACCAACTAACTTACCACCATTCGCGGTGACACAATTGGATATATTTGCCGCATAGGCATCAGGATACTTAATCGATTTCTAGAAATCAGCAAACCCTTGTCTCTCCACCGGGGACAATGTGTACAATGCCGGAGACTTCTCGAAAGAGGCATTCACATGCCTTATCAAGTGTAACTCCTTTCGTATTCGCATGTCCTCCAGATCCAAACTTGCTTTGTATGTGTCCTTGTTCTTGCTATCTACACTCAATAGTGTCCCGAGGAGATTGTCACATATATTCTTCTCTATGTGCATGACATCAAGGTTATGTCAAAGCTTAAGTGTTTTCCCATAGGGTAGGTCGAAAAAAATGCTTCTTTTTGTCGAGTTCAGAGTTGGATTTTCAGGCCTTTGTCTTTTTTGGTTGGTTGGATGCTTTCTATACGGCCTGTACGTCCCCAAACTAATTTGTTCAAGTATTTGCTCTCCTGATAACTCTGCAGGTTTGGACCGATTATCAATTTCACTGTTGAATAGCTTACTTCTTCGCCAATTATGGTTCTCAAGTAAGTACCGCCGAGCACCCATATACCCTATCTTACTTCGCAAGCTCTGAGATGAAGCATCCATGTTACAGTTAGGGCAGGCCAAGTAACCTTTTGTACTCCAACCAGACAAGGAACCATATGCAGGGAAGTCATTGATGGTCCACATGACTGCTGCATGCATTGTGAATATTTGGTCGTTTGAGGCATCATATGTTTGCACACCATCCTCCCACAAATTAGTTAACTCTTCTACTAATGGTTACAAGTAAACATCGATATCTCTTCCAGGTGCGAATCGTCCGGGAATAAGCAATGACATCATCACAAATGGATCTTTCATACACTTCCATGGGGGTAGATTGTAAGGCATTAAGATTACGGGCCACATGCTGTACGATGTACTCATATTTCCGAATGGATTGAAACCATCCGTGGCAAGCCCTAGCCTTACATTCTGAGGATCCACAGAGAACATAGGATGCAGCCTATCAAAGCCCTTCCATGCCTCACCATCAGCTGGATGTCGTAAGACTCCATCATCTACACGCTTATCTTTGTGCCATCTCATATGTGTGGCTGTTTTTTTTGACATGTACAATCTCTTCAACCTCGGTGTTAAAGGAAAGTACCTCAGTATTTTGTGTGGAATTTTTTTACCTGTCTTGTCGTTCAACTTTTATCTAGACTCCGTACATGTAGCGCAATTCTCCAACGCGGCGTTATAATTCCAAAATAGAGTACAATCATTCTTGCATGCATGAATGACCTCATATCCCAAACCCAATTCACGTAAGAATTTTTTTGCTTCATAAAGGGTCCATGGAACAGTTTCATCACATTTTGGTAGAATGTCTTTGAAAACTTGCATAACCATATCGAAAGATTTGTTGCTCCATTTATTGTACACCTTCACATGAAGCATCTTAATTACGAAGGACAAGATGGAGAACTTTTCACACCCTGGATATACTTTGCGTTGAGCATCATCGAACAACTTCATGAACTACAACAAATTGTGCCTCTCCGAACTAGTGCGTTCTTCGTCGATATGATCATCCATGAGACCACTCATATAAATCTCTTCTAACATGGTAGGAAGTTCACCCACATTTTCGTGATTGGCTGTCATTCCAGATCCGTTGCTTTCAGTAGCATCGTTTCGCATAGTAGGATGATCACGAAATATGGCAACATGTTCACCATGGTGCACCCAAGTTCGATAAGAACATGCGATTCCTCTTCGAATCAAGTGAAACCGTACAACGTGTGGAGTAAATTTTGTGCCGTTCAAGCAATCAACACAAGGACAACGGATTTCATCCTGCGGGCCTAAATTCTTCATAGCGAACTCAATAAATGACTGAACACCTTGAAGATACTCTTTACTTTGTAGTCTATCTTTTATCATCATCCAACTCTTGTCCATTATTGGAACAGTACACATCAATCAAAGATGAACCTGGGAATGGACAGCAACTTGGAAAAATACGCTGTACTGGAAGAGAGCTTAAGTAAGTTTAGGGGTTCGATTAGCATTGCAATAATGAAGTGAACGAAATAGTAATAATAGATCGGAATGTTTCGCCTATTTGTCAACTGCATGTAGTTGGCTAATTTCACTAGTAACTTGGCATGCATTCATAAGAAAATGTGGCATACATGAACACTTCTTTGTGAAGTCATCTTAGAGGGAGACATATAATTGTAACTTTATGTAAAGAGAAACTAAATGTCAACTATAGTTATATGAAGGGAGTTAAGCAATGTAGGCAGCAGATTTTTGAGAAGTCCAGTTTGAACTGTCCAAGTCACACATGACATGAAAACGAGTAAATCCATAGTGGATGAGATGGGGTATTGAATGAGCAGCAAGTTATAGTAGGATGGCAGTGACTACCCCGTCAAAGTGATGCTACTGTATGTAAAAATTGTAGATGTTTAAAAATGATTGGGGCTCTCAAAAATTTTTTATAATGTAGTTGAACTTGGGGCTCTAAAATTTGAGTGTTTGATTACCTTCAAAACATATGTTCTAAATGCTGGGAACAACATAAATAGGATATTAATCATCAGATCAAAAATAAGAAAAAAATTACAAGCAAATTTGATGGAATTTTTTTGCAAAGAAAAGGTACCTTAAATCTCAAAAAAGCACAGCAGTAGGGAACTGTAATGTCACTTTAAGCTCCTTAGCTTACTTAGATTGCAGAGGCTTTGTCCTTGTGGTCTCAGGTCCACTCACTAACACACAAAACAAGGTAAATAGAGAAGACCCTTGCAGCTCCTATTGCAATTCTCTTCCTGGTGTTCCAGTGTAGTGCTAGTTTTTCTGTAATAATGAACACGACACGTTGGATTTTGGTACGTGTTATTGGATTAAGCATAATTGTTGATAAGAAAGTTGTGTCCCATTATTCCTTTCTTTTGTTGTCATGAACCATAAAACTTTTCATGGGAAAAGGGATGTATCAACATTTGCTTGTAATATGAAGAGAATCGACATAATTTGTAATTGATGGCCAACATGCATTCATTTGATGCATACAATTGGCAAGTTTGAGTTATTTACCAAACCCATGCCATTTTTAAACAAATTTCGCAAATACGAGTTGTTTTGGACATGATTCTCAAACCCACATTGTTCTTAAAACACAAACTTCAAATTCCCAAGCTCGATTTGGGAAATAAGTTCAAAACAATTCGCATTTGGGAAATTTGTTTCAGAACAACATCGATTTGGTAAAAACCTCAGAAACGTGTCTTAGTGCACAACTAGATGCCGAAGGGAGTTGACAAACCCATTTGTCTCTAGGCCACCTAGTATATGGTGGTCCATAGCAAGTTCAAAAATAAGGTAAAACATTATTCCTAAAACAGAAAACAGAGGCAAAACATTATTTAGATTTGTCAACTATGCATGCATATACATATATATGTATACATAGGGTTAGTTTGGAATATCCTAAAACAGAGGCACATTTGGTCACAATCGAGAATCAAAAAAAGGGGCAATCCGAAATTTTAACCAAACCCATTCACAAAATCATAAAAGCCCTAAAAATTGCTTACGAAATCAACAAAAAATGAAAAAAAAAAACGATTCAAAACCTTACAGAAATCGTTAGAGTCACGAGGATGGGAGACAAGCGACAAAGATATACAAATAGATAGACCCAGATGGACAGAGAGGGAGAGAGATCAGAGAAAAATACCTGTAATCAGTGGTGGGGCCGATTTGTAGTGCTCGTGGTGGCCAGCGCCGGCGGCCAGCGATGGTGATAATCGGCGGTCAGGTTTCGTATCGACTGCTGGTGTGTGAGGTTTGTATACGTTGGTGTGTGAGACAAAACAGTTCCAAAATGGGTCTGCGAAATAAATATTGGGCGCGAATATGTAATAAGTTTCCCTCTAAAAAAAATTCGAAGATTTAGCGACCAAATCAATGTTTGTCGCCAAAATTCCTTAACAGCGACTAAATATTGGTCGCCAAAAGCATCCTAATTTGGCTACTAATCCAATTTTTCGTCGGCAATGTTTACTATACAACGACTAACTGAGTTTTGGTCGCCAAAAACTCATAAAAAATACGCCAAAAAATTGGCAACAAATGTTTTTTGTCGGCAAATGGTAGCAAACAACAACTACAATTAATTTTGGTCGCCAATAATAATACATGGCGACTAAATTAATTTAGTAGCTAAAAAATTTCCACGAATGCCGACTAAATTATGTTTTTGGTCGCCCAATATGGTGCTTTTGGCGACTAAAATTGTTTTGGTAGCCAATTTTAGTCGCCAAATGTGCTTTTTGTTGTAGTGTAGTTGGGGTTTTTGTTTTAATTATGTCTAAAGTAATCTTTAGTAATGTCCTCAGTGATATACATTTGATGTTTGTTTAGGAACTTACGACAAAGTCAATTTTTTTGCCATTAATGAATTTTTAATTTTTTTTTAAAACTTTTTTGATCCATTTTGTATAGATGAATCTAAAAATAAAAATTTTGAAAAAATCCAAAAAAAAAAAAAACAATTTAACCCTAAATAAGCAAGAAAATTATTTTTTACTTATTTTTGTCTTTTCTTTTTTATTTTTCGGTTCATCTCATCAAGTAAAATTGAGAAGCATAAAACTTTTAAAAATATTTTCAAACAATTTCATTAAAAATGAAAATAAACCAACAGAAAAGGCACCAAAAAAATAAATAAAAATACTAGATGATAATAACATTTTTATAATTATATAAAAATAATTATTTTAAACTTGTTAATATTCATTTAAGTGTTATGTACACACTACTCTTTGCATTGAATTATAAGTGGTGTTTTGAAAAATTGGTAAAAAAAAAAACTGACTTTTTGACTTTTTTTGTGACTTTTTTGACTTTTTGTATGAAAAAATAGAGAGGTAATATGACCCAAAAAAGTCAAAAAGCCAAAAAATTGACTTTTTAACAACTTGCCAAAACACCCATAAGCTTCAAAATATCTGCCCTCAATTATGTGCATTAGATATCTGCTTTGTGTTAATTTTAATTACGTAATGTCAAGATCATCAAATTTTTTTATCAAATTTACTTGCCATCTAATATGGTACCTTAAACATTAATGCTAGAAATCATGAAAAAAATATCATGAAAATGACCATGAAGGATTCTCCACCGTTAGACTACACATACAATAAAACTCCATACATTAATCAAAGAATAAAAAATCTTCATAAAGCATTTCATGATATTTTTTTTCATGATCCCTAATATTATTCTTCATGCATTAACAAAATCTATTAAAAGTAAGATCTATTATTTCACTACCGCAATAATGACAAGTAGTACCACTTCAATAATGCTAGATAAGATATCATGAAAATAATATCATGAAAATGATTATAAAAAATTCTCTACCATTAGATTAGAAGAAAAGTTAGGGATCATGAAAATTTTTTCATGAAAATGATCATGAAAGATTTATGATTCTTGGATTACCTTGATTAGTGTGTGGTGTTTTATTCTAAGTGTAAACCAAGGATCACAAAACTTTCATGATTATTTTTATGAAAGGTTTTTCATGATACCTAGCATTGCTGTTAGATTAGATATACAAGAAAACACCACACACTAATCAAAGGATAAAAAATCTTCATGAAGCATTTCATAATATTTTTTCCATGATTCCTATTATTATTCCAATTTTATTCACCAATGCATTAATGACATGCAAGCGAAGCAAGGGATGTACCCACAAAATTATAGAATTCACTCCTTTGTGCTTGTATATTTTTGAAAAATTTCACTTCATGGGCCATTTCGAAAAATAATTATAAATAAGTGATAAACTCTCTATTTATTAATAATTAAAAATATAATTTTTTTCCGAATCTATAATAATTTTCTCAAACTATCATTTATCTGTTATTCTCCCTATATTTTTGTGCTACTGAAAGTTTTTTGCAATGTCAAATAATAGAATCCTGTAATTCATAAAGAAAATTGCTAAATTCACATCTGTATAATCTGTATCCAAAGACCTACCTTTCAGAACAGGGTGCCTAAAATTTAAATTGTGAATATTGAAATCTACCATATAAATTCTAATAAATATTTTTATTTTATAAATTCTTATAGAACAGAGCTAATTAAACATTGTATGTGATCATTTGTGAAAAGCTCTAAAAATAATATGATTCGAAAGTATGAAAAATAAAATTTTACAAAGTACCTTCGAAATTATCATAAATGCAGAGGCCTAAAAAAGGAGTTGAGCACTTGAAGAAACGAGAAAATGTGGAAGTTTAAGATTGCAGAAGGTCGTGGACCGTACTTGTTTAGTACAACAATTATGTTGGTAGACAAATTTGGGAGTTTAACCCTGATGCAAGGTCGCCAGAAGAGCGAACAGTAGTTAAAGAAGCACGAGAAGAATATAAAAAGAAATGCAAAAAAGAACGAGCTCGGGCTCTACCCAGTTCTGATCTTCTGATGCGAATGCAGGTGAAAACATACAACCATGGCATGACCAAATAAATATATATCTCCAACTAGCATAAGCACTTCATTCAACAAGTTCACAATCATGTTTCTCACACATAAGAAAATCAAACAGTTTGAAACCTTCAATAGAAACGGATGCTTTTAATCTTCCCTTTTGAGTAATATTTAACATGAGCATCTAAATAGTTTTTGCTTGTTAAATTAACACACCGATCTCTCAAATCACTCTGCACCATACCAAAAACGTTTTCATTTTTTAATAATTCTAAAGATCCCATGAAAGAAAAAAATAAAAAATAAAAATCCAAAAAATGGATGGGCTTCTCTCAGGTGCACCGGAATCTGACAAACTTTTTGAATTGTTCACTGATTTTACATGTATTTTTGATCTTCGGCTTAAAAAGGAAAACAACAATATTGACTTAAGCATACCACCAGTGAGACTAGGGGAGAAAGAAGTGACCCATGTAGCAACAAACAATTGCTTTGAGGAAAGGATGAGAAAATCATCTCTCACGTTTGAAAAACTCTCTCTCTAAAGAAAAAACCTCCATCTCGGGCCTCACCGCTGGCCAGCTGGCCGCCGCCTTTGGCCATGGCGGTTGGCTGGCCTAGCTTTTTCTTCTTGTGTTGTTGTTGTTCTCCTTATAATCTTGAGCCCCCGTTTTGTTTTTCCATTTCTCCTTTTCAGATCTAATCTCTAGATTTGGTTAGGTTGCTGTTTTAGTCCTTTCGTTTTTGTATAGGCTGCTCGGTGGGTCTTCTCTTTGTGGGTTTTGGTGCGGTTTGGCAGCTTTGTTAGGTGGTTTGGTGGGTTCTTCGGCCAGGGTGTTCAGTGGTTGGTTCAGGAACTTCATTCAGGCACTTTCTCTGCGAGCGGGAGTTTGAGGGGTGGAGGATCCGAAATTGGTTAGGATCGTCATTCGAGCGCTCCGTGTGAGTGGGAGGTTGAGGGGTGATTTCCGTTCATTTCTTGGTGGTCGGTGTTTGTGTTCGGTTAAGAGGAGTATTGTAGACGTCCCCTGAACGCCCCGGGAGGGTTAGCTCCCGTTCTGTTCATTTTGGGGTCACTACAGCTCGGACTCTTAAAATGTCACGGTTCCTAATCTGAACCAAAGAGTCCAAATCCGGCAAATCGTTTTGAGAAACTGATTTTTTGAAAGAAGTGCCAAACATGGACTGCTTTGCCAGATATAGAGTCGCCACCTAAATATTTTATTTTGGGAAATTTAGGAAACCCTGACTCGGTGCCAAAAGGCCACGTGTCCGTCATCACCAAAGTTGCCTCGGCTCGGGAACTTGGGTACGATTGGGGAAGGTCACTTCGTGAGCACCACCGCTCGCCCGGTCATAGACCGGCCTCTACTAACCATGATATCAATTTTTGAAAACATTGTGAGTTCTTAAACCGGTTATTAGCCTAGGTTACTATGTAATGTTCACAACATATAAGTATAGACCGGGTCGCCCAAATTGGAACAAAACATTTCATGCTTTTTTTTGAAAATGGTTTGCTACCCGCAGGTAGGCTTGAAACATTCGATGATTCATTCCAATTCAGATAACCCAACCTTCACCCACAGGCATTCAGGCAGTTTATATCATATAAGCACATAGCCTTATGGTAAGCATGCTATTCATGGCAGCACTCACACGCATGCAAGGATGCTAAAGCATAAAACTTACCGGGTACTCCAAGCCAAAATAGAAACTTATTAGAAATCATGCATGAATCCTAAGTATACATAAATGCCTAATGCAACACATGCAAAAATGCAACTATGGCAGGCTCGGCTATTCTAAGATGGTATATGAAATGCTACAACTATCATGTATTCAATTTGGAATTGAAAGTACAATGCAGTTAGTATGATGCGCCGAGCCCGGTGCATGCAATACAGATGAATGATGCAAACATGCTGTCATACTGTATGCTAATTTAAATATGCCCTAATCTAACCATCATAAGCGGATAAATAAAAGGGAGAAAGACGTGGGGTTGGAAGACATACATCACACTCACGCACACTTATTACAGTTGTGCCCTCACTCGGAGGGTCCGAATAAATATACAGTCCAAATATTACAGTCCCGAATAAAAGAATATTACAGTCCAAAATATTACAAAATTCTAATTAATTAAAGAATTAGCTAAGAAAGCAAATAAAACTGGTGTGCAAGCCAGGGACTGCCTTGCTTCTGATGGATGATGCATGTCCGGGTTGTCTTGCGCGGAAATCCACCGGAATGTCCCAATTAGCCTCTGTTTACACCTGTTCTTGAAATGCGTGCCAAGTCCCAAAAAGTTGCTGATTCTGCGTTCTGCTGCAACAGAGAGCAGGAAAGGGGCATAGCAATGTATTTGCACAGATATATGCATGTCTCGATCCTCGTGCCACCAATCACGCATACCGAGGCATGATGGCCGAGGAGTCGAAATGCACAACTCAATATAGAATGAATGCACATGAAATTACAGCTAAAACCTAACTCCATCATGGATAATCCGGAGTGTCGGTGACTGGGGGAATTGAGACACATTCCGTCACTCAGAGTACGAAATGTACCTCGTTTCCCGTGCCCAGGCTAACTCCTATTCCAGACACGATGCAATATGCATGACATGCATGAAATGCAAGTAAGATGCAATCCTAACATACACAATGCTATGAAAAAGAGATGTCTCGAAATGCGTGCGCACGGGCACGCAAACCGAGAAAATGGCAGAATGCAATCTAAGATACAACCTAGTATGCACTATGCTGTGAAAAATGAGATGCCTCGAAATGCGTGCACACGGGTACGTAAACCGAGGGGATGATATGTGTCTCGAAATACGTGCACGCGGGCACGCAAACCGAGGCGATGATATGTGTCTCGAAATGCGTGCACGCGGGCACGCAAATCGAGGTGATGATATGTGTCTCGAAATGCGTGCATACGGGCACGCAAACCGAGGCAATGATATGTGTCTCAAAATGCGTGCACACGGGCACGCAAACCGAGGCGATGACAGAATGCAATGAAATGGCATGAAAACATGATATGGGCTTATACCAACATGAGTGAGCCTCAGCTACACTCACATAGGATGCCGTCGGATAAAAATGAAGTGCCTCGAAATGCGTGCACACGGGCACGCAAACCGAGGCGATGGCAGAATACAATGAAATAGCATGAAAACATGATATGGGCTTATACCAACATGAGTGAGCCTCAGCTACACTCACATAGGATGCCGTCAGATAAAAATGAAGTGCCTCGAAATGCGTGCACACGGGCACGCAAACCGAGGCGATGGCAGAATGCAATGAAATGGCATGAAAACATGATATGGGCTTATACCAACATGAGTGAGCCTCAGCTACACTCACATAGGATGCCGTCGGATAAAAATGAAGTGCCTCGAAATGCGTGCACACTGGCACGCAAACCGAGGCGATGGCAGAATGCAATGAAATGGCATGAAAACATGATATGGGCTTATACCAACATGAGTGAGCCTCAGCTACACTCACATAGGATGCCGTCGGATAAAAATGAAGTGCCTCGAAATGCGTGCACACGGGCACGCAAACCGAGGCGGTGGCAGAATGCAATGAAATGACATGGAAATGATGGCAATCATTCTAATGGAATTTCAGCAGTAAAATATGGGGGAAAACAGTCCCGAAATGAGGCGAAATGACATGAAATGCATGGAATTGTCCCGAAATGCAACATTAGGCACCCGAAATGGCCTATAGCTATGCCAAACATGCACAATATGGACATGCAATGCAAAGACAGAAGCTAGACAGTCCCAAAAAATGCACTTTCACAGTTATAAACATAGCCAAACAGCAAGCATAGGTATGGCAAAAATGGCATGCAAGAATAGGGGCCAAAAGAGGGGTAATGAAGCAAGAGGTATAAGCAAAACCCAAACTGAAAAATTTCCTTCTACAACACTGAAGAGGGACCAAAAATATGAATATTTACAGTATATGGCAGCCTCAAAATCAGTATACAAACATGCTAAAAATGTGATGCAAAATGAGGCTCAAAAGGTGCTATAACATGAAGTATATAAAATAATCACCAAACAGCCAAAGACCCTTAATAAAACATGTAAAATGGACCAAAATAAGCACTTTTCCAGAACTGTAAAATGGCCAAAAACAAAATCATGGTAGGTTAACTAAACATGCAAGAATGGGGAATAAAAGAGAGATATAACATCAAGTGACCTATGGAGGCCCCGAACCATGAAAGGACCTAAATGAAATGTGAAGAATGGACCAAAATAAGAACTTTTTCAGAACTGTAAAATGGCCAAAAACAAAAGCATGGTAGGCTGACTAAACATGCAAGAATGGGGAAGAAAAGAGGAGTATAAAGGTAGGTACAACATGGAAGTCCCAAATGGTGTTGAGCCCTTCTTCAATGTTGAAGAGGGGCTCAAAATAAGCCTAATATCAGTTTACAACATGCTCGAAAATAAATTTCTCATGGGCCAAAAATAGCATGCAAGATTGTGACATATAAGAGGATCAATGAAGCAAGTGCATCATGGAGGGCTCAAACAGGGTTGAGCCCTTAATGAAAAGTGAAGATGAGCTCAAAAGAGGGTCACTTTCAGTTTTGGTCGGAGCTCAAATGTATAAGAAGGAGAGGCTAAGAAATATTGCAAAGAAAAGCTCAAGAAAGAGAAAATGGCAACTCACCTTTGGAGACAAGTCTTTTGTTGCTTCTTGGACCAATTTGTAGCTCCTTTAGCCTTTGAGAAGCCCTCCTTGCTGCTGGAAATGAAGTGGTGATGGTAGAGCTTGGAGGTGATGAAGAAAACAAGGTGTAGGACTTAAGGTTTTTTAGGAAAATGAGAAGGATGGAGGGAGATATGGATCTTGAGGCTTGAAGAACAAATTTTCTAACCCCCAAATGTGATGCCACCAGCTGGTTATATGGACAAAAAGAGGGTGTAAAGGTGGGGCAAAAAGGAGGTAAGCTTTCCCCCACAAAATATCCCCCGGATTGGGATATTTTCTGGGGGAAACAGCTGCACAGCTGTAAAGCACACAGAGAGAGGAACATGGCCGGCCAAGTACTTTTTTCTGCAGGTGGCCGGCCGGCCACTTAACATAGCCGGCCGGCTAGGTCAAAGAAAAAAACGGCATGCCGGCCAGAAAAAATGGCCGGCCACCCCCTAGGATGAAGCCCCAGAAGTTAGCTTTCCAATGGCGCAAACCTTGCATTAAAATTCCTCCTGTAGAAAAAGTTATGCCCCTTTCCGTGAAGCCGCGCAGATTCAGTCCAAGCGGACTTCAACCAACCACATCTCTCCCTCCCGGACTTGGACTTGGGAGATTCTTGAGTGCAAAATGAAGCCCCGGAAGTAAGCTTTCCAATGGTGGTGGCCTCATATCTTAATTCCTCTTGTGCAAAGACTTACGCTCGTTTCGGTGAAGCCGCGCAGCTTTTTCTCCTTCCCGGATTCATGCTGAACCACTTTTGACCAAAAAGAAGTTGGCTTTTCGGCAAAATTACTGGCCTCCCACCAACTTTTTGTGTCCTCTCATGTATGTACATCACAAATATGTGGTTCAAAGTTCAAGAAAGTGGGCCCAAGGTATTCAACATTGGCCCGGAAGAGGAGGGGCAAAAATGGAAAGAAAAATTAATGGCCGGCCATAAACTTTTAGGGGCCTCCCAGGTGTGTAGATCACAGATATGTGGTTGAAAGTTGGCAACACTAACCCCAAGGTGTTCAACATTGGCTCGGAAGAGAGGGGTAAAAAAGTAATTTTACAATTACTGGCCGGCCATGGGTTTTTAGGGGCCTCCCAGGTGTGTAGATCACAGATATGTGGTTGAAAGTTGGCAACACTAACCCCAGGGTGTTCAACATTGGCCCGGAAGTCAGAAAAACGGGCGCCGGGAGGCTCCGGAGGAGAGATAACTGGTTGCTGCAACAATTACTAGCCTCCCACCCTTCAGTGACCTTCCTAATGATGAAACAGAGGTACCTGCCAAAAATGAGCAAAAACCGATGCAAAACGAATGCTCGGGGGCCAAAACACGCAGTTCGGGATCCCGAAAATGGGCTGTTAAGCACCGAAAGTGGCGTTCGGCCACGAAGTGGGTTTCCGAGACCCCAGTGTCCCTCAAAAGGGAGCAAATAAGAAGTATGCCAAAAAACAGAGTAAACGGAGACGGTTAGGCAGTCCCGAACCGAGGCACACGGCCAACGGTCCCGAAAAACCGGGAACCGGGCTCCGAAATGGGCAAAATGGCCTACGGCCACAAAAAGTAGCCTACGGACATTGAGAGATGGTCTACTGGACCTCTCCCTCCCCTCAGGAAAAGAAACAGAGAAAACCGAGTCTGGTTCACAAACCGAGACAAGGCACAGAAGAGGGTTCGGAAGTCCGGAGGCAGGGCTCACGGCCGCGACTCTAAAACTTCTGAACGAGCACATTATGCAACATCACCAAGCGCTCAATCAGTGACGTCTGAGTCTTAAGGTCGGTCTAAAATGGGGTGTCTACAGTTGCCCCTCTTTGACAGAACTCGGAAGTCATAAGTGACGGGAGTGAATGTCAAAGCCCAGAGACGACCCATTTTTGACAAGGCCGAAGACTTAGACAAACAGACAAGATAAACAGAGATGTGCCCGCAGGCATGCCCGCAGGCAAGGGGGGGGCAAAATGCAAAATGATATGCAAGAAGATTTTGAAGATTGGACTTATACGCTACGCGAAGCCGGTTTTGAAAGTTGGACTTATACGCTACGCGAAGCCGGTTTTGAAAGTTGGACTTATACGCTACGCGAAGCCGGTTTGAAAATTGAGGATTCATGCATGCAATGCACTGTAATGTAGTGACTAAAATGCAATGAAATGGCCTAGAGGTAAAGGTACCTCACAGGGGTAATTGGCGATGACTTACCTCATGCTGCTGGGGATCTTTCGCTTCTTCTTGGTTGAACTGCAGGTACTACTTTTCTCCCTGACCATGGTCGCAGCTTTCCCTATTCTCCAACGGGGTGACAGACTAGGTTGGTTCAGTATCCAGAATTGAGGTGCATACACGCTATCTCAACCTATGGGGCTTCCATACAGATTTCAAGCCGAGGACACGCCTCTGGGTATTTAAACCAGACTTTAGTCACGGAAATCCCGAACCTTTGTGTTCTAGGCATGAGCCATTCGAACTCTAGTTTCCATCATCATAGTTGGTCTCCTACGAACTCACTGCAAACACAGGCAGGTGGCTATACCGGGCCACCGGAAGTCGTTCGGGCACGACAAACACCAAAGGAATTACACCTTTAGAGGATTTAAGGTCTCCTAGACCATGAGTGCACAAGATAGTGCGAATAAAGAT
The DNA here is from genome assembly GCF_055761805.1 of Camellia sinensis. NCBI lineage: Eukaryota > Viridiplantae > Streptophyta > Magnoliopsida > Ericales > Theaceae > Camellia > Camellia sinensis. Next base: position 28,004,717 of record NC_138969.1, on the reverse strand, counting down.
GCAGGATTTAAGGTCTCCGTAGACCGGAGGATTTAAGGTCTCCTAGACCAGGGAGTGCACAAGACAGTGCGATGCAGAGTGAATGCACAAAACAGTGCTAAACAGATGCACAAAATAGTGCGATGCTAAAGGTGTACAAAACAGTACGAGCAAGGTGAATGCACAAAACAGTGCGATACCAATAAGGTGCGCAAGATAGCGCGATACAATGCACTAACAAGTACAGGTGAGATGCGCAAGATAGCGCGATGGAAAGCATGCAAAATGCAAGTAAGGTGCACAAAACAGTGCAATGCGCAAGAAAGCTCGAGTGATTTGAAATACACAGGACAGTGCGATACGCTAAACAGCGCGATTGAAATGCACTAAACAGTGCGATGCGCTAAACAGCGCGATTGAAATGCACTAGACAGTGCGATTGATTCGAAATGCACTAGACAGTGCGATGCGCTAAGCAGCGCGATTGATTTGAAATGCATTAGACAGTGCGATACGCTGAACAGCGCGATTGATTTGAAATGCACTAGACAGTGCGATACGCTAAACAGCGCGATTGAAATGAAATGCACTAGACAGTGCGATACGCTAAACAGCGCGATTGATTTGAAATGCACTAGACAGTGCGATACGCTAAACAGCGCGATTGAAATGAAATGCACTAGACAGTGCGATACGCTAAACAGTGCGATTGATTTGAAATGCACTAGACAGTGCGATACGCTAAACAGCGCGATTGAAATGAAATGCACTAGACAGTGCGATACGCTAAACAGCGCGATTGATTTGAAATGCACTAGACAGTGCGATACGCTAAACAGCGTGATTGAAATGAAATGCACTAGACAGTGCGATACGCTAAACAGCGCGATTGATTTGAAATGCACTAGACAGTGCGAAGCAGATACAACCACAAGATGCACAAGACAGTGCTAGCGAGATACAAAGTGTAAGTGCACAAGATAGTGCGAGTGAATGCATGTTCTATGCAAATGAGGTGCATTTTCTATGCAAGTATGGAAGAGTGCATTTTCTATGCAAAAGATACGAGCATTTTCTATGCAAGAAACAGGAGCATATTCTATGCAATATTGAAAGCAAATTCTATGCAGAATCGAGAGCAAGCATATTCTATGCATGAATCATTACGATGCGCGGCACGTATGCAACAACAGTGTATATGAAAGTTCACATTCCATGTAGTAGAGGAGCATCAAATATGTACTCTGGTGCCTCTGATTTACCTCTTAGAGGACTTTGCAACACACTCAGCTCAAAAGGGGCACACCCTGTTCATATTGGCGGGAGATAACATCTGCTGCTGCTGCTTTAATTGCCGTTCTGACTTGAAGCATGCTTAAGCTTGGAGTAGAGGCACACTCATTCTTCAGGGCACTAGCAAGGCCTGAAGAGGTACATGTGGAATGTAATCTCAGAAGTTTCTGAAGGTGAAACACACTCAGATGCTCAAAATTTTCCCTATTTTCTTTTTCTTCGTAGTCCGGAACTTATATAGCTTCAGATAGGTCCTTGTTTTGCTGTTCTGACATGACTTGGGCTGAACCCTGCGGTTTTATGAAAGAATGAATCTTGTTTTGCACAGATGTGGAGAACGGCACGGCACTCGGAGCGCAAAACGATTTTATTTTGAAATTGATAAATGAGCTCTTGACCGGGTATCGAGCCTACGACTGAACACAGCAAGACAACTCAACACGGAAATAAAAGGCACACAACCTAGATACATCGGGTAACACTCGAAACAACTCAAAACAAGAATCGAGATAAAACAAAAAGACACGACACTCAAATGTGCACAGGGAGCTTGTTTCACCGGGTAGTGTTTCCCACCCTTTCTTATTTGTGGTTCTCACATCACTCGGCCCTCAAGCTCTGTTTTTTCTGAAAAAGCCCCTTTCTCACTTTTTCTCTCATCGTACATCTCTCTATTCTTCAATCTCTCGTTTTTCATCCCTCCCCTGGGTGGTTGATGGATGAACAGGAAGTTGCGGGCTCACGCCCAACATAATCAGCTCGCGGCTATTTCCTTCGGTGACATCTGTCGATGCGCCGGATAAGGGAATGGAGCATCTTGATCCAGTCCAATTCGTGCTTCGCACTCGGCTTGATACCTCGCTGCTTGGAGGATGAGAGAGCTTTCAGCCCTTTGTTGTTAACTTCAGTGGTGCCCTATTCTGGCGGGTAGAGTGCCCTTCTTGGCAAGTAGAGTGCCCTTTCCGGCAAGTAGTTGACAAAGGGGAAAAGAAAGAACACCTGACTCAACTGTGTCCCTAGTTCATCATTTTGACCATTTTTTGTTTTAGTTTTCTCCTAAGAGAAAAATTTTTTTTGACCAAAATGAGAGTTAGATTAACATGCTTGTTCAATTTTCTAATTTAAAATCATGCCAGTCAGGCCATGAGCACTGAAAAATTTTCCTCTTTTGGGTCCAAGAAATGGTTCAGTTTTGAAAATGGAATACTTTTCGAGAAGATTAGTCAACCTTAGTAAAAATTCTCAAAAACTATTTTTGCAAATGACCACTGTTCAACGAGTACGGAACCTACTCTCGAGATGCACAACTTCAAATTCGAAGGAAAATTGCCCCTTACTTGAGGGGAACTACATGGCAACGGAAAGTTGCCCCTTGTTTGAACGGCACCGCGGGGCATTGAATGGCAACGGAAAGTTGCCCCTTGTTTGGATGGCACCGCAGCGCATTGAATGGCAACGGAAAGTTGCCCCTTGTTTGGATGGCACCGCAGCGCATTATATGCAGTCCTCTGAGTGACGAACATAACCAGACTCTCAGATACAGAGAAAGCGAAGATGATCAGAACCATCGCATGGACACAATCGAATTGTTTTACGGCTGGACTTCAGAATGAAGTTGCCTACGTATCCCAAAGATGGGAATCAAGCCTTACGTAGTTCGGGGTTAAGGTACACTCGGGTATTAACCTCTCCTTTTTAGGCTCTAACTTTTGCCAAGGCGCCCGTTGCGGGTTTTCGACCTTGCGAGCTTTGTTCTTCTTTTCTTTTCAATTCTTTTCATTTCTTTTTCCTTTTTTGATTTTTTTCGTTCTTTTCTTTGCATCTTTCTTTTTTGTTCTCTTTTTTGTTTTTGCATTTTTCGCTTCTTCTTTTTTTTGTATTTTTCTCTTGCTCTAACTTTTGCCTGGGTCGCCCGTCCGGGTTTTCAGCCCAGCGAGCCTCTCAAGGGTAAAAGTATAACAAGTCCATGCCAAATGGTTTTGAGATCCTGGAGTCATCTGAATCCAGGAGAATGGCTGCTGCTTTGCTTTGTAAGCTTCTTCTGATGAGATCTGATCTTCTTGACCTGACTTTGGTGCCTCTTGTTCGAGGGCTGCTTCAAATCTAGCCACACAGGCCTCACATCGTAGTTGACCGTTGAACCTTCTGATTTCAAGTTCAAGGTTTGGAAGCGAAGGGGTTGAGTCTCGAGGCTGAGAGCGATCCTAGGCTGCACAATCTCAAGAGCGATTCCACACAGGTCTTCGCAAGACCGCGCAAAACATTTTGTTTTTGAAAGTTTTTTAAGAAAGTGACAAATCGCTCGCGCTGAAGGTAGTGTGAAACCAATCTGGATCAAGCCAGGGTCCTTCTCAGTACTCACGCTAACAAGCATGATTTCATTCATTAAGGGCTTAGCATGCCTCTCTTTCTCTCAAATGATCAAAGTTTTGCAAATCCCGAGGAATTCCTTCCTCTTCGTTTTCACCGCAGTGTTCAAAAAGTTTTGAAAAACTTAGGTTAAATGCAATGATTTTGGGGTGCAGAAGAGAGCAGGTGGAATGTACTGCTATTTCATTCAGATTCTGTCACAACTAGCACACGGCAAAAGCGAACATAGAAGTGCAAAAATTACTGCTGTTTCATTCAAATCTGTTGGTACAACTGGCTCCCTGGCAGAAACAGACTCAAAACAAAACGAAAAGACAAACACAAAACAAAATGGTGACGCCCGAGGTAACACCCCCCGGAATCACCCGACTCCTGTACAACAGGACTGACTCGATACAACAAGACAGATCCAAAATAAAAAGAGACTGACTCAAAACAAAAAGACAGACTCAAAACAAAACAACAAGACTAACCCAATACCCGAGTCGGAAACCGGCATTCGCCAATGCTCAAAATAGTGCATGCCATCCACCATATCTGGAGTAAACTGAGCGCTGCCCGCAGGTGGTTCATCCCTCCAATCACATCACATTATCCCCTACAAATTCACTGATCAAGTGCCGATAGACTTTGCAGGACCTGGTGCGGGGATGACCCCATTGTCAAATAGATCCTGTACTTCATGGCGAAGACGGAAGCAGACGTTGGTAGTATGGCCAGTTTGTTGATGGTACGCGCAGTACTGGGTAGTATCATGTGTAGCCGGAAGAGGGTTCGGGAGAGGCCGAGGCTCAAGGGGTTTGAGATGGCCTTGTGCAACAAGGATTTGGAGAGCTTTGGACAAAGGCATATAGAGGGCATGGAAGACCCTCCGACCTCGGGGTTGGTATTTCAAGGTTTGTGGATTTCTGCTGGACGCACCAGCAGGGGGATTAGCAGGTGCTGGCCTAGTTTGGTGATTTCTTCCGAGTGGAGGATTAGAGATAACAGGATCGTCTCTGGTATGATAGCCCTTCCCCCGATGTTCCTTCTGATTCGGACTGCCTCCAACCTGAGTAGCGAAAGTGTCATCCACAGCTTTTGCAACAACTGCGAGGACTTGCTCTTTGTTCAGTCCCTCGGCTTTCAAAGCCTCAACATCCAACAGAAGATGTTCATTGGGACCCATGTCCGCCCCTATCTTGTTCCTCCCACTCACCTCCATTTTGCCAAGGGATTGGCTTTCCTCAAATGCAGCCCGTCCCAACATCGGGGAGTCTCTTGGCATGAAGTTCCTGGTATGTGGTGTGGTCGATGATGGAGCCAATGTCCCGGAGGCCAGATCCGTCACGGTTTTTTGAAGATCTTTAATCATTCCCATCAACTCAGAAGTAGTGGGTTCACGGGTTTGAAATGGTTGAGGTTCGGGTGTACCCATCATGCATAAGTCCATGCTTTCTGGGATAAACACCTCAGGCTTGGGTAGATGGGCCGGGGTGATGTATATGCTGGGGTCAAAGGTGGATGGCAGTATGTGGATGTGATTGAGGTAGGCAGGAGATGTTTTGTCATTGGGGTCCGAAGGTGGAGCTATTGTCCGGTTGTCGATGAGATTTTGGATCTCATGACGAAGGCGGTAGCAACGGTCGGTGCCATGACCGCGCTGCTGATGGTACACACAGTACTTGGCGGGGTTATGTCTGGCTGGGAGTGGGTTGGGAAGAGGTTGAGGATCGAGGGGTTTGAGATGCCCTTTTTCCATCAAGGCTTTTAGTGTGCTAGTTAGGCTCATATAGAGGGGGGTGAAAGTTCTACCCTGAGTTCGGGCTAGGCCAGCTGTTTGTAGGCTCGGTTTGGCAAAAGGGTCGGCTGTGGCGACCGTATTGATTTCGGTGGGTTTGGGAATAGCGCTACTACCAGCGTTGGTACTCCTTGAAATCACCTTCCTTGTCAGTTCCCTTGTCCTGGGAATGATCCCGCTGTTGAACGCATTCTCGACTTGAACCCCCAGTTCATGCAAACTTTTGAAAGTGAATAGTGGAGCAACTATCAACTTTTGCAACATATCATGCTCGAGATTTCGGACCATCATCTGCACTTGATCCTTCTCAGAAGGGCGACGATCTGTCATTTGTGCTGCCTTTGCTCTCCACCTTGCAATGAATCCCACAAAAGGCTCTGTTGGGTTTTGGGGAGTTGCTTCAAGCTCTTGGATGGTCATTTCAACTTGGGTATTGTAGGAATACTGATCGACAAAGGCCTCAGCCAGTTCTTCCCAGTTTTGCTTCACTGTATCCTCCAATTTGGTATACCAAGTGGCTGCCACACCCGACAGGGTTCTTCCATACAAAGAGAGTTTCTGTGGCTTAGTCAGACCCATCGGCTTCAGGACATCTAAGAAAACTCGGATATGTACCATTGGATCTCCAGACCCGTCGAAACGGTCGATATATGGCATTTTGAATCTGTCTGGGAGCCGGATGGAAGCCTCGGTGTGCCCATCCTCAATGCCAGGAATGGAGTTAAGGCCCTGTGCCTTTTTGAATTGCTTCTCAAGGTTTGCAATTTTCACTGCGGTCAGATCGGGGTCATTAGCATCAAGGGGATAACACCTCTCATTAGGCTGCACCAGTGGTCTAAAAACTTGAGCTTGAGCCAACCCTTCTCGAGGATCTGGATCCTGCAAATCTTCAACTAGCGGAATTGGGTCAAAGTTCGGCTGGGGTCCCAAAGCTGGATGTGAGGCAGATGCCCCAGATGGGCGCTGCGTTTCAATACTGGTCTCAGCCTGCATGGTAGTTCCCTGACTTAGCGCTGCTGTCACGGCCGCAAACTCTTCCGAACCTTGTGCCATCACAGTCTGCTGAGTCTGAACAACGGTGATGTAACTGGCGACTGACGGATTAGACGAACAGATGAGCCCTGACCGGCTTTTCTTTACCTTGCCTCAGCGAAAGAACACTGGTTGCCCTTGAATTGAATTTCTGACCTAACAAAGTCTATCAGCACAAGTTCGATGAGCCTCGGGGGATATTGGAGCCTTCTGAAGCTATGGTTCCCAGACTACCTAGCAAAAGAGAAAACAGACAGCATCTCAGCCTGATTCCACCTGAATAGATATGAGCCTATTTGAATGAGTGTGCTCTCTACTGAATTCTGCCCCAAAATTCTGCCCTAAACTGAGTCTGATACCCACGGGTAAAGCTGACTCCCAAATACTGATAGTAATGCCCGCAGGCCTGATGCCAAAATTCGCAAACTGGTGCCCGCAGGCCTGACGCCCAAACTCATACACTGATATATGCATTCCTGTAGAGACGCACTCTAAAGCACATAACAGATAAGTGAGAGCCAAAACACCCCTATGTTAGGGTAAGGTTTCCTTGTCCTATTGTGTCAGGAGCTAGGGTTTCATTACGCACACAGCGGCTTCAAACAACCTATAAACGGGTAAGCAACCTGTCCTAGTTTGGAATGGTCACTATGGATCCGAATATGCACTAGGTCGAATGGTCAAAGAGGGTGCCCCGGTAAAACCGGGGTTTGTGTTCCCATACTGGCAGAGCCCACAACCGGTCAGCCTTATGGTCATGCCTTGACAAGACAAGCCTCCGGCAAACCGTTCAGGAATAGCAGATGGCAAACACGGTGTCCTAGGCGCACCAATGCAAATGCAATGCAAAGAAACACACAAGTGTAGCCAAAAACAGATATCATGAGTTCGAGTCAAGTTCTCTAAATCCCCAGCGGAGTCGCCAGAAACTGTAGACGTCCCCCGAACGCCCCGGGAGGGTTAGCTCCCGTTCTGTTCATTTTGGGGTCACTACAGCTCGGACTCTTAAAATGTCATGGTTCCTAATCTGAACCAAAGAGTCCAAATCCGGCAAATCGTTTTGAGAAACTGATTTTTTGAAAGAAGTGCCAAACATGGACTGCTTTGCCAGATACAGAGTCGCCACCTAAATATTTTATTTTGGGAAATTTAGAAAACCCTGACTCGGTGCCAAAAGGCCACGTGTCCGTCATCACCAAAGTTGCCTCGGCTCGGGAACTTGGGTACGATTGGGGAAGGTCACTTCGTGAGCACCACCGCTCGCCCGGTCATAGACCGGCCTCTACTAACCATGATATCAATTTTTGAAAACATTGTGAGTTCTTAAACCGGTTATTAGCCTAGGTTACTATGTGATGTTCACAACATATAAGTATAGACCGGGTCGCCCAAATTGGAACAAAACATTTCATGCTTTTTTTTGAAAATGGTTTGCTACCCGCAGGTAGGCTTGAAACATTCGATGATTCATTCCAATTCAGATAACCCAACCTTCACCCACAGGCATTCAGGCAGTTTATATCATATAAGCACATAGCCTTATGGTAAGCATGCTATTCATGGCAGCACTCACACGCATGCAAGGATGCTAAAGCATAAAACTTACCGGGTACTCCAAGCCAAAATAGAAACTTATTAGAAATCATGCATGAATCCTAAGTATACAGAAATGCCTAATGCAACACATGCAAAAATGCAACTATGGCAGGCTCGGCTATTCTAAGATGGTATATGAAATGCTACAACTATCATGTATTCAATTTGGAATTGAAAGTACAATGCAGTTAGTATGATGCGCCGAGCCCGGTGCATGCAACACAGATGAATGATGCAAACATGCTGTCATACTGTATGCTAATTTAAATATGCCCTAATCTAACCATCATAAGCGGATAAATAAAAGGGAGAAAGACGTGGGGTTGGAAGACATACATCACACTCACGCACACTTATTACAGTTGTGCCCTCACTCGGAGGGTCCGAATAAATATACAGTCCAAATATTACAGTCCCGAATAAAAGAATATTACAGTCCAAAATATTACAAAATTCTAATTAATTAAAGAATTAGCTAAGAAAGCAAATAAAACTGGCGTGCAAGCCAGGGACTGCCTTGCTTCTGATGGATGATGCATGTCCGGGTTGTCTTGCGCGGAAATCCACCGGAATGCCCCAATTAGCCTCTGTTTACACCTGTTCTTGAAATGCGTGCCAAGTCCCAAAAAGTTGCTGATTCTGCGTTCTGCTGCAACAGAGAGCAGGAAAGGGGCATAGCAATGTATTTGCACAGATATATGCATGTCTCGATCCTCGTGCCACCAATCACGCATACCGAGGCATGATGGCCGAGGAGTCGAAATGCACAACTCAATATAGAATGAATGCACATGAAATTACAGCTAAAACCTAACTCCATCATGGATAATCCGGAGTGTCGGTGACTGGGGGAATTGAGACACATTCCGTCACTCGGAGTACGAAATGTACCTCGTTTCCCGTGAGCAGGCTAACTCCTATTCCGGACACGATGCAATATGCATGATATGCATGAAATGCAACTAAGATGCAATCCTAACATACACAATGCTATGAAAGAGAGATGTCTCGAAATGCGTGCGCACGGGCACGCAAACCAAGAAAATGGCAGAATGCAATCTAAGATACAACCTAGTATGCACTATGTTGTGAAAAATGAGATGTCTCGAAATGCGTGCACACGGGTACGTAAACCGAGGGGATGATATGTGTCTCGAAATACGTGCACGCGGGCACGTAAACCGAGGCGATGATATGTGTCTCGAAATGCGTGCACACGGGCACGCAAACTGAGGCAATGATATGTGTCTCAAAATACGTGCACACGGGCACGCAAACCGAGGCGATGACAGAATGCAATGAAATGGCATGAAAACATGATATGGGCTTATACCAACATGAGTGAGCCTCAGCTACACTCACATAGGATGCCGTCGGATAAAAATGAAGTGCCTCGAAATGCGTGCACACGGGCACGCAAACCGAGGCGATGGCAGAATGCAATGAAATGGCATGAAAACATGATATGGGCTTATACCAACATGAGTGAGCCTCAGCTACACTCACATAGGATGCCGTCGGATAAAAATGAAGTGCCTCGAAATGCGTGCACACGGGCACGCAAACCGAGCCGATGGCAGAATGCAATGAAATGGCATGAAAACATGATATGGGCTTATACCAACATGAGTGAGCCTCAGCTACACTCACATAGGATGCCGTTGGATAAAAATGAAGTGCCTCGAAATGCGTGCACACGGGCACGCAAACCGAGGCGGTGGCAGAATGCAATGAAATGACATGGAAATGATGGCAATCATTCTAATGGAATTTCAGCAGTAAAATATGGGGGAAAACAGTCCCGAAATGAGGCGAAATGACATGAAATGCATGGAATTGTCCCGAAATGCAACATTAGGCACCCGAAATGGCCTATAGCTATGCCAAACATGCACAATATGGACATGCAATGCAAAGACAGAAGCTAGACAGTCCCAAAAAATGCACTTTCACAGTTATAAACATAGCCAAACAGAAAGCATAGGTATGGCAAAAATGGCATGCAAGAATAGGGGCCAAAAGAGGGGTAATGAAGCAAGAGGTATAAGCAAAACCCAAACTGAAAAATTTCCTTCTACAACACTGAAGAGGGACCAAAAATATGAATATTTACAGTATATGGCAGCCTCAAAATCAGTATACAAACATGCTAAAAATGTGATGCAAAATGAGGCTCAAAAGGTGCTATAACATGAAGTATATAAAATAATCACCAAACAGCCAAAGACCCTTAATAAAACATGTAAAATGGACCAAAATAAGCACTTTTCCAGAACTGTAAAATGGCCAAAAACAAAATCATGGTAGGTTAACTAAACATGCAAGAATGGGGAATAAAAGAGAGATATAACATCAAGTGACCTATGGAGGCCCCAAACCATGAAAGGACCTAAATGAAATGTGAAGAATGGACCAAAATAAGAACTTTTTCAGAACTGTAAAATGGCCAAAAACAAAAGCATGGTAGGCTGACTAAACATGCAAGAATGGGGAAGAAAAGAGGAGTATAAAGGTAGGTACAACATGGAAGTCCCAAATGGTGTTGAGCCCTTCTTCAATGTTGAAGAGGGGCTCAAAATAAGCCTAATATCAGTTTACAACATGCTCGAAAATAAATTTCTCATGGGCCAAAAATAGCATGCAAGATTGTGACATATAAGAGGATCAATGAAGCAAGTGCATCATGGAGGGCTCAAACAGGGTTGAGCCCTTAATGAAAAGTGAAGATGAGCTCAAAAGAGGGTCACTTTCAGTTTTGGTCGGAGCTCAAATGTATAAGAAGGAGAGGCTAAGAAATATTGCAAAGAAAAGCTCAAGAAAGAGAAAATGGCAACTCACCTTTGGAGACAAGTCTTTTGTTGCTTCTTGGACCAATTTGTAGCTCCTTTAGCCTTTGAGAAGCCCTCCTTGCTGCTGGAAATGAAGTGGTGATGGTAGAGCTTGGAGGTGATGAAGAAAACAAGGTGTAGGACTTAAGGTTTTTTAGGAAAATGAGAAGGATGGAGGGAGATATGGATCTTGAGGCTTGAAGAACAAATTTTCTAACCCCCAAATGTGATGCCACCAGCTGGTTATATGGACAAAAAGAGGGTGTAAAGGTGGGGCAAAAAGGAGGTAAGCTTTCCCCCACAAAATATCCCCCGGATTGGGATATTTTCTGGGGGAAACAGCTGCACAGCTGTAAAGCACACAGAGAGAGGAACATGGCCGGCCAAGTACTTTTTTCTGCAGGTGGCCGGCCGGCCACTTAATATAGCCGGCCGGCTAGGTCAAAGAAAAAAACGGCCGGCCGGCCAGAAAAAATGGCCGGCCACCCCCTAGGATGAAGCCCCAGAAGTTAGCTTTCCAATGGCGCAAACCTTGCATTAAAATTCCTCCTGTAGAAAAAGTTATGCCCCTTTCCGTGAAGCCGCGCAGATTCAGTCCAAGCGGACTTCAACCAACCACATCTCTCCCTCCCGGACTTGGACTTGGGAGATTCTTGAGTGCAAAATGAAGCCCCGGAAGTAAGCTTTCCAATGGTGGTGGCCTCATATCTTAATTCCTCTTGTGCAAAGACTTACGCTCGTTTCGGTGAAGCCGCGCAGCTTTTTCTCCTTCCCGGATTCATGCTGAACCACTTTTGACCAAAAAGAAGTTGGCTTTTCGGCAAAATTACTGGCCTCCCACCAACTTTTGGTGTCCTCTCATGTATGTACATCACAAATATGTGGTTCAAAGTTCAAGAAAGTGGGCCCAAGGTATTCAACATTGGCCCGGAAGAGGAGGGGCAAAAATGGAAAGAAAAATTAATGGCCGGCCATAAACTTTTAGGGGCCTCCCAGGTGTGTAGATCACAGATATGTGGTTGAAATTTGGCAACACTAACCCCAAGGTGTTCAACATTGGCTCGGAAGAGAGGGGTAAAAAAGTAATTTTACAATTACTGGCCGGCCATGGGTTTTTAGGGGCCTCCCAGGTGTGTAGATCACAGATATGTGGTTGAAAGTTGGCAACACTAACCCCAGGGTGTTCAACATTGGCCCGGAAGTCAGAAAAACGGGCGCCGGGAGGCTTCGGAGGAGAGATAACTGGTTGCTGCAACAATTACTAGCCTCCCACCCTTCAGTGACCTTCCTAATGATGAAACAGAGGTACCTGCCAAAAATGAGCAAAAACCGATGCAAAACGAATGCTCGGGGGCCAAAACACGCAGTTTGGGATCCCGAAAATGGGCTGTTAAGCACCGAAAGTGGCGTTCGGCCACGAAGTGGGTTTCCGAGACCCTAGTGTCCCTCAAAAGGGAGCAAATAAGAAGTATGCCAAAAAACAGAGTAAACGGAGACGGTTAGGCAGTCCCGAACCGAGGCACACGGCCAACGGTCCCGAAAAACCGGGAACCGGGCTCCGAAATGGGCAAAATGGCCTACGGCCACAAAAAGTAGCCTACGGACATTGAGAGATGGTCTACTGGACCTCTCCCTCCCCTCAGGAAAAGAAACAGAGAAAACCGAGTCTAGTTCACAAACCGAGACAAGGCACAGAAGAGGGTTCGGAAGTCCGGAGGCAGGGCTCACGGCCGCGACTCTAAAACTTCTGAACGAGCACATTATGCAACATCACCAAGCGCTCAATCAGTGACGTCTGAGTCTTAAGGTCGGTCTAAAATGGGGTGTGTACAAGTATGTCGCCCGGCCTACAAAGAGGGGACTGCGCAGCGTTTGTCGGTGAGGATAAACCGAGGGAGCTGTTTGGGAGAGGAAAACCGTGGGAGAAGTTTAAGATGGAAAACTGGGTTTTCAGGGTATTAGCGTGACAGCACCAGCAGCTCCAGGTGGTTCTCAGCAGAGCCAGAGAGGCAGAGCGGGAGCTTCAGGATCTTCATTCGGGCACTTCTTTGCGAGCAGGAGCTTGAGGGGTAGAGGATTCAGAGCTGTTTTGGATCTCCATTCGGGCGCTCCTATGTGAGTGGGAATTTGAGGGATGATTTCCGTTCATTTCGATGGTGTTAGGTGTTTGTCTTCGGCTATGAACCAAAGGAGAAGGCTGCTGCAGATGTAGAAGAGGAGAGTGAAGCAAGAAGAGGCTATCGACGGCAATGGAGCCTGAGGGTCCGACAATTATGGAGGTTGAGTGTCCGGCAATGGTGCTGGTTGTTCGGGTCAGGCGTGGGGCTTAAGAGTGTTGCAGTGTTTGAGTCTGATGGGGTGTGTAGTTGTGGCAGTGTAGTTGCTTGAGTCTGATGGTTGGGGTGTGTTCGAGTCAGGTGTGTAGTTTGGTGGGTCTAGCGTGTAGCAGCATGGGTGAATAATAGTTTATGCATTGGGAGTGTAGCAACAGTAGGTGTGTAGCAGCATGTGAGTGTAGCAGTGTTGGCTGGAGTGCAGCTGTGTTGTAGCAGCGTAGCATGGGAGTGTAGCAGTGTAGCAGGTGTGTAGCAGCTTGGGCGAATATAGAAGCTTGGGAGTGTAGCTGTAAAATATATTTTAGGTGGGGGCTCAAGAGTGTGGTTTATTTTATTTTATTTTTTATTGTATTTTAAAATTTAAAATCGTGAGGCTAAGGGGTTGGTTGTAAAAACGTGAGTAGCAGTAGTAGGAGAGTGAATGTTTACTCTTCGAATCTCTCTCATTGCGTTTTTTTTTTCCTTGTACCTGAAATTTCTTGTTTTTAATGGAATTTTTCTTTGCCGATCAAAAAAAAAAAAAAAAAAAAAACAATTGCTTTGAGGAAAGCTATTCGATTAAATTGCGTCATCCAAGCAAGTGACGGGCACTGGGCTACTGAAAATGCAGGCCCAATGTTTTTTACGCCACCCCTAGTAAGCGTCTTGTCCAATTTCGCTGGGTTTTCGATTTCTATTAACAATTTTCATTTTGAGCTAACACAACAGAACAATACCAAACGCACAATGTTTCACACGTACTTATGGAATTACTAATCAAATTTTGACCCAACTGTTGGTAAGGCAACATAACTAATGCAGATCATTATCCTACACATTAGTGGAGCAATTAATACTATCCAAACATGGGAACACAAAAAGGAATTGGTTTGCTATATCTATCTTCATCAAGTATGTATTACTCAAGATCCAAACACAACCTTAATATTCAATATCAAAGTCATTAATGAACTATATATGTAAAATGTGGCAAATGTCTATATTATGTAGAACGATGATGGTGGGTGGGGATTTTACATAGAGGCCCATAGCACCATGATTGGCTCGGCACTTAACTACGTTGCTCTGCGTTTGCTTGGAGAAGGGCCTGATAATGGAGAAGGGGCAATGACAAAAGCTCGGCAGTGGATACTTGATAATGGCAGTGCTACTGGAATACCCTCTTGGGGGAAGACTCATCTCTCGGTAAAATTAACACAATCTCATTAGTAAAAGGAAAGTAACATTTGTCACCAGATATACATATAATCATTTTTTTTCACCTCCTACGTCGATCCATAAAATACCACGTAAATATAGGATTCATAATATTTAGAAATTGTTATATATCACCCAACAAAGTTACATAACCAGAAAAAATACACAGAAAAGTCCACAAATCTTAGATGTGTGGATCAGATTTATTATGGGTACCAATTTAAATCTAAAACACAGATTCTAACTTTACATATTTTTTTCTAGGCACATAGTATTTCTATATATCACCAAATGGGTTTCACAGTTTTTTACCTACACCATGCTATATGTATACACATGGTGTGTAAGATGCATGTAGGAAGTAAAAAATAATAGTGACATTTATCCAGTGATATATAACCGTGGATATCACTGTCACTAAATTGATATTAGTCATTATTTTTAGATGTTGAACCTGAAAATCTAATTTGCACATGGTGATGCAAAAAAGTGTAACTTTCCATTATTTTTTTCTCCGTTTTCTACAGGTGTTGGGAGTCTATGAATGGGCCAGATGCAACCCACTGCCCCCAGAATTCTGGCTTTTCTCTTCATTTTCACCTTGTCACCCAGGTGACTAAAAGGGAAATTTATTTCCTATATTTTATCATTTTGTATTCATTGTTTTAAAAAGTTATAGGAGTATCCTTTACCTGAAGAAAATATGTAAAACATTCTACATTCTTGTACTTGAAACTCTCAATTTAATGACCAATTAAAAGGATCAAACCTAACATTTATACACAATCTAAGTCTAGCTCTCGTCTGGACAACTGTACTTGTTTTACTAATGATCACTAAACCAGTTACAAAGTTTCCAGGTTACATAATCTACTAGGTTACTAAGTAAGATTAGGTAGTTTAAATGACTGAATTTCATGCTAGACATCCAATGAATAAATTTTGCATCTTCTTGTTCGGTCTAAGCGTAACTCTATTCTTCTGCAAAATTAAGCAAAAATGTGGTGCTACTGTCGCACGACTTACATGCCCATGTCATACCTGTATGGGAGAAAATATCATGGGCCGATCACCGATCTTGTCAAATCATTAAGACAAGAAATTCACCCAAAGCCATATGAGGAGATAAATTGGAATAAAGCGCGCCATGACTGCTGCAAGGTTAGGGAAATATACCATTATTGCAATTATGATATGGAACTAAATTTTTGAACATGTTCAATCCTAATGAAGCCTATATATACTAAATTGTAAAATGCAAGAGCATCTCTACTATCATCATACCTTCATACAAAATCTCCTTTGGAATAGTATTCATTATCTAAGTGAGCCGATCATGAACTGTTGGTCCTTCAACAAAATAAGAGAGCGAGCCATCCAAAAAATAGTCAAGTACATGCGTTATGGAGCAGAGAGTAGCAGATACATTACCATAGGATGTGTCGAAAAGGCAAGTAACACAAACAAAATCAAATGGGTTATCGGTTTCGAAACTCTTCAGATTGGAAGTGTGAAACAAGTCTAATATGTTCTTGTTACAGAGTTTGCAAATGATGTGTTGGTGGGTAGAGAACCCTGATGGCAATGAGTTCAAGCATCATCTTGCCCGAATTCCCGATTATTTGTGGCTTGCTGAAGATGGAATGAAAATGCTGGTTTATATCATAAAAACTTACAACTTACGATAATAGTTTCCTACTAAAATGGATTCTGGGAAGCATAAAACATAAGCAATCTCATCCCCATTTTTTGAAAGGTTTTCGCGATTCAAACTTGCACCACTAGAAACGCAATTGACAAACCTTATAGTTACGCCAAATCACCCTTTATAATTTGAAAACAGGATATTTTTGTTAACTACTTTGTTGAATTGCAGAGTATTGGCAGCCAAATATAGGACACTACTCTTGCCACTCAGGCAATTATAGCAAGTAATATGGCTGACGAATATGGGAATTCTCTGAGGAAGGCACATGTTTACATAAAAGAATCACATGTTTCTTTTTATCAAATCAAAAAACCAAAAAAACATGATTTTTGTGTGTGTGCGCGCAAAATGTATGGAACGACTTCATTTCACTCACTAACATTGTATGATCTTCAAATTTGAAGATAAAAAAAATCCAACTAGGATTTCGAGAGCATGTATTGTTACTTTACTAAAGGAGCATGGACTTTCTCTAATCAAGATCAAGGTTGGGTAGTTGCGGACTGCACAGCTGAATCAGTGAAGGTAATCTTGCTTTATGTTACAACTACAACAATTCAATGGTAATTAGCAATTTGGAGTTGTCAGACCCCACTTTAGTGGGAATCTCATGCATTGGGTTGTTCATTTTGAAGTTGTCATAACCAAATTTTCCCATTTCTTTGCAGTGTCTTCTAACCATTTCGCAAATGCCTACCGAAATTGCAGGGAAAAAAGCTAACAATGAGAGTGTATATGATGCAGTGAATGTCCTTCTATTCTTACAGGTATAACATACATATTATATTTGATTTTTAACAACGAAGATCATTTACAACTCTAATGCATAGAGGTAGGCACATGACTCTGACAGCAATTTTTTTTTTTTTTTACACCTTTTTGTTCACATAGAGTCCTGAAAGTGGTGGATTTGCTATTTGGTAGCCACCAGTTCCACTACCTGCTTTCTGGGTAAACACTCAGCATAGATTGTAAAAGCTTGTATCATTTTTACTTACCCTTTAAACTTTGGAAATCCACCAATGTATGAATAATTATTTAGAAGACTTGGAGACTAAACGACCTTCAACACAATGTATTCAAAAAGTACTCCATGCTTATTTTGGTACACCGGCTAAGGTCCTATTTATAGTGGAGATACCATAAGGTGACTTGACAACTAATCCCAATTAAATTATGACTTTGAAATTGCCTCAAAATAAATCATTTAGGGGTTCCTCGCTCGAGTGTGCAACAAAGTGCATAATCAACTCCAACATCCCACTAGATAAAACAATTTGATGAAACCAATTCTTTGTTTGCATGTACTTTGAGACTTGACATAAATCAAAACCAAACAATTCAAGTACTTTTTGCATTACAAGGCAATAAATAGAATTGATTGAGAGAATATGCTTTGACTGTATCTTTAAGCTTGGTTATGCTAGCTTGTACCTTTAGCAGCCTGGACCTATATGTTGATATATCTGGCTTCTTTGAAATCAAATTCAATTCCCTAACTTGAATCCACTTGGACATCTAAAAACTAAGAACAAAAAAATTATAAATTAAATAGGTTTTGTCCAAGGGATTGATAAATCCAACTAGAATAGGATTCTAATACTAACAAGGCAGAGTATCATATATAGAGAATTCACAAATGCTCCCTCAAGACTGGTTTAAGCCATAGTTCGACCCCAGTCACCTAGGGTATAATAACAAGGAGTCGGTAGGCCATGCCCCCGAACGTCACCCCAAATAGAAGAATTCATCTCCTCGTGGTCACCAATCCACATGAGAGTAAGCCACCAACCACTAGGATACTAGTCTGGTGATTTGTTTCATTTTACACCCAAACAAGCCATCTTCATAGTTTATAGGAATCTGACTTTTTACCGTTTAATATGAAACAGAGACTTTTACTATCACATTTCTCTTTATGGAGATGTTGAATCCTTCAGAACTTTTTGCTGACATTGTGGTCGAGACAGAGTAAGTTTTAATTTAGTTCATTATTATTAAAATATTTTTCACACCATGGATAGCTAATATTAACCTTGATCAATTGGTTGTCTAGGCATGTGGAATGCACTGCATCTATAATCCATGCTCTATTGTCATTCAAACGTTTACATCCAACACATTGGGAGAAAGAAATAGAAATTTCAGTGGCAAAAGCAATAGGTTTCCGTGAGCGGAGACAATGGCCCAATGGTTCTTGGTGAGTTAGTTTCACTTCTAAATTTATATATATATGTAGACATTAAAAAAAATTAAAAAAATGAAAAGCTGTGGCAACTGAAATTGATGTGTTCAATGACATGAGTAGGCATGGCTATTGGGGAATTTGCTTCATCTATAGAACATTTTTTGTGCTGGAAGGGTTAGTTTTAGCCGGAAAGACTTATAACAACAGCCAAGTAGTTCATAGAGGCATTGAATTTTTGCTTTCAATACAAAATGAAGAGGGAGGTTGGGGAGAGAGCTTGGAATCATGCCCTTCTATGGTAACTTCCATAACTAAGTTTTGTGTTCAATTATAGATTTGGTTCTAACACCTAATTAAACTGTGTTGATGAGTTCCAATTCCAAACTGGGCACAACAATATATATATATATATATTAGAAAAAGAAAAAGAAAAAGAAAAATTCTACCCAACAATAATGTGAGAAATGATATAACTATTCCAAATGCTATGTTTTTTCCAAAGTTTTATGTTTTACTCATTTCGATGATTTTTATGCATGAAAATGAAATATCAACTGCTGGAAGGAAACAGAACAAATCTGGTACAAACATCATGAGCTATGTTGGGTCTTATCTATGGTGGACAAGTTAGTATCAATTTCGAGAGTTATATCATGAAGCATATAAGTTAGTTAACATACCTATATACAATTGTCTTATATTAATTTTTTTTATCCATTTCTTATTAACTAGGCTGAGAGAGATCCAACACCTTTATATAGAGAAGTAAAGCTATTGATCAATGCACAGATGGACGATGGTGATTTTCCGCAACAGGTAATTTACCTTGGAAACACTTATGTGTGTCCCAAAATGGTTCATACATTTTGGAAGAAATGACACAATTGAGTCAATTGAGTTCACAAAGTTGTTAGTAATTTTAGAATTTATGGTTTTGTTATTTCAAAAGTTATGTTCTTCAAAGATTACAACTTCCTAACCATGGAAATTACCCTCACAGGAAATCACCGGAGTCGTCATGAAGAATTGTATGTAACATTATGCACAATATAGAAACATTTTGCCTATAACGCCCTCAAAATAAATGCATAAATTAGTCATTCATAACATCCATAGACATAGGAAAATAAAATACATTCAGTCATCAGAGTATTCTTTACAAAAAGTACTACATGTTGACAACAAAAGTAAATACCCTATAGGCTTACAAACTTTCCAAGTCAACACTTGGTTACCACAAAAGAGAGTTCTAACTCTTTAAATATTAAGCCCTTGGCCTGGAATTACATATAACATCGACAAAACAACAAAAATGGAGTCTTCAACTCCTAAACCTTCCAAACTATCTTGGAGGCGGCATATCACATGCACCTGTAAAATAGTGTCCCAAGTAGGGTGAGCCAAACCTCAGTAGAGACATCCTAAATCAAATATGAGAAATAACTAAAACATTAGCATTCGATAAATGATCAACACTTGTAAACAAACATATCCCCTTTCCAAAATTAATCAACATTTACAACCGTATCTCAATTCACTTACACTTATTATCCAAATCAGTTCATAGACATGGTTCATTATCTAATCAAACAATTTAAATGTGACTATAACTCATCTTATTAACACTTCAATTGTAATAACCCTCACGCTATCCTAACCATACTCTTATGCATTCATGTGAGTCTGTCTTGTAAGCTTGCGTTTCAAGTCTTGTCCTTGTTCGTTTAAAGTGTTTCAGCATGTTTTGTACCTTGCTTGGTGTGACTTTGGCCGAGGTCATCTTCAGTCTAGAATTACCTTGGAACCACCTTGTTTGACCTCCACCTTCGCCCTGACATATTGGACGAGATGTCATTATCTAGGCCGAAGTGTTCATCACCAAGGCCGAGGTGTGTATCATCTAGGCCGAGATGTTACCTTTGCACCTAAGTAATCTTGTCCCGGAGTGGTATGACCTAGACCGAGGTGTGGCACATCTAGGCCAACGTGTGGCACAGCTTAGTTAAGTGTTGTCCTTCCTAGCCGAGGTCATTGTTCCCTTACTTGCCGATACCTTGCTTTTAGCCAAGATCATTGCCTACCGAAGTGCCCATGCCATCTTGCTTGTTGAACACACTTTGCCATAGTTTTGTCTTGTCACTCAGTCACCTTTTTGTGTAGCACCAACCAGCTGCTGCCACGTGCCCCTGTAGAGGGTTAAGTCAGCCAGCAGACCTAGAATGTATCATTTTGCTGTATTTCCTTTGTTTGTGAAGAGAGAGAAGCTCTAGAAGAAGAAGAAGTTTTAGAGTGAGAGAGTGGGTTTTTGAGCTTGATTCCTAGAGATCAAACCATTAGATTCGTGTATTGAGGTTAGATTCTTGATGTACTCTTGTTGTTCTTATTGATCATCTAGCTGCATTGCACGATCGAACCTGTCTTGCATGTCATGCATCGACTTAAAGTTGGTTTAGAAAGAGAAAATAGTGTTCATGTGTTCTTGAACAAAAAGTCTTGTTTGATCTGAAAGTTTGCATTAAGATTCATGTTTTTATGTTTGTTTTCACAAGATCCTTGAATATGGGTACCTAGGTCCATGTTTTTGAACTCATAGCATGAAATCTCATATTTGTAATAGCAAATTATGATCTTTGCATTCATTTTCCTCATGTTCATGTTCTTCATGTTCATCATGTTCTTCAAGAGAGGGAAACCCAGATTTTTCCCGACCTCATTTCCTTGAATGTGGCCATCGAGGCGACACCTCGGCAAGGAGGTGTGGGACCTCGGCCTAGACCTGGCAGTTACCCAGCATGTTTTCCCAAGATAAAGAACTGTGTTTGTTTTGATTCGACTTAGTCTTGAGGGTTGCCGAGATCATCTGCATGCATGTGAAACTTGTTTGAAAGTGCATTCAACCGACTTTGCCATGTGTTTGTAGGGTTTGGACTTGCCTTGACCCCGACGTCTAAAGAACTAAGTGAGTGGTATTTTTAATAAAGCTATGTTATAATGCTTTGATAAAAGTCTTGTTTTGCTTCGTTTTGGAAAGTATTTGTAAGCATGAATAGTTATTCCTAATTGGAAAATATATATATTATCTTGTTTTGATGACATTCTTGGAAGTCCGTACGTGCTAAGGGACTATAAGCATTTGTAGCACAAAGTTTGGAAGTCCGTACGTGCTAAGGGACTATAACCATTTGTAGCACAAAGTTTGCAAGTCCGTACGTGCTAAGGGACTATAAGCATTTGTAGCACAAAGTTTGGAAGTCCGTACGTGCTAAGGGACTATAAGCATTTGTAGCACAAAGTTTGGAAGTTCGTACGTGCTAGGGGACCTTAAGCATTTGTAGCACAAAGTTTGGAAGTCCGTACGTGCTAGGGGACTCTAAGCATTAGTAGCACAAGTCCTTAGTGTCAGGTGACTATAATGCAACGACACCATTGAATTGAGATATCTCCCTCGTCTTGTCTTGTCTTGCCTTGCTTGCCACTGACGGTTTACCGCGTGGGGTTGTTTTCCGAGATGTCATCACTTGTATTATACTGATGTTAGTAAGCATCCTTTGAAACTTGACAAATTTGGAAGATGAACTTGGTTCATCCCTTGGCTTGCACTAATTATGTTATGTATTGTTTGATAAAGATCTTGAATGCCAGTCATGCAAACCCCTTTATTTCTTATACCATTCACTGAGTATCCAAGCTCACCCTCTCCATATATATGTAGGTGATGAGCAGGAAGGCGGTGACGCCTAGGTGTGACTCGCAAGCTTGTTTTGGGTTTTTGTTATGTCGGCCTAACTTGTGTTCACGTCGACAGTCTTGAAAATTATGCTTCTCGACTTATAATATTTGTAATTTACACATGTCGGCTTGAGAAGCCTTTTGATCAAGATGTAATATGTATCTTTTTGTACTTCATTGTATTTGTATTCAAGTTGTAAAATTATGTAAAGTTGTATGCCATTCCATGTAACTTACGCACTGCTCTTATGGATCACTTGTATTTTTAAATTATTGCTTCCGCACTTATGAGCCCCCTATATATTTAATACTCTGTTTGTGTGTGGATTTTGAAGTTTGGCCTTCGGTAATCCCAGATTACTAGCCATCACGGCACCAAACTACTAGGGGCGGTTTGGGGTCGTGACATCAATTATCCATAATTCAATTGAGACTACAACTCATATTATTAACACTTCAATCAGTAACATCATTCAGATGTATGTAAGATTTTGAGACTTTCACCCTGAACACTCCGACCAACTTAGTTATCAATGGAGTCCATCCCCTATCTCCTCCCAAAACCATGGAGTACATCCCCTATCTTCTCCCAAACAAAGATACATATGCAATGTATTTAAACACTTTATCATATACAATGATCAATCATACCACATGTTCAATGTGTTAATCCAACTGTCATATTCAATGACATATTCCAATTGATTAGTTTCAATTTACATAATCATCATGCAGTTCTACAACAATCATCACTATTCTCCACCGATAGTCCAAAACAGTTATATCTAAACAGATAAATAAATCTATTACACAGATAAATTACCACATTTTCCATAGGTGAGTGATTTATCAATCCAACTACACCGTCTAATCATAATTTCCTTCAATTTCACAAATTTTAAACCAATTTCATATTTTCACAATTTACCTCATTAATTATACAAATGATTTATTCAATACAAATTAGGGCATTAATCCCCCTTTCTCAACTATTTCTCTTAAGGCCAAATTTCATCAATTATACACAAATAATCCTCATTTCAAGACCTCATATGCTCAATGGAGTCCAAAGTTAGAAAACCCCTCTTTTATAAATTCAAAATCAAACCCTAACTTTATCCACATTTTCCAAATCTCAACATTTATACAAAATGACTAATATCTATGTTAAAACTCATAAAAATGAGTAGTTTATCCCTACCTCAAGTGGAGAGACTCAATGGAGAAGAAGAGTGAAACCTAAGATGCTCCAAATCCACAAATTTTCGGATCAATGGGAAGCCCAAGCCAAGCTCTAACTTTTATACAAAGGGACTAGCGTAGAAAACTCCTAGAACATGGAGTATTTGTAGAGAGAAGGAGTGTGTAGCGAGAGAGTGTGTCGGATCTAGGGTTTGGATGAAAAAGAAGATGAAAAAGTGATGTATATCACGCTGCTGCCAACTGATATATTCGAACCTCACTCGAGCGCAAGAAGCGTCGCTCGAGTGAACAATGCGAAGCTTCAGGTCTACAACCCAGATGCACGCTCGAGCTCAAAAGTTCTCGCTCGAGAAAAGAAACACCAAACATAGAGCTCGCTCGCTCGAGCAACGACAAAAGCCTCGCTCGAGCAAATAATACCAACCTTCAGGTCCAATCTAGATGCAGACGCATGCTCGAGCGCAAGAGTGCTCGCTCAAGCCAAGAGACACATCAAAAAAAGCTCGCTCGAGCGTAAGAACCTTCGCTTGAGCGAAGAAGCAAAAACCCAAGGCTCGCTTGAGCGAAGAAGCCAAAATCTAGACAATAACCATTTGTTCCAACTCACAACCAACCTGTACCAAACTCACCCAACACATCCCAAAACTCAAATACAAAGGATTTAAAGGACAGAAACAAGATATAGACAACAACAACCATGACGAAACCCAAGTCCAAAATACAATACATGACAGGGAAAACCGGGATCATTATATTCCCAATGTGGGCACTTGGAGAGTGCTGCAAGCGTGTTAAATTCCAGATGTGAAAAAAATTAAATTAAATTAAAAAATAAGGATTAGTCTCTATGCATTAATTTGTTGCCCTAGTTTCTATCGTGATCCTACGTTTGTTCAAGACATTTGACTAGCACAGCTTCCCTACTCTTTGTTTTGTCAAGTAATAGACTATGAAGTTGCTTTTGTAACTGCGTTTTAATTTGATAATTTGAAGCTAAGCTTCTATCCAAATTCTCTTTCGCATCTAAAAGTTCAGATTAAAAGCTAATGCAAATGCAATTCTCAGTTCTAATCCAATTTCAACTTGTGATCTTAAAAGGTAATGCAAATGCAATTCTCAGTTTCACGACTAGCTACAACACTAGAACTGACTCAAAAATTGTAGGATCTAACTTTAAGTAAATAACAGACTAATCATATCTCCAAGATGTTGCAATTTATTTGTCTCTCATTCTTAATATCCAGAAGACAAAAATCAGAATGCTTCCAAAATTTTAATCTAAAGCAAAGATGTTTGATTATCACATAAAATCATTCACAATGACTTAGGTTAGATTGTTCAGATCCAAGAATTTTTATCTTTATTTTCCTATTATCTTTTTATTTCCAACTCCGCCAACTCCTCCACCTCACATTTCCGCACCCTAAATTACCAACCAAACCATCCAATGACTCCACTTTTACTTTGCAAGTGAATCAAAAATCAACAGTAGAGTACCATTGGCCGATCTATTTCAGTGTATAATGTGTTATACAAACATATGTATAAACTATAAAGGTAGAGGATTAACTAACTTAATCCTCTAATTCGACATGGCATTAGAGGAGGCAAAAAAATTCTTGTGTTCAAACCACTCCGCTAATTTAGAGATGACATTGATGAAATGAATGTACTCATTTTTTTTTCCTAGTTAAAATGGAGTGTATCAAATTCGGATTTGAGAGATGAGATCATAAATTCTTCAGTTCACTATGTAAATAAAATTAAAAAACAATTTGTGTGTATGTATAGCAAGAGAGCTATGAGATTGATGAAATTTACCTGATCTGTTGAAGATTGTCATCGTACTTGGAATCGCGTGTATCAATTTCATACTCGTTAATTGCTGAGATGCGATCTTCTGATCGAGTTTGAAGCACCATTCCTCCATAGATCTGATATTGGAGTGCTTCGCGGTTAAGAGTTGTCACTTGCTGATTTGCACTTCTCTCTCGGTCTGCAAGTATAATAATAATCGCATCGAATTAGTTTTTTTTGGAGAGAGAGAGAGTTTTAGAGAGAAAAAAGAGGAGAACCTGGAGGAGAGAGAGTCGTTCAAGCCTCGAAATGCAGACGGAAGCGCCATTGTTGATACAGAGTATTGCGATTCCGATTTTTCCCCATTAATATTGTGTTCCGGACTTAGATTTCCGTCATGGTTATGGTTGTCTATATCTTGTTTCTGTCCTTTAAATCCCTTGTATTTGAGTTTTGGGACGTGTTGGATGAGTTTGGTTCAAGTTAGCTGTGAGTTGGAACAAGTGGTTGTTGCCCAGAATTTTGGTCTTCCGCTCGAGCAGGTCTTCTTGCGCTCGAGCGGGGTTTGCAATCCTTCAGTACTTTGTTTGTCTGCGAAAATACTGCAGAAGTGTTTTTCACACTCAAGTGAGGTTTATTACGCTCGAGCGGGTCTTAGCTCGAGCGGTCTCTTTGGCGCTCGAGCGGCTGTTTGAAATCTGAAATACTGGAAGTGTGTATTCTATGCTCGAGCGAGTCGCTTTGCGCTCGAGCGGGTTGTGCCTCGTTGTTGTGTGTTGGAGCTCGAGCGGCCTTTATTGCACTCGAGCGTGTCAAAACTTTTGTGTCTGACGTTTGAGCGTCAAACTATCCGCTCGAGCGGACTGCGCGTATATCAGATCGCGTAAGTGATATTTTAAATCACTTTTTCTGTCCTTTCTCTCTCTAAAACTTTTCAAAACCCTAAGTTGAGAGCTTCTCACTCTAAAATACTCTCTCTCTCTACATTTTAGCCTAGATCAAGTGATCTCTTCACCCTCATTTCTTCATTAAAAAGCTTGAGCTCTTCAAGATCTCTATTTTCATCCGAGTGGAAGTTGACTTCGGCATCTTTGGGGTTCATCTCTTACTTGACTCATCTTTTCTTCTTGAGGTAGGAACAAACTACTCCTTCTTATGTGTTTTAATATAAACTTTAGTCATTTTGTATAAATGATGAGTTATGGAAATTTTGGGAGTTAGGGTTTTGGATTTGAAATTTATAAAAGAGGGGTTTGTTAATGTGGAGTTCCATGTGTGTATGAGACCCTGGAAAATGGGGTTTGTTAGGATCCTTTGTTGTCAAAATCCATGGATGAAAACCAAGGTTGTTACAGGTTTCAGTTTTCCAGTTTTTCAAATTTTTGGTCTCTCCGCTTGAGCGGGGAAAGGTACGCTCGAGCGGGAATTAGAAGCTCTCAGCATCTCTACAGTCGCCTGAAAAATACTGGATGGTGTGATTCGACGCTCGAGCGTGGAAACTGCCACTCGAGCGTGGAGCCTGTATGAAATCACAAAAGTTGAAGTCTCCGCTCGAGCGGGAAGACCCACGCTCGAGCGGACCGCGCGATCCCAGATTCTATATATGCGCTTTGTGGGTTTGTTTTAGGTTAACTTTTCCTAGATCTGATTGAAGAGTCCTAGGGTTTTGTTTATGATATACTTCTGAAGTTTTGGTGAGTTTTCCTTGATGTCTTGAGAAGAGTTCTTCACTCATGATCTAAAATACATACATCAAGGAGTTGGTTTCTTTACATTCAAGAGAGTGTTCTCTTTAGTGGATTCCGAAGATTCAAGCGTATAGTTTCAAAAGGCGTTTGATCTTATACATAGTCGTTAATTCGACAAGTGAGGTTGTGGAATCAACCTCAGGATTGATCAGTTCCGAGAAGAAGTCATGGAGAAAGATTTACAGAAGATTCGAAGACAAATTGACTAAGTTGGGTAATTTGTATGTTATTTTTGTAATCTTTTTACTTCAGTAGTGGATTGATTAGTGGCATTTCGCCCGTGGTTTTTTAATCACAGTTGGAGGTGTCCAATTGTGGTTTTTTTCCACGTTAAAATCGTTGGTGTCGATTTATTATTTATTCTGAAAAACGAACAATCTAAATCACTTTTGTAAGTGCTTGTTGATTTAGATTGGGTGTTTTGGATTTGTGGGATTTAGAATATTTGAATCTTGATCTAATCACGAGTCACTTAGGATTTTCAATTGGTATCAGAGCAGGTCACTCTTGTTTTTTTAAAAAAAATATAGGAGTGTGATTTTGTGTGACTAGTGATATGGATTCTATTCGTGAAGGTAACTCAACCCATAGACCTCCTTTACTCGATGGTACAAACTATTCTTATTGGAAAGCTCGTATGAGAGCATTTTTAAAATCCATCGATGAGAAAGTTTGGCATAGCGTAATCTATGGGTGGAGTGAACCTACTATCACCATTGATGGTGTTGATATTCCTAAACCCCTTGATAAATGGGACACTACTGATTACCAAAACTCGAGTTGGAACAGTAAGGCTCTCAATTCCCTGTTTTGCTCCGTCACACCTGAAGAATTTCGTCGTATCTGCACGTGTGAGGTAGCAAAAGAGGCTTGGGACATTCTTGAAACGATTCACGAAGGTACTACTTCTGTCAAAAGGTCAAAACTTCAACGTCTCACCTCATCCTTTGAAACCTTTTTTATGCATGATGAGGAGACGTTTGATGATTTCTATGCAAAACTTAGTGATATCGTGAATTCCTGTTTCACACTCGGGGAAAAAATCCCGGAAGCTAAAATTATTGGAAAAATTTTGAGGTCATTACCCGAGAGGTTCCAACCAAAAGTGACAGCCATTGAGGAGGCTCAGGATGTTGATACCCTCAAGCTTGATCAATTGGTTGGAAACTTGCAGACTTATGAAGCCCACCAAATTTCAAAGAAAAAAAAAAAAAAAAGTATGGCTTTCTCTAGTGCTCATGAGTCTGCAAAAACTCCGGAAGTTGAATTTGATTTAGAGTCTGAAATGACGGCTATGTTTACTAAACAATTTAAAAAAATTTTGAAGAAAATGAAGCCTAATTTCAGAGACCCTATTTCTAAAGACAAGAGTAATGAAAAACCCAAAACTTTTCCACCAAAACTTGCTCCAAAAACTGAAAAAAAGATTGTAAAAGGGCAAGGGGTCAAGTGCTATGAATGTCAAGGGTTTGGTCACATTGCCCTTGAGTGCCCCTCGAAAAAGAATCGAAAGAAAGTCTACACTGTAACTTGGGATGATGAAAGCGAGTCGGAGCAAGAGCCCGAAGAACCTGAATCTGGAGAAGATGGGGATAGTGCTTTCATGGCATTTTGGTCCACTTTCTCTCAGACTTTTCCAAAGCCTGCAGAGTTAGCTCATGGTCAGAACCTACATCATGCTTCTACCTTTGATGGGAGTAACTACCTGTTCTGGAAAATCAGAATGAGAGCTTTTCTGAGAGCTTTTGATCCAGAAGGCTGGCAGGCCATTGAAGAAGATACAGACAGGGCTGACAATCTGAGAAATCAGAGAGCCATGATCACTATTCGTGGGGCAATTTCTACTGAAGAACAGCAACGGGTTGTTCATTGCACAAAGGCTAAAGAGGCATGGGAAATTTTGAGCCAATTCCATGAAAGAGGAAATTCACCTTCACTACCATCCAGCAACCTTCCTGTCTTAGTTGCTAGACTGGATGAGGTCAAGGAGAATGAAGAGCAAAAAGAGGATGATGAAACATCTGAGGATAATGATGAGATCAATGGCGATGAACTACAACAAGCCTACGAAAAGCTGTACGAGGAATCTTTGAATTTGTCCAAACTCAACGACAAACTCTCTCTCAAGCTCAAAACATGTGAGAGTGAGAATGTTAGGCTGAAAGGAGAACTTGTAGCAGCAAAGCAGAATATCGTCAAGATCTCAAGTGACAGGCAAGACTTATGTGGAAAATTACTATCCTGTGAAACTGAAAGGAATGAACTTCTGAAGGTGTATTCCACATATGAAGAAAAGCTTGAAAGTCTTGAGCTGTCACAAGCCAGATTGGAAGAGATAGTCTGTCAAAAGGATGAAGAGCTTCGTGTTGCTAGAGCCACTATTGCCATGTGGAACAAAGGTTCCAAATCTTTAGAAGACATCCTCGGGTCTCAACAAATGGGTTGCGACAAAAGCGGGTTAGGCTATGGTGCAACAGCTCACAAGGGACAGGCCTCTACTTCACATGACAAGAAGACTCAAGCAAAGGGAAAATTGAAGGTAGACCAGGCTGATCTCTCTCTTCGTCTACCTAAAGCTGGTAAGATCAACAAAAAGGAGGTAAAACCGGTTTTTATTTGTCATCACTGTGGTAGGTATGGCCACATTCGTCCTTATTGCTATGCATTGTTTGGTAAGGTGTCTCAAACGAGTAGAAATTCAAATACTTTTTGGGCTAGGAGACAACCTTACATGTCTAGGCGGAATACCAAGACTAAAAAGATTTGGGTGAGAAAAGATGATTTGACTTGTTTAGTTGTTCACACTACTCTAAAAGCACGTGATTCACACATGTGGTATCTTGATAGTGGGTGTTCTCGTCATATGTCCGGTAACAAATCCTACTTCACCTCCCTTGAAAAATATGAAGGAGGAATTGTTACCTTTGGAGATGGCGGCACTTCGAGAGTCATTGGTAAGGGCTCTATAAGTGTTGCTGGTCTTCCCAAGCTAGATAATGTTCTACTAGTCGATGGTCTTAAAGCAAATCTTTTAAGCATTAGTCAAATGTGTGATTCCCATCATGAAGTATTGTTTTCAAAAAATAAATGTGAAATTTTGGATAAAAAGGGAAATACTGTCTTACATGGGGTTCGCACATCTGATAACTGCTATGGGATTGTTACTACTAATGATCTCACTTGTCACTCTGCCACCATTAGTAACATTGACCTGTGGCATCAAAGATTAGGTCACATGAATTTCAAAGACCTAACTAAGATAGCCAACAACGAGCTTGTGAGGGGAATACCTAAACTGGGTAAGAATTTGAGCCATGTGTGTGGACCATGTCAACTTGGAAAGCAAACCCGTGCCCCTCATCAAAAGGTGAACAGCTTTACAACCAAATGTCCTCTCGAATTGGTTCACATGGATTTAATGGGTCCTACTCGCACTGAAAGCATCGGAGGTAAAAGATACATTTTTTTAACTGTTGATGATTTTACTCGATTTTCATGGATAAATTTTTTAAAGGAAAAATCTGATACGTTTGATGCTTTCCAGGCCTTAGTCTTTAAAATCCAGAATGAACAAGGTATTTCCATTGATCGTATCATAAGAATCCGAACCGATCATGGTCGTGAGTTTGAAAATAGTTCGTTTTCGGATTTTTGTGATATACATGGAATTAAGCATGAATTTTCTGCACCCATTACTCCACAACAAAATGGAGTTGTTGAGAGGAAGAACAGGGTTGTTCAAGAAATGGCTAGGGTCATGCTCCTTAGTAAGAAACTTCCTCCAAAATTTTGGGCCGAAGCCATAAATACTGCTGTTTATGTCATAAATCGCGTGTATTTAAGGCCCGGCACTTTACAAACTCCCACTACAACAAAAGTAACCTATGGTGACGAAAAATAGTGAAGAAAACAAATTTCGTCACTAAAGAAGAATAATCCATGACAAATTATAAAATTTTGTCACATATAATAAAAAATAAAAATAATAGGTGACAAAATTTATTTTCGTCAACAAATATTTCTTTTTAGGTGATAAAAAATTATGTTTCGTCACTAAAGGTTTTCCCACTAATTTTTTTTGGGTGGCGCCAAAATTTTGAGACTTTTGGTGATAAAAAATTTGTCACAAATTATAAAATTATTAGTGAGGAATATATTTTCGTCACCAATAATTTTATATATATATATTTTTTGAGAAATTTGATTTTTAATATTTTAAGACCATTTGGTGAGAAATATGTTTTTATCACTAATAATTTTGAATATTTTGAGACTTTTTAGTGAGGAAATTATTTTGTCACTAATTTTTGAGGAAAAATTTTGACATATTGTGTAATGAAAAAAATAGACTATTAACCTTTTTTCCTTTTTTTTTTTTTTTTTGTTGTTTATCAGTTTTCCTCTCCCCTCTGTCTCTCTCTCTGAACAAAACACAAGTTAGTTAGCTCTTTAAGTAACCTATGGTGACGAAAAATAGTGAAGAAAATAAATTTCGTCACAAAATAAGAATAATACGTGACGAATTATAAAATTTTGTCACATATAATAAAAAAGTAAAAATATTAGGTGTTGAAATTTATTTTTGTCAATAAATTCTTATTTTTATGTGAGGAAAAATTAAATTTCGTCACTAAAGATTTTCTCTCTAATTTTTTTGGGTGGCACCAAAATTTTGAGACTTTTGGTGAGAAAAAAATTTGTCATCAATTATAAAATTATGGGTAAATTACAAATGCACCCCCTGAGCTTTACTTAAAATACGGATTGCTCCCTATGGTTTGAAAAATTACAAATATCCTCTTGTGAAAAAATAAAATTCTTACTGAATTATTACTTGAAATAAAATTTTAACATTATTAAAAACTATTAATTAATTTGATATTAAAAGGGGTTATTCGTTATGAAATTAAAAATCTTAGGAGGCGGGATATAATTTTTAGAATCACAAAGGGCAATATGTATTTTAAACAAATCTCAAGGGGTGTGTTTGTAATTTATCTTAAAATTATTAGTGAAGAATATATTTTCGTCACCAATAATTTTAAATATTTTTTAATAAAAAAATTTGATTTTAAATGTTTTAAAACTATTTAATGAAGAATATATTTTTGTTATTAATAATTTTAATATTTTCAAATTTTTGATGAAAAAATTATTTTATCACTAATTTTAAAGGGAGAACTTTGAGATATTGATAATAATAATAAAAAAAGACCTTACTAATTCCCCCTAAACCTTTTGATTGATTTTTCTAGATATTCTTTCTTCTTCCCCAGACACGATCATCTTGCTGAAGGGAAGAACTTGAAATCTTCATCGAGAAGAATATATATATATATATATAATAAACCAAATCCAAATCCAAATCCAAATCCAAATCCAAATCCAAATCCAAATCCAATTCCTTTTCCCAATCGAAAAATCTAATTCCCCTCTTTGGAAAATCCAATTTTCGCAGACAAACCTCGATCGATCATTGTTCCCAAATCTCCCAATTCTGACTCTGTATCTCCTAATCATATTCTTCTAGGGCTTTTTTCATTTCACATCAGATTGGTCACTTAGACTCGAAGTTTTGAGGAGCCTCATCACTTGGTAATCGCTTTTCTCTTTCTTCTCAATTGCTTTGATTTTTCTCAAATTTGGTTCGATTTGGATTGTGGGATATGGGTTTTGTTTGTGAATTGTATATGGTTTTTATGATCAGTATTATAAATTTTATTATTTATTTTGTTTTTATTATAGATTTTGTTGTTAGTTCCTGTTTTATATTCTTATGTTTGATGTACTTCTTTTTGGTTCACTTGTTATGAGTAGTGCTTCAGATTTTTCCACCTAGATGAATAATGTTGAGTTAGTACATCAACTAAACTTCTTCAACATGTATTATTGTTCACACACATAGTTGTGAAATTGAAAATTGCATCATGAATTGAAATCCTAATTTGGTGAATCGTAAATTGAATTGAATCGAGAATGGTTAAGATTAAGTGCAAAATATAGAAAATGATGTAACCAATCGTATGTATATATAATAACATTATAAAATTGGACACATGTTATTAATGAAGCTAAGTTTGGGTTGTCTGCTGAGTGAACAAACCAACTTATGAGCTGACCAAAAGCATTTGTTCGGTTAATTTGCAGCCTTAGTTGAAAGTAGTCCAAAATATGGACTTTGGTGAAATCTGTTCTGACACAAAATCTCATCCCACCCCAAAAGCCATGAAATGTTTGGATGCACCATTAAATTCTTGAACTATTGCTGTGTTATCAAATTTTTATATGGTAATTCTAATTCATATTGAATAAATTTTGTTGTTATTTGTTTGTAATGCATTTTTACTGTAGAGGCTGATGGGCCTATAAAGGATATGACATTAATCACAGATTATACTGGTGATGTGGATTACATTAAAAATCGGGAACATGACGATTGTGATAGTATGATGACCCTTCTTCTAGCAAAGGACCCATCTAACTGCCTTCTTATATGCTCTGATAAACGTGGAAACATTGCTCGCTTTATTAATGGCATTAACAATCATACTCCATAAGCTTGTGTATCCTCTCTCATGCTGTCTAGATTCTAGACTCAAAAAATGCTTCCCTGCTTTTATTTTGATGGTGACTTTATCCATTTCATCGACTCTGATGTCTGTACTCCATTTCTTCCAGTGAAGCC
Organism: Camellia sinensis; assembly: GCF_055761805.1. Lineage (NCBI taxonomy): Eukaryota > Viridiplantae > Streptophyta > Magnoliopsida > Ericales > Theaceae > Camellia > Camellia sinensis. The sequence goes on along the minus strand of NC_138969.1, from coordinate 27,971,248 downwards.
ACATAACAAAATTCTTTGTTTTTATCGACATCAAAATAAATTTAAAAATTGAGAATATTAAACCTGTTGTTCTTGAAACCTGTCCAATTTTGTGCAGGGAGGGTAGGAAGAAGCAAAATCTTGAATGCGTGAGGTACAGTGTAAATGGTGAATGTCAAGTCCTTTTGGTTGCTACTCGTGATATTGCCAAGGGGAAGAGGCTATATTATGACTATAATGGATATGAGCATGAATACCCAACCCATCATTTTGTCTAAGATCCACATAGATATTCGTCTAACAATTTTGCGTAATTGTCATGCAATTCCAGATTTTGATAGATCCTTCTGATGTATACACATTTTTTTTTTTCTTTTTTGTCGCAGCTTACACATTTTTGTTGCAGAGTGTCCACATTTTTTCCCAGTTTTCTAATTGTATCCTCAGCCCATCAATTGTAATTTATCATGTAGTGCTAGCCAAGTATGTGCTGTGAGAGAAATAGTGCAGGCGAGGGAACTTTCTTTGGAATTTAACATATGAAGGGTTTTAAATAATTACAAATTTGAGTTACATGGCATTGTCTTTAACTACAGTTTCAATGAAATGCATTACTTTTATCTATGGTTTCCTTTAAGTAGGTCCGAAGATTACTATAATGGACTATTGGAGGGCTTTTCCTCCAACATTTGTTTCTCTTTCCTTATCTTTATTTGAGTTAGATGATATTATCTTTATGTGCTAAAGGTTTCAATGGAAGACACTACTTTTATTAAATGGCTGCCTTAATGTAGATCCTAAGATAAACTCTAATAGACTGTTGTGTGTTATTATTATTAATTTTTTCTCCCACTAAAACATATTTCTCTATCTGTTGTTTCTGTTTTGGTTTCTCCTCTCTATAAAGATTTCATCATTATTTTCTTAAAATGCTAACCGTCCTCAAGAAAGCTCGAAGACAGGAAAATAAAGTAAAATACAAATAAATTCTTTTTGGCTGCCTATTGAACGATTGAAAGTAGTTTGAATTGAAAATGTAAGAGTTGAAGCTTCACTTAAATGTTTGACAGACTCTGTTTTAACATTAAACATGTTTGGGTTCACATTCATGCAGGAGAGATTGAGGCTTAATACACTACAGTTCAACATGTCAATTCCAGCCCCATGTGTCTTCTTGATCAGATACCTTAAGGCTGCTCAATCTGATAGGAAAGTAAGCAGATAATCTCAATTTCGGTCCATATGTTGTGTTATTTAGTTTTTATTTTTTCATATCATAGTCAGCCTAAATGAGAAATTGTAATTCTAATGTGCACCTTGCAACAACTTGGGCTCCTATCGATCTTCTTGATCGACCTATGCCTCATGGAGTATGAGATACTCAAATTCCCACCATCTTTCTTGGCTGCCACAACAATCTACACTGCTAAATGTACCATTTCTGGGTTTAAGCAATGGAGCAAGACTTGTGAATGGCATACTAGCTACTCAGAAGATCAGCTCCTAAATGTTCCCTACCATGTTCAATTGTGAACATGCATTGAACTGTACTTGTGTTTCATTTGACAGTATTTTTAAGATAACAAATATTTTATCTGTTCTCTCTTTTACTCATGTGATAATAAAACATCATCCGTCACTTATGAGAGTTGTGTTGGAGCCAGGAAAGAATTGTAGCAAAACAAAACTAGTTCGAATTGATTAAACCTTGAATACTGTGTTTGATTTAAAATCACTACCATACATGAGTTCTAATATTGTGCAGCAGATATGAGGATCAATTTTGAGTGCTTAATGTTATATTTTTTTTTTTTTTTGGCGATGGTAACAAGATGGTCGCCAAAAAATATGTTAACATTTTTCTTTATTTTTTGCGACGGCAAAATAGCTATTGCCATAAGTAGTTTAGACAGTCACAAATAATTTACAACCGTTACTTTGCCTTCGCAAAAAGTCTTTTGCGATTGTTTTTTCATTATTTGCGACAGCTTGTAGCGGTCGCAAAAAGTGCGTTTTTTAGTAGTGAGCCATGGGAAATTAATTAAATGCATGTCGAGGGAAATCATAGCCACATAATCAAACCACCAAATCCGTAAAGCAACAACAAATGACCACAAATCTTGCCAGATAATTGAAATCAAAGTCACATAATCAAACCACAAAATCAATATTACCCTTAATTTTTTGTCAAATTTCCTTGTCTATGACATCACTACCACATCCTTTATAACTTTGTCTCTCTAGTTTTTTTTTTTTTTTTTCTTGTCCCATGGTCTGTCATATATCATTCCCCTCCCTCCTCTCATATAACACCTACATAGCTATTGCCCTGAAGAATTAATTTATTTACAGTGATTTTTTTCAGTACTAATTTAAGTCCTCTATTGTTAATTGTTAGTAATTGCCTTCTTGTCCCTTGTTCCTAACATGAAGTCTGCTTTTATTCCTGCAATCTTTTGTTATCAAATTTGTTATCCATGTTGCTTATCATCAAGGATCACTTCAACTCTTTGAAGTTTTGGATTGTTATATGCATTTCTACTAAATTGGTTTATAAAATAAATTATTTAAATATGAGTTTAGATGTAATTGCTAATATATTAATATTTTCCTTGTTTATTTTCTTTGCAGATTAGTTTTTGATGACATTTGGAAGCGTACTTGCAAATCAAGATCAAGTGTTGATTTTTTTTTTCTTCCTAAACTGATATTTAGTTCTAGTTGTAAATCAAGATCTAGAGTTGATTTTTTGTGCGGACTCCACGTTAGTTCAATTTAGGATTTTCTATGATAGTTTTTTTTTTGTTATACATAATGGATTATTATTAAATTTATTTGATGGATATATTTTGATTTATAATATAAATTGTTTAATGAATTTGTTGTGTGGACTGCGTAGAATATCTGGTGGATGTTTTAGTACATTTAAAAGGCAATTGGGATATGAGCAGGAATATTTGTGAAATAATAATTTTAATTGAAATATAAAATATGGGACAAGTTTAGTGACGAATTTTTTTCGTCATTTGTACTTGTTATTATGACAAAGTGATTATTCGTCGCTAATAAATATTTTTTGTGACAAAATTTATTGTAGCTTATATATGAAAGTTTTTATTGATTTTGTTGTTTGGTGACTAAACATTTCGTCATGTATACATTTTTTGGCCACGAAATATATTTTGTCACCCATGTCTAACTTTTGGAGACGAAAAATTTTGTCACCTTTACATCTTACTATGACGAAATTATTTCTTCATCAATGATCAACATGTGTGACAAATTTATTCGTCAACTAAAGTTATAAATGTGGTACTGAATAACTATTTGGTGATGAAAATGAGGATTTTTTGTGACAAAATGTTGTTTTATTGGTGACAAAAAGTTTCGTCACAGAAGTAATTTCATTGGTGACGAAATTATTTTTCGTCACGATACTTTTTAGTGATAAACATTCAATGACGAACTTGGTGACGAAAATATTTCCTCACAAATATGTATAGTGACGAAATTAGCTCTTCGGAGACAAAAAAATCGTCATCCAAGACCCAACTTCTTGTAGTGTCCATATGAATTGTGGAAGGGCTTGAAACCTAATGTAAAATACTTCAAAACTTTTGGGAGTAAGTGTTACATCTTCAAAGATAGAGAGCCTTTGGGCAAATTTGACTCCCGAAGTGATGAAGGTATTTTTCTAGGGTATTCAACCACTAGTAGGGTTTTTAGAGTCTATAACCTGCGAACTTCATCTTTAATGGAATCTATAAATGTGGTTATAGATGACACAGGTGCACCTACTCCAGCAGCAAATGAGGATGACAATGATGAATCTCCAATCTTGGATACTGAACCACAAATTCAAGAAGAATCTGCGGACCAATCACAAGAAAGTGCTACAGCTCCATCCTCACAGGTAAGTGTAAGTCCAAAGAGTGCACAAAGGGATATCACTCCTGTTGCTTCTGTCACCGCAAATCCTGAGCTAAAACCATCAGCAAGGGTGAAACTGAACCATCCAGCTCAACAGGTGATTGGAAGTGTCTCGGATCGAATGAAAACCCGAAGACAGATTCGGGATGAGGTATCACATATGTGTTATGTTTCATTAATTGAACCTAAGAATTTTAGAGAGGCCTTGCTTGATGATAGTTGGGTTAATGCTATGCATGAAGAATTAGGTCAATTTGAACGTAACAAAGTTTGGACTCTAGTTCCCAGACCTAGAGACATGAATGTGATAGGTACCAAGTGGATCTTTAAAAATAAATCTGATGAGAATGGTACAGTTGTTAGGAACAAAGCTAGGTTGGTTGCTCAAGGCTACACACAAGTAGAGGGTGTTGACTCTGATGAGACGTTTGCCCCAGTTGCACGTCTCGAATCTATTCGAATTTTACTTGGTGTTGCTTGTTTTCTTGGTTTTAAATTGTTTCAAATGGATGTGAAAAGTGCCTTTCTAAATGGGTACTTGAAAGAAAAGGCATATGTTGAGCAACCAAAAGGGTTTGAGGACCCTAAATGTCCTAATCATGTCTACAAGTTAGACAAGGCTTTGTATGGATTGAAACAAGCCCCTCGAGCTTGGTATGATAGACTCACTACATTTCTTCTTGATAATGATTTTCAAAGGGGTAGTGTGGATAAGACTTTATTTGTGAAACATACTAAGTCTCATATTCTTGTTGCTCAGATTTATGTTGATGATATTGTGTTTGGATCCACTGCTGAACATCTTGTGAAATATTTTTCGGATTGCATGACACATGAGTTTGAGATGAGCATGATGGGAGAATTGTCTTATTTTTTGGGTCTTCAAATTAAACAGTCTCCTTCAGGTATATTTGTGTCTCAGTCTAAGTATGCAAAAAATCTTGTGTCTAAGTTTGGTCTTGAGTCTGCCAAACATGCTTGCACTCCCATGAGCACCAGTCTTCACCTCTCCAAAGATTCCTCTGGTATTGATGTTGATCCTACCCTTTATAGGAGTATGATAGGGAGTCTTTTGTACCTCACAGCCAGTCGTCCTTATATTGCTTTCAGTGTAGGTGTTTGTGCCCGTTACCAAGCTAGTCCTAAAGAGTCTCATCTTCTTGCTGTCAAACGCATCATTAAATATGTTCATAGGACATTGCGATATGGGGTTTGGTTTTCTACTGACACTACACCTGAGATTACTAGTTTTTCTGATGCCGACTGGACAGGATGTGCTGATGATAGGAAAAGTACATCCGGGGGGGTGTTTTTACCTTGGGAATAATCTGGTTTCCTGGCATAGTAAAAAGCAAAATGCCATCTCTCTTTCGACTGCTGAGGCTGAGTACATTGCTGCAGGAAGTTGTTGTGCTCAAATGTTGTGGATGAAGCAAATGCTTCATGATTATGGGATAGTACAAAACACTCTTACTCTTTTCTGTGATAACACAAGTGCCATAAACATTTCAAAAAATCCTGTCCAACACTCTCGCACCAAACACATTGACATTCGTCATCATTTTATTCGAGAGTTAGTGGAAGAGGGACTTGTTGTTCTTGAGCATATTCCCACTGAGCATCAAAAAGCTGATATTTTTACAAAACCCCTTGATCTTCTTCGGTTTGAGTTCCTTAGAAAGACCTTGGGTGTCATGCTCGATCACTAGAGTGTTACTTGTTTCTTGAGTAGGTGTAATTGTTTTGCCTTATGAATGTTTGGATGTAATAATCTCATTATCATTGATATCTGTTTTACTTGCATCCAATTTTTTTTACACTACTCATGCTGCTTACAAGATCTCATTGTTCATTGGTCATAGCTCATTTTGAATGCCCATGCTCATTAACCTCATGACCTCATTCTGTACACGTCCTTGAGATTAATTGTTGCAGGGGTTTCCGCACATGTGATCAAAGTTCTCTATGGACCACTAACAGTGTTTCTTGTACTTTTACAGTGGAATTGACCGATACTAGCATATCATGGGTGATGTTGAGTCTCTTAACCATCTACCATCTGTTTTCACTTCCACGGTTTCTCCCTCAGTTCCTTGAAGTCCGGGCATTAGGAAAAGGCTACCTCAGAGGCACCAACCAGGCCATCCTTTATGATTTCATTCTTCTCTGGTTTGGTTTCCATACTCTTGAGAGTGAAAGCCACCAGTGAGTGCCCATAAGAAAAATATATAAAAATAAATAAATAAATACAAAAATGGGACTCATTGATTGAGGGGGAGCCTCCGCATTTACTCAACAAATACCCCGTGGTTCCTAGTGGTTTGACTTTTCTCTGTATTGTTGAGTTACTCTTGATGGAGGTCCAGCCATCCGATCACTACTAGGATTAACTCTAGCTCAGTGACCTCTCATGGATTGCACACACACACATTTTTTGTGAGCTCTCATGTTGGATTTTGAGTTGTACATTCTCATGTAGCTTATGATCATTGATTATCTTTTATCTGCTTTGCTCATGATGTTCAGTGTCATTTTTTTTAAACAACTGCAAGTTTCCAGACTTCATGAATTGCGGATTATCTCATCTTAGTATTCCATTCTGGCTGAACTGAATGTGCTCATTCACTTGTGTTTCGGGTCTCACCTCTTGTTATTGAGTATTTTGTTTTTATTTATAAAAAAAAAAAAAAGTTTTTTTCCCGCTCGAGCGGCACTTTTTTCGCTCGAGCGTAGTTTTGGGCCTTGCAGTAGTTTGCTCTATGCCTTACAATTCTGAGAGGGGTGTTTTGAGGCTCGAGCGCATGTTTTCCCGCTCGAGCTGGTCTCTGCGTGTTTTGTCTCACGCTCGAGCGGCAATTCGTCCGCTCGAGCGGACTGGTTTTGTATATATTTCCCTCCTTCGTCCTTTCAGTTCATTTTTTTTCTCTCAGTGCTCTCTCTCTCCTAGGTTTTGTTTTTCTCTTGCGCTTCCGTTCTCTGCTCTTCCGTGGGGTCTTGGTGTTTTCGTGTGTTTACCACATCTCAGGTTTGTCTATTCTCTCTTCTCCTTTGCTGATTTCGGATCTCTGTTCTTTGATCTATTCGTCTCTGTTTTTTTTGTTGTTTTCCAGTATATAGATAGGTCTGGTATGCGTCTGTTCCTCTTGTTGATGGTCCTTCATTGTTGCTTTTGATTAGTTAATAATGCTGTACTGTCCATATCTTGCATCTAGGGTTAGTCTTTTGGTTATTTTTTTGCTTGTTTTTTGATTAGTTTTGAAATTGGGGATTTTCGTCTACCTCTATTCTCATGTGTTTTTTTTTTAATTTATTTATTTTAGCATAAGTCCTCACCATGCTGCATACATGTTTACATTCTCGATTTTTTTTTCTCATGTTGCTATATCATTGTGTTACTAATGTTCTGTTGTTTCTCTTGTCCTTGTTGGTTTTTGGTTATATTGGGTTGGGGTTTGTTTGTCCAGTTTAGTCATGTCCACCTTCAAAAGACGTAAGTCTACAGCCACTCGCCCTACCTATAACACTGACCGCTTCCCGTCAGCTGAAAAAGCCAAGTTATACCGCGAATCCTACTCCTCCCGCTCCATCCACCTTGAACGTACTGTTCAACCCTCCACCTTTGAGTCCATTTCTATCCGATCTTTCTTTGATTCTTTGGGTGGGGATCATGTTCTTTTGTTCTCTGGGTCACAAAATCTTACTTGGGTTCGGGAATTTTATTGCAATATGGAAGGTCTTAATGACATTGGCACATCTTTTAAGACCTGGGTTCGGTCCAAGGAAATCACTGTTACCACTGACCTTATCCGCGAGCTTTTAGGGATTCGTGAGAGATTTCCTATTTTTTACCCTTTTCCAGTGCGCCCTACGTGTGATTTTGATGAGGTTGCCCAGTTTCTTTGTGGATGTACTCGTTCTTGGCCTTTCGGTTCCTTGATCAAACAGCATGCACTTCTTCCACAATTTAGGTTACTCAACCTAATTGTGTGTGCCAATATCATCGTTACCACTCACTGCTCTGAGATTAACCAAGATCAAGGCTTTGTTCTTCAGTGTATAGCCCACAACCGTCCCATTGCTCTTGCCACTCGTATCATTCAAAAGATGTTTGCTCCTTTTGAGCGCAGCAATCTTGGCTTACCCTATGGTTGTCTCATTAACCGCCTTTTAGCAAAATTGAAAGTCCCTGCATTTGATGAGGACGAATTTGCTTCTCCTTCCCGTCCGTTTACCAAAAAGACTGTCTCCCAGAGTCAGTCCCACATTAAGGGGGTTCCTTCTGGTTCAGGTAGATCTGGTGCAGGCCCCAGTGCTGCTGCGGCCATGGCAGAGGAGGCCGAGTATGATGCTACTGCTGGTGGAGATTTTCGTGAGGGGGAGCAGCACCCTCCAGTTCGTACAGTTCGTGGTCAGCTTCAGTCCCTTGAGCGCTCTGTTGGTTCCCGGTTTGACCATCTTGAGGCGCGGATGGATATATTTGAGGCCAGACTCACAGATCTTGAGACCACTACCGATGCTCGTTTCAGTGCCTTGGAGGCTTCTTCCCAGCGGATTGAGGATTCTGTGGCACAGTCTTCATCTCAGTTGGCTCAGATCTTGACCTTCCTTCAGATGCAGTCTCCTCCTCCGGCTTCGTGATCTTTGCACTTTGCTACTTTGTTTTGTTTTTCTTTCTTTTGTTCCCTCCCGGACAAAAAGGGGGAGTGTATTGGTGTTTTTGGTGATGTTTTTGGTGATGTTTTGGATAACTTTAATTTTGGTACAGTTGATGTCTTATCCTTCTTTGGTACAGTTGGATTGTTTTTTTTTTTTGTTTTGGATGATTTTCTTTTTACTTGTCCTTGGTTACTTCTTATTTCATTCATCTAATCCAGTTCCACATATTTTTGGTTGGCTTGTGTGTGGTTGTTTTCTTTCAGGATTGTTGTTCACAAGCATGGATTTGAGCTTTGGTTGTGATTGTTGGATCGTTGTTGGTGGTGATCGTTGTTGGTGGTGTCGTTTTTTGTTATTTATGTTGGAACATTGTTTTTTTAAACTAGTTTGGAATACTGTTTGAGTTCTTTTGTGATTTTTTGTTAGGCTAACTGTTTTAGAATGGTTTTGTCCGGGATTTGACAAAGGGGGAGATTGTTAGGATCCTTTGTTGTCAAAATCCATGGATCAAAACCAAGGTTGTTACAGGTTTCAGTTTTCCAGTTTTTCAAATTTTTGGTCTCTCCGCTCGAGCGGGGAAAGGTACGCTCAAGCGGGAATTAGAAGCTCTCAGCATCTCTGCAGTCGCCTGAAAAATACTGGATGGTGTGATTTGACGCTCGAGCGTGGAAACTGCCGCTCGAGCGTGGAGCCTGTATGAAATCACAAAAGTTGAAGTCTTCGCTCGAGCGGGAAGATCCACGCTCGAGCGGACCGCGCGATCCCAGATTCTATATATGCGCTTTGTGGGTTTGTTTTAGGTTAACTTTTCCTAGATCTGATTGAAGAGTCCTAGGGTTTTGTTTGTGATATACTTCTGAAGTTTTGGTGAGTTTTCCTTGATGTCTTGAGAAGAGTTCTTCACTCATGATCTAAAATACATACATCAAGGAGTTGGTTTCTTTACATTCAAGAGAGTGTTCTCTTTGGTGGATTCCGAAGATTCAAGCGTATAGTTTCAAAAGGCGTTTGATCTTATACGTAGTCGTTAATTCGACAAGTGAGGTTGTGGAATCAACCTCAGGATTGATCAGTTCCGAGAAGAAGTCGTAGAGAAAGATTTACAGAAGATTCGAAGACAAATTGACTAAGTTGGGTAATTTGTATGTTATCTTTGTAATCTTTTTACTTCAGTAGTGGATTGATTAGTGGCGTTTCGCCCGTGGTTTTTTAATCACAGTTGGAGGTGTCCAATTGTGGTTTTTTTCCATGTTAAAATCGTTGGTGTCGATTTATTATTTATTCTGAAAAACGAACAATCTAAATCACTTTCGTAAGTGCTTATTGATTTAGATTGTGTGTTTTGGATTTGTGGGGTTTGGAATATTTGAATCTTGATCTAATCACGAGTCACTTAGGATTTTCAGGGTTGGTGCAGAATTGATGAAATTGAGCCTTAGGGTGATGTTTGAAAAAAAGGGGAAAATGCCGTAATTGGACTTAAATAGTTAATTTGTAAAATTAATTTGATAATTTGTGGAAATATGAAATTGAGTTGAAAATCATGAAATTGAGAAATTATGAGATTGAATGGTGTAGTTGGATTGATTAATCACTCACCTATGAAAATATGCTAATTTATCTGTTTGATAAATTTAATTATTTGTTTAGAAATAACTGTTTTCGGCTATCAGTGGAAGGTAGCCATGATTGTTGTAGAATTGCATAATGGTTTGGTAAATTGAAACTAATCGATTGGGTTATGTCATTGAATGTGACAGTTGGATTAACACATTGTTTATGTGCTTTAAATTGATCATTGTATATGATGAGTGTTTTAATACATTGCATATGTATTTTGTTTTGGAGGAGATAGGAGATGTACTCCATGGTTTGGAAGGAGATAGGGGATGTACTTCCAAACCTGTTTGGGAAGAGATAGAGGATGGACTCTATTGATAACTATGTTGGCCAGAGTGTCCAGGGTGAAAGTCCCGAAATCCTAATTACATTTGCATAACGTAGATGAATTGAAGTATTGAAGTGGTAATAATATGAGTTGTAGTCTCATTATAAATTGATTATAATTGAAGTGGTGATAGTATGAGTTGTAATCTCATTTTGAACTATTCGGATAAGCAATGAACCATATCTATGAATTGGATTGGATAATGAAACGGAAAGGGATTGGAACATGGTTGTGACTATGGATTGGTTATGCAAGAGATGTGCGTTGATTTATATGAGTTAAGCATTTATCAATTGCTAATGTTTTAGTTAATGCTCATATTATGTTTAGCGTATCTCTACTGGGCTTTGGCTCACCCTATATGGGACATCATTTTTCAGGTACAGATGATATACCGCCTCCAAGGATGTAGCTTGAGAGGTTTAGAAGCTGAAGACTTATTTTTGTAGTTACCTTTTGTATTACATGTAATTTTGCCAAGGGCTTAATCTGTTAGGAGTTAGAACTCTCTTTTGTTGAAACCAACTGTTGACTTGGAAAGTTTGTAAGCCCGTACGGTATTTACTTTTATTGTCAACATGTAATATTTTTTGTAAAGAATACTCTGATAAATGAATATATGTTTATTTCTCCTATGTTTATGGATATCATGATTGATTGGTTTATGTACTTAAATTTGAGGGCGTTACACAGAGAGAGAGAGAGAGTGTGTGTGTGTGTGTGTTCACACTTCGCATCGAGAGAGTTTGAAGGTTTCAAATTCCGATCTATTTATATGGGCAATGTGAGATGATATTAATTTATGAGCCCACGAATTGATTTGAGCCGGACTGAAATCAGATCTTTGGTATGCTTGCCCGAGCCCAATCTTCGTTGTATTATTTATTTATTTATTTTATTATTATTATTATTAGAGGATTACTATTCATGTCCAAAAGTTAAAATAACTTTCTAAATTCAGTGTTATGAAAATGATTAGTTGATAATTAAATATTCTTCAATTATCAACCAATCATCTCCTTATATATCACTAGATTTAGAAAATGAATTAAAAAAGTAGACTCGTATATCATCATTATTATTATTATTATTACATTTTTTGGGGGGTAGTTAATGCTAAGTTGAATCATCAAACCACTAGTTTTTGGACTAATCCAATCTATGTCGCCCATAAATGTTATTTATAATTGGTGTTTTGTGAAAAATAAAATAGAATTTTGGAACAAGATTGTTAAATTTAACATTTTGAATATTATTATGTACTAGTTTGGCAACTAACTAAAAAAGTCATAAAGTTAAAAAGTCACTAAAAAATTAAAAGGTTAAAAATTATACAAAAAGTGAAAGATTTCATTTCTTTTCTACTTTCTGCAAGTTTTTGTTTTCATGAAAAACCAAAAAAAAAAAAAAAAAAATTATCTCCTATTTTAGCCAAAAAATAAAATAGTAAAATAATCTATTCCTAAACCTTTGGTTTTCACTTGTCATTTTGACAATTCAACATCAGAGATTATTCTACAAGTATTTCTCATTGTACGACTACAACCTATGAAATTACAAGAGCCTATATGAGTTCATGCGCTGCTAAATAAACTACAAAATGAATGGATTTAGGAGTGGATTTTTAGCCATCTTACTGGCTGAAAATTTGTTAACTTATTTGCTGCTCACTTTTTTGACAAAAATTCAAACCAATCAAATTTAAGCTAAAAAATAGTTAACTTAAAAGTGTATAAAACGCGCTAAACTTTTTTGCACTAATTTTTTTCTAAGAATATTTTTAACTAATTAGCTAGCTTTTTAGCTAACTTTTATAGGAAGCCTTAATATGTCGCTAATTCAGCTAGCTTTTATAGGAAGCCTTAATATGTCGCTAATTCTTTGATTCTGTTTGACAATTTCCAAACAATTTGTTTTTATTTAAAAAAGTAAAAAGTAAAAATCTTAACTTGAGTAAAAGTAACTTCTTCATAAAAGTAACATTTTAAAAAAATCTTTACTAATGTGTGTAAAGATTATGTTAGTTGTTAGATTAACACTTATAGATTATACAAGTTAGCTTCTTCATCCTGACAAAGTATCAAATACTTGCCATCTAATTCAAATCCCTCTTAGAGAGAGTTGAACCAATGATCTCTCTTTTGAGACTAAGACCTTAGGAGAATCACAGTACCTAACTAGGTTAGGCATAATCAGTTTTTTTTTTTTTTTTTTGGTAGTTACAATAATTTGTGATTAAAAAATGATGTTATGCATTTTGTTATAATGTTACCTATTTTTTTATGGGAATTTGACCAATAAGTCCCATATTTTGTACTTGTAATTCGTATAGTTTCACCTTTTTTCTTCTGATTTGTTTAGTCCTTTTGGATGTATAATAACTTATTTGACCACCACATTAAAGTATCACATTTGAAAAAAAATATACTAAAGATTTTTTTAGTATCGCATCATATCCGTCACGTTAGAGTATCATATTTGAAAAAAGTACATTAAAGAGTTTTTAATTATTTTAGAGTGTCATATCATGCCCACCACGTTGGAGTGTTACATGCCACGTTTGGAAAAAATACACTAAGAAATTTTTAATTTTTTTTAGAGTGTCACATCATACCCACAACATTGTCACATTTGAAAAAAATATACTAAAGAGTTTTTATTTTTTTTGAAGTATCACATCATACCCGCTATATTGTCACAAAAAGGAAAAGTATACTAAGGAGTTTGTTTTTTTTTTTTTGTAATAAAAAATTTGGAGTGTCAAATCATACTCGCCCCGTTCTCATATTTAGGAAAAGTACAATAAGAAGTTTTATCATACCCGCCATGTTGGAGTGTCACATGTCACATTTGGAAAAAGTACACTATGAGTTTTTAATTTTTTTTAGAGTGCCACATCATATCCGTCACGTTATCACATTTGAGAAAAGTACACTAAGGAGTTTTTATTTTTTTTTTTAAGTAAAAGTTTTGGAGTGTCACATCATACCCGCATTTTTTCACATTTAGAAAAAGTACACTAAGGAGTTTCTAATTTTTTTTGGGCGTGTCACATTAATACATGTCACATTGGAGTATCACATCATACTTGTCACATTAATAAAAGGATATATTTGTCCCCCAAAACACTATCAAAATAAAAAATAAGACCACACAGAAAGAAACCCTCCACTAATAGGATTTAACAAATCAATAGAAAAAACTTGGGACTAATTGGAGTACTTGTTTGTGAGATAGGATTTATTGGTAAATATCTCTTTTTTTATCTAAATATTTTCTAACAAAAAAATGTGTAGCATTAGCATAAAATGTATAATTTCATTTTTGAATAACAAATTATCTTAACTCTAGCCCAAAAAAATGTAATATTTATCACAAAAATGCATAACACAACTACAAAAATGAAATTACATAACAAGGGTGCATGTACATATGATACACACTTTTTGAGGAGTGTATATCACAAAATTACTTGAAAGTAGAATTAAAACTCTTGTCCTTGTTATGGAATATTTTGGAAAGTAAATTTTTTTTATTAACTTTTTTTTTTAAAAAACGTATAAAAAAATAAAAAGATAATGTGACCTAAGTAAATTAATGAATTAACATTTTTTACTTTTCCCAAAAAGGCCATAGTACACCAAGTCTAGATCCTCTCCAGGCTCTCTCTCCAGTTGTTCCTGTGGGGGACTGCTCAAATAGAGCCACGTTACCTCGCAAGGAAATGAATGACTCAGATTTGGACGATTAAACAAAAAAAATTCAAAACACACCCACATTGAATTTCATTCCCTTTTTTTTCTCTCTCTCTCTCTCTCTCTCTCTCTCTCTCATTTCTAATACAAAATTTAAAAAATTATTTTAATATTTTTCATTTTATTTTCATAATATATATATATATAATTTTTAATATAAATTTTAATTTTATAAAATTAATATGATTGAAAATATACCTTTAAAATGAGACTAATATTAAATATATTTAATAAAATTTTAAAATAAATAAAAAGTAATCACGGTGTTTAGTTATGTTTTCAAATTATTATTTTTTTTAATATAAAAATTAATTTGATGAAATAAACACACAAAAATCATATATTTTTGAAGTTCTCAAAAACAATATTCATTCCAAACAAAATCATATGAAAATAATGACTTTTAATTTAATTTTATTAACCAAATGAGTTTATAATTTTTTTTAAAGGAAAAAAAAATCTATATTTGATTTACGCCTATGCATAGATTGAAGGAAAATTTACCCATAAATCCTATTTTGTGGAAAGTTGAACCATTTAGTCCTAAGAGTTTTATTATGCACCATTTAGTCCCCTTTTATTCGGTAATGTTTGCTTAGTTAAGTTTGGGTCTTTTACAGTTTACAGTAATATACCCTTTGTGGGATTCTTTTTTCCTAAATAGAAGGTTTGGTGTGTTGGCTGGGGATTTGGTAATGTTAATGTGTGCAAGGGTTTGGTTTGACTTTGGGAGTGGTGGATGTTGATTGGGTTGTGCCATTGGTTCATAGTTTTGGGCGTTTTTTTCACTCGTCCTCATTGTGCTACAACAGGTGAGTCGCGGTGTCATGTGTTTTGCATTTGTAAATGTCATTGCCCATGACGTTGTGGTTGACAGTGTGGTGGGTTGCGATGTTATTTTCCGTGCCATTGTCATTGTGATTGGTGTTTTTGTGCAATTATTTTTCCCCATTTTTTAAAGGTTTTTCAGTTGTTCACATGGCTTCATTGTGGGTACTGATAACATCCACATATGCACAGTTACTTTTAATCGGTTAGTTTCAGTGCCAATGTTGTTGATGTTATTTGGATTTGAATTTTTCTAATATGCACAGTTGCTTTTAATTGGTTAGTTTAAGTGCCAATGTTGTTGTTGTTATTTGGATTTGAATTTTTTTAATGTGTAAGCTAATTTTTAAGGGGGTGAAGTGTGAACGTGTTGTTTATCTCATTGATTTTACGGTCTGATTTTTTTCACAGTTTGCAACATCGGGAGAGAACTGTTGGTGTGAGATGTCAAATGTCATTTTTTTATTCATGCATTGTCGTATGTGTTAGCAGGCTAACGGATCGATTATGGGTTGCGTGACAGGTATGGATGATGTGTTGTTGTTGTTGTGCACTTACGGGCAAACCAATGTTGTTGTTCGGTTGCATCACGCGATGACATTCGCATAGGTGGTCGATACTATTTGTGGGAAGTTCGACGACTTGGTACGGGATGCGGTGTATGTGTTGTGGGATGTCCCCGGGTATAAGAAGTTTAAGGTTGACAGTGATGACGATATCTGAAACATGTTGTGCCTTGCGAAGTCATTTGAGCTGAACCATTTTGATGTTCTTATTCATATCTAGGATTGTTCTGATGGGTGGTAATTACGGCGGTGCGTATTGCAATGAAGATGAAAATGGGTTAAAAATGGGTTAAAAATTAGAGCAATGCTTGGTAGCCCGAATATGAGGTGGCTCGAATGGCTCGAAATTCACCTTGCCGGTCATCCGGCCAGTCATCTGGCGAAGAGGCTGACAGCGGCAGTCGACAAAGGTGACAACCACGGTAGACAATCTTTCACCCGATCGTCCAGGAGGACGTCTGACCAATCATCTAGGCGAACGACCAGTGAACACTCATTCGGGCCATTCGAGCCCTTCCTTTTCAGGCTACCAAGCATTTTTCTAAAAATTAAAAATTAGCTTTTAACTAAGTTGTCAAAACATGTGTGTCAGTGAGAAGGAACGAAGAGAGGGTATGTGTGCGCTGTGTGTGTGTCAGTGAGAAAGGAAGAGAGAGAGAGTGTGTGCACTGTGAATGTGTGTCAATGGGTATGCATGTATTTTTTTTTTTTTTTAAGAAACAAATTTAATCTGTTCATTTCTTTGCGGGCAACATGGTTCTATCTAAACTGTCTCCCACAAAAGCAAATCGGAGAGAGGCTAGAGAGGATTTGGATTCCTAGTATACATACTTACGCACTATCAGTTGCAAGGAAAATGCTTTTTCATTGAAAATAAGTGCATCACTTTAATGCATTAGTTGGAAGAGGGCCAGTTTCGTGCAATGTGAATTGCGTTGAGATTGATTAACATTAGGTTTGTCACATGAAAGTGAGGATGTGACATGACGTAAATTGTAATGCCCTTAAAATATTACATAATTCCATCATCTAACAGTTCTATATACATGATAGATAAGTCACATTTTCATACATACATTAGAGTTAATATTACAAAAGAGTATTTCATATAAATTACAAATGTTTACAAAAATAATAGAATGCCCTGAGGGCTTACATCTTTCCAAGTTGTTACTTGGTTACACAAAAGAAGAGTTCTAAATCTTTTACAAGTAAAGCCCTCGGCTTAGATTTACATTTAAATACAAAATAGACAAAACAACAAAATGAAGCCTTCAGCTCCAAACCTCCCGAGCTATACCCTTGGAGGTGACATATCACATGTACCAGAAAATGGTGTCCCAAGTAGGGTGAGCCAAAGCCCAGTAGAGATATATTAAACCAAATATGAGAAATAACTAAAACATTAACATTCGACAAATGGTCAACACTTATAAAACAAATTTCTACCTGTTTCATAACCAAACGACAATTACATCCATATTTCAATCCTCTTTCCTTTATTTATCCAAATAAGTTCATAGATATGGCTCATCATTTACCCAAATAGTTTGAAATGAGACTACAACTCATATTATCAACACTTCAATCATCAACGCCATTCAAACGTATATAAGATTTCGGGACTTTCACCTTGGACACTCTGGCCAACTTAATTATCAATGGAGTCCATCCCCTATCTCATCCCAAGCAATGGAGTACATTCCTATATCCTCCCAAACAGTGGAGTACATCCCTTATCTCCTTCCAAACAATGATACATACAATGTATTCAACACATTATCATGTACACTGATCAAATTAAAGCACATATTCAATGTATTAATCCAACCGTCATATTCAATGACATAATTCAGTTGATTAGTTTCAATTTACCTAATCATCATGCAATTCTACAACAATCAAAGTTATCTTCCACCGATAGCCCAAAACAGTTATTTCTAAACAGATAAGTAAATTTATCAAACAGATAATTTATCATCACTTCGATAGGTGAGTGATCTATCAATCCGACTACACCATCACATCATAATTTTTCCCAATTTCATAGTCACCAAACCAATTTCATATCTCCACTAAACAGTTTATTTAATTCCAATTAGGGCAATTCTTCCCCTTTGCTCAAATATTGTTCTCAAGGCCAAACTTCACCCATGACACACATCAACCCCATTTTAAGGTCTCACAAACACAAACGTAGACTTAAAATAGGAAACCCCTCTTTTATAATTTCAAATCAATCCTAACTTTGCCCAAAATTCCCAAACAATACCATCTATACAAAATGACCAATATTTATGTCAAAACTCATAAGAAGGAGTAGATTATCCCTACCTCAAAGTTAGGAGCCCAAAGGAGAAGAAGAAGAAACTTGAAAGTGCTCCAAATCCACACTTTTTTCGGATCAAAAGATAGCCACGAGATACTCTAGATTTTTAACAAAGGGAGTAGGGTAGAAACCCTCTAGATCAAGTGTATTTGTAGAAAGAAGGAGTGAGTAGAGAGAGAGGGTGTCGAATCTAGGGTTTGGAGTGGAAAAGAGGTTCAAAAATGGAGTAAAAACACGCTGCTGCGAACTGATATACACAGGGCTCGCTTGAGCGAAGGAGTGGTCGCTCGAGTGACCAGACACAAAGGACCTCGCTCGAGCGCAGGAAGAGTCGCTCGAGCGAACAATGCAAAGCTTCAGGTCTGCAACGCAGAAGCACGCTCAAGTACATGAGTTCTCGCTCGAGCGAAGAAACTCAAAACATAGGGCTCGCTCACTCGAGCGCAAGAAAGCTCACTCGAGCGAAGAATACCAACCTTCAGGTCCGATCTAGACGCAGATGCATGCTCAAGCGCAAGAGTTCTCGCTCGAGCGAAAAGACACACCACAGAAAGCTCGCTCGAGCGCAAGAACCTTCGCTTGAGCGAAGAAGCAAAAACCCAAGGCTCGCTCGAGCACAAAAAGCCTCGCTCTAGTGAGGATGCCAAATTCTGGACAGCAACCATTTGTTCCAACACCCAACCAACCTATTCCAAACTTACCCAACACATCCCACAACTCAAATACAAAGAATTAAAGGACGGAAATGGAATATAGACAACAACAATCACCCACGGAACCGAGTCCGGTACAATGAATAATGGAGGAAAACCGGGATCACTATATAAATGAATGGGTTTAAATGATTTAGTATGGAGAAGTTATTTCCTAAGACATAATTGAGTAATATTTTAAGAATGATGTTATATGTATCGATTAATATATTAATAGATGGTGTGATGCAATTTTAGAAATTTTAGATATTTATAATTTATATAATAGGTGGGGTTAGTAATAATGTCATAACACTAGTTATTACATTAATTAGTGCATGTAATATCACTAATATTTTAATGGTATTGTGAAAGATAAACGAGATTAAATTCATAATTTTTGTATTGAATAATTAGAAAATATATATAAAAATATAGTGATTTATAATTGGTGAAAAACACCATCACACAAAATTAATCAATAATTTTTCCTTGGTATGAGTTAGGTCTATGGATAATCACTTTCACCTCGTCCCATCTTGATAAAAAATTTGAAACTCTTATTGCCCAGCCCAAGCTATATTTATTAAATTATTAATTTAATTTTTTTCAATATAACACGACTAAACCGTTAAAATATTCCACCTCAAGATGGTTATTTTTAAAAAAATTATTTTTCATCTCACATCTTTTAATTTTTATCATTTATTAATAATTATTCGTAATATAACATTACTTCTCATTTTTATTAATACTATCACTCCTCACATAATAAAATTAAGGACAAATTATAAATATACCTTCTGAAATTTAATTAAAATATAAATCGTCCTCTATAGTTTTGAAAATTATATTTCACATTCTGAGGTTTCTAATTTCATTACAAATCGTCATTTTATTAATAAATAATTAAGCCAATTAATAATTTTTAATGATGTTATAAATATATTTCAATTAATAATGTAAGTAATTTTATTATTGTATAGGAGAGCAATTATAAATTTTATTTTTAATTAATTTTATTAAATAAAAAATTTTGACAAAAAAATATTTATAATTTTTTAAATCACAAAACGTAATCTATATTTTAAGTAAATCTGTATAATTGTAATTTATCCTAAAATTAACCTATGCTCGCCTTTGTTTTGGATAGGAACCTATCCTCGAACCTTGTGTCTAAAACAAAGGCGAGTAATTTTTTTTTTTTGTTACATTGGAGCCTTACATTTGGAAAAAGTACACCGAAGAGTTATTTTTTAGTGTTACGTTGTTACGTTTGGAAAAAATACACCAATGAGTTTCTTAGTATGTTACATTGAAGTGTTACGTTATTAGAATGTCAGGTTTTCGTTCAAAATGTGGGATTTGTTGTAGAATTAAGATCCAAAACTTCTATAGTGCAAATTGTCCCAAATGTGTAATTTTATATTTTGAAAAATCTACTTTTATCCCTAAAAAATTAAATTCAAACATGGAAGTAATTACCCTTTTATGTAATTTTTACTTTAATAGGACCTTTGGGTTCATAAGAAAAAATAGATGACTAAATAGTTCATAAGATCACATTTTGAAATTTATTGGTACTTCACCCATTATTATAAACAATTTTAAAATTTAAATAGAAGGGCAATAATGAAAAAAATATTTTAAAATTTGAATTAAAATGTAATGATTACATGTCTCCTTAATAAGTTGAATTTTCTATAATAAACAAACAAATTGGAACTAAGGAAGTATTATTTTTCATCAATATTACTAGTACTATGATTTATGAGATACAGTCATCCCAAATCATATTGGACACAAGGTTCGAGGATAGGTTCCTATTGATGATATGCAGTCATCCCAAATCAATTTGTTAACAAAATAAATATTTTTAGTCAATAAGATGTCAAATCCACTCCTAAATCCATTAATTTTGTCACGTCCCGTCATTTTAATTAATCGGAAACATTACCAAAACCTGTAATTTAAGTCCATTTTTTTAATATATCTATTACACTTAAGTAATAGAAACATAATGACACTAGTTCTCACTCTCAACGAATGCAACAATAATAATACATGCCAAGCTTCCACTACAGAGTTATAAATAAATAATTACAAATCACAAGATACATTTTTCATTTCCTTAACATCTATGATAAAATTTATCCAAAAAAGGTACATGGAATCCATACTCTTCAACTAATGAATCCGAAATTCTCTTCCTAAAAAAGAATGAAACAACGAGGGGTGAGCACAAATGCCCAGTAAGAATCTCATAGTTCTACAACAGTAGCTAACACATAGATAGAAATGATCATGCATACAGAGTGATACCATATAGTAAGGTGAAATTTTGTAAGCTCAAAATATTATACGAAATGTATCTTTTCTTAAAATTTCACTTGGACCTTTAAGAATACTCCCTGCCATAAATGTAGTCTCTCATCATTAGGAAGCCATAAATTTTCTTTTAAAACAAGTACACTTAAAGAAGAACATCATCTTAAATTCATTAACCCGATTCCAAATTATTCCTCATTTCGTTTCCATTTTAATATTCCACATTTCGTTTCCATTCTAATATTTCACATTTCATTTCCATTTCCAATTACCATACTCCATAATCCAAAGGATTAGAGTTCAAACATAACACAGGATTCACAAACCCTCTTTAATTCAATTTCCCAATTACTTACAAAACAAAGCTCATAATCTTCCCTTTTGTCACAAGCAATTTGTTGGTGAAAATACCAGAAAAAATTATATTTTGTTGATAAATGATGCAAAGAAAATGAGATACAAATAGATCATGCTGAGGCACGGATATCTCGTTTTCTTTAAGGAGATCATATCCACTGCGGTAGGAAGAACCCAAATATCGATGCAGCAGTCACAAAACTATGACTTGTCCCCTCCAGGATATAACAACCCGAGCACTTGTCATATGGTTCAGGCCAACTCTACACAAGATAGTGAACCCAAAGCTCCACCAAGAAAAACACCCTTCTTTGCTAGTAATCCCTCTTGTTGGTGTAGAAAAGAGTAGATGAGAGGGACTATTCATAGGCCACTAAGACCTTACAAGTTACACCAAAAATAAAGATGATCATTAAACTAGATAAAATGGAGTAACTCCAAAAACTAACTCACCACCAAGTTCATGAATTCTAATTACTCTCCATTCATAAACAAGATAAGAGGTTACCAAAGTAATGAAACTCCATTCATGAACAAGATATATCAATAAATAAATAAAAGATATTAAAATGGACCAACAATCCCCCACTCATTTTAATATCAACAAGGACAAAAGAGATTACCAAACAAAGATAGACTATTATGCATCATGAAGGTATGCTTTGCATTGAACCTTCATTAGTGAAACAACAACTTGTACTCCAGAGTCAGTAGTGGTCTCAGGCTTGAACTATGACTGCTTAGGGGAAATAAAGTATTACTGCTCACACATAATAGTCCAAGTGTTGGCATGAGCTTTACTAGCCAGCACATTACGGCCTTGTGCTAATTCCAGTTTTCATGAGCATATTTGAGAATAAGCCTTGTTCTCATAGAAAGCGTCCCCACTTTCATGCTCACATAGGTGAAATCTGTCAAGGATGTTCCTGTAATTGACACACCCCACTCAACAAGAGCTACAGAATTTCATTAAGAGTATAAAAGCTCAACCCTCCAACATTACAGGACAAATCCACTTACATCATAGGGATGGATAACAAAATATTAAATAGTGCATTTTTACAGCCACCATATGATTCGTTCTTCCCATTGAACCTAGTTACAGGATCTCTGGTCCCTAGGTTGGGTATCCTCATACATGGTTTATGATTTTATAGGTTTTAAACCCATCCCCCTTGATGTATTCCAAACCCTATCTCTCGCCAAAGCCTTGGTTAACGGATCCGCAAGATTATCACGAGATTTTACATAATTTATGGTTATGATGCCATTACTCAAATAGGATCTCACATTACTGGGTTTTCTTCGAATAGGTCTAGATTTACCATTGTAAAAATGGTTGTTCACTCTACCAATAGCAGCAGTGCTATCACAACGAATTAACACAGGAGGAATTGATTTTTCCCAAAAAGGAGTTTCATGTAACAAATCTCTCAACCAATTCGCTTCCTCATATACTGAAGCTAACGCTATAAGCTCAGCTTCCATTGTAGAATTAGCAATTATAGTCTGTTTTTTAGACTTCCAACATATAGCACCGTAAGAGGAATTTCTTCCACATTGTAAAGATAATAGTTAGGGTCAAAATCTTTTTCAACTCTAGCTCGTTTACTCCTCCTTGGTTGGATTTGAGAATATTCTTGTTCTTGAAAAACTTGAGAAGGAGTAGAAGAGCTAGGCAAGGATAAAATATTTTCAAAAATTATTTGGCGCCCACTATTTCTAGATTTGAAAGGAAATTTGTTTTCATGAAAAATAGCATCACCTGATTCAAAAATAATATTATTTTCCATATCAGAAAATCTATAAGCTGTATTATGCAACACATAACCAAGAAAAGCATAGATGGTAGCTCGTTCACCTAATTTAGGTCGTTTAGGATCTGCAAGCCTCACAAAAGCTAAACAACCCCAAACCCTCAAATAACCTACATTTGGTTTATGCCCCCGCCACAACTCATAAGGTACAATTTTAGTCTTTTTGTGTGGCACTCTATTTATCACATGGCAAGCTGTCAAAATAGCCTCGCCCCAAAGATTTGAGGGAGCACCTGAATCCATAAGCATAGCATTCGTCAAGTCAATTAACATTCCATTTTTTCTTTTAGCTACGCCATTAGATGAAGGTGAATATGGTGGAGTAGTCTCATGAATAATGCCCAATGACTGAACAAAAGAGTTGAATCCTAGAGATTCATACTCCCGGCCTCTATCACTTCTAATTCTTTTAATCTTTTTACCGAATTGATTTTCCACTTCAAGAAGGAATTCTTTAAATTTCTCAAAAGCATCATTTTTAGTTTTTAATAAATATACGTTTGTGTATTTTGAAAAATCATCAATAAAAGTGATAAAATATCGATTACCACCTCGAGTTAAAATTCCTTCAAACTCACACAAATCAGTATGAAATAATTCTAGCAATTCGGTATTTTTTTTCAACACTATTATGAGGCCTCTTGGCAATTTTTACTTTACTGCAAACATCACGTTTCTCAAATTTTTTTGTCACTTTAGGAATTAATCCTAAACTACGCATGATTCCCACATATCTGTATTGTAGGAAGCCACTTTTGCTTCAAGTGCCTCGTAGTCTTCATCATTCATCTCCTCGGTTGGGATTTTGTTTGAATTCTTCTCGGTAAGAATATATGCAACTTTCAAAAGGTTAAGATAAAACAGAACTTTTCCTTTCCACCTCTTAAAATGAACTCCTTTGAATTTGGAAGGCTTGTTGAGATCTCCAATTCCATCATTGGT
Source organism: Camellia sinensis (assembly GCF_055761805.1). Taxonomy (NCBI): domain Eukaryota; kingdom Viridiplantae; phylum Streptophyta; class Magnoliopsida; order Ericales; family Theaceae; genus Camellia; species Camellia sinensis. The sequence goes on along the minus strand of NC_138969.1, from coordinate 27,947,121 downwards.
TTTTTCTGGCACTTGTTCGTAATGGGCTTGATCTCCTTAAAATTGCTGGTGAAAATACCAGAAAAAATTATATTTTATTGACAAATGATACAAAGAAAATGAGATACAAATAGATCAGGCTGAGGCACGGATATCTCACTTTCTTTAAGGAGATCATGCCCCCTGCAGTAGGAAGAACCCAAATACCGATGCAACAGTCACAAAACTATGACTTGTCCCCTCCAGGATACAACAACCCGACCACTTGTCATATGGTTCAGGCCAACTCTGCACAAGATGGTGAACCCAAAGCTCCACCAAGAAAAACACCCTTCTTTGCTAGTAATCTCTCTTGTATAGAAAATAATTGGTGTGTGTTGGTGTAGAAAAGAATAGATGAGAGGGACTATTTATAGGCCACTAGAACCTTACAAGTTACACCAAAAATAAAGATGATCATTAAACTAGAGAAAATGGAGTAACTCCAAAAACTAACTCACCACCAAGTTCATGAATTCTAATTACTCTCCATTCATGAACAAGATAAGAGGTTACCAAAGTAATGAAACTCCATTCATGAACAAGATATATCAATAAATAAATAAAAGATATTAAAATGGACCAACACAATCCATTGAGTTCATCATCACTAGCCCCTAATCCAATTACCCGCATGAGGCCAATTTCAATCCTTAATCCATTTTTCTTCAGTTCATTTATTCTTCTCAATTCATGAGTCAATTTCATTACCTTTCAACAACCAAACTGTGGCTACAACTCAGTGGTTTTCCAATCATACAAAACACACATAAACACTTCAAACTGCTATTTTACGGAAATTTCATCCGCGGGATCGGCACCCATGTATAAATTTCGGAACTTTCACCCAGAACACTTCGGCCAACTTAGTTATAATGGAGTCCATCCCGTTTCTCCTCCCAAACAAACATACATATACAATGTATTTAATCACATAATCACACATGGAGTACATCCTCTTTCTCCTCCCAAACAATCACACATATACAATGTATTAAAACACACAGTCATATTCAATGACAACCATTTCTCAAACTTATCATATCATTTACTCTTTTCAACTAGCACAATACATGTGATCCAAAATATGTTTTTCAAAATGAAACAGGTGCACTTAAAACATAACACAAGAATTTCCAAAATCTCTTTCCAAACATACAGTTTAAATCCTCAAAATCCATTGCATGCTCCATGATATGCATGATTTATAAATAGTCTGGTTTGCCTAGTCAACATGCAATTTCTACAACAATCATAGTTATCCTCCGCCGATAGCCCAAAACAAATATATCTAAACCGATAAATAAATTCCTTTAAAGATACGCTTTTCCAAAATCTCATATGGGAGTGATAATGCATATCAAGCTCCACCATCATCATTAATAATCCTCCGAATTTACATTTACAATGACAATTTCAATTATTTATATAAAATAACAATTTGATCCAATTAGGGCAAAACTCCTTTTTATTTTTTCTTTCCAAATATCAACCCAAACTCAATACTACCCAACACAACTCAACTTAATTCAACACAATTCAACATAGTAAACACAATTCAACATAATCAACACAATTCAACATAATCAACACTATTCAACATGATTCAATTCAACACCACTAAATGTAATTCAACATAATTCAAGGTGAACTCTTAAATCCCCATTTCATCTTTTCATCTCAAGTCTCATGCCATCCATATCATTAACAAATCTTTTTCCCCAAATTTCATTTCATATTATAGCATGATTTACAATATCCATAATAAAGGTTCAATTGCTAATTTTTTGCATAATTTTCAAACACTTCCAAAATTCAATTAAACTTGTATATATACGATTTAACCTCTCAATTTCATGATTCTACTTTCAATTTGGGCAAAATCATTAATTATCATCATGAATCAACTTAGGGTTTTCAAGAAAAATTAGGGTTTTCAAGAAAAATTAAGGTTTTCAAGAAAAATTAAATTTCTCACACCACCACTTTTTATTCCAAATTTCCCATTGATTATACACCTAAGATTCATAATCCACAATCTTAACCCAACAATTGAACCCCAACACTTCAAACCCTAAACCCGCAAATTCCATGATATAACACTATATGCTCAAAAATGGAGATTTTGTATTTATATAATCAAAATACCACAAATCTATCTATAAATGCAAGTATTGAAGAAGAACTAGGACCCCTACCTCAAGATTCAAGCAAAAGAGCAAAGCTTTGATGAGATTCCTTCACAAATCCAAACTTCAATAGGTTGAAAAGTAAGATCTTCAAGCATTCTTCACTTTTTGGTAAGAGATCTTGGCCAAATCTTTGATGAATGGAAGGTATTTAGGTCAAGAGATCAAGGGTTTTCAGACCTAGGGTGAGAGGAAGGAAGAAATAAAAGAAAAGTGCAAAGTATGATCTAGAAATTCACGTTTTAAGTCGCTGAATTCGTGCAGTACGCTCGAGCGTCACTTTGCCCGCTCGAGCGTACCTGCTTCAAGCACAAATACTAAACTTCAAACGAGTATAACTCTCCCATCCGGACTCCGTTTTAGGTCGTATCTGTGTCCAAATTGAAGCCCCCGAAAACAAGCTTTCCAATGGTTCTAGCTTCACATCTAAATTCAAAGTGCGAAAAAAGAAAAAGATAAAAGAGTGACGGCTGTTCATTGGAAGATTATTCGAATTAAAATTTTTGGTCCAATCTTACTTTACCATCATGTTACCACTTCGATCAATGAGCCAAAATAAAATAGGGAGGCTCCAAACACAATAATAAAAGGTCAAAAACAATCCCACTAGTCTCAGAAATTCAAACTCAATTAGGCAGACCGCTCGAGCACCCAATCTTGCGCTCGAGGGCGCAGACCAACAAAACCGGCCACTTGAGCGACCATTCCTACGCTCAAGCGAGAATTCACAACTCTCAGAATCTCGAACAGACTGCAAAAGTACTGGAAGCCTCACAAGTCCACTCGAGTGTCAACTCCCCCGCTCAAGCGGAGGGAAAAATTCTAGATTGCTACAATCTTCCCTCCTTAAGGAATTTCGTCCCCGAAATTGTATCCGTTCTCAAAACCATAACAAAATATAGCAACAAACCCCAATCTAATAATAAGGCATGATAGTAACAATATATATATATATACCTATCAATCCTTAACATCATTCAGTTACACCTCATATCAATTTTAAACCCAAAAGTACAAAGTGTTACAAATTTTGTAGTTTATTTAGCATTGCATGAACTCATATAGGCTCTTGTAATTTCATAGGTTTTAGTTGTACAATGAAGAATACATCTAAAATTTCTCTGATGTTGAATTGTCAAAATGGCAAGTCAAGACCAAATTTTAGTATGTAGCAATATATAAAATGTTAACAATTATAACAACCTTGCTCCAAAATTTTATTTTTTTAATTTATATTTTCTCACAAAAAACACCAATTATAAATAATATTTATGAGCCACATAGATTGAATTAGCCCAAAAGTTAATGGTTTGATGATTCAACTTGGGAGTTTGTAGTTTTATGAGACTCATATAATTATTCACTTTGTTTGGTTCTAATTTTCAAAAAATAACTTTTAGAAAATTCTACTTTTTATTTTTCACATTTTAATGTTTTCAATGAATTTTTTAAATATTTTAAGTAATTTTTTTTTAAAAATTTTTAGACACACCTAACATAAATACACTTAAAAAGTATAATATTTGTGAAAAAATCTTTAAAAAATACACTAAATATAAAAAAATACGAAAATTCAGTACATTTTTCATATTTTTGTGTATTTATTAATGTTTAAAAATATTTTTTTACAAATATTTTACTATTTAGATACATCTAAGTAAGGTGCATCTAAACAAGTAAAAAAATTGTTCAAAATTTTAAAAATATTCACTAAAAACAAAAAAAGATACGAAAAATAAAAGCTCAATTTTTAAAAAACTTTATTCAAAAAACTGAAACCAAACATATTGATTATTTTTACATGTATTTAGGTTGGTGCAGGAGTTTATAACCCATTAAAAGTACATTATGTGTATTGTTTTAATAATTGTATGGAATTATAATTTCTTTGATTTATGTATAAATAAGATATTTGTGTAATTGTAGCTGTGTGAGTTTTAGAGGGTTGAGACGTAGCGGAGACCAAAAAAAAAAAAAAAAAATTTAAAAAAAAAATAAAAATAAAATAAAAATAAAATAATAATAATAATAATGCTGAGGGCACCAGGTGTATGGGAAAATGGGTGTAATTTAGGCTTCATGTATTTGTATTCTGTTTTTGGTGTTTTTTCAGTCTCATGATTGCTTTTTTGTTTTTAGTTATATAGTGATTTTCTCACCCATTAATATAAGTAATTGATTTGAACTTTTTGACCAGCACCCTAAAAATAACGTTCGACTTACATGTATAAAACATTCTATGTGATTTTTTGCTTTGATGCTTCACTTTTAGGAATGTGTAATAATCTTAACATAAATAACAAATTAAACTTGAATAACTTGATCTTGTTAAGTTTGAGAAGGTGTAATAATCTCAACACAAACAACAAATTAATCTTAAATAACTTAATTTTTTAGAATATTTATAAACTTATTGAACCAAATAATAACTTGTTAAAATTTGACTTGAAAACTTAATAATATTAAAATATATTTAACGTAACTTAGGGATTTTTATTGACAAATCTCATTTAGAAGTGTTTTAACTCAAGAAGTCCATGAATGAATTTTTTAACCCATTTAGTCCCATATATGTATAGTTTTAATCCATAAAATTCTTTTTCTTGATTTACACTATTTTCTTGGACACTGTATATTTAATTTTGATACCCTTATAAATATTTTTTTAACGGTTAACAATTTTATGATGCGAACATTCATATTTTAAAATTCACATTGATAGGAATGTAAAATTGGCCTGTGGGCGACCCGAAACCCGCCCGTGAGCCAGGGCCAGCCTGGCCCGTTGACAATGTGAATATCCACATTGACATGTTAACATTCACATTAATAGGAGTGTAAAATTGGCCAGCGTCCCGTGGCGGCGCGAAACCCGCCGGGGGCCCATGAGCGGCTCGGGCAGGCCCGGTCCGACCCGTTGACAATACGAATATTCATATTGACATGTTAACATTCACATTGACAAGAGTATAAAATTGGCCCGCGGCCCATGGGCGGCCAAAAGCCCCCTCCTCCAGTGGCCCGGGGTACGCCCGGCCCGGCCCGTTGACAATGTGAATATTCATATTGATATGTTAACATTCACATTGATAGGAGTGTAAAATTAGCCCGTGCCCCGTGGCTGCCCGAAACCTGTCCACGGCCCGTGGGCGGCCCGAGGCGGGCCCGGCCCAGCCTGTTAACAATGTGAATATTCACATTGACATGTTAACATTCACATTGATAAGAGTATAAAATTGGCCAGCGGCCCAGGGCAGGCCCGACCCGGCCCGTTGATAATGTGAATATTCACATTGATAAGAGTGTAAAATTGGCCCGCAGCCCGTGGGCAGCCCGAAGCCCGACCCGTGACATTGTGAATATTCACATTGACATGCTAACATTAACATTGATAGGAGTGTAAAATTTGCCCGCTGCCCGAAACTTGCCCGCGGCCCGGGGTAGGCCCGGCTCGGCCCGTTGACAATTTGAATATTCACATTGACATGTTAACATGCACATTGATAGGAATGTAGAATTGGCCCGCAGCCCGTGGGCTGCCCGAAGCCTGCCTACGGCCCAGGACAGGCTCGTTTAGGTCCGGGCCTGAACCGGTAGGTCGAGCCTCGAGTCGGACCGATGGGCCTGGGCCTAGCCTCAGGCATGGGTCGGGCTTGGGCGGGCCTGGCCATTTTTTTTTAATTCTTTTTAATTTTTTCTACCAAAATTTTATTATTTTCCACAAAAAAAAAGACACTAGGTCTCGGCGCGGGCCGGGCTGACCGAGCCTTGAACGGGCCTTAACCGGGCCGATGGGCCGGGCCGGGCTTCAAAATGATGGCCCAGGCCCTAGCCTAGGGTCTCGGACTAGGCTCGAGCCCGAGCCCAAACGAGCCTTTCCCGAGTCGCGGGCGGGCTTCGGGCAGCCTACGTTCTTTTTTACTATTCCATTAAGTCCTATTTGAGGTAAGAAGACCAAAATACCATTTTCATCTACTTATATTCTATTTAGTCCACATTATTTTCTTATGTTTCAATAAGTCCTGTGGGAGACATAATTACCAAAATACCCATAATGTGAATGTTCACATCGTCAATGTGAATGTTTATATCATCAATGCGTAGAGGCCCGGGCCGGTCCATATCGAGCCTCGTGAGTGTCCGAAAATATCCGGGCCGGCCCGGCCCGGCCCGGCCCACAGGCCAAAAAATTAGGCCCAGGCCCTAGCCTTGGCACAAGGGTATTCGGCTTTGGACGGGCCGATGGATCGAACCTCGGGTTGGACTGGTGGGTCTGGGCCTAGCCTCGAGCTTAGGTCGGGCTTGGGCGGGCCTGGCCATTTTTTTTAATTCTTTTTAATTTTTTAAACCAAAATTTTATTATTTTCCACAAAAAAAGACATTGCGCCTCGAGCGGGCTAGGCCTCGGATAAAGCCTTGAATGGGCCTTAAGCGGGCTGATGGGCCGGGCCGGGCTTCAAAGTGATGGCCTAGGCTCTAGCCTAGGGTCTCGGACATGCTCAGGCCTGGATCCAAACGAGCCTGCCCCGAGCCGTGGGCGGGCTTCGGGCAGCCTATGGGCCACGAGCCAATTTTATATTCCTATTAATGTGCATGTTAACATGTCAATGTGAATATTCACATTGTCAACGGGCCGGGCCTACCTCGGGCCGCGGGCAAGCTTTGGGCAGCGAAAAAATTTTACACTCCTATCAATGTTAATGATAACATATCAATGTGAATATTCACATTGTCATGGGTCAGGCCAAGCCTGCCTCGGGCTGCGGTCGGGCTTCGGGCCGCCCACGGGCTGCGGGCTAATTTTACACCCTTATCAATGTGAATGTTAACGTGTCAATGTGGATATTCACATTGTCAACGGGCCGGGTCAGGCCCGCCCTGGCCCGCTGGCCAATTTTATACACTTATCAATGTGAATGTTAACATGTCAATGTGAATATTCACATTGTCAACAGGCCTGGCCGGACCCGCCCTGTGCCATCCACGGGCCGTGGGCGGGTTTCGGGCAGCCACGAGGCGCGGGCTAATTTTACACTCCTATCAATGTGAATGTTAACATGTCAATGTGAATATTCACATTGTCAACGGGCCGGGCCGGGCCAGCCCCGGGCCGAAGGCGGGCTTTTGGCCGTCCATGGGCCGCAGGCCAATTTTGTACTCTTATAAATGTGAATGTTAACATGTCAATGTGAATATTCACATTGTCAACGGGCCGGACCGGGCTCGCCCCGGGCCGCCCATGGGCCGCAGGCGGGTTTCGCGCTGCCACGAGACGCAGGCTAATTTTACACTCCTATTAATATGAATGTTAACATGTCAATGTGAATATTCACATTGTCAACTGGCCAGGCCTGCCCCGGCCCGACTCAAATTTTTCCTGGCACCCACGAGGATGGAGATGGGCCGGGCCCCTACACATTGACGATATGAACATTCACATTAGTGGTATTTTGGTAATTATGTCACCCATAGGACTTATTGAAACATAAGAAAATAATGTGAACTAAATGGAACATAAGTAGATGAAAAGGGTATTTTGGTCTTCTTATCTCAAATAGGACCTAATGGAATAGTTAAAAAAATATGGATTGGATAGAATAAAACTCTTAGAAAGTGGATTTATCAAAAAAGCTCCCTAACTTATTTATGTAACGAACTGATTTCGAATAATTTTTAACTTATATTTTAAAATATATTATTAACATAAACTAATAATATATAATAATAATAAATAAATCAGTACATATTTAAATTTATAAAAAAATTTATCAATATTTTACTTTTTAATTTTATTTAAATTATTAGATATTATATTTTCATGTAAAAGTATATTTTAAATATAAAATATGAAGAAATTTCAGTATCTTTAATCACTAAAATTGAGAAAAAATAAAAAAAATAAGAAACTGAAAAACAGAATTAAAAAATAAAACCAACGAAAGTGGTTCTTGTTTAGAATTGTTGATATTATACCTTAGTTATTCAAGTACCATGTAAAATATTACATTTCATAAAATATAATTTAAACAAAAGAAAGTGTATGAAGATAGCTTACGAATTTTTAAGATGCAGTACAAATATCTATTTTTAAAAACGCATGTGCTTTCCTCTGTCTAAATTCAAACGAATGCATACAACTTTAAGATTAACTACAATTATTCACTGTGATTTGGTCCATGATGAACAATTGTAAATATTATGTATATCAGTATAGAAGCATACACAGAAAATAAGAAAAATTAATTATTTTTTATTCTTCAATCATCATCAATGTAAAAAGGAGACAATTTTATATATATATATATATATAAGAAATGAGACCGTTTATTTATATTTATATAGGACTTTGGAAACAAATATATATCATTTTTTAATATTCAATTCTAAAATTAAAGAGATAGTTAATTTATATAAGACTGTTCCTGACTTTTAAACAATATAATAAATTTAAAAAGATAAAATTAAAATTTAAAAAAAATAAAAAATATTGCAAACTCTTTACACCTTTATAATAATAATAATAATAATAAATGGTACGTGAGTTGGCTAGATCTTCCGCCCTCATCCCAAATCATGTTGGGCACAAGGTAAGTCGAGAGTAGGTTCCTATACCGAAAAAAAAAAAAAGAAAAAAAAAGGCGAGCATAGGTTGATTTTAGGACAAATTACAAGTATATGGATTTACTTAAAATATAGATTACGTTTTGTGATTTAAAAAATTATAAATATTTTTTTGTCAAAATTTTTTATTTAATAAAATTAATTAAAAAAAATAAAATTTATAATTACTCTCTTATACAATAATAAAATTGCTTACATTATTAATTGAAATATATTTCTAACATTATTAAAAATTATTAATTGACTTAATTATTTATTAATAAAAATTGCGATTTGTAATGAAATTAGAAACCTCATAAGGTAAAATATAATTTTCAAAATTATAGAGGACGATTTATATTTTAATTAAATTTCAAAAGGTGTATTTATAATTTGTCCTTAATTTTACTATGTTAAAAGTGATAGTATTAATAAAAATGAGAAGTAATGTTATACTAAGAATAATTATTAATAAACGATAAAAATTAAAAGATGTGAGATGAAAAATAATTTTTTTAAAAAATAAGCATCTAGAGGTGGAATATTTTAACAGTTTAGTCGTCTTATATTGAAAAAAATTAAATTAATAATTTAATAAATATAACTTGGGCTGGGCAATGAGAGTTTCAAATTTTTTATCAGGATGGGACGAGGTGAAAGTGATTATCCCTATACCTAACTCATACTAAGGCCTCGTTTGGCAATATGCCGGTTTAGCTAAAAAGTCAAAAAGCCAACAACCCATACCAAAATGTCAAAGATTCTCTTTTCTCTCTACTTTTTGCACATCTTTTCGTAAAAAGTCAAAAAGTCATCCCAAACATATTAATTTTTTTAGTTCATATTTTTGCTAAATAGCCAAAAAGTTACTAAATTAACCTGTTCCCAAACGAGGCCTAAGGAAAAATTATTGATTAATTTTGTGTGATGGTGTTTTTCACCAATTATAAATCACTATTTTTTTTTCTAATTATTCAATACAAAAATTATGAATTCAATCTCTTTTATCTTTCACAATACCATTAAAATATTAGTGATATTACATGCACTAATTAAGGTAGTAACTAGTGTTATGACATTATTACTAACTCTACCTATTATATAAATTATAAATATCTAAACTTTCTAAAATTGTATCACACCGTCTATTAATATACTAATTGATACATATAATATCATTCTTAAAATATTACTCAATTATGTCCCAGGAAATCATTTCTCCGTACTAAATCATTTAAACACATTCATTTACGTCTTGTCACATCCTCACTTTCATGCGACAAACCTAAAGTTAATCAATCTCAACTTAATTCACGTCGCATGAAACTGGGCCTCTTCCAACTAATGCATTAAAGTGATGAACTTATTTTCAATGAAAAAGCATTTTCCTTGCAACTGATAGTACGTAAGTAGGTGTACTAGGAATCCAAATCCTCTATAGCCCCTCTCTGGTTGCTTTTGTGGGAAACAGTTCAGATAGAACCACATTGCGTGCAAAGAAATGAACGGTTTAAATTTGTTTCTTTAAAAAAAATAAAAATAAAATACATGCATAGCCATTGACACACATTCACAGCACACACACACTCTCTCTCTTCCTTTCTCACTGACACACACTCACAGCATATATACCCTCTCTTCGTCCTTTCTCACTGACACACATGTTTTGACAACTTAGTTAAAAACTAATTTTTAATTTTTAGAAAAATGTTTGGTAGCCTAAAAAGGGGGGGTGCGAATGGCCCGAATGAGTGTTCGCCGGTCGTCCGCCTGGATGACCGATTGGACATCTTTCCGGACGACCAGGTGAAAGATTGTCTACCGTGGTTGTCACTTTTGTCGACCACCACTGTCAGCCTCTTCGCCGGATGACCGACAAGGTGAATTTTGATCCATTCGAGCCACCCCATATTCGGGCTACCAAGCATTGCTCTAAATTTTTAACCTGTTTTTGCCTTCGTTGCAATACGCACCCCCGTAATTACCACCCATCGAAACAATCCTGGATCTGAATAAGAACATCAAAATGGTTCAGCTCAAATGACTTCGCAAGGCACAACATGTTTTGAATATCGTTATCACTGTCAACCTTAAACTTCTTATACCCGGGGACATCCCGTAACATACACACCGCATCCCGTACCAAGTCGTCGAACTTCCCACAAATAGCATCGACCACCTGTGCGAATGTCATCACGTGATGCAACCGAACAACAACATTGGTTTTCCCGTAAGTGCACAACAACAAACACATTATCCATACCTGTCACGCAACCCATAATTGAACCGTTGGCCCGCTAATACATACGATAATGAATGAATAAAAAAATGACATTTGACATCTCACACCAACTGTTTGCTGCTAATGTTGCAAACTGTGAAAAAAACAGACCGTAAAATCAATGAGATAAACAACACGCCCACACTTCACCTCCATAAAAATTAGCTTACACATTAAAAAAATTCAAATCCAAATAACAACAACAACATTGACACTTAAACTAACCAATTAAAAGCAACTGTGCATATTAGAAAAATTCAACTCCAAATAACATCAACAACATTGGCACTGAAACTAACAAATTAAAAGCAACTGTGCATATGTGGATGTTATCAGTACCCACAATGAAGCTATGTGAACAACCGAAAAACCTTTAAAAATGGGGGAAAATAATTGCACAAAAACACCAATCACAATGACAATGGCACGGAAAATAACATTGCAACCCACCAACCACAACGTCATGGGCAATGACATTTACAAATGCAAAACACACGACACCGCGACTCACCTGTTGCAGCACAATGAGGGCGAGTTGAAAAAACACCAAAACTATAAACCAATGGAACAACCCAATCAACATCCACCACTCCCAAAGTCAAACCAAACCCTTGCACACGTTAACATTACCAAATCCCCAGCCAACACACCAAACCTTCTATTTAGGAAAAAAGAATCCCACAAAGGGTATTACTGTAAACTGTAGAGGGCCCAAAATTAACTAAGCAAACATTATCGAATAAAAGGGGACTAAATGGTGCATAAGAAAACTCTTAGGACTAAATGGTTCAACTTTCCACAAAATAGAATTTATGGGTAAATCACATATAGAATTTTTTTTTATTTCCTTTCAAAAAATAATAAACTCAGTTGGTTAATAAAATTAAATTAAAAGTCATTATTTTCATATGATTTTGTTTGGAATGAAGATTGTTTTTGAGAATTTCAAAAATATATGATTTTTGTGTGTTTATTTCATCAAATTAATTTTTATATTAAAAAAATAATAATTTGAAAACATAATTGAACAACGTAATTACTTTTTATTTATTTTAAATTTTTATTAAATATATTTAATATTAGTCTCATTTTAAAGGTATATTTTCAATGATTATATTAAAAATTATATATATATATTATGAAAATAAAATGAAAAAGATTAAAATAATTTTTTTAATTTTTTATTAGAAATGAGAGAGAGAGAGAGAGAGTGGTGGGATGTGAGACGCATGCGTATGTGTTGGAAAAATGGTGTGTTATAAAGCTTATTTTGGGCCGACTTAGAGCCCAAAATTGAGTGGGCCCCGAACGTTTTTTGGGGCGGGTCTGAAAAGGTGAAGTGTTCCTTGTCTCGTGGCAAGTCACACGGTGAAGACAGTTCGTCAAAACCATTTATGAGTGAATGGGAACATGACGTCGTTTTCGGGTTCGTGGAATTGAACATTTAAGTTTTGAATGTGGGTTTCCTTGAGAGGCTTGTCCCACATTGAAACTTGAAGAGAGTTTTGTTGAGTTTATAAGCTCTAGCCTACAATACTTGGGTTGGGCCCCAAGGGGCACCCCAAGTTTGTAGAAGGGAGGAGTTATGGACAAAGTGAACCTTAGCCCAAACCACCACACACGCGCACGTGCGCCACCGTCCGACCGAACTAGGCGCAATTGTGGGTCGGGTTGGTTCTTGTATTAATTTTTTCGATAAAATTCATTCGAATTTTTTCAAAATAATATTGCGAGAATTTAATTCAAATTTGAATTCTAATTTTTTGTCCAACATTTAAGACAACTTCTGTCCGAAATTTCTCAACAATTTTAAACTGGTTTTCAATTATTTAACTTCCAGAAACTGTCCAGCAGTTCCGGGTATAACTGTCCAGCAGTTTATCTATTGAAACAGTTTGGAAATCTGTTTGAATTCAAACAGCACCTGTTCAATTCAAATACCCATCTGTTCAGTTCAAATTTCTGCACCTGTTCGGCTCTATATATACCAGCACTGTCCAGCATGTTTTCCAATCCGAAAATCAGTTTGAATTTGGTCTCTTTGCTGTCCATTTGCTCTACTGCATTTATTCTTCATTTATTAGTTTTAGAATAATATTAAGAGAGTATAGAAGACAAGGTTTGGTTCGCCGTGAAAATTTATGTAGAGTGCTACTACAAGTTTTTGAAGATCATTATATCTTGGGAGATAGACACCACTCAACCGTAAGCACCGTAGCGGGGCAAATCTGTCTTAAGGACAGAGTGTCACACACTCGACTTGGTCTTATAATTTTTATTTGGTTTGACAAAATAAATCCGGTATGTTATTTATTTATTTTGTTTGAATTTATTTCTAGTTATTTTATTTACACAGAAGATTGTTCCAACAATCTTAAGACAGATTCGAATTATTCTGTTTACAGAATTTTTCGTTTGTTTCCTTTTCCTTTTTTTCTTTTTAGAAATTATTTTCTGTGGATTTACAAAATAATATTCTGGTTGGAAAAACAAATAGTCATTATATGCTATTTGACAAATAGTAGTAATATACTGTCTCTTTTTTTTTACAACAACTAGTAGTACGATACTGGTGTCATTAACAATTCAGAATATATTTTTGTGCAATTTTTTCAGAAATTAATTTTGGGTTTTAGAAATTATTTTCTGAGTTTTCATTACTTAAAATTCTGTTTTAGTATTTTAATTATTGAAGTGCTACAGAAATTAATTTTCTGTGTGGAATTAATTTGGTTGAATAAAATTTTATTTTACTTCCAAATTAATTGAAAAAATAAAAGTTATATTCTTATTTCTTTTATTTTACAGAATTTAATTTCCTGTGTGGAATTAATTTGGTTGAATAAAATTTTATTTTATTTCCAAATTAATTGGAAAATAAAAGTTACATTCTTGTTTCTTTTATTTTTACAGAATTTAATTCTGTGCATTTGGTTTAATTTTCTGTGTAGTGTAAATTCTAATTATAATTTTGTTTTATAAATTCGAATTGATGGCTATTGAAACAAATGCCCAAACAAGTACTACTGTGGTGGCTGCAATTGCACCAATCCCCTCTCCTGTGATGACAGTACCAATAAATCATGGAGAGAAGCCAGAGAAGTTCTTAGGAATTGACTTTAAAAGATGGCAACAGAAAATATTGTTCTATCTTACAACTCTGAACCTGGCTCGTTTTCTCCGTGAAGAGGCTCCTATCCTGAAAGAGGATGAAACCGATCGGCAAGTGGTTGCTGCGGTTGATGCTTGGAAACATGCCGATTTCCTTTACCGAGATTACGTCTTGAACGGACTTGACAACACATTATACAACGTCTACAGTCGAATCAAGACAGCAAAGGAACTTTGTGAATCGTTGGAGAAAAAGTACAAAACAGAAGATGCCGGCTCAAAGAAATTTGTGGTTGGTAGATTCTTGAATTTTGTAATGGTTGATTCAAAAACTGTGATCAGCCAAGCTCAAGATTTCCAACTCATTCTGCATGACATTCACGCAGAAGGCATGTCTCTCAGTGAATCCTTCCAAGTTGCTGCCTTAATTGAAAAATTACCAAAAGGCTGGAAGGAATTCAAGAACTACCTCAAACACAAGCGCAAAGAAATTTCTATGGACGAATTAATTGTGCGTTTGAGAATTGAGGAGGACAACCGTAATTCTGAAAAGCGGGCTGGTAAGCATCCTATGGAGTCTAAGGCAAATGTGGTGGAACATGCTTCAAAAACTAAGAAACGAAAGTCTTCTGGAGAAAGTTCATCACAAGGCTCTAAAGGGGGGGATAATAAAAAGTACAAGTTTAATGGCAAATGTTACATCTGTGACAAAGAGGGACATCGGGCCAAAGATTGCCGTAGCAAAGGCAAAAGCAAAAGAAGAACAAGCAAGAAGCCTGCTCAAGCCCATATGACCGAAGTGGATAATATTTCCAATGGTGTAGATGATATCAATCTTTCTGCAGTTGTTTCCGAGGCAAATCTTGTCGGAAATCCTAAAGAATGATGGGTGGACACTGGTGCTACTCGCCATATTTGTGCTGACAAAAAGATGTTCACATCTTTTTCTTCAGTGGACAATGGTGAACAACTTTTTATGGGAAACTCCTCAACTTCCAAAGTTGAAGGACAAGGAAAGATTGTACTCAAGATGACATCTAGAAAGGAACTCACTCTCAACAATGTGCTGCATGAACCAGACATTCACAAGAATGTTGTTTCCGGATCTTTGTTGAGTAAGAATGAATTTAGGCTAGTATTTGAGAGTGATAAATTTGTACTTACTAAGAATGGGATGTATATAGGAAAAGGTTACATGTATGATGGCCTTTTCAAATTAAATGTAATGACCATTGTACCCTCAGTTATTAATAATACTATATCTTCTTCTTACTTGCTTGAGTCTTCAAATTTATGGCATGGTAGACTAGGACATGTTAATTATGGATCTTTGCGTAGATTAATTTATATGGAATGTTTACCTAAATTTAACATTGATTCAAATCATAAATGTGAAATTTGCGTTGAGGCAAAATTATCTAGAACTCATTTTCATTCAATTGAAAGAAGTACGGAACCGCTTGAATTAATTCATAGTGACATTTGTGATTTTAAATCAATTCAAACTAGAGGTGGGAAAAAGTATTTTATCACTTTTATAGATGACTATACTAGATATAGTTATGTTTATTTAATTCGAACCAGGGATGAAGATTTGGAAATTTTCATTCAATATAAGAATGAAGTTGAAAATCAACTTGGTAAGAAAATCAAGAAACTTAGAAGTGATAGAGGTGGTGAATATGAATCACCTTTTGGTGAGTTTTGTAAAGAACATAGAATAATTCATCAAACCACCGCTCCTTACTCACCTCAGCAAAATGGAATTGCTGAAAGGAAAAATAGGACTTTAAAAGAAATGATGAATGCCATGTTAATCTATTCTGGATTACCTCAGAACTTGTGGGGGGAGGCAATACTTTCTGCTAATTATATACTTAATAAAGTACCCCGAAAGAAAGTAAATCAAACACCTTATGAATTGTGGCATGGAAAAGCACCATCCTACAAATACTTAAAAATGTGGGGGTGTTTGGCTAAAGTAGCTATTCCTAGTCCTAAAAAGACTAAGACAGGTCCTAAGACCATTGATTGCATTTTCATTGGTTATGCCAAGAATAGTAGTGCATATCGGTTTTTGATTTATAAATCAGAACATACCGAAATGCATGTAAATACTACTATTGAGTCTCGGAATGTATCATTTTTTGAACATGTATTTCCAAAAAAAGACTGGACAAGAGACTAGTAACAATAAAAGATCTCATGATGCTATTACTAGTTAGGATCAAGAACATGATCAAGAACAAGAGTTGGACCAAAATGAGGAAAAAGAACCTAGGTGTAGTAAACGTGCTAGAACCTCAAAATCTTTTGGTCCAGATTTTCTAACATTTTTGTTAGAAAATGAGCCTTTAACTTTTAAAGAGGCTATGTCCAGTCCCGAAACTCCTTTATGGAAAGAAGCTATCAACAGTGAAGTTGAATCCATCTTGCAAAGTCACACTTGGGAATTAGTGAACTTGCCACCAGGTTGTAAACCTCTTGGGTACAAGTGGATTTTCAAAAGGAAAATGAAAGCAGATGGATCAATTGACAGATACAAGGCAAGACTTGTGGTCAAAGACTTTAGACAAAAAGAAAGTCTTGATTACTTTGACACATACTCACCGGTTACTAGAATAACATCCATTAGAATGCTAATTGCCATTGCATCTCTATACAATCTAGAAATTCATCAAATGGATGTTAAAACCGCTTTCTTAAATGGTGAGTTAGAGGAAGAAATTTACATGGAACAACCAGAAGGGTTTTCTGTTCCAGGGAAAGAAAAGAAAGTGTGTAAATTGGTTAAATCGTTATATGGTTTAAAACTAGCGCCAAAGCAATGGAATGGAAAATTTGACAAGGCAATGATGTCAAATGGATTTAAAATTAATGAGTGTGACAAATGTGTTTATATTAAAAACACAGACAAATGTTATGTCATTGTATGTCTTTATGTAGATGATATGCTCATCATAGGTAGTAATAATGCATGGTTAAAACTACCAAGAAAATGTTGAATAAACATTTTGACATGAAAGACATGGGCATTGCTGATGTAATTCTTGGTATGAAAATTACCAAAACATCAGAAGGTTATGCTTTGTCACAATCTCATTACATTGAGAAAATACCTGACAAATTCAGCAAAGATGATGATCTTTTTGCTAGAACACCTGTAGATGTTAATTTGTATCTTTCTAAAAATATATAGGAAAGTATTTCTCAATTAGAGTATGCCCAAATTATTGGAAGCTTAATGTACTTGATGAACTGTGCTCGCTCGGATATAGCTTATGCAGTAAGTAAATTAAGTAGATATACGAGTAATCCGGGAGTAGAACACTGGAAAGCAATTATAAGGGTTCTAAGATATCTCCAATTTACTCGTAACATTGGGCTTAATTATACTAGATATCCAGCAGTACTTAAAGGATACTGTGATGCAAATTGGATATCAGATACTAGAGACTCGAAGTTCACCAGTGGGTATGTCTTTACTCTTGGTGGGGCGGCTGTATCTTGGAAATCTTCCAAACAGACTTGTATTGCTAGGTCCACTATGAAATCAGAATTCATAGCTTTAGATAAAACTGGGGAAGAAGCAGAATGACTTCGCCACTTCCTTGAAGATATTCCAATTTGGCCAAAACCAGTGCCTGCTATATGCATACATTGCGATAGTCAATCAGCAATAGGTAGAGCACAGAGTCATATGTATAACGGTAAGTCACGACATATTCGTTGTCGACATAACACCGTGAGACAACTACTCTCTAATGGAATTATTTCCATAGAATATGTTAAGTCTAAAGACAACATAGCGGATCCACTAACCAAGGGGTTAGCAAGAGAGTTAGTGGAGAATTCATCGAGGGGAATGGGACTTAAGCCTATTAAATGAGAGTTACCACAACGTCAACCCAGCCTAGTTGACGGGAGATCCCAAGATCTAGGTTCGAAGGGACAACCGAGTTGTGATTGACTCAGAAGGATCATTGGGGAGTCTAATTCCTACCCATTTCTTTGATGAAATAGTGATGTCTGCAGCGTTTGAGGTTAAGTAAAATTTTAATGATTCTTATATCTAGGTAAACCCAGTGGAGTATGGCAGAATACTCTTCATAAGAATCACCTATGTGAGTGTGAACTAGGCCGGTTCTATAAGGTTTGTGAAGGGCTACAAGTCTTTAGAGCACTCATGGAAGACCAGGTTGTTCAGGGCCAAAATGAACACAATAGTGAGAACTAAACTGTGTCGGGGGATATACTGTGTGAGTTCTATTGTCTAGGTTTACACAAACGGCTAGTAAATCTGATAGTGTCTAACAAGGGAAGGTTCAAAGCCAAAAGCTACCTATCCTTTGCAGAATATTTCCAATTTCTGTTCTCTCTGTATTTAGATCATGTTGTTGCATTTTCTCTTTGTCAAATTCCATTCATGTGGGGGATTGTTGGAAAAATAGTGTATTATAAGGCTTATTTTGGGCCGACTTTAAGCCCAAAATTAGGTAGGCCCCAAACGTTTTTTGGGGCGGGTCCGAAGAGGTGAAGTGTTCCTTGCCGCGTGGCAAGTCACATGGTGAAGATGGTTCGTCAAAACCATTTATGAGTGAATGGGAACATGACGTCGTTTTCGGGTTCGTGGAATTGAACATTTAAGTTTTGAATGTGGGTTTCCTTGAGAGGCTTGTCTCACATTGAAACTTGAAGAGAGTTTTGTTGAGTTTATAAGCTCTAGCCTACAATACTTGGGTTGGGCCCCACGGGGCACCCCAAGTTTGTAGAAGGGGAGAGTTATGGACAAAATGAACCTTAGCCCAAACCACCACTCATGCGCGCGCACGCCGCCGCCGTTCGGCCGAGCCGAGCTGTGCCAGGCGCGGGTGTAGGTTGTGGGTCGGGTCGGTTCTTGTATTAATTTTTTGGACAAAATTCATTCGAATTTTTTCAAAATAATATTGCGAGAATTTAATTCAAATTTGAATTCTAATTTTTTGTCCAACATTTAAGACAACTTCTGTCCGAAATTTCTCAACAATTTTAAACTGGCTTTTAGTTATTTTACTTCCAGAAATTGCCCAGCAGTTCCGGGTATAATTTTCCAGCAGTTTATCTGTTGAAACAGTTTGGAAATCTGTTTGAATTCGAACAGCACCTGTTCAATTCAAATACCCATCTGTTCAGTTCAAATTTCTGCACCTGTTCGGCTCTATATATACTAGCACTGTCCAGCATGTTTTCCAATCCGAAAATCAGTCTGAATTTGGCTCTTTGCTGTCCATTTGCTCTACTGCATTTATTCTTTATTTATTAGTTTTAGAATAATATTAAGAGAGTATAGAACACAAGGTTTGGTTTGCCGTAAAAATTTGTGTGGAGTGCTACTTCAAGTTTTTGAAGATCATTGTATCCTGGGAGATAGACGCCACTCAACCGTAAGCACCGTAGCGGGGCGAATCTGTCTTAAGGACAGAGTGTCACACACTCGACTTGGTTTTGTAATTTTTATTTGGTTCGACAAAATAAATCTGGTATGTTATTTATTTATTTTTTAAAATTTATTTCTACTTATTTTATTTACACAAAAGATTGATCCAACAGTATGTCAATGAGGGAGAGAGAGAGAGAAGGAGTGTTTGAGAAAAAGGGAATGAAATTCAATGTGGGTGTGTTTTGAAGTTTTTTTGTTTAATCGTCCAAATCTGAGTCATTCATTTCTTGTGGGGTGACGTGGCTCTATCTGAGCAGTCCCTCGCAGGAACAACCGGAGAGAGAGCCTGGAGAGGATCTGGACTTGGTGTACTATGGCCTTTTTGGGAAAAGTAAAAAAAGTTAATTTATTAATTTACTTACGTGACATTATTTTTTTGTTTTTTTATACGTTTTTTTAAAAAAAAAATTACTTTCCAAAATTTTCCATCACAAGGACAAAGACTTTGAATTCTACTTTCAAGTAATTTTGTGATATACACTCCTCAAAAAGTGTGTATCATATGCACATGCACCCTTGTTATGTAATTTCATTTTTGTAGTTGTGTTATGCATTTTTGTGATAAATATTACATTTTTTTTTTGCTACAGTTGCGATAATTTGTTATTCAAAAATGAAGTTATGCATTTTATGCTAATGTTACACATTTTTTTGTTAGAAAATATTTAGATAAAAAAAATAGATATTTACCAATAAATCTCATCTCACAAACAAGTACTCCAATTAGTCCCAAATTTTTTCTATTGATTTGTTAAATCCTATTAGTGGAGAGTTTCTTTCCGTGTGGTCTTATTTTTTTTTATTTTGATAGTGTTTTGAGGGACAACTATACCCTTTTATTAATGTGATAGGTATGATGTGATACTCCAATGTGGCAGATATTAATGTGACACTCCAAAAAAAATTAGAAACTCCTTAGTGTACTTTTTCTAAATGTGACAAAATGCGGGTATGATGTGACACTCCAAAACTTTTACTTAAAAAAAAATAAAAACTCCTTAGTGTACTTTTTTCAAATGTGACAACGTGGCGGGTATGATGTGACACTTCAAAAAAAATAAAAATTCCTTAGTATACTTTTCTCAAACGTGACATATCACAAAATGAAATAAAAACTCCTTAGTGTACTTTTCTCAAATGTGACAACGTGACAGGTATAATGTGACACTTCAAAAAAAATAAAAATTCCTTAGTGTACTTTTCTCAACGTGGCGGGTATGATATGTATCTCTGGTGTAATATATCACAAAAATACATAACACAACTACAAAAATGAAATTACATAACAAGGGTGCATGTGCATATGATACACACTTTTTGAGGAGTGTATACCACAAAATTACTTGAAAGTTGAATAAATGTCTTTGTCCATGTGATGGACTATTTTGGAAAGTAACTTTTTTTTATTAGCATTTTTTTTAAAAAAATGTATAAAAAAAAAGATAATGTGACCTAAGTAAATTAATAAATTAACTTTTTTTTTACTTTTTCCCAAAAAGGCCATAGTACACCAACTCCAGATCTTCTCCAACCTCTCTCTCTAGTTGTTCCTGCTGGGGATTGCTCAGATAGAGCCACATCACCCCGCAAGGAAATGAATGACTCAGATTTGTTTCTTTAAGCAAAAAAATTTCAAAACACACCCACACTGAATTTCATTCCCTTTTTCTCTGACACTCCTTCTCTCTCTCTCCCTCACTGACACATGCACACGTCTCACATCCCACCACTCACTCTCACTCACTCACTCACTCACTCACTCTCTCTCTCTCTCTCTCTCTCTCTCTCTCTCATTTTAATAAAAAATTTAAAAAATTGTTTTAATCTTTTTCATTTTATTTTCATAATATATGCATATATAATTTTCAAAATAAAATTTTAATTTTATAAAATTAACATCATTAAAAATATACCTTTAAAATGAGAGTAATATTAAATATATTTAATAAAAATTTAAAATAAATAAAAGGTAATTACGGTGTTTAGTTATATTTTCAAATTATTATTTTTTTAATATAAAAATTAATTTGATGAAATAAACACACAAAAATCTTATATTTTTGAAATTCTCAAAAACAATCTTCATTCCAAACAAAATCATATGAAAATAATGACTTTTATTTGCATTATATATATATATATAATTTTTAACATAAAATTTTAATTTTTATAAATTAATATCATTGAAAATATACTTTTAAAATAAGACTAATATTAAATATATTTAATAAAAATTTAAAATAAATAAAAAGTAATTTCTTGGTTTAGTTATTCCTTCAAATTATTATTTTTAAAATATAAAAATTATTTTGATGAAAATAAACACACAAAAATCATACATCTTTGAAATTCTCAAAAAGAATCTTCATTTCAAAAAAATATATGAAAATAATGATTTTTAATTTTATTTTATTAACCAAATGAGTTTATAATTTTTTTTAAAGGAAATAAAAAAAATCCTATATTTGATTTGCACCTATGCATAGATTGAATTGGTGTTTTCAAGAAAATAAAAAAATTTACACCTTTGTACAGATTGGATTTGTGTGTGTTTTTATTTCCTTCAAAAAAAATTATAAACTCGTTTGGTTAATAAAATAAAATTAAAAATCATTATTTTCATATATTTTTTTGAAATGAAGATTGTTTTTGAGAATTTCAAAAATGTATGATTTTTGTGTGTTTATTTTCATCAAAATAATTTTTATATTTTAAAAATAATAATTTGAAAGAATAACTAAACCAAGAAATGACTTTTTATTTATTTTAAATTTTTATTAAATATATTTAGCATTAGTCTTATTTTAAAAGTATATTTTCAATGATATTAATTTATAAAAATTAAAATTTTATGTTAAAAATTATATATATATATATATATATATATATAATGTAAATAAAATGAAAAAGATTAAAGTTAGCTTGTTTGGCTCTGGTTTTCAGAAAACAGTTTTCAAAAAATTCTACTTTTTTTATTTTTCGTATTTTAATGTTTTCAATGAATTTTTTTAATATTTTAAGTAATTTGTTTTTAATTTTTAGACACACCTAACATAAATACACTTCAAAAGTATAATATTTATGAAAAAAATCTTTAAAAAATACACTAAATATCAAAAAATACAAACAAAAAAAAAATTGAAAATTCAGAATATTTTTCATATTTTTGTGTATTTATTAAAATTTTAAAATATTTTTTTCACAAATATTTTACTATTTGGATACATCTAAATAAGGTGCTTCTAAAAAAATAAAAAAATTGCTTAAAATTTAAAAATTATTCACTAAAAACAAAAAAAATACGAAAAACAAAAAACTTAATTTTCAGAAAATTGAATTCAAAAAACTGAAATCAAACGCACCGAATAATTTTTTATTAGAAATGAGAGAGAGAGAGAGAGAGAGAGAGAGAGAGAGAGAGAGTGTGCGCGCGCGCGTTGTGAATGTGTGTGTAAGTGAAAGGGGATGGAGAGAGAGAGAGAGTGTGTGCGTGCTGTGAGTATGTGTCAGTGGGTGTATATATATAGTTTTTTTATTTAAAGAAACAAATCTAAATCATTCATTTCTTTGTGGGTGGCATGGCTCTATCTGAGTCGTCGCCTGCAAGAACAACGAGAGAAAGAGACTGGAGATTAGCTAGACTCATAGTACACCTACCTAGTATGAACAGGTCCAGCCTTGGGCATAGGCCCACCAGACCATGGCTCAAGGCCCCTCATAATATACTTAAAAAAGGGGCCCCTTTCTATTATAGTTTAGTGTAATATATTAGGTATGTTTTAAATCTAAAAAAAAATTAAAGAAGGCCCAAACTAACTTAAAATAAATTGACCAATTAAAAATTAAAAGGCACATTCAAAATTTCTCTCCCTATCTAACTCCTAACCCTAACTCTTTTAACACAATTTTTTTGTCCTTTACCTTCAAAATATTTTTTGGTTAAATAAAAAAAATATGGAAGACTCCAAATAATCTAGTGATATTTATTAATTTATTATTAATTTTGGGCCTCAAAAATCTAAAGGCCAGGCTTGAGTATCAGTTTCAAGGAAAATGCTATTTCATCGAAAATAGGTTCATCAATGTAATGCATTAGTTGGAAGAGGGCTAGTTTCGTGCAATCATGTCAATTGCGTAGAGATTGATTTTAAGTGGTTGTTTGGTATGTTATTTTAGTACATTATTTTGTTTGAGTCACAATTATCTTATTTAGGTTATGTTACTTCTCTATTACATCACTTCAAACTCAACTCATATTTTATGTTTTTCCGTAAAAAATCAAAAAATATGCTAATCTAACACTTCCCAAATAACCCTTAACTTTAGGTTTGTCGCATGAAAGTGAGGATGTGACATGTGTATATGTGATGTAAATGAATGGGTTTAATTGATTTGGATCTCGTTTTTGGGAATAGATTTTTTTAGTAATTTTTTTTTTGGTTTTTTAGTTAAAATATGATGTAAAAAAATTAATATGTTTGAGTTGACTTTTCGATTTTTAACGAAAAGATGTGTAAAAAGTAAAGAGAAAATGGAATCTTTGAGTTTTTAGTATGAGTTATTAGCTTTTTAGTTTTTTTAGTGACTTTTTGATTTTTAAGCTAAAATGCAATGTTATCAAATGAAGCCTTTGTATGGAGAAGTTATTTCCTGAGACGTAATTAAGTAATATTTTAATGGTATTGTGAAAGATAAAAGAGATTGGATTCATAATTTTATGTCGAGTAATTAGAAAACATAAAAAAAAAATTAAAAAAAATATAGTGATTTGTAATTGGTAAAAAAACACTACCACATAAGATTAATCAATAATTTTTCGTTAGTATGAGTTAGGTATAGGGATAAAAAAAAAATGAAACACTATCACTTCGCCTCATCCCATCCTGATGAAAAAATTGAAACTCTCATTGCCCAGCCCAAGTTATATTTATTCAAATATTAATTTATTTTTTTTTCAATATAATATGATTAAACTGTTAAAATATTCCACCTCAAGATGCTTATTTTTTTTACATTAATTTTCACCTTACATCTTTTAATTTTTATCATTTATTAATAATTATTCGTAATGTGATAGAGAGCGTGTGCGTACTGTGAGTGTGTGTGATTTTAATTTTTTTATTAGAAATGTGATAGAGAGAGACAAAGGGGTGTTTTGGAAAGTTGATTAAAAATTAACTTTGTCACGACCCGTTCTCTGTACTTAAGGGTTAAGTATCGTGATGGCCAGTAATTGGAATTACCTTCGGCCAATTCTAAAACAAATTATTGAACGCGAATGGAAAAATATTTAAGTGAGGGTACCAAAATAATTATTGGAGCTTCTGTTTTATAAAAAAATTTATTGACAAAAAAGACCGATATTTACATATGAATAATAGAATTATAAATACTATGAAAGTGTTGTGTGTGTCTAGTTTGCAGCCCTGAGTCTAAGACTCTCCAAAAGCTATTTTGAATTGCATTGTTTCCTGAAGTTTGGTCAACAACTATAACCACATGGCAGAGTAATAAATATTATACTGTAACGCCCTCAAAATATGACATAACCCAACCATTCACAAGATCCATAACACATGATAGAAAGGTTCTATTCTCATTCATCAGAGTTAATATTACAAAAGGTATTACATGTACTACACTTTCATAAATGTTTATCTTGAAACCATAGCATGTAATTCTAACTGTTAACAACAAAAATATATGCCATACGGGCTTACAACTTTTCAAGTATAACTTGATTACAACAAAAGACGGTCAGAAGCCCTTTACAATTTAAAGCCCTCGACTTGAAAGGAAAACCATATATATATACATCAAATGAAAACAACAAAATAAAGACTTTAGCCCCAAGACCTCCCAAGCTATGACCTTGGAGGTGGCATGTCACCTATACCTGAAAATGATGTCCCAAGTAGGGTGAGCCAAAACCCCGTAGGGATATGCTAAATAGGATATAAGAATTAACTAAAATATTAGCATCTGATAAATGTTAAGCACACTTTCCATGCCCAATCAACATTTACATCCACGTTTCAACCCATTTCCTTTTATTTATCCAAATCAATTTAAAATGAGACTACAACTCATATTATTAACACTTTAATTAGAAACATTTTTCATGCACTTCCATTCACTTGCCATTTTACAGAACTACGTCCGAGAGAACCGGCACCCATAAATAAATAAGATTTTGGGACTTTCACCTAGGACACTCCGGCCAACTTAATTATCAATGGAGTCCATCCCCTATCTCCTCTCACACAATGGAGTACATCCCCTATCTCCTCCCATACAAATATACATATACAATGTATTAAACATGTTGGCATATACAATGACCCAACAATTCACATATTCAACATTTTAATCCAACCGTCATATTCAATGACATAACTCAATTGATTAGTTTCAATTTACTTATTCATCATGCAATGTCTACAACATTCAAGACTATCCTCCACCGATAGCCCAAAACAGTTATTTCTAAACATATAATAAATTTATCAAACAAATAATTTATCAACTTTTTCATAGGTGGGTGATTATTCAATCCAACCACACCATCTAATCACAATCCTTCCCAATTCCATAATTCCACAGTGAATTTACTGTTTATACAAAATAGTTATTTAATCCTAAACTACGGTATTTTCTCCCAAATTCCACAACATTGATCCAAAGGTCCAAATCTCACCATTTCAACAATTGTACACCAATAACCCCATTTTTAGGACCCACATACACATATGGAGTTGAAAACTTAAAATTTCTCTTTCACAAATCAACACCTAAACCCTAACTTCACCCAAACTTCCCAAATCCAACCATTTATACAAAATGACCAACATTTATGTTAAAGCTCATAGAAATGAGTATTTTATCCCTACCTCAAATGAAGGAACTCAAAGGAGAAGGAAGAGAAACTTGAAAATGCTCCAAAACCAAACTTTTTCGGATTAATAGATAGGTGTAGACGTCCCCGAACGTCCCGGGGGAGATCCTCGTTCTGTTCATTTTGGGCTTACAACAGTTCGGACTCAAATTGTCACGGTTCTTAATCTGAACCAAAGAGTCCAAATCCGGCAAATCGTTTTGAGAAAAGAAACAGATTTTTAGAAAAGAAGTGCCAAATATGGACTGTTTTGCCAGATACAAAGTCGCCACCTAAATATTTTAACCCTGACTCGGTGCCAAAGGCCACGTGTCCGTCATCACCAAAGTTGCCTCGGCTCGGGAACTTGGGTACGATTGGGGAAGGTCAGCTATGAGCACCCCCTCTCGCCCGATCAAAGATTGGCCTCTACTAACCATGATATCTTGTTTTGAAAGCATTATGTGTTCTTATTCCGGTTATTAGCCTAGAATTACTATGTTATGTGCATAGCAAACAAGTATAGACCAAATCGCCTAAATTGGAACAAAACATTACATGTTTGTTTTGAAAATGGTTTGCTAATCGCAAGTAGGCTAAAATGCAGGTTTTGCCACCCTCGAATGGGCTTTAAAACTCACAGTTTTAATGCATTATTCCAATTTAGGTAATTCAACCTCCATCCACAGGCATTCAAGCAGTTATATCACATAAGCAAATAGCCTCATGGTAAGCATGCTGTCATGGCAACACTCACACACATGCAAGGGTGCTAAAGCATAAGAACTTACCGAGTACTCCAAGCCAAAACAAAGAACTCGTTAGCAATCAATGTATGATCCAAGTCCATGTTAAGTGCCTAATGTAACGCATACAGGATGCAATTAGGATAGGCTCGGCTAATCCTAGGATGGCATGTGAGATGCAACCATTTGATGCATATATTCATGTTAGATTTGAAATACTTATGCAGTTAGCATGATGCGCCGAGCCCGGTGCATGCAAGATAAATGTATGGGTGCATGCATGCATAGCATAAGGTATGCTAATTTAAATGTGCCCTAATACTAACCATTGAAAGCAGGTAAGTAAAAGGGAGAAAGAAGTGGGGGTTGGACGACACACACCCACGCACCCACACTTATTACAAATTCGCCGTTGCTCAGAGGGACCAAAAGAATAATACAATTTAACTAACTATCAAGCTAATTAAATATTACCGACAGTTAACTAGTTAAGCCAATTAACTAAGCTAATAAAATAGTAAAAGTAGCCTCGGGAAGAGGGCCCAATGTATGCGCACTCGGCTCCGCTCGGAAGTCCACTACCATGCACAAGTTGCCTCTGTTTCCTCTGCTCTGCTCCTTTGAAAATTGTACAAATACCAAGGTATGCTCCATGGACACTGTGGATCACCACCGACCAAGTGGAAACCCCACCGACCATGTCCGGATGGTCATCAACCATTTGTTGAGCTCTCAGCCATCAATAATTGCTCGGTCGGCAGTATAGATGGCCGGCTGGCCAAAGTTTCCTGCCGCAACTTGTTTTGATAGCAGCAGAGGGCAAAACATTGCATGGCAATGCATTTCAAAGCAAATGTTTGCACAACCACACTCCATATCATGTTTAAGACTCAAGGGAGCATCGTGCTCGACCCTCGGACCACCAATCGCGCATTTCAATGCGTGATGGCCCAAGAAGCCAAAGCAGGCAATTCAATATTAGAATGAAATGCATACAAACAAACAAGGGGCCCAACCTCAATCATGGTTAATCAAAAGGCAAGGCATGCATGCCAAATGCAACCTAGGCATGTTAACTAAGTATGCAACATGGGCATGCAATGCACAATGCATACTAGGCATACAACCTATGCAAGCATGCATGCAAGGCATGAGGCAATGCAAACCAACAAGTGTACAAGATGCAATGTGGATGTTCAAACATGCAACAACACATGGAGCAAACATGTTAAGCAACCTAAACATGTAACAACACACAAGGTGAGCATGCAACAACATGTCCTGAACCAAGTATCTAAACATACAATCATGCATGCAAACATGGTTCATCACTTAGGCATAAAGAAGCAACTTCTAAGCACACTTAAAAGAAGCTAAACATGGGCATATGACAAGCAATATAAGCTCTGGAAATCATGAAAAAGAGGTGCCAAACCAACTAATCAAAGCATGCATAAAAGCTTGGAATTAGCCCAATGACTTAAACCATGATCATGTGACACATGAAACAAATGATCAAAGTGAATCAAAACAGTCTCAAATCATGCAAAAGTAGGCCCCAAAAACCACTTAGATGGCATCTAAATGATCTAATCCTAGAGGCATACACAATAGCATAAACATGGAGCATGAAACACTAAACCTCTAACACATTAAAAGGGCATCAAATGAAAGCATACAAGTACACCACATGGACTGAAATGGCATGGCAAGTGGTTCCAAACCACTGAAATGATGCAAGGATGGCATGCTAGAGGGGTTAATGCTTAAGGCATACAAGAGAGGTTACATGGTAGCTATACAAAGCAAGGCATGGACAACCCAAATGACCAAAAATAGACCTTTAGCATGCTAAAACAAGCATAAAAGCTTCACAAAGCTAATCCAAAAACATGCTAGAAACAAGGCTCAAAGCACAAGGCATGTTAAGGCAATTCATGGCATTACAAGACATGTATGCTAAGCAAGCATGGTGTGTCTAAACCAAGTAAAAATAGAGGTAAAGCATGGCAAAATACTACCAAATACCTACTGAAACATGGCCAACATGAGTTCAAAAATGGTGCTCACACATGAGGCTTAAATGGCACATTTTGAAGACAACAAGAAGATGGGGTGGCCCTCTCCTTCTTAGGACCTTAAACCACCATTCTCACCACTGAAATCCCTCAAGATTTCAGTGGTGAGGAGGCCCAAACAAGGTGGTCCCGGAGCTCACCAAAATAGCATAAAAATGGGCCAAACAAGCCCTAAGAGGGGTCAAACAACCCCAAAGCTTAAAACACTCTTAGACAACTATTTAGAGCAGGCAAAAACAAGACTTTTATATGTTATACACAAAGTCTAAAAATAGTTACAAGATAGGTTAAAAAGCTATGCAAAAATGGGAAATAAAGGGTGAAGTTCTTACCCTTGTAGACCTTCTTCACAAACAATGCTCCAGCTGGTTCTTTGAGCTCAAAACCAGTCAAGAACTTCAAGAACAGCTCCCTAGCACCTCAGTAGCCAAGGTAAGGTGTAATGGTGGGTGTTTGTGTGCAATAATAAGACCAAACACACACTTATACACAAAAGAGAGAGATATAGAGATAGGGGATATGCAAACCCTAACCCTAATATCAGAGCCCTCTGAAAAAATGTTCTAACCCTAATGGAGGGAGAAGAGGCTCCCACTTATAGAGCTCACTCTTGCAAAGCTTCTCAAGTAAGCTAGTCAAGAGGGAGATCCCTCCATACATGTGTATGGAGGGGAGCAAAGTGGGTGCCAGCTATCACAACTGGCACAAAATATCTGCCAAAAGTAGATGCACAGTGGTCGGCGGCCAAAAAAGCAATTTGACCAAAATATATGGCCGGTCGACTACAAAGAGTGCCGGTCGGCCAAACATTTGGCCGGTGGCAACAAACCAGTGGCCGGTGGTCTCAAGCCATGGCTGGTGGGGTGTGGGGATGGCCAACAAGCCATTCCCTGCCTTCAAGAGCAAAAACACAAGTGTTTGGTGCAAAACCAAACACAAAACAGTCGAGTTGAGAGATCCTGAGGCAAGGCGCGTAGCCGAGACCTCCGAGAACTCAAGACGAACACGAACATGGATGATCACCGAGTGTTCAAATGGTGACGCCCAAGTCTTAAGGATGGTAAAAAATTAGGTGTCTACAGTTGCCTCTTTTTGACAGAACTCGAAAGTCATAAGAATGACAGGAGTGGGTGTCAAAGCCCAGAGACGGCCCATTTTTGACAAGGCCAAAGACTTGGACAATGCATACAAGCTAATAAAGATATGCACCCGAAGGCAGGGGCAAAATGCAACTGATAATGCAAGAAGTCGAGCATAACTTATGATCATGCAAAGAAAGCTGTAACGAAGCATAACATGCAACTGTTTTAAGCTAGAATACATCAATCCAACTACACTACAATGCAGAAAGGATGTAAGAGAATTATGCCATTCTCGATACGTCTCACTCGGAGAATACAATACCTGTGCGGTTCGTCTGGTTGCACCAGCTTCAAATGAACTGTACATACAATATCGTGCCTGAAAGAGAACGAAAACTCAACAGGTACAACATTGTTAGCAACATGCATAACATGCAAAATGAATGCAAAATGATATGTGATATATACAAAACTATGTATAATAATGCAAGTGAGAATGCAATGCAATTGAATCATGATCAAATCATGAGCGGTTCATAACCACACAAATGTTAAAAGGATGATGGAGATGCAAAGTCCGTCTACCATAAAAAAGGTGCCGCAACCCTCAAACCAACATACCAGTGTGGAATAGGCGCGTACACATGCAGAACTATGAGTGATGTAGACGGACACAAGAACAGGTAATTGGGTGGAATGACATAAGTGGGGAAGTGACCCGCTGAGGAAAGACCATGACCTTAATGCGGGATGCAAAAATTACGCTACAATGTAATATATACAATGGATATGGCATGCGGCCAAACCAAATCGTGCCTAGGAAAGGCATGGACACATACAAACTGTGTCTAAGACAGATACGGTGCCGTCACCCTCAAGCCGACATACTAGCGTGGAATAGGCGCGTACACATGCAGAACTGTGCTTCAACGCGAAAAGTATGGACACATACCAGACCAAGCTTAACATGGAAAGGCGCAAGCCATAGATGGATGTGATGCAGTGGATGCATGCAAGCTACAATGCAATATATACAATATGCACTGGATGGAATGGATGTACAATGCATTATATACAATGAATGCTATGTACAATGCGATCTACCGGGGAGAATGCAATGGATGCAAATATAGTATTCACAGCGGATAAGGCACGCGACCAAACCTTGTTTTGCCTAGGAAAGGCATGCACACATACAAACCAACGTTTAACACAGAAACGGTGCCGCAACCTTCAAACCAACATACCAGCGTGGAATAGGCGCGTACACAAAAGTCTCAGATCTGTGTTTCGCGCAAGCCATAGGTGGGGGGGGTGATGCAGTGAATGCATGCAAGCTACAATGCAATATTTACAATATGCAATGGATGGAATATATACAGTGGATACATGACATATGCAGTCTATACAATGGAATGCATGACATATGCATTATATACAATGATGCATGACATATACACTATTTACAATTGAATGCATGACACATGCAATATATACAATGATGCATGACATATGCAATATATACAATAAAATGCATGACACATGCAATATTTATAATGAAATGCATGACAAATGCATAATAATGCATGCTATTTACAGTGCATGACATATGCATATATTTTTTTGTTGTTTGTTTTTGTTTTTGTTTTTTGAAATGCAAATGATGCATGTTGTCTGGAATGCGTGACAACGCAAGTTGCTTGAAATGCATGGCAATGCATGTGAGGAAGATACATAACAACGCATGTAAGGTGCGTATAGCAATGCGTGACGAGGATCATGCATGACAATGCAGACGCCAAAGGTTTCGCACCTTCGAAGGATTTACGGTCTCCTAGACTGAGTGTATTTAAGGTCTCGTGCGTGTTGTATGACGATGCAAGCATAATGACGCACGACTCAGTGCGCGTTCACATCAAAGCGTTGTAAAGCAACTCGTGTGGGGCATCTTTTCAAATCTTGAAAGGGAAAAAAGGATACAAAGAGGATACACCCTGCACATATTCAAGTGCTGCGCGCAGAAGACACAGTCTGAGGTCAAAACGGAGGTCGGTTAAGCTTTGGAAATGCACTGTCTTGCATTGTCTTGAGCAATGATGGCCCCAAACCATATATCTGACCTAAACAAGGTTGTAGGAGGCTCACCGGCCATCAAAGGAGGTCACCGGCTGCCCACCGGCCACCAAAAACATCCATCAGCCATCTATTTGGCCGACCGGATAACAGCAAAACAACTCAAACAAACCACTGCTCATTCTGAACACTCGGCTCGTAACACAGTGCTTGGTTTAATCTGCATACAGCCCACACAGCTCACAACTGATTCTGAACACTGCTCATTCTGAACTCTGCTCATTTTGAACTCATGGCCCACAACGGCATATTGCTCATTCTGAATACACAGTTCATTTTGAACTTGTAGAAGTTGAAGCACACTCAGATGCTCCAAAATTTCTTGCTTCGCAATCTAGAACCCAAAAGTTTCAGATAGGTCCAGGTTTTTCTGTTCACACTTTATCGGGGGTGGACCCTGTATTTTTTCTGAAAAAACCAAATCATGCTTCGCATAAATGTGGAGAATAGCACAACACTCTGAGCACAAAACGATTTGAGAAAAGGGTTTTCAACCGGGTATTGAGCCTACCACTAAACATAGTGAAAAAGACTCAATAACGAAAAACAAAAGGTAAACAACCTAAACACGACGAGACACGCTCGGAACGACTCCAAATAAAAATCGAGACAAAACAAAAGGCACGACACACAGACGTGTTACAAAGACGTGAGACCTCAGATCACAAGGAGCCAGTTTCTTCGGGTATTATTCCCACCCTTTCTTATTTGTGATTCTCACATCACTCGGCCCTCGGGCTCAGTTTTTTTCACTCAAAATCCTTTTGCTCACTTTTCTCTCAACTTACACCTCTCTATTCTTTATTCTCTCATTTTTTCATCCCTCCCCAGGGTGATTGATGGATGAATAGGAAGTTGTGGGTTCAAACCCAACATTGTTAGCTCGCAGCTATTTCCTACAGGGACGTCTAGTTGATGTTCCAGATGAGGGAACGGAGTACCTTGATCCATTCCAGTTCGTGCTTCGCACTTGGTTTGATACCTCGTTGCTTGGAGGAGGTTGAGGGCTTTCAGCCTTTTTACTGACAGCTTCAGTTGTGCCTTCTTCTGGCAAATAGAGTGCCCTTCTGGCAAGTATGTTGACTACGGGGGAAAGACAGAACACCTGACTCAACTGTGCCCTTAGTTCATCATTTTGACCATTTTTTGGTTTCCTACTAAAACAGTCTTGACCAAGATGAGAGTTAGATCAACATACTTGTTCGATTTTTGATTTGAAAATCATGCAAGTCAGGCTATGAGCACTGAAAATTTTTCTTTTTGGGTCCAAGAAAATGGTCCAGTTTTGGAAAATGAAATAGTTTTCGAGAAAATAGTCAAAGTCAGTAAAAAAATTTCAAAACTATTTTTGCGAACGGCCATTGCTCAACGAGCACGGAACTTACTCTCGAGATGTACAACCTCAGATCGGAAGGAAAACTGCCCCTTTTCTGAAGGACACTGCATGGCAACGGAAGGTTGCCCTTTGTTTGAATGGCGCCACAGCGCTTTGAATGGTAACGGAAAGTTGCCCCTTGTCTGAATGGCACCGCAGCGCTTTGAATGGCAACGGAAAGTTGTCCCTGGTTTGAATGGCGACTCATGGCAACGGAAAGTTGCCCCTTGTCTGGATGACGCCGCAGCATTTTGTAAGCAGTCCTCCTTAGTGATGATCATAACCGAACTCTCGGATATAGAGAAGACGAAGATGGTCAAAACCAATATATAGACACAGTCGCTTTGAAAGCGTTGGTGGCTGGACTTTACGATGAAGTTGCCTACGTATCCCAAACATGGGAATCAAGCCTTACGTAGTTCCAGTTAAGGTACACTCGGGTATTAACCTTCACTTTTTAGGCTCTAACTTTTGCCAAGGCGCCCGTTGCGGGTTTTCGACCTTGCAGGCTTTGTTCTTCTTTCCTTTTTCAATTCTTTTCTTTTCTTCTTTTTTTTCTTATTTTTTTTTTATTTTTCTCTTTTCATTTCTTTTGCATTTTTTTGTTCCTTCTCTTGCTCTAACTTTTGCCTGGGTTGCCCTTCCGGGTTTTTGGCCCAGCGAGTCTCTCAAAGGGTAAAAGTGTAACAAGTCCATGCCAAATGGCTTTGAGATCCTGAAGTCATCTGAATCCAGGAAAATGACTGTTGTATTGCTTTGTTGAAGGACCCATCTTCGGCTCTTCGAGCACATCGGACATTTTTGCCCCTAGTTGGAGGGGTGCTTCTGTTCTAGCTTCACAAGCTTCTTCTGATGAGATATGATCTTCTTGATTTGACTTTGGTGCCTCTTGTTCGAGGGTTGCTTCCAATCTGGCTACACAGGCCTCTGTTGATGATCGATCATTGAACACTTCGAATTGTGGTTCAAGGTTTTAAAGTAAGGGCTCAAGTCTTGAGGCTGAGAGCGATCCTAAGCTACACAATCTCAAGAGCGATTCCACACAGGTCTTCGCAGGGCCCGTGCAAAACACTTTGTTTTTGAAAGTTTTTAAAGAAGTGACAAATCGCTCGCGCTGAAGATAGTGTAGAACTAGTCTGGATCAAGCCAGGGTCTTTCTCAGTACTCACGCTGACAAGCATGATTTCAATCATTAAGGGCTTAGCACGCCTCTCTTTCTCTTAATTTGATCACAGTTCTGTAAATCCCGAGGAATTCCATCCCCTTTGTTTTCACCGCAGTGTTCAAAAAGGTTTTGAAAAACTTAGGTCAATGCAATGATTTTCAGGGCACAAGAGAGCAGGTGGAATGTACTACTATTCCATTCAAATCCACTGGCACAACTAGCTCAAAATAGCAGTAAGCACGGAAACATGATAGCCGTAGCTGTTTCATTCAGATTCCTTGGTTGCAACTGGCTCCACGGCAGAGACAGACTCAAAAGAAAGCAAAAAAGGTAATTACAAAACAAAAGGGTGTTCAAGGCAACAACCCCGAAATCACCCGACATTCTATACAATGGGACTGACTCGACAAGACAAGACAGACCCTTAAGCAAAATGACTGACTCAAGACAATGAGACAGACCCAAAACAAAATAAAGAACTGACTCGACACCCAAGTCAGAAATTACAAAATTGCATTCGCAAATGCGCCCGACAGTGCGTGCCAAATGCCACATCTGAAGTACACCGAGTGCCACCCGCAGGTTGTCCAACCCCTGATCACGTACTCGCAGTATCCTCGAAGTCCAATAGCTCAGTAGTGACAGACTTTGCTGAGGTAGGTGGGAGGATGACCTCATTGTTGATCAAATCTTGCACTTCATGACGAAGGCAGAAACAACCATCGGTGCTGTGACCGGACTGTTGGTGGTACGCGCAGTACAAGGTAGCATCATGTGAGAGAGGGAGATTCTTCGAGAGAGGCCGAGGCTCGAGGGGTTTAAGGTGCCCCCTTTTAGCCAGAATTTGAAATGCCCTAGACAAAGGCATGTAGAGGGCATCAAAGACTCTGCGCCGTCGAGGCAGGTACTTCAAAGTCTGAGGGTTCTTGTTAGACGCACTAGCAAAAGGGTCGGCAGGCACTGCCTTGGCTTTCTGATCTTTTCCTGGTGCAGGGTTAGGAGCAGAAGGAACTATCCTGGCCTGATGGGGCCTATCTCGATTTTTCGCCTGGCTTGAACTGCCTTCGGTTGGAGTGGGGAAAGCATCATCCACAATCTTAGTCATGACTGCAAATACTTGCTGCTTATTCATTCCCCCGTGTAGACACCCCATTTTTGGCCGTCCTCAAGACTTGGACGTCACCATCGGAACACTTGGTGATTACCCTTGTTCGTGTTCGTCTAGAGTTCCCGGAGGTCTCGGTTGCGCGCCTTGCCTCAGGATCTCTCGACTCAACCGTGTTGTGTCTGGTTTTGCACCAAACACTTGTGTTTTGCCTTGGAGGGGCAGGGAATGCCTTGTGAGGCATCTCCACGCATCACCGGCCATGGCTTGAGGCCACCGGCCAGTGATTTTATGCCATCGGCAATGTATATTGCCGGTCGGCACTCTTTGTTGCCGGTCGGCCATTTATTTTGCCAAAATGGTAATTTTGAATGGCCGATCACTGTTCATCT
The DNA here is from genome assembly GCF_055761805.1 of Camellia sinensis. Lineage (NCBI taxonomy): Eukaryota > Viridiplantae > Streptophyta > Magnoliopsida > Ericales > Theaceae > Camellia > Camellia sinensis. The sequence continues at coordinate 27,910,493 of NC_138969.1, read as the reverse complement.
ACTCTTAGTAGATATTTTGTGCCAGCTGTGATAGCTGGCACCCACTCTGCTCCCCTTCATACACGTGTATGGAGGGATTTCCCTCTTGGATGGCTTGTTTTGGAAGCCTTACAAGAGGGAGTTGCCTATAAGAAGAGGGCTCCTCTCTTGGCATTAGGGTTAGAAAAAATTGTTAGAGAAGCTCTGGTTATAGGTTTAGGGTTTTGTATCTATCCTATAACTATATCTCTCATTCTCTTGTATTGTGTGTGTTTAAGCCTTAGTTTTGTACACAAACACCTACTATTACACCTTCCCTTGGCTATTGAGGTTCTAGGGGATTGTTTTTAGAGTTTTGAAGCTGGTTTGGACCTAAGGAGACAGCTGGTCCACCATTTGTGAAGAGGGTCTACAAGGGTAAGACTTTTGTCCCTTTTTACCCCATTCTTGCATAGCTTTTTAGCCTATCTTGAAATTGTTTTTGAGCTTTGTGTATAACATAAAAAAGTTCTGTTTTTAGGCCCTCTAAATAGTTGTTTAAGGTTTCTTCAAGCTTTGGGGTTGTTTGACCCCTCTTAAGCCTTGTAAGGCTCCATTTTGTGCCATTTTGGGTGAGCCGAGACCTTGGTGTTTGGGCATCCTTGCCACTAAAATCTTGAGGGATTTCAGAGGTGAGGATGGTGCCTTGAGGTCCCAAGAAGGAGAGGGCCACCCCCTCTCTTTGTTGTCCTTGAAAAGGACCATTTTTGCCTCTTAAAGGAGCACCTAGCTTAGGCTCTTGTTGACCATGCCTTAGCTATTATTTATGCTTATTTTGCCATGAAATAGCATTGTTTTAAGTTAGTTTTGGTACACCATGCTTGCTTAGCATACATGCCTTGTAATGCCATGATTTGCCTCAACATGTGCCTAGCATTTAGACTACCATGCTCATGTGTTTTGGCCTAGCTTTGTGAAGCTTCTATGCTTGTTTTAGTATGCTAAGGGACTATTTTTGGTCATTTGAGTCATCCATGCTTTGCTTTGTATAGCTACCATGCAAACTCTCTTGTATACCTTGAGCATTGACCCCTCTAGCATGCCATCCTTGCATCATTTCAGTGATTTGAAACCACTTTTCATGTTATTTCAGTCCTTGTGGCATGCCTATGTGCTTGTATTTAATCCCCCTTCAATGTGTTTAAAGGTTGTTACCTTATGCCCCTTGTTTAGACCTCAGAGTATGCTTGCACTTTTAGACCACTTAGATGCCATCTAAGTGCACCCTTGGCTTTGTTTAAGTCTGCATTTGACTTGTTTTAAGTCCCTTTAGCCTTGTGAGGTTTGGTGGACTTGACCTTGGTTTAAGCCTCCTTGGCTTGTCTTGAGCACTTAGGCCATTGTGGCATGTTTTGCTTGTCTTGTTTAAATTGATTTGGCATCATCTTATAACATGATTTTAGAGCTTAATGCATGCTATATGTCTATGTTTGCATCCTCTTGAGTGCGCTTGAGAATTGCTCTTTAATGCTTGAAGTGTTGGAGATCATTTGCATGAATGTTTGTGGGCCTATTAGTCCTTCATTTTTGAGCACCTTGGCCACTGTTTTAGGCTTAGTAAGGGCTGCCTAAACCGTGCTTAAGTCCATCCTTTGCTTGTTTGCATGCTTGCCTTGCATATTTGCTTGCATACTTGCATAAATGCATTGCATTGCCATGTTGCATCCTTAGCTCGCATGCCTAGGTTGCATTGCATTGTGCATGCATTGCCTCACCTCTTGAAGTGAGTCATGATAGAGGTAGAAGCCCCTTGGTTTGACTATGTGCATTGCATTACATTTGAAATCAACATGCATAACTTGGTCTCTTGGGTCATCACGCATTGAAATGCACGATTGATGGTCCAAGAACCAAGGACCATGTCCCTTTGAGTCATAAACATGATAAGGGATATGGTTGGTGCATACATTGCTTGGATTGCATTGCCATGCAAAGCTCTGTCCTCTGCTGCTGCCAAACAAATTCAGCAGGAACTTTTTGCCGATCGACTGCACATAGTGCCGACCGGTAGTCCATCCGTGGCTGATAGCTTCATCAACAGCCGATGATCATATCTTACTGCTGGTGGCCATTCTCCTCAGCCGGTGGTGTCTCCCAATGTCCAGGGAAGCAATTCTGAGACTTTGGAAGTTTTCAGAGGGGCAGAGCAGGGAAAACAGAGGCAGCTTGCGCATGGCAGTGGACTTCCGAGCAAGACCCGAGCATGCGTGCATTGAGCCTTCTTCCCGAGGCCCTTTTTCTTGCTTTCTTAAGTTAATTAATTTGTTTAATTAATTAGGTGATTTGTAATAATTAATTAGCTTGCGAGTTAGTTAATTTGTACTATTCTTTCGGTCCCTCCGAGCAAGGGCGAATTTGTAATAATTGTGGGTGAGTGTGTGCATGTCTTCCAACCCCCACTTCTTTCTCCCTTTTACTTACCTGCTTTGATGGTTAGTAATAGGTCATGTTTAATTTAGCATACCTTATGCTATGCATGTGTGCATCATTCATCAGTATTGCATGCATCGGGCTCGGCGCATCATGCTAACTGCATTAGTGTTTCAAATCTAACTTGAATACATGATGTTGGTACATTTCACATGCCACTTCTAGATTAGCCGAGCCTATAATAGTGACATTTTGTATGCGTTGCATTAGGCACTTAACATGGACTTGGATCATACATTGATTTGCTAACGAGTTCCCTGTTTTGGCATGGAGTACTAGGTAAGCATTTATGCTTTAGCATAACGCATGCGTGTGAGTGTTGACATGACAGCATGCTTACCATGTGGCTAGCTGCTTATGTGATATAACTGCTTGAATGCCTGTGGATGGAGGTCGAATTGCTTAAATTGGGATAACGCATTAAAACTGTGAATTTTAAGCCCACTAGATAGTGGCAAAACCATCTTTTCTAAAAGCCCACTCGAGGGTGGCCAAACCTGCATTTTAGCCTACTTGCAAGTAGCAAACCATTTTCAAAACAAACATGAAATGTTTTGTTCCAATTTAGGCGATTTGGTCTATACTTGTTTGCTGTGCGCATAACATAGTAATTCTAGGCTAATAACTAGAATAAGAACACATAACGTTTTCAAAATTGGATATCACGGTTAGTAGAGGCCGATCTTCGGATCAGGCGAGAGGGGGTGCTCATAGCTGACCTTCCCCAATCATACCCTAGCTCTCGAGCCGAGGCAACTTTGGTGATGACGGACACGTGGCCTTTGGCACCAAGTCAGGGTTTCCTAAATTTCCCCTTAAAAAATATTTAGGTGGCGACTCTGTATCTGGCAAAGCAATCCATGTTTGGCACTTCTTTTCAAAAATCTGTTTCTCAAAACGATTTGCCGGATTTGGACTCTTTGATTCAGATTAAGAATCGTGACACAAATTGAGTCCGAACTGTAACAAGGGCCTCACGCGGGCGCGTCTACACCCCGGCTTTCAAAGCCTCGATTGCCCACAGCATTTGTTCAACGGGATCAGCATCTGTTCCCACTTTATTCTTACCTCTAGCCTCAGCCTGATCAAGGGTTTGGGTTACTACATCAGAGCGAAACCCGGTTGTTGTTGACACGTCGTTGCTGTAGTTGGAGGCAACCACTGGTTGGCTGAGCTCGATCACAATCCGCCCCAGTAGCGGGGGCTCCTGTGGTACAAAATTCCTGGTATATGATGTGGCTGGTGGCGAAGCCGACATTCCATAGGCCAGATCGGCCACGGATCTCTGGAGGTCGCCGATCATTCCCATTAACTCAAACGTGGTGGGCTCACGAGCCTGATACAACTGGGGGGTCCAGATCAGGTGTGCAACAGGTGACCTGGGCGGATGCGGTACATCAACATTGGTCTCATCCTGCATGATGATCCCTTGGTCTAACGCGGCTGCCATAACCACAATTTCCTCTGAACTTTGGGTCATCATAAGTCCGCTGAACTGAACGGTGACTGACGGATCAGATATCTGTCTTGCCTCAGTGAAGGAGAACACCAAGTTTCTGAACCCAAATCTTTGAACTGAAAGGGAAAACAAGCAGTAGTTCAGCCCAGATGGAACAGACACAAACATGACTGAATAACTGTACCCTACTACTGATCACTGTTCCCCAAAATCGCTGTCCCAAAACTAAGTCTGATACCCGTAGATATAACTGATTCCTCAAAACACTGATACTGATGCCCTCAGGCCTGGTGCCCCAGACTTGCAAACTGGTATGCACGTTCCTGTAGAGATACATTCTAAAAGCACATAGCAAGTAAGAGAGAGCCAAAACACCCCTATGTTGGGGTAGGGTTTCCCTGTCCTATTTTGTCAGGAACTAGGGTTTCACTATGCACACAGCGGTTTCAAACAACCTAACATCGGGTAAGCAACCTGTCCTAGCTTGGAATGGTCACTATGGATTCCGAATATGCACTAGGTCGAATGGTCAAAAGGGGTGCCCCGATAAAACCGGGGTTTGTGCTCCCATACTGTCAGAGCCCATAACCGGTCAGCCTTATGGTCATGCCTTGACAAGACAAGCCTCCGGCAAACCGTTCAGGAATGGCAGATGGCAAACACGGTGTCCTAGGCGCACCAATGCACATGCAATACAAAGAAACACATAAGTGTAGTCAAAACAGGATATCACGAGTTCGAGTCAAGCTTTCTAACTCCCTAGCAGAGTCGCCAGAAACTGTAGACGTCCCCGAACGTCCCGGGGGAGATCCCCGTTCTGTTCATTTTGGGCTCATTACAATTCGGACTCAAATTGTCACGGTTCTTAATCTGAACCAAAGAGTCCAAATCCGGCAAATCGTTTTGAGAAAAGAAACAGATTTTTAGAAAAGAAGTGCCAAACATCGACTGCTTTGCCAGATACAGAGTCGCCACCTAAATATTTTATTTTGAGAAATTTAGGAAACTCTGACTCGGTGCCAAAGGCCACGTGTCCGTCATCACCAAAGTTGTCTCGGCTCGGGAACTTGGGTACGATTAGGGAAGGTCAGCTATGAGCACCCCCTCTCGCCCGATCAAAGATCGGCCTCTACTAACCGTGATATCTTGTTTTGAAAGCATTATGTGTTCTTATTCCGGTTATTAGCCTAGAATTACTATGTTATGCGCACAGCAAACAAGTATAGACCAAATCGCCTAAATTGGAACAAAACATTGCATGTTTGTTTTGAAAATGGTTTGCTAATCGCAAGTAGGCTAAAATGCAGGTTTTGCCACCCTCGAGTGGGCTTTAAAACTCACAGTTTTAATGCATTATTCCAATTTAGGTAATTCAACCTCCATCCACAGGCATTCAAGCAGTTATATCACATAAGCAAATAGCCTCATGGTAAGCATGCTGTCATGGCAACACTCACACACATGCAAGGATGCTAAAGCATAAGAACTTACCGAGTACTCCGAGCCAAAACAGAAACTAGTTAGTAATCATATGCATGATCCTAGTTCATGTTAAGATGGCTAATGCAACACATGAAAAATACAACTAAGATAGGCTCGGCTAATCTATAATGACATGTGAAATGCTACAACTAACACGTATTCAATTTGGAATTGAAATACAAATGCAGTTAGAATGATGTGCCGAGCCCAGTGCATGCAAAACGAATGAATGGATGCAAACATGTTATCGTACTGTATGCTAATTGAAACATGCCCTAGACTAACCATTGAAAGCTAGTAAATAAAAGGGAAGAAAGACGTGGAGTTGGGAGACATACACACACTCACGCACACTTATTACACAATTGCCCTCACTCGGAGGGTCTGAATAAATATTACACAACCGAATGAATACCGCTAAATTAATTATTATAGAGTTCCTAACTAATTAACAAATTAAATGCAGAAGGAAGGTGGCCTCAACCCTGCCTCGGAATGTGTGAATGATGAATGCTTGACTTGTCTTGCCCGGAAACTCGCTACCATAGCACTGCTGCCTCTGTTTTCACTGCCTTGCTCCTTTAAAAATTCTGAAAGTCTCCAGACCCCTTTTGAATCATCCTCTGAGTGCTCTGGGATGTCAATGGCCAGAATTAAAGTTCACCGGCCATGGTAATGGGCTTATCAGCCAACTGTTGTACCACCGGCCAACCACTGATGGTCGGTCAGCACTGTAGGTGGCCGGCCAGCCATTGCTTCCTGCAGAATCCTGCAGTTGACAGCAGCAGAGGGCAAGCAGTGCATGGCATGGAATTTTCAAGCAAATGTGAGCATGGCCACACTTCCTATCATGCAATGGACTCAAGGGAGCATGGCCCTCGACCCTCGGGCTATCAACTACGCAATTCGATGCATGATGGCCTAAGAAGCCAAGTTAGCAACTTAATGTAGATGCATGCAACAAACAAATGAGTGCTAACACCCTATCATGTTGAGATCAAGGGTGTTGGCGACCGAGGGTTGAGACGTGTTTCGTCACTTCGGGTACGAACACACCTCTCTTCTCATGCTTGGTTTGACACCCCAAACTAAGCGATGCCATGCATGTATGCCATATACAATGCAAAGTGATGCAACTCATGCAAGGCTACACTAATGCAACCTGAACATGTCAAGCATACAACAAGACTATATAATGCAACTTAGCTAAGTAACATGCAAACATGCAAACATGATGCAATATATGCATGCAACCAATGCAATGCAACATGTCAAACATGCAAAGTATGCAAGGATGGACTTATACTGAAATGAGAAGGTCTCAGTCCACCCCAAAACAGTGGCCAAAAATGCCCAAAAATGGAGATGCCTACATGCAAAACAAATATGCAAACCAAAGGGCCTAAAGCTAAGGCATGGAAGGCAATTTTCAAGAGCACCCAAGAAAGGGTAAGCATGGATATCAAGACCTACAAAATCAGAGATATGGTATGGTAGAATATGCCCCAAAACCCACATAAATGGCATCCCAAATGACTCAAGCAAAGAGGCATACACCAAAGCCAAACACATGGAACATAAGACTACACCTCTTTAAGGCATTGAAAGGAGAACAAATTCGAGTATGCCAGCATCAAACATAGACTGAAATGGCATGGCAAATGATTCCAAATCACCGAAAATAGACCAAATGAGGCATGCTTATGGCTTACACACTCAAGGCTCACAAGCCAAAATACATAGAAACTATACCAAACATGGCAAACATGGTCGAATCAGCACCCAACAGTCCTTGATCATGGCAAAATAATGCTAAAACCTTCATGAAGTTAAGCTAGAACATGCAAGCATCATGGCTTAAATGCAAGGCACATTTCTAGGCAAAATGGGGGAATGCAAGGCAAGTACAATATGCATGTAAAGGGCCATAAATCTGACCAAAGACAGAGGCAACATATGACCAAATAATATCCAAGAACCTCTGAAATGGGGCCAAAAACAACCAAGCACATATGCTACCCTTATGGGCCAAAACATGGACAAATGAGACACAAAGGGGAGAGGGGTGTCCCTCCCCTATGCCAGACTTCAAACCCCTTTCTTCACCACTAAAAATCCACTGGATTTCAGTGGTGAGAAGGCCAATACACCAAAGTAACCAAAGCTTAACAATGGAAGCACAAAAAGGGCCAAACAAGGCCTTAGAGGGAGAGGTCGACCCGCAACACCAAAACAACCTTAATGAAGTATCTTAAGCATGGAAATAAAAGACTTTTTTTAGTTATACACAAAGTCTAAATCAGTAAGCAAGATAGGTTAAAGACTTGTGCAAGATTGGGGAATCTAAAGCAAAAGTGTTACCCTTGAAGAACACTTCAAGAACATCAAGCTCAGCCTCAAGAACAAACCCTCAAGACCTCCCAAGTCAAAGTATGCTGTGATGGTGTGTGTTTAGGTGCAAAAGTAAGAACAAATCACCCTTTTAGGCCCTTAGACACACACAAATGAAGAGAGAGAGAGGGAGATATAGAGAGAGAAGATGTATATCAGATATATATATGTATTTTGCTCTGGTTTTTGCTAAACCCATCAAAGGAGAAGAGGGGTCTCTTATATAGACAATGCAAAGACTAAGCTTCCAACGGAAGCTATTCAAAAAGGGTCAAGGATTCTAAGGGAAGCTAAGCTAAGGGTGCAAGGCTTCCTTAGGAAGCTGGGACAGGTGTCCAAGCTTCTTGAGGAAGCTAAGACAAAGGTCCAAGCTTCCTCAAGAAGCTAGACCAAAAAGGTACAAAAGGGGCAAAACAGCCACACTCGTGTGTGGGGAGGAGGGTCTGTGCATTCTAGCTGGCACAGCTGGCTTGCACCATGCCTGAAAAAGGCAAAAATGTGGCACTGGCCAGAAATGGAGGCCATCGGCCAAACAGATGATCGGTCGACCACACTAAGTGCCAACCGGCCAATGGTATATTTCACCAATGGCCAGTAGCAAGAATACACGGCCGATGGCCTCAATCCAAGGCCGGTGGGTGTTAGGGGTAGCTAACAAGCTACTCTCTACCCTTAGGTACAAAACACACAAGTCCTTGGTGCAAAACCAAGCACAGAACAAGCAAGTCGAGAGATCCTGAGGCAAGGCGCGTAGCCGAGACCTCTAGGAACTCAAAACAAACACAAACATGGATGATCACCGAGTGTTCAAACGGTGACGTCCAAGTCTTGAGGACGGTCAAAAATGGGGTATCTACAATAGCCCAAACCAAGGTCTAACTTTTATACAAAGGGACTAGGGTAGAGAACCTCTAAAACAAGGTGTATTTGTAGAGAGAGAGACAGCCAGATTTAGGGTTTGGAGAGAAATGGAGATGAAAAAGTGATGTAGAATCACGTTGCTGCGAACTAATATAAACAGGGGTTGCTCGAGCGACTAGACACAAATGGACCTCGCTCAAGGGCAAGAGTCGTCGCTCGAGCGAACAATGAGAAGCTTCAGGTCTGAACCAACGCAGACGTACGCGCGAGCGCAAGAGTTCTCACTTGAGTTGCGGAACAAACAACACAGGGCTCGCTCGAGCTCAAGAAATCTCGCTCGAGCAAAGAATGCCATCCTACAGGTCTAAAAGAGATGCACACGCACGCTCGAGTGTAATACTTCTCGCTCGAGCGAAGAGACACAAGACACAAGGCCCGCTCGAGCGCAAAAAAGCTCGCTTGAGCAGAAACTGCATCTGAAAAAGAAACCTGAAGACCTACAATACTTGCTCGAGCGCACAAACCCTCGCTCGAGTGAAGAAGCAAACACCCTAGGCTCACTCGTGCTCAAAAAGCCTCCCTCGAGTGAAGAAGCCAAATCCTGGGCAGAAACCATTTGTTTAAACCCACAACCAACCTATCCCAACTTACCCAACACATCCCACAACTCAAATACAAGGAATTAAAGGATGGAAACAAGACATAGACAACCACAACAACCATGGAAACTCGAGTCTGAAATATAACAAATGTTGGGAAAAAATCGGGACCGCTACATATACTAAGAGCATAAGGGCATAAAATTCAACATGGATAATTATTGGGCTAAACAGAGCTTGATATTAAGATACATAATATATAATATGGAAATCATTTGACATATAATACAAAAATCCTATAAATAAAATAATCATAACCATGGTACAGAATAGAACAGAATAGATGTATGGACTCAAGCGGTGACTCGTACGAATTCTAGAGGTGACTTCCACAATAGTGTAGCACTTAGCTTTCATACAACACTCCACACCAGAAATAAGAGTGTCAATGGATCCATGACAGACAAAGGGTCACAAAGCGACTAATCAGAGGGCCAATGGTTATTTAAATCTCCCAAGGCATGAGACCTCCGTGCTGATACTTATAAAATAATTACTCAAAACACATTTTAATAAATAGTTATATCCATGGGTTTTCCTTATTATATAAAATAAGGTTCATAAAATAAAAATGCTAATATAATTTATAAAACACAATTTACATAAAATAAACTATGGTAACTCAAAACATACGTAAAACATATAATGGTGACTCAAAGTATAATTATAGCGATCCCGGTTTTCCTCCATTGTTTATTGTATTTTGGACTCGGTTCCGTGAGTGGTTGTTGTTGCCTATATCTCATTTCTGTCCTTTAATTCTTTGTATTTGAGTTGTGGGATGTGTTGGGTAAGTTTGGAACAAGTTGGTTGGGTGTTGGAACAAATGGTTGTTGTCCAGAATTTGGCATCTTCGCTCGAGCGAGGCTTTTGGCGCTCGAGCGAGCCTTGGGTTTTTGCTTCTTCGCTCGAGCGAGCTTTCTTTGATGTGTCTCTTGGCTCGAGCGAGCACTTTTGCGCTCGAGCGTGCGTTTGCATCTTGAAAAAACCTGAAGGTTGGTATTCTTCACTCGAGCGAGCGAGCTCTATGTTTTGTGTTCCTTCACTAGAGTGAGCACTCTTGAGCTCGAGCGTGCGTTTGGGTTACAGACTTGAAGCTTTTCATTTTTCGCTCGAGCGAGGTCTGTTTGTGTTTGGTCGCTTGAGCCACCACTCCTTCGCTCGAGTGAGCCCTGTATATATCAATTCGCAGCAGCGGGTTTATACATCACTTTTTCATCTCCTTTTCTTCTCAAACCCTAGATCCGACACACTCTCTCTCTCTACACACTTCTTCTCTCTACCAATACACTTGATCGAGAGGGTTTCTACCCTACTTTCTTTGTAAAAAGGGTGGAGTATCACGTGGGTTACATTTTGATCAGAAAATATTGGATTTGGAGCATCTTGTGTTCCTCTTTTCATCTCCTTTGAGTCTCTTTATTTGAGGTAGGGATAAACTACTCCTTCTTATGTGTTTTGACATAAATATTAGTCATTTCGTATAAATGGTGAGATTTGGAAATTTTGGGAAACTAGGGTTTGAAATTTGAAATGTTTAAAAGAGGGGTTTCTTAGTTTTGGGTCCCTTTGTTAATGTAAGGTCTTGAAATGGAATAATGTGTGTATAAATGATGAAATTGAGCCTTAGGGTTGATATTTGAGGAAGAAGAAAAAATGCCCTAATTGGATTAAATGAATTATTTGTCAAAATAATGGAATTGACTAAGGGAATATATAATTGAGTTGGAAATGATGAAATTGAGGGAAAACGTAATAAATTAGTGTTGTTGAATTGGAAATCGCTTACCTATGGAAAATGTGTAAATTTATCTGTTTGATGAATTTAATTATCTGTTTAGAAATAACTGTTTGGGGCTATCGGTGGAGGATAGCCATGATTGTTGTAGAGTTGCATGATGATGAGGTAAACTGAAACTAATCAATTGAAATATGTCATTGAATATGACAGTTGGAATGACACATTGAATATGTGCATTAATTGATCATTGTATATGATAGAGTGTTTAAATACATTGCATATGTATCTTTGTTTGGGAGGAGATAGGGGATGTACTCCATGGTTTGGGAGGAGATAGGGGATGTACTCCACTGTTTGGGAGAAGATAGGGGATAGACTCCGTTGATAATTAAGTTGGCCTGAGTGTCCAGGGTGAAAGTCCTGAAACCTTTTACACATCTGAATGATGTTAATGAATTGAAGTGTTGATAATATGAGTTGTAGTCTCATTTTGAATTGTTGATGAATTGAAGTGTTGTTTATGAGTTGTAGTCTCATTTGAATTGCTTGGATAAGCAAACCATGTCAATAAAGTGAATTGGAAATATAAATGAAATTGGGTTGAAAGATGAATATCAATGTTGGTGGATTATAAAGAAAATGGTGTGTATCGATGCACATGTGTTGAACATTTATCAGATGCTAATGTTTTAGTTATTTCACATATTTGGTTTAGCATATCTCTACTGGGCTTTGGCTCACCCTATGTGGGACATCATTTTCAGGTACAGGGGATATGCCACCTCCAAGGACCTAGCTTGGGTGGTTTAGAGGCAACAGACTTCTTTTGTTGATTTTTCTTTTATGTTATATGTTTTATTTCCAAGCCGAGAGCTTTAATTGTAAAGGGCTTCTGACCCTCTTTTGTTGTAACCAAGTGTTGACTTAGAAAGTTGTAAACCCGTAGGGCATTTACTTTTGTTGTCAACATGTAATACTTTTGTAAAGAACACTCTGATGAATGGATGCATATTTTATTCTCCTATGTCTATGGATATTATGAATGATTGATTTACGCATTTATTTTTGAGGGCGTGACAACTTGGTATCAGAGCGTACCTGGTTTGAATACTTTGGATACATGGGGAGTGGTTAGTATCATAATGGGTTTGTCTCGTTTGTTAGAGACTTAGGTGTGATGTTATGTGCTTATATGAAAACCTGCTTATGTGACTATGTGGGTATGAAATTTAGTTTCTAGGATGTTAATCGGGTCTATGGGTTTCTGGGAGTCCTGTCGGGAAGGCACTTGATCACTGCCATTTCTAACTAGAACTCTAGCAACGCCACGGGACGGTCATTATCCGCAAATGAAATTCGTAAGTGCTTATGTGCTTATGTGGAGTGAATTGCAGTTGTCCAATGTATTAGGACGGGAGTGAAATAGCTTCGGCACATTTGTGAATGTGCTAATGTCATTGTTAGCTTTATTAGGATGTCAAGACGAGGACGTGGTGGTAGGCCTGGTAGGCCTAGGAAGCAGGAGCTGCCTATACCGAATGATATTTCGGCGCAGGAGGAGGGTGTTAGTCTGGCCAATGTGGCTGAACCGGTAGGTTAGCAGGCCATGGGCACCTTAGCTCGCGAGATGACAGAAGCATTGAAGGAATCTATGGACATTCTCAGGGCTGAAAATCAAGTCCAGGCCCATGTAGCTAAAGCAGGGCCTTCTTTTTCTGAAGAGGAAGTTCTTCCGGTCGAATTCGGACGAGTATTTGGGTGATCCAAAAGAGCCACTGAAGGCTGACGAGTGGCTAGAGCAAATGACGAAGACATTTGAGATGGCATCGAAGACGGAGGTTTGCAAGTGACCTTGGCGTCATTCCAGCTGAAGGGAGACGTGGGTCAGTGGTGGAAGTTTGTACGAGGGCGTATTGGAGGGACTTGGGAGGTTTTCGTTGTTGCCTTTCAGGAAAAGTTCTTGCCTCCCACTGTTAGGGAGAAGTTGGGAGACCAGTTCTATCAGCTCAAGCAGCTGAATACACCAGTGGCAGAGTTTGAGGCCATCTTTATTAGCTTATCGAGGTTTGCACCAGAGTTGGTGGCGACCGAAGAGCGTAGGTGCTTGGAGTTCGAGAAGAAATTGAGGACCGGACTCATGTTTCGATTGGCCGAGTTCATGATTAGGGAGTATGGGCGCTTGGTACAGGCTGCAGCCCATCTTGAGACCATTATACAGGTAGAGAAGGAAAGGATGAGGGGCTCTAAGAGGAGACAGGAAGGTCAGAGGGACGGTAAGAGGCATAGGGGTTCTAACCCTCAGCAATCCCAGGGAGCATATTCTAGATCTACCTTTCCAGTACCGAGTTCAGGTTCTGGGAGAGACGAACAGGGAGACATCACTTGTTACAAATGTGGTCAGCTGGGCCACAAGTCTCCAGCTTGCCCGCAGAGGGAAGGAGGGCAGAGAACAGCTTCTTCTTCGGCTCGTCCTCAGAGCCAGAGTCAGGGCAGAGGTCAGTCGCTTGCTTGTTATCAGTGTGGGCAGGCAGGGCACATGAAGAGGTTTTCTCCACAGTTGAGTGGCACATCTGGTGCGTCTGGTTCGAGATAGACACAGAGCCATTAGCCAGCTCAGTCAGTTCAGGCCTCGAGGGCCAATTAGGGAGCCTATTCGGCTTAGTCTGTGTAGTCGTCTTATGCTCCGAGAGGTGAGCAGGTAGATCAGAGACCTTCAGGGTGCATGTATGCTGTTACAGCACAGGATCTTGTACCGACTCCGTCTGTTGTGAGAGGTACCTTTCTGTTTTGCAACTCGGTTGCTAATGTGTTGATTGATACGGGTGCATCTTATTCCTTTATATCTGCTACATTTACATCTGTTTTGGGTTGGAGTTGGCACAGTTAGCATCTCCTATTTGTGTTTTATCACTTGTTGGGGGTGAATTAATTTTGAAACAAGGATGTAGAGGTTGTGATATAGAGGTCGCTGATCGTCGGCTTCCATTTTCATTTGTAGTAATGGTTATGTCTGGGTTTGATGTGATTTTGGATATGGACTGGTTATCGTCATACCGGGCTGTTATAGATTGCTATCGCTAGAGGGTTACTGTATGTACCTTGAGTGGTGACTATTTCCATTTCTTGGGGGATCGGGTTGGTAAAGTCTTACCACCGGTGTATGATCCACGAGGACGGAATGAGCTTAGTTGTCTTCTCACTAGCATTATGAGTAGTGAGTGTGATGAGCCCGTACTGAGTTGCCACGAGTGGTCTGTGAGTACTCGGACGTCTTTCCCGAGGACCTTGTTAGTTTACCACCCCATCGAGAGATCGAGTTCTCTATTGACTTAGTGCCTGGCACGACACCGATTTCTATGGCACCGTACCGTTTTGCCCCAGCCGAGTTAAGTGAGTTAAATATTTAACTCTAGGAGTTACTAGATAAGGTTTTATTTGCCCTAGTACTTCGCCTTGGGGAGCATCGACCCTCTTTGCTAAACAGAAAGATGGGGCTTTGAGACTTTGTATTGACTACCGAAAGTTGAATCGGGTTACGGTTAAGAACAAGTACCCTATGCCTCGTATAGATGATTTGTTTGACCAGTTGAAAGGATCCCGTTGTTTCTCTAAGATAAACTTGAGATCGGGTTACCATCAGTTGAGGGATAGGGAGGAAGATATCCCGAAGATGGCATTCTGTACGCGGTATGGCCACTATGAGTTTCTGGTGATGTCTTTTTGGCTCACTAATGCACCGACTGTGTTCATGGACTTAATGAACCGGATCTTTCGGGATTTCTTAGATCGCTTTGTGGTCATTTTCGTGGACGACATTCTGATTTATTCACCTTCTGAGGAGGAGCACAAAGAACATTTACGAGTGGTGCTTGAGTTTCTTAGAGCCCATAAGCTGTATGCTAAGTTTGAGAACTGTGAGTTTTGGTTGAAAGAGGTTAAGTTCTTAGACCATGTGGTATCCGGGGAAGGGCTGACTGTTGTAGACACCACATTTTTGACTGTCCTCGAGACTTGGTTGCGCTTGCAGGTACACCCAACAACTAGTTAGATTGCTCGCTGAGTACTCGACTGACGCGGCAGAGCGTCACCGGTTCGAGCTTCCCGAACCTTGTATCCTTTCTGCCCCTTTCTTGGACCTTGGCTAGGTCCTCTCTTAGTGGACCTTTTGGTTCACTACCGGCCATGGCATGGTACGGCCGACCATTGGTGATGTCCTGCCGGCCATCAGTGAGCCACTGCCGACCATTGATGATGGCCGGCACCCCCCTGTGTCAGCTGGTTTTCCTCTAGATCTTTTGAGCCAGCTGGTTTTTTGTTTGCTCCCCTCCATACACGTGTATGGAGGGATGAAGCCCTTGCAAAGCTTCTTGAAGAAGCTTTGGCTTTGCATTCCTCTATATAAGCAAGAGGCCTCCCTCTTTGCCAGAGGTTCAGCCATTTTGAAGAAAAAAAACCTCTCATCCTCTCTATATTGTTTGTATTTTGTGCTTAGAAATTGGATTTCCTTGCACTTTTACACTACAACACATAGAGATACACCACCACCATTGAACTAAGCTTCTTGGGAGGGATTCTTGAGCTCTGAAAACTGGTTTCCACCTCCTGATGTTGCTGGTAGGGTCTTCAAGGGTGAGTATTTTCCCCATTTTTGCACTTTCTTGTGCCTCACTTTAGCCCTCCTTGCATATTGATTTGGGCTTTGATTATAACTGAAAAAAGTCTTGTATTTAAGTGCTTTTGAAGTTTTCTTAAGGTCATTTTGTTGTTAGGGGTGTGTAGCCTCCTTGCATGCTTTGTTTGGCTTTGTTTTAAGCCATTCCTTGAGGCCTCCAAGCTAGCCTTGGTTTGGCCTTCTTACCACTAAAATCCAGTGGATTTTCAGTGGTAAAGGTGTGGTTTTGAGGTCCTTAATCAGAGGGGGTGGCCCCCTCTCTTTTGGTTCCTCTTTGTTTGTATTTTTGGCCTTCCGAAGGACCATCCCTCCATGCATTTTTGAGGCTTGGTTCAGGCCTATTTTTGTGACTTTTAGGACCTGCCTTGGCCCTGTCCATGGCTGGTTTGGTCATATTTTGCATGCATCTTGTATGTGTTGAGTAACTCTATTCATAACTCATCAAAGTAGCATGTGTGCTTAGCTTGTATTGAGTCCATTTCAGTGGGTTTTTGGTGATGTTTTACCATGCCATGAATCTGTTTTGGGTTGGTTTTGTCACTCCATCCTTGCATGATGTACTTGTAATGTAAATCCCCTAAACTAGCTTCATATGCTCCATGCTTTGCCATGTCATGTTAGCTTGTTTGGTTTACATTTCAGCATGTATTTGGTCATCATTTGGCATGTCATGACCCTGTCCAGAGTTGGTTTGATCATCCTTTGCATGGTCCATATAGGTGTAGAACAAATCTTGTTTACTAGCCCTTTGTGCATGGTGTTTTGACTCATCATCCTAGCATATTTTGGCATCGCTCTAACATGATTTTATTCTTATTTTGGACTGCTCTAGGACTGTTTTGGGCTGCCATGGCCATATCACTCGTGCTTTGTATAGCTATTGTCACGACCCTAACCCGCCCCCGTGGGTTAAGGACGTAACCGGCCAGTAATCATGAGATTACCTACGGCCTCAGACTGTTCTAAACGTATTTTAACAGAGTTAATGGGGGCCAAACGGAAGCAAAATTAAAAACTTTGTCCATAGAGCCGTGCTTATATGCACATCAAACAAACCATACTCAGATACGTTAATAACTCACATCAAAAGTACGGTTTCACCAAATTCATTACAGACAGGATCGTCCAAAACGAGTCAACCTATAACAGACTATATACAGACATGCACTAGGTCCTTGCCAACAAGACAAAACATAGGTACATAGTAAAAGGGCAAGGATGGTCTCATGCGCGAGGCACAAGGCTGACTCTCCCAAAACTCCTGTTGTTTCAAGCAGACTTCACTGGGGCTGGGTTTGGACTTCCCTTGGCTCACCTACAAATACATGAATGAGCGTGAGCGATAGCCCAGTGAATAATATCAAATATAACAGTTGCATAACAATATGTAGAACAACATGCTCCAAACGGCCTTGGGCCCAATTCATACTTCTGTTTAACAGCAAAATATATATAACTATACGAAATGCAAGTCAAGTAACTGTAGTTCCAAACATTCTGGCCTTTGGCCCATCCGGGTTTCCATTCATGGCAAAACGGCCTTCGGCCCATTCATTCATGTCAAACGGCCTTTGGCCCATTCATTCATGTCAAAACGGCCTTCGGCCCACTCTTTCATGTCAAAACGGCCTTTGGCCCACTCTTTCATGTCAAAACGGCCTTCGGCCCACTCTTTCATGTCAAAACGGCCTTTGGCCCACTCATTCATGTCAAAACGGCCTTTGGCCCACTCATTCATGTCAAAACGGCCTTTGGCCCACTCATTCATGTCATAACGGCCTTTGGCCCACTCATTCATTTATTCTTGTCAGACTTTTGTCCACAATCCCAATTAACAACTCATAATATTTATAGGGGAATAACAATTGGACATTGACAAGTTTTCAAATATTGATATTACTCACAGTGATCGGCTTGTGGATGCGCCCTGGAGCTTGACCCTACACATTTCATGAATACAAAAGGGTCACTAACAGTTCAATCCGCTCTGTAATTCACATATTCCTCTTTAGGCTTTGTTCTTATCTCATTAACTCATTTACAATGCTTAACACATGCCTAAGAGTGCTTACAAGTGAAAGAGAACGGAAAACGAATCACAGAATGCATGAACAAAATTCCAGGAAACAGGGTCCCCGCTCGAGCATAAACTTCTCCGCTCGAGCGGACCCTTAAGGCCTGCAAAAGTACTGGTTGCACGAAAGATGCGCTCGAGCGTGGAATAGAGCGCTCGAGCTGAAGGTCTGTCTACAAAATCCACGCTCGAGCGTGAAGTGTCCCGCTCGAGCGGGCATCCAACTCTGCAAAAATGCTGGGAGCACGATTTTCCCGCTCGAGCGGTCATTACCCCGCTCGAGCGGACCTCAAAAATCTGGGTTTCCCAGATCGTGTTCTTGAGCTCCAAATCAGTTTTCCATCTACATTTCTTGCATGCAATGGTTCAAATTACACATTTACACATGCTAACATGCTACTAATGCAAGATTACAACATTAGGAAGCTCAATTACATGAATTATCTACATGCATGTCCCAAATTATCTCAAACCCATCATCAACATGCTCAAATTCAAACATTCAAGACTTATACTCCCAGGATTTGTACATGCATGTGGGAGATGCTCATCATTCTCAACTTAGATGGTACGAATGGTGACTACAACATGAGCTTTAACCAAAACTCCACATGAATCATGTGTTTCAAGCTCAAACATGCAAATTCAAAGTAATTTCTTACATGCATGAGTTCTAAGACTTCAATCTCAACAAAAATCAACTCATTACATGTTCTTGATCACAAACAACCCTTGAACTTACAAATTACAAGTAAGAGTTCATGAAATCACTTACCTAAGAGCTTCAACACTCAAGCTCTAGCCAAATCTTGAGCTAGATCTTCACATTCCCAAGTCTTGAGCCCAAATTACACAAATCTCTCCCTTTTTCTCTCCATGGCCGGCCTCTCTCTCACTCTCAATTGTCTAACTCAGATTTTGAGTTTTAAGAGAGCTAAAGGAGAGTGTAATACAAATATACAACAAGCCCCACTAACAAATATCTTAATATAAAATAATGGGGTACTTAATTTATCAATTTAATCAGTTTAAATTGACCAGAATCAAGTTTCAATTAAATTTCACTGTAGGCCCTAAAAATTATGCCAACCACAATGGCGTAATCAATTTCGGGTTCCGTGGCCGATAAGGCCCTCAATTAAATTTCCAAAGCAGACTACTCAAACAGATATTCCTACGATGAACAGATAAAATTTCAAACCACATATTTTCACATAGTGGAACACAAAATCATATCAAAATACATAATCACATCATGTTAAGGACCAATTAACATACTACGGAACAGGGGTGTCACAGTCTTCCCCCTTTAGGAAGTTTGGTCCTCCAAACTTAACTTACCTTCGTCGGGAAACAAATGTGGATAGCGTAGACGCATTTCCTCCTCTTTTTCCCATGTAGCATCTGTCCCATAGTGTTCCTTCCATTCCACTTTCACCATTGGAATGGATTTGTTTCTCAATTCTTTCACTTGTCGGTCAACAATTCTTTCCGGCCATTCAGCATATTCCATATTTTCATCAATAGCAATCCGGTGATAATCAATCACATGCAACGGGTCTCGGAGGTAACCCCTCAACATTGACACATGAAACACATTGTGGATTTGCTCAAATCCCGGTGGCAAAGCAACTCTATAAGCAACTGGGCCAAGTTTCTCCAAAATTTGAAACGGCCCAATATAACGGGGCGTCAACTTGCCCTTTTTCCCAAGCCTGACTTGGCCTTTCATTGGAGAAACACGGATGAACACATGGTCGCCGACCTCATACTCAAGAGGTCTTCTCCGGACATCTACATAACTCTTCTGTCGGTCTTGAGCTGTTTTGAGCCTTTGCCGAATAGTTTTGATCTTTTCAGAGGTGTCTTGTACAATTTCAGGCCCGAGCAAAGCTCTGTCCCCGACCTCTGTCCAACAAATAGGTGATCTACACCTCCTACCATACAAAGCCTCGTATGGTGCCATACCGATGCTGGAGTGGAAGCTATTATTATAGGCAAATTCTGCAAGTGGCAGGTAATCTTCCCAACTCCCCTGAAAATCCAAAGCACACATGCGAAGCATATCTTCCAAAGTCTGTATTGTTCGTTCTGACTGCCCATCTGTCTGTGGGTGGAATGCAGTGCTGAACCTTAGTTCTGTTCCCATAGCTTCCTGCAAACTCTTCCACAATCTAGATACAAACTTCGGATCTCTATCTGACACAATGGATACTGGAACTCCATGTAAGCGGACAATTTCATCAACATAAATAGTAGCCAACCTGTAAGCAGTAAATGTAGTTTTGACAGGCAGAAAATGTGCAGATTTAGTCAGTCTATCAACTACAACCCAAACAGAATCCATACCTCGGGAAGTCCGAGGTAGGGCAACAACGAAATCCATAGTCACATGTTCCCACTTCCACTCAGGAATGGGGAGAGGTTGAAGTAGACCGCCTGGTTTCTGATGTTCGGCCTTAACTTGCTGACACTGAAGGCACTTGGACACATATTCTGCAATCTCTTTCTTCATTTTAGGCCACCAATAGGTTTGTTTCAAATCCCGATACATTTTATTGTTACCCGGATGCATAGCAAATACGGATCTGTGGGCTTCATCTAAGACCCTCTTCTTTAGCTCCGGAATAACTGGAACACATATTCGGTTTCGAAATTTCAACATTCCATTCTCGATACTGAACTCTGCTTTTGGGCTGACTTCAAATTCATCGATTTTCTTTCTGAGGAACTCATCCTCTTTCTGTTTTTGCTTGATTTCATCAACAATTGCCGGCTCGGCTGTAATAGCGGCTATCAATCCGCCCTGTTTACACACTACCACTTCAATTTCAGACTTTTCAAAGTCTTGCAAAATCTCCCTTTGTTCAGTAAGCAAACAAGCCATACTCCCTGTTGATTTCCTGCTCAAGGCATCAGCCACTGTATTAGCTTTTCCGGGGTGATACTGAATTTCTAGGTCGTAATCTTTTATCAATTCCAGCCATCTTCTCTGACGCATATTCAACTCTTTCTGCGTGAAGAAGTATTTTAGGCTTTTATGATCTGTGTAGACTTCACACTTTGCCCCATACAAATAATGCCGCCAGATTTTCAAAGCAAAAACAACTGCGGCCAATTCTAGGTCATGTGTTGGATAATTCTTCTCATGTGGCCTCAACTGTCGGGAGGCGTAAGCAATAACCTTTCCGTTCTGCATTAACACACAACCCAAACCCTTATAAGATGCGTCACTGAAAATCACAAAATTTTCCGTACCTGAAGGTAGTGTCAAAATTGGTGCAGTGGTCAATCTTGTCTTCAATTCATGAAAGGCTGATTCTCTTTCACTATTCCACTCAAATGGTTGTCCTTTACGTGTCAATTGGGTAAGAGGCACAGCTAATTTCGAAAAGTCCTTTACAAACCTTCTGTAGTACCCAGCTAAGCCCATGAAACTGCGAACTTCTGTCACATTAGTTGGTGTACGCCAATTCACAATTGCTTCTATTTTCTGCGGGTCCACTGAAATTCCTTCCTTGTTGACCACGTGCCCTAAGAAAATAACCTCATCCAACCAAAACTCACATTTTTTTAACTTAGCAAATAGTTTTCTTTCCCGAAGTATTTGTAAAACAATCCTCAAATGATGTTCATGTTCAAGTTTATCTTTAGAGTAAATCAAAATATCATCGATGAAGACTACAACAAACTCATCAAGGTAGGTTTTAAAAATTCTATTCATTAGGTCCATAAACGCTGCCGGAGCATTAGTCACTCCAAATGGCATGACAAGGAATTCAAAATGACCATACCTCGTTCTGAATGCGGTTTTCTCAACATCCTCTGCTTTAACCTTCAGCTGATGATACCCAGATCTCAAATCAATCTTAGAAAACACCCGTGATCCCTGCAACTGATCAAATAAGTCATCAATACGGGGTAAGGGATATTTGTTCTTTATCGTTACCTTGTTCAATTCCCGGTAATCAATACATAGGCGTAAGGTACCATCCTTTTTCTTTACAAATAACACTGGTGCGCCCCAAGGCGAAGTACTGGGCCGGATAAACCCTTTATCAAGAAGGTCTTGCAACTGTTCTTTTAATTCTTTCATTTCGGCTGTAGCCATCCTGTAGGGAGTTTTAGAAATAGGCTGGGTGCCTGGCACAGTTTCAATAGTAAACTCTATCTCCCTGTCTACCAATTCCCCTGGTAATTCATTTGGAAACACATCTGGGAATTCTCTAACGATGGGAATATCATTTAATTCAACATTCACGGATTGTTCAGTCAATACATAACACAAATAACCCTGGCATCCCTTCCTGATCAATTTATATGCTTTCATTGCAGATATCAAATATGGTGGAGGTACTACCCCATTTCCCACAAACACAATTTCTTCCTGTTCTGGTGGTTTAAACACGACCCTCTTTGTCACACAATCTATAGTAGCGCAATATTTGGTCAACCAATCCATGCCCAAAATTACATCGAAGTGTCTAAAGTTTAAGGGCAACAAATCTACATATAGGGTAGCATCCTCAATATGCATGTCACAAAACCGATATATATAGTCACATAACACAGATTCTCCTGATGGAGCAGACACACATAACAAATATGGCAACAATTCTAGGGGTCTTTTCAGTCTAGATGCAAATGCATATGTCACAAACGAATGCGTTGATCCAGAATCAATTAACACAAAAGCATCCTGATTACATATCGAGATAGTACCTGAGACAACGGTATTGGCATTCCGTGTATCTCCCGGAACGAGTGCAAAGACTCTCCCTTGTCTCACTGTATCCCCAGTAGTAGCAGATCTCAGAGTGTTTCCCGGCTTCGGGATCGATGCAGTGGAGCTAGCAGCTATCTTCCCACTATTCTGATTACAATCTCGGGCTATATGCCCTTGTTTCCCACACTTAAAACAGGCTCCTGATGTACGGTAACAGACTCCACGGTGCTTTTTGCCACAAGTGTTGCACATGGGAGCTGTGTCTCGGGAAGAACCGGAAGTAGTCGAGGAGCCCGTGTTTTGCTTGTTCAAAAATCTCTTCTTCGAAAAGAAGCCTTGTCTTTTGTTGCCTTTCCATTCGGTTGTTGGCTTAGCTTGTCTAGCTATGTTAGCCTCTGATATAATGGCCCGGTCAAGCACCCCAATGTAGGTCTCCAATTTCAGGACATTCACTCGCTCTAGGATGTCACTTCGGAGCCCACCTTCAAAATGCCTTGCCTTCTTATAATCAGTGTCAATTACGTGTGGTGCAAACCTGGCCAACTCAGTAAATTTGGCCTCATACTCAGCTACAGTCATGCTGTCTTGCTTGAGTTCCATGAACTCTGCCACTTTCCTGTCCCGGACACACTGCGGGAAGTACTTGTCATAGAAGATTTCCAAAAATTTCACCCAGTCAACATCCCTGTGGTTTTCTCGCATCAACATCCACCATCTTCTCGCTTCGTCTTCTAACATAAAAGTGGCTAGAAGCACTTTCTGTGTATCCGAGCACGGAAATACTTCAAACAGTTTTTCGATCCCAAGAACCCAAGCTTCCGCTTTCAAAGGATCCAGTCCACCATGAAACTGTGGTGGTTTCATTTTCTTGAACTCCTTGGTGAGAGCAATTATCCGATCATCATTTTGATTATCTGGCACGGGCGGTGCCTGAGGTGGAGGTGGCGGGTGTGGTTGCTGCCACTGTTGCTGCCACTCTTGTTGCTGTCTCAAAGCTTCTGCCATTTCCTGAATCAGTCTTTCCATTCTGTCCAGTCTGGCAGCAGAGGATTCCTCTAACTCATCACCTCTGGTTCTCACCATCTGATTAAACTTGCATTATATTCCATACCAAAGGTACACAAGTACACATACACTAAGGAGCACATATTTCCAGATAATTCGTAATGCAAGTAGTTCACAACTTACACATATAATTATTCATAACAAAACATTTAAGCATATAATCAATGCTTCCAAACTCGTATTTATCACATGAATGCATCCTAGATCTTATCTAGACGCTTATTGCTCTTTTTGGACAAGTGTGTGAGTTATTAACTCGTGCTCTGATACCACTCTGTCACGACCCTAACCCGCCCCCGTGGGTTAAGGACGTAACCGGCCAGTAATCATGAGATTACCTACGGCCTCAGACTGTTCTAAACGTATTTTAACAGAGTTAATGGGGGCCAAACGGAAGCAAAATTAAAAACTTTGTCCATAGAGCCGTGCTTATATGCACATCAAACAAACCATACTCAGATACGTTAATAACTCACATCAAAAGTACGGTTTCACCAAATTCATTACAGACAGGATCGTCCAAAACGAGTCAACCTATAACAGACTATATACAGACATGCACTAGGTCCTTGCCAACAAGACAAAACATAGGTACATAGTAAACGGGCAAGGATGGTCTCATGCGCGAGGCACAAGGCTGACTCTCCCAAAACTCCTGTTGTTTCAAGCAGACTTCACTGGGGCTGGGTTTGGACTTCCCTTGGCTCACCTACAAATACATGAATGAGCGTGAGCGATAGCCAGTGAATAATATCAAATATAACAGTTGCATAACAATATGTAGAACAACATGCTCCAAACGGCCTTGGGCCCAATTCATACTTCTGTTTAACAGCAAAATATATATAACTATACGAAATGCAAGTCAAGTAACTGTAGTTCCAAACATTCTGGCCTTTGGCCCATCCGAGTTTCCATTCATGGCAAAACGGCCTTCGGCCCATTCAATCATGTCAAACGGCCTTTGGCCCATTCATTCATGTCAAAACGGCCTTCGGCCCACTCTTTCATGTCAAAACGGCCTTTGGCCCACTCTTTCATGTCAAAACGGCCTTCGGCCCACTCTTTCATGTCAAAACGGCCTTTGGCCCACTCTTTCATGTCAAAACGGCCTTTGGCCCACTCATTCATGTCAAAACGGCCTTTGGCCCACTCATTCATGTCAAAACGGCCTTTGGCCCACTCATTCATGTCAAAACGGCCTTTGGCCCACTCATTCATGTCATAACGGCCTTTGGCCCACTCATTCATTTATTCTTGTCAGACTTTTGTCCACAATCCCAATTAACAACTCATAATATTTATAGGGGAATAACAATTGGACATTGACAAGTTTTCAAATATTGATATTACTCACAGTGATCGGCTTGTGGATGCGCCCTGGAGCTTGACCCTACACATTTCATGAATACAAAAGGGTCACTAACAGTTCAATCCGCTCTGTAATTCACATATTCCTCTTTAGGCTTTGTTCTTATCTCATTAACTCATTTACAATGCTTAACACATGCCTAAGAGTGCTTACAAGTGAAAGAGAACGGAAAACGAATCACAGAATGGATGAACAAAATTCCAGGAAACAGGGTCCCCGCTCGAGCGTAAACTTCTCCGCTCGAGCGGACCCTTAAGGCCTGCAAAAGTACTGGTTGCACGAAAGATGCGCTCGAGCGTGGAATAGAGCGCTCGAGCTGAAGGTCTGTCTACAAAATCCACGCTCGAGCATGAAGTGTCCCGCTCGAGCGGGCATCCAACTCTGCAAAAATGCTGGGAGCACGATTTTCCCGCTCGAGCGGCCATTACCCCGCTCGAGCGGACCTCAAAAATCTGGGTTTCCCAGATCGTGTTCTTGAGCTCCAAATCAGTTTTCCATCTACATTTCTTGCATGCAATGGTTCAAATTACACATTTACACATGCTAACATGCTACTAATGCAAGATTACAACATTAGGAAGCTCAATTACATGAATTATCTACATGCATGTCCCAAATTATCTCAAACCCATCATCAACATGCTCAAATTCAAACATTCAAGACTTATACTCCCATGATTTGTACATGCATGTGGGAGATGCTCATCATTCTCAACTTAGATGGTACGAATGGTGACTACAACATGAGCTTTAACCAAAACTCCACATGAATCATGTGTTTCAAGCTCAAACATGCAAATTCAAAGTAATTTCTTACATGCATGAGTTCTAAGACTTCAATCTCAACAAAAATCAACTAATTACATGTTCTTGATCACAAACAACCCTTGAACTTACAAATTACAAGTAAGAGTTCATGAAATCACTTACCTAAGAGCTTCAACACTCAAGCTCTAGCCAAATCTTGAGCTAGATCTTCACATTCCCAAGTCTTGAGCCCAAATTACACAAATCTCTCCCTTTTTCTCTCCATGGCCGGCCTCTCTCTCACTCTCAATTGTCTAACTCAGATTTTGAGTTTTAAGAGAGCTAAAGGAGAGTGTAATACAAATATACAACAAGCCCCACTAACAAATATCTTAATATAAAATAATGGGGTACTTAATTTATCAATTTAATCAGTTTAAATTGACCAGAATCAAATTTCAATTAAATTTCACCGTAGGCCCTAAAAATTATGCCAACCACAATGGCGTAATCAATTTCGGGTTCCGTGGCCGATAAGGCCCTCAATTAAATTTCCAAAGCAGACTACTCAAACAGATATTCCTACGATGAACAGATAAAATTTCAAACCACATATTTTCACATAGTGGAACACAAAATCATATCAAAATACATAATCACATCATGTTAAGGACCAATTAACATACTACGGAACAGGGGTGTCACAGCTATAGTGTAAATGCTTAGGCAAGTCTTGGGTTTTGAGGCCCCTACCATGCCATACATGTGATGTTTGCGTGCTTTGCCCTCATTCCATATGCTATTTCAGTCCATGAAATGTTGTCATACACTTGCATTTGACATGCCTTGAATGCTTTATAGAGCTTGTGCTTTATGCCTCAAGAATGAGCTTTTGTGCATGCCATTAAGCCTATGCCTTTGGCTCATTATTTCAGTGCATTTTGGGTCTTATTATACCATGATGTAACTCTGTTTTATGTCACCCAAGTCATGCCATGTTTGGTTTCAATAGGTGTAGTGCATTGCCTCTTTAAAGTCTTGCATGCTCCATGTTTTTTTGGCTTTGTGTTCTAGCCTATGTTGGCTAACTTTGAGCTTAGTTTTGGTCTTGTTTGGACCTACCCTAGGACTGTTTTAGGTCCCCTCGGCCCCTTGGGGTTTGCCTTGTATGGCCTTGGCTTAAGTCCCCTTGCTTGCTTTGAGCTTTGAGCATCATAACATGCTATGCTTGCATTGTTGTTTTGATTTGGCATCACTTTACATGAAATTTCAGAGCTTACCTCATTACCATATACCCATGTTTGTTGCTCCTTAAGTGTGCTTAAGAGTTGTCCTCTTTGTGCCTTAATACTTGAGCCACTTGACATACATGTTTGCCTTGCCATTTCATGCTTTTCATGCCATCAATTCATCACTTTTGGCCACTAATTTGGGCTTAGTTGAGAGCTGCCCACATTAGTTTAAGCCCATCCCTTTGCATGTTGTCGCATGCCTGTCTTGCACATTGTTGTATGCTTGCTCCATCTTTGCATGTTGTCGCATGCTAGCCTCATTACATGTTCATGTTGCATTTTGTCATGTTGTCCAAGGTTGTTACCTCACATCATGCATATGTGCTTGTTGCATGTCATTAGCCTTGTCAGGTTGTTCATATTGCATGTTTGCCATGCTTACGTGTTGCATTGTTTGGATTAAGTGTTAATCCGAGCACGAGGAATGATGGGCGTTTCATACTCCGAGTGATGGAACGTGTCTCAATTCTCGGTCGCCGATGCCCTTGATGATTCATGATAGAGTTTTAGGCTTTACTTGCTTTATTTGTGCATTTATTTTCATATTGATTTGCACAAGTTAGATCTTTGGCCATCATGCATCGGGATGCGTGATTGATGGTCATGGATTCGACTAGGCCTCTCCCTTGATGTTTTGAGGTGATTTGGGGTGGCATAGTGCGTATACACCCTTGGGAGACCCTCCATTTTCTCTATTTTGTGCTTTGTTGCAGCTTGGTGTCACAGCACACCAGTGGCCGGTAGTGCACCACTGATGGCCGGCATACTCTCATCCTTGGCCGGCAGTGCCCTGTTGTTGGCCGGCAGTGCTCCTTTCATGGCCGGCAGGCCACTGGTGAACTCTCTAGCAGTGTTTTGGTAAGTTTCAGCAACAAACACGGGAAGACACCCTACAAACAGAGCCTCTAAAGAGCAACCGGAAGGCGTTTCGAGGCGAGGAACCGAAGCGAGCATGCATACCCTTCTCTTCTTCAAACAGAGCTGGAGCAATTCTCTTTTACTGCTTACTAGTTAGTTAGCATTTGTTATTTGTAATAATTAATTTGTTAATTAATTAAGTTGTGTAGTAATTAGTTGCAACTAGTTATTCATAGGGTTTTGTAATAATTAATTAGCTCGCGAGTTAGTTAATTAGGCGGTTTGTATTATTTATTCGGACCCTCCGAGCGAGGGCACAATTGTAATAAGTGTGCATGCATGTGATGCATGTCTTCCAACCCCACTTCTTTCTCCCTTTTACTTACCTGCTTTTGATGGTTAGTTTAGGGCATGTTTCAATTAGCATACTTATGCTTTGTATGTTTGCATTCATTCATTTGTATTGCATGCACCGGGCTCGGCGTATCATACTAACTGCATTGTATTTCAATACCGATTTGAATACATGATTATCAAGTTGCATCTCATATGCCATTTTAGAATAACCGAGCCTATCTTAGTTGCATTTTTGCATGTGTTGCATTAGGCATTTCAGCATAGTTAGGATTCATGCATGATTTTTAATTAAGCTTCTTTCTTTGGCTTGGAGTACTCGGTAAGTATTTATGCTTTGGCATCCTTGCATATGTGTGAGTGACTACGATGATAGCATGCTTGCCATGAGGTTAACTGCTTATGTGATATAACTGCCTGAATGCCTGTGGGTGAAGGTTGGATTATCTGAGTTGGAATAATGCATTGACTGTGAGTTTTAAGCCCACCCGAGGGTGGCAAATCCACGTCTTAGCCTACTTGCGAGTAGCACCATCAAACCATTTTCAAATAAACAAACATGAGATGTTTTGTTCCAATTCAGGCGATCCAGTCTATACTTGTATACTGTGCGCATCACATAGTAAATCAAGGCTAATAACCGGAATAAGAACGCATAATGTTTTCAAAACTTGATATCATGGTTAGTAGAGGCCGATCTTTGATCGGGCGAGCGGGGGTGCTCACGAAGTGACCTTCCCCAATCGTACCCAAGTTCCCGAGCCGAGGCAACTTTGGTGATGACGGACACGTGGCCTTAGGCACGAGTCAGGGTTTCCTAAATTTCTCCCAAAATAAAATATTTAGATGGCCACTTTGTATCTGGCAAAGCAGTCCATGTTTGGCACTTCTTTCAAAAAAAATCTATTTTCAAAAATGATTTGCTGGATTTAGACTCTTTGACGATTCATCGGTCTTGCATTGTACTCTGCGAGATTAGATACAAGACCGTGACCTTGAGTCCTGAACTGTAGTGAGCCTCAAATGAACAAAACGGGATTTCCCTCCCGGGACGTTCGGGGACGTCTACAGTTTCTGGCGACTCTGCTGGGGACTGAGAGAACTTGACTCGAACTCATGATATCTGGTTTTGACTACATTTGTGTGTTTCTTTGCATTGCATTTGCATTGGTGCGCCTAGGACACCGTGTTTGTCGTATGCTATTCCTGAACGGTTTGCCGGTGGCTCGCTTCGAGAAGCGTGCCATAAGGCTGACCGGTTGCGGGCTCTGCCACGACGGGAACACAAACCCCGATTTTACCGGGGCACCCTCTTTGACCATTCGACCTAGTGCATATCGGAATCCATAGTGACTATTCCAAACTAGGACAGGTTACTTACTCGATCATAGGTTGTTTGAAACCGCTGTGTGCATAGTGAAACCCTAGCTCCTAACAAAATAGGACAAGGAAACCCTACCCCAACATAGGGGTGTTTTGGCTCTCACTTGCTTATTATGTGCTTTTAGAGTGCGTCTCTATAGGAATGCATGTATCAGTTTACAAGTTTGGGCATCAGGCCTGCGGGCACCAGTTCAGTATTTTGGGTATCAGACCTGCGGGCACTAGTTCAGTATTTTCAGAAGCAGTTATCTGCGGGTATTCGATTCAGTTTTGGGGGCAGTAATTTGGGAATAATGA
This sequence comes from Camellia sinensis, assembly GCF_055761805.1. Taxonomy (NCBI): domain Eukaryota; kingdom Viridiplantae; phylum Streptophyta; class Magnoliopsida; order Ericales; family Theaceae; genus Camellia; species Camellia sinensis. Next base: position 27,880,612 of record NC_138969.1, on the reverse strand, counting down.
TCAGTGTTGGAGAACAGCATTTTCAGCTTATCAACTGTGTGTTGTGATGCCCAACTGTGTGTTGTGGATTTATTTTAAGCCGTTATGCTGTCCGTTCGTCTGGTTGTTTATTTCCTTATTATTGCTTTATTTATCTTTTTGCTAGGTAGTTTAGCACAATTGCTTCAGACCAAGCAGATATTCCCCAAGCACTCTGAACAAGAGGTCGCCGACTCAATCGATCTGAGGATCTGGTCGATGGACAACCAATGTTCCACTCTCTACCCCCAGTTATCAGACGGAGATCGAGGAAACGCAGTGTATCCGAGCAAAGATTGCCAGATCAGTGGACTTTGAACAGTCAAGTTGAGCTTCCTGAGGTTACTCCAGAGTTAGACCTACCGGTAGTTCAGATAGATCAGGGCAATATGGCAGGAACGACAGGAGTTGAGGAAATGATGGGTCAGATGCAGGACACCATGAGAGCCATCCAGCAGGACGCTGTTCGTCGAGATGAATTTGCCAAACAACAGGCCGAGATCATGGCCCAGCAGGCAGAGTTAATTGCCAGGCTGTAACAACAAATCGGGGCATCTGCTTCACATCAAGATCCTCCATCACCAGGGGTTCAGACACCCGGGGAAACACCCAATGTACAGGAAGGTACGGACATTCTGGTAGGGCCGGCTCCTCCCCCAATTTTACCTCAGCTATCCAAAACACCTACCAATCTATCGGACTCTCCTTTCGAGTTCCAGGTCGACCATGCCGCGTTAAAATTGAGCAAGCTTGAGAAGTTGTTCAAGAAATCCCAAGGGGTGAAGTCTATCTCGGATATTGAGGACGGGTATACTGACGTGGCTGTGATGCTGCCAGACAGGTTCAAAATGCCACAAATCGACCGCTTTGACGGATCTGGGGATCCCATGGTGCATCTCCGTTTGTTCTCCGATATACTACGGCCGATGGGCCTCACCAGACCGCAGAAGCTTTCATTATTTGGCCGGACCTTGTCGGGTGTGGCCGCTATCTGGTACGCAAAATTAAAAGATGATGTTAAGCGAAACTGGGATGAGATGGCCGAGGCTTTCATTGCACAGTACTCTTATAACACACAAATCGATATTACAACCCGTGATCTTGAGACAACAAGACAGGAGCCTAATGAGAGCTTTTCGGATTTTGTGGCCTGGTGGAGGGCCAAGGCCTCAATGATGACCCTAAGGCCCACTGACAAGGACCAAATTCGGATGATTATGCGTAATCTCCAGCCAAAACTGATGTAAAAAATGATTGTGCTCCCCTTCCCTACCTTTTCAGATTTGCACGAGATGGGGGTACAAATTAAGGATGCTATGAAACAAGGTCTGATTGACCAAGATAGAGAGCAACCCCGAAGAACCTTCAACCGCAACAACAACACAGGCACCAACAATGCTGCAAATGCTAGAGCTTCAGAAGTAAGCATGGTCACCACCATTCCCCCTCCAAGACCTATGGCAGCTACGCCTTTCTCTGGTGCGTCCGGAAGCAACACACAAACCACCAAATACCAACCCAGAAGCCAAAGAACCTTCATTCCTTTATATATGCCCCTGTCCAAGGCTCTAGGGGTATTAATTTGGAAAGGCACCTAAAGCCCCTGGAGCCGAGGCCGTTGCCAGAAAAACTTCCCCCTTCCCATAATCCTGCCAAATACTGCGCGTATCACCAATAACATGGTCACAACACTGACCAATGTTTTAGATTGCGTCATGAGATCCAAGATCTCATTGACAAGAAGGTGATTGTGCCTCCAGAAAAACCCAATGTCACAACAAACCCTCTCCCACTGCACAACCAAGCTCCACCTCCCAAAAGAATCAACTTTATCCAGACTGGGGTCGTGTCTTACGATCCTAGCATCTATATCACTCCATCCCACCTACCCAAGACGGAGGTGCTCCTTTCCGACTGCACTGACTTGTGCATGTTGGACATCTCCAGAACCCAACCTGAACCATTGGTGGTGACTGTAGAACACAGAACATGGAAAATTTTAGGGGAGAATGGGATTGTTGAGTCAGAATCCGAGGAATCTGGGAGTTTTGCTGAGGAGGTATACAATCCGAGCGACTACATTCTACTAGTAGGCCAAGTTGGGCCAAATGTGGAATTGCCGGCAGGGGCAGAGCTTTGTGTGATACAGGGGGATGAATCTAGTCAGAGGGTAGATGACATGGCAGTTGTGGAAGGGGACTTTCCTAACCTCTAATTTTTCAATGAACAAGATCCAGAGGGCATGGTAGTCAACTGGTCAGATTTTGAGGAGTCAGCAGAGGTCGCCGGGTGGCTTGATGACCTACCAGATGTCGTCGACGAAACTCAGCTGGAACAGGGCCCGGCAGGGGCAAGAACATCAGTTGTGGCTGGAAGGGCCGGAAATCAGAATGCATCACCGGAGAGCACTGGTGCTAAGAATTTCGCTCAGGACTTGGGCATCGTGAATACGAAAATTATTGAACAGACAGCTATACTGATGCAGTTGGAACAAGAAAGATTTGGTGACTCTGAGAGAATCAGGAAAGCTAAAGCCCCTGAGGGGATTGAAAGTGCTGTGTGCACGAGGTCAGAGAATGCTGCGAGCATGTGGACGAATAATACTGTGAGTATAATTGTACCGGAGCCAGACAGGTGTCTGTTGGCTGTCGACGGAATGTGGTGGGAGGACGATGATCTATGTCTTGCCCACACGGATGAGGATTGGGGGAGCAACCAGCCAGACGATACCTGGTACATCGACGAAGTCGATCACATGACTAGAAGCGGACGGTATTTTAGGCCCCCACATCTAGATCAGCCAGAGTCGTCTGGGAAGGATAAGGAGGCAGAGAAACAGAAAGAGAAGCAACTCAAAGAAGAAACTGTACTGAAACAGCTGAAAAAGATACAGGCAGACAACTCTATTTGGGGACTGCTTATGGCATCGCGAGTGCATCGACAAGCCGCCTTATCGGCCATGGACAAGGCCAAGCTTTCGATAGACACCACGCCCGAACAACTGGTGGGCTTAGTTTTTCCAGGAGGAGTTGCCCCGATGTTGACCTTCTCCGATAAAGAATTGCCACCTGAGAGTGCGAACCATAACAAGCCACTCTACATCTCTGTGGAGTGTAGAAACAAATGGATTCCGGTGGTTCTTGTAGATACCGGATCCACCGTCAATGTGTGCCCGGCAAGGACTGCGTATGCAATTGGTTTAAAGACCGCGGACTTTGTGCTGACAGGCCAGGTGATTCGGGTGTATGACAATACGGGCAGAGAAGTAATGGGGACAGTGAAAATTCAGACCAAGGTTGGGCCAGGACAGCATGAAATAGACTTTCACGTCTTAGAACTTCCTGCAACTTTCAATCTGCTCTTGGGGCGGCCGTGGCTGCACCAGGTGAAGGCAGTGTTGTCCACCTTGCATCAAATGGTGAAATAGCCCCATGGGAAGGGAGTAGCCATTGTCTTTGGAAATTCATCGATCCATCCACCGCCAGCAGTATCTACACCAGTTTTGGAAATTGAGCACAGTATGGAGGATGTGTTCATGTCGAGTTTTACCTTAGCCGAGGCTCGGGTTGTGCAAAACATCATGGCTGTTAATGAGGGATTGTATGTCAGTGCTCAATCAGTAGACCTCATGAATAAATTCCAACACATCCCTGGGATGGGATTAGGAAAGAGTGGCCGGAAGGGCGTCGCAGCATTGGCCGAAGTGCCACACAACCCACATACCTTTGGCTTGGGTTATCTACCCACCAAAGAGGATTGGATAAGGAAAGGCAAGGAGATGGCTGGGAGAGCCAGAGCGAGCGGGCGGGGAAGCCTTTTGAGCTGATGTACCGGCCCATCCAGGGTACCCTAAACGGACGCTTCGTCCGGAAGGGGGAGGACTTTCTGTTTTGTGACTTCCCAGAGCTGTGGCTGAACGCGAAGAGGAAGCGCATACCAGGTTTCGAGATCTTCTTTGATCTGCAGTTATCCGGGGATGACATTACCGAAGAGCAGACGGACCCATTAGCTAAGGCTGAGCAGAGCGAGAAAGTGGAACTTAAGGACACCGAAAGTGAAATGGGGGTAGCACTGGCTTGTCTACTTTCAGATCCTCCGATCGAACAGAAGTGCTTAGGGGATAACTTTTCGGTGTCCATGATCAGAAATGAAACGGCTGCGGGCCTACCAGTAAACATTTTGGATGCATCTATCACACCCTCTCTCATCTGGCAGTATGAAGAGGGATTTTTTTCAAGCAGCACCAGGTCAGGTAGTGAGCCGGAATCTGATTCCTTCGAATCTGTTGAGTCAGAATTAGGTTCCAGCTCGACTGAGTCTGAGTCCGGTATTCCAGGGGGTGATAACCCGGATACCACAGTCCTATCCAAGTTGTCTTTTTCTTTCTCTTTTGAGTCTGTTGTAACCGAGGAATCGAACGATTTGGATTTGCTTAATGAGAATGATGTGGCTGTGGTTTCTGAGTACGTTTCTGTTCCCTTGATTTATTGCATTAACTCATACTTTCAAAATTTTGATGAAAACAACGAGGAAGAAATTCCTTCAGTTTTGCAACGCTTAATTGAACAAGAGCAGGAAAGATTTGTTAAACCTTTAGTGGATGAAATCATTACTGTGAATGTGGGTACTGAGGAGGACCCGCGGCTGGTCCAGATCGGGTCCACGTTGTCTTCGGAGGAACGCGAGCGCTTAGTCGCTTTATTAAAAGATTTCAAAGATGTTTTCTCGTGGTCCTACGAAGACATGCCTGGAATCGATCCTGAGATTTTACAGCACCGGATCCTTCTTGACCCCGAGGTCTAACCCGTTAAACAAAAACTCAGAAGGATCCCCCCGGACTGGGCTCTCAAGATTAAGGAAGATGTCACCAAGCAAATTGACGCAGGTTTCCTGCTGGTATCCGAATCCCCAACTTGGTTGGCCAACATTGTTCCGGTACCGAAGAAGGATGGCAGGATCAGGGTATGCGTGGATTTCAGGGATTTGAACAGAGCTAGTCTGAAGGACGACTTTCTCTTGCCGCATATCGATGAGTTGGTGGATTTCACAGTGGGGCATGCGTTGCTTTCATTCATGGATGGCTTCTCAAGCTATAATCAAATAGTGATGGCACTCGAAGATCGGGAAAAGACTGGTTTCACCACCCTGTGGGGGACTTACTGCTACAGGGTGATGCCATTCGGGCTGAAGAATGCAAGAGCTACATATCAATGAGCCGCGACCACAATATTGCATGACATGATCCACAAAGAGGTTGAGGTGTACGTGGACGACATGATTGTCAAATCCAAAGAAAGTGAGGGCCACTACACTACCTTGCAAAAGTTATTTCAAAGGATCAGAGAATTTCGATTCCTGCTGAATCCTCAGAAGTGTACGTTTGGCGTTACAGAGGGGAAAATGCTGGGGTTTCTGATTACACAGAGAGGTATCGAAATCGACCCTTCCAAAATCAAGGCCATCTTAGAAATGCCACCACCAAGGACTGAAAAGGAGGTGGGAGGCTTTCTGGGTAAAGTGCAATTCATAAGGCAGTTTATCTCAAAATTAACCTTGACTTGTGAACCACTTTTTGGTCCCCTGAAGAAAGGAACGAAGTTCTGGTGGGACGGCCGATGCCAAGCTGCTTTTGAACGGATCAAAGAATACTTATAGAACCCACCCGTTTTGTCACTGCCAGAACCGGGGAGACCGTTGATATTGTACCTTTCAGTAACTAAGACTACAATGGGATGTATGCTCGCGCAAGAATCAAAGGACAAAGTGGAGAGAGCCATCTACTATCTGAGCAAGAAGATGCTAGAGTATGAGACTCGCTACACACCGTTGGAGAAGGCTTGCTTAGCCTTGATATGGGCTACCAGGAAACTGCGGCACTACCTGTTAGCTCACACCGTAATGTTGGTTTCACGACTGGATCCCATCAAATATCTTTTCGAGAAACCGGCACTTACGGGTAGGCTAGCTCGTTGGTTGCTGTTGCTTTCCGAATTCGATTTGAAATATGTGACGCGCAAGTCAGTCAAGGGAAGAGCAGTAGCGAAATTTTTAGCTGATCATCCGGTGGAAGGGGGTGAAGCAGTCGAGTACTTATTCCCAGATGAGACCATTTTACATATCGAAGATGAAACTTGGACGATGTACTTTGACGGAGCGTCAAACCAGTATGGGTATGGGATAGGAGTGTTGCTGATAGCACCCGACAATTCCCATATCCCTCTAGCCTTCAAACTCCGTTTCAAAGTCTCGAACAACGAAGCAGAATATGAGGTATGTATTGCCGGTCTAGAAGTAGCCTTGGAACTAGGGGCAAAACGGTTGGACGTCATTGGGGACTCGAACCTTGTTGTGTCTCAAGCAAAAGGAGACTGGAAAGTCAAAGAAGAAAGGATGATAATGTATCACCAGACCTTGGACTTGCTAATTCCTCGGTTTGAGAAGCTAAACTTTGCTCATCTAGTAAGAGAGAACAATAGGTTCGCAGATTCACTAGCAACTCTATCTTCCATGATAGACATCCCTTTCGGAGTCCGGATGTGTCCGATCATCATTGACCAAAAGTTTGCGCTGGCATACGAATCAATTGCTGCCATAGATGAGGTTCAGGATGGGAACCCCTGGTATTACGACATTTGGAATTTCTTGGAGAAGGAAGCATATCCGCTAGGGGCAAATGCCAAGGATAAAAGGGCAATCAGAAGAATGGCCGTTCAGTTCATCATCTGTGGGGGTAAATTGTATAAGAGAGGTCATCTGGGAATGCATAAGCTGTGTGTGGAAGCCGAAGAATCGAAGCGCCTAATAGAGGGCATCCACGGAGGGGAATGCGGTGCACATATGAACGGGGTAATGCTAGCGCGAAACATCCTCAGACAAGGTTATTATTGGTCCACCATGGAGGAGGATTGTATTGGCTTTGTTCGGCGATGCCATAAGTGTCAAATCTATGCAAACCGCATGAACATTCCGCCGTCAAAGCTTTACAATATGACTTCACCATGGCCATTTTCAGTTTGGGGAATCGATGTGATCGGGGCTGTCACTCTAAAAGGGTCGAATGGGCATGAGTTCATCCTAGTCGCGATAGATTATTTCACGAAGTGGGTTGAGGCCCAATCTTATGCGGTGTTGAAAGTATCGCACGTTGCAAAGTTTATCAGGAACAACATCATCTGTCGCTACGGGATTCCGAACGAGATTATTTCAGATAATGGTTCCCACTTCAAGAAGGAAGTGATTGATTTGTTGGAAAAATACAACGTGGCTTTTCATAAGTCATCCACCTATCGGCCGCAAACTAATGGAGCGGTCGAGGCCGCCAATAAGAATATCAAGCACATACTGCAGAAGATGGTGCAAACTTACCGAGATTGGCCAGATAAGCTGCCGTTTGCTCTGTGGGGCTACCGGACTTCAATTAGAACTTCTACTGGGATGACTCTGTATTCATTGGTTTATGGAATGGAGGCCGTTCTACCTATTGAAATTGAGGTTCCGTCTTTGCGAGTGCTGGCTGAGTGTCAAATAGCCGAAGCAGATTGGCAACAGAGCAGATTTGAAGAACTCATGCTCTTTGACGAGCGCAGACTGAAAGCACTGTACCATGTTCAAGGTTATCAGCGCAAAATTGCCAGGGCTTTTAACAAGAAAGTTAAGTCCAGGAATCTAACAGAAGGAGATTTGGTGCTCAAGGACAACCGAGCTCCCATCCACGGCCCAAGGGGCAAGTTCAGACCCAATTGGACTGGTCCCTACATCATTAAGTCTATTTGGTCAGGTGGAGCTGTGGTTCTGATGGATCTAGATGGCCTAGAGTTCTCCCAACCGATCAACATGGACAAGTTGAAGAAATATTACCCCTGAGAGGCTCGTTAGGCCGAAAACCCGAAAGGGCGACCTAAGCAAAAGTTAGAGCACAAAAAAATTGAAATTATAAAAACTGAGCTTGCAAGGTTGAAAACCCGCAAAGGGCGGCCTTGGCAAAAGTTAGAGCCTAAAAGGAGAGTGAAAATACTCGAGTGAACCCGAGCCTGAACTGCGTGAGGCTTGATTCCCATCTTTGGGATACGTAGGCAACTTCATCTTGGAGTTCAGCCATAAACTTTTTCTCGATCAACTTTGTCCATTTGATCATCCCGGCCATCTTTGTCTATTCATCATTTAAGAGTTCGATTATGATCTCCGGTGAAGTGCTCTTCAAATTAGGGGCAACTTTCCCTTGCTGTGCAGTGTCGCGGTACTATTCAGACTAGGGGTAACTTTCCAGTTGCTGGGATCCGGGGTTGTGCATCTCAGTGACAAATTTCAGGCGTGTCCAGTTCTGATCCATATCGAAAATGGTTTTGAAAAGTTTTAATAAAAGTTAACTTTGTTCAGAATTAATCTTTTTACAACTTAGACCATTTTTGGACCAAAGCGGAAAATTTTCAGTACCAACAACCTTCAATTTCATTGATTCCAATACAGAGTTCTCCTACTCTTGCATACAAATTGAAGTTGCGTTTTATTACATTCATAAGAAAACTTGAAAGTACTAATAGAGCAATAAATCCAGGGCATAGATAAGTCAGGTGTTCCTACGCCCCCTCCCAGAGCTGGTCGAAGCCTCTGATGCCAAAGTGGGCCCTTCCTGTGCCTCTTCATTGAGCCAATCCAAGCACTCATCAAACAAAGTGCAACTGAAAGTGGGAGCGGGGGTCAGGAGCTCTCTAGTCCTCCATGCTGTGGTATACCAGGCAAGTTGTGCGCCTTGAACCGGGAATGTAGCAGGGTACTCTATCCCCTCTGGCGGGCAAGTCTAATCATGTCCGAACTGGCGCCGGAACCGGAATGGAAAATAGAAGACACAGTGTGTCATGCCAATCAATTGAATCCCAAGTTGACGGGTCATGTTGTAACTCATTGCCGTCAGATTGAGCCAAGGGCAGCGCCAAGCGATGAGATTTGCAGACAAACTGCATATCTAGTTGTACCACCACCCCTCATCTAGGGCATCGACCAGGTGTTGTCGAAAAAAGTAGCCGCGAGCTGAGTATGTTGGGCAAGACTCCACAATCTGTAACTTGTCCATTAACCACACCTGGGGAGGGATGAAAAATGAGAAAATAAAGAATAGAGAGATATACGATGAGAGAAAAGTAAGAAAAGGGTTTTGTGAGAAAAACCGAGTCTGAGGGCTGAGTGATATGAGTAATACACATGTGAGATTGGGTGGGAAATATTACCTGCAATAGTAGTGGACTCTCTGCAAGCCTAGCCGTCTCCCGACGATGAAAAGCGTCTAAGCCCATCAATGTTTCAGCCAATGTCATGGCAATGCAGCTCTGGCCCTCCTTCAAACCTTGGGCAACCTCGATCAACCGGACACTTAATCCTCCGGAGCCTGGGGCAAACAAGAAATGAGATAGCAAGCATAGGCAAAGCGCGTGTCGCCGATAGCCCTGCCAATAATGGTCGCCGCGGTCGCCAGCATCAGAAAATCGACAAACCAAGCTTGGGATGTCTAGCTTCCCATCATGAATCAATGATCGAGCATCATGCAAAGTGAGGCCGCACATTTGTCCTAGGGCTTGGACGTGGCCAAATCAGAGTTAAGGCAAGATTTATTCGTTACGCTTGGATTCCATCAAAGCTTGGAAATCCTCGAAGGTAGGACACATCTCTTGCCCGCTAAAGCTAAAGACATGTCTTACCGGATTCCAAAACTTTGTCGCGGCATGGAGGAAAGGAAGATGCAGCAGAGTACGGCCTAGCGTGAATAGTGCATTCAAACCGAAGCCCTGGAAGTTCGACTTTTTCGAGCCATCTAGAGAAGCGATCCAATTTGTGAGGTTTCGAGCAAGGAGTGCTTCCATTTGGTGCAAATTTGAGCTGAAATGAAGAGAATCCCGGAGCTGGAACTCATATAGAAGATAAGGAAGTGAGTAGAGGACAGATGTCGTCATTTCAGAGAGTCTTCCATCGATGGCCGGCAGTGGCTCATCAGTGGCCGACAGTGGCACACTGATGGCCGGCAGGCCTCCATTGATGGCCGACAGTACTTCCCTCTTGCTCATTGGCTTCCTCACTGAAGACGCAGTTGTCCGTTGCAGTGGAGTCCTATCCCTTGTGTCTTTCAAGGTCTTGTTTTGTCCTGTTGGACTTTGTCGTGTCTTGTTTAAGGCGTATTATTTTATTTTTCTGTGTCAGGTTGTAATTATCTTCCTTTCATTTATCGAGTTGTGGCAATTTGCTTATCGAGTTGTAACTTGCTAGGCTTTGTTTTGTTTATCGAATTATTTTGTTATTAGTCAATTTACTACCTGATTAGTGCAATTTGAGCGTTTGGTTTTCAAAACAAAAAATTCGATTTCATTTACATTGTTATGTAAAGTAATGCGATGCGATGCGATGCATGTACAAACGAAACAATTTTTCAACAAAAAGGCTGTTTTCATTCTGTCATAGTTTCTTTTCACAAAAGAGATTGGTTTTAAACCAAATATGCCTAACACAATACAATATGCAAAACTACTAGTAAAAAGGAAAATAAAACAAAAAGAGAATCAGCATCTGAAGTAGCAAAATGTCCGGATCAGCGCCAGTGGCCTCAAGTACGGGAATCCGTCCTGGTCCTCTTCCTGGACGAAGGTCCAGGACTCCACCGTCAGCATCTGACTCTGAATCTGACTACGGACTCATCACCTCCTCGTCAGACTCATCATCATCAGGGGCAGGCCCCCGTGAACTAGTCCCTCGTTCTGTTCCCTCTGCTGCTCGAGGAGGTGCTGAAGGGCCCACCCCTACTCCTGCTGGAACACCCGATGGGCCTGGCGGCAAGAAAGGAATCTGAAGAGGGACAATCCACCAAAATGCATTAGTAATCAAAATGTATCAGATGCAAAAAAAAAAAAAATGATGTACTGTGAATAGTGAATGATTTGTAGTGAATGTATACCGTGAGTGGTGTATGAGAACAATGTATCAGATCAATGCAGTGTGCAAGTCGTACAAATGATGGTGTGTGAAGAAAAGACTTCATGGCACGAAGTGCTGTTTGAACGAACTTACCGGAATGTTGTAGATACTGAGTAGGTCCATGCTCGCCTGCGGCATCCCCATCACTGAAGCTGTCATCGCCAGAGACTGACGAGTGTACTCAATGGGAGCCTGCAAAAATGATTGAAATCATTAGTACTCGGCAGAATATCAAGTGAAATCAAATGACTGTACAAGGGATGACAGTGTAGTATATACCGGAGTCGAGCCATAACCTCCGACAAGCTCGTGACCACCTAGAGGAGAAGCAAAGGGAACTTGATAAATCTCTCCAGCTCGCCCTCGAAGTGTCATAGTAGCAGGTAGCACTGGCCATCTAGACCCCTGTCTCTCCTCAGGACCTCTCCTCCTACGAGACCTGGTCGCTCCACCTCTACCTCTCGTAGCTGGAGCCCTCGCTCCATCTCCTCCTCGGACACCAATCAAAGGCGGCATCAGATGTGTCTGAATGAAGGTCGCGTAGTTGCCCTCGGCATGGAAGTAATCTGTCTCCAGCCCTACCATGAACTGGATCACCTGGTCGGCGGATAACACATGTGCCTCCCTTATCGATGATGGAGGCGGCATCGGTACAAATGGGGCAGGTAACCCCAAAGTCTGATGCCCAAAGCGCTCACTCAGAAACCAGGCCTGACAGATCGGCCCCTCGAAGAGGATACGGTACTGAGACATAATCTAGGCAACGCGATACTGATCCCGTAGTCCTGACAGAATCACCTTCCATGGTCGCCATGTAATCTGAGAAAGAGAACCAACAAGAAGATCAGTCGTCAAATAAGTAAGGCAGGTGCATTAGGTTAATTGAAATAATCTTATTGCAGACTTACCTCGTGCGCCGCAACTGTGTCAAAATACTACCGGAAGAACATGAAGCTCTCCCGGGTCCTACGACGGAGCGGACCGTCATATACATCAGAGAATGGGACCGTCACAGCAGTCTCCTCCACTGGATCTGGAGCAAGCGCCGGGAAGTATGCATATACCCAAAGCTGTTGAACAGATATGATCAGTACAGCGTATGAACAAGAATGCAGAAAGCAGAATGCAGAATGCAGTATAGTACATAACAGATGCAGGCCTAGAAAGGCGGACATTAGATCCTATGTGCAGCATATGGTGTGCAATGTGTAGCATGTATGGTGTACAGAAGATGCAAAGCAGAAAGCATACAGTGTGACAGTAAGTACGGAGAGTACAAATGTTGAACAAAGCAAAACGTACAAATGCTAAGCAAAGTAATGAAAAAGGGAATTAGGTTATGCACCTCCCAAGCTCGCCAGTAGCCTCCAACCATCCTCCCACGCATCCGAGAAGTGGAGCTCATGTATCCATAAAGAGTGGTGAGGCCGGTTGCGCCCCAGTTGTAGGAGCGGACCCGCAGAAGCACCACCAGGGCGCTCAAGAAGTACAAACCCACGGTATTTCACCCGTTCGAAAACACGGTGGTACCAAAAAGGAACAGGAGGAAGCCCCTGGTGTACTGCTCCACTACCTCATCGGTCTCAGGATCCTCCCCGCGGAACTGCTCCTCGAACCAAGAGTATATAACCATACCCGCTCGAGCAAGGGGTGGACGTGCTCCAAGCAGCACATCCTATGCAGCCATCCACTCTCCCATGTCGGGATCTAGGGGAATCGAATCACCTCCCACGTCCAGACCGGTGATCATAGAAAAATCAAAAGGAGTCATGGTCATCTCCCCTGCTATGGAAAAATGGAAGGAATTGGTGGTGCCCCACCACCTCTCCACAAGAGCCCCTAGGAGAGGGCGACTCGCTGTAACCCGCGTCAAGCTACAGCAAAATATACCGAAGCCGGTCTCATTGACAATCCAGCGGACCCCCGCAGGGAGCACATCGTACCAATCTCGAGCGGTCGTAGCACCGTAGCTTCGGAAGGAGTGAGATCCCTCCTATTGAAAATACAGTTCAAATCAAATTAGCAGTGTATTGAAAATACAGTTCAGATTAGATCAGTGATGTATTGAAAATACAGTTACATCCACGGCAGTGATGTGTCAAAGATGCATTCGAATTTAGAGTAGTGACGCATGAGATACGGTTGTGTACAGTACATACAGGGCAGTGATGTGTAAAGTACAGTCAAGTGCAGTTCAGCAATGTATGAAATACAATCAGATTAAAGCATGTGATGTAATCAGATCGAAACAGCGCAAGAAATACAGGCGATCGAAAGTAATATTACAGAAAAGCAGAGATGATACCTCCACGACAATGGCCGACAAGTGAGACATCGACTCTCTCAACAAGAGGTCGTCTGGCACGTCCTCATTAAAATCGGTAAAAGTATGGATGCCTCCCGCCACCGGAATGATGTGAGTCTCCGGATGGTACACCGCGGGGTCGAAGGGACGTACGTCCAATGGTAACGGCTGAGGCTAAACCTCTGGCTCAACCGCAAACTCTGCCGCTAACTCTACTCGAGGAAGTGCGGGGAAGCCCTCGCCATGAGGCACATCGTCAGCTATCTGAAATGGATGCAAAAGAATGATGCGAAAATGAGCAAAAATGAGCAAAATGTTGAAATTTTGAATAAGCTCAAACCCTAAGAGAGAGAAAATTCAAGAAAAGTTGAAAAACCCGGGAAAGTAAACTAACTTCGAGAGAAGATCGGGGGAAATGATCCTTGAATACGGGAAATGATGAAAGAATCCTCAGATGCAATTTCTGATCTGTTCAAATCAAAGAAAATCAAGAACCCTTAGTGATGCAAGGTTGTATAGGGTGTTGGGAAATGCGTAGAACGCGCGAATCAAGAGAGAAGGCACACCTAGGAAGGAAGAAAATTGATTTCTATGGAATGGTTTCTGAAGAAATGGGTTGGTTTTGAGCCTATTTAAAGACCCACGGCTTAAAAGCCCCTTTTGCTCGAATCTGCCACCGATGGCCGGCAGGGGCATATCGGTGGCCGGCAGCCTATTGTCGATGGCCGGCAGTGTATGCTGATGGCCGGCGATGGCCGGTAGTTGCCCCTAGTGACCAACAGCCTCATATCAGCTTTCTTTGCCTATTTGATCTTGGTGTGTCCCCAGGCCCCAACAATCTCGAGGAATGCTCAAAACTTGATTCGAAACGCCTCCATGGGAACTCGAGAATCACATCCTCAATATACGATGGTTTACACCAATCAAGGCGCACGAGGTGTATCCTTTTGACGCATCCCAAACCCTCTGGGAGGTAAACCAGAGGTCTCCTTTTAAGATGTCTTTGTTAAGCATCTTTCTCTTCTGTTAGTGTCAATTAGCATTCGTCTGTTACAATAAACACCCATCTAGTTCATATGCATTGTTTTGCATATCTCTAAAATGCATTGTCATGCGTTTTCTCTATCATGCATTGTCATGCATTCTCCTCATCACGCATCGTCACACGCACCTTACATGCATTGTCATGCATTCCCTTATCCTTATTATGCATTGTCATGCATTCTCTCTATCATGCATTGTCATGCATTTTCTTGTCACACATCGTTATGCACTTCCTTATCATGAGTTGTCATAATTTCCTTCTATACACATTGCTTGCGTTAATCCCGCATGCTTTACTTACATGTGTATATGTATTCTTAGGTGGTTACACATTGTATACGTTTCGACGTGTGCTTTACTTACATGTGTTCATACCTTGCTTGCTTACACATTGCATGTGTTTCCATGTATGCTTTACTTACATGTGTTTATGCATCTCACAGGAGGTTACACGTTGTATGCGTTACTGCATACTTTACTTATATGTGTTCATTCCTGCTATACACATTGCTTGCGTTAATCCCGCGTGCTTTACTCACATGTGTATATGTATTCTTAGGTGGTTACACATTGTATACGTTTCGACGTGTGCTTTACTTATATGTGTTCATACCTTGCTTGCTTACATATTGCATGCATTTTCACGTTTGCTTTACTTACATGTGTTTATGCATCTCACGGGAGGTTACACATTGTATGCGTTACTACATACTTTATTTACATGTGTTCATTCCTACCATACACATTTCCTGCGTTAATCCTACATGCTTTACTTACATGTGTTCATACCTTGCTTCTTACACATTGCATGCGTTTCCACGTATGCTTTACTTACATTTGTTTATGCATCTCACAAGAGGTTACACATTGTATGCGTTACTGCATACTTTACTTACATGTGTTCATTCCTGCCATATACATTGCATGCTTTTCCATGTATGCTTTACTTACATGTGCTTAGGCAACCTCCCACGTTGTTATGCTTGTTTCGAATCACATTGTTATGCACGCGCCTGAGTCACATTGTTATGCACCCCCTTCCACTCGCATTGTCATGCATCCCCTCACTTGCGTTGTCACGCACTTTCCATTGCATTGTTATGCACACTTCTAACAAAATTGTACCTGTTAAGTTTTGTTTCTCTTTCAGGCACGATATTGTATGTACGGTTCATTTGAAGCTGGCACGACCAGATGAGCCGCACAGTCTTCGGCCTTGTCAAAAATGGGTCATCTCTGGGCTTTGACACTCACTCTCGGCACTTTGTGACTGTCAATTTCTGTCAAAGATGGGCAACTGTAGACACCCCATTTTTGACCGTCCACGAGACTTGGTTGTGCTTGTAGGTAGGCCCAACAACTAGTTCGATTGCTCGCTGAGTACTCGACTGTCGCGGCAGTACGTCACCGGTTCGAGCTTCCCGGACCTTGTTTCCTTTCTGCCCCTTTCTTGGACCTTGGCTAGGTCCTCTCTTAGTGGACCTTTTGGTTCACTGCCGGCCATCAGTGAGCCACTGTCGGCCATTGATAATGGCTGGCACCCCCCTTGTCTCAGCTGGTTTTCCTCTAGATCTTTTGAGCCAGCTGGTTTTTTGTTTTCTCCCCTCCATCGTGTATGGAGGGATGAAGCCCTTGCAAAGCTTCTTGAAGAAGCTTTGGCTTTGCATTCCTCTATATAAGCAAGAGACCTCCCTCTTTGCCAGAGGTTCAACCATTTTCAAGAAAAAAAACCTCTCATTCTCTCTATATTGTTTGTATTTTGTGCTTAGAAATTGGATTTCCTTGCACTTTTACACTACAACACATAGAGATACACCACCACCATTGAACTAAGCATCTTGGGAGGGATTCTTGAGCTCTGAAAACTAGTTTCCACCCCCTGATGTTGCTAGTAGGGTCTTCAAGGGTGAGTATTTTCCCCATTTTTGCACTTTCTTGTGCCTCATTTTAGCCCTCCTTGCATATTGATTTGGGCTTTGCTTATAACTGAAAAAAGTCTTGTATTTAAGTGCTTTTGAAGTTTTCTTAAGGTCATTTTGTTGTTAGGGGTGTGTAGCCTCCTTGCATGCCTTGTTTGGCTTTGTTTTAAGCCATTCCTTGAGGCCTCCGAGCTAGCTTTGGTTTGGCCTTCTTACCACTGAAATCTAGTGGATTTTCAGTGGTAAAGGTGTGTTTTTAAGGTCCTTAATCAAAGGGGGTGGCCCCCTCTCTTTTGGTTCCTCTTTGCTTGTATATTTGGCCTCCCAAAGGACCATCCCTCCATGCATTTTTGAGGCTTGGTTCAGGCCTATTTTTGTGAATTTTAGGACCTGCCTTGGTCCTGTCCATGGCTGGTTTGGTCATATTTTGCATGCATCTTGTATGTGTTGAGTAACTCCATTCATAGCTCATCAAAGTAGCATGTGTGCTTAGCTTGTATTGAGTCCATTTAAGTGGGTTTTTGGTGATGTTTTACCATGCCATTAATCTGTTTTGGGTTGGTTTTGTCACTCCATGCTTGCATGATGTACTTGTAATGTAAATCCCCTAAACTAGCTTCATATGCTCCATGCTTGGCCATGTCATGTTAGCTTGTTTGGTTTACATTTCAGCATGTATTTGGTCATCATTTGGCATGTCATGACCCTATCCATAGTTGGTTTGATCATCCTTTGCATGCTTCATATAGGTGTAGAACAAATCTTGTTTACTAGCCCTTTGTGCATGGTGTTTTGACTCATCATCCTAGCATATTTTGGCTTCGCTCTAACATGATTTTATGCTTATTTTCGGCTGCTCTAGGACTGTTTTGGGCTGCCATGGCCATATCACTCGTGCTTTGTATAGCTATAGTGTAAATGCTTAGGCTAGTCTTGGGTTTTGAGGCCCCTACCATGCCATACATGTGATGTTTGCATGCTTTGCCCTCATTCCATATGCTATTTCAGTCCATGAAATGTTGTCATACACTTGCATTTGACATGCCTTGAATGCTTTATAGAGCTTGTGCTTTATGCCTCAAGAATGAGCTTTTGTGCATGCCATTAAGCCTATGCCTTTGGCTCATCATTTCAGTGCATTTTGGGTCTTATTATACCATGATGTAACTCTGTTTTATGTCGCCCAAGTCATGCCATGTTTGGTTTCAATAGGTGTAGTGCATTGCCTCTTTAAAGTCTTGCATGCTCCATGTTTTTTTGGTTTTGTGTTCTAGCCTATGTTGGCTAACTTTGAGCTTAGTTTTGGTCTTGTTTGGACCTGCCCTAGGACTGTTTTAGGTCCCCTCGGCCCCTTGGGGTTTGCCTTGTTCATATTGCATGTTTGCCATGCTTACGTGTTGCATTGTTCGGATTAAGTGTTAATCCGAGCACGAGGAACGAGGGGCGTTTCATACTCCGAGTGATAGAACGTGTCTCAATTCTCAGTCGCCAAAGCTCTTGATGATTCATGATAGAGTTCTAGGCTTTACTTGCTTTATTTGTGCATTCATTTTCATATTGATTTTGCACAAGTTGGATCTTTGGCCATCATGCATTGGGATGCGTGATTGATGGTCGTGGATCCGACTAGGCCTCTCCCTTGATGTTTTGAGGTGATTTGGGGTGGTATAGTGCGTATATACCCTTGGGAGACCCTCCATTTTCTCTATTTTGTGCTTTGTTGCAGCTTGGTGTCGCAGCACACTAGTGGCCGGCAGTGCACCGCTGATGGCCGGCATACTCTCATCCTTGGCTGGCAGTGCCCTGTTGTTGGCCGGCAGTGCTCCTTTCATGGCTGGCCGGCCACTGGTGAACTCTCCAGCAGTGTTTTGGTAAGTTTCAGCAACAACACTGGATGACACCCTGCAAACAGAGCCTCTAAAGAGCAACCGGAAGGCGTTTCGAGGCGAGGAACCGAAGCGAGCATGCATACCCTCCTCTTCTTCAAACAGAGCTGGAGCAATTCTCTTTTACTGCTTACTAGTTAGTTAGCATTTGTTATTTGTAATAATTAATTTGTTAATTAATTAAGTTGTGTAGTAATTAGTTGCAACTAGTTATTCATAGGGTTTTGTAATAATTAATTAGCTCGCGAGTTAGTTAATTAGGCGGTTTGTATTATTTATTCGGACCCTCCGAGCGAGGGCACAATTGTAATAAGTGTGCATGAATGTGATGCATGTCTTCCAACCCCACTTCTTTCTCCCTTTTACTTACCTGCTTTTGATGGTTAGTTTAGGGCATGTTTCAATTAGCATACTTATGCTTTGTATGTTTGCATTCATTCATTTGTATTGCATGCACCGGGCTCGGCGTATCATACTAACTGCATTGTATTTCAATACCGATTTGAATACATGATTATCAAGTTGCATCTCATATGCCATTTTAGAATAACCGAGCCTATCTTAGTTGCATTTTTGCATGTGTTGCATTAGGCATTTCAGCATAGTTAGGATTCATGCATGATTTTTAATTAAGCTTCTTTCTTTGGCTTGGAGTACTCGGTAAGTATTTATGCTTTGGCATCCTTGCATATGTGTGAGTGACTACCATGATAGCATGCTTGCCATGAGGCTAACTGCTTATGTGATATAACTGCCTGAATGCCTGTGGGTGAAGGTTGGATTATCTGAGTTGGAATAATGCATTGACTGTGAGTTTTAAGCCCACCCGAGGGTGGCAAATCCACGTCTTAGCCTACTTGCGAGTAGCACCATCAAACCATTTTCAAATAAACAAACATGAGATGTTTTGTTCCAATTCAGGCGATCCAGTCTATACTTGTATACTGTGCGCATCACATAGTAAATCTAGGCTAATAACCGGAGTAAGAACGCATAATGTTTTCAAAACTGGATATCATGGTTAGTAGAGGCCGATCTTTGATCGGGCGAGCGGGGGTGCTCACGAAGTGACCTTCCCCAATCGTACCCAAGTTCCTGAGCTGAGGAAACTTTGCTGATGACGGACACGTGGCCTTAGGCACGAGTCAGGGTTTCCTAAATTTCTCCCAAAATAAAATATTAAGGTGGCGACTCTGGATCTGGCAAAGCAGTCCATGTTTGGCACTTCTTTAAAAAAAATCTACTTTCAAAAATGATTTGCCAGATTTGAACTCTTTGACGATTCATCGGTCTTGCATTGTACTCTGCGAGATTAGATACAAGACCGTGACCTTGAGTCCTGAACTGTAGTGAGCCTCAAATTAACAAAACGGGATTTCCCTCCCGGGACGTTCGGGGACGTCTACAACTGTAGATTCATCCAAGATAGAGGCAGTGTAGAAATGGGCACAACCTAAGAATGTCTTTGAGATCCGTAGTTTTTTGGGATTGGCTGAGTATTACCGTCGGTTTGTGAAAGATTTCTCCAGGCTAGCTTCGCCTTTGACTAGATTGACGCGGAAAGGGGTCAAATTTGTGTGGAGTGAGACTTGTGAAAAGTCATTCCAAGAGCTTAAAGTTAGACTTACCACCGCTCCAGTCTTGATTATTCCGGAGGGGGGTTTGGGTTATGCAGTCTATTGTGATGCCTCACGAGAGGGTTTGGGTTGTGTGTTGATGCAAGAGGGGAAAGTAGTGGCCTATGGTTCACGTCAATTGAAAACACATGAGAAGAACTATCCTACACATGACCTAGAGTTGGCGGCTGTGATATTTCCCTTGAAGATTTGGAGGCACTACCTTTATGGTGAGAGATTCGAGGTGTTCTCGGATCATAAGATTTTGAAGTATCTGTTTACACAGAAGGACTTGAATTTGAGGAAAAAGAGGTGGATGGAGTTTATAGAAGATTATGACTTTGAGTTGCATTATCATCCGGGGAAGGCCAACGTTGTGGCCGATGCCCTTAGTAGGAAGTCCATTGGTGATGCAGCTTGTATTGCTATCTGGGAATGGGAGATGTTAGGTGCTCTTGGAGAGTTCGACTTGCTTCTGGGCGAGTCTGTCAAGTCTGCGGCTTTGTTTTTTGTAGTTGCACAACCTACACTTGTGAACTGAGTGTTAGAGGCACAGATGGGTGACTTTGAGGTAGAATCCCTCCGGGAGAAGATCTCCAGTGGGAAGGCTGAGAAGGATCTGACTATGTATCCCGACCTGAGTGTGAGGTACCGAGACCGCTTGTTTGTGCTGGAGTCTTGCCGAGAGGAAGTACTCCAAGAGTTTCACCATTCACGCCTTGCGGTGCATCCAGGAGGCACAAAGAAGTATCATGATCTAAGTCTCTAGTTTTGGTGGAGGGGTATGAAAAAGGATGTGGCAATTTTTGTATTTAAGTGCTTTATTTGCCAGCAAGTGAAGGCCGAGCATCAGAGGCCAGCGGGTTTGTTGCAACCCTTGCCTATTGCCGAGTGGAAATTGGAGCATGTCACGATGGATTTTGTTGTGGGTCTTCCGAGAACTCAACGGGGTAGTGATGCCATTTGGGTGATAGTGGACCGTTTGACTAAGTCGGCGCATTTTATTTGTATGCGCGTAAGAGATTCGGTAGATCATCTGGCCGACTTGTATATTCGAGACATAGTGAGGTTGCACGGGGTCTCAATGTCGATTGTCTCAGATAGAGATCCGCATTTTACTGCTAGGTTGTGGCAAAGTTTGCAGAATGCTTTGGGCACTAAGTTGACCTTTAGTACGGCTTACCATCCTCAGATTAATGGACAGTCTGAGCGTACTATTTAGATACTTGAGGATATGCTTCGAGGCTGTGTCCTTGACTTTAAAGGGTCGTGGGAGAGACACTTACCGTTAGTGGAGTTTGCCTACAACAACAGTTTCCAATCGAGTATAAGTATGGCACCGTTTGAGGCCTCGTATGGCCGACCGTGTAGATCTCCAGTTTGATGGGCCGAGGTGGATGATGCACCTTTGTTGGGCCCGGAGTTGGTGCGAGAAACGACGAAGAAAGTAGCACTTATCCGTAAGAGGCTAGTTACAGCCCAGAGTCGCCAAAAGAGTTATGCCGACTGTAGGAGGAGACCTTTGTCATTTGAGGTGGGTGATCACGTCTTTTTGAAAATGTCACCTAGGCGGGGTTTGATGAGGTTTGGGAAGAGTGGGAAGTTGTCCCCTCGATTTATTGGCCCTTTTGAGATCCTTGAGCGGATTGGGGAGGTTGCTTATCGTTTAGCATTACTGCTGCAGTTGTCCGGAGTGCATGACGTGTTTCATGTTAGTATGCTTCGGAAATATGAGCCGGATCCATCACATGTGTTGGATTGGACCGGCTTAGAGGTTGATGAGGATGCTTCGTATGAGAAGAGACTGGTGAGGGTCTTGGATAGACGGGACCAAGTTTTAAGAGGCAAGATGATTCCTTTGGTCAAAGTACTGTGGAAACATCACGGGATTGAGAAAGCCACCTGGGAACGTGAGTTGGAGGTCCAAGAAAAATATCCGGACCAATTCGTGGATGTTTGAGCTTATATTGAGAAATTTGTTTTGTGACAATCGCTAACAACATTGTATATGTTTCGGATTATGGAAATATTGAAGTTGTTGTATATGTTTCAAAGAAATGAGTTTAATTTAACATTGTGTATGTTGAATGTGTAGTAGAAGTGAAAATATGTTTTTAACATTGCATATGTTATGGAATTGTAGAGTATGTGTATTGGGATTTGTTGAAATTCAAAAGAATACATGTTGATAATGCATATTGAGCTATATTTGTGAAATTGTTCTCTTGAGAAGAGATGGAATGACCGGTGGTGAGTCACGATCGTAAATGTTGAGTTGTAAGCTTGTTGAGAATTGAATAGATCAAAAATTTGAAACTTATATATTTAATTTCGAGGACGAAATTCTTTAAGGGGAGAAGGTTATAACAATCCTGGTTTTCCTCCATTGTTTATTGTATTCCGGAGTCGGTTCCATAAGTGGTTGTTGTTGTCTATATCTCATTTTCGTCCTTTAATTCTTTGTATTCGAGTTGTGAGATGTGTTAGGTAAGTTTGGAACAGGTTGGTTGGGTGTTGGAACAAATTTTTGTTGTATTGAATTTGGCATATTCGCTCGAGCGAGGCTTTTTGTGCTCGAGTGAGCCTTGGGTTTTTGTTTCTTCGCTCAAGCGAGCTTTCTTTGATGTGTCTCTTGGTTCGAGGGAGCACTCTTGCGCTCGAGCGTGCGTCTACGTCTTGGAAAAATCTGAAGGTTGTTATTCTTCGCTCGAGTGAGGCTTTTGTTGCTCGAGTGAGCGAGCTCTATGTTTTTTGTTCTTTCGCTCGAGCGAGCACTCCTACGCTCGAGCGTCTCACTCAAGCATGCGTTTGGGTTGCAGACCTGAAGCTTTTCATTTTTCACTCGAGCGAGGTCTGTTTGTGTCTGGTCGCTCGAGCCACCACTCCTTCGCTCGAGCGAGCCCTGTATATATCAACTTGCAGCAGCGGTTTTATACATCACTTTTTCATCTCCTTTTCTTCTCAAACCCTAGATCCGACACACTCTCTCTCTCTACACACTTCTTCTCTCTACCAATACACTTGATCGAGAGGGTTTCTACCCTACTTCCTTTGTAAAAAGGGTGATGTATCGTGCGGGCTACATTTTGATCAGAAAAATATTGGATTTGGAGCATCTTGGGTTCCTCTTTTCATCTCCTTTGAGTCTCTTCATTTGAGGTAGGGATAAACTACTCCTTCTTATGTGTTTTAACATAAATATTAGTCATTTCGTATAAATAGTGAGATTTGGAAATTTTGGGAAATTAGGGTTTGAAATTTGAAATGTTTAAAAGAAGGGTTTCTTAGTTTTGGGTCCCTTTGTTAATGTGAGATCTTGACATGGAATTATGTGCGTATAAATGATGAAATTGAGCCTTAGAGTTGATATTTGAGGAAGAATGAACAATGCCCTAATTGGGTTAAATGAATTATTTGTCAAAATAATAGAATTGACTAAGGGAATATATAATTGAGTTGGAAATGATGAAATTGGGGAAAAATGTAATAAATGGAAATCGCTTACCTATGGAAAATGTGTAAATTTATCTGTTTGGCGAATTTAATTATCTGTTTAGAAATAATTGTTTGGGGCTATCGTTGGAGGATAACCATGATTGTTGTAGAGTTGCATGATGATTAGGTAAACTGAAATTAGTCAATTGGAATATGTCTTTGAATATGACAGTTGGAATGACACACTGAATATGTGCATTAATTGATCATTGTATATGATAGAGTGTTTAAATACATTGCACATGTATCTTTGTTTGGGAGGAGATAGAGGATGTACTCTATGATTTGGGAGGAGATAGGGGATGTACTTCACTGTTTGGGAGGAGATAGGGAATGGATTTTATTGATAATTAAGTTGGCCGGAGTGTCCAGGGTGAAAGTCTCAAAACCTTTTTCACATCTGAATAATGTTAATGAATTGAAGTGTTGATAATATGAGTTGTAGTCTCATTTTGAATTGTTGATGAATTGAAGTGTTGTTTTATGAGTTGTAGTCTCATTTGAATTGCTTGGATAAGCGAACCATGTCAATAAAGTGAATTGAAAATATAAATGAAACTGGGTTGAAAGATGCATATCAATGTTGGTGGATTATAAAGAAAATGGTGTGTATCGATGCACATGTGTTGAACATTTATCAGATGCTAATGTTTTAGTTATTTCTTATATTTGGTTTAGCATATCTCTACTGGGCTTTAGCTCACCCTATGTGGGACATCATTTTCAGGTACATGGGATATGCCACCTCCAAGGACCTAGCTTGGGTGGTTTAGAGGCAACAGGCTTCTTTTGTTGATTTTTCTTTTATGTTATATGTTTTATTTCCAAGCCGAGGGCTTTAATTGTAAAGGGCTTCTGACCCTCTTTTGTAGTAACCAAGTGTTGACTTGAAAAGTTGTAAGCCCGTAAGGCATTTACTTTTGTTGTCAACATGTAATACTTTTGAAAAGAACACTCTGATGAATGGATGTATATTTTATTCTCCTATGTCTATGGATATTATGAATAATTGATTTATGCATTTATTTTTTAGGGCGTGACAATAATATAACCCACCTTAAAATTAATACCTCACTCTTTTTTTCCACTACCAAAGACCCTTTCGTCTTCTTGTATTTTCTTTCCCTTTTCTTAGTTTGTTTTTCCTTAACTTGAACATCTCCTCCCCATTTATAGGGAGTTAATTCGTGAGCCCCAAGTCACTACTCATACACGTGGCTCATCCATATGCTTCTCCATCAATTTATGCTTACCCAACATATGTGACTCACTACACATATGCTGCCTAATCATCATCCTAAGCTACGTGTTGATTCGGTTTGTTCTTCTTCTTCTTTTTTTTTTCTACATAATGACCCTAATGTAAATAAATTACACATTATTTTATTTTACTCTTACAAAATATTTAATTAAACATTTAATGTTTTTCTCATTTATAATTAAATAATATTAATATAAAATTTAAGAGACAACTTAAATTTTCGGGTTATTACAAACTTTTTAACTTTTGTTGGTTATTTTGCCTTTTTATGAATAAAAAATGTGAGAGATGATATTACTTAAAATGGATTAAAAATTAAAATTTAATTTTTAATTAAGTTGTCAAAACATGTGCGTGTCAGTGAGAAAGGACGGAGAAAGAGTGTGTGTGCTGAGTGTGAGTCAGTGGGTATGTATGTATGTATTTTTTTTTTAAAAGAAATAAATTTAAGAATAATGTTTAGGATTCCTTTTTGGGGAGACCCCCCACCACTCCACAGTGACATAGACTAATGATGTGTTTATATATATATATATATATATATATATTTCTTTTTCTTACTTGGATCAATTAAAAATGAATGGAAGTTGTGAATGTGATGTTTTATGAGGATCTCAATCATTAAAGTTTCATCACTTTAATGCATTAGTTGGAGGTTCATCACTTTAATCCCCCCAAAAAAAGAAAAAAAAAAAAGGTTCACCACTTTAATGCATTAGTTGGAAGAGGGCCAGTTTCGTGCAACATGTGAATTGCGTTGAGATTGATTAACTTTAGATTTGTCACATGAAAGTGAGGATGTGACATGTGTATACGTGATGCAAATGAATGGAGTTAAATGATTTAGTAATATCTTAAGAATAATATTATACGTATCAATTATTATATTAATAGATAATATAATATAATTTTAAAAATTTAAGTATTTGTAATTTGTATAATACTTAGGATCAGTAATAATGTCATAATGTTAGTTAATACATTAATTAATGCATGTGGCACCACTAATATTTTAATGATATTGTGAAAGATAAAAGAGATTGAATTCATAATTTTATGTTAGATAATTAAAATATATAAAAAAAGTAATGATTTATAATTGGTGAAAAAAACTGTCACACAAGATTAATCAATAATTTTCCGTTAGTATGAGTTAGGTATAGGGATAATCACTTCACCTCGTCCCATCCTGACAAAAAATTTGAAACTCCAATTGCCCAGCTCAAGTTATATTTATTACCTATCTAAAAAAAAAAGTTATATTTATTAAAATATTAATTTAATTTTTTTTCAATATATCACAACTAAGGGGTGTTTTGGAAAGTTAATAAAAATATGATTTTTTGACTTTTTTAGTCTAATTTTTCTTTTTGTGGATAAAAAATGTAAGAGGTGATGTGATTCAAAATAAGTAAAAAACTAAAAATTGACTTTTTTTTTTTTTTTCTTTCCAAAAGACCTCTAAACTGTTAAAATATTCCACCTCAAGATGCTTATTTTTTAAAAAAAATTATTTTTCATTCCACATCTTTTAATTTTTATCATTTATTAATAATTATTCATAATATAACGTCATTTCTCATTTTTATTAATACTATCACTCCTAACATAATAAAATTAAGGACAAATTATAAGTACACTTTCTGAAATTTAATTAAAATATAAATCGTCTCCTATAGTTTTCAAAATTACATTCCACCTTTTAGTATTTCTAATTTCATAACAAATCGCTATTTTTATTAATAAATAATCAAGTTAATTAATAGTTTTTAATGATGTTAGAAACATATTTCAATTAATAATATAAGTAATTTTATTATTGTATAGGAGAGCAATTATGAATTTCATTTTTTTGTTAATTTTATTAAATAAAAAAATTGTTACAAAAGAATATTTATAATTTTTTAAATCACAAAAAGTAATTTATATTTTAAGTAAATCTGTATATTTGTAATTTATCCTAAAATTAACCTGTGCTCGCCTTTTTTTTTTTGTGGATAAGAACCTACTCTCGACTAGGGCTGAGCAAGGAATCCGTGAAATCCGTAATCCGATCCAATCCAGTCCAATCCGATAGGTTTGGATTGATTTTTTGAATTCGCGGTTCGGTTCCGGATTGAATAATTAAAAATCCGTAGTTCACGGATTGGTTCCGGATTGAATCCCACGGTTTCGGATTGGAACCGATCCGGACCGTATACAAATAGTCTATATATTTATTATACATCCTCCCCTATAGTATCTTTTCTTATTCTATGTAAAATCTAAACTCAAACCTAAAACCGTATAATATCTTCTTTTATTACTTTTGTTTGTTAGTTTTAAGTTTTAATTTGCAATGGTCTAAATACTTATGGTGAAACCAGTTTTTTTATGGTTGTTTAAATTCTAGAACAGTATGTCGTTATTATAGAAAAATATGTTGCTATTATGGAACTAATATAGCGCTATGTTTATATTTTTATGAAATTCAAGTGTTATATATATATTTTTGTTATTTAATTATGTGAATCCGTGGTCCTAAACCAATCCAATCCGTATTTAAATGGATTGGTTCGGATTGGTTCCATGATTTAAACGGATTGGATTGGTTCCAATTTTTTAGGAACCGTAAATAACGGATTGGTCCTGATTTTACCCCAATCTAGTCCAATCCGGACCATGCTCACCCCTACTCTCAACTACCTTGTGCCCAATATGATTTGGGATGAGGGCGGAAGATCTAGCCAACTCACCTACCATCTATTATTATTATTATAATAAAGGTGTAAAGAGTTAGCAATATTTTTTATTTTTTCTAAATTTTAATTTTATCTTTTAAAATTTATTATATTTTTTAAAAATTATAACACGTTCTATATAAATTAATTATCTCTTTATTTTTAGAATTGAATATTAAAAAACGATATATATTTGTTTCCAGAGTCCTATATAAATATAAATAAACGGTCTCATTTCTTATATATATATATATATATATATATATATATAAAATCATCTCCTTTTTACATTGATGATGATTGAAGAATAAAAAATAATTATTTTTTCTTATTTTCTGTGTTTGCTTCTATACTGATAGACATAATATTTACAATTGTTCATCATGGACCGAATCACTGTAAATAATTGTGGTTAATCTTAAAGTTGTATTCATTCGTTCGAATTTAGACAGAGGAAGCATGCGTTTTTAAAAACAGATATTTGTACTGCATCTTAAAAAATCTTAAGTTATTTTCATACACTTTCTTTTTGTTTAAATTATATTTTATGAATTATAATATTTTACATGGTACTTTAATAACAAAGGTATAATATCAACAATTCTAAACAAAAACCACTTTCGTTGGTTTTATTTTTTTAATTTGTTTTTCAGTTTTTTATTTTTTTATTTTTTTCTCAATTTTGGTGATTAAAGATACAAAAATTTCTTCATATTTTATATTTAAAATATACTTTTAAATGAATATCTAATTCTAAATTTAAATAGAATTAAAAAGTAAAATATTGATAAATTTTTTTATAAATTCAAATATGTACTGATTTTTTATTATTATTATATATTATTATTTGATATTAATAATATATTTTAAAATATACGTTAAAAATTGTTCGAAATCGGTTCGTTATAAAAATAAGTTAAGGTTAAATATATTTTAATATTATTAAGTTTTTAAGTCAAATTTTGACAACTTAGCCTCCGTTTCGGAAGTGGATTGATTTTTTGGCTTTTTTGGCTATTTTAGCCTGGGCTAAAAAGTTTGGTTTGGAAAGGGCTTTTTGGTTTTTTTGGTTTTTTTTGTGAGAGAAGAATGTAATGATTATGGGTTGGATGTGATATTTTATTTTTTATGGCTAAAATAGCCTATTTTGTCTTTTGTGGCTAAAATAGCCAAAAAAGCCCGTTTAGCTCTTGCCAAACGGAGCCTTATTATTTGGTTCAATAAGTTTATAAATATTATAAAAAATTAAGTTATTCAAGTTGAATTTATTGTTTGTGTTGAGATTATTACACATTCTCAAACCTAAAAAGATCAAGTTATTCAAGTTCAATTTGTTATTTATGTTAAGATTATTACACATTCCTAAACCTGACGCATCAAAGCAAAAAATCACATAGAATGTTTTATACATGCAAGTCGAACGTTATTTTTAGGGTGCTGGTCAAAAAGTTCAAACCAATTACTTATATTAATGGGTGAGAAAATCACTATATAACTAAAAAAAAAAATGCAATCATGAGACTGAAAAAACACCAAAAACATGAAGCCTAAAATTACACCCATTTTCCCATACACCCTGGTGCCCTTAGCATTATTATTATTATTATTATTATTAATTTTTAATTTTTAATTTTTTAATTTTTAATTTTTAATTTTTATTTTTGTGTCTCTGCTGCGTCTCAACCCTCTAAAACTCACACAGCTAGAATTACACAGATATCTTATTTATACATAAATCAAAGAAATTATAATTCCATACAATTATTAAAACAATACACATAATGTACTTTTAATGGGTTATAAACTCCTGCACCAACCTAAATACATGTAAAAATAATCAATATGTTTGGTTTCAGTTTTCTAAATAAAGTTTTCTGAAAATTGAGTTTTTGTTTTTTGTATTTTTTTTTGTTTTTGTTTTTAGTGAATATTTTTAAAATTTTAAACAATTTTTTTACTTTTTTAGATGCACCTTATTTAAATGTATCTAAATAGTAAAATATTTTTCTAGAATCTTTGCAGATGTGTGTAAAGATGATTTTGTTCCCCATATTTAGATAAATTCCGCGGTATGCTTTTGGTTATTTATAATAGGGGGAATAACATATCAGTATATACAGAAAAACTTATGTACAAACAAAT